>NC_044360.1:17648998-19108620 GCF_007364275.1 Archocentrus centrarchus
ATGCCATGATGACAGTTGTGCAGCTCAGCAAAAATCTCTCAAAAATTCTTAATTTAATGCTAACTGAATAAACTGTTAGGTATCCATTCTCTCAGTGAAAACGTTTATACTGATGGGAAGCAAGATATTAGTAGAGCATACGTTAATTGCTCTTTAGGTCACGTTCATCTCAAACTGATTGGATGATTGGAGAGATTTTTTTATATTTACTTACAAGGATTCACATTATCAGACAACTCAAAATGTTAGCAGTCTCATTGTGTTAATAAAGATAAGTGTTTATTTTCACTTATCTTTATTGTGTTAATAAAGATAGGTGTTTATTATCACTTATCTTTATTGTGTTAATAAGGATAAGGATAAACAAATAAACATGCAAAATAAAAACAAGTCAATAAAACTAGCCCAATACCCAGAGCTGATATTACAATGCAGGTATTAGGCACTGGCAATGCTGCATGTTGTCCCGTGTGTGTGTGTGTGTGTGTGTGTGTGTGTGTGTGTGTGTGTGTGTGTGTGTGTGTGTGTGTGTGTGTGTGTGTGTGTGTGTGTGTGTGTGTGTGTGTGTGTGTGGGCAGCAAAGTTAAGTCACACCTCTCCAAATATTTTATTTTTTCCAATGTGAACAATAAATAACTGGGAAATGTAAGCAGCTGCTTTCCAGTGAGTGTCTCAACCTGCAGATGAACTTCATCTCTATTCTCTTGAACTGCTGACAAGTTGCTGCCATGTGAGCGTACAGCGTCCCTCAGTTTCTCATCCAGTTTCAGTATGATGTCACAAATGTGAGCTCTAAGATGCTTGAAGATGAGTAACCAATGTGATGCTACCAATGGATACATCACATAGATCTGTAGCGATCAGGAGATCTACCTACTGTATACAGTTGATAGGAGCCTTGTTCTGCCAGAGATTTTGTTCTATTAAAAGGGAGTTTCCTTCCCACTGTCACCTAGTGCTTGCTCATAGGGGATCGACAGACTGTTGGGGTTTTCACTCTAATAATTTAGGATCTTTACCTTACAGTATTAAGCACCTTGAGGTGACTGTTGCTGTGATTTGCCACTATATAAATAAATTACCTGAATAGGATCTCCAGAGCAGATCAAGAAAGAAAGAAAGAAAGATGCTAAATTAGTTGGCACATTTTCTCAGGTGCCCTGCTCAAGCAAAAGTCTGTGTATTTGAAACACTCATGTATGTCTCTTTCACAGACTTGATGTAAAAACAAACATCACCTGCAAATTCTTCTAGGACAAAGACTGCAAAGACTTCTAGCGCTGGCTGAACCACATAGCAATCCATTATTTGCAGAAAATGCATTAAAAATGTTCCAAAGGGCACCAACACCACAAAGACAGTCAAGAAGTTCAGTTCACCCGCTCAATAAAGCCTTTGTGGCTTTATTGATGCATATGATTTTTATCGCTTTTTTTTACAGTTAACATTAACGTGGTACTGATTTGGCACTAGCCTCCACAGGATTTTGCCAATTCCATGTAGGTGTGGGTGATATAGCTTCAAAATTACACTCCTCTCCAAAAGTATTGGAACAGTGAAGCCAATCCATTTATTTTTGCTGTAGACTGAAATCATTTGGGTTTGACATCAAAAAATATGAGACAAAAGATCAACATCTCCGCTTTTATTTCCAGGTATTTCCATCTGGATCTGATAAACAGTTCAGATGCTACCACCTTTTGTCTAACCAACATAAAAACCAGCAGAGGTGGGAAGTAACAAAGTACAAATACTTCGTTACTGTACTTAAGTAGATTTTTCAGGTATCTGTACTTTATTTGAGTATCTATTTTTCTGACAACTTTTTACTTTTACTCCCTACATTTTAACACAAATATCTGTACTTTCTAGTCCTTACATTTTCAAAACAGAGGGAAGTTTTTATTTCCGGTCACTGCACACCTTCAAACATTAAACCGATCTGAGCCTAAATGAAGGAACTATAACATACAAAACACAATCCTACTGGAGTATCCTCCATCCCCAGAGCTTATCACATACATGAAATGATGAAAGAGGCAAGACCATATAATTTATGCATCATTTATAGGGCTGTACTTCTATCCACTCAACAATTATCAGCAAACATGAAATCGTTTGTGTGCAGTTTGTCACACAGTGTGTCTGCGAGCTAAAGGTCCAAATGCTGTATTTCCCAGAATGAGAGAGAAGTTGACTCAGAGATGGAGAAAGATGGAAGCAGAGAGGTTAGATCTAAATGTAAGGACTGCAAAGTGACATCTGATAAACTATAAATTTAAAGCCTACATGTAATGTCCTCATTTAAAAAAAAAAAAATCAGATATTAATCTTATATGATGTGAAGTTATGTTTTTTTCATATTGTGAAATGTCCTGTAAACAAACTGAAGTACGCTAACTTTTTTTGTTATTCAAAGGCTGCGTGAAAATACTGCAGTTTAATGCAGGATAAACAGGTTAGTTTGCTGTACTGTATTTACAGTAAAGATCTGTGTTGGACTGGTGCACACTGTCTGTGCTCATGGTCAGAGTATGGTTTGGTACATCAAGTGTAGCAGAAATGAGTTTGAATTTGAGCTTTGATTCATTCATTGAATTCAGCCTTTATACAAACAGTAGACTGTCAGAGTAGGGAATGGAAATCAGCCAAGATCGCATGTGAAATACTGGATTACATCTTGTTGTATTCAGTTCATCCACCAAGAGCAGTAAACCTCGGAGCAGCAGCTGCACATGTCAGTGATCACAGCCTGTACCCAAAGAAAATCTACTGGAGCACACAGTAGAAATGATTAATTCTTTTCCCCACTAACTGATCTTAGAGTTCCCCCACTTTCACCCCTGACTGTACTAATATTTGCTAATATTTGTGTTTATGTGTGGAGGCAGACTACCTGAGTCCATTCATTAGAATTTAGGTTGGAATAATGTTTGTATTCTCAGTTTATACCATTTTATTATATTAATATAGTGGGTTCAGATAGCTTTACACAAAAATAGCTGGTATAAATGTCCTTCAGTGAGCTACTTTTACTTTTTTACTCTGAGTACACTTCCCTTACCTTTTCCACTTTTACTTGAGTAAAGAAGTTGAATCAGTACTTCAGTTCTTACCAGAGTATTATTTAACACAAGTATCTGTACTTCTACTTAAGTACAGAATGTCTGTACTTTTGCCACCTCTGAAAACCAGAGAGCTGTCGATGGGTGAAAAACAAGCAACTGTGAAGCTGAAAAGAGATGGAAAATCAATCAGAGCCATTGCACAAACACTGGCCACACACAGTACAACCGTTTGGAATATCCTGAAGAAAGTTGTCACTGGTGTACTAAGTAACAGATGTCAAACAGGTAGACCAAGGAAAACAACAGCAGTTGATGACAGAAAGTACTGTACACAGTAAGTACTGTAAAGAAAGAGCCTAAAACAACTGTTAGTGACATCAGCAACAACCTCCAGAGGGCAGACATGAAGGTATTACAATGTTTGCAGAAGACTTCATGAACAAAAGTACAGAGGCTTCACCAGAAGATGTAATTCACTAATTAGCAAGAAGAACAGGAAGGCCTGGCTGGAATTTGCCAAGAAGTGCAAAGACAAGCCTCAGAAACTCTGAGACAAAGTTTTATGGACTGATGAGACAAAGATTAACCTTTACCAAAGTGATGGAAAGGCTAAGGTTTGGAGAAAGAAAGGATCTGCTCATGATCCCAAACATACGAGCTCATCTGTGAAACACAGTTGGGATAATGTCATGGCGTGGGCTTGCATGGCTTCTCCTGGGACAGACTCATTAATCTTCATTGATGATGTCATGCATGGTGGCAGCAGTGCAATGAACTCAAAATTCTACAGAAACATTTTGTGTGTCAATTTAATGGAAGATGCAGCCAAACTAATTGGGAGATCCTTCATCATGTAGCAAGATAGTGACCCACAACACACCGCCAAAATTACAAAGGACTTCATCAGGGGCAGGAAGTGGGAGGTTTTAGACTGGCCCAGTCAATCTCCAGACCCTATAGAGCATTTTACCTGCTAAATAGGTGACTGAAGGGAGTAACCCCCCCCCCCAAACAAACGACAACTGAAAGAGGCTGCAGGGAAAACCTGGAAAAGCATCACAAAAGAAGTATCCAAAGTTTAGTGACGTCAGTGGGTTACAGGCTTGATGCCTGTTTTTACTCAACTGAGAGTTTTTGCCTCGAGCGTTGAAACCTGTTTGTTGCTTCCACCTTTAATTCTTGCATTTTGCAAAGTACTGTGTTTTGTTGGAGGTTGTTGAAGTAGCTCCCTGTTTACGTACTAAATTGTCATTGATGGCTGACATACAGCTCATGCTGTCAGAGCTGCCTGGGCTTATCTTGTTCTTACATGCAATAAGGAATGTAAATGCACAGCATTGTTATAGCAATGATATCACAACATTAATTTTTTACATCACATAAAAATCTATACTGGTATTATCGCATGTGATATGACATGGTACAGCCCTTATTCCACTTACCAAAAAGCTGCAGGAAAACCACAGACCTGAATGTAATTAGTACACACTCACAAAATAAAACAGAAAGATGCATTATTATTGGAAGAACATCATGCCAAGGATATTTCAGTAACATACTCTTGAGTGTGTTGCTGAAATATTCTTGCTAGGTATGATGTTGCAGTGCGGTGTCTAACACTGTCGCCTCACACTTTTTTGTGTTTGCACAACTCCAGCTTCCTCCCACAATTCAAAGACACACATGTTAGGTTACATATATAGATAGGTTAAATATGATGAAATGTGACTTGCCGTCTAAGGCACATTGACTAGTCAGTAAAACAAGAAAAGAGCAATATAAAAGACATCCCATTTCCATAAATAACAGTATTTTTGTAATTACTACTGTACATAGAAATGTAATCTTATTAAATACAGAACCACTGAACTGACCTGACAAAGCTAGACAAAGTCCAGTTATTAAAGTTAAGTCTGAGTGGGACATAAAGTTTGCATTAGACATGTCACCATAAACCCAAAATCTCCTGGCAGTGCCATTCCAGTAATTGTTAAAATGCTAATCTGGTGCAAATAACATCAGATTTCCCTAACACTGGCCTAACATTCTAATTTTGGTACATAATTTTCATGTCTTTTTAATGCAAATAGAGATGGTAGATGCGTTCATGTTTAGTTTTGCATTTATAGAGAGTGGTTTACTGGCTGGTTTTCTAATCTCCGTGATTAAACTTTTTATTATAATGCAGTTCAACAGTTAGTTTGATCAGGACAGTTTCATTAAAACTGACTGCCTTAAAGTAAATTTACAATTTAGCTGGTTAAGCGTAGTTTACTCAGACAGATAAAGGCCACGTAACACTGCCGAAAACCAAGTGCTCATTATACATTTAAGGTCTAAGGTCATGTATGACTTTAAACTTATCCTTTGTCACAGTCTCCTTTTCACTGTTCTTTTTTTTTGTGTCTGTGGAAATTTAGATGAGTGTGACACATCACAGAAAAGAAAAAAGTCTTATCTTGTCACGGCAGAAAGAACTGACTAGTCCAACTATTCACCAGCACAATGTGAATAATCAGAGCACATAGAAAGCGGCGTACCATGGAGCAACAACATAACGCCGTGACCTTTTCTGCTGTAAAGTTTTGTTTTTTTAAGTCTACAAAAGCAAATATGTGCAAATGAAAATAATTTATTGGTGAGTTATAATTGGACATTCAAAAGAAGATGTGTTATTCCTCCCACCCCAAAACCTGCTGCACACAGTGCCAACCACTTACTATAGTCTGAAGTGGTGTTTTGATATAAGAGATAGATGGGGTTTGGGTTGGAGCCAGAGTGCAGCAAAAGGTGATCATCTATGCCAAAGCAGCCTGTGTCAGGAAAGGGGAAGCTGAAGCACCTATTTTACATCCCAGTTCTTTAATGTCACGGCCTCTTTAATATTGTATTATCATAATAATAATAATGTTTGGGCTTGAACACACAAAACAATACCATGCTTTTGAGAGCTTGCAAACCTTTTGTACCTTTTAGTATCAGAGTAAACATGCTGCACAAAAATTTTCCCAAAATTTTTTGCTGACGAGTAATTATTTTATCTGTGCATCCTGCCCTTCCCACTGTCTGCAGGCTACTTTTAAATAATACATCCCTGGGCGTTAACTCCCTCTGGCTGGTGAATGTAATCAGTTAAAAACCAAACCAAAATAGTGGTCCCCTTGTACAAGAATTATGTTTTTCATTTTCCTGTGCAGTGCGAGCACTGTGTGTTTCCTTCAAGATGAGGGTGTAGTCTTTTCAGTAAAGCATGATTAATGTGCACTGTCTTGTGCAGTCTGGCTGGATGGTGCAACATCTTCATGGTCTATTGAGCCTCTCTGGCTCATGCAGCACATTGTAGAGAGCAACCCTATGCAGGAGTCCTTACACACATACAAAAAAAGACCTATTTTAAAATAAAACAAGTGCAAAGATTCTCCTTCTAAATATCATGTAAAAGTTTGCGTGGTGCTGAAATGTTAGAGTCAGTAATCAGACAACTAGATGGATATCCTTTTCCAGACACTTTAAAATCATAAAAAATATAGCTTATTTATCAGAAATATAGCTTATTTAGAAAGTTCTAAGTACATTTGTGTCAAGAACCCTATTTGCTTTGTAATCTGTTGCTAAAGTACCGTGTTAAATAAGAACATCTCCTTGCAGGTGTTAATGTTGAGTTTCATGATCAATAAAGGCGTCCCATAAATAAAATAAATGCCTACTTAAAGTGTCGGTCAGCCTCGGTCAAGCTTCTCGCACATCAAGATAAGCTACTTTCTCTTGTTGGGTTTGTATAACTTCCAGATTCCTTTCTGCTCTGTCTAGTCACTTACAATGGGCTGTTGCTAGCAGTCATAAGAGAAAAAAAAGAAAAGAAAAAAAAACACCATATATATCATCCTATGAACTTGTGAGGCACCCAGTCAGCACTCAGTTTTAAGATACTGCAGAGATGACTCCATTAAATACCACCTTTAAATTTCTCCAATGCTTTTCAATATTATGCACCATCTGACACTATAGTAAAGGTAAAGGGTCAAATATGAGATTGTTTTGTTTTGTTTCCTTTAATGACAACAAAACCTACATCATTTGTATTTTGACACATTGCATTGGTGCAACCTTTTCCAACGATGAATATAAAAATGATGGTGCATTATTTTCCAAAATTATGCAATAGGAGACAGAAATGAGTGATCTACAAATCTGTTACAAACTTTGTGTTTTTATGACGCAGAAGGCAGAGAAAAAAGAACTGACTTAGGGTAAAGAATATATTTAGTGTGATGAGAGAAATAATTATTTTTATAGAATTATTTCCCCACAAAAAAAAAAAGACGGTTAAACTTTCGTGATAATTGGCTTTATTTTATTTTATTTCCTTTATTTTTATTTTATTAATGCCACGGGATAATGTTGAAATATAATTTTGTAGTTATCTTTCTGTTTTCTTCCAGACTCCACTCAGCAAAGTTCACATTTTGTGACGTCCCCCACCGGCCGTAATCGTTTTTATTCTTTCAATCAATTTATTTAATTTTTTTTTTTTTTTTTTACAGCACCTTAAGTTTGAAATAAAATTCATAAAGTAAACACTGGAGTCAACTTTTTTAACGTAAGAAAGGTTTAAAAGTCATGATCCTGAAAAAACAAAACACTACCTGGCACTAAAGATGCTTGAAGAAGTCAGTAGTTTTTCCCTTTACAATTGTTATTTTTTACTTGTAAATAGTTACAAAATATTAAACTAACTGTAACTGAAAATCACTTGCATATTGAGTTCATTCCGATTTAAAAACAAAATGCGTCGAGAGGATTTTCCGTATATTAAAATGTCCCGTGCGTCACAAAATCCAGCGAGTGAGCAGAAACCTCCTAGAAAGCAGATACCTTGTATTTGAATTGAAACTTGAACACAGTTCAACCAAAGAGCCTCAAAGCATCCCTCTACAAAACATGTTGTCCATGCTCCAGGGTTGGTGGTAGTAGTAGTGCAGGTATGGGTGGTAGCCCCGGTACAGTGGCGCAGTCACGGGGATATGCACTCCAATCCCCTGATGACATTGCTTTTGATCGTCCCTCACCAGAACTTTAACTGCCACTTTCTTTGGGGAGCTGCACAAGGCCAGCTCGGTCGCCATCAGGCGCCGTTTGGTTTTATATCTTCTGTTTTGGAACCAGATTTTCACCTGCGTCTCAGTAAGTTTCAAGGCTCCTGCCAAATCGGCCCGTTCGGGACCTGAAAGATACCTCTGAGTGCTAAAGCGGCGCTCCAGCTCGTGGACTTGCGCGTGAGAGAAGGCCGACCTGGAGCGTTTCTTTGTACCGGGCCTGCACTGCGGCCCATCCGACGAACAGCTGGACGTCTCCCCTCGACATCCCTCCTCCTCCGCATTCTCGCACTGCGGTCTTTTCTGCTGTTCACCCTGCTCCTCACACTGATCTGCAGCAACTGAAATCCAATAGAAACGCGTGACCACAATTAAACGTGCTTTCTCTGCAGGTCAAGGTGACAAAGCACAAGGCCACAGTGACGTGTTTGCTGAGAGGTCACTCCAACAAGGTGCTGATACTGCCCAATATGAGGGTTTCCTATTGTATCGCTTTCGTACTAATAAAGTTCATGTATGTACCCAGATAAATGGTTAAACAAGTCTAATTTAATCCCACAGATTCTACAGATCCAGCTGCTATTTTCACACAATAAAGTGTGGGACATTAATACATAAATACAAATTCTTGCGACACAGTAATAATTATACTGTACTGCTAAAAATGACATATTAATGTAACTAATATGTAATTAATATGCTCTTTAAAGTTCCTAAAAGGTGAAGAAAACACCCTACCTTCTATGAGCTCTGTTTCTTCTCCTGTGTCCTCCTCTGTGTAGGTATCCGATCGGAGGTTTCTAACGCTGGGATGAGGGGAAAGTGTCTCCGGGTGGATGCGGTTGTCATCCATGGCTCCCTTGTCACCATAGCTGGTGCACGTGTTGTTTCGCTTCGTTGCGCAGAGCTCCTCCGTGGTGCCCGGTTTGCCGCTGGCATCATGTCCGGTGAGGATGTCTTTGATCGAAAAGGATGAAAAACTTAATGTCATAATTCAAACAAGAACTCGGGTATTTAGTCACTCTCTCGCGCGATTTCTTGGAAGGCATCAAGAAATGCGCCAATAGCCCTCACAACCGATTCGCTCTTTTCTTTATTTTGTAATTTAATTGCGGTGAACAGTCCGATGTGCTAATGAGCAGTCTATATCAGGATCTGTCAAGACTGTCAAGCAGTATTTCAGCTGCAGCTCCAGTTAAGCTGTGATAGGCTGTTATCTGTGCCTGCTGGTCCCTCCTTCGCACCGCCCAGCTTAACGCTGTCCTGTTTGCTCACTGTCAGTGGAGGATGACGGACACTGATTTTCCAGGCTATGTTTTTTTTTCTTTCTTAGCTTTCGGTATGAGAACTATGATTTAATTTTAAAAATATCAATCTAGTTTAATTTGTCAGAACCTAAGAAATTAATCAGACCCAGCTGATCATTTGAAACAGCCTATCTGATGTTAGACACGAGTCAGACTCATGAGTGGATGTTTTCGACTATTCTTGCACATAGAGCTGCTCTGTTTGTTTACCAGTTTCTTCTTCTTCTTTCAGCTGCTCCCTTTGTGTTTATCAACTATCAGATGTCACCTACATGTGTGAAAAAACGATGCTTCAGGTTTACTAAGCGTGCGTAAAAGTGTCGCTCATATCTGTTTTTTTACCTGAGTTTGGTTTTAAAGCACTGCACAATACAATAATTTATATTTTAAAACCAGGTGTAACTCTTCTGAAAATGTAATTTTACTTTCCACTTTATTCTACGGTACTCTGAAAGGGGCTTTTCTGGTTTTAATTTTCTTCCATCCGTTATTTGGCCTTAATAGAATTGAACATCTATAATTCTTTATAATTGTCAATTATAGCAGTGGCTCCTAAAATTGTGCGCGTTTTCATTTTTACAGACCTGCAGCTTTAAACTTTTAATAATAAAAACTCATCTTCAGTCCGGTGTGAAGATGGACTTCTGGTTCTGCCTTGCTGCTCGAGCAGGTGTCTAGCGCCGCCGTGTGGACGTGATTCTTGGTTTTTCAAAGTTACATGTGAGTCAAAATAAAAGAGAACTACGCACTCGCGGCCTCGCCCATAAAGACTAAGTTTACATAATCAGGCCTGCCCTTCACAGGAGGAGATGTGCTGACAGATGCGGCGACCTGCTTCCTCTGTGTTGTTTTGTTTCCTTTCTCTTAATTAAAGTAAAATCTCTCTTTTTATCACAGAGTCAAATCACCTGCAGCGTGTTTTTAAGTGTCTGGAAGGGATAAATTAAAATTCTAGCACAGTTTCCTGTGCTCAAACCACAAGACGTCATTTCACAGTTGCAAAATGTAACATCTAAATTCAATATATTTGCATGGGAGTGCAGCTTATTACTTAATAACGCACTTGGCATAAATGGTCTAGTATAAATGGTGTCTTGATTATAATTAGGGGATAAAGCACCTTTCCCGGGCACACGTTTCCTTCATAACAAATAAAATCATCATCTTACTTTCCTTTGTCCAGTGAGACAAACACGCGCTGAAATTCCCCAAGTGAATGTGCTCCACAGAAATACGTATTTTTAAGAAGATTTAGCTTATTGTGCAAACACAAAGAAAGAGCAGAACGCTTTTGTGTTTTTTTAATCAGCTGGCTTCATCAGTCAAATCAAGGTGAAATTTTTATTATTTTTTTAACCTTTACATTGAATTTCCTATTACAATATACTCGGTGATATTAACGCTTATTGCGCTACGGACAGGAAAATATTTCCTTCTCCATCTGAGACCATATTCCCGCTCCTCCGCGCACTTTTTCCTTCTCTATATTTGGGCCTTGGTTCTATTGTGAGCTCCTTGAGTGGCTGCCACTGGACACTTTGTTTTAGGAAACTCCGCGCCTATAGCGGAGCGATGAGTCGCTGAGCTGCTATCTTTGGAAGCAGAAGATAGCGATCGCAGTAGTG
Organism: Archocentrus centrarchus; assembly: GCF_007364275.1. NCBI lineage: Eukaryota > Metazoa > Chordata > Actinopteri > Cichliformes > Cichlidae > Archocentrus > Archocentrus centrarchus. Next base: position 17,660,095 of record NC_044360.1, read on the forward strand.
CCTGTCAGAGAAGCCGTGGCCAAGCCGCGTCCTCAGGCATCGCCGCCCTGTCGCCAGCTCTATTTACACTAGTGACTCTACAGCACTTAGAGCTGACACCAGGTATGTCCTACCGGCAGTGCGGTAGCCAGGGGAAGTGGCCAGTGAGGCTATCAGGGGAGACAAACACGCTGTTTACTTTGCCATTTATCTCCTTTAATAGCGTCAGGGTATTCGACCGTGCCTGGTGGGTAAAGGGGTTTGCTTAAGTCCATCTCTAAACAACAGTGTGTGTGTCTGTGTGTGAGAAGGAGAATGTATGTGCGAGCCTAGGTTTGCCTCACTGAGAGTGAGTGTAAATGAGTATCTATTATGTAATTATGATATTATTATCATTATAAATCTGGCACATTTGTAGGTAATTTCTTTTAATCTATTATTATTATTATTATTTTTATTATTATTATTATTATTATTATTATTATTATTAGACCCTTCAGCAAAATAAGAGATGTCCTAACTATATTTATCATCCTCCGATGCTCTGCTCGTTTATATGCTCTGTGGGATGATAGCCGTCTGGTTAATGTCCATCTCTGAATCCTGACCGGACATTAGCTCGCCTTTAAATTCTCACTGTTTCTGGTTCTTGTCTCTACTGCAAGCTTTCTCACAGAAAAAAAAAAGAAAAAAAAAAGTTTTCTTGGCTTGATAAGAAATGTTGGACTAAACCTCACTCAACAACATCATTCAAAAAAAAAAGAAAGAAAGAAAGAAAAAGAAAAAAAAACAGCAGATACACGCATAGAAGCACACAGTACAATTCAGTCATTCGTGCCATGATGGTTATTATAAACTTTAATTTCACCATCACTGATAATTTGCATCGTTATGTGGTTTTAACTTGAGCCCAGAAACAGCCTTATTAGAACGCCCTTTTATCAGGTCATTGGCTTTCAGTGTCACCCACTTAGTTTTAGAATTAAAAACAAAGCGTAAAGGTCAAACCCAAGTCACACAAATAAAAAAAAGAGGGGGAAAGGCTTAATAAGAATAATACTGAATTGTACGATACTTAAGATCACGTTACTTTCTTGCAACTTTGTGGATCCAAAGGCTGCATCTTATTCATAAAATCCATGCCTCTGCGTAAACGAAAACAGCTTTACAATTTCCCTTTATTCTCTTAAGCACAATATATATCAATTTTGAACCACTAAGCATAGTTTTAGCTAATCTGCAACATTTATTTTAATCATAACGCAACAGCTTCAATAGGTTTTTTTAAACACTGTGGCTCAGACGGGAAAAAAAGGGTCCATAATAGATGTCCTTTATTTCAGTCAGTTTTTCTTCATATGCCTGTGGAGTAAGAACCAACTGACTCCTACTTTCCGTAATGTTTTATGGAATTTTAAATTGTGGTTTCACGGCATTAGTTGAAGAGGGTTTCATGCACGAGTCTATCCATCCAGACAGGTTTTTTGTTGTGCCCAAAGACGGCGCTACCATGCCCGGATGCCCTGCAGAGCTCCTTGGCAGGATGTGACAGTTGGTCCCTGGGGAGTCTGGCTTTGCGTCTGTGCGCTAATGTTTCCCAAATTCACGTTCATGAAAGCATTAGCGGAGGCGTTGCTGGGCGGGAGAGAAGGGAAACTAGAATAAGTACAAGAGTAAGTGTTAGTATACACTGTGTTGTTATAGCTGTAGGCTGGATAGCCGTTGTAGCTGTACGCGTTGGGAGCTCCGACAGTGTAAGGGGGGTTATAGTTCTGAGATCCAGCGAGACAAGGCCTCCCATCTCGGACGAGAACCGGCACAGCCACCCTCCTTGGCGGCGGTGGTGGGTGGTGATGGTGATGATGACCTGCGATCTCCAGAGTCTTGTCCTGCCGCTGCCTCTTGCATTTGTACCTCCTGTTCTGGAACCAGATCTTGACCTGGGTGGAGGTGAGTTTCAGGGAGCTGGCCAAGTGCTCTCTCTCCGGGGCGGACAAGTAACGCTGCTGCTTGAAGCGCCTCTCCAACTCAAACACCTGAGCCTGGGAGAAGAGGACGCGGGGTTTCCGCCTGGTCCTCTGCTGCTTGGTGGCTGGCTTCTCCGAGTCTGGATCCTCACACTCACCCGGCATGACACCGCAGCTATCTGCAGGAAGAAGAAAATTTTACTTATATGTCAGAGCTGACATGACGTCGTATGATGTATGTTCAAGTATTTACTCATCTGTCTAAGATTTACCCTCTCCGCCCTCCGCTATTCATATTTAAAATTGTATATATATTTTCCTTAAACAGAAGCTGAAGCAAAAAAATATGTTGCTCACTATTAAAATAATGCACTAAATTAAATTATAAATAAAATACTTTCAAAAGTTTTGGAATTTAAATGTTTTAATTTGGAGTGGAAATGGGCTGGATTGAAACCTACGTCTCCCTAATAATGATGTCATTTTATATACGAACATTAACTAAACATTATTTTTTAGATATATATTTGAAAAACACAGATGAGAGTAAAATATAGTTTATTTTAGAATTATGATAGTGTCTGTGACTATTAAATTCTCACTAATTTGGATCAGTTTTGGGAATTGTGACCATCAGTTTAGTACTTCTCGTCATTCTGTGACTTGTTCAGCACACGTAAATCAGCAGGCTGCAAATGTAAACACTTAAATCCCTGCCAAGTATGCTCAGATAATTGGCAGCTATTGAATAGTATGAAATAATAATCCTTATTCTTTGGTGTCAATTGTTTGCTCCTATTATGTAATGCTATATTATGTATATTATTCACCTGGGGCCTATTTTCTCTGTGTGCATCAGGTAATCTACTTAAACACAAATCGACAAATATCGCACGGAAAGTTTCTCCAGAAATTTCTATTCATATCAGATTAGACGAATCATGTTTTTGTCACGTAGGCAAATTTTATGATTTTTTTTTTTTTTTTTTATCATTTTCTCCTTTGGCATTTTCGTCCGTGTTGTTTTTTCTTCATACAGTTACCATCTACTGAAGTGAGAGGAACTCACTTCAATAGCTCGTGTACTCACTGCTGTCATGCTTGTCCTGCTCTATCTCCGGCCGGAGGTCTGCAGAGTGGGTCTGCCCGATATTACGGAATACCTCCACCTGCATACCGGAATCCGTCAGCCGGTCCTGCGCATTCAGTGTATTGAGGTACGCCATCCTCTCCTCGCTCTCCGACAGGCAGGAACTGATGGGACTTGGAGTGTCTCTGCCTGCTAGCATGCAGGACGGCGGCGAATGAGAGCGGAACGATTTATTTGATAAAGCTCCAGGCTGCGAGAGCGCACCAGAGAGACCGAAGCAGGAGATCAGCTGGAGCTGCTGCTGCTGAGATTGTTGTTGGAGCTCTAACTTCAGAATGTCCTTCACAGAAAAAGGGGTGGAGGAAGAACTTATAACCGGACTAGGAATCATTATTACAAGAAACAGATGGCAAATTACAACGATTAACAATCCAAGAATGGGACCAATTCGCATCCGGAAGCGCCAAAGAAGTAAATGCAGCGTGCGTAAACCCGAAGAATGGTCGCGCTCTGCTGGTTTTTCATGCACACCGAAGACGACTGATTTTCTTTCAGCTGTGACATCCCTCTTAGCTGAATATGTGTCTGTGGCTGGAAGCCTGAGAGAGAAAAAGAAAGGTCGATCCTGTTTGGTCGGCTGAATTCAGTTATCTAGAGAGAGAGGGTCAGCCAAGATGCTGTCCTCTCCCTCTCAGTGACGTTCTGAAGCGGGGGGAGGGATTGATAGGGGGGTCTCTCTCTCTCTCTCTCTCTCTCTCTCTCTCTCTCCCTCTCTCTCTCTCTCTCTCTCACTCTCTGTGTTTAGGTGTAGTCTACATGTGTCAGGAAGTTATTCCTAATTTATGAAATATATTGACACCACCGACTGCACTCAGACTGTTAAATATTCTTAAAGGTAAGGAACTTTATATCGCATACATTTTATTTTCCTAACAAGATACATTAAGAATAAACAGCACCGACGCTGCCATGCAATTGTACAAAAAAAAAATAATAATTAGGCAAAGCATAATGTTATACGGTTTAATTAAAATAGCCCACAGGGGGGAAATTTGGTAGAACCTAATTTTCGTTGGGAAAAAAGGCATCTAAATTTATTGTCTTTGTCTGATGGTGCTACAGTGTCGCAGATTTGGCGATTTAAAGATTAGGCAGGTCTTTGTTTCGTGTCTCGGTAATCCTTGGATATGATCGTATAACGAGAGAGTGGAAAAAAAGATAATTCTGGCAACTGTAAGAGGCATAAAGAACGATCAGCGCTTTGTAGTCGCTTGTGATTTAGTTACGTCTTATTCATCTGAGAAAGTTTTAGGACGATATGGCCACGAATAATCTGGCAGCGATAATGGCTTCCCTTGACACTAGAAAGAAAAAGTCCAAACCCTTGATATATAAATAAATAAAAATGATATGCTTCTCTGAAAGTATGAGCTTCAAGCGCTACAAGGAAAGGGAAGAAAAATAACGGAATAACGCTGCATAATAATAATAATAATAATAATAATAATAATAATAATAATAATAATAATAATAATAATAATGATGATGATGATGATAATAATACACTGAACTTTTCTTTTAGTGTTACCTGTGTGCTTATCGGCAAACGCGCTGAAACGGGACACCTCTCTCCTGGTCGGCTATCTGTGGCCAAGTCCAGGCGCCAGGGTATGAGGGCCCATTGCTCCCAAACTGTGTGGAAACAAAAGAGGAGCATGTCCACATAATCTCATCCGCTCACCATCAACAAGGCGCTGTTTAGAAATGGACGGCGTCCACCCCCCCATGAAGATGCTAGTCTTTTAAAATGGACTGTTTGAGTGGAACTGAATCTGAGCAGAAAAGAAGCCTTTTAGGCCTCAGCAGGTCTCTGTGCGCTCTACCATAATGCACAGCTCAGTCCCGCATGGACACAGTGGAAACGGTATACATTATAGTATTTATCAAGATTTACTAATAAGGAAAAGTGATTTCTACACAGTGGAAGTTTGCGCGAGTTAGGCGGAATTTATGAGATGGAATTAGCTCGTAAAGCAACCCAAAGGACAGTAAATCTGGTCAGTTTGTTTCCCAAATATTTACCCATTCCTTTTTAATGAGTGCAATGATTCAGTCACAGCGGACCAAACATAGAAATAAATGCGTAATGGCTGTTTTGTCCAGTTTGAAGTGTTCAGGAGCAAATTATTAATACCATAAATGAGACGCGGTTGAAAATGTATTCTTTATACAAAGTCACTGCAGTTCGGAGCCGCACGGCTCACTGGTCAGAGCCGCAAGTTACCACGCTTTCGACCTCAAACACGCGCGCATGTGCGCACAGCCTCTCAAGCCCTCAACTGACCATCATCGTGGTCTTCGCGTGCCACCGCGAAGACGCGTGTTTACGGAGCGGAAGAGTCTGTTTCCTGCCTTTAACAAAACCCAGACTCCCAAAGAGTGTCAAGGAGCTGTTCGGTGGTGAATGCGAGTCTCCAATACATCATCTTCATTTCAGAATCGTCGTGATAGCCCGGGTAAGGTCGAGCCCACAGGAGAGGTCAGCGCGGATACGGCCTGCAGAGGCCCAACAGTTTACACAATTTAAAGGGAATTTGAAAAATACCTTTAAAAAAAACCAAACTATTTTCTGCCTCTGTGGGAGTCAAATTTCAATCACTCCGCACAATTCACTTTCTGGTGAGTTCTTCAAAGTTAGTGTTTTGCCAAGCAGCGCTTAACGTGTCTCTTCTTGTTTCCCCTCATCTCCATATTTCTTGCAGTCTAACGTTTACTAAAGCAGCGCTTGGGTTCACAGGGGCAGGTGTACAATATTAGTAAACCATTTGGATACAGAGCTGTTCTCTAACGATAAAAGATCCGTGCATGAGCACAGAATTGAAGTTTGATGAAATGACTATTTGGGAAGCGATTTGTGTCTCATTGGATGAAGGCAGTGGTAAACTCTGCATTAGAAAAAAAAAACGCTTCCAATAACAGTTTATTTATTACAGAATAGGTGTTTGGTATTATGACTTGACAGAGTTCTGCAGAAGAATACTTGCAATCCTACAATGGAAAGTGATTATTAACAGCCTGTGTGTGACAAAGAACTCAAGTGTGACTATCCATTTGTCTCAAAGTGCTCTTAATCAGCCAATAACAACAATAGATTGCTACTTTAGGAAAATAGATTTGCTCAAGTGTGTTTCCCCAATCTGTTTTCCATGTTGTACATGAGTCCAACAGGATTATATAACTGGGTGTGACAGCTTTCCCCCAGTCTTGCATTAGGGCATGTAATATATAAATAATGAGGCCATGCATTTTAAAAAACCAAAAAACCTTGAAAAGGTTATAAGAGCAGATACAAGCAGAGTGTGTCCGCCTCATGTAGCTCATAAAGTACTTTCCTTTTTCCTTTTATTTCATGGTCAACAGTAAGAATGGCAGTGGACCAAACCGTTGTGTGTCAGTAATGTCTCAGTTCTTCTGGGTCCCGGAAGGTGAGTCTTATCAGCAGCCCATGCGATGGTGTCAGTAGCCAGGACCCAGACTGTGCTATTGTGCCCCTGCCTGGGACCGAGTGACGGATGACAGCACCTTCTCACTGGAGGAAACGAGGAGGCCAAAGGCGAGCCCGTGCAGGGCCAGATTTTTCAGCAAAACCCTGTTCTCACCCACTAACTCTGGGCTCTGAAAGAGCCATATTGTCCACAATGGCAGGCCTATGATGATAGTTAACTTACATGTTGCAGCAGTCCCTCAGGGCTCATTGTGTTAACCAGGTTAGGAAAAAAGATACCCTAATTAGGTGGTTTGTTTGAAAGACTGTGAGAGGGTGATTTGTTGAGAACCAAAACCTTGTTCTGTGTATAACAGTCCTAACTTAGAGACCATGAAAGGAGGAAGTGAGGTCAGGCCAGTCTGGATCCCCTGCCCTTTGCCCTCCCTCGGGCCTCATAAATTAGGCTGCTGTAATTCCCTCCCAGGCAGCCTTGCACCAGCAGGTGTGTGTTTGTATATATGAGTGCAAACAGGGGGATGTAAGGGTTGTAATATCTATGATCTACGGTGTTGGGAATGTAGTTTGGGAGGAAACAAGCAACCTAAATATGCTTATCCTCTCTGCTGCCACACAGGCCATGTAGATAAAGACAGTGCAGGGAGGCAGGCTTTCAACTGAGAGGATGTGTGTGCCTCTAGCTGCTTATATACTCTGTCCCACTTGGCTAGAGCTGGTGAAAAATTCTAAAAAATTATCAAAAGGTTGAATCAAGTTCAGCTTGCTGCTGGAGGAACTCTCTCTAACTTTGCTGAATCAGTAATAGCTCTCTTGGGAAGGACAATGTTACCATAAAATAAAAGTATGCGTGCATCCTGGCTTCCAGAGGTAAACATCCTTAAGAGAAAAAAATTAGTGGCTGTCCAGCAACCACGGTGGTATTTCTATCAACGTGACAGACTGTTTTGGCAAATATCTGACTAGCTATCATTAAAGTCCCATTTTTGTAAATACTAACTGTATAAATGAATATCAAGCAATGCAGCTTCAGTATCCAGTGGGTTTTGGCAATACTGATGCTCACAGAGATTGGACAGCGTTGCTACAAGCCCCAACTGTAGCTGACCCTGAACTTTGACCTCCCTGCAAAAGGGAGAATGAAATCAGATGGTCTCACCATGTAGATTCAATATATACAGTGTAATAAGAAATCACGATAGACAAAGTTTGGTTCCTTTTTCACTTGTTATTTTGAGTCTGTTTACTTAATGCGGACAAAAAGCAAGCAGTTGGGGTAAAAAAAAAAAATCAGACATGAGTCTTCCACTTCCTGTCTTTGTGTCTTAGCATGCATATTTGTATAAAGCTGAAGTGCTTGAGTTGGTCAAAAGACAAAATCAATCAAGTAGAACAACACAGTGCAGGCCTTGTGTTTGAGGTTCCACCCAGCTCGAAGGCCAAATCAGTGAAAAACAATGAGACACAATCATGTTATCCGACCTCTTTAATATTCTTTCGGACAAAGTCCAAATGCAGTCACGTGAAAAAGAAAGTTTTCACACGACTCTATGTAGCCCTATTAAAAAGTAAGTACACCCTCAGTGATTCAGTAGCTTGTAGAACCATCTTTAGCAGCAATAACTTGAAGTAATCGTTTTCTGTATGACCTTATCAGGCTCTCACATGGCTGTGGAGAAATTTTGGCTCACTCTTCTTTAAAACAGTGCTTCAGTGCAGGTTATGCGCCGCTCTCTTAAGGTCCCTCCACACCATTTCAATCAGGCTGAGGCTTGAACTTTGACTGGGCCATTGCAACACCTTGATCTTTTTCTTTTTCGGCCATTCTGTTGTAGATTTGCTGCTGCTGTATACTTTGGTACACAGAGGAATTCATGGTGTACTCAGTGGCTCAGTGATGTGAATTTCTGTACCCTTAGACACATGCTAGCTTTCATCTGTTTCCAGCAATTGCGCTAAGCTAACTGCTGGCAGTTTGCCTTTTTTGTGTTATACAGGTGTGTGTAGCTTCTCATCCGAGTGAAACATGTTCCTTATAGTGCTTAGGTATTCTTTTATTTTGTTTGAGTGGCACATGTACTGTTGTATTGTCAGCTTTCTTTTAGTGGTGTGTAGCCCTCATCTCAGTGAGTTTACTTTTTGCCTCCATGTTTTTAACTGTGGAAACAATGTGCCTCCAGCTGTGAGATCCATATATTTGTACTTGTGGAACATACAGACCCCATCCAAAGGGAATATTACACATGAGATGTCTGAGATTTTGTATCTCCCAATATAATTAAACTAAATTTGCACTTGGATGTATTCTTGGCTCACACTAGTCCTGTTGGTCCAGTTGCAGTCTGTCATCTTTTGTCAGCAGGGTAGAAATCTGCATGCACATTTTAAAAAAAAACAAAAAAAAAAAAAACTGATTTCATGTCATGATATCAAACGGAGCACAACATTTGCAACCTAAACTTGCACAGACATACTCACATGCACTCTCGCTGGAATGTAGTCTGACACAGAGATTACTGATATCTATTACTGCATGCACGGTCCGTCAGTCACTGGTCTACACAAGGAGCAACAGGGAGGTCCTGTGCTCTTTGTTGTTGCTGTGTCTAGTTCCTTGTTAGAGAATTGATGACACTGTCTTTAGAAAACAAACAAGGCGGGAAGCTAAAAAGGTGGTCACTCACCACAGCTCTCTGACCCAGAGACACAGGGGCCAGAGCAACATATGAACGGGGCTGAAACTTCCCCCTTGGAATGCGCAGCCGTGTGTGCGCACACGCTCTTGTTTGTGTTTCAGTGATACCACAGCTGGAATGTGACTGTCTTGTGCCTGAATGTGTGCCTTTGTGTGTTTTAGTGTCAGACTCCTATATGCAGCTCTAATAAAAAACACAGATTAAACAAAACCCCATTCACACATTTGCTTTTTGGCCATATTTGTGTTACGCTGGATGCCAAAACAAATGTTCAACGTTTCATTCTCAGGGAAAATGCAGAGAAAGTGCCAGTGAATGTTTGGCTGAGTAATTAATTGATCTAGCTGTGACACACTCTCCTCGGAGAAACTGTCTTGCCAAAGGCTACTTCTGTCACTCCCTGCTCTGACTCACACTTCACATCACAGCCCAGACCGTGGCCTTGGGCCTCCTCTGTATGCACACACTGAGCCCCGCCCCAGGCCCCCAAGCCTTGTTCTGGGAGCTCAAATCCCATAATTGCAGGGCTGACAGTGATAGCTAACATACAAGACACCCTCACCTGGTTGGAAAGAATGAAAACATCTACTGTCAGCATGAAGTGAGGAGCTGAGTGGGGGTGGGACCGAGTATGGGGAAAGTTAGCAACATGTAGGACAAAACAGTGGGGAAAATAGTAACTAGGTGTTGTGTGATAGCAAGTTCTAGGATTTGGTTTGTTTTTGTAAGGGGCTCATAAGGCTTAACCAAAGATCTATAAATGATTAAGTAATAATTTCATGGATGAAAGATCAAAAATAAGACTTTGTTACTAGTTATTCTTTTTTTTTTTTTGGGGGGGGGGGGGGGGGGGGGGGGGGGGGGGTACCACATTGTGAAAATACATTTACACAAATGTGTTTCCTCTAAAAGCATTACTTCAGATCCAGATGAATGATTCATGCTTTTTATTCATGCTTTGGATGGATGGATGGATGATGGATGGATTCCACAATCAGTTTTTAAAGCATTTGTTTAACTGTAGGAACAGGAGTGAATGTAAAAAGAATGTAAATATATTATCAGCTTATAGCAATATATTCAATAATATTTACACCTGTTTACAAATTCAACAATCATGGAGCATTGATAGCATTAATTTTCTGCACTTTTACATCCTCCTTATCTCAGATCTGTATGTCAGTATATAATCCCATTCTGTTTTGGTGATCTCCACTAAATATTGAGAAAAAAATATTTCCCTCTAGAGCAACTGCACACCTCATTATATTCATTGCTAGCTTTGTCTGCCTTCTGGTCAGTGCTGGGCAACCAATTTGCAATGGATTTGTAAGAGCGTTATACTGAAGATAGCTCCCTGGTGCAACTGAAAAGGCTGATGGGCATGGGACTGAACCAAAAGAACAAAGCTGCAGGACAAACAACAAAAAAAAAGAAAAAGGAAAGTGATGAGAATTCTCAGTGCATTTATTATTATGAGTGAGCTCCATCAGAACTTGTGGTGTCATTCGAGCTATTGGCAGTATAGAACTATAAGAAGTACAGCCTTAACTACTTTGGCTTGGTCCATGCAGTGGCCTCTGCTTTATCTGACAGAAACATTAACAGCAATCAGTGACTTGTAACTGAAACAAGATTCCCAACATAACTGGTTTGTGACAAATAAAAATAAAAAATAATGATAATGATTTGTGTCTCATATGGTTTGCTCCTTCTGCTTTTGTTGAAAAATCTAAATGAATATGCAAATTTTCTTGATTCCAAATGTTTAATTGCTGCCTACACGATATTTCCCACTGAAAGGGGCATCCTCAGGTGTGGAAACCAAACCCAAACTGTGTATGTTTCAATCTGGACCTCAGCTTGTTGCAAATCAAGTCGGATGACTTTACAAAATAGGTAAAATGCACGTGTTAAAGAGATACATGTTTTGTACCTTACTTTAGCAAGACCTATACTTATATATACTATATTAGACAAGCAAATTATTATACACAACAGGTAAGAACATTTTTTATGTTGCCCATGCAGAAAGTGGAGCTCATTTGTACTGTGTATTATAATCAGCATTTAAACTATAGCAATCCATCTGATTATAATCAGATCCATAATAATCTGATTGCATGCTTTATGTGTTAAATATAATCTTCGCAACAACTTTAAAACAGGAATATTAAAAATGGCAACAAAAAAAAAAAATGAGTTAAGGGCAAAAACATTGCACTGCAACATCCAGTAGACTCATATTATAAAATGACTCAAAGCGAGCACTTATGTCTATTTAATTTCACCCCATAGAAACTTTTATATTACGTCATATATTAGACGTTAATATGTTACAATTGTGAACGTGGTTAACTACAAAACCTAGGTTGAACTATGTAACTGCCACTGATTCACCAGACAGAAAACATAACTAAGTCTTCCCAGCAAAGTCACCCTCCTGGTCGGGGAGAGCAGGCTGGAGTGGCCTTCATTTATCAACCACTTCAGCTCCTGCAGACAGCTGTGGGGAGAGCACAGAGGAGCCAGTGTGTTTACACCACAGCTCAGCCGAGGCCCTCAGGACAGAACAGATTAGGACACACTTGCACATATTAGTCTGCAGAGCCTTTCATGCACTCCCTCAAACAGCGTGGAGACTAAGCATGATAGCTGTCTGTTTAGTTAGAGCTCATATTGACATCTATGATGAGGATGTGTTTTCTCACCTTCTAAAAGAGACCTTGCACGGATGGGGATACGGCTATCATTTTGTTAGCAATCTGACTTTAATTTGTGTTATTTTATCTATTAATGGAAGACGTCATACTGTACCAAGTCACGCCAATAAAAGCTGGGGTTAGAAGCTCCAGACATGAGCTTTGAAAAGGCTTATGGCACCACCTTGTGGCGTATACGTTAAGTGCGATAATCTCCTGCACCACCCACTTGCAGCCATGCTTTCAACGCCACACATTAGCGGAGGGATTTGTCAATCGAGCGACTGCGGCGTTCATTGGTCAAAGGCCCCAGTGCGTTTGTTTTATTGACCTTTGAACTGACGGGGATCAACCCTGAGGACGATTTCTATTGGTAAATCCACTCACGCCCACTTTGCATTGACCAAATCCAAGTTGAAGGTGAAAGTCTTCATCTGGCTCAACCAGCTGCTCAAGTGACAGCTCCTGTCTTCGTGCTGCCGCAGGCTCCTACAGTGAAAAGAAAAAGTTAATAAATAATATATATATAAAAATGTCGCTCTTTTCCGAAGTCCCCCAGGCTGCTCCCGTGGCTGTCTTCAAGCTGACGCAGGATTTCAATAACGACCAGTTTCCCAATAAAGTGAACCTCGGAGCAGGAGGTAAGTTGTGCATTATTCATTCATTGAAAAAGCCACCCAGGTGGCTTCCGGTTCTGCAGCCTGTCTTATATGAAGTTCATCTATGTTTGTATGATGGTGCCCTCATATGATTTTTTTTTTAAGAAGTTGCCATTATAATCAGTGGCACAAATTCAGCTGGCTGTTAACCTCAAATTAAACTCAGTAATAAATAGCCCACTAATTAATATGTGAGCTCTAAAATCTAAGCACAGTTTTTAGATATAGATTTTAATAAATTTAGTACAGCATGCAGTCCAGAATATGATGAGTCACCTGGATTGTAATTACTGCTTAACTTTATTTTCCTGTTGAGGGTGTGAGGAGCTGTTAATCTGGCCACCCTAGTAGCTGATCGGTACGCCCACCAACTACTGATTGCAGCTTTGCTGATGATATATCTTTGTTCTGCAATTAGTGTGGCACAAAGAGCTGAATCATCTCTGTCCTCTCCGTGTTTCCTCTCTAATATTCTGCATCTCTCACTCAGCAGACTAGGCAGCTGATTGGATTACACTTCTGTCATTGCACAAGAGTTTAAATTTACTACATCTTAGTCCTGCTTCTCTCCTAAGGAAACCATTGCCACATTTCATCATTGCATTGCACTGGAACAGTGTGAGAGGGATTGATCGCTTAGCTCTGATTTGGCAGGACAAGGATACCTGAGTCCTGTGATTAGTAGAGGAGGCCTCGTAATCCCTTTCTTTCTCCAGATGGTCAGCTGCTACATGGCAGCTGGGAAATGTAGGCCACACATTTCCCTGCTGTTTAGAAAAACAGATCTATGTTAAAAATACACAGACACACACAAACACGTCTAGATTTGAAAAAGATTCTCGACTGTGAGGATTTTCTGCTTTTGTTTATTCCACAGCAAACAGAGAATTGTCAGGTTTTTTAAAACCACGGCATGCAACTTTAGCATGATGTCATCATTAGTTACAGCCCTACATCGTAATTTATCATTTATTATATTATTATTATAAAGTAAAAAGTCAGCGTAGATTGTTGACATCACCTCGCTAAAGCACCCAACAGATAATGTAAGTGCATGCCTTTCACAAAATCCTGTGATCGCTGCACAATTATCAGGACTCAAGAGTGATTGGCCCCAGTGATAAACTTGCAAACATCACGACTGCCAAGGTGCAAGTGTTAAGCTCACAAGAGAACCACCTTGGTTTTACAGTATCTGTTTATTGAGCAATTTATAATTGTTGAAGGAAACATTTACCCTTTCTTTCATTTATTTCTATAACAGTAAATCATATTCTTCTTTGCAGCCTACCGGACAGATGAAGGCCAGCCCTGGGTTTTGCCAGTGGTGAAAAAAGTGGAGAAGATCATTGTGCATGATGACAGGCTAAACCATGAGTACCTGCCCATCCTGGGCCTGCCTGAGTTCAGATCCTCAGCTTCCAAGATTGCACTGGGAGACGAAAGTCCTGCCATCCAGGAAAACAGGGTTTGTGGAGTAAAAGGCCGTACCGCAGTCTCTGAATTGCTACTGTTTTTACTTATAAACTGACTCTCTGCTTCTGTCACTGCCAGGTCGGAGCTGTCCAGTGTCTGGGTGGTACGGGTGCTTTGAAGATAGGCGCAGAGTTTTTAAGGCGGTTCTACAATGGGAACAACAACACTAAAACACCCGTCTACGTGTCTGCACCTACCTGGGGTACTCTCATGCATGCACAAACACAAGCAGCGAAGCAGAACAGACCTGTACAGATTTACAGATTTACAGATTGTTCTATGAACTTGCAGTGGACTTTAGACTGTAGTAGTTAATAAAGTGTTCTATTCATAAATGCCTTATTACTGCCACATGTTATCAGTGATCTTGGTTGTGTTATCAGGTTGGATGTGAGGAGAAATTAAAAAAACATTATTCACTCTTTTAGGAAACAACAATAAAAAGTGAACTGTGAGTTTTTCTTACTGTTTGTCTCAGAAAATCACAATGCTATATTCAGCGACGCTGGCTTTCAGGATGTCCGTCCCTACAAGTACTGGGATGCAGAGAAAAGAGGCCTTGATTTCCCTGGTTTCCTTGGTGACTTGGAAGTAAGCACTATGTGACAGAGAACTATTTACTCACTACTTAATTCTGGTCTTCTAAATTTTACGTCACTTCTTCATGTCACTGTTTCCCACAGAGGTGTCCAGAGCATTCAATCTTTGTCCTGCATGCCTGTGCCCATAATCCGACTGGCAGAGACCCTACCCAGGAGCAATGGAAGCAAATCGCTGAAGTTATGATGGTAATATGCATATAAAGTGCATGCAAATATATACAAAGTGCCTGTACTGCTATCTGAACTGTCACCACTAACAAAGGTGTCATTTCAACCAGGATATGATTTTGCATGCACACAGTTCATCACAGTACAATAACTCCTTGATCTTTTATCCTGTTCTCTCCCAGAGGAGGAAGCTGTTTGTGTTCTTTGACTCGGCTTATCAGGGATTCGCCTCAGGTAGTCTGGAGAAAGATGCCTGGACGCTGCGCTACTTTGTTTCCCTGGGCTTTGAACTGTTCTGTGCCCAGTCGTTCTCCAAGAACTTCGGACTGTACAGTGAGTGATCCTGGGGGCACGAAGGGTGCATGACACACAGTGAAATCACAGAAAGTCGCAGGCTAAAGTAACTGCAGGGATTGAGCATTGTAAAAAGAATGATCTAAATATACACCTATCTTATTTTCAGACTACAGCAAAAAGTCAGTTACAATGAAAGGAATAAATACCACAAAATTCACATTTAGCAAGCCTCAGATTCACCGTAGGAGGAACTGTTTATCAGATGATGCACCTACAGATCAGGCAGTAGGTAACAGCGGCAGTATTGTTTAATTGTGGTGTGTTTGTCCCATCAGATGAGCGTGTGGGCAACCTGACCATTGTGGCTCGCGATGCAGATAACCTGAAGAGAGTTCTCTCCCAGATGGAGAAGATCGTCAGGACCACCTGGTCCAACCCACCGTCTCAGGGAGCTCGCATTGTCGCCATCACTCTTACCTCACCTGAGCTTTTTAGTGAATGGTGAGCACAAAATATCAGCATTCAAAGATGACTCACACCTGTGCATGAGGCAGCATTAAAAAGCAATGTGTGTCAGACACGCATAGAGCGTTTTCATTCTTTGACTTTAGGAAGGACAATGTGAAGACCATGGCTAACAGGGTCTTGCTGATGAGGTCTCAGCTGAAAGCTAAGCTCCAAGCTCTGGGGACACCAGGGACGTGGGACCACATCACAGACCAGATTGGCATGTTCAGTTTCACAGGCCTCAATCGTGAGTACAGCAGTTGCTTCCTTGAGCGCGCAATTGCACATTTGCAAAATCTGCACATTTCAGTAGAAACTGGTGAGTAGAAACTACAAATTTCAGGGCCTGTAAGTTGATGGATCTGCTTAATTTTCTGCAGCCAAACAAGTGGAATATTTGGTGAAGGAGAAACACATCTATTTGATGGCCAGTGGTCGCATCAACATGTGTGGCTTGACCACCAAGAACATCGACTACGTGGCCGAGTCCATCCACGAGGCCGTCACCAAAGTCCAATAGAAGAACTGCACTATACCCACAATTCTCAGCACTTCCTGCTACACTGATCCCAGGAAACATGTTTGTATCCAGTTTTCCAGATTTTCTGGAGCAAATACAAACTCTCATTTGTGCAGACAGCTCACAGGCCCTGGTTTCTCTTTCTTTCAGTGTTTGTTCTTTGCTAGGCTAAACACATGCTGGACCAAGTTTTCTATAGAGTGCACAAAGATGCATGGATCCTTTTTATCTAACACCCACATTTTCCAAACTTTGAAGTAATTATGCGACCATGTTCATAATATTTCATTATGTTTCCCTCAGGTTAGTCAACAAACTGTTAGTGCTAGTCAGTCCCTGTCCCTGTTTTCTGGTTACCTCTACAGTCTAAAAATGTTATGCTGTTATGATTCATCTATCCCAAGTGTTAAAGTATTTGTGTGGACAGCGAGCAGCAAGATTTCTGCTGGAAAAAAAAAAGAGATTATTCAAAGCTTGTGCTTATTTGTGTTTACCACCCCCACAATGAATGAAGAATGAAGAAGCACTGTTTGTCATTTCTAGATGAAATGCGTTCTCAGGAAGGTTTAAATCTTAACTATGTAATTTATTAACAATAATGTCTTCTGCCCAGAGGCACTATGCTAATTACCTCATATGTAATCTGTGGAGTCTTTTGCTCCCAGTTGGCATTCGGTGAGCACAGCAGACACTGAGCATTCTGAACAGGTGTCGTCACTCCGGGGTCATCTCAGTCTTCTCTGCTGCATGCTGAAGGTTTTGATGTTTCTGGTTCTGTCAGGTACCAGCCAGTGGATGGTGACTGGTCAGAGCACCAGGGCACTGTTATGCAAGATTTGTGTCTCATGGCACAAACAAACTAATGATCAACCAGGTTGCTGTCGCATTACTATGCAGCGCATTGATGAAAAAGTCGAATTGTTTAACAGTGAAAAATGGCCTCAGACGTTCTGGTGAAATGAATAAAATCCAATAATAAAAAAAAAAAACTGTGAAAAAATGTTTGCATGGTTGCCTGATGTGTGTGGAATTGATAAAGGTTCAATGATCGGGTTTGTATTTAAGCACCAACCTTTAACAGACCCTGCAGATAAAGTGGATTGTTCCCATGGTGGAAAGAAAACAAAGCAGACAAGATAAATACTCCAGTAAATTTATTAATAAATTAATTTTCCCTTGTGTAGAACATATGATCCATTTCTTGGTATCTTTGGGCAGCTAATATAGTCATCAGAATTTTACGTTACAAAAGGTATCTTTGCTTGTTTATCCCAAACAAACAGTATATCAATCCCTACAAATATAGAGATGAAGAGATGGAAACCACCTTTAAATTCTTTAAAATCATCCTGCTTAGAGTTCCTGATTCACACTTGCTCAGAGTTAGTCAGCAGATCAAAACACCCCCTCCCTGCGTATTTGGCACAGCGGGGGGGGTCATTGTAAAAAGCTTAGCAGTGCAATAACCTTTGTACTCAGCCTTACCAGGCAGACTGAATTAAATCACTGAGCGTACCAGAACACCACCTTTGTGTGTTTTTGAAAAGAGGCGGCGGCTTGACGTCAGTGTGTGTCATATTGCTTTCGTCAGGCAAATCTCTCTCTGCTCTGATTCAAGATCTCAAAAAAAGCAGATCAGTGTAGTCCACCAGGGACTAACTCACAATTTAAATATAATCCATTAGTTTTTTATTGCAGCAAAAGATTGTTTCCTATTTCTTATTAAAATGTTCCTTCTTAAGCGGCTTTCTCCGGCTGCCTCTGAAGTCCCCATCCCTGTGTGTCTCATTAGTAGCTGTTAAAACCTAATTTTAATGAAAACTGCAGGCTTGTTATGTGCTTCTCCGTTAGCTGGTGGTATTTGTTGTTTCTTTTCAACTTTAGCAGTTAAAAACCTGGCGGCTGCTGCCTATGTGTAAGTCATTTTAAAATCTACTTAGGATTTTAGAAAGTCAGACAGTGTCTCAGTGTGGAGAACGCACTGCAGCCTAGTCATGCACCCTTTTACATCAGCATGCATATGGGAAAAGCAGGGGATAATTCTACAGTAAAAGCAGCAGACAAACATGCAAGTAGCAACTTCTTCTTCAGTAATGCCCCTAATATCCATCTGGATCCCCAAACCCAAAGATCCAAAGCCCATAAACCCCCTAGCTTATTTTTAATTGGTGTGTGCAGCTTTAGTGATGAATTGTACATGGATAACTTGCTATGTTCCCTATGAAATACACAAAAGACAATGTGTTCTACTGAATGCAATCAAACAACAGATTAATGACTTTTTCTAAAATGTGAAGACACAGAGGAAAAGGGTTGAATGGTGGTTGTTTGATGGAAACACTTAAAGAGTCTGTACAGCTACATATGCAGAGATTGTTTCAATGGAAGCTTGAAAGATGAATTTTATGAATGAACGCAGCCGTGCACTGATAATTCAAGCGATTTACAGTATTTAAGATTACTTATATTGCTATCTTTTAATTATATTTGGCAATCCTCACACTTCTATATAAAAACTCAGGTATGTGCACACCCCTCTAACCTGCTGAGTCACTGTAAGCAGTCATTTAAACTGAGCATTAATTTGTGTTTTGTATATACATAGATATATAATTGCATTCTTTGTGATCTTTTGTAAACAAACAAACAAACAAACAAAGGTTGTGCTCTTATCTTTTGGCTTTTCTGTCTCAGCCATTGGCTAGTGTGTGTTGGGTTGCGTTGGCAGTAGGTGGCACCCTTATGGCAACATTAGGACAGTTCCCTGTGCAAACAGTGGTTTCTGGTATGTGGGAACTGCCTTGTTAATAATAAATATCAGTGTATTTATTAGTTGATCAAGTAAAAGGCCAAAGCTGGCTCCGATGCTATCTAAGGACCTTTGTTGGGTTTATAGTGACAGATTTCAGAATCAAATTACAGCTTAAATGTTATGAATAAATTTTAACCTTATGGCTACAGCTACCAAATAAAGGTAACATAAAGAAGGTTGCACCAGTAACTACAAAACATGTACTGGTGTAAGGCTGGATAAATCAAATACTACCATTTAGATTTGTCCAGTCACATTTTAAACAATCAGAGTATGCAGTGAAGAAGAAGTGGGCCAGGGTGGGACCTGAGTATTATTGATGGCTACAGCAGATAAGATGGCTCAGTCTCCTGAGAGTTGAAGGGGGTGTATGAATTGGTTGTAGTTAATGAGTGTATCTTGTGAATGATAAAGAGGAAGAGGGTGTGTGCTTCATCCCTCTTCCTACGTGTCACTGTGCTAGCTCGTCATTGGCTGCTGCTCTGATCCTTCCTCCAAGCTCTTTTCTCCATCCCGAGACTTTTTCCTCCTCTTGTTACCTAGAAACAGATGAGAACACGTTGTGAAAATGCCTGCCTGAAGCTGCGATAGTTCTCATCTTCGTGATGACCAGGAGCACGATACTTATATTAGTTTTAAATTAAACTTGTCACAAACTGATAGAATGTCAGCTGTACAGTACAGCAGAGCTACAGCCTCAAATGAACAAATAAATCTAAATGTGTCATATTGTATGTGAGCCAGCAGCAGTTGCATCTGGAGAATCAGCTTTGCAGGAAGCTGGGCTATTGAGAAGGACATGGCACATCACCTGTTGCTAAGATACACGCGGCACTGTCGCTATGTCTGACAGAAAAGTTTGGGCACATCTGACAGCATGTGTGGGAGTGCTGTCGCATTAGTGTTCATGACAAATGGCTTACTCACTCAATTTACGCAATAGCTTTTTTCCAATGTTCTCTTCAGAGCTGGACAGAGACAAAGAGCTAATGAAGGGAGAGGTGGATGGTTGAGACTCTGTAGGCACATCTGCAGGAGAAAGTTAGAGAGAAAAATAGTGGGGTGCTATGTGGATATACAGCCCACTAAAGGGATGGTCAGCATTAATAATCAGTTCCCAGAAGAGTTGAAGGTGTTATAGCTGCAAAGGGTCGGCCAGCATCGTGCACTTAATAAAGTGTATATCTTTACTTCTGAACAAAAAAAACATGGAAAACAAAAGTAAAGTTCAATTTCTCAACACTTTCTTCCCTTGAAGAAGAGCAAATTAAAGGTTTGAATGTCGGCCGTATGGAGCAGCTCTCACCATCCTCTCCATGAATTTCTGGCCGGTCCTCATGGATGTAGGGAATCTCATCCATGCGAAGGAACACGGTATCATTTGGACTTCTCTGCCCATCAGATTTGCTGCCTGTAAAAAAAAAAAAAAAAAATTAAAAAACTAGTAAACCACCAAACGCAAGAACCAGCATATTTGTAACTCTACCTATAGAGGGAAGTAGAGAGCTTAGTATTATCCAAGTGTTTTTTCAAAGCCCAACAAAGAGGTTGAATATTAAAAACAGTACCCAGTGTAGGGTTAAAAATATGAAGTTTAAGTCCAACTAAAGAGGGGCTACAACTAGTAGGAGAGGTTTAATTCTGATTTGGTAACAAAGGGGTAAACACTTTTTTTTTTTTTTCTTTTTTACAACCAGTGGAACCATCTGTCCAGCAACTTTTCTTAGTGGAACTAACAAATGCACAAAACTGGGGAGTGTGTTGCACACAGCATAAGACAGATGGTATGTGGGAAACCCTTTAAGCCTTGAAACAAGTACAGATTGGCTGATGTCACATTTGAACGACTTCTGTGAGTGAGTCATTTTGGCTGTGATATGTGAAAGAGTCATTATTTACGTCTGTCATACATACAGTGCCTTCCATAATGTTTGAGAAAAAGACAATTTTTGTAGTGTTGCCTCTGTACACCACCACAGTGGACTGTAAATCAAACAATCAATATGTGATTGAAGTGCAGACTTTCAGCTTTAATTCAAGGGGTTTTACAAACATTTTGCAAATATTTAAGAATTACTGCCATTTTTATTCACAGTTCCTCATTTTCAGAGGTTCATTAGCATAATATCTGAGGTTGACTCAAAGTCTTGAATTCGTGTTTCATTTTCACGGTCATTTTAATGTTATTTTAGATATGAGGCCCAATGAGATGTTAGTGAAAGTGAGAGAGGCAAACATTAGACTGAAAAATCCAAATAAACCTGTCAGAGTGATAGCAAAAAAGCTTAGGAGAGGCCAAATCAATGAGCTTTTACATACTTCCAAAGAAGGAATACACTGGCTCCGTAACACTAAAAGACCATAGAAGACAACTAAAGTACATGATGACAGAATTATCTCCATGGTTAAGAACAACAACTTCACAACATCTTAACCAAGTCAAGCACTCTCTTGAGGATGCGGTATATCAGTGTCAAAGAAACAGCTCATGATCCGAAGCATACCACATTATCTGTTTAACATGATGCATTATGGTCAGTGGTGGACAGTAACGGAGTACATTTACTTGAGTATTGTACTTAAGTACATTTTTTGAGTATTTTTACTTTAATTGAGTATTTATTTTTTGGTGAACTTATGACTTTCACTCCACTACATTTCAAAGACAAATACTGTACTTTCGACTCCACTACATTTCTAAAAAGATTGTCGTTACTCGTTCCTTTTGGCTCAGCATAGCTTTTCGCTGTTGCTATTTTTCTTTATTAGCCACAGGCTATGATCTTCACAAGAAGGGAAACCAATCACAGTCTCCACTCACACCTGGGATTTGGAATTACACAATCGTCAACTTGAGCTGAGCTCCCGCTTTCATTCAAGCAGAAATCAGCAATGGAGACAGTTGGAGAAAGTCAAGCGGAGAAACCACTGCACCCATGGCCATGTCTCAGCTTGCTGTTTGAGATTTCAGGACTAAAAAATTGTTTGTATCAGTTTAAATGTCTTCTGTGTTTACCGTGAACAAACCATATTTCTGCATTTAAGAACTCGCGATCCAACCTCAGAAAGCACATTGAGGTATGTAAGCAAACTTTTTTTTTTTCAATTTAGATAAAAACTTTAAATGACTTTGACTGAGGTTTAAGTGGTTGCAGTGTAATGCCATGACTGATGATAGAAATAAAGCCGACCATTAGTGTGGTAAGCTTCGTGACAAGTGAGAGGGAAACTATGGCATGGTTTCAGCGCCAAAATTACAAATATTGCACACCTAGTGGTGGCTACTTTCTCGTCGCAGAAGGCTGTATCCATTCTGAAGCCAGCTACTGATCTGATTAAGAGGCTGGCACTGGTAACTGAGCGGCCGGTGTTCTGTATGTAAACATGTTGGAAGCAATTTTTGAAAGGTAGCACCAACAGATAGACTTAGCTATCTAGATACACTACAGTAGGAAAATCTGATGAGGTAGCACAGATCATCAGAACACTGGCGCTGGTAAATGAGAAGGAGACTACTCAATGCAGGGGTGGGTAACTCCAGGCCTGCAAGTTTTTAGATGTGTCCCTGATCCAACACACCTGAATCAAATGGCTGAATTACCTCCTCAGTATGCAGTCAAGTTCTCCAGAGTCCTGCTAATGACTTCTATATGTGATTCAGGTGTGTTGAAGCAGAGACACATCTAAAACCTGCAGGACAGGGGCTCTCGAGGCCTGGAGTTGAAGAGCCCTGATCTAGATTAATCTGTACAGAGCTTTCACTGTTTTGTAAACATCTATGTTACATAAGTATGGTAGTTCTTAGTTACTGTATGTGGGGAGAAAAGTCTCCTGTTTTGTTTTTGTTTGGTTTATTTTATTTTTTTTTTTTGGGGGGGGGGGGGGGGGGTGTAGTAAATTAAAAAAAAAAAAAAAAAAATGACAAGAGTTGTCCTATTTCTTTAATTGCATTTTTATGCTGAAGTTTTACAGGTGCTGTAGACTTTTTGTTAGTGTTTCTACATGTCAATACATCATCAGGTGCTTTCAACAAGTTACAAGGTTCTGTAAATGCACTCAAAACAATACAGCAATGTACTGATATTAGAAAATATAATTTGTACTTTTGGATACTTGAGTATTCTTAAATACACGTACTTTTGAATACTTAAGTATTTTTAAAAGTAAGTACTTCAGTACTTGAGTAAACTTTTGACTGAGCAACTTTTACTTGTAGTTGAGTAAGATTTGACCACGAGTATCAATACTTTTACTTAAGTACTAGAGTTGAGTACTTTGTCCACCACTGATTATGGTACAGTATGGCTGCCAGTGGAACTGGGCTGCTGGCATTTACTGATGATGTGATTGCTGATATGAGTAGCAGGATTAATTGTGAAGGGCTAATACGCTCTGCTCAGATTGAGCCAAATGCTGTAAAACTGATCAGACAGCGCTTCACAGTGCAAGTGGATAATGACCCAAAGCATACTTCAAAAACAACTCAAGAGTTACTCGAGGAAAAGAAATGGGATATTCCTCAGTGGCCAAGTCAGTCACCTGAGCTCAGCCTAACAGAGCATGCTTTTCAGTTACTGAACACAAAACTGAATGCAGAGCGACCCACAAGCAGCAGTTGAAGGTGTCTGCTGTAAAGGCCTTGCAGAGCAACTCAAGGGAGGAAACCCAGCATTTGGTGATGTCCATGGATTTGTGACTTCAGGCAGTCATTGACTGCAAAGTTGCTGTTTCTTTTTCCATAAAGTATTAAAAATAGTCTTTATATTTAAATTGTTCTTTTCTTTGCCTCCTTCTGGACCAGTTTTTGTTTTTATCTTTTTTTTTTTGTTTTGTGGTTTCCTCCTCAATTGTCTAATAGTACTTTTTGATATTACTGCTTACATCACAAAAAAAAAAAAAAATTTGTTAATTTGTCCCAATAATTTTGAACCTCTGAAAATGGGGGGCAGTGTATAAAAGTGGCTGTTAAGTTATCCATTTTGCCCTCAGTGCTGAATTCAAATGTAAATGTGTATGAACAAGAAGTCTAACATTACAGGGTGAGATTATGTATTTATTCACTGAACAGCTGATCTCAATTCAGTTTTTCCATAATTATTTACAGAATAGCTTATCCTCTAATAGCAACCTGGGGAACAACATCCTGTGTTTCCAACCCACCAGTTATCATGTTTGTTTCAAATAGCTAAAAAAAAAAAAACATCTATATTACTTACGGACGATACGGTTTCTTTCATTGAGTTGGGAGGTGCTGCGAAGGCCACCGTGGGGATGGAGATGTGCAAGGCGTGCCAGTCCCAGTCGAGTGTGTGTGTGCGTGAGGGGAAGGGCGATGCTGTGTGAGCGGGCCTCTGTAACTGGGGGCCTCCCTTTACTGTCAGGGTCCATTGCATCTGGTGTCTGAGGGGTACTGTCCATTCTGGTGGCCGTTAGGGCATTCTGGTAGTGGTTTCTGGTGATCTGTGGGGCGCCAAGAAAGCGAGCATTATCATCAGCATTGCTTCTGTGTGTGCGGCTGCCGTTATCCAGTATGCATGTGGCGGAGAGGAAACATGTACTGTGTTTAAGAAAAGGGAGGAAAGGTGAAGTGAGAGGGCACATGTATCATTTTAAGATATTCGTGCTTGAAATGAAGCTCAATTATCCGCAGTGATTAGAGGAAAGAGGCTGTGTGGTGGGTGAGACAGGATGTCTGTGTTCAGTCAGAAACGGGGATCAGGACATATCAAAGGCAAATCCCGCAGCAGCGGAAGCATTTTTGGAAAATTTCAAGATTAAATGCAGGGAGCTTAAAAATGTAGTTTCTTCCTTTGTGGTCCCATTTTTTTTCCCTTCAGTGTGCAGGAAATTAGAGATTTAATTGAGCTTATAATAACAGAGTTTTTCCTCCATATTTTTCTGGGTTGTGTGTGTGCAGCCATTTATGCTTGTAACCTTGATGATCTGCAGGTCTGTGAGCTGCCGGACTGAGTAGTCGGGTAAATACACCCCTCCACCTGCAGTGAGCTGACCCACACTGCCTCCACTCAGTAATGAATCCGACTGGTTCAGACTGCTGGCCCGGGAGCTATACCTATGACCTGAACAAAACAGAAGAAGAAAACATAGTTTTTGGTCTGTATTTCCTTCATACATCATTTGTAAAAGGTCAAAATCCTTAAGCAGAAAGTGCAAAAAAAGTTCACACAGCCAAGTCAGAATGTCTTTTTCCTTCTATATCTCACCAAAATGTCCATTTCTCAGTTAGGAAAAAGTCTTTGTGTAATATTTCTAAGCTCATTAAAGCAAATCTCATAACTGTCTTCCATGTTAAATTTTTTCTTGAGGTACTTTAATTGTAACTAACATTATAAAATAAAACCAGTGCATAATAAATTTTTAAAAACTCATCCCCCCCCCCCTTTCCTTTGGCGTTAAAAAGGTCCTGATTTAATGAGCCATTGGTATGCAAAACAGATGTCCAAATGTCCTCATGACGGGATTGGTTTTTAACAACTTGTGGCACATGCTTCCCTGCAAAATACAAGAAAAAGTCAAAAATTGTGCCCTCCCACTGCATGTTTTACCCTTTAAAAAGCAACCCACTCCCCTGCTCTATAAGAGAGCAGCAAAAATGGATTTCAATGGTAACGCCAAATTGCCATTGAGCATATTAAAAAGATAAATGATAATGGAAGGTTCCGTAAGTCTTTTCAGTTCATCTACATTGTTTTCTGCCTGTCTTTGTGTTGAGCACTGCCTAGCGAAAAGGCAAGAAATGCTATTCTTGTCAGCTCACTGCAGAGCAATGACTCAAAAAGTGAGCAAAAACATAAAAAAAAGAAAGAAATTGCTCTTTTGAGATGCAACATTTCTGCAGATGTTTAAAATAAAATTCTGTAATGTCCTAAGTAGGGATTTTCAGATTTTTTTAATGAGGTCTTCCAAAAAGTTTTAAGCTCAGTCTGAACATCACACGTACAAAATGTGCACATTACCGCCACGAGAAATGAGGGAGACAGCAAAAGAGAGGATTTCCACTTGCTCTGCAGTCTTAGCTGGATTTCATATAATCCTTTGCAGGTCATGTCCTTCCACTGGGAAATACTCTGAAATCTCTTCTTTTAATTACTTACTTCCCATGGCTGCTGCTGCTGCTCTGCAGGCTGACAGTACAGAGTCACAGGGTGGCATTAAGACTGGAAAAACACTTCACCTCCCCCTGGCACTGCATTGTTTTAATAAACTCTCTTTGATCTGCTATGATGCTAAACATTCAGAATTATTAATCTGTAATGCTTCATATTTGCAGTGAATTACCAATAGGCAGTGGTGGGATGAGAGCTGGCATGCCGTAGTAGGAAAAGGCTCCATTTTCAAACCGAAGAGCCTCCTTTCCTATCTCCACTTCCACCCGTCCCTGCAAGATTAACACAGCCATTTACACGGATTAGGTCTGAGCGCTACGCTAATTAAGTGAACAGTCAATTGATTTCTCATCTAATGGAGCATCCCGCACAGGAAAAAATGCAGAAATTCACTGCCAGAGCAACACGGAGCATCGTAATCATTGCTTGTTTCCTAATTCTTATTTAGACTTTTCATCAGCTTAGAATTACCTGCAGAATCAAGATGAAGTAGTCAACAGGCTTGTTTCTCTGGAAGAGGTAGTGTTGAGGAGCGTGTTTGTTCTTAGGGTCGAACTTGAGCTCTTGCACAATGCTGGGATGTTTGATGAGCCGCAGCAGGATCTTTTCTGACAGGTGACACGGCCTGAAGGGCTCCACCTCTGTTATGGAACAACAACGCAAGTCAAAGGTGGAACACTGCATCCCCCAGCCTTTGTTCTCAAAAGCTCTTCATTCAGCCCATGGAGACAAACACACAATGCTACCTGTAGCCAAGAAGCGGTGTGTTGCGAGCAACAACTGGGGTGAGATCTTCACCTTCAGCTCATTTTCTGCCACTTTGAAGATAGAGAAGTCCTGCTGTTTCCTTTCATGGTTGGACACTCGTCTTTTTGTCCGATTATCAGCTATGAACACACAGAAGTCATATAATACGGTGCAGATTTAACATTTCTCTGCTAATATCTTAGAGTATGAAGAGCTCCTGTTTCATTCATTCGGTTTGTTTACTTAATATGCCACATACACTGAGTGAGAACAATCTTTTTATTTACACTATAATTAGAAACCACTCTGATGTGCCACTGACCTCATTAGTTGGTGCATCTCTATATTCTGCATACTTAGTATGTCCATCTAGTGCTGCACAGAGCTGGAGATTATCCAGTGCTGTAACCTCGTACTGATAAATTGACTTATCCTCTGCAGAGTACTATGCATATTTATATGTTTTTCACCGGCTACATTATTACTGCTACATTATTGTTCAAGCAGCTGGGTTTATGAAAAACTGAATTACAAAGCTTGCAGAGATTAGTTCCCTCGTGCTATATATAAAGAAGCACACACTATATGCAGACACACAAGTGCACCAGTGACAGAACCTGCTTCAGACACTCTGCATGTAATTAAAAATGTAGCACACTTATATCTCCGAGTTGTCCAAGAGCAGGAGCCGCTATGAAAATATACAGTAGAAAAGCAAAGGAAATAACATTCAGTGAACGAGAGAAAGTACAGACCGGACTAGAGATGAAATGAAGGGAGCTTTGCATTTGAATTCCTCTCCGTGGAGAGCCTTTCCAGCCAATTAAAAAATAAGGGGATTATGGCGATTATCTGAAGAGACTGGGTCATTTAGTCACATTATTTAATTATGCATTAGGAAGGAGCTGGGAACCACAGGGGAGAGAAGGTGGAATCAATAGCCAAATGAGAAAATAACAGCGTAGACAGCTGACAAAATAAAACTAACAAAAAAAAAAACTCATACTACAGCTGTATTACTGACAGGCCTAATAATTGGTATGAAATTTTATGCTGATTATCTGGGCATTTTCCAGTGACTGATGGAAAGCACAAAGCTGAGCAAAATACGACAGCTGCTGCAATAATTTAAGAGAAAATCTGTTCAGTGGGGGAGCTGGAAGCAATAATAGCAGAACCGATGCACATTAAATGCAGCAGAGCTTCATGAACGTTATGTTTATACATACTGTACAGATCTGTCTCATCCACAATCTCAGACTTGATGATCTCCTCTATAACGTCTTCAAGAGTGACGATGCCCATCACTTCGTAGAAGGGGTCTCCTTCACCTTCACTGTTCACCCTCTGCACCACAGCCAGGTGGGACTTTCCTACATGTCGTCAGAAAAGAGAAGGCGACAGGTTAGGATGTTTTCAGAACATGAGCTCAAGCTAAAAACTGCAATGCGCTGAGAGGCAATGTCACTGGATAAAAATAACTCCAGTCAACAGCCTCCAACTGGCTCTGTGCAGTCAAGATGAAAATCAGCACTAATTCACCAACAAAAAAAAAAAAAACAGCTGAGAGGTCTATCCCAGAGGTTGAATTGAAAATTGTTTCAATGTCACACTTGCCCTCGTTTGTGTTCTCAGACAAAAACAAAGTGGACATTGGGGGATTAGTCTCGAGACAGTTTGACAGTTTGGAAGACTTGGCTTCCTTACGTAAACCCAGAGATTACACAATCAGTCTGGGGATGCCTGCATCTGCTGAATAAACTGCCCATGCTGCTGCCACCTCAGTAAACACTCATGCCTACAAATACACACGAACACAGCACCCACACACCGTACGCATCCATGAGCAAACCCAGGGCTCACTGTGTTTAGCTGAACACAACAAGCCTGTCGGATACAGTGACGTAGCTCGCCGGCATCATCTCTGCAGCGACTCGATGAAGCGAATGTGACAAGAAGTCAACGCTGCCACCAAACTTGAACATACAAGGAGAGAAAAGTAAAAAAAACAAAAAAAAATCATCAATGCAAAAAAGTGGCTCTATATAGACATTTTTTTCAGTTCCAACTCTTGAAAAATTGGCTCTTACACACAGTCTGTTCTGCTTCCATCATCATGAGTCAATCTGCTGACCAAATAAGTTACCTAACCAAAGTTATGATGTCACTGGATCACAGGTTCCAGCAGAAACATAAAAAAAGAGTCTCCAGCCTTACTTTGAACAAAATCTGTGGCTCAAATAAGATGGGCCGATTTAGAGGATCACTGCCAAGGGATAAAATGGATCAAATGCTTTAATCCACTGCAACAAGAGAAAAAAAAAATCTGACTGACTGGCAGTCATAGCCAAACATGAACCTCTAGGTTGTGAAGGATTGACTGAGATGGTGCGGTTGCACTCAGGTCAATGTCTCTGAAGAGCTCAGGTGAGTCAGAGATGGATTTGCTCTCAGCTGCTGATGTGCCTGGGCACTGCATTACATCATTCATATGTTATATAATACTCTTGCAGAACGGCACACACTTACTCACACATGCAGACGCACATGCCCAGGGCAAAACTGGGTCCTCCATGGTTGTCCCTTTTGCGAATGTTTCAGCTTTATCACCTTCTGTGGCTCCAACAGTCTGTGTTTGAAATCTATGTGTCATTTAGATTATGCATATGTCTCTATCTATTTCTGTCTGTTTGTTTCAGCAAAGCAAATAACTCATTTTATATCTCTGGAGCAGTTATTTTCCTTGACACTTGCACAAACAGCTTATGAAAACATTTGGTTTAAACTGTGGCTACTTTCTATGATTCAATAATTGAGTCTGGGCTTATTTTGTGTATATTTTTCAATGTACTAAAGTGATTTATTATCCAAAATATGTATAGTTAAATCTTTTCAGTTCAGTTTTTAGGTACAAGTCTGCACTTTGTGTGGTTATAACTTTATAATGCAGTTAAGAGTTCAACCAAAAGCAATGTCAAAATGAAAGTATTGTCTATCTTTGCTAGTAAAATTTTATAATGCAGCATCATTTGTAATACAGTGTTTTTACTTAAGAATAATATGAGAGCAATAACCCTAACAATTGCCTCACCCTAATAAAAAATCAAATATTTACAGCAGCATAAAATAGTCATGCTACAAAAGCCTGAATGCATAACGAGCAGACTGTTCTGTTCTTCAGGCTCTGTACTTCAGCGCAGTCAATTTGATTGCCAAGTGCCGTGTGTCAGCTTTGTATTGAGTAGGCTTACATCAATATATAAGTAACTGTGTGGGAAATGTAATCCTCTTAACACATAGTTTCCATGGTTTGGAGGTTCAAAAATAATATGACAGACAACATGAAATCAAAAAGAAATCATCATATTTAAAATCCTTTGCAGTCAGTGACTGCCTAAAGTCTCTGACCCACAAACATCAGCAGATGCCTTAAATTGTCCATGGCAGTGCTTTCCGAGCTGTCGCTTAAGCCACCTCTAAATCTGTCTTGCTGTGGAGTCTCAATATCTTTCTTCTGGACTTCAGGAATCAGGTGATTCTGCTTATTATTAGTTGAGGTCTTTCACCTCCTCACCCTGAAAATCCCTTTGTTGCCATGTATTTAGGATAATTGTCCTGCTAAATAATGAAATGTCCCCCTAAGAGTTTTGATGCATATGACAGAGTGAGCATGCTGAAGGCTCCTGTATACTTCTGTATTCATTCTGCTGCTTCATCAGCAGAATATACACTGCTCAAAGAAATTAAAGCAACACTTTGAAAACACATCAGATTTCAATGGGGAAAAAAATCACACTGGATATCTATACTAATATGGACTGGGTAGTGTGTTAGAAATGAAAGGATGCCGCATTGTTTGGTGAAAATGAAAATTATCAACAGAGGGCTGAATTCAGACACCCCTGGTGATGGCTAACCAACCGGACATAGTAGTGATGGACAATCAGAGGAAGAAGGTGTAGCAATATCAAGTGATGGCAACATCAAGAGAAAAGAACACGGGAAGCTCGATAAATACCAAGGGCTGAGAGAAGAGCTAGAGAGGATGTAGAAGGTGTCCCTGTGGTAATTGTAAAACTTGGAGGAGTGACCCTCAAACTGGGAGATTGGCTCCAGCAGATTCCAGGAACAACATCCGAGATCTCTGTTCAGAAGAGCGCAGTCCTGGGAACAGCCAAGATACTGCACAGGACCCTCAAGCTCTCAGGCCTCTGGTAGAGGACCCAAGTTTGGAGGTCAAAAGACTGCCCGCATGCTTGACACGAGGTGGCATGCTTGGACTCATAAACGGTTTCTTTTATTTACTGGTATTTCCTCCTTCATTTTGATAGTGGCTGATGTTTATTTCAACAATCTTTAGGACTTTTTTCCACAACCCTGCCGCCTTCCTTTTGTATGTTTTGGTAAAGTGCATTCCATCCTTTTTATTTTTGACATCCACAGAGTTTTGCATCTTGTGTGGAATTGTCTGAGATTCTGGTCATTAAGTATTCTCTTTATTGATCGCTGACAAAGAAAAACGTGCCTCTACAGAACATGCAAAGCATTTTTGACTTGCTATGCAATCATAAAGGGGGGTTTTCTTCAGCATTAACATCCACAAGAAAAGCAGCTTGTTTATTATTGATTTTGCCAAGTCTTTTGTATCTATGATAGATTTTTGCTTTTTCACTTGCACAAGCACCTTTTTACTGATACTGACACAAAAAATTCCACCTTTCAAAAAACATTATTATAACTGAGACTGTCGAATACTTCTATCTGAAATGTTTCTTAAGCCTGAAAAACCAAAAATGTTACCAATCCACATGCCTTAGTTCTCCACTGAACAGTATGCTTGCAGACCACAGTTTCTTTACATTCCTGGTGACATTTCCACTCTTTCCTCTAAGACAGACTTCACCCCTGCCCACCAACCATCTCTGTGAGACATCATCACAGCTTCAAGCCAGGCTTCCTGACCAGCAGGAGGCTTTTAGCCTTGAAAGCAAAGTCAGAGGGAGGTGAGAGAAGAAGGGAAAGGTTGGAGTTGAATTTTTCATGGTTGCTCTACAGGGTTGGTCGGCCATGACCTACAGAGTGGAAAGAACTTCAAAGTCACCATGGGGTGACAATTAAGTGCACACAACTAATGTAAAGGTGAAACCTGGCTTCACACCCAAAGACAGCCACACGAGCAGTGTCGACACATGTGGGTTAAGGGTAAGCTCATGGATCACTTGCGCCAGACCAAAGCTATCTTTCATAATCCCAGACACGATGAAGTGTAGTGGACCTCCTGAACTGTAAGTGGCAATATAATTCATGTCCCTGCCAAGGCCAGCTGCATTCAGCTGAAAAAATATTGCCCTTTCTTTGTCCATAAAACAGATTTACATCTAAACCTCCTAACCAATGTCAGAGAAATCCTTGCATAACAGTTGTGCCAGTGGCCTCTCGTGTCTTTATTTTACAATGTGACACTGTCAGTGGAGCAGTCAGAGATTTTCGCTACTGAGCGCTCAGTCTGAACCGCATTAAGTGTTATCAAGCCTGAATACAGTCCCTGAAGAGAGGCAACACACTTTTGCTCAGTAGTGAACAGATCCTGTCACTGCTTGTGTATGAGAGGCAGAGTGCTGTAATACTGTCAATTCACTAATCAGTAAAGATGGTTATCAGATGAGATAGAGAGGGGTGGTATTCACTGATATTACTGCTATTCCAGCAGATGCAAATCATGCAAAATTCCTTTTTTGATACAGTTTAGCATTTCTTTGAGTGAGGAGCTGATAACTTATACTTATAAGAAAGCATGGGGCCAGATGAAGTTCACTGTGTTGTCATGGGAAAACGACTTAAATCTCTCTCATCACATAAATTCTTAAGATAACCCCATTATGGGTAGCCTCTAAACTCTAGCTGAACCAAACACACTGTGTGACACAGTATCAGATTTCACATATGTCTCTCACTGCTCTGGGGATCAAAGGGCTTTACTGGCAGGCCCACTTTGAGCCAATAGACTGATGTATACATTGACTTCTGGGCTGAAAATGTAGTTCTTAAGTGCACAGTCACTTCAAAGGATATTTAACTCCTAACTGGTGGGAGGCTGCTTGAACATGTGGTGCCTCATATGCTCAGCTGACTTCATATTCCTATGTTGTGTATAAGTCCTAGATAGGTCACACAGGGAGATATGGAGACTATCTGCAGAGACCAAACATCCGATATGATTTAAAGTGAAGTTACCTCTCTTAAATTCCTCCAGCATCACGTCCAGCTTGGTGTCACTGAAGACGCAGTGCATGGGATGCTTGTAAAACTGAGTAATTGTTTTCAAAGGAGTGCAATCGTCAGGATCCACAAAGGCTAAATCTTTGACAAAAAGGATGTCTACGATGTTGGACCTTTCGTTCTCATAAACAGGGATGCGTGTGAAACCGCTCTGCATCACATCTGACATGGTGCAGAAGTCCAGTACAGCATCCGAGGACAGCATGTAACAGTCTGACAGCGGGGTCAGCACATCCTCTACAGTCTTGGTCCTGAGCTCCAGGGCACCCTGGATAATATTGAGCTCCTCTTTGACGAGGTCATGGTAGGGGTCTGTGATACGCAGCATGGCCACTAGTTTCTCCCTGGTGTAAAAGTTGCTGATTTCTTGGTGCAGCATAATGTCCAGAATCTTGGAGACTGGGTAGGCGATGGGGAAAAATATTAGCATCAACAGGCGGGTCGCGCACAGGGTCTTGGATGCGATGGCGAGACTGTGCCTGGATGCCACTGAGTGAGGTAAAATCTCGCCAATAAAGAATATCCCCAAAGTGCACGAGGCGGTTGAGAGAGCAGTCATTCCTAAAATCTGGCACATCCACACCACAAAACATGTGTTTGTAAGCACGTTGCCTAGCACCACAGTGCAAAGGATGTAGTTTCCATGTTTACGCACTGACTCTATTTTTCGCGCGTATTTCTGTTCTTTCTCTGTGCCACTATTCTGCAGGACTCGCAGCTCAACTGGGTCCAGAGACAGCATGCTAATGTTCAGACCGCTGCACAGAGCAGACAGCCCCAACAAGAGCACAGAGACTCCCGCCTGCAGCCAAGCATCTGCCTCGGGAGGTCTCTCTACCACGGCCAGCCAGAAGTCTTTGGTGCTCAAGTGCTCCCATTGCACTCCATCAAACGCGCACATGGAGTAGTATTTGATCACCTCGTCTCTGCGCAGGTCTTTGGCGAGCAGCTCAACCAAGACTGAGTTATGACTTGAGGTGGACCTGAAGGAACCCAGCAGCTCGATGTCAGAGCTTCGGGCATTCTCCTCTTCGCATGGATTCCCGCTGGACTGGAGCCGACTTTCTGCATCTCCACTGTCCCCACCTGGTTCCTCTATGAACGCGATCCACGGGGCGGCAGGTGCGCCGTCAGGTCTGTCGCTGATGTTCAGGCTGTTGGGATGTTCGGTAGCTGGAGAAGCGGAGTAGTAAACCCTCAGCAAGAAGCGGGTCCCCTCGGTAGCCCTCAGTATCCCATCCTGCACGGACAGCTCTCCGCTCTGGGTGTCTTCAGGCCGGACGCCGAGCAGCGCTGCTGTCTGGGCCGGCAGGGAGGAGATGGTGACGGTGAGAAAGAGGAGAGAGAGCCGGTGCGGATGCAGGATGCAGCAGAGAGCATCCGCAGCATCCGCAGCCATCATGCTGAATGAGCTACTGAAGGACACGGGAGAACTGGGTCACGTGGTCTGCGGATGGGATGGATGGAGCAGCTGGGTAACATGGCACAGAGAGAGAGAGAGAGAGGGAGAGATTCAAGTGTGTGTATGAGCTGGCACCTTAAATTTAAATGACAAACCCTGACGTAAGCCTCGTTTATTTGCTTTCTGCCGCTTTCTAAAAATAGAAGGCAGGAAATGCCCAATCATAAGGATTCATGTGATACAGCACTTACAGCTACGCCAATGAAAGAAATTTATTTGTAGACGTATACAAACTAATACAAAAAATAAATAAAAAAAAAACAAATGAGAAAATGGGGCTGTGTAACAACAACAACAGCAATGCATAAAAATCAATGCTGTGTTGTGTTGTGCACTAGTTTGGGCGTTATTGCAGATCTCAGACTCTTATTACTTTTATTATTTCTCTTTATTATGATTTGCATTTATTTATTTACAATTCTAAACTTCCCACTAGATGGCACTATTGCCACCTGTTTTCAGTGCAGCAGTGAGGAATGCACTGTACTTTTTGCCTTTCAAGATAAAAACATAAATATAATGTGTATGTAAATCTCTGCAATGATCGTTTGCCTCGTGACATCCGCATCCCTTAACGAATTCAAATAACTGTTGCTGTCTCTCAACCCATCTTAAAAGAACACCGTACATTTTTATATATTTCTGAATATCACTTTGAACTTCTCTAAATCTTGGAAAATATTAGCCTCTTTATGTACACTCTGTGACAGAGAACGACCTTCTACGGACTTCCATGAATGACGTTCAAATGTTTATAACATGTGGAGCGGTTTTTCTTTTCTTTTCTTTTTTTTTTGTTCGTTAGTTTTGTATCTTTTTGTAAAACAAAGTAAGTAGTAAATAAAACAATTCAAATCAAGCCCTATAGAATAAATTGTTATTATTATTATTATTATTATTATTATTATTATTATTATTATTATTATTATTATTATTATTATTATACACCGTTCAGTGATCAGTTGGTTCAGATCTAATGCTCCTGAGTTTGGTGACCGGTAACCGAAGGTGCAAACGCTCTGCTCTACGTAATATTTGGAAATATTAGACACAGGGGCAAAACAGTCTGCTCCACTTTAATCGGAAGACAAAAACATAAAAAACAACTTGTAAAAGTATCACTCCAACACATGTGATACATCCGACTTTAGAATGACATAACTTTCACATCGGCTGCTAAAAATCACACATGGAATAGTTTGTCAAAAAAAACAAAAAAAAAACAACAGAGAAACAAAAACTACGCATCATTAAAGATTCTGCTGATGTGCAAATATGTCGATGTACATATGTACATATTTTATAGCATATTTTTTATGATCCATGTAAATAAAAATATTGTAGGTGGCAAAATAAAACTGAAAAAAAGCGAACAAATCACTCAAAATGCTGTGACAATTCAGTAGATTTGTCTAAACCTAATTCTATGTAAAGTTTGTAAACTTCTACATGCTCTATTCCTTCATTCAAGTACCCTGCTGGATGAGTGATGTAACTCAAGTTGCTTTTCTGCTGCGATCAGTATTGCTGGGTGTTATTTCCCAACAAAGTGATAGTTTGCTGTGATTCCAGCAACATATCTTGAATTTGAAGTGGCACCAGTGTCTTTAAGATTAAACACGAAAAAGCCAGAAAAATACTCCGTTTAATTAAACCTGCTAATCCTTTGCGGAACAAAACATTTTAAAGTTTACTTTCAACAGAAGCAGCCGAGCCCGAGAATTTCCCTGTTAAACCGAGATCATTATTGCACGTCAGTACTCAAACTGTCCCTTCAAATTATGAAACCATAAATTACAGCAGGTTAGATTTGCTCGAAGAGCTGGTTTATTACAATAGCAGCTGATTATTTTTTCTCACCGAATATGTTTTGTGCGATTTAATATGTTCCTAGAGGGTTTTTTCCTCCTGAAACCGTAGCTTAAGTTAACCACAAAACTTTATATATAACTAATATATTTTTAATTTCTTTTTATAACGTTGTGTGGAGGAGCTGAGAGTGGAAAGTATCACTACGCTGTTTTATTTGGTTTGAATTAGAGTTTCAAATCAACCCAAAAACAACAAACAGAACCAATTTCAAATTTCAGCAGTGCTGTCGATCAGTGGGCCTTAAAGGAGTTAAAGATGGTTTAACGTTCACTTAAAAAAACAAACAAAAAAAAACACCAAAGAGAATATGATAGACAGAAACTCACTGCGCACTGATCCACATTACACAGCTAATTTCCTCTTGAAATATATGATATCGATGTTTCGATAGGCTCAAGTTTCCTTTTTTCCCCTTTTTTTTTAGAAAAAAAATACTTAAAAGTGACATAGATATCCCATAACACATTTGAAATCTAATAATATTAAAAAAGTTAAATATATTTCAACTGAAAACACAAACTGTGGGGAATTAAGAGCACACGTTAATTGATTGCTATCTGCGCCAAATGACAGTGAAACGTGGGAGATCCGACTTTCTGCTTTTCTGCTGCTCTGCTCCTTTTCGAACAAGAACACAGGCTACTGCCTCATGCCTGTTTCATCTTCGTGTCATGGTAGTGTTACTTTAGCGTTTCTGGCACTCAGCTGTGCATTGGCCTTTTCACATTTATATAAAGAAATTTCAGAGCAGTTCGTACCATATAAAAACAAAACCCGCTCTTTTAATCTGTTTCGGTGAGAAACGTTGGTGCTTGAATCTTGCTGGAATCTTTGGTTAATTTTGTGTTGTGGCGTAATGTATTCGTGACTTGGCGTTGCAGGCCGGGAAGAAAGGATTAAACTGAGGTTTAGTTTGGTACATTTGTCTCTTAAGTGCTTAGTTGCTCATCTGTGAGACAGCAGTGACCTTAAACGACCACCTTTCGCTACACTGATCGCCTGGGGAGCGTTTGGCGCTTTGCGCCCTGGAAAAAGCCGAGTAGCCTGACATTGTGTGGCGTGTTCTTGCTCACAAGTGTCCCAACAACATCTGGACTGAAGTCATATAAAGAATTTATAGGTGAGTTTCATGTGCGGAAACGTACATCCCAAATTGGTTCTGAACGTTTCTGAAAAGGGGCCAAATCTCCAGACTGGCATCTCCAAATACCATCTTAAAAATGTGCAGTCAATAAGCTGTTTGTCAAGACAGCAGAGCCTCTGCAATGAACATGAGTTATGCTGCTGACAAGATCTGTTCTTGTTTTGAAGTTGATTTTTTGTTCTTTTGAACAACAGCCTCGAAATTCTTTTATGCTTAATATTTTTCGTCTTTCTGTTGGAACGTGTAGTTTAAGAAATACGACATATAACGGTCAAATATGACCTTCAGTCACTCTGAATTAATAATTTCTTAGTATGATGTGGAACTTTTCGGTTCAGACAGGCGATTAGGCCTACGGTTGGTCAGTCTAAGTTTAACTACTGCTGAAAGATCTCTGTACGTCATTTCATTGCACTATAAAAATAGTTCATTCTAGACTTTTTTTTCATATGAGAGTATCGCATACATTTAATCTAAGTTATGCTTTTCTTCAGCTTTCCTTATATCATTGATCATTATCTTTCCAGAAGGACTAGCCGCCATGCCTTACTCAGAATTTAGGGTACAAAGCCGTTTATTCTCCTCCTAAATACTTAATCGCATCTAAATGTGTACACTTGGTACTTGCTTATATTTGGATTTAACTTTAATACTTATATTGAATTTTGATTTCCTGCAAAATTAGATTTCGATGTTACCATTCAGAAACGTTTTAAGAAACAAAGATGTATGTCAGTTTCATAAGAAAACAATAACCTCTATATTAAGTATTTGGGGGGGCGGGGGAGGGTGGGGTGCAATCATGGCACTCAAGACTAAATTCTTCTCCTTATGAGCTGGGAAAACTTTAGAGCAGTCTGTCCTCATACCTCAGACAACCTTAGAGGGGCGGTGCTGTCTTCTCTCCTCCCAGTTCTTGCTCTCACAATGGGAAAGGCTGGCTTGGGGCGTGCGCTCTTGCGTGCAGCTCCAAAAAATACTCAGAGGGGCGGGGGGCAGAAGGGGGGTGGGGGGTGAGACAGCTAGACAGGAAGACAGATCCAGATCGATGAGACCGAGGTATAGACCCGCCATCGAACTTCTCGGTAGTAGAGTTTGTTTAGTGGTTTATTTCTTTCCACCTTTAGTCTTTATTGCGCACACTGATCCCTCAGCTCTCCAAATCAAGAAGATGCCCAAATCCTCACCGTGCGTATTCCCATGGTCCTCCCTTTGGCTGGCATCGTTGATTATTTTGATGGTGCAGTCGGCTCTCTCTTCCTCCTCTACGTATCAGAGACCTGCAGTCGCTGGGAAGCGCCACGGCTTCTTGGAGAGGACGCTGGTTCTCCTGGATGTCAACACCCGCAGTTCAATCAGAGTCCTCAGCGAAAACTTCCTCTCTTTGCAACTGGACCCCTCGATCATCAGAGACGGATGGCTGGACTTTCTGAGGTACAAATGATATTTTCTTGCTTGACATCAACATCGATCTGTATCGGTGCCCTCCTCTAAAATATTTGGAGGTTCTTTTATTCATTACGCACGCAGCCACGTTGTCTGAATTATCGTGGAGCGATCCTGCATGTTTCTTCCTCACTTAGGGAACCGAGTGGTCCAATGCTCCATACTGATTCTGACTCAAGCTTGCAAAGTTAAAATCTGAAAAGGCGACCCTGAGAGCGACCGATTTCTCCAAATACTATCCATTTAGGGTTTGCTGCTGTTGTAGTCTGCAGTATGCATTCAAGATATTGCGTCTTTTAAGATTAGATAAAACCATTTCAGCTCATTTACAATGCAAACTGTCAATTTCATAAGTTAGCCGATCTACTTTTTACTCTTTCAAAATAACTAAAATAGCAGATTAGCTGGTCCCACTGCCAGCTATGTTGTATTTATTTAATAATGAAGGATAACTATTTATTTATTTACTGCTGACTTTTCACCCTATTTCTCTGAACAGTGAAGGGGGAAAGCACAGCCTGAGACTATGACTCGCGCCACTGTCACAATATTTTGGATAATGAAGCACAACATTATTAAAACCCAAACTTTCCATAATAACTTTAAACAGTATTTAAACTAAACACACTGACAATACACTCAGAAGTCTCTGGCCCACCATGTAATAGACTGAGTGATGTTCAATAATGCTATTCAGTACTTTGGTTTCCTGGTTATGAAAGAAGCTGAACATTCACTGACAAAAAGAGAGCACGTCTTACTCTGTGCGTGCCTCATTCTCGGTTATAATTTTGCAGTAAATGTATATATGGGAACATTTGACATTTTTCACGTAGCCATTACATTTCTACATTTCGCCCAGCCACTGTTCCAACTTTTTAATATTTATTGTGTTGTCACTCTTATGTTAAAATTATCATACATATGAACCCTCATCAGCTAAAATTTGAGATTCGGTAAATGCCTCACGCGTATGGGGGCTGTACAGTAAGCTAGGCCGTTTATGGATTTTCCATAATTTGTGTTATGCGGCTTAGACTGACAATCACGCAAAATGAAAGTCACCCCCCATACTTATTTAAAAAAAAAATGCTGAAAACTTTATGTGTACTAAATATCAGCTTAGTGTGTATAGATTTGTAAACTATAGACGCTCCTGTTAATCAGCCTCTATTTCACGACAAAGCATAAAAATAAGGCCACTTTGAGCTTATGAAAAAAAAAAAATTTAAAAAAGGCAGCAACAAGTTAGTGGGGAAAAAAAAACTAATTTTATATTTATAATTAAAAATATTGGAGAGTAGAAATGTTCCTCATTTAAACAACGCATGCGTGTGTTATGTTAATCCTTTGCTCGTCAGCTTAAGTTCCTGTACTACCTGCTGTGGCTGCTGCCAAATGCTTCGTGGGCCTGCAGATGAGGGGGAAAAAGTTTTATGATAGACCTGCAGCGAATTAACAGTTACAGGAAAATCCCATTTCTTTTGTAGCTAGCCTCAGTTTAAATACTTAGACGGTCTGAGGTAAACCGAACGGAAGAACAGCAGACAGGAGGAACATAAAATAGGGACGATTTTCTGCCTCTAATATGTCTCTGATTAGAAATTTACACTGGTAACATTTTACACTTGTGAGTCTAATCTGTTTTAAAAAAAAATAAAAATAAAAAAAATCCTCCCAGATGCTGAAGCATTTTCTTTCTGTCCCGTATCCGCAGCTCCAAGCGGCTCGTGACCCTGGCGCGAGGCCTGTCGCCTGCGTTTCTGCGCTTTGGTGGGAAGCGAACCGACTTCCTGCAGTTCAACAACCAGAAGAACCTCGCCAAGTTCAGAGGGCCGGGACCAGACTACTATCTGAAAAACTACGAGGACGGTGATTAGACACGACGTTTTCTCCTCTGCCTCTGGCCCCAGTGTTTATTTTAGACCGACTTTTGGAAGATGATTAGATGTTTGTTCTCATGTCATTCCTCATTTCTTTGAATGCGGGAATATTCCATCCGTCAGCTGAAGGTAGGGTTGCTTATTTTGCACTGCGGACATTTCTTCCTTAAATACTGCGCTACGTTGCCAGTTTAAGGACACCTAGCTAAAACGAAAGAGAAGCTGTGAGAACCTGAAGTTCTAAAATATAAATAGGTAAATAAATTAGAAAAAAAAATCCTTTACTTTGCTCGTCACTGCAACTAATTTTAATACATAAGTTTACAATATACCTTTTTCACAGCAGAGGTCATGACATAAACGCAGGTGTTACTAATCACCTTAATTATAGTTCACACCTAAAAAGTACAGAACCTTCATTAAAGTCATTAGTAACACCCGTGTTTACCTACCATTAATGTCAAAATGTCTGCTTCCCAAAGGCTTTATGAATATTTCCTTCATGAACCATATAGCCAAATGTTAAGTTTTTGATAAAAAGTAAAATTAAAAAGAGCAGAAATTTGGTTAGTCACTTATATATAGTCTGCCTTCACTAAAGTGTGTTGACAAAATATTAGAAACACCTCTTAGTATAACCCAGTGGTCAAGGATTTAACTCACCTCTGAGGTATACCCTCTAAAATCACTTTGAATTTACTTAATTTAAATAATTTGATCAAACACTTCATATTAGGAACATAGTAAAAGCTGGGCACATTGTGGAGCGCTAGACTGTATTTCTAAATGTGTGCTATCACGTAAAGTCACAATTGAGGATGTAAATAGGAATGTAAGGAGGAAGTCTTTGACATATACACAAGCTGTATACTCAGTTGTGTTTGTTACATATCTATAAAACACGTGTATTACTTTTAATAGCATATATCTGAGTTACAGTTATGATTTTATGTTCTGGCTCTGGCAGTGTGTTGAACTGACACAGCCTTTTGGTTCCACTGTGGGTCCAAGCTTTACTTCATTACATTTCAAAACAAAATAAAGATGCACAGTAAGTTTTGGTGGAAAATAACAAGTGTCTCCATGACAAAAATATCAATGCAGGATTCATTTCTTCTGGTTTTCAGATATTGTGCGCAGTGACATTGCACTGGACAAGCAAAAGGGCTGCAAACTGGCCAACCATCCTGACATCATGCTGGAGCTGCAGAGGGAGAAGGCGGCCACCACGCAGCTTGTTCTGTTGAAAGAGCAGCTGTCCAACATCTACAGCAACATTACAATAACAGGTAGGAGATCACACACACATAATATAGGCGCCTATGCATATCCTGGCATATTGTCTGCAGTTTGATAATACGAATGCGTGCACATGCACTCGCATGAAGTTCAAAGCACACCAGTATAAACCATCAGCTTTCAGAATGACAAATGTAATTTGTAAAGGAGGAATGTAAGGATGATAGAGGGGTGCAGCAGCAGGCAAGTAAACAGAGCACTGACATTTTTGCTGGTTATAGTTAACTCGACTTGACCGCAGAAGGAACTCTGGCGTCCTGATTTTGGGTGGGCTGCATTACTTATCTGTTTTTTTGTGTGTGTGTGTGTGTGTGTGTGTGTGTGAGATTGATTGGGATGGAAATAAGGAGCTACAAGACAGGATAGTGACTGAGGCAAAAGAAAAGATGAGATATGCCTTTAAAAATTATTGCAATGCTTGGAGTAGTCCACAGACCTAGGCTTGGTAGTGAATTGCATTCAAAACCTGAGTCTGTCAGAAATGATTAGTTAATACTCTTCATATGGTTTCAGAGAGTGTTGAATTCCAAATATAATTTTAGTTGTTTAGTATGAAAAGCCATAGGAAAGGATAAGTCTTACACTCCTGCATTCTGAAACAAAAACACACACTTCTTAACCTCTTTAGCAGCTGGAAAAGTCAGTGGGTCAGAAGTGTGTTTTGGGTTGGCAGGATTTTTATACCAAAACGGAGAACCACCCAGAAAGTGAGTCTTGTGGAAAATTAATTTTGGACTTGGGAATTAACAGGCATCTCACTTGCATATAATACATTAGATACAGTGATGTACATGACCGCATGCTCACTGTCTGGAGACATAAAAAATATTTGGCCATGTGAGCTTAAAAGTCCTTGATAAATTACATAAAGAATCCAAATATACGTTAATTGAAACCAGTTGAATGGGCCACTAATATTTTTGGTCAGAACATGCACAGAACAAAGTAGCCTCGCATGAGTTGATCTGCAGCATATTTTTCATGTATTCAGACTCTACTGCTAACCTGGGACAGGCCCGCTGTGTGTTGCCGTATGAGTGATAGAGGCAGATACGAACACCCTACATCAGCTGTGTATTTTCAAAAAGTCTCAAGTGCAACAGTGAAAACATGGACATATTGCATTTATCAAAGTAGGCAAATACACAGAAGAAGAATTTGTACCTGCTCGGTTGTGGGGTCAGTTCACAAGTTCAGGCCAGGAGTTAGTTACTGTAGCACCCTATCATTA
Source organism: Archocentrus centrarchus (assembly GCF_007364275.1). Taxonomy (NCBI): domain Eukaryota; kingdom Metazoa; phylum Chordata; class Actinopteri; order Cichliformes; family Cichlidae; genus Archocentrus; species Archocentrus centrarchus. The sequence goes on from NC_044360.1 coordinate 17,703,562, forward strand.
ATACTGACGTGTTGTAACTGTGCTAAAACCTTTATGGCCTTGTAGTTCATAATTTTAACACTGCAGTAACTTCAGGGTATCAGGCAGAGTCCCGGCATTTTCAGACGTGTACTGTACATGAGATTTTGTAGGGGTTTTTTTTTTGCAGCCAGATCTACTGTTGATCAAACATGCCGGTAGCAATAATATAATTATAAATATGTCTGCATTGTTCTCATATGGTGGTCACAAATTTAAAGACACAGTACAGGCAGAAGTGTTAGAGATGTAGATGTTATGGCCAAACTGGTCGAGACATGGAATTTATATAAAGTCAGAAAAGGATATAACATGACTACCGTGTTATCTGTAAGACCAGCAGAAAATAGTGTTGAAATATCCAGTTCTGCAATTACCAAAACTCAACAATACCCAATCTTATTAAAGACACAATGTTGTTTTAATGCACTGCTTAGCTCTACGTTGTTATTACGTGATTATCCGAGTGGTTTCTTGGAAAAAATACCCGTAATCTAATAAAGCCACGGCCAGGACAGCTAGACTCTGTCTTACATGTAGTATAGTGCTAAGGTTTCTCAAAATTAAGACCACATTTCCCATAAACCCTGCTGCTTCCTGTCACAAAGAGGATGTTACTAGCAGCTCACTTTGCTGAACTAGAGCAGGAAAGGCAACAAGTTGTCTCTGTGATTATGAAGTAAAAAAAAAAAAAAGATTTTAATTTTACTAACTGTTTAGAAGCCTATGGAGAATTATGTCCTATTAAGAGGTAGAATTGGAGTTGAGAGACAAATGGGGCAATGGTGCTTTTGAGCAGGTGCCGCATGTCTTATCAGACGACACTTAATTTAGTAAAAGACGATTTACTGTGAAGTGTTCTCATGAAGAACCAAATTCTTCAGACAAAGGCTAAACTAAAAGCCTTCCACTACATGAAATTATTCAAATGCCTTAAACAGATTTTTGAAGCTGGAACTGTTGTTTTCTTTTGATGGTACAAAAACAAAAATTGCATAAGTGAACATACAATAACCGTTAGACAAGAAATATATCACCAGGATGCGCACTGATGTTGCTGAAAAAGTTCTGTAAGTGTCAACGTGTTTGTGTGTAAACTGTGTAGAAACCTCATCTCTGTACTGGAGAGAAACAGGGGTACAGAGGCACTAAGGATGTGTTTAAATATGGTCTGGTAACAATTAGTCAAGATGTGTGTGGGTGTGTGTGTGCATGTGTTTGTATGGGTGGGTGGGTGTGGTGTGTGTAAAGGCAGGTGGTGTTTTAAAGACCTTTAACAGTCTCTCTCCATCCTTTTCCACTCACCACTGTCTGACCTTTGGCCTAGGCTTGTTAGAGCTATCAGTAATGGGGCCACTCTGAGTTTACATGCGCACACACATTCAGCTGGGGTATTAAGTTGAGAAATTACCCTGACCTTAGACAAGGTCATGGCCAGCGTCATTTCATGTCTCTCTGCAGGAGTATATTCCTCCATCAGGGATCAATTCCTGCACTCTTTTCCTCTTTCTTCTTTACTCTCTTATTCTTATTCTCTGCCTTTATCAGGTTCTTCTGCATAACACAGCAACTTTCCCTAATCCCCTCTCTTATATTTACTGTTAGTTTAGATATTCTGACTTCATGTGAAAATAGGCATATTTGACACTTCAGAGAATGAAGCAATCAGTCCGTTCAACTTATGACATCAAAATCCTCAGAAGAAAATCTTCCAAAAACAGAGAAACCTGAGAAGCAAGAGCGAAGAGGATGTTGTCAGTAATAAAGTCTGCAGCTGCTTGTAAGACAGAGAATGGGAGAGCTGTTTTTCAGTTTTATTTTAGAAGTATCAGAGATCTTTAAATGTTTTCTTTGAGTTTCAGTGTTTTTTTTTTTGTTTATACCTGAAAGCAATTGCAGTTATAGTAAGAGCTGCGTTGTGCTTGCACAATGATATATGATAGATAAAAGATCAAATCACTTCATGCATGCATCACAAGTTTCTTCATAAATGCACAGTGCAATAATAATTATCATGTTTGTAAACAACTTGATAAACAAGGAAACAGTATTTGTCACTTTCTGTTATTATAAGAACGACATTATAAGTGAGAAGTGGTATATACGTAGCTGCAAGACTTTGTTTGAAGAAAGGGCTCAGTGAAATGGCACAAAAAAATAAACACCTTTCTTGATATGTGAGAAATGGTGATTTGCACTATGACTTGATGACCTTAAAGTTATGTTAGTATTTCTTTATAAGACCAAATCCACAGTTTTATACTTGAAACTGTTTTTGTACATAAATAAAATAAATTTGAAGAAAAATAGTGCATAATACTAGAACACACATTCCTTTTGCAGCAGCATTAAGTTACTGAATTCACCTATAAAGTACCAAGATAAGCCTGAGATTCATTATAACAGTTGTCATATTATTGTGTACCATGTTCGCTCCCAGAAAAGGAACTAGAAGCCAGTTTGTGCAACATTATGATCATTTTGCCTTTCCTTGTCACTGAAACGTTGATCTGGAGAGTAAAGAACTAGTTACTAGCTATCAGCCAGGCACTTAGCCTAAAACTAGTGGTGTCACTACCATATTTAGAAGCATCAGATCTGGAGAAAGGCAATAGGCCTGTGTATGTGTGCACATGCATCAGTTGGTGAGAGGAGATTCGGAAAAATTTATATTTTGATATCCACACAACCCTATGTACTCACTGAGGTAATAGTGCTATTTGCTCAGTTAGTTTATATTTTCATACATGGATAGTTAAATCATTAGAAGGGGAGTTGAGGGGTATCTTGATGAAATACGGTTGATTAGGACATTTCCTCAGGAAGGCAATATCTCGAACGTCAAGATAACTGCTCATTAGGCATAGTTCTGGCAGTTTTGTGGTCCTTGCTAAGGCCAGCTGTTGCTTTGTGGAGAGGCTAAGAATGAAGATCACTGCAGAAAGAATAAAGTCACTACTACTTTAAATCAGTAGATCCCTGCATAAATTAGTTCAAAGAGGACCCATTTTGTCTAGAAGTTACAGAGAGATAAATAAGTTTTAAAAGTGTAGCGAGTGTAGTGAGACAAAGATGACCACTTGCATGATCAAATTTTGGGTTTGTGGTGTCACACTTAAAAATATTATTTTAATGGTAGATGAGTCAAATGCTGGCTTCATGATCTAACAGATGGTTTGGAGCCTGACATCACAATTTAGCCTCTACTCTTTCTCTGTTTCTTAGTCTGATCTCACTTGTGCAGTATTAAGTTACATGAAAGTTTACAGGGTCTAATCAGTTGTTTGACGCTGCTGAAGGTACATCAGACACTAATACCTGAGCCTCTCTTCTTGAACTGACACAGAGGTGCGGCAGTCAAATCTAGAAGCCTCTAACAGAGGACTAACATGAAGTCCTCATGTAACACTGGAGCGTTTTTGTCATTGATTGACTTTTTTTTTTAGTGTTCAGCATATGAGAGAATAGAGTAGAAGTTCATTGTGTGCTTATCGCAAAAGTTCTATGGAGTTCAAAGGTAGTTGTACTAAGTGTGCTAGAAAATATGAAAAGAGATGGACATGCAAACTTCATTAATTTTGTCCGTTTTCACTACTACACTCTAGCTTGTGAAGCCAGTGGTACTTTTGTGTACACATTTGATATAAATCTGCACATCAAATTTGTAAACACATATTGAAATATTTTACAGTTGTTCCAGCTTAGTTATGAAATCATATTTTTTGTGCAAAAAAACTCATTTTCTGTCTCATGTGTTATTGTAAAAACTGAAGTAAAATTCTTGACAGAAAGCGTAATGAGACACTAAAATACAGGAAGATGTTAAAAATCTGGAAAGACAAACAGAAACAGAGCGGGGAATTCACTGAACATCTGTGAATGGCTTGAAAATGTTTTCATCAAAACAAACTGGCACAGCTGTCTATAGCCTCTAGTTATAACTTTCTCTTTTTGAAAATCAAAACACATTTTCTTGCAGCATTGGGAAATATGCTTTATCCTTTGTATTTGTTCTGCTGTTCAACTTCTCCCAGCCCTTTATCTGTCCTCTTCTTAATCGCATGCTTAGAAGTCTTTTGTGAGCGACTAGAAGTGTTCCTTCAGTGCTTGCTTTCTGTTTAAAATTCCCTCAGTGAGCATGCTCACACAAGGCGTGAATTGTAATGGATGTGGTTTTAGGTGTTGCCGTTGCTTCAGTACCCGGACCATCTTAAGTTCACTGCTGTATACGGATTTATGAGAGTTTCCCCTGCCAAGTTTCACACGGTAACACTGCAGTGCAGCCAGTTGCCATGTCAGCAGGAGAATGAATATAATCTGCTTTGATTTGTGTATATCCATAATGATATTATTAGATATGAGCAGCTATTGTGGTTCTTGGACAGAGTATAGGTAATTCAAAACACATTAAAGGTTGTGTGTATATTTTTACACACAATGTATTACCCGACTACTTATTTTATTGTGCTGCTAAAAGAAGAGGAGCTAGAACCCTGCTGTGCTGTCCAGCAACAACTGAGGGGAGTCAGAAGCATAGTGTTTCTTTTTACAAATACATGAAGTCTGAGTTTCCTGCATTTTTCTACCTCCAAACTGTGCTCACACTTAGGTGAAAGAATATGACTGCCCTCGTATTAAAAGTTTGTATTGAAGGAACAGGTTTTGCAATAATAATTTCACAAAGGAAAAGTCAAGTCTTTCTTTTGTTTGCTTTTTTTTTAAAAAACATGCTTTTAAACTTTTATAATAAAGAAGAAATATTTTAACTGAACTCTTTTGTATGGATAATCATATGGATATCACCTTTAGGACTCAGGACACATGGACATTCTTTACAGACTTTTTAAAATCAAGTTTCAAGTGAAATTATTACATGACAGAAGGGGAAAAACATGTTGAAACTAGAAGATATTTTAATATTTGCTGACACAAGCAGTAACTTTGCAAACTGGACAAAGACAAGCCTATAATTACAATACTAATTTGAAATTGAAATGACACTTAAATTAGCTATTCCAAAATAGTGTTGAATTCTCTTTGAAATTCAGAATTGTTTTCAATTTTTAAGTTTTCATGAGAACTTTTTTGCATTATTAGATTGAACACTGCAAACAATAAACACACAGATGAAGATGCATTAGAACCAGACTGAGGACAATGCAGTTGGTTTGCACAAATTTAAATCTTGGCACACAGTTGTCAATATTTGTCTGACAGTAACATGGTTGAAAGCTACGTAACAAAAGCAATGTTAAAGTTACAAAAGGGATCCATGTGTCAAAAACACTGTAAATTTAAAAATAAATGTAAAATTATGAACATCCTCATCACTTGTACGTCTTAGTGAATTTTTTATACTTTATTAACCTGATCCCATCTGCTTTTGTCTTTTTGTAACAAGACGTACTTTTTTTTTTTTTTTTTTTTTGCGGGGGGGTATTCAAAACCATAAACTTCTTTGTAGTTTTTTATATTTGTGGCTTTCAGGGATTTACTTCATTGCATTTGTCCTCTGCACCATGTGTGTCATTTTAGCGCAGATGTGATTAAAGTCATGCTCATTTTAAGTGTATCTGTAATAACAGCCATTCTCTAAATAACTTGCATCATTAGATTATTCATGTTCATGTGCTCACTGAAAAGGTTTGGATCCAGACTTAAGTCCTGTGGCACCCCTTTGCAGCCACTGGAGTTTCATACACAGTCTTTTACAGAGTAGTGGACATCTATAGACAGAGAGCTCAGTCAGAAACGACTACATATAAATTTGCATGACTTTATTTTTTATGTGTTTGGCTTAATTCATAACATGCTATTTTTTTCTCATTCTTACATGTCAGTTCACAATTATCAGCAGTGATGTAATCTCAGCGTGACAAACTTTTGATTGCCATATAGCCTACTTTTTTCCTTACTCTTTCCATATGGCCTGCACGGATCCAGAAGTGTCTGTTTTTCCTTGATCGAAAGAATACCCAGTGTTTAAATCATGGATGGACATAACATGTAATTCCATGTGTTTGCAATATGCCCCGAGACAAGTGCCAGCAACCTGCAAACGAATGTCATTTTAATAGCCTGATGCATGGGAAATGTTTGAAAGCAGTCCTTCCTCTCCCGTGATTGTTTGGCATGACATCCAACCTCCACATTTTTCTTCAGAGCTCTAGAAAACATACGTTTTGTGTCAAATTTCAAATCATGGCACTGTGTTCTTGACTGCTTTGAGCAAGTTTGACCAAGTGGGATGGCTCTGTTGCTGGTACCTCTTGAATGTGTGTGTGTGTGTGTGTGTGTGTGTGTGTGTGTGTGTGTGTGTGTGTGTGTGTGTGTGTGTGTGTGTGAGCTCCTTATGGGTCCAGATGAAGTTGTTATCCTGAGGCAGAAACATGCGTCCTTCATTACCAGTGAGACACATTTTATTTGCTTAATTTGACTCTTAGGCTGTCATCCGTTATTTATGAGATTACCCTGTGTGTGTGTTTGTGTGTGTGCTTGTCCATATGTATTCACTGTGTGTACAGTTTGTACTGGAAATAGGGGCTGGTAAGGGGCTAAAAAGCTGTAACTGCTGTTTAGAGAGGTGATTTGACTTGGTGTTTGAGAATGTTACGCTAATGTTTCTTCTCTCAAGTACTTACCCTGGAATTTAACACACTCATTAGCATCACACAAATGTTGGCAGCATTAGTGCATGCGTGTGTGTGCTCCAGGAAAGTGTCTGCTTTTCCTTGTAGCGAGAGAATACAGCGTTCTCGGGGCTGAACCGTCATCAGTACGGAACTAAATTTTACCATGAGTACATAAACACTTCTTTTACATATTTTTTTTTCATTTAGAAATTTAAGCAAAAATATTTTCCTGAATAAATTTTAATATACTCAATTTATTTTTTCCCTGCATTCCTAAAGTTTGTAGCTTGTAGCTCTCTCTCCCATGCATAATGTTTGTATAATGCTAATTTGCTTGGCAGGAAATAAAATTATTCATGGTAGTTTTTAAAAAAAAATTAAAATGTTACCTTTTAACCCATATATATATATATATATATATATATATATGTGCAAAGTTGCAACATATGGGCCTTTTAAAATTGACTATCAGCATGTATACAGACATTCTTCCTCTAGTCTAATGTAGTTTGTGCCTAACATGTTTTGATTGTCATAGTTCACATTATTCCTTTTGGATACATTTTTTTTCCTTCTTTCATGTCCCATGTGCTCATACTTGAACAGCAAGGATATTAAACTTATTGTGTCATTGTGTACTAAACCCCCAGAAGATTTTGCTTGCATACATGTTTGGCATGTTTTTCTTTGGCCACTTGTAAATCCTGTTTAATTCTGCTCCTTTTTTTTTTCATTTGGCGCATATGGCTGGTTGGATTGTGTTGGACCTTGTCAGAGGCCATCTATCACTCCATGGTGTCCTGCTGAGTTGGAGATTCACAGCACAGCTCTCAACCCTCAAAATGAGAAAACAAGAGCATGAGTGAAGAATAAGAGAGCAGTGAGAAGGAAGAAAATGGGGAATGAAAAGGGTGAAAAGTGAAACAACAGATTCATCAGAACAGAAGTAAAAAGAGCAAAGAGAGAGCAAAACTTGAAGATGAATAAAACATTTTACCTCGTGTGAGACCTTTAGTTTTTCTCTAAAACAACCTTTTTACCATCCCAGCCAGCGCTAGCAGTTAAGATCCATTGACCCAGCCAACACCTGTGGTGGAAACTGTGTCTTAAAGGTTGAGCAAAACTGTAAGAGTTCAAGGTTCATTAGCTTCACAAGTGTTAGACTTCCCAACAGCCTCAGAGCACAAATAACATCTTCAAAGCACCCTTCCAAAAACATTTTTAATAACAAGGGTGTCTCCAAAAATCTTTCACAACCCACTACCTTGTTTCAATTTATGATTACTGCTGATGGATAGAAATCAGAGCAGTCAATTTTCATAATGATTTCTTTGGCATATTTATAAAAACACCAGAAATATATTATATGGTTCCTGGTGTTTTTGTATTTTTATAGCTAAAAAACAAATCACAATTGCATTTAAACCTACCATGTGAATTTCATAAAATCCTCGTGGTAGGAAAAAAAACTTGTTATCACTAAGAAAGGAGGGAAAACACAGTAATTCAGAAAATATGTCTTTCCTTGTTGAAGGGGTGAGGGGAAAAAAGGTAAACTCTACCTGCTTTAAGGCCTCGCTGCTGGCTGTCCCTGACCTTTGACCCTGACATGAAATGAGGACATCTAAGAGCCTAAGAGGGATCCAAAAAGAAACTGCTTCCTAATTATCTTGTGTTTAAGATGGCATCTGAAGACTTCTGAAAATATGTTACTTGTGAAAAACAAAAGCAAAATAAGTGTATAATGTGTATATAGTGTGTGAAACACATTATTTACCAAACTATGTTATTTTCTTCTTCTATCTACTCACTGACCCATAAATACCAAAATGAGCTCAAATATTTAATAAATAATTCACAAGTGATGTAGTAAAGTGACGATTAATGCTAAATTAAAAAAAAACGCCCTTAGTGGTGGCCAAGTAAATTCTGTTCTTTTTCAAATTATAACACAAGTGAAGGACAACAGCCTACTGTATTCCTCCATTATAAATTTGTGCCTCGCTGTGAGAATTAAAATGAAGAATCGTGTTGAGGCAGCATCGTCTGATGTACCTGCTTTCTTGGTTGGCAGTCATTGATTTGTTACAGAACTGTATCAGTTCAGTGTTACCAGCTGGCTTTGAATTAAGTGAATTCCACCGTCCATGAAGCAGCACATCTATATTAACAAGATCAGGATCTGCATGCATTATTCAGTCTGACAGTTACCTTTTCACACACCCATAATCTTGAAGGAAAGCATTTCTTGGGGTCATACAATGAGCAATAAGGTCAATTTTTCTTGGACTTGTACTAAATCTGACTTTTATTTTGAAAGCCATTGCACGCCTTTGCTGCAGGTTTAAAGCATTTCTACATTGGCTTCACTTTTCAGACCCTGAGATACATCCATATTTTAAATACAGGCTTAGTATGCACCGTCATGCACAAGTACATCTCTAATTTATGAGAAAGAGTCTCAGATCTTGCATTGGATAGTATAGGTCTAATTACCTCCTGTCCCTCTGGAAACATTAATCCTACAGGTGCCCAGCTACTTTCCATAGCAATAATTCATAGACCTTTTCCAAACAAGAAATAAATCTAGTATTCAAACAACATAATCTGGAGTTGCAGGAAAATGCTGAAATGCAAAGTCTTACAAGGAAACTGTCTTCACAGGGGAACTTTTTTTTTTTTTGGTTTGTTTTCATTTCTGTTTATTGTGAAAGATTCTGATCACTGAGCAGTTTTAGGGAGTAATGGATTACAGTGTGGTTTTTTGTTTACACTTGAAAAATGTTGTAAACTGAAGTGAGAGAAGCACGGTGGGCTGTGTGTTTTGATCAGATAGAACTTTGAATCTTTAAGTCTTTAAGTCAGAACCCACATCACTATCACAGCCTGTATTTTGTTTGTTTGTAAAACCTATAAAAAACTGTTAAGAACTTAGACTGACACATATGGAGGCCAGTTTATGCTTGAATGTTAGGATGGTAACCTACTTTTACTGAGACCAACAACAGATAGTAGTTTGGCTACAACTTAAAATCAGTTACCTCAGTTTTTTTTAAAATCAGTTTTTTTTGGCTCATTAGAAGGTAATGGAAGCATAATGTTAGATGTGTGACCAAATTGTTTTCTCTTTACCAGGGTCTCTCTTTGTTTCTGTTTTTGTTCATTGGCTTAAGTATTTGGTAATTGGTGCTTTGGGATTTTATTTGGAGATTTTATTAGATGCCAGCTGATAGATGTTTCAAGATGACAGAGAAAATATGTAAGATATTTTATGTCCTTTCATCACTTAAGCAGTGCAACCCACTTAACTTATTTATTTTATGTCTTAACTATATTATACAACTGTTTATGTGTTGTAAAGAAATACAGATAGAAGGGAAAAAAGCAAGAAAAGAATGAAAAAATGTTTGGAGTAGAGTGTGTTCCATGCATTAAAGCTTCTTAGTTCTTATAGATGGCCGCCCTCAAAGCCCTTTTGCCCTGATGCTATTTGATTTTGAAGGAACCCCGGTCTTTGAGACAACGCGCTGTGTTATTAAAGGAATTTTATAAGTCCATAAGTGTGTAATGAAATTTGCCTCGGTCAAAGGAGTGAAGCACGGAAAGGAAAACTGGAATTGAATTTTCGTGGTACTTTCCTCAGACCTGCATTCCCTTAGGGAGAATACAGGACTGCTTGCAGTGGCCCAGGCAAGAAGAGGCCAAGTGAAATCTTTCCCTGAGGTTTTGAACTTTTGCTGTGAATGGCAGGAGCCGACACCTCTAACCAGGAGCAGATGTTTGGCTGGCTTTGGCTTGGCCTGGTCCGTCCCCTGGCAGAGTAGGGAACCCAGGGTTTGATTGAGCCAGCATGCCCCACTCACAACACTAATAGCCTGGCTCTCCATTACTTAGGATATCCTTGCTAAAGTCTGCTGCCTTCAAAATCCTTTACTGCAAGCCCAGAAGAGACATGGGAACAGAGCTGAGCCAAGACGAACTCCTGTGCTTTCATAAGAACATTAGCATCTCAACACTAAAGTAAAGCTTTAGGTGATTCTGCTATAATATGAAACAACTGGCATCTTTTGAGACTTTTTTAGATTCACTGTAAGTTTTAAATTTTTTAAACCTTTTAAGCCAAGGGCTCAGTACAAATTTATATATTTAAAAAAAAAAGATCAAACTCACAGAGCGTCGTCAATGTAAACATTTAGAAAAAATCCAGTGGATTCAGGTGATTTTAGAGGTTTGTTTTTGTTGTAAGCAAATGAAGCACAGCTGTCTTCAGCATTTGAGAGTAAATATTGAAGATATTACAAGACACATTGCCTTTTTATCTTCTAAGACCTCTTCTGATTTTCTTATCCTCCAACATGAAACATTTTTGAAATTCTAATGTAAACATCTTACCCTCACCAGATGTTGAGCATCTTCTCTTTACTAACATAAAACCCTGAATAAGGCACCGTAATCTGTCTAAACTTCATGGCTTGTACAAGCATACTCCTTTAATACACTTGCTAGATTTCCATATTTTGCTCCTTGCCTGGAGATTTGCATTTAATCACACAGTTATATTCATAATTCTATTTAGTTTTACAACATAAATGCAACTATAGTGCTAAAAACATTTTTTGGGATCTCAAATTGTAAAATCAGTGCACAATTGTCCAAAAATACTATCAACTGTAAATAAGTACAAAAAAAAATATTTATTTTTTATAAAAAATAATTTTCTTTTTATAAAAAATAATAATTTATTTTTAATTACTTTGGATTGTTTTAACTACTGTCACTTCTGCCTCTTACAGGTTAATTTCATATACTGTTTCAGTACTCTTTAATGGTTAAGTAATCTAGGATGAAGATTTGGGTGGTGGGGGGTGTAAATGTGAAAATAAATGCAGTGCATTGGTATTACTGGCGAGAAGAAATATTACTTGGATTGTTTTCTAAAGGGTATTCTGGTTAAATAGTGCAAATCAAATCACTAAATGCTAAAAATGTTTATGCTGATGGATGAACTTGCAGTAATAATTTGACAAAGCAATGAATTTTTGAGGTTTCCTGCACTGGGTGTAAATTAAATGGTATTTATTTGTAAAGCTGGAAAAATATGTGTGATTAAATTCAAACATTTTAGCATACAATAGGGTTTTTGCATCAGTTGAAAGCACCACCGCAAGTGTTAGAGCACTAAAGAAGAATGTCATTTGTCCAAACCACAAACATTTCAACAGACTAATTGACCAAAACATAATAATAAAACAAATCACAATCTCACTTGCATGCAAGCCTCTGCCCATAAGTCCTTGTGTAGTTGGAAAGCAAATGGAGGAAAAAATGTTTTCAGATGAAGAATAGCCTAAAGTTTTTATAGTGCAGCATTAGGTTCTCAACAGACAAGATAATGAAACTCAGCCAGTGTCATGGCCGGGGAGGAAACGGACGAGGAAGGACTCACATGAAGGACTCCAGAAGCAAACATAACTAAAAAGGGGATTTATTTCAACGGGGAGACACAAATACAAAAACCTTGGAAGGGAGGCACAGGGAGACGAAGGGCAGGCACAGGGAACACAGGAACATGCGGGCACAAAACATCAACGACGCGACAGAGAACAAAAGAAAACTGAGGGCTTAAATACACAATGGGTAATCAGGGCAAGAGGAAACAGCAGGGAACAACAGGTGAGGCAAATGAAACTAATTACACAGGGGAAGCAAAGCTAAACACAAAGCACAAGGAAATCACATTGGCAAAATAAAACAGGAAGTGATAAACCAAGGAACACGCAGACAAGTCACAACACTGGGAACATGACAAACATACAGGGAGGACAAACTCAGGAAATAAACTATTAACACAAAACGCTGGGCCAACGGCCCAGGACATGACAGTACCCCCCCCTCAAAGGCCGGCTCCCGACGGCCAAAACCAGAAACAAAACCAGACAAGGGCGGGAGGCGGGGGACCAGGAAGGAGGGCCCGAAACAAAAACAGACAGGGAGCAAACAAAGTCAGGAACAAACCCAAAAACACAAGGAAGCACTGGAGCAAGGGTAGAGCACAAGGGCAAAAAACAATAAGCACAAGGAACCGAACAAAGAAAAGCAATGGCACAAGCTGAATACAGTCCAAAAACCAGAGCAAAAACACGGGGATGAGAAAACAAAAAAAAAACAACCGGATGAAACAAAAAGCGACGGCACAAGGCCGGAGAGCTCCAATGTCCAAAATAGGGGGTCGAAACAAGGAACAGTCCAGGAGCTATGACAAAACAAAAACAGCAGGGGAAAAAACAGTCCACAGTTCAGGGGAGTCAGTGGGAAATCCAAAAACAAAAAACACACAGTCCAGGAGGCCGCAGAGGCCAAGGGGCCACAAAGCAAAATCCCAACGAGGGAGGCCGACCGCGCTCCCAGCGGCGGCGGCGACGAGGACGAGAAGGAATCACTGGAGGCCGACCGCGCTCCCAGCGGCGGCGGCGACGAGGACGAGAAGGAATCACTGGAGGCCGACCGCGCTCCCAGCGGCGGCGGCGACGAGGACGAGAGGGAATCACTGGAGGCCGACCGCGCTCCCAGCGGCGGCGGCGACGAGGACGAGAGGGAATCACTGGAGGCCGACCGCGCTCCCAGCGGCGGCGGCGACGAGGACGAGGGGGAGTCACTGGAGGCCGACCGCGCTCCCAGCGGCGGCGGCGACGACGAGGGGGAGTCACTGGAGGCCCACCGCGCTCCCAGCGGCGGCGGCGGAGACGAGGAGAAGACACTGGAGGCCGACCGCGCTCCCAGCGGCGGCGGCGGAGACGAGGAGAAGACACTGGAGGCCGACCGCGCTCCCAGCGGCGGCGGCGGAGACGAGGAGAAGACACTGGAGGCCGACCGCGCCCCCAGCGGCGGCGGCGACGACGAAGACACACCAGAGCCGCAACATGCCCGGACTCCCCTGAGCCCAGGGCGGTCAAGGACACAGGAAACTCGGAAGGTCCGAACCGAGCGGGACCCCCTGGCGGCTCGGACTGAGCGGAACACTCCGAAGACTCCGGCGGCTCGGACTGAGCGGAACACTCCGAAGACTCCGGCGGCTCGGACTGAGCGGGACCCCCTGGCGGCTCGGACTGAGCGGGACCCCCTGGCGGCTCGGACTGAGCGGAACACTCCGAAGACTCTGGCGGCTCGGACTGAGCAGGACTCTCCGGCGCGGAGCGCTCGGACTGAGCGGAGACCCCCATCGGCTCGGACTGAGCGGGACCCTCTGGCGCGGAGTGCTCGGACTGAGCGGGACCCCCTGGCTCGGACTGAGCGGAGACCCCCATCGGCTCGGACTGAGCGGGACCCTCTGGCGCGGAGCGCTCGGACTGAGCGGAGACCCCCATCGGCTCGGACTGAGCGGAGACCCCCATCGGCTCGGACTGAGCGGGACCCTCTGGTGCGGAGCGCTCGGACTGAGCGGAGACCCCCATCGGCTCGGACTGAGCGGGACCCCCTGGCTCGGACTGAGCGGAGACCCCCATCGGCTCGGACTGAGCGGAACTCCCTGGCTGCATTGCAGGGCACGCAGCCGTCTCCTCCGACGACTGGGGCTGCTTTGCAGATAGATCGGGTGAGTCAGATGGTGAGGATGAGGGTGACAGGAGAGCTGACTGAGGGCGAGCTAGTGCTACACTAGCGAACTGCGTGGAAGCAGACTGAGACTGGGAGGTGGCTGGAGCTACAGCAGACTGAGGACGAGGGAGAGCGGCTGGCTGAGAGCTAGGGAAATCAGGCTGCGTGGAAACTGACCGAGAGCTAGGGAAATCAGGCTGCGTGGAAACTGACCGAGAGCTAGGGAAATCAGGCTGCGTGGAAACTGACCGAGAGCTAGGGAAATCAGGCTGCGTGGAAACTGACCGAGAGCTAGGGAAATCAGGCTGCGTGGAAACTGACCGAGAGCTAGGGAAATCAGGCTGCGTGGAAACTGACCGAGAGCTAGGGAAATCAGGCTGCGTGGAAACTGACCGAGAGCTAGGGAGATCTGGCTGCGTGGAAACAGACCGAGAGCTAGGGAGATCTGGCTGCGTGGAAACAGACCGAGAGCTAGCTAACACTGGGGCCTGAGAGGGAGCTGACACAACTGGAGCTACAGAAGGAGCAGGAGCTGAGGGAACTGGGACCAAAACCGAAGGAACTAAGACAGGGGCTGAGGAAACTGACTGAGAGGGCACTGAAACAGCTGACACTGGGGACCGAGGAAGAGTTACTGGAGCTGACTGAAGGCGAGGGAGAGCGACTGGAGCTAGAGCTGACTGAGACCCTGCTGCTGCAGCTAACACAGAAAACCGATGCGAAGGCTTGGACCTGGTTGCCCCCACCCGCGGAACAGGAACGGGTGCAGAGGTCAGCCCGTCCGTGGCTGCCCCCACCCGCGGAACAGGAACGGGTGCAGAGGTCAGCCCGTCCGTGGCTGCCCCCACCCGCGGAACAGGAACGGGTGCAGAGGTCAGCCCGTCCGTGGCTGCCCCCACCCGCGGAACAGGAACGGGTGCAGAGGTCAGCCCGTCCGTGGCTGCCCCCACCCGCGGAACAGGTACGGGTGCAGAGGTCAGCCCGTCCGTGGCTGCCCCCACCCGCGGAACAGGTACGGGTGCAGGGGGAGCTGGAGCCAAGGGAGCGGGAGCAGGGTGAGCAGAGGGAGCTGGAGCTAACTGAGGGGTCTGAGACTGCGACTGAGGAGGAGCTGGAGCTAACTGAGGGGTCTGCGACTGCGACTGAGGAGGAGCTGGAGCTAACTGAGGGGTCTGAGACTGCGACTGAGGAGGAGCTGGAGCTAACTGAGGGGTCTGAGACTGCGACTGAGGAGGAGCTGGAGCTACAGCTGACTGGGAACACTGCGACTGAGGAGGAGCTGGAGCTACAGCTGACTGGGAACACTGCGACTGAGGAGGAGCTGGAGCTACAGCTGACTGGGAACACTGCGACTGAGGAGGAGCTGACACTGGAGGAACTGACACTGGAGGAACTGACACTGGAGGAACTGACACTGGAGGAACTGACAGAGTGCTAGGGTGAACAGACATTAGGGAAACCGACTGAAGGCTAGAGGGGCCTGAGTACGTCAAAACTGGCCGCGTGGAAGCAGGCCGGGAGACAGAAAGAGCAGACTGCGAGCTAGAGAGAGCAGGAGCTAAGGGCGTTAGAGCTGACTGCGAGGAGACTGACTGCGAGGAGACTGACTGCGAGGAGACTGACTGCGAGGAGACTGACTGCGAGGAGACTGACTGCGAGGAGACTGACTGCGAGGAGACTGACTGCGAGGAGACTGACTGCGAGGAGACTGACTGCGAGCTAGGGAGAGGAGCTGACTGCGTGGAAGCAGCCTGAGGCACAGCTGACTGGGGAGACTGAGACACAGCTGACACCGGGCACTGAGAATGCGCTGACACTGGGGACTGAGAATGAGCTGACACTGGGGACTGCTGTAGGTGAAGGGTGGAGGTTAAGAAATCCTGCACTAACCCATGCAGAGAGCCAAATAACCAAGGGTAATCATCGACTAGCCCTTGCAGCTGGGCCGTGAGCTGTTGCTGTTCCTGCTCACATGGGTCAGCCAGAAGGTCCATAACCAGTGAATCCACCCAACGGATAATGGTCTGCTTTGCCACCTCAGGGAGGGGAAAGGCAGGGGGGTGACGGGAATAATTGTCCGCAGGCATAGTAGCGTTGAAGCCAGTGTTACTCACGGAAACGGAGGATTGGGTGTGAAGTGGTGAAGCGGTCCGCGGCGTTATACCGCTCGGGTCTCGGGGTGCCTTCCGCCGTTGCTGCCGGGAACTCCCTCTCCTCCGCGGCTGCCGAGGAAGGGAGGGATCAGCGAAAGGGGAGGCAGGTGAGTGACGATGACGGGGACTGTTCAAAGACGCCGGGCCCCCCAGCGCTAGACGAGTGCCGTCGAAAAAATTGGAGCCGGAGGGGGTTTTGTAATGGTCGCGTCGTTCTGTCATGGCCGGGGAGGAAACGGACGAGGAAGGACTCACATGAAGGACTCCAGAAGCAAACATAACTAAAAAGGGGATTTATTTCAACGGGGAGACACAAATACAAAAACCTTGGAAGGGAGGCACAGGGAGACGAAGGGCAGGCACAGGGAACACAGGAACATGCGGGCACAAAACATCAACGACGCGACAGAGAACAAAAGAAAACTGAGGGCTTAAATACACAATGGGTAATCAGGGCAAGAGGAAACAGCAGGGAACAACAGGTGAGGCAAATGAAACTAATTACACAGGGGAAGCAAAGCTAAACACAAAGCACAAGGAAATCACATTGGCAAAATAAAACAGGAAGTGATAAACCAAGGAACACGCAGACAAGTCACAACACTGGGAACATGACAAACATACAGGGAGGACAAACTCAGGAAATAAACTATTAACACAAAACGCTGGGCCAACGGCCCAGGACATGACAGCCAGAGCACAAGGCTGTTGAGACGATGGTTTAAAAGGGCTTCTGGTGATGTGATTTGTCAAGGTGATTAGTTGGGAAAAGTTTCTTTCTCAATTTTCTTGAACATCTGGCAGGAATATCATCTCTGTCATAACGGGTGCTGTAAAAATCTTATGGGACTGACTTTTGTTTTGCTGGAGAACTGTAATGATGATGTAATTTTACAGCTTGCTGTAGAACTGACATCTTATTATGCATTTCCAAACCAGACATTTAATGTTATTTGAACAAATATGAGCCGCGAACGAAAGGTTATGTGACTCATGCCATGAAAAGCAAAAACATCACCTTATATGAAATTCACTGCTGTCTCTATGAAGGATGTCTACATGTGAATCTCACGACCCCTTCCAGTGCTTCTGCTTGCTTTTAGATCAAGAACTATGTTGACCAACTGCACTTGTGCATCTGTAATGTGGCTGGATCTACTCCACTGTGTTAAAGCTCTGACCCTTCAACTTAAATTAAATTTTGTGGTAAAGAGCAATTTTGTACAATGACATGCATCATCATTGAGATTATTTGCACCAAATTTCCTCTTTCAGACGTGAGTAGAACTACATGCTTACAGTCTGATGATGAGGAATGAATTCCTGATGCACAACCCTGTTGATGTAAAAAAAAAAAAAAAAAAGTCTCCAGACCCAGCTCTCATCACCAGTGATGATCCTCAACCTGAATTTGAGTCAGTTTGACACAGAAGTTGGAACATTTTCTTTGTGCTGAAGGTCCATGATAAAACTGCAGATGTGCAGGCTGTAGGAATGGACTTTCCAGGGATTAAACCATTGACAACAGCAGAGCTGTAAACATTCCATTGTTGCACAAGGAGATTCCCTGCATCTTATAGAAAAATATGCCGTATGTACGTGTAGTATGACTGAAGTACTAGATCTACACATATGTCACACAATAAGCAGGCTTTGAGCGCAATATCTACCAAACAAAAAGATTCAAGAGATTCTCTTAGGTTACTGAATAGCAGTGTTACAGATCTTGTCACTTTAAGTAGCAACCACAAATGTTTCAGTATCCCAAAAAGAAATAAATGAACTTTAAGGTTGGGACAGACATTGAAGGAGCTAAAGCTAAAATGGCCTGTTTTACAGAAAGAATTGAGGTGCTGCATAAAGGGACAACACAATATAGATAGCTTTTTTTTTTCTTTTTCTTTTTTTAACTACAATGCCCACAAAGTTATTCTATGAAGTTTCAGAAGAATATCATAGATCTGCAATAAACATAAACATAAAAGTCCCCTTGAAAGTCAACTTAAAACCTTGAAAAGTTTTCATTTTAAATCATTTTAAACTGTACTAAATTATTAATTTGCACTTTTAGATTGATTTATTACTTGTATGTATATATATATATATATATATATATATATATATGTCCATAATGCTTGAATTACATATTATGAGACTTATGTAAAATGAAAAGATGGCCTGAACAAAGTAATGGTTCAGGTATTATCTGAGAATGATTATGAAATGATTATGATTATGAAAATAATACATAAATTTCTAAATTTGGTCAATTATATTTAATTAGTGCAGTTATACATGATTAGATATGAATTGCAAAATAACAAATGGCTTATGTAGTCAGTATGGTCAGGACATTACGTAGTAGCACTCTTACAAACATTTTCTGTCTTTTCCCAGCATCTGATATTATAAATGTATAATTACCTATAAAAGTCTTGTTATGCAAGATGGTGATTCAGTAACTGTTTAATCTGGCTCTGCAGGTTCAGCTGAAGAACCTCCAGTTTAAGTGAAGCATAAGTAATGTGTGTGGATATAGTTTGAGAGTGGAAGATGATTGCTGTGATTATGGTGATTATTCTAGCAGTGAAAGGGAGTCTGGAATACTGTGTGTTTGCATTGCTGCCCGCATGGGATCTGGTCTTCATAACCCTCATTCATCACACTGCCTGGGATCAAAGATACCCTTTTTGAACTGGAATGTAGCAGATGTCCATTTTGCCCCAACACATTGTTTGCCCTTTGCCAACGATATAATTTTTTCACATGTTGGTGAAGGTGTTAAAAGAAAGTATTTGTTAAAGACAATATGCACTGTGTCTGCAGCCTAAGCAGGTGTTTTGTTTAAAGGGCTCCTGAAAATGTTTTAGGTCTAAACTCTTTGATGATTCAGGGGCAATAAAGCCCTGGGCTAGTCTCTCAGTCATTCCACCCTATATATGTGGAGGAGTTTTGTTTCTCCACAACTGCAGAGCATTCAGTGCTCAATTACAGCATCAGCAGAGGTGTGTGACGAGATGGCTAACTAGATAAGAGGTGGAAGCTTTACAGCCACCCTCTTTGTAGGTGACAGCGTTACTAATCTTTGGTAGTGAAAATGTCAGGTATTACATTCACGCCCTTTTGCTTAACTGCTTTACATTAGCCCCCCCCTCTCAAAAAAGAAAAAAAAGTTAATGTCTGGTGAAGCAGATAAGATTTTAGCTGGTAAAAAGAGATGCTGCAATTACGAGCCCAAAATACTCTTAAGAAGTTTTGTTGTTATATATCCTATAGTATAACATCAAGAGTATACATATTTCCATATGAAGATGTTTAAAGTGTTCTCTTTACCTGAAGTTTAAGGAAATGTACTGAAGAGTGTCAGACAAAAAAAGTTTCCTCTAATTAAATGTTTTTTTCAGAGTGTAGTTGTTTCTGTGTCTCAGTCTGTCCAAGTCTGTATATGTGTTCAGCCAAACAGTCACCATTCAGTGACCAGTCAAAAAAAGCCACATAGTCCAAACAATAACCTGCATTAGTCTCATAATAACCTCAATAACTAATGCTTGCAAGTCTGTTCACATGTCTTTTGTTAAACCTTGACCTGATGAAAATCAATTTGAAGCAAAGATGTTTTAGTTCTTATTCCTCAGTATGACTGCTAACAAAATACTGTCCATCCTAGACAGTTATGCAAGTTAGTTTATATTTTGTCTCTGTGCCCTGCCAACTGGAAATACTGGGCTGTCCACTCAAATATAAGAAGCTTTTCTTGTACTTATCAAAATAAGTTTTATTCCTATTGCTTCCTGTCAATAACACTGTGATATTAGAAGAGTAGCAAATTCCATTCATCATTTTGTCTAATTGTGGATTTCTGTGAATGGACATTTAAATGTTAGAATTGGCTGCGCAAATGCACAAAAGCTGCAGATTCTTGTGGCCATCTAAATCATCTTGTTATTAAGACATTTGTTTGCCCAAGACAATGATGAACCTTCAGATTCAGAAGTTACCAAACAGCTTGCCAGTTTGTAATAAAAGAATCATTCATAGCAATTTTGGCTAATGATAATGATTGCTGTATTACTTCCTCCTCTGGTTGTGTTTGATAGTGGTTTATAGGTAGCTACACAGTGCATACAAATACAAGAGACATGGTGATGTTTCTCTCCTGGGAATTCGGTACTTGTGCACACCTTGTACCTTTACAAGCCAATGAGGTCATTAGTATCTAACAAGCGTGCTTTTCCCATTAGGGAGTGATAGACAGTGGCCATTGCCAAACAGATGTGAAAACCACTCACACCCCAAACACATTTCTCTCACACCCTTTTCCCCCCAACAAGTGGTTTGAGTTACATGGCCCAAAGCCAATGAAAGACACTTGATGTTATTTTGTCCATTTCACAGCCTTTGATTTGTTATATGCCTTGTTTGGAGCACAAGGCAAAATAGTAAATGTACACACACACACACACACACACACAAACACACACACACACACACACACACACACACACACACACACACACACACACACACCAGCACCAGCAGCAGCAGCAGCATCGAGTCGTTGTACTTTACATCAAGAACAGCGTATGTTAACATACCACTCATCTTACTCACCAGCCCTGTCGAGCTGCTCTGCATCTCTTTACACTGGGCTCACAGAAGGGGGCCACACGCAAGTCTAGTCAGAGCAAATTCACAGATTGAGATAATCTCTCTCTCACATTCTGGTTTCAACACATACGAACTCACACACACACATATCAGTCCCCCTCTACTAACAGAATTGAAAACAGGTGCCCACCACATATCTTGCATTCTTCCAAAATACAAAAGTGGTTTGACCTGAATGGTTTTGCTGAAGTGGAGCTCCCCTGTATGAAAGAAGAGTCCATGTGGAGATGTGTGTTTGTGTAAACATGGAGGCGTTGGGTTCTCTGCAACATGCTAGTGGAGCAGCACAGGCTCGCAGTATATTAGAACCACATTTTCCCTCTGCGCAACCCTAACGTTAAGTGTCAAGCTAGCGTCAGGATAAGTCACAGATATAACATGCAAACATAGCAAAGCACCACCTTTAATAGCTTTCTGCACAGCGACCGTAACAGTATACTGGTGTGGCTTTCACCGATATGGATGAATTAGCAAACTGTGGTTTCATCGATAGCTGCTCTTAAACATTTGACTGTATGTTGAAATTATTGGAAATATCAGGCTTCAGATGACCTTGCTTCAGTCACAGTGTCATGCTCTGCAACTTAAGAGGATCTGGTTAGTGGAGGAACTGGCCAATGAGAAACAGAAGGCAGAGTGTTTTTAGATGGAGCTGCTGGAGATTGAAGCCATAATGGAGGTGGTGATGATAAATGCACTGTGCTTGGGTTTGCCTGGATATTTGGGCAGTTTAATTCCAAATCTTTCATGACTGGTTTTGCATGTTGTAACCGCATGTGGTGTGTGTAAGTATAAATGTTAGAATAATTTTAATCCATCTGGTAAAGCCTTATAAACTGTCATCAGCACTTGTTCCCAGCATGTTAACAATAATTTGATGGATGCATTGTCTCAGAGTAGCCATTTCCACCATACTTTCCCCACTGAGTTTGTGGTGTGTGTTTCACTGCAAATTTTAAGCCAGAGCAGTGTGAGTTGCGCCAGCTGACAGAGAATATTACAAGCCTCTCTTGAACAGCGGGACAGTGTACTCGACATCATACAGTTTCTTGCATAATTTTCTTTTCCTCCTACAGCCACGTAGTTATGAAATTGTTAGAAAAAAAAACTCTCAGAAAAGTCTTACAATTCTTTATTTTGAGTTATGTTTTGAAATCCTGTTCATTAGCAGTGTGGACGCTTATGATGCATTTCAAGATGCATTTCTGGAAGCTTGACTGCAACATGTGCATCTTCAAATATGGAAAACATATTGTCTCCATAAACAGGAAAAAAGACTCACAATTAATTTTTCTAAACAGCCTTCTACCCTGTCTGCACATCTCTCTTGAGGATTTGGTTTTGATTTGGCTTTTAAAGCAAGCCAGAACTGAGCTTCAGTCTTTTTTGTGTGTGAGCAGTCCAGGTATTGCTCATGTTGTGGGGACCTAGATCCGTTTACACAGTCACATTATGCAGACATGTCACCCTAATGAGCACAAAAGCCCCATGACATAATTCATAAAATTTTAAGGTGAAGATATTTTTAAGAGCAGGTTATGGTTAGGTTTTAGGTTAAATTTTGTGTGTGTACATGCGTGCGTGTGCACAAGCCCACCCCCACTCCAGACTGATTTTGATTCAACTAAACGTCCAAACTGACATTTGCTGGAGTTGCATTACATTTCTGTATTGAATGAAATATTGAATGAAACTAGAGATAGAAAACCAATTTCTGCTGTGCTTGCCATTTTGTCTGCCCAGGTATAAATGATGGGGAATGCAATGATATACTTTTTTCTATACATTGTTTCTAAAAGGGGATTTTTAATGCTCAACACAAGAAATGTTTTCATAAATCACTAAAACCAAATTCCAAATGATCCCTCATATTTGGGGGAGGAAAGGCTACTTTTTCCATCTGCATATCCGTAGGCTGCATTCACTTTTCTCCGAGTACACAAAGACATATGTTGCGAAGCAGTCTGGAATAGATGCAATGTTTTTATGTAATGTGTAACCCCAGTAAAATGTGGCTGTCAACTGATAATAAAAAAATATAGTGTTAATATATCCGTGATTTAAAAAAAAAAAACCCTGATGGTGGTTTGTGTTTTAAATTCAAATTTTAGATTTCTGTATTTATAACCTTCTCTTGCTTTGTGAAATTTACATATTCTTAACACACTCAATGTGTCTTCCTCTTCTCAGCCTGTTTTTCATAACTTAGATAAGTGAAGCTATTTTAAGCAAAGGATCTCCAAAAGAGTTTTTTATTATAATAAGTAACAGCACTATGAATTTGCCTTTTTAGTAAGGCTGTATCTAATAATGAAGATGATGGTTGCAGTGAAGTGAAACAAATCACAATTACAATCAGAGCCTGTTATGTAAAAATACACCTGTCTTCTCAGCCAGCAGTAACCCAGTGAAGTCACAGCACTAGAAAAAAGTTGGATTTCATTGGAAACTTTAAATGGGTGTCTGCTTCATGCGGGTGGTATGTAAACCAGTAAACACTGTTTGTGTGAGTGCATACAGGCCCGGTGCACATAGACATATGTGTACCTCAGTGTTTGACGGAATATGCAGAGCTGCAGAAATGAGGCATATCGCTGACTGATGCTGCTGGCCGCTCTGCTTCACAGAGCTGGCTTTTCTATCAGATAGACAGCTTGACAATATCCAGACTCCACTCTTTCCGCTACACACAAACACACAAAGGCACGCCAGCAGAATCACACATATAAGCAAATACACACCCGTGCACACACTGCTTTCTGGGGTTTGTTCTGCTTGTTTCTGGCTGGACTGTTTGTAAGATAAAAGAGAAGATTGCAGCTGAGTGAGTACAGTAAAGTCTGACCTCTTAGACAGGCTTTCATTGTGTTGTGTGTAATTGAGAATTTTGGGGCCTATTTTAAACCATATTACAATGTAAGAATTGTTTTTTAAGCATTTAGTTTGCTTAAAAAACAGAAAACTCAATAATGATAAGCCGTTCAAAGAGATTATTCAGTGCCATTGGGATGAACAAATTTATTACAGAAGTAAAGTAAAGGCCATTTAATGTTGTCTTGATCTGTGTCTAAGTTTGAGTGATATTTTAAATCGGTATGTTCTGCTATTCCACCCAACATTACAACTACAGTATATCTCTGCATTTCATGAAATCCTGCAACATTTCTCACACAGATGTGACGGTGATCTGTAACAGATTAATTTATAGTGTTGTAATGCCAATAATTTTGTCTGACCAAGATCACTGACTTGTGTCTCAATGGCTTTCTAGTGTCTGTACTGGGGTACTGTCATGTTTGCCCTTAGTGAGCTGGCTGGTGGTCAACTCTTTTCCACTTGTAAAAGAATGTATAATGCCCTGCTTCTGTTAGACAATAAGCAATAGCTTGACTATGCTTGGCTATGTTGTACTGTATGTTCTTTACAAGCTGTTGTTAGTGTGAAAGAGGACCTTTAGCAAGTGTTTACCAGTGAGCTAACAGAGGATTAGCTTTCATTTAATAAAAAAATAGACCTTACCAAGGGAATTCTGTATCGCTTATACTTTTTACCCAGAATAAGACAAACAAAATAGCTCTAGGTTAGCCATGATTGTAACTCCTCTTTATAATAGGTATAAATATAGTACTAAAATTGTTAGGACTGCAACTAATCATTATTTTCATTATTAGTGTATCTACGATAATACTGTTAATATTCGTGTCTGTTCTAATAAAACATGTTAAAACTTGCCAAAATTGGTGAAGACAGAGATCCAAGTTGATGTCTTTTTTTTAAATTTCTTTATTTCTTTGTTTTTTTCTTTCAAAAAGTCCACAACTCAAATCTTTGAGTTCAGTTTCCTTGTTCAGGTTACTTACTTGTTATATTGACAGGAGAAGTGACAAATCCTGCCATTTGATAAGCTGAAGCCATTGTATCTGTTTATAAAATCTACAAAATATATGAGTTAGATCAGTATGCCATCACGTTTGCAATTATTTAATAATCTAGGTGATGCTTACAAGCTCAAGCCCATGGCCTTGCCAAGAGCAAGAGCCTGCAATATTGTTTAAAGTTACTGAGTGTAAAATTTTTTTTTTTCGCTGTCTAGTTTGCAGTAACACAAAGGTCATGTGTTTCTTAAGCTGGTTATGTAGACTCAGTATTAAAATTCAACAGAAACCAACCTGACATGCACACACAGACACTTATTTTATACACTTCTCTTAGATCTGGCATCAGAGAAACAGTATTTTTAGTAGCTTGATACATCTCATGATGCTTTTATGATGTGTTTGCAGGCCTGCTAGCTCTGTCTTGCAGTAAGGCTGGTTGCCTTCTGCTCAGATATCAGGTGAGGAAAGGCCTGGAATCACTCATCGTGACAGCCACATCTGGCCCTACTTTCTCTGTCCAGTTGCCCTCAACTCTGTTGCTGCAAACAGACGCCACTCTGATTCAACCACAGAGGAAAGAAGTTACAATAATAGCAGTTATGATAATAACGTTATTGATAGTTATTAATGAGATGGAGAACAGAGAGTTTACCCAGGAGATATACACTCCCAAAAAAGTGCTTTGTGGAATAAAGCTATTGTTGCTGCAAACATGCTTTTCAGGCTTTGTCTTGCCATTAGTGCAAAGCAGATTAATGCCAGGTGCAACAAGCAATCTTTCTGTTCTCTCTATTTGCTTTTTGGATTATACATAGCCAGTGCCATACTAGAAATAATGGGTTGCTGAGTAAATGCTGAATACACAAAACACATTTGAGTTTGATATAAGTTAATAAGCATTGCTCAGTATTCATGTGTTCCTGTGTTGAAGTAAGAAAGTTGTAGCCACTTTTAAATACTAATACTTTTCATCAGCTTGAAGTTATCCAAAGAAACCCTTTACATGCACCTGAGTCTGCTCTGCATTTGTCTTAATTCGACTTTGGACAACGCTGTCACTTGGCAAACTCAGCTGGTGCCAAATCCAAAGCTGAGGGCAACTTCTAGCAGGAACCAGACCTGCACAGTCTTCATCTGGTTCCTGTTGAACCTAGGAAGTAAAGGTCGGAGTTCAGGGTAATATTTACATTAATGGAATGAATCCAAACAGATTAAATTTCAAAACAAGAGCCTAAGGTATCCAGGAGCAGCCTACAGTCACACATTAAAATATAAACAAACACTTTTGGCACTCTCACCATATGCCAGCATCTGCAGTTGGCTTTATCCTCTACTGCATTGGGAGAATAATGTGTTCTGATGGAGACAGCAGACATAAACATGAGTGAACAGTCAGCTGCAGAACAGAACAATCCTGTGCTTGATGCTTTGAGGAGCGCATCACCACAGGAGTCCATGATGGGAAAATCAGTCTGTCTGGATTCTCACTGAATGTTGCTGAAGTAAGAGGCTCTGATGTCGTGTGTACAAATTGACGCACAAAATTCAGAGCTTGTTGCAGAATACATTCCATGTATATTTTGAACTAGGTGTATTCAGTTTATTAAAATACATATTACACGGTACTTACACAGGCTAAGGAATGTTGTCCTCTATGGCTGTTTGAATGGTTTAGTTTAAAGTTGAAGAGGTGGAAGCAACTTTGCATACAGTTAATCACAACAGTGTTACCTGCCCCACAGACAGGATTAATATTCATTGAAGCTGAGCTCTATTTCTGGTTGATTTGCTACTATTTTCACTATTATAATTGTGAATATGTGAATAAAAACATTAGTGTAGCCATAAGAACTGAGTGGAGCTGGTTTAGCTGTTGTTCAATAAAAAATGTCAAAACATCTGAAATGTTAAGGTTTGGTGGGGGTTTTTTTTGTTTTTTTTTTGTCATAACTGATTAATTATCTTAATGTTTTAGACAGTTTTAATAGCAATCATAGTCAGATGATGTAAATACAGTAGTATAGGTCTGACACAAACCTATATCTGCTTCATTTTTTCACTCCAGGTTTTAAATTTATATCTTGGTGAAATATGTCTTCAAAAAAATACCACATAATGTTGCATAATATCAACAACTTCTCATCTTCTCTCTTACTAAATGAAAAGAAAATATAGCTGGTTGCAAATAATACATGGCTGTGGTGTGGATATGGTTTAAGAGCTACTGTATACATAAGCATATAGAAACAGAGCACATGTAAATCAGAGAATCCATGAGTTACACGTGTTTTCTATCATGTTCATGTGGTCATATGATTCCAGATGCATAAAAAGAATCAAAGTTACAACTGCTTTGTGGGTTTTTCCCAGCCAGGTCTTTAGACAAACTGTACAACTTTGCCGACTGTGCTGGCCTACACCTGATCCTGGGGCTCAACGCACTGCACAGAAATCCAGACAACTCCTGGAACACCTCTTCCACCCTCAGCCTCCTGAAGTACAGTGCTGGCAAGAAGTACAACATCTCCTGGGAGCTGGGCAATGGTCAGCACAGCCACATACTTTAAACCATTTACTAAAAAAATATGTTAAACATGATGAATTGCAATCAGATTTGCAGTTTATATACTATTTAACATATTAGGGCAGGAAAATATGGTGTTTTAAAGGTAACGCTGAATAGTTTTTACTGGTCATATCATATTGTATTTACTTATGATGAAGTCCAGTAAATAGAAAATGTCTAGGTTAAGGTTGTGGTTCTCTCTTTATGATGGTTTTGAATTGTTGCAGGATGACTTCCAGTAGGTGAGAATAGTTCTTTAAGACTATGGCATTATATTTAGGATATAATGGGACAGAATTAACGCAGTTCAGATGCCTCCTGATGAGGTGCTATGATGTGCCTTAGTGTCTAAAGGGTTCTATTAACATATGCAGAGTGAAAGAGTAAGAGAGCTAGAAACAGAACAAACCATGAAATACCTTTAGCAACAGTTTAAGACCAAACTTCTATTAACCTGTTACCCTAAACTGAGTGAATACCTGCAATGAACCAACTTTGACACTTTTAACATTAGATATAAACTTGATAGTTTATATGCTTGTACATGTCACTTATAATATAAATTTGCTACAGAACTAAGGTAAAGGCTTGCACATTTAATGAAGGATTCATTAAGTTCAGTATTAGATTTTTCTATGCTGAAATTGTGTATCTATATAACAAATTGCAAGTGTTGGTTTAGTTGTTTAAGAGTTAACATAACAGTCCATATAGGGGCGGAGGTAACTATTTTTGCCTGGTATTTTCTTTTAATTTCACAAAAAAACATTAGCATTGGGAACTTATCTCTCTAAGAGTACCATCAAAAATAATTGGACATGTGACTGGAACAAAAGAAATGAAGTAAACTGTTGAGGTAGGGAGGATATAGGAGGAATTAAATATCGAATGAAAGGTTATCTTTTAAAATATGCAGTTATTAATTTCATAGGTCTCATAAACAGCACAGAAATGTACACTGATAAAGCAGACATTTATCAGCAGTGAGTCTACAAAAGTTTAGTCTTCCTTCTTTTGTGAAAATCTAGCTCCTTCACTTTCTTAGTCTTACTGAATCTGCAAGGCCACCCTGTGTGCTTTGGCTATTCCCCTGACACCAAGTCCATCTGTCTGTATTACGGTGAATTGCCCAATTATCCTTTTTTCTACTGGCTGTTGGATACTCTCTAAGAGCAGGATCAGACTACAACAACAACAATATTCTCTGTCACCTCCCCACTGTTGCTTGTATAAACTCTATCTCCCTCATTGTACTGCATCTCCTCTTTCCAGAGCCTAATGCGTACCGCAGCATGGTGGGTCGTGCGGTCAACAGCACCCAGTTGGCTCAAGACTACACCAAACTACGGACCCTGCTGCAGTCTGTGCGGTTCTACCACCGAGCTCACCTCTTTGGCCCAAACGCAGGACGACCCAGGAAGAACGCCATTCTGCTGCTGGATGGGTGAGTCACCAAGTAAAACAATGATTGGCCAGAATTCCACTCCTTGTTAGGCTATCCTGCTGGAAAAAAAGGGGGAAGGTAGTGGAAAGTATGCTGCAGTAGTTTATGCATTAAACACAGTAAAGCTCAGTAAAATTCTTACACATACACACATACTCTGTAGTTGTATTCAGTGTTTATGGCTTCCCACTCTGCAGATTCTAGGGTCTCAGCTTCAGTTATACCATGTCAGCATAAATAAAGTGTCATCAGACTGATAACGTGACGGCGCAACGTCCCACCTGCTTGTTTCACCCAGAAGCTGTAGCAGCTTTGGACTGACTCTGGTCGCTTATCTAACAGCCCTCTTTCAACTGTAGTCTGTCCCTTCCAAAGATTGCAATGTTTCATTTTGTAGCCAAACCTTTACAGCAACCAAGACAAGTTCACAGATAGTTTTGCAGTATTATTTACCAGCTTTTGGTATGGTTTTCCATAGTCTATGGCAAACAAAAAAGGTTTTCAAATGTACTCTCTTTCGTCTAGATCAAATTTTATTCAACTTGACTTGAAGCAAGATTAAATTTAGTTTATTGCTGATTCTGCTTCACTGAAAATTACAATATTGTTTTTAGATAAGTTACATTTTAGCCACACAGTATTGTACTTCCAAGGTTTATCTAGCTTGCATTCATTAACTAGAATTGTGTGGAAGAGGAAAACTAACAATACACAGACAACATAAAATCATGATGCCAAAATAATGCCACCTTTAAGATGCTGACTCATTTTGTAATGTCTTTATCAATTCATCAATTCGATGAGGTTGAAGTATATTTTCTAAACAGTCAAACTAACACTTGCATTTATGCTGCAAAAGAAACATGATTTGTTGTGATCCATAGAAACCCAAAGCCTCCGTAACAAAAGATGAAAAACTTTTCTTCATCCACTTTTCATTTCAATTCCATGCAGTTTTTCAGCATCACCCTGAGGCAGGAAGTCTTTGTAACCTTCACTGTTTTGTATTGTGATGAATTCTGAAACCTGACTGAAACTCTTCAAATAAACCATTCCTCTGCATATGATCAGTTAGCTGTTTCACAACCACCCTTTCAAGAATTTTTTAAATAAAAGGAAGGTTGGAGATTGGCCTATAATTAGCTAAGACAGCTGGGTCAAGTGACAGCTTTTTTACGTAATGATTTAATTACCCCTACCTTAAAGGCCTGTTGTACGTAGTGATTAAGAGAGACAGACTGATCATATTTAAGATCAAAGCATTAATTAATTGTAGGACTTCTTTGAGCAGTCTAGTAAGAATGTAGTCTAATAGACATGTTGATGGTTTGGAGGGAATAATTACTGAAGTTAACTAAAAAAGATCAGTTGGAGAGAAATAATATGTCTGCACGGATGGTTATGAATATTTTTTCCTCTAAAATTTCCTTGTTAAAATTTTATTTGTAAAGAAATTCATAAAGTCATTACTAGCTTAAGGTTAAAGGAATACTTGGCTCAACAGAGCTCTGACTCTTTGTCAGTATGGCTATAGTGCTGAAAAGCTACCTGGGTTTGTTTTTATGTTCGCCAATCACTGATGAATAGTAAGATGTCCTAGCTTTATAGAGGTTATAGAGGGCATTTTTTTTATAGAGCAACAAACTCTTTTTCCAGGTTAAATGAATATTGTATGCCATTTCCACTCTGACTTATGGGTTATCTGCTTTAAGGTGCGCATTTGTGAGTTATACCAGGGAGTCAAGCACTTGATTTGAGGCTTTTTTCAGAGGAGCCACAGTACCCAAAGTTGTATGCAGTGAGGATGTGACACTATTAATGAGATAATCGATCTCTGTTGAAGTAGAGTTTAGGTAGCTGCTCTGCAATGTATTGACACATGGCACTGAAGCTAAAAGTGGAGGAATTATATCCTTAAACCTAGTTAAAGCTCTTTCAGAAAGACATCTACTTTAATGAAATTTTTCCCCCACTATTGTGTAATCCGTTATCATAAATTTAGTGCAAACCTCTGCCAAGGCAGCTCACTCTCTGGGCAGTATTTACTTTTAAGGGATTAGCATTGTGTTTTGTGTATATTCATTTTGTTTTCTTGCTGCAACAAAGTCCATCCATCAATTTTCTTCTGCTTATCTGGGGCCGGGTCACAAAGGCAACAGCCTAAACAGAGAAGCCCAGACCTCCCTCTCCACAGCCACCTCCTCCAGGGAACACCTAGGCACTCCCAGGCTAGCCGAGAGGCGCCCAGGAGGCATCCTAGTGAGATGCCCAAACCACCTCAACTGGCTCCTTTCGATGTGGAAAACTAGCAGCTCTACTCTGAGACCCTCTCGAATGACTGCACTCTTCACCCTATTTCTAAGAGACAGGCCAGTCACCCTTTGGAGGAAGTTCATTTCCACCACTTGTGTCTGTGATCTAATTTTTTTGGTCACTATCCAATGCTTGTGACCATAGGTGAGGGTAACGATGTAGATCAACAGGTAAATCAACAGCTTCGCTTTTCACCACGAAAACCTCTCTTCACCACGATCGTCCGGTGCAGCAGCAGCATCAGCCCCACTCTGTCTGTCAATCTCCTGCTCCCCTCTTCCCTTACTCCTGAACAAGACCCCAAGATACTTAAACTCCTCCACTTGGGGCAGGAACTCATCCATGAGTCGGAGTGGGTACTCCACCCTTTTCCGGCTGAGGACCGTGGCTTCAGACTTGAAGGTGCTAATTCTCACACCCGCTGGTTCACACTCAGCTAGAAACTGCTCCAGTGCAAGCTGGAGGCCACCACCTGATGAAGCCAACAGGACCACAGCATCTGCACAAAATACAGAAACTGAATGGCTCGTAACAAGGAGCCAGACACCCCATACTCCACAGTACTCCCCACGAGATACCCAGAGGGACAAGGTGAAAGGCCTTCTCCAGGTTCAGAAAACACAGACTGGATGGGCAAACTCCTATACACATTTGTATATCCTTGAGAGAATAAAGAGCTGGTCCAGCATTCCACGACCAGGACAAAAACTGCATTGTTCCTCTTGAATCCAAGTTTTGACTGCCACCTTCTCAGCGGGACTGAAGAGTGTGATCCCACAATAGTTGGAGCACAGCCTCCGGTCTTGAAGATGGGAACCACCACCCCAGTCTGCCAATCCAGTGGCACCACGCCAAATGTCCACGCAAAGTTGCAAAGGCACATCAACCAAGACAGCCTACAACATCCAGAGCCTTCAAGAACTCAGGGCCAATCTCATTGAGTTGCTTAACTACCTCAATGACCTCACCTCCAGTGATGGGAGTCACCCCCCTCATCCCCAGACTCTGCTTCATCTACAGAGGGCATGTCAGTGGAATTAAGGCACCCTCAAAGGATTCCTTCCACCACCCGACTATATCCTCAGTTGAAGTCAGCAGTGCCCAACCCGCACTATACACCGTGTGAGTAGAGAACCACTTTCCCCTCCTGAGTCGCCTGACAGTTTGCTAGAATCACTTTGAGGTAATCCAAACGTCTTTTTTCATGGCCTCACTGAACTCCTCCCACACCCGAGTTTTTGCTTTAGCCACTGCCCAAGCTGCCTTCCGCTTGTCCTCCAGTATCCATCAGCTACCTCCAAAGTACCATAGGCTAACCAAGCCCGATAGGACTCCTTCAGCTTGATGGCTCCCTTCACCTCCAGTGTCTACAATCTGGTTTGGGGATTACCACCACAACAGGCACCAACCACCTTGCAGCTGCAGCTCTGTGTAACATACTCAACATGGTTGACTCAGACTCATTGACTTCAACCTCCCTCGGAATGCTGTTGAAGTTCTGCCAGAGGTGGGAGTTGAAGATCTCGCGGAGTGGCGCCTGTGCCAGACATTACCAGCGCACTTTTGCTATATGTTTAGGTAGTGTCCAGCATCCTCCCCTGCCACCTGATCCAACTCAACACCAGGTGGTGATCAGCTGACAGCTCAGCACCTGTCCTCACCCAAGTGTACAGAGCATATGGCCTCAGATCTGATAATATGATTACAAAATTGAGTATGAACCTGCGTCCTAGGGTGTCCTGGTGCCATGTGTATTAATGGACATCCTTATGTTCAAACATGGTGTTTGAACGAACTGTGGTTTGAAAAGAACTGCAATAACAGAACACCATCTGGGTTCAGATCAGGCAGGTCTCCCAATCACACCCCTCCAGGTCTTATTGCTGTTGCCCAGTCGGACAACGGAGTCACTGAATGGAGCACCCTCGAGTGCCCCACCCAGTGACTCCAAGAAGGCTGGGTACTGTGAACTGTCATTCGGCACATAAGCCCAAATGACAGCCAGGACTCATTCCCTGGCCCAAAGGCACAGGGAAGCAACCCTCTCATCCACCGGTGAAAACTCCAATGTACAGGCAGCAAGCCGAGGCAATACAAGGATACCCACTCGAGCACACCCCATCTCACAGAGGGCAACTCCAGACTAGAACAGAGTCCAGCCCCTCTCCAGAAGACTGGTTCCACAGCCCAGGTCGTACGTTGAGGTGAGCCCAACTGGCGGTACTTCTCAACCTCACGCACTAGCTCAGGCTCCTTCCCCACCAGAATGGTGACATTCCATGTCCTAGTAGCCAGCCTCAGTAGCCAGGGATCGGTCCATCAAGGCCTCCACCCTTGGCCACCACTTGACACACTACACCCAACCCCTACGACACTTCCTGCGGGTGGTGGGCCTTGAGGCTGTGCCTGGCTGGGACCTACAGGTTAAGGCCCGGCCACCAGGCTCTTTACCTTGAGCACCCTCCCCAGGCCTGGCTTAAGGGTGGGGCCTCGGTAACCCTATCCTCAGCAAGGTAAACTATTCCCTTGATCTTTCACTCATAGGTCATCTGAATGTTTTCTTTTTTCTTTTTAAATATACTTTAAGAAGTTTGTAGTGCAGTTAAAAATCAGATACCGGAAATATGACAGATGTTTACTTTAATTTCACAAACATCTAATGGATAATGAATAATGGGTATTGATTTGTAAATACATGGATATGAATTTGAGCTTATTATATAATGTTATACTACAGTGTATTTCTAACTAACTAGGCAGCTCATTCTCTTTCTCTTGGCAATACTTTCCTTAAAGATATAACATATTTTGAGTTCAACTTAAAAGAAAGGCAGATGTAAAAGTGAGGTAAAATGTGACATGATATTTTGATGCAAACTACAAACTACAATGTGATATTTAGAATCCCCATATACCAGTATCATTACCTAAGTGTTGCCAATACAAGCAAAGGCAGTCAAATTTTAAGCATAGTTTTAAAGATAAAAGATATTTTATTAAAAGTTTGAATAATGAAAGTTTGACCTTTGTTGACCTTGAAGAAGTGGTCAGCGTATCAAAGTAACCTGATATTTAGAGTCCTTATACAATATTCCATATATGCTTCTATGCTGTCAGTACAAATAATGGTAGTTTTAAATAGCTCTGTATAGCCTTGTTATCACTTTAACCTTCAGATCATTATTTTGACCATGAAATAGAGGTCAGAGGTCAAATCCAACCTGGTATTTTCCTTTTTTTTTTTTTTTTTTTTTTTTTTTACACAGTACTTTCTATATGTTGACAATACACACCATACTTGTAAGAATAATGTTTTTTTAGTTATAAGGCTTTTTGTCAATTTTCAACCAATAAATCATTAAGTTGACCTTGAAGACCTTGGTGGATATATGCCAAATTTTAATAGGTTAAAACTCTACATCTCTACATCCCTACAAAGTTTTATCAGAATTAATTCAAAACTTTTACACACACACACGGAAACACTACCAAAAACATTACCTCCTTGGCGGAGGTAAATATCAGACAAAAGAGGCTTTTCAGGGAACATTGTTAAATGCTCAGTTTCTCTTCCATATGTCACAACAAGATGCAGAGTATGATTAAAGTGGTGGGTGGGCTCATTTACATTTTTAAGAGAAGCCAATTGAGTATAATGATTGCTTTTTTCCACTGGCAATAAGCGTGTCATTGACTGTCTTTAACTTAGCTAATCTTAACTCAAAATTAATTTAAGGTTTACAGTTGATTGAAGTTGATGAGCTACAAAATGTACTTTGAATACAAATACCAAATCAATGGCATCACAGACTAACATATTCTCCTCCTTCCACTAATGAATTAGAAATGTCACCTTATAAAATGGACAAGCAAAGGTTCAATACAGATGAGAAGAAGTTGACACAGATGGTTGGTTTGGGCAGTGAAGAGCGAATGTTTTTTAAAAAAATGTAATTTGACTTTTGGCTGCATTAAATGTAACAGCCCTACACCTTATACCACCTTTGTCATATAAACTCTAATATGACTGTAACAGGTATGTAGGCTACTTTGGGTGTTACTGAAGGTCTTAGTTTGTTGAAGCTCATTTTAGACAAGAAATTTATCCTTAGTTCTATCAACCAAACAGTTGACAGCATTCCTCAAACATATCCATTACTTCAAAGTAACGCCTTTGTGAGCTTTTCTGTCTGTTGAAATGGAAACAAACTTGACTAAAATGAATACATCACTGGCCCAGTACAACAAACACAGATTGAAAGTCAAACATGGATGTATATACACAACTCTGTCAGTTTTGGACAATACAAATAAAATGTGACCTTATGGTGAAATGTTTGCTTTTTTCCTAGATAATAAAATAATTAAAAAGGGGAAAAAGCTTTTATTTTAAACATGTAGTAACACTTAACTTTCACTGTTTCTTTTAGACTTAATAAGAAATATATAAAAATCTGATAAATGGTTTTAAACCAGCCTGACTGATAATGATTTTTGGGGATGATGAGTTTTAGGAAGTGAAAAAATTACATATTGATATAGTCTGAAATTCTTTTGACGTGCTTTATATAACCAATAGATATAAAATATGGAAGGGTTATTTTTCTTAGCTTTCCCACTCTGTATTCAGCAAACTAGTTTGAAATTTAGCACAAAGACACCACTTGACCAAGGTATGCTCTGCTGCAGACAGTGCTGAGAGTATTGTAAACTGCAAGCTTGGAATTGCTGTGGTAGATAAACCAACTGACATAATATATAAACCACTTCAAACATATCTTTTTCTGTATTATGTTCTGTCAAAAAAATAAAAAGCTTCATTCTGGTGCATATGGGATAATATATGTATGATATATCTGTGATGTAAACAGATATAAATTGTGAAGTATTATAACTTCCTCATACTGATAAAAAGAGGCTGGAGTATAAAAAAGATAGTAATACATTAAAAAAAATGCTGTTATGATCATTATTAACAATATGCCTTTAGATGTAATTGACAGATATTTTACGTTCATGAATCCATAAAATATCCTTGTATACTCCTACATAGTATTCAGTTCATTAAAAGGTCATAGAGTTAAGATTAAATACTACATGTGTAATATACATAACACATTGTCACAAACATGACAATGTTGGGAACATTGAACAGATTTTAGTGAATAAATGCAGATCCTAAAGGTTTGTCTGTGCAGTAACCATAAAAACTAAACATCTATTTTGTGTGGCTGAAAGGAAGCTAATCTGTCACAAGAGGTTTAGGAGATTTATTACAGAGATAATAAAACAATTAGAAGTGATGGAGGTGGGATTTATAGTTCTGGATTTAATTTGTTTAATAAATAGGGTCAACGTGTCTTTTAACTAAAATAGTCTATAAAGTAAATTTAATATGTTAATGAGTTAAAATGCTTTCACATGCACAAGTATGCCAGCACATGTGTACTTAAATTCACAGGAACAGTTTAATGTCTCAGTATTTGTTATCCTCTCTGCAGCCACACACGTTTTGACAGGTAGTTGGAAGACCACGGAGAAAGAATAATTTGGTATGGATCTCTCTCCACTATGTACTTGAACTACTTACGTCAGTGAAACCATTAGGCGCTGCTTTTTATCTCACTGAGCACTGACATTTCAGATTTACTCAGAAATAAAAGGTGTGTGTTTTTGTTCACATATGTGCATATGTGTACTGTAATGGTCAGGCTGATTAATGAGCAGTATTATCAGAGCACAGGGAGGATATAGAAGATGTGTGGTGAGAAGAGGATGACAAGTGAGAAGATGAGGAGTAGAGAGCTAGAGTGCCCGTAGGTCATGGGTGTCGCATTTAACGACAGGACGATTCCTGTGTGTTTGACACTGTTACGAGGGGGTTGCTCTTGTGTTTGACAGCCCAACTACTCTGCTGCTCTCAGGAAATAA
Organism: Archocentrus centrarchus; assembly: GCF_007364275.1. Taxonomy (NCBI): domain Eukaryota; kingdom Metazoa; phylum Chordata; class Actinopteri; order Cichliformes; family Cichlidae; genus Archocentrus; species Archocentrus centrarchus. The sequence goes on from NC_044360.1 coordinate 17,740,758, forward strand.
GATTAATTAGATGCTAAGCAGCTCAAGGGTCCAAATATCTGAACTGCACAGACTAAACAAGCCAGACCAGTGAAAGTTGTGTTTCTGTGACATGATGTTTAGAGAGACACATTTTGGCATGTCTGGCAAGCTGTTACAGCCAAATATGGAGTGATTTGGATCAGGTAGATCAGGAAACACACACAGATGCAAAAGCTCAGAAGGAGGAACACAGATACAGGAGAAATTGTGTATGCACTGTGTTTGTGTACAGGATGATTTCGATAAAACTGCACTCAGATGATTTTCTTTGTTTCCTAAGGGGCTGTTTGAAGTTTGTACTTTACTAACTGAATGCAAATACTTCAAGCTATAGAAACAATAGCTCTAATTACTTTTTTAAGCAAACAAGTGCTGCTTTTAAGTTTGCAGATTTGCAATATTACTTAAAACCCTGGGCAAAAATATAGACAAACTTGTTTTAAAATTCTAAGGTTAGCTCCATATGATTTTGCAAATTGACACATTGTGTTTATTTTCAAACTCTAAGTTATAATGTATAGGACATTAAAGGTATACTTGGCTCTCATTTGAGTGGTGAACAGAAATCTTGCTTTTTCTTTTGAAGAATTAAACCCATTTTCAGAGCCTCAAATTAATATGCCTGTTTATTTAATATACATCTCATGGGAAGGTGTGGTATATTTCTTCACTATTTCTTTATATTTTAAGCAGGTCTGGGGTCCTATCCAAATGTTTCTTTTGTGTTTGGAAGCTATTGCTGTGAATTCACAACATATTGTCAAACAAGCAGTGAATGAAAATGAAACAGACCTTAAACAGTAAAAAAGAAAATAAATAGAAATGAATCAGACAGAAAGAGGGAAGTTAGAAGTAACCCATTCAGCAGTTTGGTTCATTTAGACAATATAAAAATTCATGAACATCCATGGAAGATAACAGTCATAGATGAGCACAGGATCCATTCCATGGTTTAAAAAAATCTTTAGCCAAGTATACCATCAAAAAGACTTCATAAGTGAAAATATGGATGATATACCACCGTCTCTAGAACAGTCTTATTTGGGGAGACATGACCAAGAGCAATCTGTAATCTGAAGCATACCACATCTCATGTAAAAGAGGGTACATCCAGTGTAATGCATGGACATGTATGACTTCCAATGCAGTTTACTGGTGATGTGGCAAAAGCAGATGGATGAATTCTGAATTGTAAAGTACTACAGTTTGTGCTTGGATTCATCCAGACTGACCAAAGATAATTCTTCAGTACAGATATACAGTTATCTAAATGTGTGAAAGGGTTTTGGAAGACCAGGAAGTGGACTATTCTGCATTGGCTTTGTTATTGCAATAGAGCTGCAGTTCACTTGCTGAAGACTAAACCAAAGGTAGAAAGAGCCATGAAGAAACAATAACTGAATACAGCTGCAGCAAGGGCCTGGCAAAGCATCACAAGGATATATGGACCTAACTGTGACTGTTTTTCAGTGACAAAATATATAATTATGATATGCATACAACTATGAAAGAACATATTTTTGTAAGCCAAATCAAGGCTACTGCATACAAATTTAAAAAATACAGAAAATCTGCATAACATGCACATATCAAAAGGAAAATTGGACTCACAAGTTACCACTCACACCATTTGCCCTGTTCACTGAGCTCTCAGCTGTGAAACTAAACTTTTTTTATTTATAAAACATGTAGCATAGAGCCATTTATCTTGATAGATTTTGCCTTTAATCTCAAAACATAATGAATAACTTAATGCTTACTTACTAAAAGAATGTCCACTGCAACACATTTTATTACTGTGGACATTCAATTTTAGTGAACTATGTAATTTGTCACCTAGATAGGTTTCATTCTTCCTGGGACAAAGTGACCCTGCCCAATGTGCAACACTTTCATTAAATATTTTTGTGAAATAAAAGGATGTATAAACAACCTGTACAACACCCTGCCTCTCTGCCTGCCTTCCACAGTCTATGTTCTTGAAAGTTAAGCTGGTGGATAAAATGTTGTTATATTAATAGCCATACTGTAAATATGAAAGGATGTTGTCTCGTTTTGAAGACAAAATACAACTAATCAGCTAATTACATCTGTGTTTTCTTTCAGGTTCATGAAGAATGCTGGCTCTGCTGTAGATGCAGTTACGTGGCAACAGTAGGTATTTTACCCTTTATTTTTTTTACCCTTTTTATTATTTTATCTGACCCAGAATTAACCTGCATTCTTTCAAAAGATACCATACATGTAACAGCACAGCCACAGTGCGTTTTTGTGCCAGCACTGCAAATTTATAAGTGCAGTTACTCAGAGAGACTGATGCATATTCTGGCAAACTGTGTTTATCCAGCAAGTGGAACAACAGGAAAAGGAGCCTAAGAGACAGTGTGTGTGTTAAATTAGTAACACCTGCCATTTGTCTGTTGCACATACTGTAGGAATGCATACAAACGTATCACTGGTTTGATCTTTTTCCCCCATGTTTTATCTGTATCTCTTTACACCCACATGCAAAATGTGTGCAAAAAGACACATCCAGTGTAAGCTAAGACAAACTCTCTGTGGCTGAGTGAGTGGTCATTAAGGTGAAGGTCAGGTCTGATTAGGAGAAATTAGATGAAACAGAAGGTGGAAGGGCTGTCAGTAAGGCTTGGAAAAACACCACCCACACTGTTAAAATCAAACCATATGCTCTGGCTCACTTCCTTTGTCAATTAGCCCGTTTTACACAAGAGGTCCAGATTCCAGTCTAACCAGGCTGCGTGACAGAAACTCTGACCTCTACAAAAGAAGCCAACCTAATAAAAGTAGAGACCACTCATTAACACGTCTACGACATAGGTTTTACTCTGCTGCAGCTGTCTCAAATTGTTTTGAATCAGACATACTAGGTAGGAAACACAGCACTCACTTTATTTAGAAAGTGATGGGAATTTGTTAGTATATGTCTGTTTGTGACTTACAGTCAGAGGTGTTCAGTTGGAGCTTGTGATGATGAAACATGTTTGTTATGTAGTGAACTATTTGTGTACATCCAGATCATGAAACAATGATATGTGGTTTTCATTATATTATGAAATTTTTCAGCAACAATGTAGTTTGACATTTGTAGTTACTGCTTATCCACGTTTGGATTCACCAGCAAAGCACGATCAGTATGTGTAGTCGTTCGCTATTAAACTCCCTGACTTTGTCTCTGGGTTCTCTGTCTTCTCTTTTCTTTCTCCATCTTTCTGCAATATTAGGTTTTCTTTTGATTTGGAAGCCTGGATATCTGATCCCCCCCCCCCCCCCCCCGCCCCCCCTTCTTTCAGGGTGCTTTAACCCTAAAACCAGATATAATTTAGCCAAATTTTATGATTTATTAACACAAATGATCAAAACAAATTTCCACCAATACATTGAAGGTGAATAGAATTTTAATGGATACAAACACTTTTTCCCTGTATTTTTGTCATACTCATAAGGGAACTGGACTGAGCAAAAAATTTTATCCAAATGTCAGGAACTGTTGTGAGGGCCTCACATCACAATAGTGGTTGTTTAGTCTAGTTTTCCTGGATGTTGGGTAATTTGTATGTGAACAGGCTGACTATGGTGCTTTTCTCTCCTTTTGGTCATTTAAAAAAGCATCAGTATTTTTTTATTTTTTTTTGGCCTGACTTTGAGACATTTGTGTTCATAGACTGCAGTTGCGCAGTATAACAAGGCACACCTATAACTTTACAGTCACTGTAGATGAATCATTACATTTTATGGCAAAGACATGTTTTTCCTGTTAGGTTTAAGTTACTGGTAGATTAAGTTTAGATTAGGGCTAGGTTAACATTACACTACTAGATAGCGTACACTAAGGTTAGGGGGTGTGTTACACTACATTGGTAAAAGTATTGGGCCATATGTCTGTTTGAATTCAGATGTTTTCAATCCAATTGCCACAGGTGCATAAAACCAAACACCTAGACATGCAGTATGTCTTTACAAACATATTTGAAAGAATGGGTCACCCTAAAGAGCTCGCTGAATTATTCACCTTCGAAACAAGTCAGTTTGTGAAGTTCCTTCCCTCCTAGATTTTCCACCATCAACTGTAAGTGGCAATATTGCAAAGTGGAAGCATTTAGGAACCACAGCAACTCAGCCATGAAGTGGCAGACCACGTAAAGTTACAGAGTGGGGTCACTGAGTGCTGAGACTCATAGTGCATAAAAGAGTACCAAACCTCCTCTGGCATTAGCATCGGCACAAAACTGTGCACTAGGAGCCTCACGACACTGGTTTCAGTGGCCGAGCAGCTCCTGTAGGTGTAATGTGTAGGTGGCTCAATACTTTTTGTCTATATAGCGTATGTGGTAAAGTGTTTGTGTTATGATATAAAGTGTCCATTCTGTCTTATGACTGGGAGATTGCGGAAAAACAATTCTCTGAATTGTTAACTCGAATAATGCTAACTTAATTTCACCTCTTCTCAGTGTGTAGTGAGGGACAGTAAAGTATACATGCTTGATAAAAAATAAAACTCTGTATTATCAAGTGTATCATTTGGTGCCTGGTTGGCTCAGCGGAAGTGCAGGCGACCATGTATGCCTCAAGGCAAAGTGCAGGCAGCACAGGTTCAAGTCCCGACCTGTCGCTCTTTGCTGTGTGTCTTCCCTCATCTCTCCTCCCACCTTCTTGTCTCTCTGCACTGTTGAATAAAGCCGCTATGGCCAAAAAAAAAAAAAACGAAAGGAAATTATCATAAATTTACAGCAAATGCACTGAGGTCACAGTGAGCTGAACTCAAACAAGATCATTTTAAATTAGCTAAATAAATATATTTAACATTTTTTAATAAATGTTTTTCGACATTTACAGTACAGATGTTTTGGGAATTTCTGTTGATTGTGTTTTTGTGGTCTATCAGTCTGTCAGTCCAAATCTGACATATATTACATCAATAGGTTTTCACAGATTACTGTGAAACATTTATGCTCCTCAGGAGATAAATCGTGATGCTGATTCCCTGACTTATCCTCGAGCCATGCCATGTGGTTGACATTTGTGTTTTTCAACAAACTCTTTACTAAACCAAGGCCCTCTAGCCTTATGTATAGTGAACTACCTCACCTACAGGGGCTGCTTCTTGGTGAGAGATTTAAATCCATTTAAAGTGTGTGAGCAGATGGTGCCAGGTCTAACTGTGAAAATATGACCAAGAGAAGTCAATGAGCCAAATTTACCATTTTTGATGTTTCTGTTCTGATGCCTGTGAGCTAAGTACATGTGAACTTAATTGTTCCAGTGGTGTGAACATCTGGGCGTGAAGCAAACCCCCTCAGTTAAATAATAATGAAAGACGCACTTCAGCAAACCTTGCTTTTCAAGTGAGCATTTCTTGACTTAATCACTGTGGCCTTAAAGTGCATCAGATGGTTTTTTTTTTTTTTTCCCAAAACATACATGTTCATCAGTTTTACTCTTACAGCAGTGCTGCTTTTTACAGCCCAGGCTGACATGTTATACCCAGAGCTTTCTTGTTTCCTGTCAGAATGGCAGTGGTACCAGTTCCCAGAGAGCTTTCTGTGTATTTTATTTATAGCTGATGTGGGGGGAAAAAAGAAAAGATGTTAAAGATTCCTTTAGTAGAAAAAAAAAAAAAAAATCACACAGGGGATGTAAATTTACTTGTGCAGTCCTAAGGGACACTACATATTCTTCAGCTGTTACAGTACGAAATGATGACTGATCTGACCATAACCTGCTGGTCCGCATCAAGGAACACATCCTCTTCATATTTTGCTACCCCTCTGCGTACCCCTTGCTGCACCAGATGGACGTTTTTTGGCACTTCATGTGCAGTTATTATAAGTAAATTGCTCTAGATTGTACACGATTGTTTACAATTTAGGATGTTAAAAACCCTTCTCAAAAAATGACAAGCATGCAAAAATAATACTTTAGTCTTCTAAAAGAATCTTCTGTGATCATTACAAAACAACATCAGTGTGGAAATAAATATTTCTCTTCAATACTTTTGTCCGTTTATCTAAAAAAATATCAAATTTAGGACCATTTCAGCTAAATAATTTTCAGATTGTGGAACTGATGCAGTTCCACCTCTGCTTCTGTCCATATCAGTCTGAATTGGTTACATCTGTGTCTTTAGGCTGTGCCATATTTTGGTGTTAGTAGAGTGCTAGATAGTTTTGTAAGTGAGCTGCCTTTGATGTGGTGCTGGCACTCAGAGAGAGCTGTGTAAAACAAGCTGACCAAATGGATCTTTGTCTAAAAACATCCAGACACTGTTGTTCATTTTTGCATTTTAGTGAATTTTGGGCAGTCTAGCCTGAAGTAGCGTGCCAAATGTTGAATGAACAAAGGAAGATTTTGCGGTGCTGTTTCAGGAACCTGGTCCTGAATACTAATTCTCATAGTGGTCAAAATAGTTGAGCATTGTTTGCATAATTACATTCTTTTTTGTGTTTCTGCACTAATGAACTGCCAAGTTGAGTGTTTACCTTAAAAGCTAGTCTTGCTTCCTTACCTGCTGCTTGTATATACTCTAACCAAAATTCATCTCATACTGATCTGTAGTGTAAGATGCATTTAGAAGATGTCTTATCATGTTTCCATATATGAACAAGAATTTCTTCCCTTAAGATCTGGACTAAAGAATTATTGGAAGCTCTCAGAAAAGATGACAGGATAACAAAATAATTTGTGTAAGGCTATGACTTAATCCGTGCATTGTTTACAGTTTGAGGCCAGGAGTTTGGGACTTCTCCAGTGCTATGAGGAAAATTTCAACAAGGTTAAGCTCAGATTGCAACACTATTTCACCCCACATAAACTAAATTCAGCTCTGTTCTCAGCAGTTTTGTTGGCACAGCTGTCATTTCCGTAGACCTTTCCAAAATGGTCCAGTAGAGATTTTAACATAAATTTATGATCCCTTAGTTGTTATGATTATATGGTCTTCTTGTCTACTTTCCTAGTATTTACTTTACTATGCCATTCTTACTTACATTGTCCCCCATTTATTTATTTATTTAGAAAATTGGATTAAGATATATACTAACTGTTTTGTTTTTTTTTAAGTGACCTGAGTCTGTCTATTGTAAATTGATTGTCTGGTTTTCTTGAAATGAAAGAAATTAGCTGATGTTACCTTATAACTGTCATGTAACAATGTGTGTGGCAGGCAGAGTTGGAAGCAAAATTGCAGCACCCCAGAAGCAGGACTTTACTAAATACTCAGTTTATTTATGGGCAATGTTTAAGGAACACAATACAGACGGTCAAGAGCCAAAAAAACATAGAATACTCACTGAAGGGCTAAACAGGAAACCAGAAACCCACACACAGCGGGCAGGGTGCCTAAGATGATGACGCGACATGGAGCAGAAGAAACAGAGACAATAAATACAGAAGGGATAGTGAGGGAAGTGGCGACAGCAGGGAGAACAGGTGAACAGAAAGACACTAACGAGGCAAGGGGAAGCAAAACTGAACACAACACACCTGGAGCTGGAGACTAGGAACATAAAACAGGAAGTGATAACTAAACAGAAGACACAGAGCTGACCTAAATACAGGGTATTTGACAAGAGGGAGGCAGGCACACTGAGGGAGAAATAAACTCTAAAGCAATCGAACTAGGAAATCTATGTACACCAAAGAGAAAACACATGAAACCATAAACATTAGATAAACCAGGGATTGCTACATATAACTAAAATAAAACACTATGAAATAAGAACACGTGTAGATATACTAAGAAGGAAAATATATAAGAAAACAATGTAATTATAAAGTAACCAAGAATCTCAGAGTCCAAAACTCAAACACTAGGTCACAGACCCAGGACCGTCACACTAATATTAGATTCAACTCATTGTCATTGTGCGCACAAGGGACACAATGAAATGATCGTTCCAGATCACTTATCCAGAGACGAGCATCTGCGGTCATGCAGCCGGAGACCGATGCTACCGTTAGGCAATGTGGTTTAAGTGTCTTGCCCAAGTACACAACGCAGCGCAGGGATAGGGGCTCAAACCTGCAACCTTCCGGCAGCAAGGCAAGCGCCTACCCACTGCGCCACTGCCATGAATATGTGCTGCTTTTGAAAATTTAAAAGAGAAAACATGCATCTACATTATTTCACTTCTTTTGCATGCTACGTTTTCTGATGCCTATGTACAAAGAATGAAATTTAGTATAGGCCAGTGTCTATGACATCAATAGGTTTAATATTTGCAAATATATTTTCGCCATTATGGTTGATCATCCTGCACGAGTGGATATTTGCATTTGTAATTTACAACAATACCCAGAGGTTGTCATTTGAGAGGTTAACACTTACTGCTGTTTTCTAAAAGTAAAGGATAAATGTTTACTGAAGCAATCAGCTGGCTAATGAAACACTCAAGCTAAGGGCGGAAGTTTAAAATGCGCAGGACTCTGGAATACTTTTGACACTAACTGAACAAGGCAGTTTTTTGTTTTTGTCGAAATGTTGTTCCTAGTATTTTTCCATGTTCACAAGTTACTTACAAATAACTTGTAACTTTATATGGTACTGACTTGATTTGGATTGCTTGATTGATTGATCGATCGATCACACAGCTGTTGTCTCCCCCGTCTGGCAGTGAAGGAAAAGCTAAACCCCACAGTAGCTGTGCTGACTGTAGCCTGCTCCTTCAGTTACTGTTGTCTTAAGCTCTCTGGCCAACCAGTCATTGCTGGTTGACATAAAATGCATTGCTAATGTTACACATACTTGTTGCCGCAGGCACCAGATCAAAAGCTACAGTATATTGCAGAATACAAGCAGGTTTAATCAATGCTGTGTTAACTCATTTGGAAACAGTTTGAATGTATATGTAGTCCCTGCTCTAACTCTGAGACTCATGCATAAAATAAAACTGTTACTATAAGCCTTTTTATGGCACCTGAAATATGGACTAGACAGTGTGGCTATTATCACTTCTTTTCCCTCTTTTAGAGAGTATGTTGGAGGGGATTTCTGTTTTCTCTTTGTTGTTCAGCAAGACTTTGGCTCTAATAAATTCTTTTCTTCATGCTCCCTTAACACACTCTTTTTCTTTCATGTCTCTGGTTTTATCTTTTTCTCACACACACATACACATTGATGTCTTTATTATTCAATCTCAGCCTGAAATGTCTATGCTTCCAATTCATCCTTTATACAATGTCAGTATAACTGGTTTATCACTGCACTAAACTATAATTGAGTATGTCAGTGCATGTTTATCAAAGCTGCTGTTTCAAGTTCATTAATACCAGGTCAAACTGAACGTGGATGGATGGATTTCAAATCAAAATGAGCTTGTACTTTTCAGTTATATGCTTCCAAAAATATTTTTATAAAATTGTAAAAAAAATTGTGCATTTTCACATTGTTTTTCTTGCATTTCCATTACAGTTATTACATGGATGGCAGAATAAACAAAGCAGAGGACTTCCTAAAAACACGTCTTTTGGACACACTTGCAGAGCAGATCAGTAAAGTGACCAAGGTAATTAAGTTTTCCTTAAACCTCTTCTAGAAATAATCCCAGTTACATACATATTGTATGCTTGGTAATATAACTCTAATTGAATTATATATCTGTACTGTACATACAGAAGCAAGCATGTATTTCAAGGATCTTATTCTGGGGATCTCCTCCCCACCCCACCCCACTTAAACAACAGTTATTTCTATAACTTTAAAGTTTAAGACCTCTTTAAGTGAGGATATTGGGAAAAAAAATCTTGACATATTTTTGCATTTCTTTTGAATTTGCAAAATTATGGATCATCCAGCCCTGAAATTGTTTTTGTGATAAAGAAGCCACATGTGCAAACCACAAGCGTAAGCCCTGAGGGTAAGGGGTTTATGGCTGCCAATCAGTAATATTATCAAAAGTAGCTGAGTTGAGCAGTGCCAAAGTGCCTCAGTGAAAATAAGCAGTCTGTGCAGAGGACAAAACTTCAAACAGGAAAAATGAGTGAAATTCTTTTGTGTATCACCATTCAACCAATAAGATCAGGTTTTTGTCTTTCTGATTTGGGTACATATTTATTATTGTTGTCCATGTATCAGTAGAAGCATTTTGTTGGTAGCTCTAATGACTTCCCACTACCTTGCAGACACTAAAATTCAGTCGTTATCATAAAAACATTCAGCATAACAAAAAATGTCCCTCTCCATCATTAAAGTTTACCTGAGTAAAAATGTATGATTTGATTGTAATAGTCCTCAAAATATTCCTGTGATGGACTAGCGACCTGTCCAGGGTGTACCCCACCTCTTGCTCAGTGTCAGCTGGGATCATCTCCAGCCGTGTCAAAACTCCGAGTTGGATGGATGCTCAGAAAAATTTTGATGAAAAGAATACACTGTGTCTTAATCCTAAAACTTAAAATCCAAATTTGGTGATAATTTTCTCTTCCATGACTAATTGCAGGTTGTGAACACACATACTCCAGGTAAGAAGGTGTGGCTTGGTGGACTTGGGCCAGCATGGGCAAGCGGCATCAGTAATCTCTCCGACACATATGCTGCTGGCTTTCTGTAAGTACTGTTATCATACTGTCCTTTCTTATGAAACTGTTGAAGTCACTATTGAGAGAACTTTCATATTTGCTAATCAAAAAATATTTATTCCTAGCAAATGACTGGTTCTTTCTTATGTATCACAACTAAACCACATATTTTGTCTGTGAATGTCTTCACAAATTGCAGGTGGGTGAACACACTGGGTATGGCTGCATTGCATGGGATTGATGTTGTCTTACGTCACTCATTCTTTGACTATGGATACACACATCTTGTGGATCAGCATTTTAACCCTTTACCTGTAAGTCTATTTATTTTATTTCAACAAAGATTAGAATGACTGTAGGTTCCCATTGTCAGTACCATGATCAAAATGGCAAAGATGTGACTGGACTGCTTTGTGGACTTTTCCCTTATCAGACCCAGTGCCTTGATGGCACTTCTCGCTCTTTCCCGTGGGAGCTATTAGCTGAGATGAAAGGTGTTTAGTGGTGATGAGTAGTTAGACGCGGGGGCAAAATGCCATGTAACCTTAGCCCTTTATCAGTAGCTCAGGACAGTGTCACTGCTCCCCTCAACCCCCATCATAACTTTGTGCTTCTCTGTGTGGGACAGTCGGCCGGTGAGAGATCTGCAACCTGAGAATCTGATACACAGGCATGTTAGTCAAATAGCCTGCAACCCTGTGTGGAATGAAACTGCCCAATGCCAAATTCCCTGGTGGTTTGGTCTAAAAAAAACACATTACTGTTTCATTGTTAGTTACTTGGTTGTGCATTATTAGAATATGAGGTGAAAATAATATAAACGTGTTTGTGTTCATAATATTTGTTTCTTATTAAACCCGCTGATTAAATTCTTTTTAAAAGGGTACTTTGTATTGTTGCCTCACTTTTAAGCTAATCTCATTTTGTAATGTAATGTGTCAAGGAGTGATAAAATGCTGCCATGTGCCAAGTTCATAAAAAAAAGATTTATTAAGTTAATAAAAAGGGGTTTATACAAAGCAGAGTCAGTGTAGGGTGAGAGGATTATATTAATGGCGTGGACAGTAAATCATTCTTCCTGCAATAAAGGAAAAAGATGATGGAGTCAAGGCATTTCTCAAACATTTGTTATTATTTAGGACTTTTATTCTTTTTTAAAATTATTGCTTTACTTGATTTTGGTACTAGAATGTGTATTGGCAGCTCCAAAATACAATATTATCCACTAATGTTATTGGGCTCATGAACTAATTACATCTGCAAAAAAAATTTTTCAATAATACCCTCATTAGGTCTCACTAGCAGCCATGCACTTACTTCTACCTCACTTCACCTATAAGATATTAAACAATAAAGATGGCTTCATTTTTTCCTCCCTGTTTGTCTCCATTATTTTTCTGGGAATGGGGATCTCCCGCTAGGATCACAATGCTTTTAACATGGCTGGATGTCTGAAGGCTGCACTAGCCTACCTGCTGAGAGAATTCACTGCAGCGCCAACCTGTCCTCTGCATGAGAAATTTATGACCTGGCCCCATCCCCTATAGGGTGACGCCGACATTGGTAGAATCCAATGAAAGCCCCCAGCTCAGTGAATGACTCAACTACTTCATCTTTTTTCCACACTTATCCCCCTCCCCTTCATACTTTTTTTTTTAAAGCAAACTCTTCTTTCCTAATCATGCTCCTCTTTCCTGTTTTGTGTTGTTTTGACTCCACATGTGTCAGCCATCTCCCTCCAGAAGTGAGTGGTAAATGCCTAAATTAAAGTGATGGCTGATTTTGTCTGAGATACGTTCTTTAAACAGAAGTATGTCTGACTGGCAGTAAGTAAGAGGATTTTGCTCATGATTGAATAGAAGGAATAATTTTTATTTCTTAGATAAAAAGCAGATTGATATTGCAATGGGTCAAAAAGAGAGAGACAGAGAGAGATAGCAAGCAGTTAGAAAAACAGGCAAACATTTTCAATACCTGGAGATCTAGGACCTCAACTGATATTTCTCTATAATATTCCACATTATGCATCACCGCTGTGGTCATCACAGCCGCAGATTAAATTATTTCTGTTTGTTGATGTTTTTGTGTTACTTGTGTTTGGGAATTTAAAAATAAAGCAACTATATAGAATCAATTTGGTCGTCATTCATAAATGAAACCCAAGACTCATAGCTACTCTTTGTTTTATATGCTTTGTAATAATCATGGATCATACATTCATTCATCCATCCGTCCATCTGGCTGTGGCCAGCACTATACTGTTCTATACTGTGCTGGGCTTCTTCGATGCCTTGGCAGCAAATTAAGTTAAAGTCTGAGTGGAAAAAAGAAGCCCTTAAATGTTGCCATATGCAGGATTGCATGGGAACTTCCTGAGGAGCACATGTTGTTCTGGGTCTCTTGAAGAGGTGTTGAGTCTGTATAGTCTATAGAGTGGAATTCGGTATGGTGGACCACTCAACAGTCATAATGAATACAGCAATTCATGATCGAGCATAATATTTTGTAAAAATGTAATATTTGAGACATGTCAATTCTAAACGAGTCAGTAGTTGTTAGATACAGTGTGACATGTTATATGTGACAGCTCCAACTAAATGTTAAGTCCAGCAGTAGGATTACAATATTTGTTTTCATACACTATCTTGCTCTTTTCACACATACTAGCATATTGCTGGCACATTCTTAACTCTCACAATTTGCAAAACACAGTCTGTTTCTACAATCACAGGACATTTCATGGCTCAAATAAAACAAACAAAAAAAAACCCAGAGATTTTAAAACTAAAAGAAACCAGAGTCTCTCTATTGTTTTATTTTTGTTTTTTGTTTTTTTTAGATTCAAATATAGATTTTTAAATGCTTTTGTGCTCTTTGCTGCAGTCAGTCAAATCATGCGTGTAAAATTTCTTCTCCACACTTGTTGCTTTTCTGCTGTATCATCAATCCTGTATTAAGAATTATAATGAGGAAATTAACTTATGCAGCCATAAAGATAATTGTTGTCTCTGTGTGTGTGTATGTGATGATATTTCCTTTACAGGATTACTGGTTTTCTCTGGTCTTCAAACGTCTGGTTGGTCCCAAGGTTTTAGCTGTGCGAGTGGCTGGACTGCAAAGGAAGCCAAAACCAGGACGAGTCATACGAGACAAACTACGTATCTATGCCCACTGTACCAGCTACCACAAGTACGTGTTTAACTACCTTGGATTAGTTTGTAACCTGTTACAGGCTTTCTGTTGGGACTGTCAGACAGAAAACAGATGACTGTGGTTTAACCCCCCCATCCCCATCCCTATGCTCCTTGCAAACACCTGAGGCTGGTGTCTGGTGGGGAAGAACAAAATCCCTAACTGGGCCATTTGGCTTCCCATAAATAAGCAGACCATGGACACCCGCTCATTCACAGCTCAGAGTCTATAAAACTTAACGGGTATCACTTATCAGGTGTGTGGGTTCTGTCTCCCTGTCGTCAAAGGGCTGCTGAAAGGTGTGCTAGGCCTTTATCCCATGTCGGATTGGCTGGAGGGGGATATTTGAGGGGGAGGGACAATAAGGCAGTCTGTGCTGGGAGGAGATAAAGAGTGCCACCGTGGCGTGTTCAAGGTTATCATTTAACCCAGGCCAGTGGCTGTCAGCACCAGGCTAGACTTACGGCCATACTCTAGACGGTGCTCATTTACAGGTGGAGCATCTCTTAGAACAATATTGTAGCACAGCACAGATAGATGGTTGATAAATGAGCAAGAAATACTACAGAAGCATGAGTTCTAATGACACTCATGCAGATATTTTAAATAGTTTTCAACAAGTGTACTCATTCAGTCACTTGGTATGTATTGTAAATTTGGGAGTAGAGAAATGCCTTTGGCATCTTGAGTGGAGCTGCTGAGCTCCACTCAAGATACCAATCAACCCTAGACTCGTATGTTCAGACAGTGAAGCACTAAAGCAGCCTGTCTCATATCCAAAGCCACTTCAGTTGCCATTATTTCTGCCACTTTGTGGTTTTACACAGTCAGTCCTTAAGTGGTCAAACCATTGTAGTCTTGGTGGTTTGACTAAATTGTATTAGAGAGCAAAGAATATAAATATGCCCAAGCAGTCTTTGCAGATTAAATATGACTTCCACTGGCCTTTTACTCCTTTTAGTGGTTTGCATGGCATTTTTTTCACTTTCCAGCGATTCTCCAACATCAAACAGCATCAACTAATGTTTATATTACTGGTTTGGATCGCTAAGAATTTCATCATTTTAAAGGTCTAAAAGGTTATTATCCTACTTCATCTAACCATCTGAGCCATGGCCCACATTTCTCAGAATCAAGGCTCTAAGAGTTTAACACAGAGCCAGATATACTGGCTCTGTGTTAAACAACAGTACAGGACTATTTCTCCTGGTAAGTATATTAAACATTAACACTCCTGTCAGGTTATTTCTAAACCTGTGCACAAAAAACAAAGATAAACATAAAACCAAAACTCAATATGACTTTGAAGATATGAGATTTTGGAGGTGGTAACTGGGAGATGTCTACCAGACAGTGAACACCAAGGCTGACATGTGGTATTCACTAGAGCTGTGTTGTCTTTGTCCTCATATATGGGCTCTTATTAGATTTTATCATGTTTGTCTTATCTGTCTCACTGGGTTATTTACCTTTGCCCAGTATTCCTATCAAATTGTGTCCCCAGTGCTTTGCTTTAAGGAGAGGGACTCAAAGACTGTTGTCTGTGTAACTCAAGAAGTGTTGCCCTTTGTGTTCACACCCTTCATTTGACCCTGGGCCAGACAGCGGCAGGTTTCAATACTGGATATTATACAAGAGAAGCTGATTCCTGTATTAGATAGTCTTTATCAGAATGATGAAGGCTTTTTCTTTCTTTAAAAAAAATTATAATGGCTTTAAAAATGGAATGCTGTTTAATATGTTTATGCTAAGCATACAATAGTTGATAGGTTTTAGGCTACAATAAAGAGTAACTTGCTGTGTAAAGGAATTTCCTTTTTTGAGCCTGCTTTATCTTTATTAATTTTCTGCAAACCCTTTGATCCAGATTAGATCAAGGAGTTGTGGTTTTATTCCATTACTATATGGGATGCAAATATCAAAGACTTTATTCTCTTTGTAGTCATCTTTAATTATAGAGAATTTTATTCAACATGGCAATGTAATATATAATGAATCCCCATTAACAGATGTGGAGAGGAGACTTTTTATGTTGTGCACTGATGGTTCTTTCTAAATGTAAAGGAAAATTAATGTGGTGGTGCTCATCTTTTTCTTTGTGATGCTAGTCATAACTATGTCAGAGGATCCATAACAATCTACATCATCAACCTGCATCGGTCAAGAAAGAAAATCAAATTGGCTGGAACATTACGGAACAAGACTGTCCATCAGTACCTGCTGCAGCCCCATGGCACGGATGGACTCCGAGCCAGGTCAGCATCGCTGTCTCTTCTTCTCTGTCTTATACACAAATACAAATATGCACTTAAACAAGCACACCTGCTTTGAGTAATTGTTTTCTATCTGAAATGGGATATTTTTCCCATTCATTTAGGCCAATCAGACGAGACAGATGTGTTCCTGAGAGACAATTATTGCTCATGTAAAACAAAACAAAAATGAAAGAAACTGTTTACTCCGTTTGAGTAAACCTTGGTTTGTAATAGTATTTACTTTGTGCAAAGGTCTGAAAGACACTGAGATGAAGAATAGGAAAATTACAATTTTATAAACAGCTTTATGGCTCAAACGTTAATAGGGTGTCAAACATCAAAACTTCAAAGAGCTGCAGTGAATCAATTTACTTTTAAGACCACAGTGTGTAATTTATATGGAGCCAGCATGTTGAGTGAGTACCACACCACAAAACATGCAAATATGCACTTAAATGCAACTACCTTTTCCTGTCTTTATCTGGATTAGAGTCAGGTGAAGACAAGTATTCTCATAAAGAATAATGCAGCAATTAAAGCTAAATGAAAAAATAAAACAAAATTTGTTCAGACTGCCATTGTACTGCTTTCATATGCCAACTTAGTGACTGAAGGAAATATTCAGAGTGCAGAGTCCTTCACAAAGTTTTAATGTGTTTGTGTGTCCTTGTATGAGTCTGTTTTTATAACCTACAACAGATGTTTTAGCAATGGATTTTTATACATTCCATTTAGCTACAATGTATTTCACTTTATGTAACAAGGTAATATAATTCCCATTTCCTTAAAATGTCTCTTAAAATAAAAACTTTATGGTTTCAGTCTTTAACTCTCTCCCTTAAGCTCCTGGCCTGTTATTCCGACTCAGACGTAAGACACGAATCCTGGAATAACAGTCTAATGACCTAAGACTATGTGTGTGCATGTCTGTCTTTTTGTTATATGATACCCACATGCGGCCTTAATGAAAGCTCAGGCATAATCCTTCAATAACAGTGTAATGATGAGGATGTTTTAGGTGTTAGAACAGGATTGCAAGGCAATTAATAGGAGAGCAAGCTAATGATGTGCATGGCCTAAAGTGCTTTCATTTACCACATGGAGTGCAGGGAGATTTTTATGATGAATTTAGCAACACCAGATGTCTATAAATTCGTTTGAGTAGTGGAACTTTTTAAGTTTTCAGATCCATGTATGTTGAAGAAAGGCTTTGAGCAGTCCGGTTTGAATTACAACTTCTCATTACTGAACATCATTTTATTTGATCTTTTCTTGAAATCAGTGTTCATGTAAAAATCTCCAGACCACTCACTTTTATCCCTGTATTATTGTGAACCTTGCAATGTCAGTGAAAAATTAGCTATAGCAACACAGAAAACAATGAGGATACTCCACTTGCATTACTAATAATTGGTATGCGGTCTCCTGTATGGATACCACTACAAATTAAAAAATAGTAAAAGTTATACGCATAGGGCATTACTTATGATGAAAACTGCTGCTCGACTTTGGATTTGTTTGGGTAAGCGTATTACTATGATCATGTCCTGTCAGGAGTCTAATAAAAGAAAAAAATATGAATAGCCTTTACAGTAAATGGAAATGTGGCTACTGATTCCTTTTAGCTTTGCAAAGAAATTGGAGAGAGGCACACAGCATTGTTTTGATGAATGTGACAAACTAAATCATTACAACATGATACAAAAACAGGTTGTTTTAGAAAATTGTTTCAAATATATTTTGAGTAATTTTTGTAGCTCTGTTGGGCTTATCACAGTGAGCAGCAGTAGCAAATGCTGCTGAGACCAAATATACTGGAAGTAATACAGATTACCTGAAATGTTAGTAGAGAAATAAACTTGGGTTTACTCTTAGTATTTTCCACTCAACATGTCTGTTTTTACACTTCCCGTTAATTGCAAGAATGTGACAACAGCACCCCCTGCTGGCAGAAAGATAATCCTGACTGAAGTCATCCAGGTCCTTAGTCTTTTGCTGACAAGGTGAAGAGTCTTATTGGGTCTGTTAAGTTTGGTGATGCGACAGAACACACTCTGTATTTCCTGTCTTCTTCTCTTTGCAGACATGTCCAGTTGAATGGGGAAAAGCTGGTCATGATGAACAATGAGACATTCCCAGAGTTGAAACCCAAGACACTGAGGGCGGGACGGACAATAGCTATGCCGCCGATGACTATAGGCTTTTATGTTATCAAAAATATTAACGCTTATGCCTGTCGGAGATAACATTGATCCTTCATCATACCAAACCACCAACACCAGTTTCACTCAGAATTTCTTTTTGAGAAATGTCAAATTTTCTCAAGTAATCTTACAAACAGAACAGTTCTCTGGATAACAAAAGCCTCTCAGCACTGAAATCGGTATTTCTGTGGAAATATTTAAATGCTCAAGTAAATCAAAAATAAACCCAGGTTTTCTCAGTCCAAGACACACACTTGCACTTCTGTTGCTTTTCACCGGCAGTTCCTCAAATGCTACAAGACTGCTGTTGCAAAAATGCAAAAACACTTTCTCTGATTTGGTGTAGCAGAGTTTAGCATTTTAAAAGTTTATTTACAGCCTCGTTTCATAATCTTTGACCAACAGAATGAGGAGAAAAAAGATCTGAACAGGCAGTTTTTCCAAACTGTACACAAGTCACTTTCAGTATGACTTGATCCTTTCCACAGAGAGAAAACATGCCACGGTGTGTTACTTCTTAACCACATGCTGTCTCTGTAGGTTTTTGTATGCATGGGTTTTATTGATAAAGCTACTGATGTGTCTTTTCAGTCTGTTAAGGGTGGCACTCAAACCACACTCTTGTTTCCTTTGTCATATCAAATGGCTGAAAATTGCAAATCTTTCTTTTCTATTTTTTGTGTGTTTGTGTTCTTTGAGCCTCTTTTGTGCTGCACACTTCAATTTAACTGCAGAAAAGCCAGGATGCATCACTAGTGCTGTTTTGCTGTGATACACAGATAAATAATGTGAACCCATCAATCACATCGCCTGGATCCACACAAAATCGGACTATATATAAAGAAATCTAAAATACTGATTTTTCAGGTGCATTTTAGCACTTCCTACTCTCTTTTCTGTGATCTTCTGTTTTTAATCTCTTAATGCTGCTAGGTTTCTTTTGTACTAAATATACTATATATTTTACATATTGTACAGGTTCACTGTCATATTATTAGATAATGTATTGTACATAAAAAAGAGTGATAAAAGTGTTTTAAGCTTGATATGTTTACTTACATTCAGTATACACCTAATTTATATTGCTTTGTTTTCATATTTCTATTATATAAGAGCTGTACTCATGTCCCAATTTTAAAGTGAAATCTAAACAAACAAAAAAAATAAATAAATAAACCCTGTAGGAATGTATTCATTGAGTAACGGGATGACCAACTGACTTTGGTAAAAAACAAAACAAAAAAATACATGGTGGTGGGTCAAATTAAAAGACAGAAAAAGAACTACCTTAAGATGGTTTATGGATTCACATCTCTATTTGCCTTTGTTTTATTTCAAACTATTTTGACTACCTTGTGCTGAAAAGTAAGACCACAGTCAGTAAAAAGGTCCCCTCGAGAGCTCTGAGAACTGACATGATTAAGAACAGTGATAAGTGTCTAAACATGTAAAATATAAAGAATTATCCTCTGAATGTGTTTATACTTAATGTAGAGATGTTCATATTTCATTTGGAGAGCATTATTTTATATATGTAAAGTGTGCTTATATTATTTTTTGTTAAAAAAGTTTACATTAATAATAAAGACCTAAAAAAAAAAATTCCCAAGATGTTGAATGCTTCCTTCACCTTCTTTTGTAAAAATGAAAAATTCACCATGCCACAATCTGCACTAAAACAAAGAATATAATCCTGCTCAGATGTTAAGTTTGTCTACAGGTCAGACTCCATAACCTTTGCCTGTAAATTCATTATGGCATTAAAGAGGATTTAGGAGGAAGTTTTACGTCTGCATAAACAGCTAAGTCCCATCATGTGAAAGCGCAGTGAAACCAGACACCACAGCAGTTCTCGGGACATGACTGGGATCTGCAGAAGCACATGTTTTACAAGGAGTAGAAAAAAGAAACAAAGAAATTAGAATACATGATTTATACTTGCACAAGAGCACAAAGAGAAGCAGAAAGGCCCTTGTACTGAGATACCATAAATAAAAACTGTCAAGTTCTTGTAGCATCCCAATACAAAAGCACAGTATTAAAGTTAACTATCGTTGGTGCACTCACTCAATCAGCCCCTCACACACAGAAACTGTTAGACTCTGTGGCCCCAGTTGTGGAAGCAGCTGGAGCAAGTCTTTGTAGCGGGAAGAGTGCTGTCTTGTCACTGCATGAGGCAGCTGCTGATGGGAAACATGAAGCCAGGATGAACTAAAAGTCCAGACCTCAGCTTGACCCAGACAGGCTAAACCTGAGCCACACTTGGCTCAGTGTTTTCTGATGCACAGACAACTGGAATCTGCGTGGTAGAGTCATACAGAAGGAAAATGAAGAACTATGGTTAAATCTCACATGCCCTCTGGCTAAATGCGCATCATTTAGGTTCCATCAGGTTCTCCTATCCAAGTGTGACAGAGAAAAACTCCACTGAGCTGATTTCTGCATCGGTGTTTCATGACAGAATGGCCACCACTGGCGGCCTTTCAAATGCCATGATCCAAAGCATGTACCTTTAATTATATTTTGTTTTAAGTGCCATTCATGCGAAATAGGTTCTTGCTTTCATGTAAGAAGCAGAAATGTTTGGTCTCAGAAATGAACTTCAGGAACAGCCTCCTTTCACATGTGGTTCATTTTAAACAGGCTGACACTGTTGACATGTAAGAATCAAACCAGACTCGTTAACACCTGGCCCATTTCATCCGGGATCTTTGAAGAGAAAATTTTATTCATTATACTGCATTGGCCACACATATATATATACAAGCTTAGATAAAAAACATGCTGTATTATCAAAGCACAGTGAAAGAGAACAGACATGCTAAGCTTGAGCAAGATAAAGTCGATTAGACTGTGCACGTTCTCCAGAAAATTGCTTGAAATGCATTGCCAGTGTGAGTTAGAAATATTCTCCCATCAGCTACCTATTGATATGGATCAGAAAATTAAACTGCATGCCTTTCTGATGAAAAGCATGTTGGATATATTAACCACCTGCAGTACCTCTGCCCTGAAAGTAATGGCTAAACAATAATTGACCGAGGCAATGGGAACAGCGAGGCCTCAGTGAACTTCCTGAGACTCAGACCAGGATCTTATCGACGTGAATGGGGCAAATGGTTTTATTTGGCAAACTCTGGTTCATATAAACCTGTACCTTGTGACAATAACTGCTGAGCATCAATTCCTCTGACAAAATCTAATTGTGTTGTGGTTTAGGAGGACTGTGTGGTGTCCAGCCACTTCTGCGTGACAGTGTCTCCTTAGCAGAGGTAACTGTTACCCAGGCCCACCTAACACTGTTTATACTCCATGATCCATTTTGAGACATGCAAGGCCCTCTTGCTCTGTTAGCAAACACTGAGGATTTCATGATGTTTACACTGTGTATACAGGATACAGCTTAAGTAAGACTTCTGTGGATGCTGGATCCCTAGAAAACTGATGGACCAGATTAAACTTTGGCCCACAACACAGAAATCTTGGCATTCTGTACCATTTTGAGCCAAGCAAGGTTAATAAAACATAAATATTTATACTACTATGGTTCTTTGCTCCACTCAGAAGCAAAGCATACAAACAGTGCCGAATATTATGATATAAGACAGATTTGTTGAAGACATTTCTCTGAAAAGCATCATAGTATTTGGTGACTGTGTTTTCATATGGAGGATGTGTATAATATGCTGTTTACTGCAAAGGGTTTAGGCACCAAAAAGGGAGGATACTTTCATAAATAGGTGTTTAAAAAAATGCAGTACAAGGGAACACTCAAATCAATATTTGGTGCAATCAATTTTGCATTCAGGCGAACTTCGCAGGTTGTTAAAAGCACCTTGAAAACCTTGAAATCGTTCTTGTATAGATTTACGCTGCTCCTATAGTCTCTTTCTCACACTGACCCAATGTCATTGGCTCCAAAGTCAAACTGACCCAGCAGCCTGTAAAATTAATTCAAGCCAGAAAAGATGCCTTTCCTTTTTGGTTTTGGCCTATTTGGGAACATAATTTGCGTCAGTATTTGCCGTACACATGACCTGACATGTTTGTCAGAAACGCTTCCTGTTAACCTGCAGAGCTGGGTCACTCTACAGTTCTGTTCATCTTTATTCTCACTGTCGCCAAGATCTAATAAATGACAGCGCTACAGTAACTGACTCTCCTGAAGTGCTCTTCCTGCATGACTGAAAACCTGATCTAAAGATTTACACAACAATGTGTCTTTTGCAGGACTGTATGTTCCTATTCTGATAAATCTTCCGCTTTTCCGATTCAGAGTCACGAGGAGGCTGGAGCCTATGCTGGGTACAACCTGGACGGGTCACCAGGCTGTCGCAGGGCTAACACAGAGAGACAACCATTCATGTTCACATTCATACCTATGGGAAATTTAGAATCACCAGTTAACCTAACAAGCATGCATTTTGGACTGTGGGAGGAAGCTGGAGTATCGGGAGACATACTGAGGCTGGAGGCCCCAGCCAGTGGATTCAAACCAGGACCTGTGAGGTGACAGTGCTAACCACTGCGCCACCCAACCAAGTAGAGCACATCCTAAAATTTTTGCACAGCATGCACAGTGAGGTCGATGTATATTGCTTTTTTATTTTAGCTATTTACCAAAACATATTACAGTTATAGAAAGGGTATGATCTTAAAGTGCAGAGTGTTGCTTTAATTCAAGAGGTTTCAACTCCTCAATAACCATCGAGGAATTTTGATACACAGTCCCTGGTTTCAGGGGAAAATTAAGACAGGATTAAATAAAAAGCTACTTTTGGCTGCTCCCTTAGTCACAGCCTCCATGTTTCTTGATTTGCCAGTTTTTGCACCAGATGCCCTTCCTGATGCAACCCCAAAGTGATTTGTGTCTCCTCCTGGGATTGAACTGTGGATCTTTTGCTTACAAACCACTACACTATGGAGCCACCTAACATTAAATAGAATGTTCATTCTTATTACTTCACTGAAAATCCTGAAAATATTTTCTTCACAAAACTTTGCCAAGCCATTACTTCAGCTTTTTTTTTCAGGTGTTGTTTGTTTGTGAGTTTTCCCGCCTTGACTTCAAGTAGTGAAACGCACCTTGACATGGTCAAGATCAAGAATTTGAAGAATATTCCACTTCCTGACCTTCAGAAACTCTTGGGATGCCATCGCTGTTTGTTTTGGGTCTGAGCTGTGATGCACTGCTGCATTTGATTCAATCTGAGCACAAAGCGTAGCTCTGCAGACTTCAGCATTTATCTGGGTGCTCCATAAACACTTGAGCAGCCAACCTTAACCCTTATTGATAAGTAATAAGTGTAAATACTTATTACTTATCAATAAACACTTACTTTCCTTATTGTCTCAGGAAGCCAATCGCGTTCAGGCCATCACGACTGCATTTAACAACTAATGCTTCGGATTAGTCATTAGTCATTCTAAGCCTTCTCTGTCCTTTTCCCCTCACATCCTTCAGATGAGAAAATCTCATCAGCAAAGGTGGTGGCAGAAGCATAACTTCCTGAGCGGTAAAAGAACGTTTAAAAACATTTCTGGGCAAAGACAGCAATCTTTTTATGTTTTATGTGAATCAGATTTTACTGGCGACTGTACAAATGCAATTATTACACCAAATAACTGCCTAAATAAGCACTTGCAGACATTTTAAGATGGCTGTGAAGCAGCAAGACTTGACTTTGTACATGTACAGGTTCATCTATCCAAAGACTGCTGTTCAATAGCTTTTTAGGTGGCAAAGCCTAATCTGGCTTTCCTAGGCTGATCGCTGGTTTGCACATTATGGGGAATGAACTGAATGGAGAACTGGGGAAGTGTTTTTGATTTGGCTATTTGTTCTTTAGCATCCAGTACTGTTACTCTTCTGTGGGTGTCCAGACCTTTTTATGCTGCTAACCAATGTTTCTATTTTTCCCTCTGAATGTAGCAAACCGTGGATTTCAGCAGTTCTTTCATTGCTCTCTGGTGGATTTGTTTTGTTTTTGCTGTCTAAGGATGGCCTGCTTCACCTGCATTCACTGCTCCTGTGACCGCATGTTGTGGACAGCAACAGCTTCTAAATACAAAAGTCACGTTTGGAACACCAGGCTGGCTATATTTATGAAGAAATAATCAAGAAATATGGCTGTAATTCCTCAGTGATTAACTGAAACTTTTGCCAGAAACTGCACCACTGTCCAAAAATATTAGG
Source organism: Archocentrus centrarchus (assembly GCF_007364275.1). Lineage (NCBI taxonomy): Eukaryota > Metazoa > Chordata > Actinopteri > Cichliformes > Cichlidae > Archocentrus > Archocentrus centrarchus. The sequence continues at coordinate 17,765,159 of NC_044360.1, forward strand.
ATCTAACTCCAGAGAACATTTTTTATCTTTGTCATCTAATGTTTTGCTTTGCTACCTTCACTTGTCTTATAAAGTTTACTGATTTGATTTACTTTTTCTGACTTATTTATTTATTTTTATATATCATGGGTTTTATGTGAAAATATCCAGCCAACAGGCTTCCATCCCAGTATTTGTTCCTCTGTATATAGCAAAGCTTTGCTGTTTTGTGTGTACTTTCCCTACAGATCCAGAAGCTTTACTACAGCAGGCCTATTTTCAACAGATTTGCGCTAAATGTTAATCCAAGAAAATGAAAAAGAAAAGAAAAAAAAAATCAGGCACGAGTAGGCTGCTAATCTCAGTCTCCACCATGCAGCTGCATTCCACAAATACCAAACTATTATACAGCATAGCTCCCTTAGTCATGTGCCCCACTTTGTGCACCAGCACATGACTTTTTCCTGCCTCACTGATCATCAGGCTTCCCGAGGGGTAATCCACTTCAAGGAGCTTCCACGTAACACGAACCCTTTTCCAGGAGAGGCCTCTCCTCAGATCAGCAAACTTCCTGCTCGCGGAGTCCTCCTGATGTCACATGACTCCGCGCTGCCGTCGTGCTGCAGCGCGGAAGGAAGAAGGTAGTTTTGTCTTGAAACAGTAACCTGCAATGAAAACGTCCCCAAACGGCGCGGAAAAGTGAGCAGAGCCGATTGTTGGGGCCACAGAGACACTGGACTGGGATGCTGGGATCATCCGGCGCACAAAGGTGTGAGTGATTTGCGGTGACACGAACTGTAACTTTGTAACACATTAGTGGATCAGCAGACTGTGTATGGAGGAAGTTACGAGTTTGGTGGGGGGGCTTTTGGTAAAACACGGGATGTAATGTGCGGATCGGAACGATTAAAACTACTGAAATGTGGAGCTTTGGCATCAAAAAGGACTGATATAGGCTCCCCATAGTTACATATGGAAAAATAAGTTTATGTGCTTTTGTCATTTCTGACTGCACATTTTGAGCCTGTGCAGATTTGCAAAAACATGTCAGTTTTGATGGGCAGCAACAGTGAAGTTTTTCTGCCTTTTTCAGTGTTTTTGCTAAAACTGAGTATCCTGAGTTATTAATTAAATATATATGTTTAGGGTACAGAAAACAACTTTTTAATAAAGACTGCAGATTTAGTTTCACAGCTGTGAGCCTCTGCGGATCCTTTCTTTTTAAAAGGTTCAGTTACCCATTCTGCACACTCACTGTTTTGGTCTCACCACAATTACAAATCATTATTTAAATGTGTTGTTGGGCCTTCGTGAATAAGAGTGGAGATCTGTTTTGACATTTTAGCATTTTCTGCTCCAGATCTTATTTTTTCCTGCTGCTGAGCCTGGATATCCTCACTGAAATAATATCAGAGGCTTTAGGCTGAGAAGTATTAGATCCTAGGAGAAGCTTTATTTCCTTACTTTCAGTTTCTCCTGTGGCAAATATATTCATAATAATACTGTTACAGTGATTCAGGGTCACTGGGCTGGAGACCAGCTGTTACAGGTCTGTCAGGGCTAAGACAATAAGATATAATGCAATTTAATCTCTTTTAAATGTCACACCAAGTCATGGATTGTTTGCCTACACTCTGTCTGACTCTGTTCAGATCAGCTGGTTGTTGTGTTTGGCATTCCAAACACATGTTGCCAACAGAGAAGTTGCAGAGTACCCTCTATTAGACAACCTGTGCAACAGCAACACTCATACCATGGTTAAAGGGTGTTTCTCTTTACTTTTTAAATAGTCACGTATCCATTGTTATAAACGCTGATACCAAATAGCTAAAATCCACCCTGCTGACGTATCAGCCAGCCTCTACTTGACAACTTTCTGAAGCATTTTCATCCACCAATCAACCATTTTATTACAGTTATTAACAATAAAATATATATATATATACAATATAAGATAAAGCATGTACTCTACTTGCTTTATATTCTTGCCACCTGGTTTCCCCCACCTACCTGCAGTGGCTGTAAACCCCATCAGGAGGCCAGTGCTCTGAGAGCTGCTGCTGTAAGCTTTAAAATCTAAAATGCATGCATACACAGACATTGGCTTCTTTTGAAGAGCTTTTAGATGAATACTTTTGAGTTAAATGATTTTGATCTTCTTTTTTTTTTTTAGGTTTCTCAAACTTGTGCTATAAATGCTGGAATAATGAAATGGAAAATCTTTGTCAAACCATCTGAGGACTGGGTTCCATTTAATCGTGTTTCAAGATTTTAACATCTTCCTTGTGGACGAGGCTTAGCTGTGTGAATAGTATAAAGTCAGTCCTCTGTGCTTTGCAGAATTCCCCCCCAGACTCTGTTTTATGTCTGTCACCTCAGTACTTTACAGCCTAATACATGTGGAGAAGTTGGAGTAAATAGTACACCGCATTAAAACAGGACAGGAACGCATCTGTTGTCCAGATGAAGTGCTTCCTGATAGCTAGCGAGAGTGCTGAGGTCCTGTTCTACTGGACTGACCTGGAATTTCATCAGAATATCCAGGAAAAGTATGGAGCATCTCAAGAGGAAGGCCACGAGGTAATGATGAAGAAAGTTGCATTCAGCAGATACTTTGCACATGTTTCTAAACTTGCTTCCTGTGTCTGTTAAAATCCCTTCATAATTCACTTTTTGTCCTCCCTTTGTTCCAATGATCAGCTTCCAGCCTTTGAGGACAGCATCAGCACTTTGTTTGCTCCCATCATTATCTCCTTCAGCACCATGTTATCACAGGGTGACAGCTACACATCCTTCACCACAGAAAACAACCACAACTACGTACTGCGCCAGGTAGCACCTGCCATCTACAGTAAAAACTGTCTTCACCTCCTGCACAAGCTCCCAAATTATCTGGAAAATGTTTCACTGCAGTGATCTCTCTCTTGACCTTGTTTAAAGCTTTGTGATGTGTAAAACAATCAGGCTTCAGTTACAGTACGATGACTATAAACGCAGTCTTTTCTCTCTGTGAAGCGGCGCGTTTTATTGCGTGAGTCTTGTTATCCTCCTGCTGCGCACCATGCGGTTATCGAGTCCAAGCACTTGACATGTTTCAGGTCCACTCAGTGTCAGCAGCCTTTTAGCTCTTTCTCATGTAAACCCTTTATCCCTTGGAGAAAACAAAGAGCGGAAGACAAAAGGCTTCTCTTTATTTTCCAGTTTATTCATTTGCTCGGGGCGAAACACATTTATTAGGGTATTTTGTGTCTTTAGTTTGACGAGTGTCTGTACATTGCTGTGAATGGAGATGGCGAGGAAAAGGAGGAAGATCTGAGGCGGAAAATCTACGTGATGAAGAAGATGACCGAAGTTTTGTTTGGCCTGGTGACCCTCAGTGGGAACCTCCTCAGGAAAGAGTAAGACAATTTGTTTATTCGTTTATTTATTTAATACAGCATGAGGTTTAACATGAGCTCGTGTTGCCTGTCACCAGACTGCGTGCTCAGGACACAGAGCAAAGGGTGAGACTGTGGAAGCATCTCCAGAGCCTGCTGGAGACCTACAGCCACCTCCGGGAGAATGATCAGAGCTTCTTAGTGGAGGTGCAGTTCTTTGTTACTTAGTGCAGAGGTTTTATATGTTTAAATCTTTATATCGGTTCTCATTGCTCATTGCCTGCTGCTCTTCAGTTATTTCACTCATTGATTGCCAGTTTATCTCATCCAATAAACAGGCTTCTTTAAAAAAAAAATCACCATCCTCACTTTGCTCACAGGCAGTGGAGAGGCTGATCCACCCCACGCTGTGTGAGCAGTGTATCGAGTTTCTGGAGCGCCGTTTGGTTCAGCAGCTCAACAGCAGCGCAGAGAGAGCAGGAGAAGAAGTGCTGCATGCCTTCATCCTGGTTCACACCAAACTGCTTGCTTTCTACTCCAGGTACAGATAAGTTTCCATAAACCTGTCGCATTTATTTTATAACTTGCACTTTTCCTCATATATCACCTGTGCTTACAGTGCAAATATTTATATATATGTTTTATATAGTGTACACTGTCTCCTATTTTCTTCCACTTCCACTCTAGCCGCAATGCAAGTACACTCAGCACCTCAGACCTCCTGGCCCTCATCATCATGGCACAAAATATGTATCCTAGTAACATAGATGTGGATGACCCAAGTCCTGAGGTACACAGCATCCACTCAAACAGCACCAGCAAAACATGTTGTTACTGAGTGTTTATTCTCTGTTTCTGTGCATACTCTGTGTTTGCCTGAAGGATGCTGAGAGTACATCTGGTTCTGGCCATGAGAGCTTTTACACCCCAGAGCCCTCCCCTACAGACAAAGACTCAAGCAGTTCAGGTGGGTTGTTGAGTTTTTGTGTTTGCAATTCTTCTTATTATTCTGTGTATGCCTAAACCTAATAACTGCCTGTGCCACCCTTGGCAGCAAGAACAGCAATCAGGCATTTGTGATAACTGGCAATGAGTCTTTCGCATCGCTGTGGAAGAATTTTGGCCCACTATTCTTTGCAGAATTGTTTGAATTCAGCCACTTTGGAGGGTTTTCCAGCATGAGCGGCCTGTTTGAGATGCTGTTTTGACTCAGGACTTTGACTAGGCCGCTCCAAAGAGCAGCCGAGCATCTTCCTCATCATGTGTTTCTTTATTTTTCACATCCCCAGAAAAGCCATTGAGAGGAAATGCTCCTGTGTTTGAGTTTGTAGACCCAGACATCCAGGTGAGAATGCTTTTCAAAGTGAGATAAACGGATTGCTGTTGGCGTGTTACCTCTGACACAACGGGGCTAAATAACAATACTGTCTTCAGATGGCAGAAGACAGCTTGAGTACTCTAGAAATTTGTCCACCGGATCCATCTACCCCTCACAGAGTCTTCTTAGAGGTCTCACAAAAAGATGTGGTGTATCCCATGATGCCTCACTCCATGTACTGCCTCCCACTCTGGCCCGGCATCACACTGGTGCTACTAACTAAGGTTTGTGAATATCAACAAATACACAATGTGTGTATCAGTGGTTCTATATAAAGTCATGTTCATATTCTATATGTACTTGAGTACATGGGGAGTATTTGTGACTTGTTTGTAGGGACCTCTATGCAGTCTTCACAGTATCTAAACACATTTTTGCTCACTTGTTTAAACACTGAATTTTTATGTTTACCTGTGTCAGATTCCCTCTAGTGTAGTGGCCATGTCTGTGTACACTTTTTTGGAAGCCTTCACCAAACTGGAGAGGCGTTTAAATGAAGGTCAAGGAGGTTCTGCAAGAGGTCAGCCCATGCATGAAGTTCGCAGCAAGCTGGATAAATTCATTAAAACGCTGGCACTGAGTGGGATACAGGTTTGTTTTTATGTGGGCTTTCAAAAATTGTTGTGGTGTTTTTGTGTTCGGAAGTTGTTGGCTTTAAAAATGAAGCTTTTGCATTTCATCAGCACTCGTCCACATTTTTCAAATAACACCCAACATGATTTTAAGAGGAATTCCTTTGTAAACTGCAAGTAAAACTAATAACTTCAAAACACTGATTCTTTCAGTCCTCCTGTGTTATTACAGAAAAACAGAAAATTTGCACGTGAGCAGATCAGATTTTTTTGTTCTTTCTTCTTCTAACCAGTCCTCACAGTTAGAAAATGTCTGGACCAAGTTCAAGAACAGAGCCTTTTCCAGAGGAGGGCTTGGGTTCAGCAAGGAGTAAGTCTTTTACTGCCCTCTGCTGGCCAAATTGCATCACAGCAAGACTGTTGGCTGACCCTGCAAGTTTTTAAATGTATGTTTATGTTGTAGGCTTATCCCATGGTGTAAGGAAATGAAGATCCAGCTGTGTGGTATATATCGGCAGTGTTTTCTGTCTGACCCTGGACCAGCTGACACTCCTCAACGTCTCTCCCCCAGTCTGCAAGAACGAGCTCAGACCATGGTGCAGTGAGTGTCTATCAGCTACTATTTTCTTTATTAATTTAACTGTCACATTTGCATTAGGTTTTTCTTTTTTTTAAGTGTGACACTGTACAACAGCATGCGTCACTGTTTGTGTATCTTCTGTTTCTTCCTATCTTTTTCTTTGTCTCTCTCTCTAAGGGAGAAACTGATGGACTGGAAGGACTTCCTATTGGTGAAAAGCAAGAGGAATATCACCATGGTGTCATATCCTCCCAGTGAAACAGTTTTGCTTCTTATGATGTCATGCTTTATCCGATTTCTGTGCACTTCTTTCCACAAAGCAGAATTTATGATATTTGTAAAAGTACATGAATATTTTATGGGTTTCAACAACATGCATACACCTAAAAAAAACAAAACAAAACAAAAAACAGTGTATTGATCTTAACCTATTAATCTCACTTACCTGGAGGATTTCCCAGGCCTCATTCATTTTATCTGTGTGGACCGGTCCTGTGGCCAAATGATAGCGCCATCGCTCAGCATCACAGAGCGGACTACGTCTGAGCTGGGGAAGGGGCCAGTGGCTCAGTATATTAAAAGCAAGGTGATTAAAACTAGAAGTAGATTCTTTCTTTCTTTGGCTTTAAGTATAGTACTGTGAAAAAGTAATGAGCCACGAGGGAATGAAAGAAGTATTAGCAGCAATTTATTGAAATGTCTGCAATCATACATGGAAATACAATATATCAGGCAAAAATAAGGTTTGTGCAATTCTAATGAGCTTGCAAGTCAATATTGGGTGTGACCACCTTTATTCTTCAACGCAGCCTGAACGCAGTGCAGCTTTCTTGTCATTTCTTTCAGTAGTTCTCCAGGCTTCTTGAAGGACATTCAAAGCTCTTCTTTGGATGTTGGCTGCCTTTTGTTCTATTCTCTAACAAGATGATCCCTCACTGCTTCAATAATGTTGAGGTCTGGGCTCTGGGCTCAGTTGTGTGTTTTTCTATCCATGTATGCTGAAAAATGAAGGTGTTGCCAGTCAGATATGCCAAGTTTTCATCTAACAGCTCTTTGGGAATCAACTTGTTGGTGCAAAAATACTATTTTATGTCTGTTCATAGAGTCAAGTAAAGGAACAAGAACAAACTGTTTGTTTGCAACAGGCTGCAGGTAACAAAATGCCTAAAAATACAATTTAAAGCTGGTTCTTCGCTAAGTTGTCTGTTAAGTGTAGGCACAACCCTGGTTCTAACAACATTCCTCTGAGAATGGTCAGGCACAGGGACTGGACTAAAAATTAGTTTTTTTTAAAAAAAAAAGCAGCCAATGTCCAAAGAAAATATTTGAAAGACCTTCCAAAATCTTGGAGAACTATTGCTTTAAAAATTGATAAAGTCTGGATCCTTGGAAGTAAAATATAAATAAGTGAGGGGATGCTCAAGACTTTTGCACGGTGTATAATGTGCGTTTTGTGGAAATGAAGCTGGCTAGTTTAAAGGCTACATACTGAATGAGACAACCTCCAAGTTACTGCACATGACCAAGAGATATTTTTACACACTAAAACCTCTGAAACTGTTTTTCACTTTGGTTTTTGTACATATAAAGTCAAAAATGTACAGATGGTTTTCATTCAGCTTTGTGTGTCCTGGTAAGTTTCTTTTGTGACCTTTTCCTAGTGTGCGTGTGCTAAGCTACGCCATCTGTCTGTAGCCTCATGTACACGTGAGAGAGAGTGTGTGGATAATCCCAATACGCATATTTAGTTAATTTCTCTTTTCTAATCCAGGTGTGGAGCCTGGTCAGCATAACACGGCACTATCTACAGAAGGGTTACTCCACTCTAACGTTGCGTGACGGAGATTTCTACTTCTGCTACTTTCTCTGGTTTGAAAATGAAACTGTAAGTTACTGCAATACAGTCTTTTATTATCCATAAAAAGTAGTATTGATTTAATAGCCTTAAACTTAATTTGCATACCTGATCAATCAGGGCTTCAAGTTAGACACAAAGGAAATACCCGCCCTACCTGATGACTCATCCCCCATTGGGATGCTTGCCTCGGACTACTACAGGTAACCGACCTGGTGTGGTAAAAATGGTTGTCATTAAATCATTCTCTGACTAAACAAAGCGATGCACCTTGCAGGAAGCTGCTCCGGTACTACAGTAAGAATCACCAGGGTGAGCCAGTGAAATGCTACGAGCTCCTAACAGTTCACCTGGGTGTCATCCCCACTGAGATCATCCTCCAGCACTGCAGACAGCTGGCAAGCAAATTATGGGAACCTTCGCGCAACCCACTGCTGTAAACACAGACACGCTCTCACAGTGAGACAGAGTAGCCATGGTACACATGTATGCATTGTCAAGCACAAGAACAAAAAAAAACATAAATTCACTTTAAATATCAAGCGTGTCCTGCACCTGTTTCATTGTTTGTTTTTTTACCCAAAATTATTTATTGAAAGCACTTTGATTAGTATAATCAAACACCATTGTGCACTGTACACCTTGCCTTATATGAAGCATGTTCCACTCCTGAATTTTTTGGGATATTTTGATCTATTTTTGAACATGTATTTTGACCTATTTCCTATTTATTAGTAATATAAATATTTGTGTAGTTATTTTTTTCTTTTTAAAATATGTAAACATTTTTTTTTTTTTAAGAAATGGAACTACTGTCCATCTTTTGTCTTTACTAACGCCAGCATCATAACATGTATCGATGAAACATGTAATAGAAATTATGGTTTGCCTCTCGATGTACTGTGAATAATTTTTGAGAAAAAAAAAATCAGTAGTCTCGACTTCTCATGTTTATTAAATTGTTGTAAACACAATTGAAGTAGCACAGTTTAAACTCAGACCGTTATTGGCATGTTTCTGTGTGGTAGCACAATCATCTTCTCCCATGACAGTTAGCATACTTGCAGGATCCTGTGATTTTAACATATTCATTGAATCGCAACGAGAAACATCAGCCTCTATAGTCAGAGTTAAATGTACACACCCACCAGTCAACCCTACGAGACTGTGAGCATTTTAAAGGTCAGTATGAAGTGTGTAGGGTTCTTCAGTATATCATCAGTCTTTGACTCATACACCTCCCGTTAGGTCAGTCACTACTCCTGCAGCCACCAAGTCCTTCAAGAAGAGTTTTTCAGCCATTATGTCATGCACCACCTGGATGATGATAGGAACAATAAAACGAGAGAGCCAAAGCATGACGCTCGTAAAGCCTCCTCAACACTGTTTTGATCATCAAGCTAAACTTACTTGAAAATTCATTGAGTCCATGCGTCTGGCCTCATAGTAGTGAAGCCTAGCCTCGGGGTGCTGCATGTCATACCCAAACCCAGCCAGGCTCACCTGGTCACACAGCTGCAAAGCCATCACCACTGCACTGACACCTATCGTTGGCACTTTATTCTTTGAGAGAGAAAATGACCTGTGATGGATTTTGTATCATAACTACTGAGCCCTCATTTTTCTGTAGGATTACTGAGCATAACGGCAAAAATCCTTCTAAGGATGGTGGGTTATAAAAATGCTGACTTTATGATTTGAAGTGAAGATCATTTTGTGCAATCAATACGTGTCTCAGACAGGCATATCCACAGATCATTCATTCATACGTATGAAAAATACATGAGCAGAATGAGTGAATCACAGGTTGTCATAAGAGAATTTAATATAAGTTATGCATAAAACTCACATTTCTCTGGTTCATTTCATATTTCTGTATAACTTGTCCCGTCTTGTGAATAATGTCTGGGTGGAGGATCTTGAAGCTCTCCGGTGTCAGTGTAATATTATCCACAACTTCGTTCCAGAACCACATTTTGGACCAGAAGCTCTATTTTTTTTTTTTTTTTTTAAAAGGGGGGATTATAGAACATGTGAGGCAGTGGGTGTGATGATATAATAGTGCCATTGTTACATGAGTTGCTATGATGCTTGTGGCTTATGTAATTTGTAATTTTCTGTTTTCAACGGTTCTTGTGATGTAGCCTTACCAGAGGTTGTTTGGTGACGACAGAGGTAAGCCAGTCCAGGTCCAGGCTCTTAAAGACCACCACAGCAATCATGCTTGTCTTTTTGTACTCATTTGAAGAGTGAGATGCTCCCTCTGGGTATAACAGGCGGATGGTTGTCCGCGAACCAACATCTCTCTCAAAGCCATGCAGTGGAGCATTATTCAGCCTGGTAACACAGATGGAGCTATGAAACTGGCAGCTGATGCGGTACAGACTTCATTTAGATTTTAGCACGTGACGAAGAAGACCATCACAGCAGGTTAAAAAAAAAAAAAAAGCACCATGGTCTAAATGTAAAATGTCCTTACACTGGTGTCTGTTTGACACAGGCGTGCATACCTGATAATGATGTCATACTGATCTATATGTGATCCAAGATGGCTCCCGTGAAGAATCCCTCCACTACCCATCACCACACATCGCCTGCAGCTGCCTTGTCTCTTCAGCGATGGAGGCAAGCCAGGTTGAGGCAGAGAGGCGAGTGCTACAGCCAGATGCTCTTCACTGCCCTGAAACCCTAGAGGAGGAGGCAGATTCCAAGGCTCAGGCCTCTCCCGCTGTACAAACACGGGGATGTTTTGGAGGCCTACAGAACAGGACAGGTGCTTGAGGTGGTTTAGACACCAGTGACGCAGACAGGGTCCTGACAGCAGAGAGGCTGATCGATTTAGTAAGACCTGAACAGAGGGATAAACATTTAAGTTGAGAGGAAAGAAATTATCTGAAATGCTTGACAAGATGTGTAAAGATGTATCTGCACCAGATCTTTGGGATGTTGGTAGTCATCACTGATGGCTTCCTCCTGGTATGAGGAGAGATAAGCAGGAATCAGAATGGCTGAATAGCATCCGATCAGAAGCGCCAGGCTTAAGAAAAGGTTCTCCCGTCTTTACAGCAGATTAAAAAAAAAATACAGTGTTAATTAATAATTTTAATAGCCCGATAACAGGCCCACAGAGTGAATGCAGTACTAGCAGACGTGCTGCACCTGCTGAGAAAAAAATCTCTGGAGTCAGTCTTTGGGACGGTTTTCTTCACGTGAAAGGCCGGTGTTGGAGTTGCAGCCTCTGCTGCCTCAGGCAGCTGCGACGAGCCATCATCTGGGTCCTCTACACTCAAGTGATTCAGCGTCACCATGGCACTTGTACTTCCACCTGGAATGCACACATTTCTTAACTCACAGCAGTGAGTATAAGCTGCACTTTATAACAACAAGGTCATGAACTAAGTGTCTCTGTGGCCGAGACAAACCTCCTTAATTCTACACTTTAGTTAGAGTGACTTTCACTAACAAATGTGATTAGACTGTATTTTGAAATGGTTTCTACAGAGTACAGCACCGAGATCAGCACCATTTTGAACAATATAAGCAACAATACTCACGGCCAGCCTGATAGAAACAAAAACTGTTCGTTAACTGCGTCCTTGTCTGTGCTCCATGGGTGAGGGGAGAGGAGGAGGATGCTGGTTCTGTTGTTGTATTCAGCTAAAATGGCTGCTGCTGCTTCCTATCTCACTGAACTCTGTTACTTCCTTTAAAACAGCAGGTTAAACATTAACACATCACTCATCTACAAACCTTTCTGGCTCAGTGTGACACAGTGAGTGTGTGCAAAAATGTCTATCCGGTGAAAATCTGCATGAAGACATTATAATGAAAAGGGGAAGTATCCGACATGGTAAATAAAATACTGAAGTACATGTGAAGAGTTTTATGCACTAAAAAAAGAAGTATTTGTTTAGCTGCTGCACAATTCAGACTCAGGATCAAATAGCCCTTTATCATGTAATATGTGCAGACTTTGCTGGTTTATCTATCCAGTGCAAACAAGTAAGCAAAAGAACAAAGAATGAGGCTCCTGCTGATTCTCTTGTTCAGGTAAAACGGTGGGACGCTGGTCCTACCTGAAATACTGGATGACCGGCTCTTACGAAAACAAATATAAAGCAAACGCTGAATCAAAATTAACTAAACAAAAGGAAATAAAACAAAATAACAGACTGAGTGTCTTATCAAAGTATCACTTGACAGTGATCAAACCTTTATAAATAGCATAATCCCCCAAACCCGCGTGTTTATGAGAGGAATATTCCTGTAAAAGAGAAGGGCATACTGCAGCAGCTACAGGAGGGAGTAAAACCAGGAGCTTATGCAATGAATATACCCTCTGTGCATGACATGCCTGTGTGTGTGTGTTGTTGTGTGTGTGTGTGTCTGTGTGTGTGTGTGTGTGAGAGACAGGAAGAGCGAGAGCGAGAATTTAGGTCTGGCAAGTACACGACAAAGTACACACACACCTGTTTGTTGGAGTAACACAATGTCCCACCATGAACAAGTCACCAAAGCCATCAAGCCTCTGGGCCCACAGCACATCTCTGTATAGTCATAGTCAGCTGTGTTATCTGACATTTTTTCTTTTATCATACTCTGGATTATTGGTGAATACTGAATACATTTAGTTGACCAAAATTACTCGATTATTGTGTTTTTGCATTTTTTTTTTTTTTTTATGCCAGAGATGGAAAAGGTTGTGCAGTGGGTCAGCGTGATGGATCATAAGATGGGACAAGAAAAGAAAACCCAGGTAGGTAAAAACTTTATTCTTAAAGTGGCTTTTGTGGTTATTTTTCTGTTAAGTTAGATTATAATATATTAAGTATGATGATCATCTGACACACTCTCTCTCTCCCCCTGCACAGACTATGTTATGTAATTTTTTTTTAACTTTTATCACAATATCAAAATTCAAAAAGTCCTTCTTAATGAAAAAATGAAAACAAGATTAAGTGTTTAAGTTCACATTTCATATTAAATCTGATAAATAATACAGAAATATGACTATGAAAAGCATTTTTTAAAGAAATGTTTCTATTCCCGTGGCCTAGTTTGCACTATGCTGTGAATTTATTTTGACATTAACACTGTCATTCCCAGCTCTCAACACCCCTCAGCTCACTTGGCACCGCTGCTTCACAAGCCAACATTCCCTCACTCATCCAGGTTTTCAAACTGTGTTTGTTATTGTTCCCGTCATTTTGTAGGCAGATGAGAGAACGGGGAGAATCTCATCGGACCGGCGCTGTGAGAGCCTGGACCTGGGTGCAGGAGAGGATAACTCAGAGCTGGGCAAAAGAAAAAAGAAGACCAAAAAAACCATGCAAACCCAGGCTGTCTGTGGGAATGCAAGTGGAGAGATACAATTTTCAGAGGCTAATGTGAGAGATGTGAAAAGTGAACCTCTGTCTCTCCTGCTCCTCTGTGTTTCTGTGTGGACAGATAGGGCCTGTGGATACTGCCGAATTCATGAGTGCAGCCAGTGAGTGCAAACTGAGTATCATAGACAAGTATCTGGCAGATGGTGGGAACCCAAACGTGTGCGATGAGGTAGAGCTTTCCCTGCATCACAGTGAAACGTAAATGAAATGTCTTATAATAAAATTTCATCTAATAATATATTTACATTTTGTAGTTGAAGAGGACAGCACTCCATCGTGCCTGCCTGGAAGGACACTCTCCAGCTGTCCAAATGCTTTTAGAAAAAGGAGCCGATATCAACTTAAACGATCAAGTAAGATGTGAATGCACACTGAAGGTTTGTAAACATGATAATGGGATTGAATGAGATTATCTTCTAAAACTAAAGCTGCATGGTTCTAGTGACCTGGTGTCTGCACTACTAATGGGATGGGGGCCCTCCTACTGTGTTTCAGCTGGGCTCTAGGGCCATACATTGGGCCTGCAGAGGGGGAAATCTGACAGTCATTGAAGTCCTGAAAAACCACGGGGCTGACGTTAATGTTAGAGATAAGGTAAATGTGCTTTTTTGGGGCCTGCATTTGCACCAGAATATAGACAGTCTCTAACTGACTATGAATTTACACACATTAGCACAATCACAGATTATATCAATGTCTGTACTGCAGTTGCATAGCACACCTCTGCATGTTGCCACAAGAACAGGCCACGCTATTATTGTGGAGTACCTGCTGTCCTGTGGGGCCAAAATCAACTCCAGGGACAGGGTAGGTGCCAACTCGACGGTGTCTTTCACTTCTGTGTTTCATGACCTCTGCCATTTATTTGGCTCATTAACAAAAGGCTTTTTAAAATCTGCTTTTAGGAAGGTGACACGGCCCTGCACGATGCAGTGCGTCTCAATAGACACAAGATAGTGAAGCTGCTCGTAGTTGCAGGAGCCGACACAAAAATAAAAAATCACGTGAGTTTTCCATCTTTAATTGTCATTAGTGTGGAGGTTAGCATGGATGTGAAAAAGTAAAGGAACTGTCTGACAGCACAACTTTGATTTCCATATGTGCAAATATGTTTCTGCAGCCAGCAGGCAGTTTGGTTATCTTATCATGAAGGCTGGAAACAGGAGGCAGAAACTCAGTTAACACAGTGATGACAGTTTGCTTTTTTTGGTTGATACAAAAGCCAGTTTGGATCCAAGTCAAGAAACTGAGTCCAGCAAAATGTCAGACTGGTGTGTTGTTTTATTTCCCAGATTCAATCAACAAGATTTAAGGCGTGATCTTTAGATATGCTAAGTGGCTTAAACAGTGCTTGCTGTTTCCTGTCATTATCTGTCCTGCTATTGCCTGCATTTTGAAAACTAACATACTGTTACGCACATCTTAATGCTGCACCTGAAATGTACCTCCATGCTAACAAAGTGACATTATGATTACAGGAAGGACTGACAGCTGTGCAGCAGGTAAAACAATGGCAGCTTGACATCATGGAGACCCTGCAGCGACTGGAGAAGCTGAGGGAGGTGGGGATAGCGTCGCCTGAAAACAACTCAGCAGAGGAGTGAATAGTTCAGCAGAAAGCTGTGCATCTGGGCACGGGCCACCTCAATTCACACTGCAGCTGAGTGGTTAAAGTTCTCGTGCAATTAATTCAGTTACTAAAAACCGACAGACATCCTGGGATTTTTGAGGATCTTTGTGATCTAGAGTCCTTGGGGAGGGTGTCCACTTTTCCTGGTTGATGATCCAGCTTTCATTCATACTGTATATTCTTTCTATATCACTTTCTATCTCTGCCTCAGGTTTCATATATATATATATATATATATATATATATATATATATATATATATATATATATATATATATATATATATATATATATATATATATATATATATTCTGTAATTACACTATAGTGCTGTGTGAATCCAGGGCATGAGTGTAAAACCTCTAAACTAGTCTCAGCTCTGACAGAAAATGTCAGCTGGGACTTAATGTTCAAAATGATCTGCTTATCTAAAAAAGGGAAAGAAAACAACTAATGAGTGAGGAAAGAAAGCAGAATTTCTCAGATATTTATGCCAGCCTCGGGGTTTTGAAATTTGTTTTTTAAAGAGCCCTGGATTCTTAGGAGCACTCTGAATGTTTCGTGTGATGTCAGATGCCTTTGAAGGCTGAATAAAGCTAAAGAAATAGGGGCTGTATAGAAGTTGTGTCTGAATATACATTAGAGGTCCTTCTTTCATTGAGCCAACAGACAAGGCTGCAGCACGCAGTAGGCCTGTGTTTCAGAAGTCAGCTGACGACAGCAGAGATGATGGGTATGCCCCGGCTGAAGTCAGGGATTCAGCAGGAGCTCAGCAACATATTTTCCTTCTATCATCAGAGGCTCAAATATTCCTGGGGGACATTTGTCATTTACACTGGGGAAACAATTTGCTACTCTGCTTCTACTGTCTTTTAAGTACAGTAGCATATTCTAAAAATAGACATTTAGTTTGTGAGCAAAGCTTCTTCAGCAAACATTGTGGGACTGCTGTATTTCTCACAGTGTTGCTATAAAATGTTGTTTTGAAAGGCATGCAGTTACATTTTTTTTTAATGTATGAATGTGTTTATTGTAGGCAGATGGACTATCACACACAGACACGTTTCCTGGTAAAAGCAAGGATGTGTAACTCTCAGGGAGAGTGGGGAGAGCATACCACACACAATACAAGGTTATACACACCATGTGCTTTTATTTTGCCCTAACATGGTTTTTGCTAAATATTTATCAATGTAAATCAAAATGATTGTTTTACACTTCAAGGTTTGATGTTTTCAACTCCTTGTGAGCTACAAGCTGCATGCTGCTTTGCTGTTACTTAGGGTGGGAATGATGTACAGCCTGAAAGGGGGGGATGGGGAAACTGGAGGTTTCCCTTCTGTGCTGTGCAAAATCCAATGGAACCTGTTTGTCTGTGAAATGCTAACATTTCTTCCCGTAGCTGCAAACGTGCCACAATTCATCCTTTACATTAGAATCCCAGGTAGCTACAGAATATTCTAAAAATGAAAATGCCTTATGTTTCTTTGCCCAATTCAAATAACATGACACTCAATGAAAAACATGTTAATTTTTCAGCAAAATGATCTTTATTAAACACATCCACTGGTTACCAACTCTGTGAGACTTATTCCAGGAGAGTTACAGGATACTGTGGAACAGTTTTCTCTAAGAGCACTCAAAACAACATGAAATCATTACTGAACAAAAAAAAAAAAAGAACCTAAGCATGGAAATGATATTTTCCAGGCAAGTATAATTCTGGGCAGGCACACTTTTAAAGCACCATTTGTTTCCATTTGGAAAAAGATGTGATTCTAGTGTATTCAGTTTCACTCAGGCAGGAGTGTGTAAGAAAAGAAGACTTGAAGAGCGGTTTTGTCTAATGGAAAGGAAAACTACTCTTACTGTACATGATCAGCAGCATATTACACTGTTTTTACACAAACTTTAAAGTGTGTTGTATAAAGTGCATGCACTGTACTGCATTTCTGTCTAATATTATCTTCAGTCTTTGTAATTGTACCAAAAGGTACAATACAAATAGATTAAAAAAAAAAAAAGGTGAATGTCAGTAAATGTGATAAACCATGCTAGAAACTTCAGAAATATTTCAAGCAGAACCTCATTTCAATTCCCTGTTTAATCTGCAGTAATTTTGTTTTCTTAAAACCCAGGTGGATTTGTCTTTACTCTTCAAGAAAACCTGCAGCCTCTGTTGGCTGTTTCAGGTTTCAGTAGCTATAATATCATTTGTCTGTCTTTGGTTGAAGTGCTATGTAGGCAATCCTAGACAAACCATCTTAGCAAATGCTTCTTAAGGCCTATTAACTGTTCAAGTACACTGAAATAATCTGAAATCACAGACTGCCTGTGATCAGCTATAAAGGTTAATAAAATCTTAACACATTTCTTTAACTACACCGTGTTAAATAATGTGGTAATACAGTTTTCCACCTGACCAATAATTAATTCCAGAGGTCAAAACAAACAGTCACAGACAATGGCTATCTATACATACCACAAACAGTACATTACAGAGTTAAATATATATATCTGATTTATAAATCATTCAATTTGCTGCCTTGTTTAAGATTTAGGTCCGTAATTCAGTGCATTCAGTTGTGATTTTAACGACCTTCACTGTAACTGTGATGCTTATTGGAGACAGGACATCTGCTGGACTTGTGAGTGATGGGAGCTAAATGCTCAGCACCAGCTTAGCAATATGTCTCGCGGTCATTAAGATGACAGACAGATGATTGTAAGCAATGGGGCCCAGAAGGGAAGGAGAAGGCGTTGTGCGTCATCTGATTTTAAAACGGACACCCTTGAACTACATTCTTGCACAAATATGTCTTTAAGGCAAACGTGAATACTGATTTTCAAGAGGAGAAAAACTGGATCCCTTTATTCCTAAAGTTTGCAGCAGGATTGTTGATTCAGGGAATCTTTAACGTGCCCTGTGGAGTGTTCACTGTGCGTATCATTGCCACCTGTCAAGTATGTTGAATGCTTTTCCTTTCTCATAACACATTTTCAAAAGCCAATTAAAAATTATTTGAAATGGTGCATTGTTTATATCTGTGTTTTAATCTTCAGTCCTTGTGACTGGCTTTGTGGGCCTGCTGCCGTGAATATGAATCATGTTGCTGTCATGCTTTTGCACATGCAAACATGTCCTTGCGCTCGTGAATGCAAAGAACATAAGTGGACCCGCTTACAAAAGCACTGCTCCGTAGTGGCACCAGTGGTTAAAAATTCACAAGGTACCTTTAAGTCTCGCTCTGCTGTAATAGCTTGCACCTTTTTAAGGTGAATTTATTTCACCTATAGACTTAATTTACAAACTCTTTAAAGAACCAGATGTGCACTAATGTAAGAAGAGGTCTGATTTTCCATGGTTTGAAATAAGAAGGCTAATTATTCTATAGGAAAAATAGAACAGCAGCATTGACTTTATTCATAGTTTGAAGATAAAGGTGTGCTTCATGGTGTTCATATTTCATGTCAGTCTTCCAGAAAGTCATTATTTGGTCAATTTGCATGTGGATTCCAAGCATCTGCTAAAGCAGAGCAAGGGACATGCATAAAAAGAATAAGGTGATGGTAAAAGAAGAGATAAAGACACTGAGAGAAGAGCTGGGGAAACGTATTTAAGTACAAATCCCTGCAGCCCTTTTGGGTGGTGCTGGAACCTTGACTGTGGCTCCTTCAGGGTCCATGACTGTCAAAGTGCCAGGCTACGAGCATTGGAGGCTGAAGCCTGTGCACGCTGCACCACTCCTGGACACTTATCTCTCTTCTGCAGCTTGTGGTTTTGAAACAAGCCCTCGTTTCGTGGAGCACCATGAGTTCCATCTGGGAAAGTCAATAGCCCTGGAGGGACAGACAGGAGACACTATGACCCAGCACAGAGAGACAATACTGACGTCCTGATGGACAGGCTGTTCCAGTGCTGTAAAAGACCTACCATATCCCTCAACACGTCCGTCTTTGAATTCTCCTTCAAACTTCATGCCGTCATATCGACTGAAGACTCCTGTACCATGAAACTTTCCATGTGCAAATTCACCTTCGTATCTAACAAGGTGAAAACAGAGCATGGGTGTTATTTGTATTTTTTTAATCAATGTCTTCTCTTTTTGTTTCCACTCTTTTTGCGTACACACCTTGATCCATCTGTAAAAAGCAGTACACCAGATCCATGGAAGAGTCCATTCTCAAATTGGCCAGTGTAGCAGGTTCCATCATGAAACTTGAGCTGGCCAACACCATGCCTCCGACCTGGAATGTTCCACAACATCAGAGTGAGTAATGACAGAAACAAATTAAGTGAAGAATCGAATTAAAATCAACCACCAAGTCTGTTGTGGTTTTCTCCTACATAACATATTGTAACATACTGTAAGACATCGACAACTGAGCCTAAAATTTGAACTTGCAGTGTGGCAGAGGGACTGAAATTCACTTTTACTGTAGAGCCACTACATATGCCACATGAGTCAGTACATGCCTGGATTTAAATACCCCCTCCACCCTTACGCAGATACAGGTTTACTACTGTCCCATCTGCCTCCTCTGCACTCAGAATTACAGCAGTCTAATCCAGCAGATTTTTAGCAGGGATTTCTAATTTAGGATCCAGATTGTGAAAACAGTCAAGGAATGCACTTGCATTCCCCCTCCTAGAAGCTTGTGATCCACTGCTGAAGCTTATCAGAGGGCATACACCTATGATTGGTTTAATCCATAACAGCCACACTGTAAATGCAGGTAGAGCAGAATTTGGTGAACATAATAGTTAAAACTAAGTTGTTTTAAATGTAAAAGCAGCTGAAAATCATAACAAACCAAATGCCAAGATAAAATTAAAAATCCTGTGACGGTCTCATTCCCAGCATTTCGGCTTAGTTTCTCAGAAGCAGCTGACACGGGACACTAAGATTTCCAAAAGAGGTCCGAAGTCTAATCCAGACAAAGCCAGAGCTGGTAAATCAGTTGCTGTTTGTCTTGGGTTACCAATGCTTACTAATAGGGATTTGACTAAATAGCTTGAGCTTGCATGTCACTATATGTAGCATCACTGTATGTGTGCGAGAGAGGTTTAAAGCAGTGCAAGCATCCTGTGATATTTTTACAGAGCTGAAAATTTGGACATCTGCATCTTCATGATAACTGCTACCATTGTATTCCTGCTACCCTCCCTATGATATAATAATATTTATGTCCATACAAATGCACCCCTGCACTTTGTGTGTCCTCCAAAATTAAAATCGTAACAACCAGCACAGATGAGCAAACATCAAGCCCATAGAGAGGCAGCTCACTCGTTACCTTGACTAACAGCTGTTACTTTAGCTTACTTTTACAGGAAATTTTTCTTTCTTAAGGGATCCATGGGCCCAAAATATTTAAGAGCACCTGTGCTAAGCATTTTCCCACATTTATGTCCCTTTGTGCTGCTTTTTGTCTATGGAAGGAGAAGGATGATGGGGATTCAACAAATTCAGAAGCTAAAAAGATGCACTTATGTTCAATTCTCCAAAAAGTCAACAGCACTTAGCCTGATGTTGATGATGCTATCCGCAGGTCAAATGCTGATTGGTTAAGCAGTTGTACTGAGCAGTTTTTCACGCCATTAACACAAAGTTCTTTGTCTGTTTTGACTTTAACCTTCTAAAGGACCAGCAGCAGCTCAAATATAAACAAGAGTAGCCCACATTACCGGTTGTCCAACATGTTTTTGACACTGCCCCCAGGTGAGTGCAAGCTAGATCAGGGTTTGCAAAGTTAATATTTGGCATGACCAACACAGCCTGAACTCTTTTAGGCATCCTTGTTGTCATTTCTTTAAGTAGTCTTCAGGAATAGTTGTCTGTCAAGATCTGTCAAGATGATCCCACACTGCTTCAGTAATATTAAAGGCTGCATTCTGGGAAGGCCAATCCCAGAATGCAGAATCCCAGACTGATAGTGTTTCATTGTGTGCTTTTCTGTCCAGGTATGCTTTTACTGCACTGGCAGTGCGTTTGAGATCAGCGTGTTTGTCGTACTGAAAAACGAAGCTGTAGCTAATCAGATTCTTTCTAGGTGGTACTGAATGGTGGCTCAAAATCTGACGGTACATTTTTGTGTTCATAATTCCATCAGTTTTGCCAAAATCCCAACACCACTGCCTGAAATGCAGGCGTGAACATGACAGAGCCTCCACCACATTTACAGATGGTTGTAGACACTCACTGTTGTACCTCTCTCCTCTCCTGACCTCCTCCATACATACTAACGACCATTTGAACCAAAAATTTCAAATATGGATTCATCACTCAGTACAACTGGTGACTGTTAGTCTTCATTTTAAGTAGAGGACAAATGAAGGACATTTTGCATACCATGTTGAGATATACTAAGGTATCAGCTAATAGCTCTTTGGGAATCATTGTTGATGCAAAATAACTAATTGTATGCCTGTCAAACTCTGTTATCTTTGGCGTTTTTCATAGTTTCAGCTAAATACAACCTGCATTTGCAACAGGCTGCTAATAACAAAGTGCCTTAAGACAGAATTTAAAAGTGGTTCTTTGCTAAGCTGTCTGTTATTTGGTTAAAAAAAGAAAAAAGAGCATTCCTGTGAAAATGGTCAGGTACAAGGACTGGAATATAAATGAGTAAAAGAGCACCCAATGTCCAAAGAAAAACTCTGAAAGACTTTCAGAAAGACTGGAGAACTCTTGCTTAAGACCACTTTAAGAAATTACAAGAAAGTCTGGCTCCTATGATGCAAATTTTAAAGAAATGAGGGGTGGCTCAAGGCGGTTGCACAGTACTGTACAAACTACCAATATTACCATGCCTGGACCTGGTAACTATTAATCCTTCTGGGGAATATGGTCATGTGTTTAATTTTTTCAGGTACGAACCTGCATCCAAGAATACTTAATTCAGATTTCATGGAAAAAGCACTCAATAGACTTTTCCATTCTGCTGATATTTCACCATACCAAGATGATAGTTAAAACAACAATGCCTGGGAGACACATTCTAAAAATTAGATTACACTACAAAAGCTACAAGTGACAGCTTGTCTCCTTTGTATTAAGATGGTAATGCTTCCACATCCTCCAAGCTTTCTTTTAAACTGAGAAGTAGGGCTGCCTTGCCTTCTTTCCACTCGCCGTGGTACTCTTCCCCACTGGCATAGGTGAAAGATCCTCTGGTCAGAGTCATGGTATTCCTGTCAGCACACAAACACACTCAATATATGACTGAATTAAAAACACATCAATACTGATGACCAGAAATTCATTTAGGGATTATTAGTCCCTCTGTCTGTGGAACAGGGGAGTAATTGTCTCTTTGGCACACACATATCAGGTTGGAGATCTCAATCATAAGGCTAAGGTGATGAAAGCAGAGTGCTTCTTCAGTCATATTTAATAAAGAAAGACAAATAAATGCATTATGTATTATGCATTACAGATTCTCGACCTTACAGCCATATAAGACCCACATCTAACTTCTTTAATTAATTGACAATCATCACACAGGGCTTTATATATATATATATATATATATATATATATATATATATATATATATATATATATATATATATATTCCTCAAATTTGTTGTGGGAAAAATGTGTGGAAAATAGCTTACAACTGGTGCACTTTGAACTGAAGGCTAATCATCTTCCCTTTATCAAAAGATGGTGACAAGTTAAAGCTGATCCCATAACTGCAACTGTATAGCTCTGTTAATAACACAGTGCATGCTGGTTGTGGTTAGGCTGGGCTTTTCCCAGTTGTGAGGAACGCCTTACATACCCTGAAAACGTGACTGTAGCATGGATGCGGACATAAACCAAGGATCATCGCACGGTGACTATTTCAAATATTGGTTAATGGCCCTCTTTCTTTAAAAACAAATGGCACTGTGTACAATGTACAATGAGAGTCAGGTGTAATTTCATCCATGACGGCAAACAAATAAATAATTGATCACACCAACACTGAAACGTTGTTGGAAATATCCAACTTAGGTTGTCAATATGCTCTGATCAGTGCAGCTTTCACTTGCATAACATGTTGCTGAAATGACAAAGCCTGTGTAGCTCGGATGTAACCTATATCTAGTCTACAAGAGGAAAAGGCGACAATACTCATTAACGGTATAATTTACCTGCAGACTACGTTTGTCGTCTCTGAAGCATGGAAACCACCGTGCTAGAGCGGAGGGGCGTAAAATATGAAAACACCGGCTGAGAAACGTTTGTCTCATTCAGGCCCTCCTCGTAAGCTTGATCGAAACAGTTGTGTGAGATACGCTTTAGAAAAAAATGCAAAAATTGTCACTTTTTTGGGCTTAATTCACATGCACGTTGAACTAGAAGCTGTAAACTTACTATATTTTATTTCAGAAACCGATTTGTTTTTCATCAAACGTTTTGTTGTTGTCGCTGTCGTATTTCTGTTGACGTTAGTGCAAGCTTCAGCTGAGTATTGATAATTCCGACAGCACGTGAATGCAGCATTACAACAGCGTTGGCATGGTGTGCTGTAGGTTATAGACAGTGGCAGACATATTTATCATAAAAGGCTGTTGGGCATTTTTCTGAATCTGTTTAAATAATTTTGCCATTACTGCTGGTCAATACTGTGTTTTAAATACAGACCAAGAGTAAATGTATAAATGAGTGTGTAGTAGCCTTCTAAAACTGGTGCTTAAAGGACGAAGCATGCTACAAAATTCTTACAGCTTTTTGAAGTCTGATCACGATGGCAGGATTTCATCCTTGCTAGATTGCCAGGATCCACTGGAAATTCCCTTTCCCAAAACTGTCTGTATTTACTATGCTCATATTATAGTATGTTCCAGAAGTATTGTTAATTATAAGTGGACAAGTTCAAGTTCAAGTTGTTATCATTATCACTTTATTGGATATGCATTGCTACTACTGGGCTGGACCGCCCTTTTGCCTTCAAAACTGTTTGAATTTTTCCTAGCATAGATTCAACAAGGTGCTGGAAACATTCCTCAGAGATTTTAGTCACACGGTTGCTGCAGATTTGTCGGTTGCACATCCATGATGTGAATTTCCCATGCAACCACATCCCAAAGGTGCTGTGTCTTTATAAAAACAAAAATTACAATGAAAAACTGTCACATTGCAACAGTAATAGACCATAAAATCCAAAATGGTATATATATCTCTGTAGTAGAAATCTTTAATTACTGTAAATCAAGAAGCAATACATAACTTTAGTTTTTATTGTCATAATATGTAGAAATCACTGTGAAAAGATTTTATTTCTGTATAATTACACTGAAATAACATAATGTCCCAAGCAAGTAATTACCATTAAAAAAAAAAATTCTGTCTAAATGATACATTTTGCTAAATTGTACCATTAAATTTATGCATAAAATTTTGACCATTCAGAAAACTCATACCTTAATTTCTACAAAAACAAAATTTCAAACATTTAATTTATGTTTATTAAATAATTTTGATATCAAGGTAAAACATGTGTCCAAA
The DNA here is from genome assembly GCF_007364275.1 of Archocentrus centrarchus. Taxonomy (NCBI): domain Eukaryota; kingdom Metazoa; phylum Chordata; class Actinopteri; order Cichliformes; family Cichlidae; genus Archocentrus; species Archocentrus centrarchus. Next base: position 17,789,417 of record NC_044360.1, read on the forward strand.
CGTTTGACTGGTACTCCATGTAAAACTGGAAAAATTGTAAATAAAATGTAAAACTGTAGAAATTAGCCCATTAACCAATTCCCTGATTGACGAAAATTTAATCAGCAACTTTTTTCAATTACTGGTTTCAGTTTTTTCAGAGAAGAAAATGCAAAACATTGTATTGTTATTAATCTTTGCATAAACTATGTGTCTTAACTGTATGATAAACTGAATATATTTGGGTATATTTAAGTTTAAGTTAACTTAATGGTATCTATATTAGCAGCAGTGATGACTTGACCCAGCATGTTGTAACATAGTCGATGAAAAGCTAGGGATAACTTTAACCAACGTTAGCTAAGTAAGTGTTTAGCTGTAATTTTGGGGGAAGTTTAGTTAAGACATTTAAATTTAATCGAAGTGAACTGTTTATTTAAGTGCTTCAGCTGACAGTTTGTAGTTTAAGGCTAATTTTTACCGTAGGTATAATCAGGCGTTAAAAAAAGTGGACCAGAACGCAGATCTTTCAGCAGCGAATAATCTAAACTGAAAGGCATTTTAAGATGTAGATGTAATTTTGATTGTGCTGCAGCTTGGTGTTGCTTCCAGCTGACAGTATGGAGATATTAGTTCAGTACGATTTTGTTCGAGGAGCTTGAGCATCTAGCTTAGATGGTAGCATTATAGAAGAACAGCCAGCACAAACAGTGGGTTTGTAAACGGCAGGTGATTCGAAATGTTTTAGTCAGCTCAACAAATAACAGCAAAGACAAACTGTGCAGTATGGACCGCAGACACACTGTGGTCCAAACCAGCCTCTGTATTTCCTCCCAGGGCAAGAAAAACTTTAATGTGTGATAAGTTCACTCTGAGTTGGAGAAAGACATAAGAAAGAGAAAACAGATGAGGAAGATGAGATTATTTTTAAAGGTAAAGAGTTAAAAGAGGTAAAAAGTTATTAGTTATTATTATAAAATTATGTAAATGCAACTACAGATGACCAACACACGGCATACTGCACTGTTTATTTATTTAATATAAACCAAGCCAAAATGCAGAAACAGTGAGTATAAAAGTACATCCCATAGCTTATAAAGTGCTCAGCAATAAGTTGCAGCAATGGTTTTCTGTATGACTCTTATCAGTCTCTCACATTGTTGTAGAGGAATTGTGGTTCACTCTCCTTTGCTTAAGTTCATTACTAAGTTCAGTGTGGTTTGCAGGAATACATTTATGCACAGCTCTCATAAGGTCCTGCAGCAGCATTTTAGTCAGGTCGAGGCCTGGACTTTGACTGGGGAGATTAAAGCCTTTGATTCTTTTCTTTTTCAGTCATTCTGTTGGAGAATTGTTGCTGTGCTTGAGATAATTGACCTGTTTCATGATTCAGTTTGATCCAAGCTTTAGTTGTGGGACAGATGACCTCACATTTAACTCTAGAATAGTTTGATGTCCTGAAGAGTTCATGGTCAACTCAAACACTGCAAGATGCACAAATCATCACCCCTCCACCACCATGCTGACAGTTGGTATGAGGTGTTTGTGCTGATATGCTGTGTTTGGTTTTCTCCAAACGTGGTGCTGTGCATGGAGATGTTTGTCCAGCTAAAGGATATTGTTTCAGAAGCCTTTGCTGACATGCAGCGTTGCAAACCTAACCTCAGATTAGCACAAGAACAGTGTGTAGGGAGCTTCATGGGTTTCCATGGCCGAGCAGCTGCATCCAAGCTTTACATCACCAAGCACAATTCAAAGCATCAGATGCAGTGATGTAAAGCATGCTACTGCTGGACTCTAGAGCACTGGAGCTGTGTCCTCTGTGACAAATCACACTTCTCCATCTGCGAATTTGATGGATGAGTCTGGGTTTGGCAGTTGCCAGGAGAACAGTACTTGTCTGACTGCATTGTGCCAAGTGTAAAGTTTGGTGGAGGGGGGATTATGGTGTGGGGTTGTTTTCAGTAGTTGGGCTCAGCCTCTCAGCTCCAGTGAAAGGAACTCTTAATACTTCAGCATACCAAGACATCTTGGACAATTTCATGCTCCCAACTTTGTGGGAACAGTTTGGGGATGGCTCCTTCCTGTTCCAACATGACTGTGCACCAGTGCACAAAGCAGGTCCATAAAGACATGGATGAGCGAGTTTGGTGTGGAAGTGACCTGAACAGAGTCCTGACCTCAACCTGACAGAACACCTTTGGGATGAATTAGAGCAGAGACTACGAGCCAGGCCTTCTTGTCCAACATCAGTGTCTGACCTCACAAATGCGCTTCTGGACGACTGGTCAAAAATATCCATAAACACACTCCAAAATCTTGTGGAAAGCCTTCCCAGAAGAGTTGAAGCTGCTATAGCTGCAAAGGGTGTGCCGACATCATATTATTAAACCTTATGGATTAAGAATGGCATGTCACTCAAGTTCACATGCGTGTGAAGACAGACAACTGAATACTTTTAGCAATATAGTGTAACTATAGCTTGCAGAGTTTGAGATGGAGCCCTTGGGTTTTTTGCGGTTTCTCTGAGCATTGCACGGTCTGACCTCGGGATTAATTTGCTGGGACGTTCACTCCTGCGACGACTGGCATCTGTTTTACAGTTGATAAAAAAATAAAACCATAATGTCTTATACATTGTCGATGAATTTTTTATGGTGAAAAACAACAGCTGCCAGTATTTTACTGTAAATTCAACTGAATTATTATTAATATTTTTTTTACAGTGTACAGAATAGAATAGAATGCCTTTATTGTCATTATACAGATGTACAATGAGATTGGAGGGCCACTCCTGTTCAGTGCCATGCAATAGAAAGTCAAACTCTCTAAAATAAAAATAAAAATATAATAACTGAATATAATCTAAAAATATACAGAAAATAAAACACAATGTATAAAATATACAGAAAATAAAATGTATTAAAAATACAGAAAATAAGAATGTATAAAAATATATACGTTGTAAAAAAAAACAAGTATATACATATAATAATGAAAATGATGAATACTGCACTTGGTGAATGAATATTGCACTAGTGAATGAATACTGGATATTACACAATATAGAAGTGATAGATATTGTTCAGTATGAATAGTATAATATTGCATGTGGGTGTTGCACAGTTAGAGTGGGTGAGTGTGTGAATTGAGGGTGGTGATTGCTCTGGTGAAGAAACTGTTCTTGAGTCTGTTTGTTCTGGCTTTGATGCTCCTGTAGCGCCTGAGGGCAGCAGGTCAAACCCAGGGTCAAAGCCAGGGTGTGAGCTGTCCTTGATGATGTTCCCGGCTCTGCTGATGCAGCGGGAGGTGTAGATGTCCATCAGGGAGGGGAGAGGGCAGCCAACGATTCTTTGTGCTGTCTTGACTACCCTCTGAAGCCTTACCCTGTCTGCCTTGGTGCAGCTGCCGTACCATACTGTGATACAGTACGTCAGCAGGCTCTCAATGGATGAGCGGTAGAAGGTCAGCAGCAGGTTTGAGTCCAAGTTGTTCTTCCTGAGGATGCTCAGGAAGTGAAGTCGCTGCTGAAACCTGAAGGTGTGGACCCTCTCCACTCGCTCGCTGTTGATGTAGAGGGGGGGCTGGGTCAGTCCTGTGTTTCCTGAAGTCGATGATGATTTCTTTGGTTTTCATGATGTTCAGTGCAGGTTGTTCTCTGAACACCAGGCTGTCAACTTCAGGACCTCCTCTCTGTAAGCTGCCTCATCTCCCCTTGAGATGAGCCCGACCACTGTGGTGTCGTCAGCAAATTTGACGATGAGGTTGTTATTGTGGGCTGGACTGCAGTCATGGGTGTAGAGGCAGTACAGGAGGGGGCTCAGCACACAGCCCTGTGGGGAGCCAGCGCTCAGTGTGCGGGTGGAGGAGAGATGGGGGCCAAGTCTCACAGTCTGGGGCCGTTTGGTTAAGAAGTCCTTTATCCAGGAACAGGTGAGAGGGGGGAGGCCCAGGGTGTGCAGTTTGGTGGTGAGAATATCCGGGATGATTACCTACAGAGGTAGGTTGTGGTGTTTAAACAATCATCAACTGGTACTAAGAATACTAAATCACCTTTTTACCTGACTATAATGCTTGGTTTGAACTTGAGCAGGTCATCTTGACCATGTCTATATGCCTAAATGTGCTGAGTTGCTTCCATGTGATTGGCTCATTAGAGATCTGTGTTAACAAGCATTTCAACAGGTGTACCTAACAAAGCGGCCAGTGTGTGTGTGTATATATATATATATATATATATATATATATATATATGGAGCCACCTGCTGTGGTGACCCCTTGTGATCAGAGAGCAGCCAAAAGTGGCTTTTTTTCTGTATACAGTTATGGTATAAAGAAAATACACCCTCTGTCAATGTTAAGGTTTTATTAAACAATTCACCCGATCTTCACCAAAGCAGTTTACTATGAAGCAAGATTAACGGTTTAGCGAGCAACTAAAAGTCAGAGTTTTCAGTGTCACGAAAGTGACTCACTTTTTACATGGCTAAATAACCTGTTTGGGAGCAACTTAAAATCATCGTTAAAATCATCTAAAATCATCATCACGTTTTTACTGATTCTTTTATTTACTGCATGATTTAAGTGTAATATTGATCGTCTGCTGGGGAATATGTTTTATATGTGCAACATGTTAAGCTGTACCTTACCAACATCACCAATGAAGTAAAGTTACTGCTTGTATTCATTTGGTGATGCAGAAAATGGATAAATGTTTTTATACCTGATTGTAATCAGCTGCTAAGTCTCTTTTACAAACACACCAAGCATACCAAATTAATTCAATCAAAATTAATTACACTTTGATCTGCTGACAAAAGCAACATGTTTCTCACTGTAGCATGATGGACTTTACACTGTTTGAAAATGGTCTTATAACACTTCCCATAGTGATGGGCAGCAACAATTGCTTCTCTAAAATCATTGCTGATGTCTTTCCACCTTAGCACTGTGTTAACACACACCTGAATTCTCTAGACCAACAAACTGTCAAAACTTCTCATTTTAAGGAGGTGGTCAGACTTGCTCAAGGTTATATTGTGAAGGACAAGCACAGCCAGGCTTTCTTTGCATTAGCTGGCTTGACAAAATCAAGAACCCCAGTCAAAGATAAGGGTGGTTATCAACTTTGCAAACTCAGGCTCACAGAAAAGGGGTGTTTCGCACATCATATGACTCTTCCTGACAAAATGATCCTGAGTGCTCCCTGTTCCAATCAGAAAGGTTATCAGATGGTACTGAGAAAATAGTGATGAAAATCTATAAAGAAAATAACAAATATAACAAAATTATGCATTATTGTATGGTCTTTACCTTACAATATAAAGCGCCTTGATGCGACTATTGTTGTGATTTGGCGCTATATGAATAAAACTGAATTGCATTGAAAATGCAACACTGTTGCTTCTTTTTGTCTGTGTAGATTCTCAGTTATCCAGGTCATAGTAGTCTCTGGAGCTTGAAAAAGGCGACTGGACTTCTTTTTGTTTCTTGAAGACGTTTCACCTCTCATCCGAAAGGCTTCTTTAGTTCTCAACCAAATGGTGGAGAGACCCAGGTATTTAAACCCCTGTGGGCGTAGTCCCCTGGAGGTGGTTATGACCCTCTATTGATCATGTGCTTGAACACATGTGCCCAGGTGTGAAGGGGGCGTGGGTCATATTTAATCAGTGGTTTCAGTTGAAACCAATTTAGGACTCCGCTCCATTGTTTCCTGTGGCCTATTGAGGTCACTGGAACAAAGGTGTGAATGGGGGTTGAGACGTCTGGGAAGGGAGCTCAGGACAGCACTGTAAGCGGGGGAAAGTTGGTGACGTAATCCACCTCCTCTGTTCAATGATGGTTGTTCACAGTGGACATAGATGGCTTCTTTCACTCCTCTTTCAAACCATCTGTTTTCCCTGTCCAAAATGTGGACATTGGCATCCTCAAAAGAGTGCCCTTTTTCCTTCAGATGCAGATGTACTGCTGAATCTTGTCCTGTCGAGGTGGCTCTTCTATGTTGTGCCATTCGTTTGTGAAGAGGCTGTTTGGTTTCACCAATGTAGAGGTCCGAGCACTCTTCACTGCACTGAACAGCATACACTACATCGCTGATCTTGTGTTTGGCGGGTTTGTCCTTGGGATGAACCAGTTTTTGTCTTAGGGTGTGACTTGGTTTGAAGTATACTGAGATGTCATGCTTGGAGAAAATTCTTCTGAGTTTCTCTGACAAGCCTGACACATATGGGATGACAATGTTGTTCCTCTTGTCCTTCCCATTCTCTGTAGTTTGTGTTTGGCCTTCATTCCTGTGCATCTTAGCTGATTTGATGAAGGCCCAGTTGGGGTAACCGCATGTTTTGAGGGCTTTCTTAATGTGTGTGTGTTCCTTATGCTTCCCTTCTGCCTTAGAGGGAACACTTTCCGCACGGTGTTGTAGGGTCCTGATCACCCCAAGTTTGTGTTCCAGAGGGTGGTGGGAGTCAAAGAGGAGATACTGGTCTGTGTGTGTGGGCTTCCGGTAAACTTCAATGTTGAGGCTTCCATCTTCCTCGATAAGCACCGCACAGTCCAGGAATGGTAACTTGTTATCTCTGGTGTCCTCCCTGGTAAAACGTATGTATTTATCCACTGAGTTAATGTGACGAGTGAAGGCTTCTACTTCTTGGGTTTTGATTTTGACCCAGGTGTCATCTACATATCTGTACCAGTGGCTAGGTGCCTTCCCTTTGAAAGAACCAAGAGCTTTACTTTCCACTTCCTCCATGTAAAGGTTGGCTACAATGGGAGACACTGGGGAGCCCATGGCACATCCATGCTTCTGTCTGTAGAATCCATCATTGTATTTAAAATATGTTGTGGTAAGGCAGAGATCTAAAAGTGCACAAATCTGATCTGGGGTGAAGCTGGTTCTGTTCAGTAAGGAATCGTCTTCCTGTAGTCGTCTTCTGACGGTCTCCACTGCCTCAGTTGTAGGTATGCAAGTGAAAAGTGAAACCACATCAAAGGACACCATGGTTTCATCTGGATCCAGTACAAGATTCTGGACCTTGTTAGTAAAATCTGTAGAGTTTTCAATGTGGTGGGGTGTGATGCCAACAAGCGGTGATAAGATGGTGGCGAGGTGTTTGGAAATGTTGTAGGTGACCGAGTTTATACTGCTGATAATGGGTCGAAGTGGCAACAATACTTATGTGGTCTTGAGACGTGATCCCACAAGCAACTACAAGAAAAAAGTTGTTTGCTGCCTGCAACAACTTGAAAAGGAAAAAGCCATTGACCGCCCCACTTACTACCGCCTGTACCCTGGAGAAGCCACTCCATGCATTTATGGACTCCCAAAGATCCACAAAGAAGGAGTCCCACTTCGACCCATTATCAGCAGTATAAACTCGGTCACCTACAACATTTCCAAACACCTCGCCACCATCTTATCACCGCTTGTTGGCATCACACCCCACCACATTGAAAACTCTACAGATTTTACTAACAAGGTCCAGAATCTTGTACTGGATCCAGATGAAACCATGGTGTCCTTTGATGTGGTTTCACTTTTCACTTGCATACCTACAACTGAGGCAGTGGAGACCGTCAGAAGACGACTACAGGAAGACGATTCCTTACTGAACAGAACCAGCTTCACCCCAGATCAGATTTGTGCACTTTTAGATCTCTGCCTTACCACAACATATTTTAAATACAATGATGGATTCTACAGACAGAAGCATGGATGTGCCATGGGCTCCCCAGTGTCTCCCATTGTAGCCAACCTTTACATGGAGGAAGTGGAAAGTAAAGCTCTTGGTTCTTTCAAAGGGAAGGCACCTAGCCACTGGTACAGATATGTAGATGACACCTGGGTCAAAATCAAAACCCAAGAAGTAGAAGCCTTCACTCGTCACATTAACTCAGTGGATAAATACATACGTTTTACCAGGGAGGACACCAGAGATAACAAGTTACCATTCCTGGACTGTGCGGTGCTTATCGAGGAAGATGGAAGCCTCAACATTGAAGTTTACCGGAAGCCCACACACACAGACCAGTATCTCCTCTTTGACTCCCACCACCCTCTGGAACACAAACTTGGGGTGATCAGGACCCTACAACACCGTGCGGAAAGTGTTCCCTCTAAGGCAGAAGGGAAGCATAAGGAACACACACACATTAAGAAAGCCCTCAAAACATGCGGTTACCCCAACTAGGCCTTCATCAAATCAGCTAAGATGCACAGGAATGAAGGCCAAACACAAACTACAGAGAATGGGAAGGACAAGAGGAACAACATTGTCATCCCATATGTGTCAGGCTTGTCAGAGAAACTCAGAAGAATTTTCTCCAAGCATGACATCTCAGTATACTTCAAACCAAGTCACACCCTAAGACAAAAACTGGTTCATCCCAAGGACAAACCCGCCAAACACAAGATCAGCGATGTAGTGTATGCTGTTCAGTGCAGTGAAGAGTGCTCGGACCTCTACATTGGTGAAACCAAACAGCCTCTTCACAAACGAATGGCACAACATAGAAGAGCCACCTCGACAGGACAAGATTCAGCAGTACATCTGCATCTGAAGGAAAAAGGGCACTCTTTTGAGGATGCCAATGTCCACATTTTGGACAGGGAAAACAGATGGTTTGAAAGAGGAGTGAAAGAAGCCATCTATGTCCACTGTGAACAACCATCATTGAACAGAGGAGGTGGATTACGTCACCAACTTTCCCCCGCTTACAGTGCTGTCCTGAGCTCCCTTCCCAGACGTCTCAACCCCCATTCACACCTTTGTTCCAGTGACCTCAATAGGCCACAGGAAACAATGGAGCGGAGTCCTAAATTGGTTTCAACTGAAACCACTGATTAAATATGACCCACGCCCCCTTCACACCTGGGCACATGTGTTCAAGCACATGATCAATAGAGGGTCATAACCACCTCCAGGGGACTACGCCCACAGGGGTTTAAATACCTGGGTCTCTCCACCATTTGGTTGAGAACTGAAGAAGCCTTTCGGATGAGAGGTGAAACGTCTTCAAGAAACAAAAAGAAGTCCAGTCGCCTTTTTCAAGCTCCAGAGGTTGCTTCTTTTTGTTTCTAACATGACAGTTGCATACATTTAAAGTTTAAAGGTTACTGCCACAGCCTAATAAGAGAATCGCTTTATTAAGCTGGAAATAGCGTTAGTTTGTTGGCAGATTAAAGTGAAATAAATTTTATTGATTGAATAGGTATTCTTAGTGTGCTTTCTGTCTTCTGGTAGTATTTTCAGCATATATAAATCTAAAATTTGAAGAAAGCAAAGTCATTACATGGGTAATACAAATATTATAGCTTACTTGGCTGCATTTATTTATTTAGTTATTGGTTAACGGACTGATTTAATCAGGCTATTTGTTTTGCATACTGTGGAGTGATTTCACCCCCAGCACGGGGTACGTGCGCGTTCACGGCGCAGACTGCTTCCTGCTTCCGTAGTGCTGCCGCCAGAAGCCTTGTAGAAAATGGCGAGCCTGTGTAAAAGGCAGCAATGCACATACGGCTTTCGGGAGGAACTTGACTCTTGGCGACATAAACTCATTCAATGTGTAGGTAAGGATAATGCTTGTTGCACGGCGCACAATTGCACGGCTTGAATTTCACTTGTGTTTGACCTTTATCGGTGTAAATAACCATCTATTACCGCACTCACTCGGGGCTTCTCCCAGCGACTTTTTGTCCTCAACTGTTTCCTTCACACGGCAGCCAGCAGGAGTAGTTAGTTAAATGTCGCAGTTTGTGACAGTGGTGCATCACTTGTTGGGTCTAGTTCCTGTTTTTATCGTCCATAATGCGTCAACTTTAGACTTTAGGTATGTACTGCCGTTACGTTAGTTTGTTTAAAGGGCATACTGCTCTTCTTCTTAAAGGGAGTGTCACTGTGTGTCGGCCAAAAGCACTCGTTTTCTAAAATACGCCTTCTCGTTGTTGATGATACTGTATGTTGGATGGGGGAGGGCGACATTGTATCCTTGAGGTGATGTTTTCAGTTAACATTTAGCCTATTTGTTTCTCAAATTGCTACGCGTGGACCCGCATTACTGAATGGAGGAAGTGGCGGAGACCCCACTGCAGAAACTGTTTCCCTTTTCGACGATATACCGATAAACTTCTCTAACGTCTAACGTTAGGTAGCCTCCTAAAGCAGGTAATTAGAAAAGCAGTTGTTGACTTTAGGTTTACCCCCCATTGTGTCGTGTGAATCAGCGTGGGGTGGAGGGTGGAGGGTGGAAGGTTTTATTTTTCGTACTGTAGCGATCATGGTAAACATTATATCCCTTTAAGATAAACATGTAAGCGTAGCGCCTTAATTCAGCCTGGATTTAAGACAACAGCGGATCCGTTTAAGTATATAAACTATGCACCTTATTTCAACTATATATCATGTTTATCCTTACTGGTCTGTGTGCAGTAAATGTGTTACTTATGACTAATATCCTGCAGACAAACACACTATTGTGTGTTAAAAGAAACTACAAAATAAAAAATCTAGTCTTAACTCCTCACATAACTAAGATCACATAACTAGTTAGTTGATTCTGGTCCATGTCATGTAGTTACACTTTAAAGTAGAAGGGCACTGAAAGAGCACATATTTCTCCAAGATGAATGGGCATTCCCTATTTAACACTTTAAATCTCACCGTGAATTTTCATGACTTTACACTTGCTTTTTTTGTAATTGTGCTGACAGACAAATGCCAAATACACACAAACGGATGATAAAATAGCCTTTAAGAAAACATGCAGACTTAAAAAGCAGCATAAGGTGTGTGCATAGAGCTGTGCAAATACATCCAGAGTAGATAAACCAAACTATATAATTCAGTTTCTTTACAAATGACAAATGATTGGTATGCATAGGGGTTAACTGTGGCGTCAGTTTCCAAAGTCCTCTGTGGGCAGTATGAAGTTCCCTGTTCCCCTTTTTCTAGTTCACCATCTAATTATTGTTTTCTGCACATAATGATAGGTGGGTGGGGTTTACATTAGTAGTTTCACACTGTTTGACAGAGTGGCTTGAAGAACAAGGAGAGTCCATTTAAACCCATTTAAATCCATGTGACTTGGTAGCATAGCAACAGCCAGTGTGGACATTTCGCCATCAGACACAGATTGATCAAATCAGAAGCACTGATTTGCTCAGTGAACCCAATGATTACGATCAAATCAACCTGGATTTTTTTTTTGTTTCACAAATATTAGAAATATTTTCATGTATACTCATAAAAATTTAAATTATACTTGAAAAAAAATTAAATTATGAGTGCAAATTAATTGTCTGTAGAAAAGTAGGTGCTTCATATTTTATGAAATCTTAATGCATAGGCTGTCATCTCCCTTTTTAGTGCAATTTAAACAGATTATAAAACAAAGAATTTGAATAGTACACGCAGACTAGCTTAAAACCCAGGATCCTACTTCTCATGCTGATACTCTCAAAATGTCACATTAAATTAATTTCCTGTAATGTGGCCGCTATGTATAGATTCTGCTGAGATGTCTAATGAATATGCAACACATACACGGGACTCTGTGTGTGCTCAAAAGCTAATGTTTTAAGTTTTCTTGCCATTCAGGAAGTTTGTGTTGTGACTTGTCCGATGCTTTATTTAGCAGTAGGTTAAATTCTGATTAAATAATTGGAAAAAGAAGAAAACTTAACTCAGACCAGCAAATCCTGTGAAGTTTTAAGTGTTTTAGGCGTATTATTTTTAAGCATGTGGTGCTGCCTGTTTTAAATGATAAACCTTGATATAATCTATTAGTTTTAACAATGAAATAGGTGATACTGGGCAATAGTGAGCAAACTTATTCCAGCTGCAGTGTTAGGTGTTCTTGTCATTGAAAAGAAAATGGACAGAGAATAGTAGCTTTCTGACTAGCTGCAAACCCAGGACTGTTTGGTTATTCAGTCCCCCTTTATGATTGACAAATGTCCCTTGTGTTTAGGCTATAAGTAAAGCTGCAAGTGCATGACAACAGCATCAGTCTGCTAGCTGTAGAATGGCATATTCTGTCCAAGACAACAAGGACATACTTTTGTTTGGGTTTTTGGTGGAGAGAGCTGCACGCCACCACTCTGCTGTTGCTGAAATGGACATTTTGTCTTTGTGTATTTAATGCGAGCACTAAAACTGCAGGGCAGAGACAAGCACAATTGTCCCATAGAACAGCAGTAACAATTGTCAGTATGTTTGCCTATACATGTGTTCATGGGTCCATCAGCCTCCAGATGCAAACTGTGTGGCTGAAAATGTGTGTTCTGTCTGGATTTGGGAAAAAATTGGACTTCAACCACACCAGCTAACATTCAAAAATGCCTGGAATGTCAGTTATTCATATTTGCCTTTGACACTCGGGCGAGTGGGTTTAAAGAATTGCTCAAACAAATAACAAGCAAATAAATATTGCCATCAGGCATATTGTCCTGTTTATAATTTAACTTGGGCATGGCCCATTTTTTGCTCAAGCTTGCCCGCTCTGTTGGCCTACATTTTCCCAGTTTGCAAAAGGAACTGGCTGATTTCTTTTAGCATTTTGCGAGACATGACCAACAGCTTCAGTGACTGCCTTTGAGTGTGGGCTTGTCTGTGTGCTCAGGCATTTGTGTGTCTCATATTTGTTATTCAAAGTTATGCTTTGCGCAGTATTACACCATTTGAATGTCAGTTTGCATCATGTCATGTTAAGTATTCATAGTAAGTTTTTTTTTTCTGCTCTTTTTTCTGTTCAAAGCTGCCAGCTCATTGCCTGATCCAGCTACAGTATATTGCTTGTAATGAACAAAATCTACAGTAGCCAAGTCACATTTCAAACACCGCTTTTTCTCGTGCCCTTGTAACGTTTTAAGCTTATCTGTTGACCTACTGTAAGCAGCTTTTTGTGGGTTGCAAAATAAAAGTAAATGGCTTTGATTAGGTTAGATATAAAGCTTGGTCTCTTTGTAGTCACTAGACTTGTGCTGAACATGGTCTAAACAGCAACTTATCTCAGTTTCATCTCTGCGCTCCTCCTCCACCTGGCCTTACATATTCTAAATGCATTACTAATGGAGACCGGCGACCTCCTTCATGCAAAATTACTTTAATGTAAGCATCACAATCTGAGCATTGTTATAATTTCAAAATATACCGTTTTTAAAAAGACCAAAGAATTTATTGGCAATCACTTTTTATAGTATGCAGAGTTTCTGTTTCCAAACTTTTTCTATTAGTAAAACTGGTGCTTCCAACTTAAAAGTTTTGGGGTACCATAAAATCAACATACAGTATGAGACATTGATATTTTATATATATTTATAAACTGCCTTACTGATAAATGGATTGGTAATAGACAATTTACAGATAACTTACTATTATAATAGGAGTTGTAGGAGTTAATGAGAATTTATAGCCACCAAGTAAATTCAAATAACAGCACATTATTTCTGTAAAGTGTTTATACCTGAAGTATTTATCATTAATACAGCTGCTTGTTGATTACGTTTAAGTCAGGGAGGATAGAAAAGTCTTAAATCAGAATCAGAATCAGAATCAGAATCAGAAGGTTTTTATTGCCATATGGGTGAACAGGTTCACAGCATTAGGAAATTGCTGCGGTACTTCGTGCTTACAGAAAAAAAACAAATAAGTATAAAAACTATAAGACAATATACAAGTATACAAATTGCAAATATACAGAGATATTAGAGCTATAACTATAGCACAATATTACAAAATTACAAAATATACAGTGCAAAGTATAATCCCAATAGTTCTGCTGAAGTGTGGTTTGCTTGAATTCACTGAATAGCAGGTGTTTCATTGCATTGTCATAGGCTGTGTTCAGCGGACCAATTAGCTGTACACAGAGGTTTTGCTACTCCATCATTGGAATATTTCACATTTAAAGGTTGCAGTTGTTTGTTCCCCCAGAGATGTTTGGCCAAATATAGAGCAGTATACACAATAAAAGGCATTCCTTTCCTTATAGTATCACAGCTATGCCATCTTCATGGGCCTTTCCTGTTAAATAGAGTACCGGTAGTTTCTTTTTCACACAAGATCACCTGCTGATTAGTGTCCTCAGAAATTTGGGACTGCAGTTGCATGTGAGGGCCTGAATGATAATGTCTTTTGGAAAGTGAATCAATAGTCTGAGGATGTGGCCAAAAATGCCAGCTTTTGCAAAATTTATGTTGCTTGATTCCAGTTTGAACCTGTGAGTCTGGAGGCAACTCTTCTCAGATAGTATGTGCGCAATAGCTCAAGTTGGGATTAATGCTGCACTGTACATATCCAGCACTTGAGTAGCAAAGGGAAGGGAGGGTCATACAGTTTGAAGATCACTGCATTACCATGCAGTATTGCTGTATATTGAATACAGGCTCGTCTCAGTTTTATGAAAAGAATGAGCATTCATAAGTGTAATTTAGTTTCACTATTTATTTATTTATTTTTTTAATTTAACGAAACACTGTAAACTGATTTTTTTTTTTTGAGGCTCTGATTAACATATTTTTTGTAGCAACTGGCAATGTTGCTTGTGTACTACAATACAGTGTTATGTAATGGATCAAAATACAGTATTTTTCAAAAGAGAGTTTAAATGGAAACAGATTTAATTAGCGGCTCACCTGAGATCCCTTAGAATTGTAAGGTTAAATTGAAGTGCAACATTAGGGTTATTATTGAAAATAAATAAAGTGCACTCATAATTCACTCATGTTTGGGTCACATGTAATGTTAAACTAGGATTTCTGAGTATTGTTTGAATCATATGTTTCCATCAGTTTAATTCATCTTACATTACTGAATTAAGCACATTGTAATGAGCATGCATGGTACTGTGCACTTGCTGTGTGCTGCAAAAATAGAAAGAGGGTTGCTCGTTGCTTTTGTACATAGGCCCCTTATAGGAAACTGCCAGAAGTATGAAGTAAAGACTGTTTTGGTTTTTTGGACATCAGTAATGTACACCGCAGGTTAAAGTTAGTAGGGTTAAGCTGATCCTAGATCTGTGGGATTTCTCTTTCTAAGTGCTTTGGGAAGGACATGGTGTCACACACTCCAAATCTTTCAGTCTCTGATTGGCTGGAGATGTAGGTCAGAAGAAGGCTAAAGCAGATTGAACAGAGTTGCTGCTCACTGTGAGCATGCATAAGCTCCATGAAAAGGCCTGCAGAGTTTCATGGTAAACATCTGTGGTTAGTATGGTGAAATATCTCTTGTCAGTGGGTTTCCTGCATGGAAAGCTAATCAGAGGTGCATATCTATAATTGTAGTCTTTCCAGTTAATTCAAAATAAATACACTTCAAAACACTTCAAAAACATCCTAATAATGATCCAGTTATTAGAGAGTTGTGGGAACAACTGTGTTGGAACTGTACTACTTAGTAAAGCTTATTAAACCATTTTATATAGCATAGTTGCAAGTTACTGTTTTGTTTGTCACATTAGTACATTAAAATGTAATCTATTGAACTTGCATTATAATGGTAATAGGCATGCAGTTTAAATTTCTTATTAGAAATAGAATAAAAGAAAATTGCAGCGGCTGTGATGTTAGCTTCCATAAACTGAAGTCTTTATTTTTAATTCTATTGTATTTCATGGTCAGAAGGGAAAAGTATTTTCAATAATTCTACAGTTAAAAAATGCTTTTCTCATTTCCTTTTTTATTTTAGCATGTCAAATTAATTAAGCGGTGCCTTCACTGAAATGGTTGTTTGAGGCAAGCTGAAGTGTGTGTTTAGTGTGTGTTTAGTGTGTGTGTGTGTGTGTGTGTGTGTGTGTATGTGTGTGTGTGTGTGTATGTGTGTGTGTGTGTGTATGTGTGTGTGTGTGTTGTTGTGGCAGGGGTATCATGCAAATAAATTAGGGCTTGTCCTTTTTGGTGTAATTTAATTGTTGGATGTCCCTTCAGACATGAAATGCACCTGCAGCAAATGGTTCATGTTAATCAAAACTAGTTAAATGTAGGTTACAAACAAAACTGTCTTGCTTCTGTTTTTATTCTGACTGTTTGTAATTTTAACTGTGGCTACACAAGACATTGAATTGTTAGTGTTTTGGGGCATTTTAATTGTTGCCATTTTTCAGTTTTTAGAAGCTCATTTATTTTTTAGAGCTTGGATGACTGTTCTGCACTCTATCAATATTTTATCCCCACTCTTCTTAAATTGCCCTGCTGGTCCCAAAATGGTTTGGTTTTAAAGAGGCTTGTGGTTGTGTGTATTTTCATCACCACTGTACTGCGTTGCTACTGTAAAAGTGTAATACTGCCCCAAAGTCATAGTTTAGAGTGTGACACATTTTTAAATGCCCTAAACTGTATTCCTAAAGAGTAGTTTGATGTCATCATGCTGCACTGTCAAACGAAAGTGGATGACCTACTTTTCTCCTTGTGCCTCTGAAATATTTCAGAAATAGGATTGGATAGCTTCAGCTGAAGTCCTGTGCACTAACCCAGAAACAGAATCATGCTGCAGCTATAGGCAATGCTTTGCTTCACTACTTCGTCCTCCCCTCTCTTTATGTTTGGCTGCTCAAAAGTGGGTGGGTTATTTGTAGGGAAGCTGCGTAAGGCATTTTAACAGATGACAGCTTTTATTCAATTCACTGTGAGATTTGGAAGAGAGTGGATGGTAAGGGCTGATCATTTTATCACCAATTTCTCTGCTCATGTGCGAAGATGAAGTGTTAGTAGGTTTTTGCTATGATGTGTTAATTCATTTGCCTAATTTAACTTGTGATGCTCATTTTTATGTAGGCCTATTAATTTAGGTTTTCAGTGCTGCTGATTTTATTTTTATTTGTAGCCTTTAACCAACTATCTGTCATGTGATATATGTTTTATTTGTCACAGTGGTTTGAGTCATTACTTTTGGCCTTTAAGTGGCTGGCACATTTGGAATAGTGCACTCTCATTTAAGGTCCACTTCAGTTGACAGATGTTCTCTGTGACCCCTTTAGTGGTTGATTTAACGCATATAGTGGTTTTGGATTGTTAATCTGACCCTGCAGCAATAAGCAGACGTTTCATGTTGTATTAGTGCTCTTTTATGTTTTACATAGCATAACACATTAAAGCTGAGGCAGTGGGATACAGCTTGTATATGTCGTATAGACGGTTTCTAAGTCCCTGAACTATAAACAGTCATTTAGAGGACTGTGAATATTTGGTTTTTGTAGAATTCGTCATCACCATCAATCTATAGGGTACTTTGACAGAATTACTTAGCGGTCTTGTTACTGGCTGTTTCTTTTTGATGTTATTACATACAGTCATTCTCAACTCTGTAGGTGCCTTAGTTGCCTGGCAACAGGATGGAGTGCATGTATTTACTGTTGAAGTAAAAACCTGCAAGGAAAGCGGATGTGTGTTTGAAAAGAGTAGAACATAGCAGTTGTCAAATTGAAAAAGAAAAGAGAGGCAAAAACAAGCCTGGGTATTAGGCTAAAACATGTGGGGATGGGGATGTGTTGGTTTGTCAATTTGATCATCAGTATCTGATATTTTCCCTGGTGACTGCCAGCGGCCTTTACCAATGGCAGTGGATAATGTTTGTCTGTTTTACCCCAGCATACTTTTTTTTTTTCATTTTTTGACAGAATATGAAACATTACCCCCACCCACCCACCCCCCCCAAAAAAACACGCACACAACAAAAAAATGGTACCAGCATTAGATATCAGTAAAATTGCCATTTTAAACATTATCAATATTTGCCCAGAATTTAATTGAATGGCTCTTTTCACATTTAAGAAATGGCACACAAGGCTCAATTTTTTTTTACTGTTATAATAATACTACTACTACTGCTTGTAATAATAATAATAATAATAAATTCATTCATTCATTCATTCATTCATTTTGAACTGTTGCTTTTGACTTCAGCACAAACTCTTTACTGGGAGTAAATGTGTACACATGTTATTACTATTGCTAATAATGTATTTATTGGTCTTCATGTGTTTTGTTGTGTTTTGTTTTTCCAGGTTTTGAGAGCATTCTTGAAGGTCTTTTTGGTTCAGCGCTGGTAGAGGACCTAAAATTATTTAAGGGTAAGTGTCTCAGGCCACCTTCTTTAGTGACCATAATCACGCAAGTGTATGAATGACATTTTTGTAGTTTCAGTGTAATCAGTTGTTTTCTTATTATGACAATGCTACTGCATTGTACCATCTGGTACCCCTGCACATTCACTCAAACCAAGACACCCTCACTGACTACAAAAAAAGATGGCTTTTGTCTCTACAAAGTATGTGTTTTGGATGCTATGAGACCAGTGTAAAAGTCTCTAGTGCCCTATAGACATTTCTACAATGTATGATGTTTAGTGAAACAATAATAAGCATTATTTAGGTTTTCATTACATTTGCAGTGAGTATAAGCAGACTTTGTGGAGTAGTACTTGCTACTAAAAATTCCACTGAACTGATTAAATGAATTCCTGATTTCAGTCTTGAAAGTAAATCCACACGCGTTCATTATGGCCCACTCCTTCATTTTATTCATATGTTTCTGTTTGGAGCCTTGTTATTGAGTTGTGCACAAAAGAATGTGAGATTTGAAAATGACAATGGGACGTTACAGTTTTGAAAAGAACTGGTTCTAATGAAGCACTCTACTCATGACTAAAGAAAATGATCACTTAGTGTTGGTAATAATACAGAGACAGAACCATAAAACAAAATATTACTAACAGTAAATATATTTTTAATGCAGTTATTTAAGTCATGGTTTAAAATGACAAAGTCATTGCACTGGTAGAGCAGGATCCAGATATTGCCATTTTTTTTTCTTATTATTCTTCTTTCATTATTTTACTTTTTTACTCACTGGGTAGGTTTTAATTGTAATTTTTATTTTTTGGATTGTCCATGCTGTCCTGTCGCAGTCACCCCCCCCCCCCCCCCCCCCCCCCCCCCCATCTACGCAGTTGACTAAGTAGGAGAGAGGATCACCAGTGGCAGTTGTGACTGAGCTGTTTGCACATGCTCAGTGTTGTTTTTGTAGTTTGTTACAAAACCTGAGACTGTACATTGTTGGCGGGGGGGCTTCTGCCCTTGTCTAACCTGCCCTTATCTTTTGTTGTCTTTCACAACAATAATGAATTATTTATTTATTTATTTATATTTTGTTCAATTATAGTTGTGATGTTTTATGTAATTTTGGGGATATAAATTCTGTCATAATCATCTCCTACCTGAGCCATGTTTCCCTCCAACCTGGGTGAAGTGAATAACTGAGGCTTGTGGTTGCTGTTGAGCTCACCAGTGTTATTTAGGATATGGCTACAGATTTTTTTCTGGATTTAAAACAAATATTGTCAATTGTTGACTTAGTAAAAACATATTGCTTAGTTGCTTAGAAAAAGTGAAAGACCCATGATTGTTGTCACACAAATGTATTTTAATGCCTGTCATCAGCTTTTTATTTCCCCTCGTTATTTAATTTTTTCCCCACAGACTTTGAGCCTGTAGTAGTGCCTGATTGGTCATTTGATGAAAAGTGTCCGTTTTGCTGCTTGAGAAGAGACAAAGTCAAAGTAAGATTTCTTTTCTATTTGTTTATTTTACATTTTGATGTTCAGTTTTTTATAGCTCAGAAACCTAAATGCAGCTGTCTTAGAAAATTACTTTGTTCTGTTACCTTTCAAACTGTGGCTTAGATGATGGATAAACATTAGGAGTCCATTATAGGTGGTTTAATTTCTCCCTAATCTGTAATCCATCATATGTTCCTGCAGCGGTTTGGTTAATTAACTTGATCAAAACACCCTTCTCAAGGATATAAAGAAAAAATTTTTTTATATGCAGCCTGTTGATGTCTGAAGGTCACCAATTTAACAGTTTTGCAATTTGACAGGAACACTTAATTGACTTAAACGAGGGGCTTGAAGACACACCTAAACCTCTCCTCGTTAAAGATCAAGTCATAATCAGCAGACTAGAGAATCAAGCCGAGGAATTTCTCAATGCAGTCCTCTGCAGAAAAGGTGGGTCTCAGAGGCTCAGTTTTGGGTGGGTAAATCAGTGTTTTGCCTGCAGACAGTCAGCTGTTACTCAATAGGCTTTTCTGTAAATGGTGTGTGTGTGTGTGTGTGTGTGTGTGTGTGTGTGTGTGTGTGTGTGTGTGTGTGTGTGTGTGTGTGTGTGTGCGTGTGCGTGTTCGTGTGGTCATTCATTTCAACTGCTTCTGCAGCATCTCTTAGTTTAATGCCTATTTTCTTACTTGCAGGCTATAAATACGACTCTTTTTCTTGGTTTCTTGGCTATGATATTCTTAGAACATAGTTTACATGTTTGTTGCATGTTTCCTAACTATGACTGATGGCTTATTAAAGGAATGCAGAATGAAAAGTACCTCCATGTGTTTTTCTTTCCAGATGTGCCAAATTTCTCAGACCCACACATTCCAGTAGTGGCTCGAGAGATTCTTCAGAAAATGATCAGACAGTTTGCTGCCGAATATACCTCAAAAACCAGCTCCCCTCAGGTCAGTTGCTCAGATTCCCAGCCTCTCTCTGACCAAAGCCTGTCGACCCCACCCTTGCTCTCAGGGGCTCCTCCTGCTACAAGTCCTGCTGCCACAGTGGCTGGTCCAGCACACAACCAGAACCCTGTCCTAAGCAAGCTTCTAATGGCTGATCAGGATGCACCTCTTGACCTTACCATCAAGAAGCCCGTGGTTGAGTCCAGTGAACAAGGTAGTGTGAAACTCATCTGTACAATAAACTCATAAGTTCTGACCAGCCTAATGAATAAATTAACATTGAATCTTTCTTTCTTTCTTTCTTTCAAAAATAAGATGGTGTTCTTGATTTATCTATCAAAAAGAAAAGCTGTAGCAGCAGCCTGCCTGTCCATAGTCCCTGCCTTTCTCCAGCCACAACCATGCCGAAGGGGTAAGAACAGTTTCTTTCTCTCTATTCTGCTGTTCTTAAATGTATTTATGGGATTAATTACATTCTAACTCAAAATTACCATAATAAATTCAGAATCAGTCGGTGTATGGGTATATTGTATTGGAATCGGTGCATTGGCATCAGGGAAGGTCTGAAAAGTCCTGAAACTGTAAATTCTTTGGCCAGTTGATGAAAACAAATGGCAACCATAATGGTTGTGCTACAGAGTTTTTTTTTTTTTTCCTTCTTTTTTTTGTTTCTTATGGAAAGATTACTTTTAAAAACACAGAGGGAAACTTCATTATGCCTCTACTACTTTCACGATCCCACACATATCCTTGAGGATGTAGGTTTTATATTATGCTGCCATTCAGAGCAGAAGACATCCCACTTTTGTGGGCAATGAGGCAGTGTGCCTCACATTTTTGTCTGATAAGCCACTTTTATGAGCAGGGTTTTGTTACTTAGCTAGTGTGGATTGAAAGTAATTTATTAGCTTGTCCTCATTTTTGGTTTTCTTTCATTAATTTCTGGCAATGAGCAGGCCTGATGGTAAAGATGGTTTACTATAGGACTTGCAGCATTGCTAATATTCTGTATATGCAGTGATAGACCACTGTAGCACATTGCAGTATGGGAAAACCACTGTTTGTCTTTTTTTTGTTTTTTTTGTTTTTTGAGGAATAAAAAGTACTGAGGTCTAAACAGAAACCTAAAAAAATATTTGTGGTGGATATTAATAGAATCCCTAAAGAATTAAGATTCTTTTTGACACAACTAAAGAAGCATTTCAGGTGCTTAATTCTTTCTGTCAAGGCAAAATGAGAATGATTGATCTACTTTTGAAATATTTAAAAATATCTGTAGCATTTTCTGTAGTTTTGATACAAGAACATGATACCAACTATGACTACTGAGTATTAAAAATAAACATTCCTCTTGTCATTCAAATTCCAGTGTTTTCAAAAAAAATTTCAAATTTATATTATATTCTGATGCAAAATACATCTTTATTGAAATTAAACCGTATGCTTATCTCAGTTTATGGATTTATAATTTTGTTTTGTTTTCCTGAAAAGCAAAGAACCTTATTATATTTGAAAAATATATATGTTTGGATTAACTAAGCACAAGTGGCTTTGAAAAATCATTGAAAAAATTATTTTCAATTGGTTTTGTTTTTTTGTTTTGTTTTGTTTTGTTTTGTTTTTTGGTAACTTCGTTAGATTTTGACTTTGATAGATTGCAAGAACCCTTTGCTGGCTTACTCTTTTATTGCTGTGCTTGTTCAGTGGTAACGTCACACAAAAACTATCAAGAGCTTTATATGCATTAGTTATTTTGTATGGCATAGATCTTGTGCCCTGCTTAACATCTACATGCAAACTCCCTTACTACAGTTACAAATAGTCCCTTCTCCTGGGCAAGCTTTTTGAGCCACAGGAATACTAAGTCTTGAGTGTATTCCAATAAATGCCTCTTCTTTGCTTTTATTTTTGTTGTTTCTTTGCCCTTTCTTTTTTGTTGTTGTTTTTCCCCCCCTTATGTTTATGCAAAATTTGTCAGCAAATAAAAAATGTCTAACTTGAGCTTTATTTATTTATTTATTTTTCTGTTTTGTTCTCAAAAGTCACAGACTCATTCACACAGTAAGTTGTTCGAGTGATGTTACCAAAGCAAGGTCATATAATAAAGGAGTGGCCAACATCCTCCCCTCCCCACCCCATCCTCCCTTAGTAAAGAGAAAAGGGCACTGTGCAAGCTCTGCTTACACCCAATTTCCTTCCATCCAATCAGGCGATCCTTGAGAGCGGACGGACATGTCGGGCTGTTTATGAGGAGCCTACAGGATGGGAGGAGGAGGGAGAATTTCGGCCACTCCACCTGTTATAAGCCTTCTTCTTCTCTTGCATACTCACTGCGCATCAAAGAGGAACCCGATCTGGAAAGCGACTCAGAGTCACCGCTCAGCCATAACCAAAGCTGCAGCCCCAATGACATTTTCAGAAATGCCTCTGGTTTGTGGAATTCCAAAACTCATTTGGGAACCCTGCTAAAACTCAAAACCAGAAGTGAACCTAGTGAGCACCTTAAAGACATACCCAAGTTGTTGGAAGCTGCAGGACTTTTGACAAAGTCACTTGCCTATGAGAAAGGAAACCTTCAGCAGGCCTGCAGAGACCACAGCATTTCTCTTTCTCATTCACCATCCTTTGACCTAAAGATTCCCCAGGTCCGAGTTTTAGCTACAGGGACAGACTCATCATGGGACTCCATGTCCACTGAATATTCAGGTTCGCTTTCTAAAAATGGTCTGGGAAAGAAGCTTTGTTCCATTCTACCCAGGCAGATCCAGAAAAGTAGCAGCAGAGGTTTAAATAGCTCAGGTTCGGAGAAGGAATACTGGCCTCTTTCCTCTGACTGCCAAACCTTGGGGGGAAACTATCCTATGGATTCAGAGTCAGACCTAAGTAACAAGCAGCCTAGGAAGAAACGAGGGCGATATCGACAGTATAACACAGAGCTGCTCGAAGAGGCCATTGTGGTGGTGATGGGTGGCAAAATGAGTGTCTCTAAAGCCCAGTCAATCTATGGGATCCCACACAGCACCCTGGAATACAAAGTTAAAGAACGTCTGGGAACCTTAAAAAATCCTCCCAAAAAGAAAATGAAGCTGACAAGTCAGGTGGCGGAACCGAGTGTTTCACTGTCCCCCAAACAGAAGGATCTCCAAAACTCCCAGCACAGTCTTTATGAAATAAAAGAGAGTGCATCTGAAGAGACTGGGAATGATTTCCATGATGGCAGCATTTTATCAAATGAGTGATGCATCATAACATACTAACTACAGTGTACTTTTTAATCATTGGGTTTGCCAGACAGTGGCAGTACCTGACATTGTTGTCCATTTCTAATAGTTGTATTTATGAACTTATATAATTTTATCATCAAATTTAATAGTAATACATTAAAAATATTTATATAGGGCCTAAACACACAAGTGTCTCCCTGTAGTGTATGTTGTGGCTTGGAGGGCATGCTTTTTATTTAAGAATTATTGAAATATGACAGCATATTGGTAAAAGTAACTCGGGGCTCTGTTCTTCAGAGCCAAATTGAAGCTTTTATAAGGATGTGGCGCCCCATAGTGTTTTCTCTCAATACTGGTCATGTTCAAATGATATAGTTCTAAGCATGCAGACCCAGACCCTGGGTGAAAGCATATTAAGTTTATTAATGTATGTAATGACTCTAAAAGTCTTTTAACCATTTACAGATATAGTTCTATGACAGAAACGAACAGTGGAGAGTACGGCCAATATCAACCTATTAATTCTAAACACGATTTGATATTCTAGTCTGTTGGAATATAGCAGCCCTGGGACAGACTGGTGACCTGTCCAGGGTGTACCTGGGATAGGCTCCAGTCCTCCCACCCTCGCTACCCTGAATTGGATAGATGGATGGATGGATGGATGGAATGTAGCATAGTGTCATCCTGAACTTTTTTTTAATCTTAATTTAGCTCATCTTCATAAGAACAGTAGTTGTTTTGTTTTTTTTCCCCACCTACTTTGTTCTGTACATTTTTGCTCTGCTATATAATTGGGAATAGTTTCTATTGCCTTCTGTGTGCTCAGGGTAAGTTTAAAATAATGCATTACTACACACAAACAGTTATACCTCAGCTACATACCTGAGCTAAATCATTGCCTCAGAAGTCACCTCTAACAGTAAAGGATTGCATACCCAAATAAGCCTTTTTAAGGGTAACATTCAGGATGTCATAGTGATGAGTGTGAGTATCTTACTCTCATCTTTATAACTCTAGTTTAAATAATTATCTGTAGCATTTCAGTATCTGCATTACATTTCTATATGATTTTTTTTCTTTTGTCATGAAAATACTGCAAACACATGCATACATGCAATATATACATAAACACATAACCATGACCGGTAATAAAAGAATTCTCTTTTTGGTCATTCTCTTTGGTGAGGATAGCTTATAAGCTAGCCAGATTGGCTAACCTGGTTACAATCATGCCTCAGCTCATGTCCGCTTGGTTTTTCAAGTTGCCATGGCAAAAATTCAGTGAAAAAAATAGGTTGATTGGCTGTATTCATTTATTGAATGTAAAACATTGTCAGGCTGCAGTACAGCCACTTTTTCAGTTACCGTTATGGATTCTGTTTATAGACGGTACTGTACATTTATGATGAGTTCAAACACACTGGGATTTTTTCTGTGTTTTTTGTTTTTCTAGTGTTACTGACTAAATGATAATTTGAAGTTGACTGCAGCATCAAAAAAAGTTATACTTGGTGGAGAAACACCCTGCAACCAACAGAACTAAAAAAAATTCTTTAAGCTGACCATGTAGGGATGTGGGTTGAAAGTTTTGAAGATATTCCTATGTTAAGCTGCTTCACCATAATTCAGGTTGATGCCATTTCCTTAAAAATAACAAACACTTTGATCAAGGTGCTGTTACTACTCGGAAAGGGCTACACTTAAAAGTCTTTACAGAATGCCTTGTTCATGATGCTGTTTTCATTGAATCTTTGCCTGGTTTTCGACACAGCCTTGTCCATTAGTTTGATCAGGGCACCTCATTGTGCATTATTAATTACACCTCAGGATGTTACAGAATATGGGCCCATGACCCATTAAGCCTTTATCAGGTTTCCCACACAGCTCTAGCAAATCTTGGTAATTTTATTTATTTTTTTGCATTTTGCAGCCTTTTTAGATGTACAGGTTCTTAATCAAGCAGGTACATATTTGCTGTCATATTACATACACTTACACTACACTTCAGCAGTTAAATGTAGTTCAGGGACTTGCACATTTGTATTTATACCACTGTAACTATAATATAACCCTGTGTTAGATGGTACACTTACTGATTTTGCTTATTCTCCACCTCTAAAATGTAGGTATTCCGTAATAAATGTTCTTTATGGTTTGACTATATCAACCCAAGATAAAGCATCTTAGTAACTTGCTGTGGTTTACCAACTAATACCCAGTAGTTGCTTCAAGTACAGATGTATGTATACGTAAAATTTAGTCACTGATTTGATTTCAATAATTTAATTATTCTTGCACTGACAATCCTCCAGCATTACCCAACTTTAAAACTTTGTCTAATTAAGTGTCTGATGGATTTAAGTTAACACTAAACACTAAAGAAATACATGCACTTTGGGTTTATTGATAATTAATTGATTGCTCCTTACATTCTATTGTAGCAAATCCAGTGGTTGACTACCTCATCTGGAAAACCAATATCACCATTTACTGTTCTCAAAGCCGTTTTACGTAGCAATCTCATGCACACAACACATGATTACTGTAAAGGCAAATAAGAAGAGTGGTAATTAAGTTGATATAAGAGTATAAAATGTAAAAGTTCAACTACATGTAAATATTTCTGTCTATACATTTTTATTTTATTTTATTTTTTTATGTGGGAATGGAGCAGTTCAGGGAATTTATTCTGTTGTAACATGGCACATTTTCTCTGCTTTGTTCCTAAAATGGGCTAAGAGTCTACTCCACTTAGATACTTTCCCAAACTGATTATTTTGTCAATTTAGTATTTATTAAGCAGTTTTTATTAAAAGTTATTTTGATCACTTAAGTGGAGAATGTAAACAGCTTTAATTAAACTAAATGTTCCTTAAATAATAATAGCCTTGAGTGTATAAATCTTAAAAGGTATATTTAAATGTTATAGGGGATAGATGTGGAGTGAGACTGTACTACTTTATTCTGAGCAAGGTTTTGCTCATGAGGAACAAAGTCTCTCTACAACCTGAAATGCTGAGAATTTTCAGATGATTTCAGAGAATACCTATATGTGCAGATCTTGTACATTCGATGTAACACTAATAGTATGTAAATGGATGGCACTGGGTGTATTTTGCATGATTGGACTAAATCATATGTGTCACTGGAAAGCTTGTTATGTGTGGTGAAATTTATCTTTTGGGGTTGTTTTTATTGAAAACAAACACTAGAGTGTTGGTGTGTTTAATTTCAAATAATCAGTGTAATCAGTAGATTAACTTTGAACCTAAAATATTACTAAACCAGTTAAAAATCTGGTTAATGGTTCACTAAATATGTTATAAAATCCTCTTGTATAGAAGATCATAATTGCCAGATTATGTATATCTCTAATGCATAATGTATGAATATTGTGTATTTAAACATCCACATTTGTGTGCTTGCGAAATATTGTGGAGCTGGTATGTAATTTGGTTTGCCTGTGCTTGTTAGGGTTGTTATTTTACTTCACTTGAAGAAAAAGTACTTGGTGTTATAGCAATGCTCGGAGAAACAGAGTGGGAAAAGCCCTCAGGGATGGAACTCTTACCAATAGTTATTCAGGTACTCCACTTTACCGCTTAGACTTTGTAGGGAGAGATGTGAAGTTGATGAGCTTAGCAAAAAATCATCAGGTTTTAGTTACAGGAAATGTTATTTTTTTATCTCTGAAATGTATTTTTAAATCTCTGAAAGTTACATTTGGGATATTTGGCATGCTGTACAAATTGCTTCATGTTTAGAGCTAAAAAAAAAAAACAAAGCGCACAGTACATCTTTCCTTGCATAAGTACTACACTGCTACACAGTGAATGTCAGTGATTCAAGAATCAGTCAAGAAAAAGTCCTAATACTCTTTTTGCTTGCTGTACATTCATTATAGCCTTCGCACCCCCCCCACTTCAGAGGGTGTATTATAACCTTTTGTATATAAAGCTAAATCCATTTTTTTAAATGCATGTAGTGCAGTATACTGCTAGCATATATTAACCTGCTTATTCCATGAAATTTTACTTTGTTCCTTTTCATGTAGCTTCTAACACAGAGAACAGACATTGGACCCCCGATTTGTTATGCAGCCTTAATCTTGCTATGGCAGTAGTTGTTCCACTGTCTTTGCTTGTAGCTCAAACTGAAAAATTCAGGTTTAAGACCTCAAAATGAAAAAATTTAGTCCAGTGTTACTTGGCAATGCAGTATTAGCTAAAGTTGTCATATAAATATGATTATGGTTTGTCAGTTTTAGACAAAATATTATATTGGATCAGATTTATTTCTGACTACATGTCATACTTGCCAGCACCTGCTGCTCCCATAAAACTATTGGTCTTTTCATTACTCAGCATACCCTTGTAGCATATCACCTGATGAATACAGATGCGGGTTCATTTGGTTTTATGTTTTCTTGTTTGAAGACCCCAAGTGCAGCTTCAGAAGGACTTTTTTTTTTTTTTAACAAAGAAAAAACTTTTTATAGTTGCAGATATATTTTTGGCATAATTTTATGATTTAATTGCTCCAAATATATCAAGGTAGATTTTGTAATAGACCTACTACACAGGCAGAATGACCAAACTGTGCCCCTTCAGTACAATTAGCAAGTTAGATTTGCATTGACATAGATAAAAATTTGGGTGTTAGAATAACAAATATTATAAATCTTTAGTCATGTTTGACTTTTCTTTTGCTGGTTTATTTGTCTAGCATTGTCGAAGGCTACCTGAACATTTGTCATTTAAAAAAAATAAACTTGACAAATCTGATGTGCTCGATTTTGCCCCTAATGTCGTTGGTATTATAAGTGATTTTAAGTGTTTTTGACACATTTTAATTAAATGGGGTTCTATTAACAAATATCTTGTGCATGTATCATTTTTTTTCTTGATGTAAACTTTAAAAAAAATGTAATGGCTGTAATACTGTAATTGGTCAAGTTCACTGGATGAAAGATTTTGCTTCTTTTTAAAAAAAAAAAAACAACAAAGCTTATTCTTATAATAATTATGCAATGATTAAAAAAAAAAATGTTATAAACTTGTGTATTATTTCACACAAACATAAGCTCCCACCTCTGACATCCAGTTTTAGTTATTTTACCAGTGTTGCTTCTAATTGATGCACAATTTTAATATGTTTTCTTCTTTTCCTCTTTTCCTCTCAGTAAATCTCTGGACCTCCATCTTGCAAAGGCCAAAGACCTGCAGTCCACCTCCACTCTGGAACAGTTCATGGCCAAGCTCTGCCCCCACCATCAGAGACAGATAGTTGATGCCATAGGTTTTCTACAGACGGAGATCAAAGCTCTTTCATCCTCCAGTACACATAAAGCCTCTAACTGTACATCTGGTGTCAAAGGAACTTCTTGTTCTACTGCAAAGTCCAGTGCAGTGACTCCTGAGAAGTCACACCCTGAGATAATATTTCCCAGTGAAGTCACTTCCAAGTCAGAAGTCCGGGACATAGCCCATTTTGTTCCAAGCAGTTGTGCAATGAAAAATGTTCCAGAGAATGCTGTGTCGCTGAAATCGTCTGTAGCTCCCAGCCCTGTTTCGAATCTTCGCAGCCCTGGATCAGGGAGTAACCAGATCTTGGCGACTCCCACTGCTCATCCAGTGGATACAGAGAACAACCGTCATGGTGATCATGCACCTCTTAAGATGAAAATCATGGCCTGTAATGATGTTGCTGGTAAGAAGCTATGTGTGGTCAGTCCCACAGTTTCTTCTCACTCTGACACTTTGGAGGAGAGACACAGTAACTCAGATTCATCCAGCAGAACAGACACTCAGAGTGCCAGACTGAGCTCTTTGGTGAAAAGACATAGTCAGGCTAGCCACACAAATGAAGCTAGGCAGAGGGTAACTGTTGGGCATGCCAAAGATACACCAGCAAAATCGTTTCCAGTCAACAGTCCTTCAGACTGTGTGCGGACTGCCAGGAAAACCATTAGGACATCCTCGGATCATTGGACCAAGGACTCTCCTTGTAGGGGAGTAGTTGACCCTGATCGCGGCCACTGTGACATCGTTTTTATTGACAAACCAATTACAGAGTGTTTTAAGGAACAGCGGCGCAGCATGGTACCACGCCGAAATGCCAGAAAAAGCACCAGAGGACATATGTATTTAGATGAAATCTGGGAGTTAAAAACTGTTCGTACAATGGCTGGAAGGGGTAACTGTCCTAATCCAATACCAGAGGTACCATTGGTCACTCCAAAGCAAATGCTTTCAAAGCCTGAAGGTGTGCCACCTGTGGATATGCCTTTTGTTGGATCGTGCACAGAGACAAAAAATCAACAAATGCCCACAGAAGAGTTAGATGATAGCATCATACCAGGAACAGAGGATATAGTGGAAGTAGCCGCCAGTAGCGTAGATGTTACAGTTGAAACTAGTCAGACAGATCAGTGTCAGAACAAGGGGCAGTCCGCTCCTTCATCTCCGTTAAGGAGCCCAACAGAGAACCAAGAAACTGTTAAGAACACAGATGTAGAACAGGATGCGGTTACAGATTCAGGGATGACTACAGGAAGTGAAGAAAGTGTTGATCAGGATATAGCTGAAGCAATAAAAGATAATGAACCAGAACCTCAAGAGGACACGCATGAAAGTACAGAGCAAACAATGGCAGAAACTGTCACAGTACCATTAGAGAATATTTCGATAGAAGAAACAGAGGCCCAGCTTTCATCAGATAAACTGCACAGTAGTGATCCTGTCCCCCAGCAGAATAGTGCCCCATCACCTGTTCATAATGTTGAGGAAGGTCAAAAGGAAGAAGTGCCAGATGAGCAACCTCAAGAACTTAAGCCAGACACACAAATACACAATGAAAACTGTGAAGGGACAGAAAGCACTGATATTACAGGTTCAGTAGAGGAGCTGACAAAGGAAGACACAGAAATCAAAACATCTGAAGCAGTTGAAAATGTTGCGCCTTTAGAGAGTGAAGAGGATAATGATAGTGACTATGATGTGTCCTCAAAGACACTTGATGCACTCTTGAAGGAGTTACCACCTTGGCGTAGGAAAAAAGGTACCAAACTTCCACTACCAAAGCCGTCGAAGCAGACAGAACCGGTGATAGTGGGTCATGTTAATGGAAGACCCGTGTCTGCCTCTGACAGAAAACTGCGTCGTAGACCAGGTAATGCCACATCACCTGGTAAAGCTCCAGTAAAATCTAGTCAGAATGCATCCAACAATAGTTCTGAGTCAACTACTGACTCTACCACTAATGAAAATAATTTGAAGAAGCCATTACCTGAAACACACATACCTAAAAACTCAGTTGAGACTACTCCTGTAATTCAGGAGGTGACAGAACTATCTGCTGATGCACCATCAACCCCAAATTCGAAGCCTAAACAAATCCAGAAACACAAGAGAATCCTGAAAGATGAAGACAGTGCGCCTGAGCTCTCTGATCAGCCTACTGATCATCCTCAAAACCCTGAGCCCAAACGGCAACTTAGATCTGCCAGCCAGAAGCCACCTGAAACTCCAGTATCACATCCCACATCAAATGCTGCCACGCCCATTTTATCTCCAGAACCATCCCCTGAGCATCTTCCCTTCCTCCCTCTTCCTTGTCCGCTTTCTGTTCCTGCGTCTTCTCTAAATGGGTCATGTGATCCTGCATCCTCTGAACTGTCTCAACCAAACACAGTAACTGAAACTGTGGAATTAAACACTGACAATACTCAGCCAGTGGAGACACCATCTGAAGAAATGGAGACAAATGTTGAAGAGCAAAGGTCGCAGGTCAGACAGAAACTAAGATCTGCCAAGGTTGGAGCAGATGATGGTAAGAAACTGCAACTTAACGCTGAGGTGTCAAGTCCTGTAAAGACAGAATCGCAAACACAGATTATGCCATTAAGAAGTAAACGGGTTCCTCAAAAGAAGGTGGAAGCAAGCGATGTTGCTTTGCAGCCAAATGTAGCATCTTTAGCAGACGGGTCTGCAGATGACAGCAGTTCATTTGTAACAGACGGAAGAATGCCATTAAGGAGTGATGAAAGCAGTAAGGCTGAAATGGCCTGCCAGTCTGTTCCTCAGTTGCCACAAATGGACAACAAAAAATTAACATTGAGATCACAAAGACTGGCCCCTGCCCCATCCACTAGTGCTATTACTGTAGCCTCAAGACAAAATGATGTAGCTTCCCCTGTCAGAATAATGCCAGAAAGAATAACTAAAGCTCAGGTGAGGCAACCTTCCAGGTCAGTTGCCTCTGTGTCCCACAGTTCCCATTCCCCTGTCATTACACCTAGACATGAGCCCCCCAAACAAACAACGAACAAATTCTTTGAGACTTTGACCACAGAAGAAAGCCAAAAGCTAATTACAAATCTGAATATTAAGTATGAAAAAATGCAAAAAGGTTGGGTGCAAATGGATAAGGAGGGTCAGCCAGCAGCAAAATATAAAAATAAAGCAGACAGGCAGGCAGCTATATGGAAAAGTAAGCGCAGGGCACGAAAACCAAAGTCATCGGAGCATCAGAAATACTCACCAGTCCAAATGCTTTTCATGAAAGGTTTTAATTTCTCCAATATTTGTCGCTGGTTCCTTGAAACAACAGAAACAAAATCTCTTGTCATCGTCAAAAAGGTGACTACGCGTCTTCCATCAGAAAGTCAGCTGTGCTTCCACAACTCGTCAAGTGCATCAGGGACCTCTCAGGGTGTATTTCCAAGCCTACAGGCAGAGCGCTTAAAGAAACATTTGAAGAAGTTTGCCATTGCCTCCCCTGTTAAGAGCAACCCCAAGAGTCAGAAACTGATTGCTAAAGCGCTGGAGCAAGAAGCAAATTCAGTCAAAGGGAAAGA
This sequence comes from Archocentrus centrarchus, assembly GCF_007364275.1. NCBI lineage: Eukaryota > Metazoa > Chordata > Actinopteri > Cichliformes > Cichlidae > Archocentrus > Archocentrus centrarchus. The sequence goes on from NC_044360.1 coordinate 17,821,977, forward strand.
GAGAGGCGATCTTTCTGGTACTTCTCAGAATTTGACAAAGTATTCCTCTGCCAAAGCTTCTGCTCAGATAGGTGAATCCCAGAAATCCTCTGGAAAATCAAAGAATCCAGCTAGTGCAAGGATCCTGAGGAAGTATTCTAATATTAGAGAGAAGATGCAGGTTCAACAAACTACTAGTAGACTGAAAAAGGCATCGAAAATGTTAAAAAGCCGCAAGATTAAAAGATTGGCCACCACAAAGTCAGCCTCAAAGTCAAATCTGAAACAGTCTCTAAAGGCACAGAAGTCAGCATTACCTGTCAGTAAACGGATGAAAGAGTCAGCAGCAAAAATGGAAAGAAGAAAAATATTGGCTAACAAAAAATCAAAGCAAACTGTAAAATATACAGCAGTGAGGGCTCAGAGCAGTGGTAGAGCTTCAAGAGATATAAGTAAAAAAGAATTACCAAAGAGATGTTCTCAGAGGCTTGGGTCTCCTAAAATAGCTGAACACAACCCTGTCGACACATCTAAAAGCAAAGCTGACAATAAACGGCACACCGAAGCAAGTTCTGCAAAAATCCATTCAAAGGAACCATCACAGAGTACACCTACTGATATCAAAGATGCAGGGAATGCTGTTGAAACCCCACAGCAGAGCATGCATGCCAAGGTGCCAACCTCACCTGACCAGGTATTAACAAGATCCCAGAGAAAGATAGAGGCAGCTCTCCCTTTGAGTGGGAGCCCCAGTCACGCTTCGAAGAGGGCCGCAAAGTCCGCGGGGACACAAAACGCATCTCCCAAATCAGTAAAGAAAAATGATGAACCTACACTGACGAGAAGCGGCGCTTTAAAATCTCCCGCAAAAAGAAGTCCACGCACTGCAACAAAATTGGCAACCAAGAGGTCTCTGGAGCACGTAGACACCCCAGCAAAGCGCACAAGGACGTCACTCTTAAAATAAGATGGACCTGCAGAGAGGGAGAGAGATCTTTATTTAGCGGATTTTTTTCTTTCTTTATCTTTTATCTGGAATATATTCTGAAGGACCAGACCCCGTCTATTTTGGACTGTCACCAGACTCTTCAGAGTATACCCTTTTAAGTAGGGAAATGTGAGGAAGGAACACATTTTGAAATTTGTTAATGCCTCGCAAAAGGTTTTGTGTGAAAATGCAAATGTGATGGATTTTTTTTTCTTCAGATTCTGGTTTGCGTTTAATGACTGGAAACAAGTCCTACATGATGTCTGGCAGTTGTAGTTGCTGCTTGGCTTCATGTTTCAGCACTGACACGGCTGGAGATGACAACAGCTTAACAAACCTTTTCAAAATTAGGATAACAAACATTGCGCTTGGATACATGTGAATTTGTTCACACTTCTCTTGGGCTTTGTTTTTTTTGTTTTTTGCTGTTTTTGTATATAATTATCATTTTAGATGATAGCATGCACTGCGTTTAAGCTTCTTATGTAAGTTGGCAGTTTGTATCTCCAGCCTGTCTTCAAATCACAACAGTGTGAATACGTGACTGCTGTGACCAGGTGCCTTATTTATCAAGTGTAATGTAATAGAATGTGTTGCTAAATGTGAAATCTCCTGTCCTCTGCTTGTAACAGCTTTCAGTTCCCAGAGAGGCAGTCAGCATTAATTTGCTACACACAGTGTGTGCAAACAGTTTCCGTTCCGCACAGTATGTGCCTCACGCTTCATCTGCAAATTCTTATGTTGATTAAGGCATTCAGATTTTCATACTCATCCGCCAGGTTTATTTTGTACCCATTTTCCCATAGCATTAACATAAAATTATTCTTATTATAGTTGTATTAGATGTTGAGATCTGAATTGTTAAGAGACGTGTGTTATATGTGTCATGACAAACGTTTGTATTTTTTTTTTTTTTTTCTTTTTTCTATATTGTTTGGGGTAGGTTTTGTCACCATGTACCTCCACAGTCACTTTTGACCATTGCACCCAGTGTTACCTGCACATTCTGGTGACTTTGAGTATTTTACCTGCTTCTGCATGTGGTAATTCTTATTAATGTTTAAACCGTTTCAGAAATTCTTGCAATGCAGCCATGAAACCTCCGATTATATTTATGCCCCTAATTCTCATTTAAGACTTGTCAAAAAGATGTACTCTAAGGCCACATGAGATGATTCTGGATTTCTGGCTTGTGTATCAAAATTCCTCCAAACAAAAGCCTGAGAAAGTTTGTATATTTAATTGGTGAGTGTGAATGAAAATAATGGCCTCTTTGCCATTATTGTTGCATTAAATGGTGATATTTCCTCCCCCTTATAATTCACAAGCTGGATCTAAAATATTTGGGGTAGCTGAGTCCCTTTCTGAGTTGTGATTCCAAGTGTGTTACAGTTTTACTTTTTATGTTCACTTTTTTGGTTTGTTTTATTTTCACTGACAGCTAGATGTTCTCATAATGTGAAGTTTGTTTACTTCCACCGTAGTAACTTACATGAGTGTATTGACAAAGGAAAAATACCATTTTTTTTAGCACAGTTTTATTATTATAATAATTATGATGATCATTTTCTGTAAGAGGATAACTCATCTGTAAATGCAAAACAGGTCTGCCATGTTTTTATTGTTATTTAAGAACTCAATTTAGGCTAATGGATTTAGCAAATGTAAAACAGCCCACCAAATACCAGACTTGAACATGTTTATTCTTTACAGTTGCTATTTAAAGATTTTCATTTTGTATATTAGAAAGAAATACCTGCTTTATTTGTGGTAATCCCAAGAATGATACATCTTTATGTTAAGAACTTTGTATTTTTGCTGGAGTTGATATAAAGATGTTTGAGTTTTATGCATGTTTGTTGTTGTAGTTTTTAATTAGTTGCACCTGTGTTGTAGTTTTATTATAACCTCAGGTGACATCTACAGAGCCCCAGAAATCTCATAAGGTGAATCTTTTTCATTTTTTCCACATAAGTTGAAATAATTATCTTAATCAAAACAGCAAGTAAGTTAATAAGATCCTGTTCACACAAGTTATTGAGAGAGTGGAATGAATTTAGCCAGTCACGTTTTAGTTTCGCCACCATAGACATTGTTTGAAGGTTACAGGATGGATGGTGTAGGTCAGCCTCTGTAGCAAAGTATTACATCTAATGGCAGTCCTGTGGTTATGTTTGTATTTCACTAACAGCTGTGGCACATGACTGCTGAAACTTTTCTGCAACTTCAGCGCGATGTGAGGGTATGTTTCATACATTGGTTAACTATTTTATTTCTACTTTACAAATGTCCGAGGGAAAACAAAATCACTTGGCAAGAAAAGCATGCAAGCTGGTGTCTTTACCTGAAGTAATGATGAATCACCCTGATGTCAGTATTGGCAAGATTAAATGAAGAAAAATAGTGCATGTCCCCTGACAGATGCCCTCCATATTATAATTTAAAAGCCTAAAACTAACAAAATTAAAATAAACGTTTTCAAACTGTTAAAAACTAGATTGAAACAAATAAAACCACTCTGGAAACTGAAGTGAAAATAAAAACTCAAATGCTAATTAGAAAATATAAAACTATAACAACTCTGCGGGACACTTGTGGCATTCCTCTACTTCGGATGCTGCCCCTTCTTGGTAGATCTGCCAGCCTTGTAGCTACCAAAGCTAATGATGGCATTTCACATGAAGGGAACCTGCCATACGGCTCGAGGGCAAGAGCCCTGATCGCCACAGGAAGCACCCACTGTGGGACAGATTGGTAAACAGTTGGCCTCCGTCACCTTTGTCAGTGCAGAAAACAGGCTGAATGAACAACTTCTCACTAAAACCAGTGTGACAAAAGGTTCATTTACCCTTTTTGGTGATACACAGTGGATCCCTATCCAACTGAATGACACATGGCAAATCAGCCTTACTGAGTCACTAATTGGTTACTTCCTCATCTTTAATTAAAAAACAATGATTTGCCAAATGGAGTCTAGACTTGCATACAAGTCATAAAATAAAATACACAGCTTTCTCTTCTCTTCTTGGAGCCTGCTGTAGTTTTTTTTTAGTTATTTTTTTTTTGAGCCCCTTGAATTATGTGGGGCCATAAGTACTGGAGTAAAATCTAATTGGCCATTTCATCAGTGCTGTGATGCTGTGGTCTCTGATAAACCTGAAACACTCAAATATTTTAAAGAACATTCTTTACTTTGAAAGCAACAGCTTTTGGGAATTATACCATCAGGTCTTGGAGTATTTGGATAATAACACAAATTGTGCCCCAGTACACCACTACACTGGATTTGAAGTCAACCTAGATGTGACTGAAGTGCAGACTTGCAGCTTTTATTCAGATGGTACTGTTTAGGAATTACACACATTTTTATATAGCCTCTATTTACAGAGGGTCAGAAGTATTCAGGCAAACTAACATAATTTCTTATATAAGGCTTATTGAATGAAATTCCTTTGCACTCAGTGCCTGAAGTCTAGAAGCAACTGACATCACCAAATGCTGGTTCCTCTCTTGAGATGCTCTGTTAGACCCTTACTGCATCTGCCTTCAGCTTTGCCTTCAGTAACTGAATGGCATGCTGTGTTTGGTTGAAATAAGGTTACTGATTTGGCCACTGGAGAACATCTCTTGGGAAGTCATATTGAGAATTCCAGTCAATGGCTGCCAAATGCAAGTTTAACACTATATGATCAACTCCAGATCATATATCTGCTTAATTTGCCATGCCTCACTTGATCATGAATCTGCTTGTCACTCAATACTTTTGCTAACCCCTTTAAACTGAAGCTGAAAGTCTGCACTTTACTCACATCTTGAGTGTTGGATTTAAAACTCACTGTGGTAGTGTACAGAGGCAAAATTACCAAAACAAAAGAGAGACCTGACTTCTGTTTACTTAAACAATTTTTAACTTTTCATCAAGCAAAAGAAAAGGGCGGAGGCAGTTTTAAAAGCACACACATTTAAGTTTAATTAATGAAAAGAGTGGAGTTTTGGTAAACATTTTGTCGGTGGCACTACATACATTCAGCATTATTGAGTTTTCAGTTCAATCCCACCATCAGTCCTGTAACATAAAAGCAAACAGACAGAACCCAGCCAGGGATATTTCTTAGTTTTTGCACCATTTCAATACAACAGAGACATTGTGTTGTTCACAATAACATTTATGTATATAGTTCATAGGATGGAAGAAAACTGTGTTTCCGGTCATGTGACCAGTAACTGAATTACATCTCAATATAGCACAAGCACCACTAAGATGTCTACCAGGAAGTTGAATGCACCAGTCCAGTACAGATTAGTGCGGAGGAAGGAAAGGAGACATGGAAAGAAAGTCACATTCGACTAAATATGCACCTTTATGAGGCACACAGCCTAAAGTATTACAGTGACTGTTCATCAGTATCCTTTATGGGATCTTTAATGTTTTTGTACACCACTGGGATCACATCAACAGCATGTAAAACAAAGTTAACATGGGTAGCAATATGAATAGGAGCGCTGTGATGTGATACTGTAAGAGCTGAGATCTGCAGCCTTTCACACTATAAAGAGACTTTTTAACAGTTAGATCAGCAAAAATGGATAAAACACAATCCCGATCTGCAGAGAGAACAATGCCTTAACGCCACCCTGATGGGACTGTCACTTATTCAACAGGATGTGATTTCTATATCTTACATTGGAAACTAAATAACAGCTAAAAGTTACCACTTCATGAATAAGCATAGGTCATATTTATCTATACACATTTATACATTCAGGTATGACGTTCACTGTAATTGGCACCATGTTTTTTTTTTTTGTTTTTTTTTTTGTATGGATGACCACTTAGAACTGACAGATACTGAAAATGTCCAGACCTTTTCTCATTTGTTATCTGTCAGTAGTAGGCATGTAATGCTTCACACAGTTTGCCTTTTCAAAGAAATCTAGGATGATACACCTTAACTTGATCATTGTCCACAGAGGCAACTTCATCCTGTTCCTTCTGGCTTGACAGCAGCTTATGATCAGTTGAGCTTGACTAATTTGTTGAACTTAAAAAAAAAAAAAAAAAAATGTTTAAAAAAGAAGGAAAAAAATCCCCACCATCTCACAAATTCAAATGACAGAAATGCAAGCCAGCGCTTCAACCAAATGAACACGGAAACAATCAGAAGTCTTTTAAGTGTGCTGTGTTAATTAACAGGTAAATTTGAGGGGGACATCTGTTAATCTCAGCTCTGAACGCTCCAGCCCCCTGCAAGCAAATGAGGAGTGTCTGAGCCAGAGAGGAAGGTAAAACACTGCTATGAAGTGATGTTACAAATACAGAATTTTTATGCTATTTTTTTAATCACTCATTTTACCTTTTTTAATCTTTTTGACATTTTTGCTCTTCACTTTCTACAGGAAAACGCCATTAGATAAAATAAATAAAAACAAGCACAGACTCTCATGAATTAATGTAATATTCACATGGAAGACAACATATACAATATTAAACATATTTCTAGACCAATACTGCCTTCTATACAAAAAGGCCAACCAGCTGCTGCATTTTTTGGCCAATTAAAATGTAATTAATCACCTTTTGGAGCATGTGAGATACAACAAATAAAAAACACCTAGGGAACCAAATGAACGCCTTTCCACCAGTTCCAAAGCTTCTGGAAACAGACTTACTCTTTAACATAGAAAAATACTATACCAAAATGAAATACAAATATATATATATTAGAATCTGTTAGGCATTTCTATATAAAGGGTTGTAGGGAAGGGATGGGGCAACTAAAGGAGTTAGGTTACATCATGAGACAAAATATAACAAAAATAAAATTAAAAAAATATGAGGAAATTAAACAGAACAAAACAAATTAAAAAAAAAACAGAACATGATTCTGCAACCTTTTGTTTTGTACATTTTTAAGGATATTAAGAAGCTCTACATATTTGTTAGCAAACTTCTCCAAACATGCAACAGTTTGCACAAGTTTAATACTGCAGGCATCAAAAGGAGCAGGACTGATTGGCCTCCTACTCAATGGGGGTGGGGCGAGGGGTGTAATTATGCAAATCATCCTAACCCTGAGGCAATACATGCTGGGGGCTGATAAGCACTGGGCACTGTCAGCACCAGATGGGTTCGCTGATTGGAATAGTTGCACTACACAAGCCGTCTCGTGTCGCGTTCAGACTGTGCGGAAACGTGTGTATGCCATGCATGTGTGATCATGTACTTTGGAGACGTGCGTGACTGCTGTTTTCAGTGCTGCTAGTCAGTGCAGTCTCTTACTTTTTTTTTTCTTTTTTTTTTTTAAAATGGAGTTTCTGTTACGGTACCTCACAGAAAACAACTGTGACACCAGACCACCTAGCTTCGAAGCCACGGCATCTGCACCGGATTATGTGCCACTCTTAATCTTACATTTTCTTCCTTGCTGTTCACTTCTACATGTGCATGTGTGGATGGATGACTATATCCTGGCAGAGAAACTGCTACACCAAACCAACAACAACCTCAGCTCAGCTCAACCCAAACCATATCCAGCCCAGTCCAGGCAACCCAGCCAAGCTCAACTCAAAACAGCTTTGCCAAGTCAAATTGTCCAGCTCTCTTCTTAGCCTTCTGTTTTTCCCAGGCTGGACCCCACTGTTCTTGCTGCCTCCACAAAGTAAAGATGGTAGATGGTGGCTAGGCTGTCAGAGGCCTCAGAGATGGATGGGGAATTCACACTGGGTAATTTGGGTTGGAAGAATGTTGCGGATACAATGGTTTGCTGCTGTTGTCGCGTCTACGTTGTTGCCCGTGATGTTGGTTTCTCTGTTTTACTGTAGGTCAAACACCCTTAGAAGGGGAGGAAATATTCTATTTTACAAACACTGTTGTCCATAATATATAGATAGAGGTTTTATATATATTCTTTATAATCTCTCTCTCTTTCTTTCTCTCCCTCACTTTCCTACTGTCTTCTCTTTCCTTTTCTTCCTTCCTTCCTTTCTTTCTTTCTTTCTTTCTTTCCATCTTCTGCTCTTCAGCAGTGGCAGGAAATTTGAGTGGACTGTGCTACATGCAGCCCACGCACCCGCACTTGATGGTCTTTTCCACCTCCTCGCTGAAGGTGGTCCCATCGCTGCATTCAAAGGTGTATTTCCGGCGTTTCATTCTCTGGCTGGCGCAGCAGGCCCCTGTGTCGCAGGCTCCAGTGCACTCCACCCAAGAGACCATGCGTGTCGTCTGGCAGATAGTGTATCCCCGCTGGACCTGGTAGAAGTCTCGCACAGGTTCCCCTCGGCATGCAATCTCTGAAAAAACAAAAAGGAAAACAGGACCCAAATTGTAATATTACTGGTTTTAATGTGATTTTTCTTTATCACTACAGACTGGCATACAGCAAACCAACCTGCATCACAGAGTTCCCCGGTATAGCCACTTTCACAGTGACAGTATGCGTCTCCTGTGTCTGAGATCTGGCAGCGTCCATGTTTGCAGGACAGGTGACGGCAGGGGTTAAACAGCTCCCCTTGTTGGTTGCACAGGGCCCCGCGGTAACCCTCCGCACACTCACAGCGGTATGACTGAGAGTCCAGTGGGATGCACTTTCCATGGACGCACCTATTTAGAGGCAATAACCACAGTTAATTTTTCGATAAATCAGTAAAGTTGATGGTTTGAAAGCAGTTATTGTAGATTTCAATTTTTGAGCAAAATCTTTGTAGTCTTCACTTCAGTACATTGGTCTGACATATTTACTACTTTTTAAATAAATATTTTAAAGTTACAAAACATTTTTAAAGACTCAAGTTCCTAGATATTTTCCCTTCTGATCCTTATATTAAAAAAGGGTATATTTACGGCCTGTATCATATTTCAAATATCTTTGGGCTGCAAGCTGTCATCAAAGAGTCCCTTGCAAAATGAAAAAAATTGTACTTCTTTATTAATCCTTGAACCCTTGGGCAAGGTCTAAACCCAAGGGTCAAAAGTGCAGAAGCTACCTAACTGTATATAAAGTGTATAATACTTGCTTCAACCTAAGCTACTCCATTTGCTAACATACTTGCTGCCCTGGCAGGGGTTGGTAGCAGGCTGGTCACAGTGCGCCCCGCTCCAGCCTGGCTGGCAGTGGCAAACAGGTCCTTGGACCCCATCAGGTTGGCAGATGCCATGTACACAGTAGAGCTTCTTGCAGGGCTCGCAGCCCGGTACCACGCCGGGCTTCATCTGGGTCTTGGTGAAGTCCTGGAGCTCGTTATTGATGTACAGGTTCTGGATACAGCCATGGAAACTGGAGCTGTTCTGGATCTGCCAGAGACGGAAAGTGCCTGAGTGCACATCCACTGGCATGCCTGGAGGAAGGATAGAGACAAAAGATGCTTATATATTAGGATGTGTATACTGGGACAAACACACACACACACACACACACACACACAGACAGCTAACACAGGGGTGGTATGAGTGTAATGGAGTCAGGCATTTTCAAACATGTGTGTCCAACAGTGCATCCACCATTTCTCAGATTAGTATGTACAATTTTGCATTTTGCATTTGCACTACAAGACACATCATCCTTGAAACGGCAAAAGGCAGAGAGGTATGGAAAAATATCTCCTATAGTGGTGTATGAATGAAGAACAGCACAGCACAGCACAGCACGGGAGGGAAACAAATGGTACAAATTCTGAGCCACTCTTGAACAGATATCAGCCCACAAACTGGGGCTGAAATGCAACAAATTGCAGGCATTCTTTTTAAGATACATTTTTTACAGTTTGAAATTTTATAAAGGTCAAGAGTGGCTAAATTACATATAAATTACACAAATGAACAGAGCTCCACCATGGCGAAAATGAAAAATGCATGCAAATACAAAACAAATCTGAAGCAGAGACTGTGTGTGGTAGTTTTTATAGTTACTGACACTAGATGGCGTAGTTTATCCACTGTTAAAAAAATGTTGGAAGAGCAAAGTCTATTAAGTTGAGCGGTGTATTTTCTATTTGCTCTAAATTATGAGCTGTCATTTTTGAGAATTAAGTTCCATGAGCTCTCTGTTCATTAAAAAAATGTGTGCGTGCATTTTTTCTAACAAACACAGTCATGACTGAGGGTGGGATGAGTGGCTGGAGGATAGGGTTTGGGTTAAAGGATTGGATGGTTGGATGGTTGAGGGGAAGGAGTGGTTGCGGTGGTGACAAAGCGAAGGGGGAGGGGTGGTGATTGACAGTAGTGTAGTAGTTAAGAGTGCCTGCAGAGGAGGGAGGTGTGTTCTGGAGAGGGCCCCTACCCCCCACGTAAAGTGGAGCCTCCCCGTTGAGGGGCCGCACCGCCCCAAAGCTGTCCATTGTGGTAGGGAGCCCCCCGTCAATGGACAGGTTCACCATCTGGTCAAAGGTCACCAGCTCCACTGTGTGGAACTGACCATCGTTGATAGTCTCAGTACTGGGAAAGAAAAAAACAGAGTGGAGATACAATACAGTCACTAAAGTGAACACAAAGTACAAATGCTACATGTTCGTCAGGACTGAGCCAGCAGTGGCCTTACCTGTAAATGGCATGTCCTGGCTGACTGCCCGGATCATAGCTAACCTTGACATGACCTTGGTAGAGCTCCACTGCCATATGATCACTGTCTCCATTGTATAGGAGGATACCATTGTCCTCAGCTGTGGATACCTACATAGAGATCATTTTGGCATTGGGTTTTTGAGTTATTCAGGTTTTAGGAAAGAAATGCAGTGGCAGCACAGTGAAATCATATAAAAGGCTGCAGATACCTGTAGAGTAATGTTAGCTTGAGGCCAGTTCTTGAGGTCAGACAGCAACAGATAGGAGTCTCTGTCAATGAAGTTGACACTGACCAGCTTCTCACAGCGTGGCCCTCCAAACTCTGGAGGACACTGGCAGAGGGCGCGCCCACCTCGCTCCACACATGGGGCACTGTTCTGGCAGTCGGCCAGCTCGCACAGAGACAGCGGAGATGGGGGGACCTCACATAACTGACCGCTATAGGAATAAAGACAGATTTTTAGGAGCACGATCTAATTAAAGTAGAAAAAACACAGTAGCGCAAACAGTGCAACATTTGTCCTCTACTCACCTGTATCCGTCAGGACAGATACACGAATATCCATTTAGCTCATCCACACACTGAGCTCCATTCTGACAGCGATGCTCCTCACAGTCATTATAGTCTATGCTGCAGTCATCACCAACATAACCAGGAGAGCACACACACCTACAATACACAGACACAAAACATAAATCGTCTGTTTTCCAATATATGGCTTCATCTGATGCTTCTGGCAGAAACACATACTTGGGTCCAGCGGATGTGATAAGGCAGGTAGACTGATGTTGGCAGGGGCTTCGCCCGGGGGCACACACGTCTTCCATTTCTTCACACATTTCACCTACACAGAGACAAGTATTTTAGAGAAGGTAGTAAACACAGAGCAAGAAGCCTTAGGGTAAAAACAGAAACAGAAAAATCCAGAATAAATAATTATGCTGAGCATCATTTGCATTCTAATATTAAAAAAACAAGATAATTAGTCTGTTTTTCTAAGACATGCAATCGCTTCAGTTTGAAAGAAAAAAACAGGAAAAGTTGAAGGTCTTTTTGTAATTTTTTTGGAATAATCACATTTTTTTATAACACAAAAGCTTAGTTTTAAATAGATTTTTTTCATTGCTGTGCAGCCGTTTCTGGACTTTAACTGTATTATAGCTTTTAACCTGTGTAGTAGGGGGGACAAAAACAGGTGTAGTTGTTGACTCCATCAATGCAGGTTGCTCCGTTTTCGCAGTCGTTGTCTTCGCAGTCATCAGCATTGGTTTCACAGCTTGGGCCCTCGAAGCCCAGCGGGCATGTGCAGCTGTAAAACCATAGAAACCCATCACATTAAGTTCTGTCTTTGATTAAGATTTCCTTTATTTAGCTTCACTGATTTCCTCACCTGTATTCTCCCTCTTCATTTTCATCCATTCGGCACGTTCCTCCATTGGCACATGGGTTACTCACACAGGCGTTCAAAACTGTCTCACAGTTCTTGCCCTGAAACAGAGATCAGATAAAGGGATCTGCCAAAAATGACAGGTAGGTTCACAGGTAGGTGGTAGCATTGTGTAGTTCTCACCTTGAATCCTGGAGGACAGCTGCACCTGTAGAGCTCCACCAGATCGCTGTGGCAGATGCCTTGGTTCTGGCACGGACTCAACAGGCAGGGGTTACACTTGGCCAACACTGCAGTGTCCACATCACCTAGGAGAAATGCCAAAAAGATTAGAATTCATTTTTTTTGCAGATACGAGTGACAAATCTAACATGAAATGTCTGTGATGAACACAATTACTCACCTGAACATTCAAATTTCTTTGCAGGTGTAGTTAGGAGAAGTTTGCCCTCCATACCCTGAGGGCCAGCACAGCGGGCGATGCCAGGCTCTTTGTATCCAGTCTTGACCCAGTCAGACAGCCAGCGCAGGTGACAGTCACAGTACAGGGGGTTGGCACCAATTGCCCTGATAAAGCAAAGAAAATAATCAGTGAGCCTTTTTCAGTGCAAGTCTAACCTCTGTAGTACACTCCATCACCAGCAGGTGTCTCTACACCCTCATATAAAATACAACTCATTCCAAAACCAACTTGGTGTTCTAGACAAATAAATCACTGCCTCCCCAAGAATAAAACGGCTTTAAAGTTTAACGCTCAATGCCACTTTGTGCCATACATTATTGGGAGGAGGGCTCCTCAATTATAGGCAAAGGTGTGAACAGCAGGACTCTTAACCACTCCCGTCATGGTGGTCGTGAATCAATGGCGCTCTGTCCTCCTGCTGGATACGCAAACACTCCTGAATCGATGCTGTTCCATTACGGCGCAACACTGGCTCATCTTTCAGGCTGGGCCAATAGCTGACACCTGACATCTGCTAACATGAAAGCCACTTGACTGTGACTGTGGATCAATGGCTCCCCTCCATCCCTCACTTCACCCCATTTTCCTGAAGCCTTGAATCTTGCTGTGCTGTCCACAAAATATCTTTGTTTAGTTTCTTCCTTTCTGCTAGGTCTCCAGTGTCAAAGCTGGAGGACACCTACAGACTGATCAGTCTATCTGTCTTCTTCTTTCAGCTGGTCCTTTTAGGAGTCACCACAGCAGATCATCTGCCTCCATCCCACCCTATCCCTAGCATCCTTCTCTGTCACACTGACCCATGAACCTCCTCTGTGGTCTTCCTCTTTTCTTCTTGCCTGGTAGCTCCATACTTGTGATAGGTCTATCTGTCTACTAAGCAGATATGTCTACTGATCAGCAACTGTCAGTACACGATGTGACTAACTAGGCTGGATGGCAGAGGGCCCGCAATGTGCACAAGTCCATGCACAACCACATAGCTACACACCCAACTCACACAAAATGACAGACAAACAAATAAACACTGAAATCCACAGACCGTGAAGAACATGTGTGTGCAAGTCAGCGAATTTGTGTGTTTCAAAGATGTCACACAGGGAGATGAGAGAGCAGTTCGGTCAGTGTGTTGCTTTAACCACAGGACTGCGGCTGATTAAGGGAGGGCTCGGCTCATGCAGAGCCAGCCAAAGAGGACAACAGACAGCCCACTGTGAGCCACACTCTATGACTGTCTGTGCAGACGCCCCTTGTACCTGAAAGTGTGTGTGTGCGTATATGCATGTGATTGCATGTATGTACACTTAACATGGTAAGTGCATATGGTAATGGCTGCCACAGGGCCATACAGTTGTGTGTTATTACTCACAAATGGGAAAGTGAGGACACGTCATTAAAGATGCCATCGGGAAGCTCTGAGATTTCATTGCCATGAAGAGACCTTAAGGGGGATGGGGGAAGGAGAGGACAAAAAGAGAAAATACATGACCATGAACACATTTCATCACGGGGTGGGGGGGTGCATGCTATTAAAGCTAAAAATCAATAGATTCACTGACTGGTCAACTGAGAGAAGTCATTGATATTTTTGATTAGTTAAAACACATGAGTAACATTTAAAAAAAAAAAAAAAAGACAAGCACTTAAACACTGTAGCTTCTCCCATTTCAGAATATACAGCTTTATTTATTTTATGAGAGAATATATGAAAATGTCTCAATGGTAAAGCACAAAATTTTTGAAAAGCAGAACAAAGAATCAAGAAAATCATTGTCAGTGCTTTCTAACAACCAAAACCAGAAATATCAGGAACAATACTGCAGTGTGGTTTTGGCATTCTAAATGAGTGCTAGGTGGTTTGTGTTTCTGGTAGAGCCATGTGCAGCTGGCAAAGATACAAGGCTCTGTACGTCTGGAAAAGGTTGGTGTCAAGTTTCTATGCACGTCTCGCTGGCAGGGCCAACAGAGGTATAGAGTGAGGGGGTGTGGGGTGTGTGGGGGTGTGTGAGAGGGTGCACATGCAGGATAGTGAAAACATTTGTGTAACTGTATGTACAGATAAACAGGAACATTTATGTGCTTGCATGTTTGGGCACATGCATTGATATTAATCCTGGTGTGCTTGTACACTATTTTGAATCTACTTCTATCTTCCTTGTTCTCAGACTGCTACCTAGGTTGACAAGCCTACACGGCTTAATGGCTACATGATTGATGGTTGTTGTAATCCGCCAGGTCATTACCACCTCTAAACCTCAGCTGACCGCAAGCTAATGTTACCACAGCTCAGTCCACAGTAACGGTACATGACACATCTGCTCTCTATGCCTGGATGAAGAGAACTGATGTATAAACAGAGTTTGAAAGTAAACTGCCTCCTTTGTTGGATCTATCAATCATTGCAAAGCTGTGGAAGAGTCAGAAGAAAGGATACTGAAAGGGAAGTTGGTCAGTGTAGGAATACTAAATACTGAAGGAAAAACATGCAATGTAACCTGCCCGAGACAGCACGTTAATTGGCCTGTGTGCCGTGGAGAATGCTTATTAGTGTAGAGTGTGTAGGTGGGTTGTGGTAGTTGGAGGATACCAAGGGCGTGAAGCCAACAGCAGTGTGCCAGTCAGGCAAAGATCTCATGGGAAAAAAGGAGCCAGGGAGTCTCCAGGAAGAAACTTGATCTGCTCTCCTGCTAACATTCTCTCTTTTTATTTTTATTTTCTACGGCTGTACATCATTATGTCAGTTCATTTTGCTTATGCCAACTTATCTGCAGCCTGACTCCCAGAATGAAGCTGAGTGACAATGCAATGTCTTATGTCTACACATAGAAGGCTGGTTCTGTGAGCTGCATGTCTGTTTTGTTTTGTTTTTTCATTTGTTGAAAGCTTCACTCACATTCTTTTTTTTTTTTCTTTATGACACTCTTTCATATCACATTATTTTCTCACAGGTTGCTACTCAGACCACTGTGCGCCACGCCCTGGCGCTGTCTCAGCTCAGTCACCTCACACCTAATACCCAGCAGGCCAATTAGAAGCGTATTAATCTGCAGCTTAAACCACAACCATCATACAAACACACACACACGCATGTGCACATGTACACTCACACAGCGCCACTTACAATCACACCACATCCATGCCAGCCTCAGACCTCTGGTTTGTTTGAAGAAGTGAGCGTTAATGATTCTTCTCCTCTTTACTGCTGTGTAAAGGCAAAGGTGCAGCTTTATAAAGGCTTTGGCACCTCAGCGTGCGCGAGTGCACACAAGTGTGCCGCTTTTGGCATCTTATTGTGGTTTCCGTGAAGCTTCCAACTTTGAACTCTGAACTCTTTGTGGAGTCTGAAAGTTTAAACTATTAAACTGAGCTCATTGTTGCTTCAGATTTGCTGCACCCCCACGGTATTTCTAAGTAAAGAAAGAAATGCCACGGCACCAATTGACATTTAATGGGAGGCTTATGATTGATCACACGGGCAGTAAAGACATCAAAGTTTTCTGCTTCACTTGGACTCCCGTCTGAGTGAGACAATAAGGTAGTCCAGACAGTCTGCGTGTATATGTGTGTTATTGAATATACTTCTGAGCTTGTGTGGTGTGTGTGTATGTGTGTGTGCGTGGGGCGGGTGGCACTGGGGGAGGGCCTCACATGGCGTCTAGCATACTTGCACAGGGGACTTTTAGAAGTGAAGGTGGCGTGAGTGAGTAAGAGCAGAAATAATGGACACAGCTTCATTAGAGATCAAAGCTCTGCGCCTGGGCTAGTAAGGCGGCATCAGCTAATGATGGCCGAGCTTCACTCTCATTCTACGCTAAAAGGGCTCTTACGCTTTGTGTCTCGTAATGATCGGGGGCTTTAGTCGAATCCCACCGTAAAAAGAGGCTTTGTTGAAGCTTTGTTGTCAGTAATAAAAAGTGTGCCTGCTATGAGCACACATGGAAGGCTGATAAGTCTACTCCCACACACATACTAACAGGCACCGAGCCAGTAGATGACAAACATTTAGACTATGCATATACAGGCATCAGTGCACGCACGCACACACGCACACACACACACACACACAAATAGACACCAATATGCGTACATAATCTCATAAGGAGCGCTGCCGGGCCTAGTCTCAGTTTCTCCTTTTGCAGAACTTAACTGTACATTCGAGTTAAAGCTTGAGGCATTGAGCTGCTGTGTAATTCCAAAGACTGCTTTAATTTCGTCATCTATCTGTCGAATGCATTTACATTCTACATCTCAGTTATTTAGCAGACCAATTCATCCACAGGGAGCCCATGGTCACTGAGAGTGCACAATCAAAGACTTCATAACTTCATAAAAGCCCAGAGGCAAATCAAAACCATTACAGCTAGCGGGGCAAACATTCTCCGGTAATCAGAGTCAGGGTGATTTTGTACAGTGGGATGTGGGAGCGTGTGTTTGGCCCTGATGGTGCAGCAGTGATGAGCTCGGGGCACTTAGAGGTGAACAAGCAGACTGGGCAGAAGTCTGAAGAGGAGGTGCGGTTAGGAGTAGGAGCTGGAATAGCGCTGCTATTTCCCCCCACGGCTGCCATCTAAACAGAGAAAATAGGTCGGAGTTTATGTGTGTGTCTGTGTGTGTATTCATAAGCTGTCATAACTGTTTAGACTGCGTTTCATTCCTCTGGAGTCAATCAAAGATTCTCATCATCTGCTTGCACCATCTCTGTAGTCAGTGCAGGCTGCAAAAATATCCTCCTTAATAACTCATTTAGCCTGAAAGTGAGTCCTGTCTTGTTTTAGAACACTTCTATCACAATAACTTCAAATGTTTCCAGTGAGCAGAATGCCGTTTGGAACGCTGTCCTGAAATTATGTGACACCAAAGAAACATTTGATTTTTATCAGAAAAAAGGGAAACACTCTCATACCACTGGCAGTATAATTCTGTATTAAAAAAAATAAGAGTCAACATCAGATCAGAGGATATATTGTGCATACAGTACATATATGTAATTCATTTGAAATGTGAAAATTAACTCACAGCAGTCGCAGTGAGTGCAGTCCACTGAAAGCCATTTTGGGGATACAGCGCAGGGAGTTGTAGCTCAGAATTCTGCAACGTAAGATGATTACAAGTGCAGACTTTAGGTAGGATCCTTGCTGCAGATAAATACCAGCTTTTTGCTTTGACAGCCAAGGCCGGTCAGGACTTACAGAGTGGTAAGTTGACTCATGTTAGCGAAGGATGAGTTGGTCAGAGAGTTGATCCTGTTGTTGCTTAGGTCCCTGAATTGAAATAAAGGAATGCATTCACTGTACTGATCTACACAGTGTGACTGGAGATGTACACAGACAAAAACTTACACCAGCTGTAGGTATTTGAAGGTAGACAGTTCCTTTGGCACGACGCTGAACTGGTTTCCATCTAAATACCTGCACAGAGAGACACAAGTAGTCAGCAGATATAAAATGATTCATTCAGACCAAGATACAATATTTATCCCAAATAGTTATCGGTTTCTTCAGATCTTCACAATATGTTCTGTAGAACACTCTGCGATCATCATATCTGTTTAGATAAATACTTTCTTGAAGCTGAAAATGTAAGCTTGCTGCTGGAGAAGAAGCAGGAGCTCCAGAACAGCTCCAGCAATCTGCTTTCTTAATGTATTTGCAACCAAACCACTCACACTTCTGATAACCCATTAGCTTTACTGCTGACTTAGCTTCTGGGAGGTTCCAGAGTACCCAGGATACTGGGATCAGGGATAAGGTAAAAATTAATAAAAGTTATTGTCAGACAATAACTAATGCAATCCCTCTTTTACTCTTCATACACACTGTTTAACTGGAACCAAACCCTGCTCAAACACGATTGTTTAAAAAGTCAGGACTTCAGTTGGTCTACAAATGAAAACCAGAACGTTTCTGGTGCCAGAATCTCATTCTTTGCTGACAGATTCTGCATTTTCATATACAGACATCTGCTCACAGGGATTACTTTTTGTTTAGAAGTTTTAACACAATACTGCAACTCATGACTAGAGGTCAAGCATAGCAAGCATTCCATAGCCATCCTGTTTTTAAGCATTCCCATTCCAGACACACACAGAAACTTCTCCTGTGAAAGAGTGACTAAGAAATGAAGGCAAATATGTTACTTTCATTTAATTTCTTTCTGATCTTCCTGTTTAACATCAATTCCTAAATGTAACCTGGCACTTTCTGAAGTGATGTACAAACCCTTGTGCTTGTGTGGGCTATGCACGTGAGTGATGTATACAAGCCACAACCACAAACATACAACAACCCTCCTGATTACCAACACAAAGTGCTACTAGTGGTGTGTCACTTTGATAAATGGCTGATTTAGGGCCTGGTCGTTCTGAGCAGAGCTGCAGGCTCCTGCTATTGTTCTTGACTGTACACAGGGTGGGAAGCACAGGGTGTGGGGGTGTGGGTAGTTAGAAGGCCTTTGGGTTCAGTGGTAATGATAGGTAATGATGGTGTTGAGGACACTTGGGATAATGATGGACTAGCAAACTCTCCAGATGACAAGATGAAAGCCCAGAACAGAGGGGTACACCTGGTCACACCTGCTGGGACAATGACAGGCCTTAAGGCTTGCACAGCGTGTGTGTGAATCTGTGTTGATGTGTGTGTGTGTGTGTGTGTGTGTGCCTGAGTTGGTCTGAACCACTTGAAGCATTATTGGAAAGTTCCAGACCTATTCCATTCCCTCCTCTTTCCATTGAAAACTGCTCATTAAAATGTCCTGTTGCTCCCCTATGCTCCTGTGGACAGGCTTTTGGCCCTCACACAAATATTCACACACACACACACACACACACACACACACACACACACACACACACACACACACACACACACACACACACACACACACACACACAGATCCTTGGCTCTGAGTGTGAGAGTGACATCAGTGCTAGCCCTGAAGGCTGTGAGGAACATTGAAGAATGTCTGAGAGAATAACTACAGGGTTTATTGACTCCTTTCCTCTTCTCTAAATGACGAGATCTGTTTTCTTTGCCCCTGCTGTTAACACTTATCTTTTTTAGAGACTCATAAACTCCACTTTACTTTTTTTTAATTTAAATAATCTCCTTTGCCTTTAAGGAAAGATAAGAGGAAAATAATACCTGGAGGTCAAACTGATAAATATGAATGCAATTAGAATAATTAATTCCAAAGAACTCACAGTTCAGTCACATTCCTGGGGATGCCTTTGGGCAGTGTGTGGAGGTGCTTGTTACTGCAACGCACCACGGTCTCCAAGCACGTACATTCGCTGGGACACTGGGGCCTAGGCACACAGCTTGTCTCCTCTTGGCCTGGGACAAAAGAAGAAATAGAGCCCAGTGAGATACAAGAGAAGAAGAAACATGAAAAATGACCAGGAGGGCCAAGATAGATGGAAACAAGCCAAGCTGTTGTCTCTGGCAAACAAAACAAAACAAACACAAAAAAAATGTAGAAAAAAAAACCTGTAGCGATAGTGAAAACACAAAGCAAACCAAAATGCAGCACAACATCAAAACATCACAATAAATTCAATCTGGCAAGATACTGAGACAATAAAGAAAGATGAATTGAAAGATGTGAAAAGTAACAACAAAAAGGACACAGAGAGAGGAGACTCGCTAATGTAGTATTGACCAGCAAAGGCAAAGAATGGAAGCTGCCTAAAGCCTGAAGACAAGTCTAACAATCATTCAGGTGCAAACAGGCTGACTGATCAATAAGGCAAACAGCTCAATAGCTCCACTCAGCATATCATCGATCAGCAGCTTAGGAACTGCTGAGTAGCAATCTATTCAGTAAACAAAAGAGTCACACAATAATGGCCATTATTTGAGATGATCTCAGACACTTTAAACGGCTCTTCTTCATAATTTATTGTGGATTAAAATCTTCATCAGTCACACCCAGCAGACAGGTTAATTTCAAACACAGATAAGGGTGTGTGCGAGCGTGCGAGCGTGCGTGCGTGCGTGCGTGTGTGTGACTTCCCAATACAGGTGGACAAACTGGCTAACCAGTGGAACACTCAGGGCAGTGACTCCCAAACTGGGAGAGTGGTTCCAGCAGATTCCAGGAACAACATCTGGGGTCTCTGTTCACAAGAGCACAATCCTAGGAACAGCCAAGATACTGTGCAGGACCCTCAAGCTCCCAGGCCTCTGGCAGAGGACCTAAGCTTGGAGGACAAACACAGACTGGCAAGTGGGGAACAATGCCGTCATCCACATGGATGGCAGGACCTGATGCTTCACTGTAGAATATTTCCCAAAGCATCACACTGCCTCAGTCATCTTGCCTTCTTCCCATAGTGCATCCTGATGCCAGGTGTTCCTCAGGTAAGTGACGCACATGCACCCAGCCATCCATGTGATGTCAAAGATAGCGTGATTCATCAGACCAGTCCACTTTCTTCTGTTGGTTTATGATCTAGTTCTGATGCTCATGTGCCCATTTGTTGGCACTTTCAGGGGTGGACAGGAGTCAGCATGGGCACCCTGACTGCTCTGCAGCTATGCAGCCCCACATGCAACAAACTGCAATGCACTGTGTATTCTGACACCTTTCTATCAGAACCAGCATGAACCTTTTTGGCAATTTGAGCTACAGTAGCTCGTCTGTTGGATCGGGACGCCTTCGCTCTCCACATACATCATTGAACCTTGGCCACCCATGACCCTGTCACTGGTTCACCACTGCTCCTCCCTTGGACCACTTTTGATAGATACTGACCACGAACACCTGACAAGAGCTCCTTATAGCATACTAAAGATGCATCTCTCTTTTCAAGAAGACTTCACATACTGGAGTAGATGCAACAGCAAAGAACTCAAAGCCACGTACCTTCCTCACAGCGGAAGTCAGGCAGAGCCACATCCTGCAGAGGGATCTCCTTCAGGAAGGCAGGACGCTGGCAGCGAGGGTTCCCTGTCACAATCTTCCTGCTCCTCAACCAATCGCCTAGCCAGGCTAGCCGACAGTCACAGTTGAAGGAGTTGGCCAATAAGTTACTGATAGAAAGTAAGAATAAGACAGACTATGAAAGGAATGAAACTTAAAATGAAAAGTAGACATCTGAGTGTGGCAGGGCCTTACAGTGTGGACAGAGTCTGCAGGGTGTCAAAGGCTCCAGGAGTGATTGTGGTCAGCTGGTTGTCATACAGAGACAACAGACGGACGTTGTGAAGCCCTGTGAAACTGTCATTGTGGATACAGCTGATCTTGTTGTTCCTCAACATCCTAAAGAGAAAAGGAAAACATATTACAGTAAAACTCAAGAACAAAATACATTTTCTAAATAAAAAATATGCATAGTATGGGGTTGAAAGTGCATGACTCACAGCATACGCAGTCCCTCAAGGCCACGGAACATCCCGCTTCGAACCGAGTCAATCTGATTGGCTGTGAGGTGAAGCTCATTGACAGAGGATGCACCTTCAAATGCTCCATCTTCAATCTCTGTGAGCTTGTTGTTGCTGAGGTTACTGTGAGTGGGGAGGGGGAAAAAAGGAATGTCAGACAATTAAAAGCAGCACTTACTCTTTAGAGAGTGACTGCTGAAAGGTAAAATGATTTCTACTTGCATTTTCTTCAGCTGGGAAAGGTTCTTAAAAGCTCCAGTTGCCTCCAGAGTTGTAATCTCATTGTTGTTAAGGCGGCTAGTGGGAATAAGATTGAAAGGTTTAATCATTCAAACAGAAAAATCCATCCAAATTCTCTTCAGATATTCACTGTGAGTTTTTAAATTTAATTCATCTACAACTTCAGTGAACAATAGATTTTTTTAGACTCTTTTTTTTTTCTTGTTTGCTTACAGCTCAGTGGTGGATGCTGGTATGTGCTCAGGGATCTTGGTGAGCTTCAGGTTGGAGCAGTCCACTACATTCGATTCACAGCGGCACTTGGGAGGACAGACTGGATCACTGTTACAGGCATTGTTCAGATGGCTGTCCTCTGTGCCTAAACAGGAGAAAAGATATACACTTATGGTACAACATATGACATCAGTCAATTTTCCACACCAGCACAAGTGCATCCAGTCCCATGGTATTTGTAGTTACGCATGCGCCCCCTCTGCAGCTGCGTGTCAGCACTTTGTCCTGTTGTGACCGAAGAGGAGACTTCCCTACTTTATTTTTAACCTTAGACGCCCTACAGAACATCCTGCAGCCCTCCTACCATTCATAGGAGAGATGAATGGGTGAGTTACTTTAGAAAGAGGTGATGGGGCAGTGGGGTGAAAAGAGAGAGGATCTGGACAGCCAGCTTGAAGCAGACCACCCAAGGGACAGAGGAAGAAGGAAGAAAGATGAGAGATGCACAGGAAGTGACAGGTGGATTTGACGGAAAGGAGAGAGAGGAATGAAATGAGCAAAAGTAGGGAAAGAAGAAAGACGAGAGAGAAATGAAAGTTGAGGGGCAGACGTGTAGAAAGACGCCTGTCCTGATAGCGCAAAAATGTGGCAGCATGGGGAATGTGGGACGTTTTCCTGCACCTCCTCTGTCTATGAATAGATGTTACGTGCCAAAAAGTGTGCTTCCAGTTACATCATGGCTGCTCAATAATGAAAAAGCACTGGGAGCTACTTAGAACAGTGTGTGTTTGTCTGTGAGAGTGTGTTTTGTGTCTCAGTGTCTGTGTATATATGCATTTATACGTGCATCTAGAGCTTATGTGTGTGCATATGTTCCATTTAGAGGGAACAGCCTGGAATTTTCTTTTAGGGTGTTGTTTTGTGTCCCATTCCCTTTTGCATGCTCACATCAGTGCACCAGTCTGCCTGAGGTTTGGCGATGACGTCAGTGGGATAGAGTGGGGCACCCAGACCACAGTCATGAGCAGGAAAACCTCAAACAACCAGGACAAAATCCTACAGTTGAATATCAAAAATCTGTCCAAACACAACCTCATCCAAAAACCTCATTGCTGACTTTATTAGAATACCTTTGGACAGTGACAGAAAGAATTGCATTCCTAGAAACCACTTCCTCTTGGTGCCTGTGCAAAGACTTTTTCTGGAGCTGTGTCACTTCTCAGTAGTTCAGAGGAATGGCTCAGCGGAGCGGAGGGTGCAGACAGACACGGTAATGCTGGTCATTAAGGAACTTTCCCTCACTAGGCCAGACACAGGAAAAGGCATTTCCTGCTATGGAGGAAGCAATGAAAGTACAGCACAGCGCTTTGATCCTGAGGATGTAGAGGAGCCAGGGGAGATTTCGTGAGCCTGAGTCATCGTCATCGTCACAAGTGCGTGGTGGTGACACTTTTACTGTCAGCAGATTTACACGAAACTGGAGGAAATAGAGAGCAGAGGGATGAGGTTTTTCCCTTCTCTGAGGTGCAAAATGACTCATCGCTGGAGTTGCAGAAGTTCTCATAATTCTCTGCAACTCGGTCCTCATTATCAATGTATTACGGAATTCCCATGCTATCGGCGATTGTGTGTGTGTTTTACACGTGTGTGTCCATTGTGGAGGCGTTAATTGTTATCAGTCAGGGAGGGTGAAATTCTTATTAATCACGTTCGGCTTTGATCTTCTTTCCGCTTACATAGTACTCCCATTTGTTCTCTAAGCCAGTGCAGGGCTTTATCTCAACTTAGCACACAAAGGCACATTAATTTCCACACACGTACACACAGACATACAAGTGTAGACAATGAATCACCCAAGCATATGCAACACCACTAACACACACGTACATACGCACACATACGCAGACTTTGACACACATCACTGCTCCTCCTGGTTATTTTCTTGGAAGCGCTCTTGTTAAGAGGTCCGGAAACATCCGCTGATAGGAATCTTGGTCCTCTGGTGGGCTTTATTTTCTTTAACTTTTACTGATAGAAAGGACACACTTTCCTTCCCCTCTGTCCTCTCTCTCTCTGCCTCCTTTTCTGTCCCTCTTGGTGACTGACTGTCTGTGCTAATGCCAAAGCAAAGAGACATTTCCTTCGGACTATCTGCTGAGACTGTTAGGAAAGCAAAGTTGAGAAGAAACAGATGCTCTCACACATATATATCACATTAGAATTCACACATAGGTACAGCCACTCTTGGGTGCTATTAGCTATTCTGCACATTTACCTAAAGCATGTCAACAAGCGGCAAACAAATTTCCAGCTGTGTTTGTTTTGTGCAGATCATTTCCTCTGAAGTACATCCTGCCCTCATCCACGTTAAAACGATTATTCCAGTTTATTATAAGTTAGATCTTTCTTTCTTTTTTCTTTTTTTTGCGTCAATTATTGCAAATATAATCGGCCAATGTTGGACTACAACCCATTTCCAAAAAAAAAAAAAAAAGCAGCATGGTAAATTTTTAATAATGCTACAAATATACAATCTGTTAAATGTGGCATTTGGAGAAATTTCAACTGTATCCTTGATTGTTTCTTTTATTAACTTGCACATTTATAAAGGCCTCGTTATAGCTGAGTCATATGTATATTTGCTGCTGTCCAGGCAATATCTTCTATAGGAGAAGCCTTGCCAGTTTTAGCAAGACAATGCCAAACCACATTTTGTACAGCATAATCTGCCAGCTATCCAGACCTATCAACCAATAAAACATTTGGTGCTTTGTGAGACAGAAATAATGACAAAGGGGGCCCCAATCTGCTGAAATAGTAGATCTGGAAAGAACAGGGAAACCTTTTGCTTTTAAAACTATGTCTTTAGCTGCAAAGTGCTTCCAGAGTGTTAAAAGAGGTGATGCAGCACAGTTAGAAACATGACATGTCTCAGTTTTGAATTTTTGCATTTTTGAAGCATGTTGCTGTAATCAAATTCAAATGTATTAAAAAAAAAATTCTCACACTGAACATTTGCCACTATTTTATGTTAATTACAGCATTTTATTTGCAAGTCACCGATTCCAATTTTATTCCCATTTTACATTTTCACTGTGATAGATGCGGGCCATTTGAGGAGAAATTCTGCCATTTTCCATAGTTTTCTCCTCCACGTGAGTCTGACTAACCTGTGTGTTCATATCTTGTATGGTCCTTTTCTTTCCGTGCTTTTCTTTCTTTATAGCATTTTTAGAAATGATTGTAAATATACAGAAGTAAGCCCCAGGCTATAATAAACTGATTTTTTCTTTAATTTGTGGGAGAGCTTTGCTTAAACGAACTGTAAGCAATGGAAAAAGTGATGTGGTTGTATGGCTGCAGGTGGAAAATTAGAGAAAAGAGAAAGACAATGACAGGGGTGAAGGTTTACAAGCCACTCACCTGGGATGACGTACTGCTCTTTGGCTGTGATGGAGAAAAGAAAGAGGGACGGATGTCAGTGAGACCAGTCTGGTCTGCATAGCTGTGGCACTGCTATGCATCAGAATAGTCATATATAGAGTTTATATATATGACAACATATGACTTAAGGTATATGACAATTAAACAGAGAAGCCTAGGACTATCTCTGTATGGCAACGTGGAAACACTAGTAACAATGTAAAAAGGTGGTAAATATTTAGCTGTTGCTAAGGAAGAGTGACATGAAGGAAAGAAGGAGACAGTGAGAAAGAAGGAAAAAAGTCAAAAAGGGAAAACAGAAAGTAAAAACAAAGAGAAAAACACATGGACTCCCTTCTTCACCAGGTCAAGCCAAACAAATGAGTCTATAAAGAAGTGTGAAACCTCAGCAGGTCAGGGTGCCAGACAGCGAAGCAAAGTGTATACACACAATGGTGGGCACAGGGTGGAGGGAGTGGTGGAGTCTGGCTAGTGTCATGAGGAGGAGTGAGAGAATAAGGGGCCATGAAGGAAACATGAGCCTGGCGGGTAATGAGCAATGAAGAGAGCAAGGGAAGATAGAGGCTGGGAGGGATGGGGAGTCTGTGACTGGCAAAGGGCAGGGGAATGGTGGGCACACACAGAAACTCTAGCCCTAATACCAGCCTGGACTGGTGATCTCAGCTCACTGCGGTTTGAATGTGAAACCAGACTCATGATGTGGTATTATGCAGGGAAAGTGGAGAAAGAGCAAACATCCCTCTCTCCTTGGCCCCAAGTTCATCTGGGCAGATATTGATTGAGTAGCACCAGCACAGCAAATGATAGGCAGAACAAAAACTGCCAGGACTGATTGCTCATGAAATGCGCTATGATGGCGGGATAAACGTCACTCTCAGAGAGAAAGAGAGAAGGTAAAAAAGGAGCAGCGTGAGATAAGTGGAATAAAAACAACAAAGCCTGTCTGAGAAATAGAGAAGACCAGAGGGGATACGTGTCAGCAGAGTGACACAGAGCCACCAGCCTACCGGAGCAGCGGAACTTCTTGCTCTTGATTTGTCCGATGCGTTTGTTTGCAAGTCGCCGTGGGCTGGCGCAGCGGGCGCCGCTCGTCTCGATCGGGTTGGTGCGCAGATAATCAGCCAGCCACTTCAGATTACAGTCGCAAATAAATGGGTTCTGGGCCAGGTGACTGGAGGAAAGGACAGAAGAAGAAAGGGAATAAACACATGAAAACTGATGAAATGTTTGTGTTTGGGCATCAGAGCCACAGAAACACAAGAACATACCTGGGCAGTGATTTAAGATCGAGACTTGAACCACAGATTTATTATCCACCTAGAATGTTTTGCTGTGATTTGCCCAGTTTGGGAGATATTAGCTGTAGAGATGCAGAGCACTCTCTTTGTGGTGCTTTTTTTAATTCACTTTGAGCAGGTGAAATTTTGTTCCATTCTATTTAGAAGAAGACAAACATCTCTAGAGCAGATCTCCAAACTGGGCAACTGACATCAAAACACTGATGGATAATCAGCACTAGAGTCAAGAGGAAAGAATCACAGCTGATCTTATTGTTAACTGTGTGCTCTATCCAGCTTATGTAGTCAATTTGTGTGACTGGAGACTGGTGGGAAAACACATTGTGCATTTTAATCCCATGTTTTGAATGCAAGCAGAAAAATAAGCTTGAGACACTTAAAGCAAATGCTATTTACATATATGTATGTGCATGTGTGCATGTGTGTGTGGTGAGCCAAGAGGTAGCACCATCTATCATCCTCAACAGGTGTTTCTATGACAATGAGGAAAACCTTTATTATGCAGTATGTTTGAAGCATGGAAGATGCCAGTGTGGGGTCTGTATTGTTAAGAGTGTTTGTTTTGCCTTGTTACTTAGGACAGAGATAAGGAGACATTAATTTGAAAACAATTGGTGCTGTCTCAGTAACAGTGGTGGAAAGACTGGGTGTGGTGTATGTGCTGTTTTTGATCTCTAGCTGCAGAAGCTGCGTGTGTCCGTGTGTTTGTGAAGATGATAGATTTACTCGCCTCTCTACCTCATGATTCCATTCCAGTGTTATTACACAGACTTGCAAGTAAACAACTCCTGTGTTGGTTCATGTTTTATAGTAACGGCTCAGCATATGTCAGAGCGTGTACAGTAGTGTGTGTGTGTGTGTGTGTATTTCACTCACAGGGTCTGTATTGCTCGTAGTGAAGTGAAGGTGCCCTTGGCGAGGGTTTGGATCTTGTTGTCATAGAGCGATAGCAGCGAGAGATTTTGCAGGTCCTGGAAGGCGTTGGCACGAACGCAGTGAATCTTATTGGCATTCAGCAACCTGAGAGATGGGGGAAGAAAAGAAAAAAGAGGGAGGGAGGGAAGAAGGAAAAGAGGGAGAGAAGCAGCTTGTCAGAATTTTTTTAGATATTCATTCATTATACATTCCATATACATAGAAAACTATGCATAGGAACAAAGTTTATTTGAAGGTTATGACTTCTTTACTGAGTAGGAGTAAAGGGCGCCTGTTATTCAATATATGCCTGCAGTGTCTTACATGTACGTGTATGTGTGTGTGCCTGTGCGTGTGTGTGTGTGTGCGCGTGAGTGAGTGTGTGCGTGTGCAATGCACTTACAGAAGTTGCAACGCGTAGAGGCCGTCAAACACCCCCTTAGGCAGATCGGTGATCTTATTTCCATAGAGCACTCTGAGAAATCACAACACAGACTTGCTTCAGTCACAGAATATGACACCCAAGTGGCTATTCATGCACAGGCTCAGCTCAGGGCCGCTTACAGGGAGTTGAGGGAGCGCAGGCCCTGGAAGGCATCAGGAGCTATCTCTGAGATCTGGTTGTTGCTCAGGTCTCTGTGTTGAAGGAGAAGGCACTAAAATTAGTCAAGGAATTTGAGATATTGGGGAAAAAAGGCCAGTTTCCTCTTTGTATGAAAGGTTTGACTCCTTTGATTTTGGGGTGGATGCTTGTCACTGGCAAGCTGGGAGGAAGCAAATGTACTGCGAGTTGGATGAAGATGACTTCCAGCTTTCTCCCATATTTGATGGTACGTCTCTTCAAGGGAGACTCGAAGCCAATCAAAACATTTGCTTGTATTATTTGTGGCCAACCATTCTTCTGTTGTGTTGCTGTGTGTCTCTGTGCGTGTGTGTGAGAAAGTAAAAATGTGATGCAGAGCCAAAATCCAAAGTGAAATACAGTAGACTGCCTCTGAACATAGCTGCTGCTAATAGGATCCGCAGGCCTCTCCCCACAGGATAACCACTAAGCCTGTGTGTCTATGTGTTTATGTGCGTGCATGTCTGTGCGAATAAATGCAACAGTAAACGAAGAACAGTCGGACAGAAAGGGAGAAAGACAGATGGAGAGACAGAGTTAATGGAGTATGCGGACTGAACCAGAGTCAACTGGATACCTTTGAAGGGAAATCATCATGTGGTGAAAAAGAGGGATATTTTCTCATTTGGGGGTAACAGTTAAATAAGTGCCCATTTGTCTTTTTGCAAAGGACTGAGGTTTCCTGGAAATGAAAATGCAGCAAAGGAGCCAACATGTGCGCTGGTGTGTGTCTGTAAACTCAGACAGTAGTGCGTTTGTGTATGTGGTGGTGCGCAAGGGCTGTTACTGCATCCCTGTCTAAAGGGGTGGTTCACGTGTAGGTCATTCAAAATGGGACAAGGTGAAAGAGAATGTGTGTGGCTGACTGTTACTGGGAGAAGAGGACATGCAGGGTCAGCACAAGCAGTGCACACAGCACAAAAAGCAAATGCACAGACAAGTGCACAATAGCCTTTATAAAACATTCACTCACCTAATTTTACCTCTTAATTAAATATTTAACTTCTTCCAGTCAAGATTATGTGATGAATGGGAAGAGTTTGACTAAGGAGAGGTTTCACATTCATCATAATGTATTGATGAATACATACTGTGTACTCAGGGTGTTGGACACAGTAGCCAGCTGAATCAACAGAGACACTGAGGGTCAACAAAGATATGAGACCATACATTGTTGTTGCTAAATGCAGAATAAGCAGCAGCAACAGATGCAGTAGCAGGTCATGTATGGAGACCACCAGGTTAGAGAGGTTTTGTTTTTGTTTTTGAGGAGTTAAGATTAGCTTTGGAGGTTTCAGAAAAATTAAATAAATGGAAATAAATATTAATTTCCTGTAAGTCTGAGTTTAAGGTAGCTCCTGTTCTCTTGTTGCTTTTGTGCTTGTGAAGCTCTTTGAACTGCATATGATATGAGAAGTACTACATGATTAAATCTGATTTAACAAGACATCAGTTGCTCCATTTGTTGCATTTCTGTTATGTTTTTATTTTGCTGGATTTGCCAAATCTGCAACAAAAGCCATTGATTTGGTTTCTATGTATATATAATATTCAGTAAAACATAATGATTATTTTTTAGTTAATGTTCCTGTTACTGTAATGCCTTTTTAGTTTAAAGGATTCATTTACGCTTAACATAAACACTGGATAGTCTGGTTTGTTATGGCTGACATTTTTCTCCCAATATATAGTATAGCCTCAAACAAAGAAATTATTATTATTTTGTCTAAAATATGAAATATTTTTTAGATTACCTTGGAGCTACATTAAGACAGCAGCTGCTTTGGTCTGTCTACTGCTCTCTGTTCACCTCATATGAACTTCAAACTGTCCCAAGGGCTGGACGATAAAACCGTGGGAATTCATTTAAGAAGGGCAGAGAAACTCCCTGACCTTCGGTTTCCTCCATCTCCCCGCTGCTATGTCAGTCAGGTCTGGTGGTGTCGGAGGTATGGGTTTGGCTGCCTGGTGTGCGCTGGCTAGTTGACCGGACAGCTGTCTCAGTGGGTGAAAAACCACTCACTCTCAACTACCAGCCTGTCACTGTTCAGAGAACAAAGCCTCAGACCTCATTCCAGCACACTCTCTGTCCCTTAATCATCATCGTCCCAGCCGGTGGTTTGCAGTTTGCCCACGCAGGCACACAACATACACACAGACTGGACACAACACTAGCCAGGGGAATACCAGTGTACAGCAAAAAATGAGAGCTGTTATTACGCTCATGTAGGATGTGAGTGCTTGCTTTCCATGCCACCCCTAGTCTGAGGAACAAGAATTTGTTCTTAAGGCACAGACAAAATAAATACTTCATGTTCCCTGGATGTGGAATGAGAAGACCGCCAATTGTCGCTTCTTTTTCCAGCCCTAAACTTCTCGTTCTCATGTGTATTATTTAGCCCTGAGGGTGAGTGTACTGATGTACTTACATCCTACGCAGTTTCTTGTAGGGAGAGAAGGCTCCGGGTGGAACAGACTTAATCCCATTCTGCTCCAGACGTCTGAGAGGAGAGGAGAGGAGAGGAGAGGAGAGGAGAGGAGAGGAGAGGAGAGGAGAGGAGAGGAGAGGAGAGGAGAGGAGAGGAGAGATTAGTTAAACAAACAATAGAGTTCTCCATGGTAACAGAGTTGAATAATCACCTCTGACCCTTAGTGATTGGCCTGATTATATTAGTGGAGATCTATTCCCCGGCTGTAATAGGTCCAGGCATGTTGGAGTCATAACATCCTCAGAACCAATAAACAGTGTGAATGCTAAAGTGCTGAGGAAAAGGACTGGAGGGGAAAATGCTCCGTCTTGGTTTGTGTGAGAGTGTTACGGCCTTTTTACCAAAAGTCATATTTCTTTGTGAGATAGCATTTACAGTTTCCAGCTCTTATGTTCTCATATGAGATCCTGAGATCAATAATGATCTCACTTGTTCTTGTTAAATTCGCTGTTATCCTCAGGGTGTCTGCAAAATGTCTGCTGAAACCTTTGCAGCAGAGTGAAATATTGCTTCTTTGAGTTTACCTTTTCCTGTGAGCCTAAGAGCTGCTGAAGTAAAGTTGACAAGAAAAGCACCTGAAAAAAATCTCACCATAAAACAACTGTCAAAGAATGAAATTAATACACAGACAAACATACACTTGGGCATCTAGTACAGAGCAGTAACCGACTCTAATCAGTCTCAGATGGGCCGAGGGAAACAGACATCCCATTAGAGCGGGTATGCATGTGTGTTTCAAGCTACTACTTAGGACCCAGCTAAGTCCCAGACCAATTCCCTGGTGTAGCTGGCAGAGGGCTGTTTATCTGCAGGTCAGTTCACAGCTTTTAAAACTGTCCTTACCGAGGCTTAGCAGGGCCCAGAGGGAGCCAGCTGCAGGCCTGTATGGTTGGTCTACCATTCTGCCTCCCAACGGAGGAACTGGCTACAGACCATGAGGCACGGGCCTGTGGTAGGCCAGCGGTTACGACAGCATCTAAAAATCATTAAGATCCTATTTGTCACCACAGGAAAATGAGAAATATTTAAAAATCTGCAAAACTCTTTGGCCAAAGGATGGCTGTTGATAGATTTAACCATCACCTACTTAAGTATGTGACTTCTTGGTGCGCAACCATTTCCACAGGATTTAATTATTCTGTTAGAGACATTTCAGATTTACTACATGCCTCTTAGGCCTCCTGCATTGCTATGTTTATTTCTATCCATGGGGGGTAAATGTTTTGTTGGGACATTAGCCACAACAGTTAACAGTTTGGGGTTTCCACATCTTTCCCCTTCAAAGGAGTGGCCTACATTTATGGAACGATACTGAAACGCAACTGACATTCTCAGGATAGCAGTGATTCCAGACCACAGATTCCTGCGGTGGACACGCTCTCTCTGTCTGTTTTTGTCTGCCTGTCCCAACGAGTCTGTGGATTTAGAGAGGAGTGACAGCACTGTGGTTCCTCTGCCCTCACCATGCGGCAGAGTGGTGGGCCAAGTGGCTTTAGCGCCTTCTCTCATCAACCAGTCTGTCTGACTGGTCCAAACCAGTCTGGCACTCTACATGCTGTTTGTATGTGTTTCAGTGTCAGTTGTGTATGTGCGTGCCTACATGCTGTGGTATTCCGGTGTGTATCAACACACAGCGAAACCTCATGAGCCATACGAGGATGCACACACAATTCTGCCTGACAAGTTTTAAGCCTTCACATTGTCACTCCTTGTAGATCAATATGTGGAAGCGACTTAATCCCTGCAATCAACAAAGGAGCTACTCTGTCCAACCGGCAGACAGAAAAAAAAAAAAGATACAATCTCTCAGAGTTGCCAGTGGACAGACGATCAATGGTTAGCATCCAATTTATCAGGCTCAACACTTGTATGTGTGTCTGAGTGTGTCTGAATGTGTGTGTGCACGTTCTGTTGTTTGTATCAGTCCAATCAATGTTCTTCATCCTTTTCATTAGGGCCTGATCATGGTTTTCATTAAGGGGAAACACATTATGCCTTTGGGTATTCATCCAGTGAGTGCGTGAGTGAGAAATAGATGGGAGGGCCATAGCGGTGTGGATGAAAGGCAGGGGGAGAACTTTATGGCACCATTTAGTCATTGCAGACAGGGACTACGGTGAATAATAATCTGTTGTGGTAGCATTCGGGCTAACTGGGCCTGGTCTCACAAGAGAGACGACCAGAAACCAGCTCACATCCTCACAGCCATAAACACAACACTGGCATTCATTAGGGTAAAACGGGGCAGAGAGGTTGCAATCCTCCGATTTGTACATAATGAGACCAGCATGTGTGTGTGTTTGTGAGTTACAGAGTGCCTCATTAACAAGGTATTAGGCTAGCCTTGATATCTAGCAGCCGCCCTTGCTGTAATTGAAACTGATTTTATAATGAACTTCAAGCACAGATCAAACCCGCTGCACCAAGTTACAGAACAACACCCCCCCCCCCCCCACACACACACACACACACACACACACACACACACCCTTCTTCACCGTTGATCTGCTTCCTTGATCTTGCCTGTGGTGATTAGGGGAAAGAAGGATGGAGAAGGATGGAGAGCAATGTAGAAATGAAAAAAATAAGAGGGGGCAGAGTATATTGTGAATATTGTGGAAATTAAACCTGCAAGATAAGATTCTGTTTGGGCAGGACAAAATGATAGGGCATAGTATAAGTCAGTGTTTCACCTCTGTGGTCTTGTAAAAGATGAGTCAGTGCATTGTAGAGTTTATTAGAAGAACACAGTAAAGCACCAATTAGATGTGAAGGGCAGGAAGGTTTTAAGATGTCCTTACCCATCTGCTATGCAGATAGACTGTCTATAAAACACGTGCACGATAGAACTATCTTTCTGAAGTTTCCCAGGTCTCCCATTAGTACAGCTTACTGGTTATTGGCCTCATAGATCACATCAATCTGTATGATATCCCACTTGTGGAACATTACAACTGAAGGGCATGCTGAGGAGGTCTACAAACCATAAAACACTGAAAAACTGCATCTCAGTTTTGTCAGTGTTTTATGGTTTGTATACCAGGACCAAGGATGAGGCTGAATTAACCACATCTCCAAAGTCAAAATGCAAGATGCCTGAATCCTAGCTTCTAGAAATGTCTCAGTATTTCTTGGGTGGTCATTTAATTAGACAAGAACAAGAAGTGTGAACTGCATGTCCAAATTAGGAAATTCAGAACACCACTGCACTAGAAATGGGTCAGGGTTGTTGGGGAACATGGGATCTGTGACTTCCATGCTAGCTGGGTATTTATAAACAGACCCCATGGGGAGGAGGAGACCTAGAAACTTGCTGTGTCCTCCTAACTACACACATGCTCCTTGGAAGAACATGCAATGCGACCGCTGGCTTCCTCCCTTCATCCTCCTTTTTCTCACCATACATAAATCATGATGTTGCAGTAGCATTTCATGCTGACTTCTGCCAGTGCCATGAAACCCCGATAAGGCGAATAAAAAAGAATACTTTGAAAAGTCTAGCTGTGCATTCCCAGGAACTACAGTATCCTGATAGCATGTGGGCCATAAACAGTTAATACTCAGACAGATGTTGAAGGGCTGATAAACTGAGGGAGGGATGTTAGTAAAGCACTCACATGTGGTTCACAATCATCGGAGCTGATAAGAGCATGCAGTCTCAATCTAAAGTCGGCTGTAAGTCTGTATGTGTCCTTCTCAGTGCAAAATAAAATGATGAATGCCCTACCAAGTGATTCATGCTGAAAAACCTAACCCAGAACAGCACATGTACATAAAACAAGCATGCCTTTCTGTCCCCAGCTTAGTGAAACCCCTACATGACCAAGAAAATGTTGATTGATACAAAGAGGGAGCTTCACTAAATATGTTGAGAATTTTTTTAAAGAAATTTATAACGGATATTTTCCATGTCAGTCAAGTTTTCAGAAACTTTCAAGCTTTTTTTTTTTTTTTTACATATTATATTTTAGACTCAGGGGATTTTTGCTCTGCACAAAATACACCACAAAGACAAAGCAAAAAAAAAAAAAAAAAGAAAGAAAGAAAGAAAGAAAGAAAGGAAAAGAAAAGTTTCTTGAGCATTTCATTTGTTAATTAAGTATGAAGTGAAGGATCTGAATATTGACTTTTTGTTAAAAAATGGCAAAACACTCAAAAATATAATTTTTTTGTGTTGAGATTAATGATTAAAATAAACACGTCTCCTGTAAAATGAGTCTACAACATTACAAAACATACCAACACTTTATTTTGTGACCAATATGACCATGCATCTGTAACTGAGTAATTTGGACTTTGAAAACATCTTTTGGGGCAGATCTAATAAACTTTTCCCTTTGAGGATTTTATAAAGAAAGCAACAGTGTACTCACATTTCAGCCATGCTGTCAGGCAGGTTTGCTGGGATGGCAGTCAGACCTTTTCCTCTACAGTCCACAATGTTGTTACTGCAGGTACACATGGCAGGACAAGAGCCTCCACCAATGCTGCAAGGCTGTAGGCTTGAAGAATCCTGGTGTCCTGAAGAGAGAAAATCAGAGGATATGAATAGAAGAGAGGAACATGCAGCTGCTACAGGTGTGTGAGCACAGGTAGATAAGATGCAACTGATTGCTGGAGATTTTTTGTGGTGACATAAAGGAACTCCTGCTCTTAAGTGGAGCTCAAACTCCTTTGCGGCTGCTCAAGTCATCAGCCCTTTGTGTTTTATAAACTAAATTGCAAATGAACACACATTCCTAGGGATGAGGAAAAGAAATAAAACAGAAAGCCTTATGTATCTTTTAGAATCTGTGGGAAGAAACTAGGTTATCCATGAAAGCAGTGCAGAAGTATATGCAAGAGAGAGAAAGCACTTGAATGAGTTGGAGTGGCAATTGAAGGTCTCCCAATAACATCCATTGATCTCTTCACAAATATTCCTCCTGAGTCTGCGTTCTCTGGGAGGAAACTGATGCCATTCTGCACATTCAGCTTTACAACCCCCCACCTCTCCACTTCTAAAACGCTTCAACTTTTTAATTTGCATACAGAGCACGCAACCCATCATGCTGTCTCTAGATACCTGTTCAAATAGCTATGGCACTGTCAACAGTGTGGTGAAGAGCGGGCGCTGGCAGTACAGCGTGTTTGGTGTGTGCGTACAAGATGTGTGTATGCAAGTCTAACCCAGATAAAATGAATAAAACAGACTTTTAAATGGCCTCATTTACACAGCATTACTAATCCAAGTTTCAAACCATGAATATTTGATCACGTTCCTATCTATCGCTCAGCTTCTGTGGAAAAATGCTGGCGAGAGAGTGAAGGGGGGAGTAGACATTCACGGAGAGGAAGACAGAGTGAGTGATGGTGAAAGTCAGTGACAGGGAAAGCATAATTCCAGAATCATTATGGTTTACCATAATATTACTGGCTCTAGCTCTTGGACCATTTACCTAATAAGACATGCTTAAGGTCAGACTTCATACATCTGGTCAATCATAATCAATTACCTGATGGGCCGGAATGCTTTGACACATCTTGAAATCAAATCAGTAAATTTCATCATGAGCGTGAATCAAAACCGGTACAGTCCCTCAGCCCATGTGATATGAGGTATTGTGATCAGAGGACAGCAGACGTTTGACAGATCTGGGATCAGGTATAGGGCAGAGAAAAACTCCCTTCTGATCCAACATGGCATATCTGACAGGCCTGGGATCAGGGGGAGTGCAGAGCACAGCTGGAGCGCCCTTAACAATGACAGCTCTCTGACAGGTATGCTTGAGGTGAACCTGTTTGATGTTTGCTCCTCCCATGTTTTTCTTTTTTTTTTTCTTTCTGGCTGTTTCCCCATTATCTCTTTCCCTTTCGCCATTGCCCTTGCCTTATTTGCTTTCATTCGTCTATCAATTTTCCCCTCCTCTACATGCTCTTTCAGACTCCCTTTTAAACATCCTCAGCCTCTTTATCACTGCAACCCATTAGCTTCTGTCCATTTGCTCACAAGTCTTTATATTTAACTGCACTCCATCGCTCATCTCCACAAAAAATGTCATCACTGCCGTCTGCCCTCTGTCTCCTCTGCAATTTCCCCTTTTTATACAATAATTCCTGTTTCACACTACAAGAGTTGTACTGTATTCAGTCCTGAAGCAATTTATTATTAATTACTCATCTCAAGCATAATATTTGTACTTTCGCGTTATATTGTGGGAGCAGTTATGCAGCAGAACTAGCCATCCATTTTCTGTCATACATAGCATGAAGTTGGCACAAGCACCTTTTTAACGTTGAGTTTGCTCTGCTGTAAATGATCAAGGGAGCTATGTGTAATGTTTTGTTTGAACAAAATACAGCAAATACCATTAAGGCAAGCTAGAGTAACTGTAATCGAAAGCAGAAACAGATGATTGTGTAATTGGCTAGAGCGAAGGGGGAAAAGATTTTCAGCCAGATTTAAAACCCCAACACCTTTCCTGCTTTCTTTTCTTTTTCTTTTTTTTTTTACCCCTTTTCAAAGAAACAGAATCAGATCAGAAAATGCATCTAGTTGCAGAAACATACGAGATAACACAAATGAGGGGCTGGTTATGCACAAGAGTCCCTCCAACTTTGAACGTTAAAGAAAAAGTGTCTACTCTGCAAATGTTGTTTTTAAAATCCAATTTTCACCTGGATTTGGTACTTTTTAAAACTGCATTTCCAATGTTTTTTATCATTAAGCATCAGCATACAGCACAGCAATGTTTTCTAAACTGTTAAATAATGAGCCCCATTTTTAAAGGGGCCTGATGATAAATCACTGCCTGGAAAAATATTTTTCCTCAAAGCAAAGCAGTAAATGTGTTACCCTGCTCATTACTGGCAAAAATTTACAATACAGTGGTGCTTTCCAAAAGCCCAAAAAACTGGGCCTGACAGAAAGTGAGTCATAATACAGGGTGCTGCAGAATTTCATCATATTTTGAATCGATGAATAACATAACAGCAACATGCCTCTCTTCTCCATCTTCTTTTCTTCCAACACAGCGCCACCCCACCCCAAATCCCCCGCAGGTGGCCTGGCCTGGTCACAGCTCACACTAAATACACGCACAACCGCACAGCGCTGAACATCAAAAATACAAAAAAAAAAAAAAAATGTGTGCGCGCATGTCTCTGTGTGTGTGTGTGTGTGTGTGTGTGTGTGTGTGTGTGTGTGTGTGTGTGTGTGTGTGTGTGCCAGCGAGTCAGTCCCTAATGAGTCCTTCACTGGGAGTTCAACTTCTGGTCACTCATCCTCTCAAGAAGAAACTGGGAGTATGTGTTTGTGGGTGTGCATCACTGTGTGCTTGCACACAGAAATACATAGCAATATATTTCATGCTGGTGTTAGTCAGCCCAAAAATGATTTGCTATTAAGACTATCAAAAAAAAAAAAAAAAAAAAAATATATATATATATATATATATATATATATATATATATATATATATATCACTCAGTGTCTGTCTACAACACTCCTTTTAATTTTTTAGGCATTTTCATACAACTGCAGCCTATATCTGCATGCTGCATGAATTGCAGCACTCCATCATTCAAAACCTCAACTTTCTATATCCGTATCCTATCAGAAACCAAATTTCCCTGACACCCCCTGCTCCCCTTTCGTATCTGGAATCGTTACACTCCCACGCTTTGAGTCTCTTTCCCTGGGCGATGAATAGTTAATGATCTGTGCTGTCACGCCGTATGGCTGCGTAAAAATCACAACCCATGGAGAGAGAGAGAGGCAGAGAGAGGTACACACACACACACACACACACACACACACACACACACACACACACACACACACACACACACACACACACACACACACACACACACACGTAGACACAAACACCCCTCGCAGCTGGCGTTGCAAGTGAGATGGCC
Organism: Archocentrus centrarchus; assembly: GCF_007364275.1. Taxonomy (NCBI): domain Eukaryota; kingdom Metazoa; phylum Chordata; class Actinopteri; order Cichliformes; family Cichlidae; genus Archocentrus; species Archocentrus centrarchus. Next base: position 17,860,851 of record NC_044360.1, read on the forward strand.
TTGTGGGGAGTGGAGGTTCTCATGCTGTTTTTCCATTGTCCGGATATGATAACCCCAAAGCACGGCATGACACACCCACATGCACATGCTCTCTCTTTCTCTCTCTCACACACACACACACACTGCAAGAGGGAAACAGTGACTTCAAAGCCACAATTATCCTTGCGCGAGAAGGTGAGAACCCATAAATAATGGAAAACTGAGGAGAAAGGGTCTACTGTCAGTGGGGGCAGCCATTGCTCCAGCTGTGCGTTGGGCATTTTCCTTGCACCACTGCCAGCTCCTCAAGAGGTGGGCACTCATGCAATGGCCAGAAGAGAGCATTAGGTTGCCAGATTGTCATGTGGCTGCCAGGTGAATACACACTGGCACAAAAACACAGGAAGTGGACTGGGAGGTATAGAACATATACTCCATAGGGACATTTTGTTTGCTGTCATTTGAGCAAAAAAAGCAAATAGGCTTTTATGAAATCAAAAGTTTAGTGTAAGTATGTCTTACCTGAGCAGCTGAATTCGTGTTTCTGTACCTCTGCCACATTGAGACCTCTGAGCTCAGGAGGGGCAGTGCACTGTGTGAATAAGCCAATTGTAGGCCTCTGTCTGAGCCACTGGGCCAGCCACGCCAGGTGACAGTCACAGTGCAGATTATTTGAGTGGAGACGGCTGTTAAATGAGAGAGAGGAAAATAACAAAACTGAATGACTGAAGAAGTTTTCTTCCGCTGTCTAAAATACCACTAACTGAAGACATAAATAGCATAAAACGTGTCTATTCTTTCCTACAACTCATCACATCCAATCCCTGTGGCAAAACACAAATGATATGCTACACAGATGATTATAAATGACACTTTCTAAAAATGAGGAACACTAAATAGGTCTTTTCTAAACCTACTCCAAACACTGCATTCCTGCAGTGCTATGCCTGTCCAGAATAACTCTTGCTGGGTGAGGCGGACCTCTGGAGCATGTGTGTTAACTTGCAAACCCATGTACGCAGACACATGGTGTACACACAAACAGAAAAGCCATATAATACTACCCCACTGGGAGCCTGAAATGTCACCACAAGAGCAGTGGAGTCACGGTCCAGAGTTTCAGCAGGCATAATTGTTTTAATTTGTGCATAATTTCAGATTTAGTAATCACATACAATGCACAATACACAATAGACTTGTGGAGCTATTTGTGTCTATCTGGGCCAGTTGTTGTCTTTAGATGGAGGGGATAATGGCCCCTGGCATTGCTACAGACCCTTCTGTGGTACTCTGTGGTTATGGCTGCCACCCAACATTGACTGGAATGACAGAACCTGTCTACTCCCATTGAAATCACACAGGACTCAGCCCTTTTCTTACTTTGCCTGCTTGTGTGTGGAATATTGTTTTACTTTAAGGAAAATATCTCCAGAGAAGTGGGAATTATTGTGGTGGGTTTTTTGAGACTTACAAAGTCCGTAGTTTGGGCATGTGGTTGAAGCTAGAGACGGGGATGCTGCTGATGTTGTTGTTGTTCAGCGTTCTGTAAAAAAGGAAACAAAATTTTAGCATCAAACTTTTTTTTTGTAATCAATTCTCTTCTGTCCTGTCTCTTTAAAGACGTCCCCCTCTCTATCCTTTCATGGCCCATTGGGAATCTAGCACGTTATTCCACACATATGGGGAGCCCTCGCACTTCTTTAAGTGTAGACATTCATGCATGCAAATATGCACAGACGCAGTCACAGGCAAGCACACAGTCCTGATCACAACACTTTCATCGAACCCTGGGCATCAGCTGCAGAAAGAGAATTGGGTCATTTCAATCAGCCTAATAACCCTTTGCAATATTTCAACCTGCTCCCCTTTTTTCAACACAAGCTGTCCTCCTCCCCCATGAAACCTATAAATACAGACCCCATCAAAACAACCCCCATCCCTTCTTATACCATTGTGACAACCCTATGACTATTTTCTCCATGTCATAACAGCAGCTGTCATATTTTTCAAACCCTTCATACACAAACACTCATACAAAACAGTCTTTCCCATAAAAAATAACAAGGTTGTTTAAGTGCCCTTGTCCCCCTGCCTGAACTGTAAGTCTAAATTGTTTCAGGTGGAGAGCTCTAACAGAAGCAGCTTACAGAGATTTTAGACAAGGGATGATTAATTGATTGTTCAAAAATTGCTTAGCATGGTCACCAATGCATGTAGGATTGAGTGCTAACTTGAATGGGATTTTTTTTAACAAAATGGTAGGAACCCTCTTGTCAGATGGCCTGCCCAGAAGTGGGTGATGTGTGTAGATGGAGGTGGAGTAGTGGGCGGGTGGGGGGGTGTTAATGTGAATGAGGGGAACACTGCTGTCAACTGTGACTTAATGGAGCTTGGTCTCCATGATGCTGTCCCCCTGATGAGGCCCACAGGGGGTATTTTGGTATTAGCCAGGCCTGTGCTTTGTTAGTTATGCTTATTAGCAAGGCCAAAACAATGTCTTAATTTAACTAAGTGCTTTAATGGAACAATAGAGGGTTGGGCTGGATGAATAGCATCACTTCAGATACTTACAGCACTTCCAAGCTTCTCAGAGCTCTGAAAGCTCCATCCTCTATGCAGCTGATGTGGTTTTTATCCAGCTGGCTGCAGATCACACACAAGAGAGAGGCTTTGTTACATGAGGCACATACAGTAAACAATTTTTCTGGCTCCCTATAGGGTATTTGTAATCATGGGTACAGTAAGGAGAACACCGATGGACTGTGGTAAATCAATACTGGTTTAGTCATCTCAGCTCTTGTAACCCCAAGAGTAGCACTTCACTAATTGTTTATCTGCATTGATACACCTCATAAATCTACAGTATGGGTCCGTGTGAAGATGCAAATCAGTGTTGCTGCAAGACATCTTTGGGGAGCTGTGTGTGTGTGTGTGTGTGTGTGTGTGTGTGTGTGTGTGTGTGTGTGTGTGTGTGTGTGTGTGTGTGTGTGTGTGTGTGTGTGTGTGAGAGAGAGAGAGAGAGAGCGAGAGAGAGAGAGAGAAAGAGAGCGAGATTGTGTGTGAGAGTGTGTATGAGGTAGTTAGTCTGCTTAATCACAGTGATATATTGCATGCTGAAAGTCCACATACCAACATGTACATAATGTTTTACGGTTCCCAAAGGCCATTAACTTAACCAGTTAAATATTGGAAAATGTTAATTCACAGTAGCTTGTAATATAATAATTTACTCTGGATAATCTTGATTGACTCTTTGTTGACTTCCCATCACTGATTTCAAGAGTTATTCTAACTAATTAACCACTTCCTTTAGCAACTACTTTCTTGACTGATAATTTCAGATTTTGCTGGATTTCCATCATAGTAAACTCAAAACCTTTGGGTTTTAGACTGTAGAGGCAATGCATTTTAAGATATCATCATGCCCTCTGAGAATTAACCTTATATAGACCAATCCTTATTTAATAATGAAGATATTTTTTAATTGCAGGGCTAAGCACATCCTTCCCTGCTGGAAAGAGTGAGGTACTCACAGGTTTTTGATGTCTGTAGCTCCCCTAAAAGCTTTTCTGGGAATGGACTGGATGTAGTTCTCACTCAAATCTCTGTGGAGACAATAAGAAGGCATCAGTTAGACACAATCTATCCTGGACGATGGCTTGGTTTGGTCTTTTTAGTCTGAGACAATGTGTTCACAACACAGCTCCATTTCAGAAGCAATATTAACATGTTCTGTGAACCTTTCACTTCTAGTGTTTAAGCATGCTTTGCTAACAGCAGGATTCCAACTCCCTCTTTTACCACACTCAATGGTGCAGAACAATTAATCTATGGGCATTTTTTCCTTTCTGCCAAACACCCTGAGGTGTGGTACTGCATGGCCAACTCATTCATAATGAAGATGTTATTTTTTTTTGTTGGCCGTATTATTCAGTGTTCACTCAGGCTATAATTTGTTCACTGTCCCCTGACCATGTACTGGTGTGAGGCACCAGCTCATTGCCTGCAAACACACCAAACAAACAGACAGCTGGGCAGTGACCGATGAGATATTCTTGGCATTCCTGCTGTAGCACAAAGAGCATTATTTTCTGATTGTATGTGTGTGTCTAGCACCTAGTGATGCATAAAAATTGAGCATTTGAAAATTTCTTGTGTGTAAAGTTGAAGAGAATAAGAGTCCAGAAGACATAGTTTAATTAGCAGAGTCCATTATCTGTTGTTTAAATGGTGAGCAAACCTGACTCAGAAAGACTTTAACAATCTTCTATGCATGCACTACTCAGGAAAACTCTTGGGTGCTGCCAGAGAGGCTTCTGCCTCATGCAAGGAGGGCTCCCACAGCTCGGACAGATGTAAACAGAGCACTTATGGTCACCCACAGACGGGCTAAGGCACAACACCAGAATCCGACTTTGATGACTCCTGCTTATTTAATGTTCATGCACACCACAGCATGCAGTCCTCTGATGCACACAACAAATATCCACACTAAAACCCTCATGGGGTAATGCTAAAATGAGTTCCCAAGACACACAGTCTCACATAGTGCCCCCACTGGGTGATGCTTTCCAGAATGTTCCTGGGAATGAATATCGCACAGGCAGGATACAAAAGAGGGGAGTAAAACACATTACAGCGGTCATGTTGTGCAATCTATCTAATGAATGGGTGGTTGTTTCTTCATGGTACGGCAACAATTAAAAGAGTACTATGCAGGCCTCTGTGAATACACCACAATTAAAATGGAATTTGTGTGTTTGATTTGATGGCATAAAATATTGAGGTCAAATTGAATTGTGGCAGTCCAACTTGTTGGGTCTTGCCCCATGTTTGCAGTCTCACTCCATTAAAAGATGGTTGTGTGTTTGGTATTACAATGATGTTCAATAGGAATGACCGTGTTACGGGCACTTTTATATAGCGGATAAAGCAACAAATAAGCAGCCCTGTTATCTCAGCTTTATATGGCTGCTATTCTGAACACACAAAAACCTGACAAGCACGTACAGATGTGCAAATGAAACACACAAGTAGCTGGCTTGTGTTCAGACAGGACATAAATATTCCATCTGGTGGCACATTCTAATTTTATCCTGTGAGGTTTCTGAGTTGTATTCCCTCAGCAGATCTGCATAACATCTGCTTTCATTGAGATATATGGCAACACAGTTAGCAGGCAATTTAGGCAATTACACAACAATAATCTATCTATTCTGTCAGTCTGCTATATTTTGCAGGATCATATCCCAAACATCAAACCGGCTTCGTGTCTCCTAACTAGCAAGCATGAGAGCCAGAACGGTTGTGCTCCCTCCAGCTCCTTTGTTGTTCTCTTGGCAAAAAAGCCTGAGTGAAGAAATCAAAGCTGAGTCAGTCTGGCACCCGAGCTATATCGGTGCTGCTTATCAAAGTGGCTCTGCGCGATAGGAATGCTTTTGGTCTACCTGGCCCTGAACTCTAATTACCAATTAGTCCTCTCACCTTCTCCTCACCTTTCTGCAACAAAAACGCAAATGCACACAAAAGATGCCTGGGTGGTTTTCTACATACATGTTGTTAATGACTTCTTGCCCCTGGACATATGCGGATATCTTTTCTCTATGTGGTGGTTGTATGTGTCTGTTCACTCCCAGGTTCCAACAGGAAATTTCATCAAATTGTTGTGCCTAAGATGGCATTAATTGCTAGAGGCTACAATAGGTGCAAGGAGAGGAAGAAAGATGTAAAGATAGGGACAGACATGAGAAGTTGGAATGCAAGAAAAGGATGGAAAGCTCTGATGATATGAATGCAATCTCATGTGTGTAAGTAGTAAAATGAAAGCTCTAGGGTGGAATTATCATGCTAAACCCCCATAATCCTGTTAGCATGCTAAAACATAGTTGGCTAGAGTGATCTATAGACTCCCAATTATGGTGCTGTTTGGCCGGATTTGGTGCCGAGGTCGTGGGAGGTCACTTTAAAAAACATCAGTCTATTCTGGGACAGTGTGTACCCAAATCAAACCCCCATGATATCCCTAAATGATGCTAACTATAGTGCCAGAAAATCCTCCTTTCTCTCATTTACTTATATTGCTTTTGTCCCTTTGCCTGTTTCTTTCTCTCCCTTTGTCACATCTAACACAATAATCACAGTGGTCATGGTTTGGAGTCTGAAGTCTTCTGTGTCCTATAAGGATTTATCGACGGGTTAAACTCCTACAGGAGCCAGAACGATATTAAATTTAGCAACTCAACATTTCTGCATTTACACATTCTTAAAATGGCAAACAGGACATTTCTGTGGGAGACCATACTGTATTTTACATAGTCTGTGGTTGCCCCTCACTGGTATTTTCTAAGCCTAAGCCCAACTGTGTTGCCTCTGAGAATTTTGACATTTCTGATTAGTTTAAAAGCTGATTTCAGGGAAGCACTGATCCCTTCAAAAACAGACATCATTATGTGAGAACAGTCACCACAAATAGAGATAATTGTCACCATGGTGTTTAACACTAAGTTATGACAATAAATCTAATGTTAAAGCCCTTAGCTTTTAGCAAATATCACAACAGTGCCTCACTTGTGCAGCAACCCAAACTTAGTGAAGAACTCAGCTGGAATAGTCAGAAATTACAAAGAAGCCACTTCCATCCTTTCTGCGCCTTGTTTCTTTGCATTCAAGTGTCTGGCCAATGCACGTTTTAAAATGTGAATCTGTGTACTGCATCAGACTTAGCTAACCTCAGGGTCATTCGATGGTGAAAGATTGCAGGAGAAGATAAAGTCAGGAGAAGCAGGAGGAGAGGTCACAACCTCCAGACTTCTTGCCATTTGCCAAGCTCTGATCAGGGTAGAAGAAACCGTCACAGTCTTGCAGCAGTTGCCACTGCCCAGACTCCTTCCATGCACTCATTACAATGCACTGAAGAATATCCTGAGGCGGTCCCTCAGCCTCCACTCCAAATCCAGGCCTCCATGCATCTCACAGATTGCTGTAATGATGTTAGACTTGCAACTTTTTCTTTCCTTATTTCCTGCCCACAGCATGCCTTTTTTTCATCATAGGTGTGTGAACCAATGCCTAAGTGAGTGTTCAAAAGAGTCAGGACCTGGTATACATTTACCTTAATGTACTACATACCATGCAAGTGGGCAGTTAGTTCATTAATGCACCCCTGGCTCTTTTTGGGTGACGCCGCTCACAGTTCATTCCCATTGTTGCCGTAACGATGCGGTAACAGATGTTTTCAGGTGTGTCTTTGCTGTATGAACTACTGCCTCTAATATACTGCGGTCAGGCTTTTTAAGGTTTCACTTATTCAAGACCTCAAACAATCTCATTGTTTAATCAGTGTAAATTGCTCTGACAATAAACTTAGCTACTGATATGCTGGTTTACAAGAATCCCCGCAGAGTCTATATCTGGAATAATTAGCAATGTTATCAGACATAGCTCAAGGCGCCTGGTCTGGAGATTAGCTCTACACTCAAGGTAATGTCTGGTTCCTGTCTGATTCACATCATTAACCTCTGATCTCTATCTCACTATACCGCACTAACACTGTACACAACTTCAGCTTTCTTCGGCATGACACAAATGCCTACTATGGTTTAATGTTCATATATGGATCCAGTGTAAAGAGATCAGTATTACACTTTGTGATGCCTCTAATTCTTTAATCTTTATTTGTGACAGCAAAATGAAAATCTGGGATGCTGCAGCTGTTCAATTACTTAATTAAACACAGTGACTATATTAGGTTACCTGTCTTTTTTTTTTGTTTAGATTTTTGACTGGAAAACTAAAGAAACTACATGTTTATATAGGAGCAACTTAATAATCACAAGATAGCTACACCCAAATCAGACACTTTTTACTCTATATGGGACCATGAAAGCTACTTTCAGCTGCTCCCTTGTAACAAGAGGCCACCACAGCTCCGCTTGTTTTACAACAGGTGCCCTTCCTGGCTAGAATTGAACCAGCAACCTTTTGCTTGCCAAGCAAATGTATTAACCACCACACTATAGAGGCACCAAGCATAAGGGACTATAATTACCAAAATGAATATCATGCTGTATTAAAGCTAGCTTTCTGGACTAGGGTTTAATATTTTTCCCGAAAATGACATGAATCAAATCCCGGGAAATGACGAGCCATTTCCCGGGAATCCCGGGAAAAAGTTTATTTATTTTTTTATTTTAATTAGGCCTTCTGTAGCCTGTGTCGGCCTTAACCTATTGTGATATTGTAGAGGTAGCTTTCCAGCTATGTCCTGTTATGCCCAGTAGGGGGTAACGTCGGCTTGATTAACGCAATAAAACCTACATCTCAGCATTTGAGTGCTCGAGCTATGCGGTGTTGTATCGTTCCTCAACACTCCCTTAACAAATATAATTCGAATATTCCTCCATTGTACATGGAATTATACCAAGCTATTTTACAACTGCTGGTGCAAAACAATACGGTTCATGTCCACAGCATTGATAATGGCTCAGCCACGCTGTCGTGGCGACATCTGTTGCGCTATATCTCCACCAGTGGAACGCTGTAATAGTCATTGAAAAGTTAACTACCGTACTACACTATAATATGGCATAACACAGGGCCTTGAGTAATGCACCACGACTTGGTCATTGCCATTCTGGCAACAGCAAATTTATAACACCGTGTCTGAGGGTTAAAGTAGGTTCGCTGTGAATCGTCTTTTGAAAAACTGGCCAATCCTTATAGCCTAAAAAATATATATTTTACTCAACTCCATTTTAAAAGCGAAATATGTTAAAGCAATCTATTTCATGATAATTTCTTCACCCATTAGGCCCGTATCCTAATTCATGATTGTTAGTAAGCGGCTGCAAACGAGGAAAAGAAACACTTGAAGTTAAACAGATATTTCTTTATTGTTCAGGGCAGGCATATTTTATAGGCTATATAATGCAATATAACAATATATAATAATATAAAATTATATAATACAAAATACCTTAGGGTAAACACATTGCCTACGATTTCAACAAATTAAAGAGGAAAAAAGTACAACTGTGTAATACCTCTATTAAAACGCTTGAGATGAAGGCTGAAGCCTTAAACGGAGGCTGAACGTGCCTGAAATGAAGAGTAATGCTTTTCGCATTAAACGAACCCTTCTCTCAATATTTCCTTAAATTTAACATTCTGAAGCTTTCTTTTCTTTCTGAAAGTCAAATCGACGCGCACGACTTTTTTCCCGGTTTCCCGTCTAACGTTTCCCGGGAAACGGGAAATGGTTCTGATCGCATTTCCCGGGAATCCCGGATCCCGGGATTAAACCCTATTCTGGACCAGCAACTCATCAGGAGAGTGTTTACTGAGATTCTGAATCATATGAGAAGCAGTGTTGCAGCTCATAGATTTCTATAGTATTGCGCCTCTTTTTGGAACCACAGAAGTTGCCCTCTTCTGGTCATCAGGAAGAATGCACACATCTGCATTGGCTTCACTTTTCAGGCAGTCCAGCTTTCATATACAGTCTGTAGTTAAAACCTGCAAAGCTTCAGGATATGTGGAGTGGAATCGTTCATATCTTCTAATGACCTTTGTGCACATAGACGTATTTGCACATGAGCTTACATGTGAAAACAACTGCCTCTGTCATACCATAAAGATTTCTTGGTCTCCTCTTTTGTGTCTCCACATTTGGCTGTCAAAAGAATTGAAATACGGGCTTATAAATCATTTTTAACGATATGCTTTAAAAGTTTAAAGCCTTTAAAGAAGAAGTGTGCACTCTGCAATGTAGCCTTAACTTCAGTGATGCCTTCCACAGCTATTGGTCACCATTAATGCTTAATTATCTTTGTACATTTCTGTATATGTTTTCTTAGAGGTTTTAATGGCGAACTAAGGCTGTTTTTCAAAGAGGTATTCTCAAATAATATGCTATGAAATAAATACATGTTATTTTTTGTTCTTTCACTGTCGAATAACTTGAAGAAAACCAGCTATACCCAAAACACTTTTCTGGTCATCATATAAGCTACAGTATAAAAGTGCTGGTAAATGAAGACCGCTTACCCTCAAGAGATGAGATTTGTTTGGGTGATAGCTCTTTTAAATTTCACAAGCACAGAAAATCTGCAGAACGTAAAAGCACCATATAGAAATCTTTTTTCACAGGCCAGTGACTCAGTAATGCAGACGGGGATGAAGGTTTCCTGTTGCTGCTTCATCATTTCATCACTCTCTCTTCAGTCCATCTCTCACTGCATTGTTCTTTTACAAAGAGTTATAGAGTCGAGCTAAGAAAACATTTCAACCTATTTGAAAAAAAAATCTCACAGTCAATGAAAAAAGCTCCTGATCCATTTATAACTAATTTAACTTTACACCGATAAATAGAGTATCGCTGTAAAAGAGTTCCCTCTATGATCCCTGTGTAAGTGCATTTATGTTAGGGTGAGTGTTTGTTTTCTCAAGTGCTTGACTAGATTACATGATAAGAAAATGTTTACCCTTGCCAAATGCTCTTAATTTTATTCTACCATTTAAAGAGGGAGAAAAAGACAGAAAGACAGAGGGGGAATGTGTCTGATTACTTACTCATTAAGAGAGTTAATGAGGTGTGTGAGAGCTGTTAAAAGAATGGCAGTGTGCTGCCACTAAATGCTAACTACTTTCTTCCTCTCTGCATGGTAAAAACCCACAAGTAGACACACACATATAAACAGCTACATAAACAAAGTGTGGGGCTTCAACAAGAAATCACCGCACGTGGAAATGTACCAACAAATGACTCAAGATACAACTGCAAATAAGGAGCACACAAACTGTTTATGTCTACATATTATTTATTTCTGCATCAGAGGCATAATTTACTAAACTGTTTATTAGTAATTGAAGTGAAGGGTTGACACTCAAATTCAGACTGGGAAAAACTAGGACTTGAGGAAATTTTGAAGTTGGCTTTCGTGTCAAAAGACTTTCTCTGTGACTCCAGACTTTGACCTGGTAAAATCTCAGAAACAACAGAAGGAGACGGCAGGCAGGCAGGCAGGCCACAAACCATTACTATGATTTAAAAAATTTAATTAGGCCTAATCTATGTTTTGAAAACAAACAAATAAAAAGCTTCAGTGATTTGAAAGGTGTTACATCTGGACAACTGTCAGCACTCAGAGGCCACAACACACAGAGAAAAAATAAATGAGAGTTAGAGTTAGATTAAGGCTATTTTTTAGCTAAAAAAATATTTCATGTGATTGAAGACATAAACAAAAACTTTGCTATGTTGACATGCTTCTTTTATGTGTAGACTTGTTTGTGGTTCAGATTCAGGTGAAAAACAAAGGAAGGTGTGAAGAGGGAGCGGATAACACAAAGATAATGAAGTGAAAAGGTGTATAGATCGAGTCTGTGGGGCCTTTGGACACTTGCCAAAAACACAGTCATGTACATGTGCATTTGTGTGGCCTGGAGAGAGTGACTATCAAGACTATCTGTGCCTTACTCTCACTCTCATGCCCTCCCCCGATCCTGCTCTCTCCACACCTTCACGTTTTGCCTCCTTTCTGGCTATAATAAATGATAAACATGCCTCTTAGCCATGCCTCCCTTCACTTACTCTGCTGTCTGACCTCAGTGTTTTGTTCCTCCATACAGGGGTAAGTGAAATCTGGACAAGCGAGCCAGACACCACTACCACCACCACTATCATCATCATGATTACCATTATCATCTGGAGGTCAAAGCACTGTCTTAAAGTCTTAAAATCCTTCATTCATGTTCACACAAATTATCATCCACATGCACACAGATGTGGTACACTCTAGCACGCAATGTGTAAGGTGCCTCTCTAGTCTCTTTGTGGTGGAGAAAGGAGGAGAGAGCTTAGTGGGAGGAGGACTGGTAAGCAGGGAAGGAAAAATTGCTGCTTTTATAAAGAGAAGAATAAAGAGGCTGCTTTAGGAATACTCTTACACAAAAACCCAGGAGATAAAGTCTCGCTTTCCTACTCTCTCTCTGTCTTCCTGGACTAAATATAGGCTCTACAAAGAATCATAATGAAAAACAAATACAAGGCTAATACAGAATGCGGCACAATTCACTGGCATCTGTTTGTCTTTGTTGTCTTTGTTTTCTTTTGAAGGCTAATGTCAACTAAAACTAGTACAAACAGGCAGGGAAAATAATTGATTGCAGCTACATATCACCCCCCCCCCCCCCTTTCCTCTGCAGTGTCACTTTCTCTATTTATTTATATGAACTTCAGGAAATATGTCATCAAGCAGCATTATCTCATTTCCAACAGGCTTGGTGGACTGTCATAGCTTTAACCCTCTAAAGTCTCGCACTTCTGCACATACTGAAAGATGAAAAAGGAGGCCGTGCGGATGCACATGGGGAGAGTTTGTGATTTGTTCTGATGAAAAAACAGAGCTAGAGAGAGCTAACACACTCTGTCTCTCTCTCTCATAACACATACGCACGCACGCACGCACACACACACACCCTCAAACTGTCTCTTTTCGATGGGACCTAAAGGGGATTTCATGGATGGACTCCACTCTAATCATCTGCAGCTCACCGACCAATGAGAAACACACAGTGCTCCCAGACTGGAACACTCAACAACCACCAAGAGAAAACACAATGTCAGTGGAACTTATCAAGTCCACATGATAGCTGACACACACACACACACACACACACACACACACACACACACACACACACACACACACACACACACACACACACACACACACACACACACACACATACTGAGACTCAAGACAGAGCTGGTTTAACTGTTATCCACATCTCTTCTTTCACTGTAAATGATTCATGATGTCTGTGTGTTTGCAGGCTTAAAAGTCCTATATGACCGCATACATGTGGCTATGTGCTCTGCTGCCACCCATGAAGCAAATTAAAGAGTTTCTAAAGCAAAGAAAGAGGGGAGAAAATTTATACTTGGTCAGACCTCTAGATTCACCCTAATTTCCCCCTACCATTATGTCTGCTTGAGTTTCTGAGTGTGTCCAAGCCTTTCATTGGCAGTCAGGCTGAATGATGGAACAGGGCTGAGCTGCATCGATCATGACAAATGCTTACAGGCACTATCAACAGACAGCGGGAAGTACGATAACAATGGTTTGAGCAGGGACAGGGCCAAGCCCTATCTCCATCCGTCATGGTGTCTACCTGCTGGACAACAGGAGAACAATGTGAGAACAACAGAGGAAAAGGCAGCAGAGTGAGGCAGACCCACCTGTCAACAGGTCCATTATCATTGCTATTACCTATCTGTGCATTAGCCAGCGGGCTCACTCTGAGCCAGAAATAATCATCTCCATCTCTCAGAATAGCCTGGAAATCATTTTACTAGATTGGACTAATGTTTTACACAGAGCCAGGGTGGGAGTAAAAGGGAAGGAGACAGCCATTTAGAAAAACAACAAAGTCAATCTGGTTGGCCTGTCTCACTCTCTCTCTCTCTCTCTCTCTCACACACACACACACACACACACACACACACACACACACACACACACACACACACACACACACACACACACACACACACACACAGTGTGGTCTTGCTAAACTAGTTAAAGATGCCTCTTTGTGGATGGCTGGCTACCTAGAAAGTGGAAAACTGATCCTGAAGATCGGATGACAGCTTTTCCTGGAAGCGCTGGTCTGAGGTCAGTGTTATTGAGCCACTGTGATGACAGATCCACCGCACCTAACCACAGGCAGCTGATACCAGATCAGAGGACTGTCACAAAGATACACATTCAGGAGCTATTTCAATCAACACAATAACAGAAAGCTTCAAGAGGTCTAATTGACTCCATGCAAAGACGATAAGAGAGAAAACGTTTTCGTGAGAAGGAGAATAGAAAAAACATGAACATGAAGTGAGTAGGAGATTTGATGAATGCTGACCAAAATGAACCCCTGCATAAATCACCTCCTCGTTTCCTCTGTATTCCTCTAAAGAACTTGTATACAGCCTCTTCTATTCTCTAGAGTGAATGAAATCGAGAGTGAGATCTCCCAGTCATTACTTTAAGCGCTTACAGTTGCCGTCACACATGGAAAGTATCACGAGGAGACGAGAGGACTAAGCCAGAGGGAAGGTGAGCAGAGTAGCTACCTTTATGTTGTGCTTATTCTCCATCCAAATCCCTCTGAAAGCTAAACTTAAAAACAGCCCAAAGGTACATGCCCAGATATACAAAGTCAAGGACACTGAGTCCAAACAGAATTCATTAAAAAGAAAAACTGCACCTTGTCCATTTAACTCATCTCGCTATAGGTGGATATACAATTGCTTCTCTAAACTTTTTTTTTAATCATTTTTAAATTAAAAAAAAAAAAAAAAGCATACATTTTGCAGGTGTACGCTGACTTAAACATAACACGTGCTCTAAATACGCATTATGATGTTGAGGGGGAAAAAAGGCACTGAGTGGGAGGTAGTTGCTCCATAACACAGAAGACAGGAGAAGTGATGGAACAATAAACTCTAGCTCACCATGATATACGAGACAGGTGCATTGTGGCTGACATCAAGTCAACAGTTCTCCCTGGGCATACTGTATATCACCTTATCTTTAAGAGGGCACACTTGCATGCACACAGACACACGCTCCAAGGCATACATGCACATTGCTTTCATTTCCATGCGCATGGTATCCTAAGGTAGCAATGCAATCAGCAGTAAGCCAGAGGTCTCATCCTGACATTTCTACACTGAGTGGCTCAAAAAGTACACAACATAGGCATTTTGTGTTTGCCAAAGGCAAGAGCAGCAAATGCAAACAACACAGTCTCACAAACCTAAGATCGAATTAGACTTGTGCATCAAGAATATGGTAGTATTGCTATAAGTTCCTCCAGTGTAGAGTCCTTCTCAGACATGGGATACATTGCATTGTTGGCATGATCGGTAAAGGCAACAGCATTCCTGGCATCAGTCGTTTGTCTGTGTGGCTTCATTCGGATGTGCCCGTGATGCATGGTCAGAGTTTTCCTATTAAATTACAGTTCTGACTACTGAAAGATATGTGGAAATACAGGATTTCTTTTATTTGATATTCTCACAGTCAGCAGCACCAGAAACTTGGATGAGAAAAATAAGAAGCTTGCCACAGCCTTGATTTGGAACATATCAGAGGAGTTAACTAGCCATGGCAAGGCCTAGCCACAGCCATTTATAGGCCACTCTGTGTGTAGACATCATTTCTGTTTGTTTTTCTGACAGGAAAACCCTTTTCCAACACCTAGAGGCCAAAGCACACACTTATTCTCCTAATTTACACTTACAATGAGGTAACACAGTGCTGATACCCAGAATAAGTACAGTGGATGCATATAACACAACACCTGGGTGAGTTTTAGGTCAGATGTGCTCAGGAACTTTGCATCTTCTTCCACTCAGACTGCACTGCCTGTCCCAGACAGCCTATTACATAAGTAAAAAGGTAAAGGTTAACCACTGGTCAGCTAGCACTGTTTCCATGTGTGTGTGTGTCTGTGTGAACAGATTTGAGGAGGCAGTATTTCCTTCCTGTGACAGGTGTGTGTGTGTGTGTGTGTGTGTGTGTGTGCATGTCAGGGGTCAGCAGAGGTATTCATGGAGGTATGAATAAATAACTGCAGGTTCTCTGAGACTATGGAAATCTTTCATGAATATAACATGAGGCTGTCAGAGCACAAATGGCTGTAGTCACAAATCAACAACAACACACACACACACACACACACACACACACACACACGCGCGCGCGCGCACACACACACACACACACACACACACACACACACACACACACACACACACACACACATAAAGTCTATAAAACTAAATAGAAGATATGCATCAATTTCATTTATTTAGTTGTTTCTAACTGAACCTTGAACAGGAGAAGAGAACGGTAACCTCAGTTTATAATTTATTGTTTTTAAATTTTTCTTTCCAATGAATGTTTTCTTTCTTTTATGATTGAGCTTTTGTTGCAAAAGCTTCTCAGCTTCTTCTTTGTCTGGTGACTTTTACTGATCTTTGAGGTGATTTTGTTCAGATAGTACATTTGTTTTGAATTCAAGCAGCCTTTTTTTGCAAGCTTATAAGGTTTTTGAAACTACACTTTGGAAAACTGGGATTAAAACTGCAGTCAGAGTGCCTCAAAGCCTCTGGGCTTTCATTTTCATTTCTATCAGTGTTCTTCATTAACTTCACTGCATAAAGAAAGTCATTCCACAAGAGCTAACGGCCCACTACTTTGCAGATTCAATTGTGCTCAGGCAGCAACTCAAAACCTGCCTCTAGTCAGTGTGTTTATAATCCTTGTGTTGGGATGGGTTCGCAGTCCAAACTAAAGGTGCAAGGCCAGAAATTGCAGAGGTGCTGGTTGCTAGGCGACAAAAAGGTACCCAGCTGGAATTGTGACTAAGCCTTGAGAGTAGTGTGTGTGTGTGTGTGTGTGTGTGTGTGCGTGCTTGCAAGCATTCATATGTGTGTGTTCTGCTTGTAAGAGCGTGGCTGGGGATGGCAGAGGAAGGGGCGGACAATGGAGTTGGTCCCAGCTGTGCTGCAGTGGGTGGGAGTCGTCCTGAGAAAAAGAGCTAAACAATGGACATCACACACTACTCTGGATGTTTACCCTGTCTTCCACACTCCTTCAGAATACCCTCATCCTCCCACACTGACAGCCCACATATAGTGTAGACAGCTGAGTGAGTGAGTGAAGCAAACTTTGCAACCAGACAGCGACAAAGACAACAATTCGAGCTTGTGGATAGGATCATTTACTACGAATTGTTAGACATGCTTTTAAAATAATTTTGGCAGATCTTAATGTGAATAGTTTTGGTGGATCCAAAGTGGTGGTTTTTGGATTATCCAGCAGCACCGTGACTGCAAAACACATTGCTCTAACTGTTTGACAGTCTACCTGCCTCTTTTATTCATTTGGTATATGATATTCCCCGCTTGGGTTTCTTAAAATATTTTCAAAGCGTCACATATGGCCTTGAGGTGTGTTCATTAATGAGTGACCAGCCTGGAGCTGCAGATGTGATCTGCAATGCTCAGGAGATAAAGATGAGGCCAGACTCTGCTTTCAGGATTAATGAACCTTTGCCGAGGTGCAGCCGTAGGCACGGGCTATTACCACAGGGGCCAAACGCACACTCCAGCACGCAGACACGCTCACACACATAAATATATCCCCAAAATGAAGAAAACTATTTTTCCCTTTTCTAACAGTGTCCAACACAATGGAGGCTGAAGCACATCAGTCATCATCCAAAAGCATTAGCATAAAGACTGATTACTCCCCAGGGCTCAGAGTCATCTGCTGAAGTAATGAAGGCATGCCAGTACAGTTAGCAAGCTGTCACTAGCCAGATGAGGCCAATACCTTCAGATAAATTACTGAAACAATGACAGTGATGATGGATAAGTGGGAATACAGTGGCTTTTTGTTCCGTATGTGTGAGTGCTGAATCAGGTCCATTTGCTCTAGCTGAACTAATATGCCACTGTGCTTGCTTGTGTAATCATGTCTTTGGCAGCATGTGTTTTTGTGTGTTCTTGAAAGCAACTTCGGGATCATTTTATTGCCATAAGTTCTGCATGGATGCCGATACATAGCCCGGGGCTGAGAGCATGCATACTTGTGGCTGTGTGATTGTGTGTGCGTGCGGGCTTGTGTGGGTGGGTGTGTGTGGGTGTGTTTGTGTGTGTTAAAGAGACTGTTAGCCCCTGAGGACGCTGTGTGTTACAAAGCCAGCCTGGCACTCACTAAAAGACCAACTGCCAGAGCAGGGGGCATGAAATTAAAACTCACCACCCAGGAAAGAAAGAGGGAGGGAAAAATTCAGAGGGAGGAAGTGGAGGAGGATGAGGAGGAGGAGAGGAGCAGTGGTGGAGGAGAAACAAAGAATAATAAAGATGCAGGCCAGGACACAATAGGCTGGCAATATAATATTGCCCAAGTCAAAGAGGGAACAAAAGAAATCTGCAATAGCAGAGTGGAAATGTGCTCTGCATTAACGATATCTGCTGCAATTATTCTACTTCAAATCTGTGACATGGGGAAAAAAAAAAAATAAGGGTCTGACTAAAAGAAAATCCTGTAACTATCCAGAAAACCACAAGAAAGACCATAAACTGTTTGGAGTAAAAGTGCTGCTGACCCTTTAGAACTTCAAGCACTGGTTCATCATAAGAGTTCACTTGCCTTTTGCCAGACATACATTTGGTTTGTGTTTCTTGAGATGGCAATAGATCACCGCACACATGTACACTCCGTGTCTATGTAGGTGCCCATGCCATTTTCACCTCTGACCTCTAAAAAGAACTAAAGGCCCAGAGACGCTATGATGAATATGCCAGACAAATGGAGTGTGTGTGCAAGTGAGTGCAAGAACATATTTGTATGCTTGCCTAGACTTTTGCTTTTTATTTTCTTTGATGTGAATTTACTGAGCAAATTGTCCTGTCAACTACCCAGCATTAAGACACAGAGGTGTTTACAGAGAAAATGATACACGCACACATAAAATCGCTGAAATAAAACACGCAGTTGGGAACATCCAAGCGGATGTCGTTATCCTGCAGTTCCTATCTCACCCTAGCAATGACCTTTTAGCCCAGCTCTGTGAGTCAGGCTGGGAGGGCCCTGAGCGTGACCAATCCATTAGACTCTTCTGACAAGGATGAGGATGACATCTTGAACCCTTAGAGGCAGGGGAGACAAGAAGATGACGGACAGGAGGAGGAGGAATACTAAAAAGCTGAGAAATAGTGTGAGAGGAAGGGGAAGATGCTCCCAAAATTTGAGCAGTCGATAAATCCTTCACTGAACCTTTGTCTGACTTAAGTGAGGGATTAACTGTTTCTAAGCTGGCTGTATCAGTTTGCAGTGATTATATTTATAGAAAAAGTGTCTTGGAGAGCTTTTAAGCAAGTCTGAGTCAAAAAAAAATAGCATCATGAAAACCAGCAGCTTTGATTCTTTCTTGGTTAGTAGTGGAGACAAGTTTACTTGCAGGTTAGGTTTAATATCCACAGTTAATGTACGGTATCCTAAGTTGCAAATCTCCTAGAATCTGTCAGAATTTTATTGATGTTGGCATTTTGGATATTTCTGTGATAGTAAGCAATGAGCAACTTTTTAAAACATGCACAGTTTACTTTTTTCCCCACTATCTTTGCAATTATGCTTTGCTTGTGAGACAATAACAGCAAAGATGGCTCACTCTAAGCTGAAAGAGGAGATTTTTAAGAGGAAATAAAGGGCGGAACAGCTTTAGAAGGTGGAGGGGGGAGATGGAGAGATGGAGGGAAGAAGGAAGATGGGACTTTAAGGATGAGCAAATGACAGTGAAAACCCTGTCTGGAATGCCTTTGTCTGCACAGGCTAATATTTGTTCTTGGATTTTGCCTTTTCCCCTTCTCTTACTTGCTGTTGACAGAAAGGAATGAAAAGGCAGATAGCCAGGAGGTTACCAAGTAGTGAGACTTTTGCACTTGTATGCATGTGTGTGTGTGTGTGTGTGTGTGTGTGTGTGTGTGTGTGTGTGTGTGTGTGTGTGTGTGTGTGTGTGTGTGTGTGTGTGTGTGTGTAGACATATGTGTGCATAGCCAGCAGGTTCCCAAGCAGCAGGTGGTGAGCAGAGGAAGAGAGTATTGAGGTTAAGAATCTTGTTTGCTGCTCAAAGGTTGCCGTACTCTCATATGGAAGCACAAACACATGGCGTACATGCACCAAAAATGTGTTCTCATGCGTGAGGAAAGACAGGAGAGAAAAGGATGGAGACATACAAACTTTTAACACATAGTGCCAAGATCCTCACCGCCTCCTTGCCCTCCCTCCACCCCTCTCCCCTCCCGGGGAGCCAGGAGCTTGAGGCTCCCCGGGTGTCTGCCTGTAGGCCATTCTCACAGCGGGCCAGTCGCTGCAGCAACACTTTGATGTCTTTGTATGAGAGTCCGTGCCTCATGTCCACGCTCATTAACTTCGTCAATGACAGATCAATGTGAGCCTGCAGTATGCTGCGCTGCCTCAAAATTACAGCCTATTTACTATTCGTAGTCTGGACTGGCCTTGGCATCACTCTGAATAAACACACAATGCACCAACCAAAGGAGAGAACACTCTCATGACAGCACTCATTTAACAAGAGCAGCAAGGAGAATATAGCTCCATTTAACTCTGGCATCCCGACTTCCTATGGGGTTTAGTGCTCAAAGACAGCAGTCACATCTCTTTACATCCTGCAGGTCCCTGTTTAATGATTAGGAGATTACTGCCTTTGTATGCTTTTGCACCCTAACGTCAGTCAGACAGATGCAGCCGACCAGAGACATAAATCCGTGAGAGCAGTTCAGGCTCATCTATAACAACATGAGCCCACATTGTCAACATTTAACACTTGGTGTTTTCAAACCGCTTCTTGAATAACACCTCCCTCTTTCATGGAGTTTCATTTATAGCTTATTTTTTGTGCTTTTCAAGACCTTTTGTGGCCTACTTGTTTGAGTGGTAGATAAGGACTGAGATAGTTAAACTTTTTGAGGTTAAAAGAGAACAATCAGTTTGGTGTTTGTGTTGTGTTACTTCTTCTATATGCTTCGGTGTCACCAAGTTAAACTCTTGCACTTCTTTAATTTGTACAATGTGGATGTTCTGTCTTCTGCAAAATACCTTTTGATTGCATGATTATATCAGTGGTTTTTTTTTGAGGGTTTTCTTTTTTTTGGGTGGTCAGTGGGGGATCTTGTTAGATCAGTTCGACTCAGTAGTTGTGAAGCAAAACTGATAAATTTTGTCATGTTGAGCCAGAATAAAAAGTTGTAACAGAAAAGTTGTAACAACTTACAGCTTCTTGTAACACCACAAGAAGCTGTTAGTTGCAGACTAATTATTTAAAAGCAGATGTTATGCCTACCTGTTTGTTCATTTAAAGACTGTAAGGTCTATTTCATCCCCAGTTCAAGACCGGGAGGAGACGCAAACCCAGCCTCTGGAGTTTACAAACTAGTGTACTCCTAGTGCCAGTCAAAAATTAATGGGAGGGCTGTGTCAGGAAAAGTATCCAGTGTAAAATCTGCGCCAAATCAAACATGCATTGTTGGAATGACAGTGGGTGGTTTTAATATATAACTCTACAACAAACAACACATTTTCAGGAGCTAACAGAACAGCCTTGTTTTGTTGTGATTACAAATATCTAAAATTCTTCACTTTATTGTGACAATTTTGACAAATAAAACCAGCCCTATAATATTAAACTTATCTGAGAGCTTAAAAACAACTGAACGTTTTAACCATAAGACAAAAATGGCTATAGGCTCGTTGCATACGCCACACACATGCACACATCCTGGTAAACATGCACACAAACACACACATAGCCTCGAACACACAAACATATGCAGCCAGCGAGATCATCTGTACTCTAAATATTTAAAAAGCCCAGTCCTTTGTCTGTAATTAAAACCACTGCAGCATTCCAGAGCTGTATCCCCTACCATCAACACATCTCTCTCCCTCCATCTCATTCTAGTCTGTTATTCTCTTCTTCCTTCCTCCATTTTGACCTTTGCTTCAGTTGCTTAGAAATGGGAATGTATGAAAATCTCCCAAAAACAATAAAACCGTGGGAATCATCTGTGCACTGACTGGCCTCTCCTTCACACCCACGAGGACTCCACCAGCACCTCTCATTTACACTCACAGTTCATCTAGAATGGCACCGGTTCATTTACTGTTGGGAGAAAGTTAAAGGTCAGGTTTTGTCAGGAAGGTAGGCAGCCGTCCCTCTTGAGAAGGTTGCCTTTCCTAAGAGAAGTAATGATATGTTAGGACATCCCGCAGTGCAAACACAGGAACTATGAGTCAGCGCCACACACTGTTTGGTTACAAAACTCAGGGCTTCTGTCGTGCCCCGGCCTGCAGAATACTGGGGGTAAATCCTCTCCCTGCCCCACCGCTTCCTCTCATCAGAATTTGCCCAAATCCTGCTTTTATCACTGTGTTTGCTCTGTTGAGCTCACTAATGCTCTCCAGCCTCTCTCACAAGGTAGGTGTTTATATCCATATGTGTGTGTGTGTGTGCGTGTTTGCTTTGGCCTGCCCAGTAATGCTTCCCATCCCTTCACCATCAACACGGAAGGAATTCAGAGTGTAATGCAACGAAGGCCTGAGAGCGGGAACACACACTTAGAGGCTCACAGGACAGACATGTTCCTGGAGAGAGCAACAGTATATCGCTCCCTTCTTGTAGCCGCACGGTATGTAGCATGAGTTTGTGTATTTGTGTCTGTGTGGAGTTGTAAACAAGCACTTCTGATGAAGTGGAGATGGTCTAGGGAGAGCTGCTCTGATTTCAGATATAATTTATTTATTAGACCCCTGTGTGGGACATGCACACACAGTCACACATGCACGCGCGGTGACAGAAAATCTGCAGTTTATTCCATCACGCACCAGCGATCAACCTCATTCCCTCACCCTTGTCTCCCCCCCCCCCCCCCCCCCCCCCCCTCAATCACTGCCTCCTTCCTTCTTTAAAATCGATGGAGTGTTTTGTCACCCAGTGCTGCATTTCGTGCAATATTCATCTGAAGAAAAAAAGCTCATCTCACACTCAATGAATTTTCATAAAGCCTGCATAGTGTTGATTGGTAAATGAAGGGCAACAGGCTTGACACACATGAATGTCTTGGTACACACACACACACACACACACACACACACACACTCACGCACACACAACAGCCCTATTATCCAAGCTTCAGACGAAGGCTTTGCTTCGTACCATTGGAATCTGACAGTGATTTATGGATAAGGGGAGTCACACTACACCCAGATACACACAGCAACACAAAGCAAGGTTACTGGCCCAAACATGGGCACAAAGAAAGGTTACCGCACTACCAACAAAGCCATACTGACAGCAGTGCACGCTGCGGTCTGGGGTCAACACTACATCAATGCAGCCCAGTGGATGAATTCAGCTAGCCTACTAAATAAATGCATTGACTGCTTTCACTAACTTGTTTTGATGAATTCCATGAATATGAACCTTTCAGCTCCCTCACTTAATGATTCCTTAATGACTCTTCCTGAAACTGTATGAGGCTTGGAAAAAGGACAACTCACTCCCTCAATATCATAGTGATCCTAAGTTTATGCGCCAGGTTCTGGAGTCATTTTCCGCTGCATTACCACTGTGGTTTTGTCAGAGCAGTGAACCCTGAGAGACCAGACACACCCTGCCTCGCAGTGCAGGTATGCCCTCAACAGTGCCAGGCTTCTTTCTTTTCTTTTTGCTTGGACATGTGAAATCCTCTTTATATCTGCTATCAGTTACAGCTCAGGTGAGGACATCACATTCCTCCTGACTCATTATGAGTGTCGAGAACACAAGGCAGCGATTTAGCTAGTAATTTGCAACGATTTTAGCTTCATGGTTGGTTTTGGAACACACACATGCAGACGCAGCAGGAGAAAAACAGATTCCAGAGGGAATACTTTTTTCTGCACAGCAACCACAGACCTTTCCTGCAGTGCATTGCAAAATCCATTCTGGGTGCTAGTTTGTCGCTACTCGCATTCTTTGCCAGAACAAAACAGAAGCTGTGATCCAATTTCATGCAAAAGCAAAATATAAAGGGAATGCAAAAGACAGACAAAAAAGGGAAATGTTTGCCTGTAGCAAGCGCTAAAAGTTAAATAAAACACAGATGACTCACAGACGTGTAACACTGAGGGTGAGTCATCCATAATGAAGCTTAATTTGGGAGTGAAACACTTGTTGATGGATGATCTAAATGCTCAGGGATGCGCAGCATGCTTAATGATATTAGAGAACAGGTTTGCAGTTAATCACACAGTCACATATGCTATAAAGACAAAAATGAAGCACAGACATTGTGGTAGAAAGGCTGGGGAAATGTGAGACAAAATAACCAAATTTGAATAACAGTTCATTTAAAAAAAAAAAAGTACCTCCCTGTTTTGCTCATTTCACCACTCATACTCTCTTGATGAGTGCTAAAGCTTTTGTAACAATAGTATAGACTCGCATGTGGTGTGTGTGTTTAGTGGAGGTTCATGAAAGCCACTCCAGGGCTCTCCAGGGCCCGCCAGCCGCGGCTAGTTGACGATTGAGGATCGGCACTCGGGAGGGTGACTGACAAAGAGGTGTGTGTTTTACAGAATGAGAGAAATACACAGTTTAGAAGAGAAGAAAGAGTGAAAGAGAGGGAGTGGAAGAGGGTGAGAGATGAGAGAGAGAGCAGGTGTGAGTGTCTGAAACAGTATTGGCAATTCAAAGACAGCGGCCTATTCAGCGCTAGGTAATTGCAGTGGCGGGTGCTGCTTGTTTCTTTAATTTCCTCTTCAGAGAAATGCAGCAGCTCTTGTTTTACACATTAATTATGTTTTCTGGGATCCGCTCTCTGCCCCTCCCCCTCGTTGTTGACGGACAGCTTGGCTGCCTCCTGGCCCAGCCTGGCTTGGAGCAGGGGAGTGGGTGATTGAATAGGCTAATAAATAGTGAAGGAGGGATTGGTCACACCCCACACTATTGTATCTGCACTGTCACGCCTGACCCTTAACCAAACACACCCACACACCCACACACACACACATGCACCCACACACAAACTTTGATGGCCAACAATGTGTGCATACGTAGTCACACACAGACACACACACCTTCACGTCACCTCTGTCAGCCATGACCCTATAACGAACACCCCCCCCAAGTATCCAAGGTGACAAAATGAGGCCCCAGCTATTGCCTAGCAACCAGGGAACAATGAGCACCAGGGAGACGGAATGGCGTGAGCAAAGGGCAAGCTATTCTCCGGGGACCGAGGGTGGGATGGAGAGATGGGAGCCAAGGTGGGGAGAGGAGGCGACTAGGGGTGATGGGAATGGTGTTAGGACACATCTTTAACCATGTCACAAAGAGGGTGCCTGCCTGGGAAACAAGGCAGTGCTTCTCTAACCCCACTGGACATCTTCCTTCAACTCTGCGCTACTCACTCTCCCAATTATTTCCTCCTTTTTTTCTTTTCTTATTGTGGTTTTTTTATACTCCAACCTTCACTCTATATTTGCACCAAGTATGAGGGGACAACTTGAGACAGGCTCCAAAAGAGTCAATCCCCATAGCTTCCCATGTTAAAATGCTCAACTGTAAAGCAGAAATAATGTTCACTGTCTAAGTTTTGGTCTCGATAGCTAATTTCCCCACTACATGGTAACCACACAGTAAGTGAATCTTTTTATAACTCCCTAAAAATTGTGTATTATTGGGTGGTGGGGGGGTGGGGGGGGGGGGGGGGGTGGCTGGTATGCTGTGTGCTGACACAATCTATGGATGCACCTTGCTAACCAAGCTTGCTAGTGTTGCCTTCCCATCTAAATATGGTCACCTCTGGCTCTGAACAACAAAAACAGCAACAAGTATAATGCTAAAATCGAGTCTTCAAACAGGACTTAAGAAAACAGTGGGTGACGCCATGTTGGTTAAGTCCATCATATAGATACAGTCTGTTAAGGACTCTGAACTCTGATAACCTCTGATTATCAGTCTCTGAGGCTTTAAACTAATTTGACTGACATTCCAAAGGTCTGACTTTACTCATAATGTAAACAAACTTTTTTATCACTTTGTTTTTCAGCCCTTGGAGCAGCGAGGGTGCTAGCACAGATGTATCACTGTTTTTCAGCTTTCTATATCCAGAAACACAGGTGAAGGTGAATGAAGGTGAGACTGCCGAGGGGCACATTGCAACACAACAACGCTCTGCCTATCCAGTCTCCATAGAAACTATTAAGAGCTATACTATAAAAAGACAAAGGAATGAGGAAAAATTAAATCAATTCAGAAAATGGGCTGAAGCGGTGATGATTCCACTGTCGTATTTATAACATATGAGTGCTTGACTGGGTTTCTGTCGTTAACTCTAGCCTGAGTTTCAGGAAGTAAAACTGCTCCTGAAAGAGGTCTCTTCAGAGTCTCAGACTGATATTCCAGTTCAGCCTACAAAGCCAAATGAAAGATATTTTGTCAATTAACTAGAGAAATGGTTAAAAAAAAAAAGTGTTGTGAGAGTCAAGCCGGCAAAGAGATAGGAAATAAAAGGAGTGAAATGAGTGTTTAGGATGTGCGGTGGACTGTTGGTCAGCAGTCTGTTAGCTTGTTTATGTGAAAGCTCTTTGTTAACCTTCAATGGTCTTCTCTCTTTTACAACAGCTTTATGAAGTGGAACCAGGGCATAGCCTCCCTGCTGTCTCACGGTAACAATGTTTACTTCACACAAACTAAAAAAAAATGCTACCTTTCTCTGTTTTAAACTATTATAAACTGACCTTTGGGCTTGCAATTGTTAGATAGAACAAATAATTTCTTGTACTATTTTCTGAATGACAGAACAACACACTACATTCTAAATAAAGCACTAATGAAAATAATTATCAGTTGCATCTTTAATACAGAGCCATATAGAAGCTCTAATATGTTGTGGACAGGAAGGTGGTAATCTACAAGACAGAAGTCTATAGGCCTAATGAAGGTGTCACAGGAAAGGAGCAGTAATGGCCTGTGGCTCGGCATTACGGATTAATAGAAACGTAAACGCTCTCTCTCTCTCTCTCTGACCCACACACACCCACACATACACACACAGTTTCAGGATTGGTTTTGAAAGGATTTAAAGGGCTGCACATGAAGGATTTAAGGAATGATGTTGCTTCTGGGCAAAATCAAATTAAAGAACATCAGACTGTTCCAGTATACTTTTGTTGCAATTTTGTTTCCATGGACTTATTCACATGGCAAATTTAAGAAATGTTGACACACTCAGATATCAAACAGGGAGCAGTAATAGAAAATGTTGCAGGAGCTGTGTGTTTGCCAGTGTCTGGCCTATTCCATTGTCCTGCATGAAGTAACTGAACACATCTTGCCTGTAAATATCAGTAAAGTTCTCTGGAATAATGTATTGGATACAGGAATGTTTTAACTTACACAAGCTTTACTGGCTTGCTGCCATCTTTAACAGTAGTGTGTGTCTGTCTCTGGTTTTGGACAGTCTTGACTCCATGGGAACTGTTTGCATCTCCAGGTCTACACTTGGCTGGGGTTGATTCACCCTACAAGCCACAATCCCATGGAGGTAATATCCACTTCACTAACACCAGTACCAACAACACCCCCTCCAGTCATCGGCTTGATCTCCACATGAAAGCTGCAAGCTCATTACCACAACCTGGGGCTCATCAGGGCTTCCATTCCTCGGGTCTTTTATAAGCCAGAGAAGATGGAGAAATTCAGCCAGGAAGGGAAATGGAAGAGAGAAAGAGATCTCCTATAGGGCTTGCCATCCAAGCAGCCAGGTGTTAAAGATACAGATAAGACTTCGGGAAGAAATAACAGGGGGAGGAAATAAGAGGAAAAGGAAAGGAAAGAGATAAGGAAGGTAGGACAAGGTAGATGACAGAGAGGAAGTGAGATCCAGTAAAAGGGGCAGGGAGATGATGGAGGAAAAAGCAGACAGAGGAGGAGGCCTTCTACTCCTATCTTTGTGCAGTGTTTCATCCTCTGCAAGGCCCCAGTGTCACTCAGGCCTCCTTCAGCAAAGTCCAGCTTTGAAGTGATAATGGGGCTTTTGGCTAATGCTCGACTGCAGGTGCCCTTAGTTGCCTCTGTCTCCCAGCGTAGCCATATAGATGAGAAAAGATGAGAATCCTTTCAAAGTCTACAGATGAGGCCAATCTTTCTTCTCTGTGCCTCTTTTTCTTTCTCTCACTTTATCTGCCAACCCCACTTACTCTATCCGCACACTATTTATTGCTTCTCAGGCACTGTCCGTCACTTTCAGGTCCTTGTAGTGCCCTCTAACTTATTTTACCCTCTTTCAACTCATTGCATTCTCCATCTATATGCTTGATTGAACTGCAGCACTGCATTGGATCTGAGAGTAAGGGATTTTAAACTACCCCAAAAAACAATTTAAAGTTCACTCCGGAATGCAATCAAATTTCTGAGCTCCATAAATAATTAATCAGATATAAGGATAGATACATGTGTATACAGCGCTTTCTCCTTCACTGTTCTCCTTTCTTTCATCCTTCCTGCTTTTCAAATGTGACTTCCATCTCACCGTGAGTCCCTCGTTTTCAATCAATACTCAGTGCATCTCTCCCTCCCTCCACCCTCTGAGTTGTGAGACTCGTGTGACTACACAACAAATAAACACACATAGGTCAGTCTGCATCTAAAATGTAACACTCATTTCTGGAAGCTTTGTTTGGGTGGGGCAGGTGTGTGCATGTGCATGTACAATCCTAGCTGAAACAGCAGGAAAGGGGAATCAATTCCATCCCCCAGCGATTCCTTGTTAAACTAGAGAAAGCTAAGGAGGAAAGACACCCACTGCATAGAATAACATACTATTTCTCACTACAAAAAATAAAATCTACAATAGGCAAACATATGCACTGCGGGGCTAATGAGATCACGACTTCATGCTGCGATACCAACAGCAGAGAATTGTGAGAGGGAGCCGGTTGGAAACAGATATGCATTTGTACTGGAATTCATATTTTCCTCCTTGCAATGTTCGCCAGCTCTGCACTGCTCAATATGTCTTTTTAATGGAATGTAGGCAATCTGCACACCTAAGAAGACAAGTGCCTTTTGTTCACAGAGGAAGCAGGATGGCTGTAGTGAAAGTGCAGAGTAGAGAGGCACACAACAGAAAGCGTTGGTTGGATTTTACATTTAAACATCCGAATGTTTATCAGTGATGGCTGTAATGCATTTGTAATTCGTTACTGTTGGAAAATTAAACAAACAAACAAAAAAAACCCATCAAACATGTTTTTTTCTTCCTGCATATTTGCGCTATAAAAAGCTGATTTCAGTTTCTGTGCAGGGAGGAGGAAAATGGTGGAGGGGTCTACAACTTTTCAAGAGAGAAGATATGAACTTTGCTTTTGTTTTTAATCACGCACAAGGATAAGTGCATGATGATAAAATGCAAACGTCCAGGACAGAAACTGCATTATCCTGCAACCACAACATCAGTTCTTAGCAAACATCTGCACAGACAACATGCTAACCCAAAGCTAGCAAAGAACTCAGAGTCATGTTGATACTGAGCGTATGCTGACCTCAGCCCAGCAGCCACAGTCTGGGCTTCAACAGGTAACAAAGGCAGAGTTGAGCAGTCAGGCTTGTAGTGCTGTAGCCTCCATTTCTAGTAATTGCAGTAGAATCACAGTGGCACAGTGTAAAGTCTCTTTGGGCTGGTTTTCAACTTTGCTTTGTGTCATTGGCTTTGTGTTCAAACTTAAACATTAAAAGGAAGATCATTTACATGTACTCATTAGGATAGGGATTTGTGTCAGTGTGTGGGATTATAGCCTAAGGTTTATATTGTTCAGTGGTAATTATGTAATTATGAGTGCATTTCAGGCCATGCAGCAACATGAAAGTAATGTAATCAGTAGTGCAATTACTTTCTCCAGGGACTATTTAATGTAAGGTATTACTTTAAATATAAAAAGTAACAAGTAATGCGTAATGTGTAATACATTATTACATTATACATTACGCATTACTATTAATGAACTTTTGAGATGGTTTATTATGATCAGGTTTTTTTTTACTGTGAAAATACCCTTTTTGCACTCAGTTCACAACGAAACACAAAATCATTTAAAGACTAATAAGACTATTATAATTTAAAAATTATAATAATAATAAAAATATAATATTAATAACAAATAAAAACTGTTAAAAATGTCAAATTAAGTTCCCACTTCAATATCAGAAAGATTAACTGGTTAATAACATGACAGGTGCATGAATCTGAACATTGTATTGATTTTGCCATAAGTGCAATACATAAGTGTACTCGACTGCCAATCAAATTCAATCAGATTCAGTGGAGAAAACCTCTTGTCAGATGCTTACATCTATCACCATTAGCACCACATTAACCTCATTAATCTCAAGGCATATAAATAGCCAGCCTGTAGCATCTCAAGAAGAAAAGGACTGGAGGTGTACTAAGTATAAAATCGTAAGAATGGACCTGCTCACCACAGACAGAAAAGAGACAGAGACACAGTTTACACACACACATACACAAACACACAGAAATATAGCCAAAGGGACTAGGAAGGAGTTCAACCAAGCCTCTCCTTCCACAGGATAAAGGGATGTGTCCAAAGCCTATAATTATATATGCACACAAAACTAAAACTCCAAAAATCTCTTTCCATCCATTATACCACCCTTTTTCCAAGCAACTGGATCATAAAATATGAGACTCTGTTTGAACTATTTCACCTTCCAAATCTTTCTTTCTCTGTGTGTCTTCCGCTTACTCAGAAAAGGTAAACAGCCCAAGTCCAAGCCCCTCAGAGCATTGGTTGCTACAGCAGCAAATCGGCAGGAGGTGGGCAAAGTATGTGTGCAGTGGCATTTGTGTGATTGCGTGTGTCTCTGTGTGAGTGTGTGTATATGTGTGTGAAGGCATAATTTGCCCTGCAGTTTGTTTGTTTCTCCCTTTTAAAATCACAGAATCGGAGACAGAGCCTGAGGCCACAGGATAGGGCTGGACTAATCATTTACTGTATGCGTGTGGCTTTGCAGAGTGTGTGCGTGTGCAAGCTAAATGTGTGCATGTGTGGGTAGTTCCATGCTTCTTCCTGCTTTGCAGGATGTAAGGAAGGGTTTTCAAACGCCCTTGCCCCGCCACCCCACCCCCACCCCCACCCCCACACATGGGGATCAGAGGCGGTGTTTGGGTCTGCTTGGGTTACTTCCAACACTGAGCTCCAGAGTCTCATGTCCAGACCCTAACAGCTCATAACTAGAGATTACACAAATATTCTAGTCTTCCTGCTAAGCATCTCACACACGGCACTTCCACATGATGATCCAGAGCAGATAGTGTTGATTGAAACTCCAGATCTTGAAATGAACTGTAACAAGGTGGACAGATGCACTGAGTGAGGGAAACACCCACTGCGGGGAGATTGCACTCTATTACTGCTGTGATGAATGAGCTCGATTTCTCATTTTGATAGCTAGACTCATACTCCATGCAGCTTGACTGCATGAGCCAATTTTGCACGTACATGACTACTAAACAACATGACCGCATGCAGGGCGACCCAACTAGATCTGCATTGGTTGTTATTCCTGGAACGGGACTGCAGACTTCCTCAAACCCCTGCTCTGAGATTCCAGCTAGTAAGTGCATGTATGTGTGCATGTGTGTGCACAAGTGTAGCCTTTTCTCCTGTGTGTGTCAGTTCCAATCTGGACCAGGCGGAGCCAACCATCACAGAGGCAAACTGCCGGCAGCGGCACAGAGAAGAGGAGGAGGAGGAGGCCTCTTTCTGCAGCTCCGCGAGTGAAATCCCTGTGTGTGTATACTCATGACGGATCTAGACCACACTGTGATGTCTTATTCATGCTGTATCAATTCATAATGACCCGGCTAGTCTCCAGTGTGAAGATGTGCGTGCACACGCAATCACATACACATAAGAATGTGCACGCGTGTGACTGGACGGTCATCACTGAAGAACTTGCCTGTTTGAATATTTAGAGCATCAGAGATCGTATGAGTGTGTATGTAGAACAGCGTGTACCAGACACTGGACATACACACACACACAGACCACTGATGTCCCAGTACTTTAGTGTGAATATTTAACTAGCCTCAATCCATCTGTTCAATTATTCATGAGGAAGGACACAAAATCGTTAGTAAATATAAACACCAGTGTTTCTCTCCCGCTTTTGCTACATCTTTTCTACTTTCTTTTGCACCTCTGACCATCTCTCTCTCTGTTCTTTAACTTTGCCATTCTTCTGTCTGCTTTTTGTCCTCTCTTTCATTCTTTCTCATTCCCCTTGTGCTGTGGTTGTGAATATTTCAGATGGCAGAGTGGTTTTTAAATTACCCCCTTTTGGCTTCCGCTCTCCTCACATGGTTTGGTCTGCATTTCTCTCTCACACACGGTCCGACTCGTAAAGAAAACAGCGACAAGCCATAAAAGCCACTTTTACCAGCTGACAAGGACAGGGGCAGGAAGAGGGGCAGGGGCAAGAAGCTAAGGCCTGGCCAGGATTTTTCGGTTAGTTGCCAAGTCAGGTATGTTTTTACTGCTTAAAAAAAAAAAAAAACTCAACTTCATCCCTGCATTTAAGTTAAAACTTCAACCAACATGACCCAAAGCAGGGAAAAAATACATATACAGCATGTACATATGCACAAATCTAGAGACATGCATTAATACATCAAATTATGAGTAATGAGTAAAAAAATATAAAAATTTTGGATAGACAGTGCTGTGCAAAAGTCCACCCCTCATTTCTTTATGTTTTGCTAGGAAACTGGGAAATTGATGGAGTATTTACTGAAATGTGCAAACATACATGGAAATACAGGCAAAGACAGAGTGCATAATTCTAACAAGCGTGAAAGTCAACATTTGGTATGACCACCTTTATTTTTCAACACACCCTAAACTCTCTTAGGCAGTTTTCATGTAATTTCTTCAGTAGTCTTCAGGAATAGTTCTCCTGGACATTCAAAGCTCTTCTTCATATGTTGGCTGCCTTTTTTCCCCTTTTTCTGTCAAGATGATCCCATGCCTCATTTTATATATATAGACAACGATTTCAGTGAATTCATCACTCCATAACACCTGTTGCCACTGAATTCTTGTGCAATTTGGCATACTTCAATATTTTTTCCCTGTTTCTCGTCCTTTTTGACAGGAAATCTTCTATTGAGACCATTTCTGATTAGGCTTCAACGGACAGCAGATGAATCAAAAGAAGGGTCAGATGGATCTCTCCCATCCTGCGTCGTCTTTGCTGAATTTTCTAAAGGACGTGACTTTCAGATACTGTTCATCTGCTGCAGATAGTTTTTTTTTAGGCCTGCCACATCTTCTTTTGTCTTCAACTTGTCCAGTTTCCTCTAAATTTTAAGGACACACTGCAAAACACACTGAGACATGACAAGTTTTCAGCTAATATCTTTTTGGGAATCACGTTGTTGGTGCAAAAATACTATTTTATGGCTGCCAATCTGTGTTATGTTTGGCATTTTTCATCAACTAAAGAAATACAAACAACCGATGTCTTTTTGCAGTAGGCTCCTAGTAACAAAGAGCCTAAAGACACAAATTAAAATTGGCTGTTATGTGTATACACAACACTGCTTCATCCCTTGAGTTTGGAGCTTTTTATGTTTGAATGACATGGCTTAACCAAAAATTAATGAATGAATTAATAAAAATAAATGGTAAGGTATAAGGACTGGACTGAAAATGAATAAAAAAGCAGGCAATCTAAAAAAAAAACCCAACAAACTTTGAAAGACCTGGAGAGCTATTGCTCAAGAACACTTTAAAAATTTACAAGAAAGTCTGGCTCCTTTAAAGCCAAATATAAAGACATGTGGGGTGACTTGAGACTTTTGCACAGTACTATAGATAGCATGTGTTTTCACTGTCTTCCTAAACCTACTAGGAAATGGACGGACCAGCAAACAACAACAAATCCAATCCAATCCAAATCACAACAACAGTCACCCCAAGGTGCTTTATATTGTAAGGTAAAGACCCTAAGTTCATGTACTAGGTGGAAGTCTAGAATGGAGATTCCCAGTGTTATTCTGAAGCTAGCTTAATTGAAGTCTGTGCTGTCATTGTTTACTTAGTGTCAGACAAACCACAGTCAAGAAATCAGGATGTCTACCACTGATGGCACAGAAAGCTTCTGATGAAGATGAGTTGCCATGGGGACCGCTGCCAAGCGGGGGCCCAAACAGTCCTCTAAGGGAGAGAGAGAGAGTCCTAGCGCACTGAGGCAGGTCATTCATCAGAAGAGACAAAGAGAAGGAAACAACAAGACCAGCTTGAAGCATTAACAGCCTGCCAGATGCACACACACATGCATGCATGCATACAAAGACACATACACAGCACAGTATTATACAAACACTTAAACAGTCACGAGGAGAGGGGAAAAAAAATACATTGAACTCAGTCTTTCACGCAGTCATACACAAAAAGTCAAAAGAGTTAATTTGCTTGCTTTGTGGCACAAAAAGTCTTGGAACACTGGAGCAAGTTTACAAGCCAATCAATCTGAAGCGAATGAAAGGAGGAAAATACTGCATATGTGCTGAATGGTAACAAAGTCAAAACGAGTGGGAATACTGTGACAGAGAGATGATTTATAGACTTAATGATAGCACACTTTATTCAAGATCTCCTTCTCCTAAATAATTCTTTATTCTTACTCTGAGCTACCGTTCCCTAAGCATCAAGCAATCAACAAACACAAAACACAGCATCCCTCCAACACAAACACAGAAGAGGCAGCTCTGCATCAACACATATCTGAAGCAGCTCTTTTATCTACAGTCAAAGCCATAGAAGGGACGTAATCCCTTGTGTATGCATGCCATCCACACACAGAGATCTAATTATAGTGTTATTCTCTGTGTTTGTGTCTAATTAGTGTTATTTACATTTTCCCTCAGTTTTCTTTCTCTTGTGTGTGCACATTTGCCTGTGTGTCTCAGACAGTGTTTGTGTGTTTGTGTACACTGGAGAACCCGTTGCCAAGCATTAACATTAAATTGAAGGATGTAAGAAAGATTCCTAAAGACGGATGAGACACACCCCCTTTTCAATCCTTTGCCAGGGCTTCCTCGGCTCCCCTGTTGTGCAGGTACTGCCGCACCTTTCCCCACATCTCTCCCCCTCCCTCATAACTCCTGGGGCTTTTGGGAAAAGCTTTCCTAACTATCCCCTCACCCCCACAACATGATACAGAACATTGGTCATTATTGAAAGCAGCACCCACTTCTAAACAAATCTGTATTGCTGTCACAAGCAAATGTGCTTGCTCAATAACCACAAAATACCCCTTTGCCTCCTCCTCCCCCAATCACCCATACTCAGCCTAAACCAGATGCTATTCCCTGGGGCCAGCTATCAGACCAATTGCTCTACACGCCCCTGACTCTGCTCACCTATGCCACTTTTTCCCCTCCATCCTGCGGTCCTTCCTTCCTCTTGCTCTCCCACTGTGAAAACACACTAATTACAAACACGGATGACTAGATTACAGATCTGAAGTGCAGCAGAAGTGGGATAAGAAGTAGTCAAGGGCAGCGGCGGTGGTGGTGGTGGTGGTGGGGGCAACAGGTCGTTACCAGTGATGAATGCAACTCTATTTTCACTGTTATTGTTCAGTGATGTTCTGCGCAGCGCCTCTCACCTCCGAGCCACTGTTCCCATGCCTTCTTGTTGAGGCCATCCATCACAGGCAGCTTTAACTTACTCAGTCTCCCCCTAATCATCTCTAATCAATTCCAATTATCTTTCCTTTTTCCACCATGCATCAGTGTCTCCGGTACCTCTGAGGCATGGGAAGAGACAGTGTAGCATGGGTGTATATAAAGAGGTGGGCTCTCACAACAGAAAGCATGTAGCTCTGGAAAATCCACCTGTGCAGTTCTCTGTTTTGTAAACGAAACAAGAAACACTATAAATCTTAAACCTATTAACCCTGAAGCTTTAGCAGAATTACTGCACAAGATAAAATGCAGTTATTTCTGAATACTAAATATTTCTTTCTTTTACGTGTGCTAGCAAGAGCGCTTGCATTAATTCATCTTCCCTTTGTAGTGGAAACTCATT
This sequence comes from Archocentrus centrarchus, assembly GCF_007364275.1. NCBI lineage: Eukaryota > Metazoa > Chordata > Actinopteri > Cichliformes > Cichlidae > Archocentrus > Archocentrus centrarchus. Next base: position 17,896,586 of record NC_044360.1, read on the forward strand.
ACCCCGTTAACTTAATGACTCCATGGGATCAAGTGTTTAAAAACTTCCCACAAAACAACACTCCGCTGCTCATTTAACCAACAGCCTTTTATTAACCCGGTAGCATTTCCTCTAAAGTTTAATGAGAGCAACAATCTCATCTGCTATCCCTCGCTCCTCTACCCCTTTTTGCCCTTCGTTCTGTTTGTCCTCTCAGCAGGATGTCTAAGACAAATGGGCACTTTGTTATACAAGCTTTCCTTAAAACCCTCACTCCAGAATGAGCAAAGAGAGTAACAAAAAAAAGAGGAGAGGAGAGCAGAAAAGACAGACAGCTAGAGTGTAAAAGTATAGAAAAGGAGAAGGGGAGCAATTAATCCTGCTTCCAAGAGAAGAGAAACCATCTGGGTTTGTGCTTCACCTGAGGGCAGCGGGCTTTCACATTAACCTCTTTTGTTGGGATCATAAAGGCATACCCTAACAAGCCCCAGTGAGCTCTTTGAGCAAGTGCAAAGACTCACACACAAATGCATACGCAACCACAGACTCTCTTTGTCTGTCTGTCGAGCTCTCGCCCTCTCTTTCTCGGTCGTCCTCAGAAACACGCGTAAATGCACACATGACATAGCAGTGAAAGTCTTCCTCTGGGAGATGAGGACCTTTTAAGTCCATTAAAAAGCTGCTGGCGGGAGCGAGACGAGGATGTAACCCAACCGCATCAGACTGCAACCAGAACCCATGGTGTGGCCAGGAACATCACTCAGGAGTTGAGAAACACCTTTGGAAAAAATCTTTGTCTTCTACTGCTGCTCCTGATCCCACGCTACTAGCCCAGTTTTTTTTTTAACAAGGACTGGAAGTCTTTCACAATGTAGTATCTGTCAATCAAGCACAGACACCATAAAGATTGAAAAGATTGAATTATTGTTAATTCCAAGGCCCTGGATTTTTAACGGTTAAAAAAAATGCAAAGCACTCCCACACCTGAAAAGCCTCAAGGTCAATTACCATTCTCTTTTGTCTAACCAAGGATAAAGAACAAATGAGTGTATACACAGACACATAGCGAATCGATTAGGCAATGTTAAACAAAGTCTTACTCTCCAGAACGTGGCTGAAAACCCAGTGATGGGTTTAGAATAATGACCATGAAGCTAGACTGGGGGGGGTGGTGGTGGGGTGTTGTGTTAGCACAATCCTCTGGCTGCTGGCAATGCCCGCTACTCCAGATGGACTAATCACACTTGTTCAAGGCCATCCGCTGGTCTGGAAGGCCCCGGTCTGCTCTGTGTCTGGTTCAGCTAGACAGACAGCTCAGTGCTTCTCAGTGTAACCGAGCCGCAAAGCGAAGAGCCTTGCACCAAAAGGGAAGACTATGCCTTAAACTCCTAGAGGCTAATTTGGGCATAATGATAGGTGACATGGGGAGATAGTTGCAAGGAAGTGACAGATAGATTCAAGATGGTGTTAAACATCAAACGCAAGATAAACAGATGGAGGGCTAAGGCCGGGTTAGTAGTACCACTATGAGGATAGAAGGGAGGGAAATGATTTTTCCATGTCCCACTGTTTCATTATTCCCAGATGTTTCACGTAATCTGAACAGGAATAATAGGGGTTGCAATGATCAGCTAGCAACAGGGACACTGATTATCCCAAAGAAAGAAGAAGAAACTTTGCGCCTCGTTGTAGATGGGAATAAAAATTTAGCATTACTGTGGGATTGTCTCACTGCATGAGGTGCATGAGTGGAAGGACGCATGGGTGTGTGGCTGAATGTGATCACACATTTCACTCACAAGATGAAGGTGGCGCACACTGGTGGACTTGACATAAAACAACCTCGTTAAGTAACAACAACATCCTTTCACCTGGAACTAGGTTCAAAGTCTAATTTGTCCCTTAGCTCCAGTCTGTTCAAATCTCTGTCACCAGTGGATCCTCTTGCAGACAGTCTAAAGCCCTTTTCAGACATGGGACACGTAACATTGCTGGCTTTATCCAGTTGTTAAACTGGTGCCATTCTGTCATTCAGACACTTTTATGTTAATATTCAGACAAACCCACACAATGAGAGCGCCAAAGTACAACCACGATTTTTTCCATATGTGCAAAAGAGCTGTTACACTCGAGGCAGCAAACATTGTCAGCACACTGACCATACTTTGGAATTCTAAGTTCTCTTTGCCATTTATAAGAGCAGGATTTGTGAATGTGTGCTGTGAGCTGCAGAAGCTGCTCCCCACCATTCGCACAAAGGATTGTTTTTCTGGATTAGGAATATCAAAACTGCATCACAGACAAATTGAAATTAATGTGCAAGTTATCACTGCTTAAGAATCCATTAATACAGATATGAAACATTTGAATGTCATCAGACGCCATGACCTAACAATGTGCAAACAACCTAATCGAGTTCCTCTCATCCAGTTCATTTTGCCTTACAGTCAATAAGAAAGAGTTGATCTATATTTCAGCAAGTGCAATTGAATTGTTTTTGTTCTTTAATTGTGTTTGTACCAAGTAAAACCAAGTGAGCCACACTGGAGGTTTCTAAAATAATAATAATAATAATAAAAAAAGACAAAGAGTTGAGTGTGCACTGACAGAAAAGAAGAGGTAAATGAAAAAAAGTGAATGTACTTACAGTCGAGACAGGCCAGGGTTCTTCTGAAACAGCAGCTCGGGAAGCTGTTGCAGTTGATTACGGTTCAGCCGCCTGCGGCAGGGAAAACGCACGATCAACCCGTGATTGTGTGTGTGTGTGTCTATGCATGTGTGTCCTTGAATGTGTAGGCTGTGAATAATTTCTTCTAGCTGCCATAGAATCAGCTTAGCCACAGGCTATTGTGTTTCAGTGTGCTCTGGATGTCACATAAATATCCAACTGAAAGTTCAGGGGAATTAAACTGCTAGTCAGAGACAGTGCCGTAAATTATCGCTACACAGTTAAATTACAGTTCTCTGCCTTGTGGAGTTCGGCATTCTGTTGACTTTCCCAGAACAACAAAATAGCAACATTCCAATTTGAAAAAGTGAATCACATCCATTCAGCTACACGAACACAAACACATTTTATTCAGGAAGAACTATCAAAACAAGATGTTTCTGAATAAAATTAAGGGAACCGGATGAGCTTATTCAAGCCCAAGGAAACACTGAGAGGAGTGGTGGTTGGCAAGAGACTTCATGTCAAACAGCTAACATTTAAGACTGGCAGGCTTTATGCAAATACAACAATTAAGTCAATGGAGAACAGACTGTTGCTAATCTGTTGAAAACCACAACTCTCTCCTTTCTGAATGGCCCATTTGAGGCCCATGGGAGCGAATGCAGGGACTGTGGCACAGAGACACTGCAAATTTGAGAGGCAGGCCACTGCCATGCCTTCAGACAAATTCAGACAGATGTTAGGACTTGTGCCACACACTGTATACACTGAGAAGAGTGTTTGGCCAGCTGAGAGGGAGATTTAGTGCATAATGGACATTAATGGTCTGCTGCTGCTCCGTTCACACTGAACTGTACCTGCTGGTGGGTTAGCGGCTTTTAAACATTAGAGAAACGAGCCACTCAATTTCCACATTGGTCTGGCACATAGAAATGTCTACCCAATGTTTGGGATCAGTTGAATATGGAGGAGGAGGAAAGGCAAGCCGTGCGTGGTCTCAAGTTTGGTAACACAGGCTGTTAATGTGGGTTTCAGATCGGGGGAAAGTCTTTTATAAGTTAACCACTATGTCTGCATTACGGTGTGGTCCATAAAGTCATCTGCTGTGCAGGTTTCCATGTGGGTAGCACTATTGATTTACTAATGAGCGGGTTAAGGAGTGGTTGATTGTATTTGCCTGTGTGTTTTCCCAGCCAGTTTACAAGCTGTTGAGGAGTCCTGGTGCTGTCCAGATGAGTCAGGGGCTGGGGTGGGGTGGGGGAGGCCTTTTAAACCCACATATCCCACTGAGGGCATTCCTGTCAGGCAGAACTAATAAAAATACTCACAGCCCACACTGTACCCTCTTAGCACCATCTAACCACAGTGAAAGGCCAGGGTAGCGCCACACACTTGATACAAGATTCTTTTTTTTTTGTGTGTGTGTGTGTGTGTGTGTGTGTGTGTGTGTGTGTGTGTGTGTGTGTGTGTGTGTGTGTGTGTGTGTGTGTGTGTGTGTGTGTGTGATTCCTTTTAGTCTCATTACCCTCAACTAATACAGATACTGAAAACACATCAGTGCACATCGGGTGGGATTTTCATTCCAAGTTCAAGTTTAAAAAAAGAAATACAAACGTGTTCAGCCTATCTAGAGACAACCCTTGGTGATACTCACAGTCTTTCCAGCTCCTTCATGTCATCAAAAGCCCCACGCTCGATCACGGTAATCTGATTCTCCATCAGCTGTCTGCAGAAAAGGGGTGAAGGAGAAGTTATGTCACTTTAAAGCCTGTAGGAGGTCACTCTGGCTTTAAAAATGTGTAATGGGCTTGGCTTTAGGGTTTAGGGGGCAAGTGTTTTTGCGGTATGTACAGTATTTATATATTCAAGTTGGGTGCACTATATTCAACACTTCTCTTCCACATACACACACACACACACACACATACGCAGAGGGCACTGGTGTGGACTGAGGGGCACTGGGAATCTTGGCAAAGGGAGGACCGAGAGCAGCCAGGAAAGTTTCCAAGGTGGTTCAGAAAATGTGGGTCTGGTGCTCTAGTGTGGTCCACTGAATGTAGTAGCTGGGTGGAGACGAGACGAAAAGTAGGCAGGGGGTCAGAAAGTGCGAGGTGAGCGCCAAGGTTTTTACAACTGGCTCAATCAAGGGAAAGTAGGATGTGTGTGTGTGTGAGTGTGCCTGTTGGACAGCGTAGCTGTACCATATCAGAGTTTTAGGCACCACATCAAGGCTATTAGACATAAACAAGCAAACATGGATACACAGACATAGAATGCATGCACGCAAGTAGGAGCACATCCCTTCCTCACATACAATGCCAAAGCTAACACACAAAAAAGAGGTTTGGATGGTTTTGGAAGTGTTACAATAACACAAAATCAGGAAGGAGAAAAAAGCATCCAGCAACCTTAGAAGCAACAAGCGCTTTCCTTCATTACATATACAACTGTTCTGTGTTGAAGGTAACCTCTCATGTCTCCTGTAAGGCCATGGCGCACTGCAACTCAGCAGTCTGGGCTTCCTCCCCATTGAATATAAATGCTAATCACTTTTCACACTCCATAAACATGGAGAGAAACGTGCAATTCATCTCAGATCTCTTTCTCATGAATTTAGATGGAAGTGGAAAAAAAGGTGATGAGCACTTTTGAATTGAGGAAACTTTTTTTTTTTTCTTTACAGGCAACCTGAGGGTACACAACCTTCAATTTCTCTGTTCACTTTTTTGTATCTACTTTTTTTTTTGCTGATTGTTCATTTATTATTCAGCATTTCATCACAGAAAGAAAAGAGACAAACACACACACATACACTGCTGATTTAGAAGAGGCTAGCACCCAAATAAGTGGATGTAAATCAGCTGTGCTGATTTTAGGCTGACAGAATAGATGACAGCTGAGTGTAAAGATAAACCTAAGCTTCTGTTTTTGTTCCTTCTGAGTGCTGCCAAAGAAGAGCAGGATCAGAGGTCAACCTGTTGTTGCCCTACGAAGGCAACGCACGTTGCCTTTGTTGTGCACACAGACTTTACATGCACCTACACTGTGTTAATCTTGCATCCTGTAGATGGAGGGATGTCCTTTAAAAAGTGTATGTCTGGGTGTGTGTGTGTGTGTGTGTGTGTGTGTGTGTGTGTGTGTGTGTGTGTGTGTGTGTCTATGTGTATGCATGTGTGGGCATGAGAGAGCAATGAGGTGGCAATGAGAGAGGATCATAAGCTGAACAGTAAGGAAAGTCTGTTTTTGGTAACCCTGCAAGTTGTTTCCTTCTTCATTGCTAGAGGCAATCTGTCGACAAGAAGGCATTTAACCTCCACGTGAGGTTTGGAGGTGGTGCAGAAAAGGAGGCATGCTTAAGAAGACAAGAGGGGACAAGGAACGGTGGGACCAAGCAAGTTGAAGTAGAGGGAGGAAAAAAAGGGGCAGGACGGGGTTGGGTGAGTAACCATGAGGATTGGAAAAAGTCCGATTTTGCAGGGTAGTAGGAATTATGCTTAGATTGTGTTACGTTTAAAACATGTTCAAGTCTACACTGCTTCCCCTTCAGCAGCGTTTTTAACACCTATAGCAGCACTCCCAAGTTTGCACATATACACACAGAGAAACTTTTATAACTACTTTATTACCTGAAGTCACAAGTGCTGTTTAATTTCACCGGAGAGGGAATTGATGACTTCACCTGAATGCGTTAACTGTGTTGAGAGCCCATTTAGGACCAGAGCTTGTGCGCACATTACATGCTGATGTGAGGGGAACAGAGGGCAGGTGAGCATGTGTGTGTCTAAGGGACAGTAAGTGCAACTACAACAGGCAGAATACAGTGAGAGAGAGAAGTCCATTACATCAGTAGCTTAATGTACTTTGGAGTAGGACTCTTGACAAATGCACTGCCACTTCAGTGGGTTTATGCTAATATGAGCAGAAAGATAGCATAGCTGCAAACTGCTTGGTTAGATACAGACATGCATGGAAAGATAAACTCAGCCACCAACATGCTCCACAGATACTTGTACTGCGCAAACAGTTCATCATTGCCCGTGAACATGAACATGAGTACTTACAAAACTCTGAGGTACTTCAGTCCAGCGAAGTCACTCTTAGTGACTCGTGTGAGGTTATTCCCATTCAGCTCCCTGCAAAGAGAGACATGGAAACATAAATTAATAATTAAACTTTACCTCTGGACCTGTTCAGTAATGACTTAATGAGCAAATGGCAGCATAAAGGCATATTTTTCAGCTGTCTCACTTGAGGCACACACTTCTGACAAAAATGGTACACACACACACACACACACACACACACACACACACACACACACACACACACACACACACACACACACACACAGTGCCCTTAGCTCTTCACTAAAGCCTAATACTGGTATAATATATGCTGAGAATGTCTTTAAAAGCTGCTGTTTTTTTATGAAGTCTGCAGTGATGTTTAATGTAATACACATTGCTGGATAGAATCAAGGAAGTTCTCTGTGTTAAAAGGAAGTTCAAGCTAAGTTCTAACTCCGCTGGGAGATATTAAGATGTCTTTTTAAGCCACATTTGAGCTGCCTGTTTGTCTTTCTATTCCAGCCTTCTCCAACCAACACACACAAGCGCCCCCCCCCCCCCCCCCCCCCCCCCCCCCCCTTTCTGTCTGCTGTGTCCTTCTACAATCGGTGGGGATTAGCAGGAGCCAGCATAAGGGATTTGGGTAGGGCCACAAGGCCAGAAAGCTAAGTGCTGTGGATATAATGGGAGCAGCTCCCTGCTGAGAGCTGGCCACTGCTGTGAATAAACAGGAAGGCATATGATTGAAAAAGTGATTTGAATTTTAGGTTTGTTTTCTAGTTCTTACTAGATGAACTTGACTCCAGCACCCAAGGTTGTTTGACGGATTCATTGACCTCTGGTTTGTGTAAAAGACTGTAAGATTTATTTCAAACCTCAGTAGCAGATTGTATTCTCCTGACAGAGGGAAAACAAAGCAGGCAAAGCACACAAATCATATAAGCCTCCAAGGCAGTGAGGGAAACCAAAAAGGCAGTTTGTCTGTTCTAATGCACTTTCTAAGCATTATGTGTCCAACCTACCCTGACCCCCAACCCCTCCCTCCCACAGTAAAACCAAAAAACTGGTTCCAAATCTGCGCCGAAACCACTGCTCTCTCTTCCTCAGCTACTCTCTCGCTCTCTCGTCTAATGACCACTCGAGGGACCGTAGTGCTATGCTGTACGAAAGAGAACGGTCATTATAGACAGATGGTGAATGTGTGTGCGTGTATACACAGGTGCATCGACAGGCCAAACGACAGGACCACGGGAAAATAAATAATGGACTGGGCTTCATTAGCCTGGGCTCCGATACACACACATGTGGAGCTCATTACAGGTGCTTACGAGGATACGCGCATGCAACCACACACACTTCTGGATTTCCGATGTCTTATCTTCAGGGTGGTCATCGCCGATGACACCCTGAGGACGTTAAAAAAAAGACTAAGGTTGAGGAAGTGGGGGACATGTTAAAGTGAAGGGCAGCAGGACCAATATGTGGAAGAAAAATACGCAGTCAAAAACAGAAAACGCGATTTTCTTGCCCAGCAATGAAGTTTTGCTTTGTCCTATAATCAGAAGCATGCCTAAGTCTCTGTAAGCTGCCATCCAACAACATTTCAAAATCTTATTATATTGGTTGATATCAGGTGACTGGACTAAATGAACTGTTCCTGGAAACATCTTCAAATGCTGCATCATCCTGCAGTAAGTGCCATCTTAAAGGACACACCTGTTCAGCGAAGCTGTGACATTTAAGCAACGTTCAAATGCCACCAGCAGCCCATAGTGTTTAGTCAGGATAAAGCCATGGATTCATACCGTTTCTGACACGGGCTGACCTTTCTGATTGACATTTTGAAAACATCAAGCAATATTTTACAAAGTCCTTGAAATTGCTCAGGTGACAATCAGGTCTTTTAAAACTGCCCAGGTATTAATCTTTGCACTGTAGCTCATCTTCTTCAAGGACAGATAACTTATATGTCGCTGTATTGACACTATCCTTAAGAGTTCAGTGTCACATTGAGCTGTACTATTGCATATCTCTTGCATTGTCCCAAGCTTGAATTTTAAAATTATAGGAAGTGGGCAGCAGTATGCCTGTGTATACAAATGGTCAGATTGTTCAGATGTACAGAAAGGTTGCAGAATACACACCGCAGACATGATTAAGCCAGGACTCTGGACTTGGCATTCATTGTCTCTAACTAAATTCAATTCAGTTCAATTCAATTTTATTTGTATAGTGCCAAATCACAACAAAAAGTCACCTCAAGGCACTTTGTATTGTAGGTAAAGACCCTAATAACGGCACTGTATGCTAAAATCATATTTAGTGCCAATTCATAAAAGGAAAAATCTGTTGTTTATTACACTATCAGTCATCGCTGTTTTCTTTGTTTTACAATCAAAGGGAGCTAAGTAATGGCTTTTGGCACTGCAGCAGAGTCACATTAACTCCTTCCATAGACAGATGTTTTCTGATACTGACTTTGTGCGGGTTTTCACATTATAGTACCGCAATATTACTTTAGAGGCTGAAAATTATTAGGTATCAGACCAAGCTCCTCCAGTAAAAGGATTTCCACTTCCCAGTCTCAGTCAAATCCATTCCACCCTCTGGAAACTCTGTAAGAATTCCCAATGCTGACACACTTCCTGAAGAGAAAACAGATTTATGACATCACAATCTAATCCTTCTTCATCTTCTGTCCCAGGCAGATTGATGCCTGAGAGTATTTCCTGGTGCACCTTCCCTGGGGTGGACATGTGGCAGCTATGCTCCATCGCCCTGTGTCTCTATAATTCAAAGGAGCTTGAAACACTGCTACAATGCTGAAAAACTCATTACGTTTATTTCTGCCAGCTGCTGGGGTTCCTCTGCTGAGACTTTTTCTGACCTGTTTCAAATTGAGAAACATTACACAAAATGAAACTCTAAGACTAGAGGGAGGATAAGCAAGCACAGTGGCTCACTGAGGTCTTCATACAGATTGCATTCATCCACATGTGCTCTGTTTCTCATAGAAATGTAATTTCAATATACTGGACCAAAGAATGTAATCAACCACTCCCACTGGCGTGTACATAAACAGCACCTGTGGGACGGGCAAAGAACAAAATGGCCACAGGAGAAACCACTGTTGGCTGTAGAGATTTCACCAGCAGTATCAATATATGCAGAAACTCTTCAAAAACAGAAATAAACATAGAGCCACTGGGATTTTGTTGGTTAGCGAACCATTCAACATAATGAGACAGTTACTTGAAACAAAGCAGGATAAGGTAAACAACTCTATTTAGAGTTCACACATCTAAAACTTAACCAGTCTATTCATGAACCACTTTGTCGCCACTAGGGTTGTCAAAAAAAATCATTAGTCAGAAACAAAAGGCTACTAAAAAGAATTAAATTCACTGGCAGCAGGGTCAATACCAACTTTGCCTCCTCCAACTGACATGCAACTTCAGGCAGTGCTGCAGACTGGCAGGCACATAGCCCCTCCCCTCACCAGCAGCTGAACTAACTGAAGTTCACAACACTTTGAAGGATTTCAAGAGGTCAGTAATGTCCTGTTTCAACAACATTTAGGTACCAAACAGTTATCATAAACTAACCTGGCTGGTGTTAGTCGTTTGACTATTAGCAATCACCTGATAGCCACATTAGCCATCTATTATCATTATGGTATATGGGAGCTAGACAACAAATTATCAGTCCTGCACGTCTGTAACATTAATAGACACTGTTAATTTAAGAGCACTGTCACCCACCAAAAGCGCAAGCAATGGGCACGAGAGCATCAGAACTGGACCATGAAGAAATGGAAGAAGGTGGCCTGGTCTGATGAATCACATTTTCTTTTTCATCACGTGGATGGCCAGGTGCGTGTACATTGCTTACCTGGGGAGCACCTGGCACCAGGATGCAATATGGGAAGAAGACAAGCAGGTGGAAGCAGTGTGATGCTTTGGACAGTGTTCTGCTGGGAAACCTCGGGTCCTGCCACCTATGTGGATGTTACTTTGACATGTACCACCTACCTAAGCACTGTTGCAGACCATGTACACGCTTTCATGGAAACAGTTTTCACTTTCAGCAGGATAACGCACCCTGCCACAAAGCAAAAATGGTTCAGGAATGTTTTGAGGAGCACAACAAGTTTGAGGTGTTGAGTTGGCCTCCAAATTCCCCAGATCTCAATCCAATCGGACGTCTGTGGGATGTGCTGGACAAACAAGTCCTATCCATGGCGGCCCCGCCTCACAAATTATAGGACTTCAAGGATCTGTTGCCAGATCTTGGTGCCAGATACCACAGCACAGCTTCAGGGGTCTAGTGGAGTAAATGCCTCAATCGGTCAGGGCTGTTTTGGCAGCAAAAGGAGGACCAGCAGAATATTACGCAAGTGGTTGTGATAACCGTAGCTGCCATACTTTGGTCTTTGTTGGGGAACCATGAAAGTGCACTTTTGTTCTGCTATGTTATGTACGGGACACTTTGTCCCAATCAGTTATTCAAGTTTTTATGTCTAGTTTGCTTTGAATTTTTGCTTAAATTCAGTTTAGTTTTCATTAGTTTTTGTGTTAATTTCAGTCATTTTAATGGTTATATTATTGAGGGAATTTTATTTTTAAGAATTTCAAAATACACAATATAATATAAACACAAGAGTAGACATCCTAGTTTTAGAAAAGCAGATTTTAAATCAAGCCTTGTTAAACACGGTATGTTTACAAATCGGACCAAACTGATAAAATTACCGATGTTTCCTCCACATTTTTGAAAATAAATTTAGTCAGTTTTTTTTTAACTACACAGTATAATTTCAGATCGTTTTTCTTTTTTTTCACACCTGCTTTCAGTTGTTAATTAGTTTTACTTAATTATAATAACCTTGGTCCTGTTGCTGGTGATACTGAAAAGTCTCACAAAGGTGGGTCGGTTTAACAGTCATATGCTTGCAGCAACAAATTTTACTATCAGGCTGCAAAAAAATGATACGGAAGGCTAGCAAAAGTATTTCTGCAAATGAAAACTGCAGTCATTCTGTATCACTGCTGTAAGCACCACAGGACCATTTGTCCCGGACAGCTTTAGCTTGGCAGGGAAGACAGAAGCCAGCTGATTGAGGATTGGTGGCATAATGCTGTCCAAACTCCTCTTGTGGAAACAATCTGATGAACAGAAGCTTGAGGTCCCGCAGCCTAAAATGTGGATACTCATTAACCGCAATCACACACTGATAATGCTCTTTGACCAGACCGCTGAGCACACTTCCTAATGAATGAACAGGTTGAGAAGCTGTGAAGAAGCAAAGCATTCCTCCTCCCGCAGACTTGGCAGCATATGGAAGTGACAGCCGTGAAACACGCAGGTGGAGACAACAGGGGAAGAAAGATAGTCACTGTGAGACAGAAAAGAGAGAACTACTCTGACAGCGTTGTTAGCTGTCAAAAACCAACGGTGTGAAGCAGTGTGGCGGAGGGTTGCCGTTAGCCATGGGAACTGTGAAAAGCTGACGGGCTGTCTGGGAAACGTCAGTGGAGAAATGAGGCCTAAATGGCTGGTAGACTACAAGTAGAAAGTGACCTACATACTAGATGGTCAAACAGGGTATGGAACCAGTCGCCTGGGCACACAACAGCCTCGTGCTAAAAGACTGTGAGACTGAGGAGGAAAGGAAGAAAGAAAGAAAGACCACCATGACCAAAATAACACACTCCTCAGCCCAACTGGAACACTTCTGTCCACAGTAAGAGGTCAGATTTCTGCTCAGCTTGAACAAAACATTCTCTCTCTATTGAAATGTGGCTTTCAGACAAGCAGTTAAGGTTCTTAACTGTACATTTTTTGGTGTGTGTGTGTGTGTGTGTGTGTGTGTGTGTGTGTGTGTGTGTGTGTGTGTGTGTGTGTGTGTGTGTGCGCGCGTGCGCGCGTCAGTAATCGTGTAAGTCTGCCTGTGTGTGCAGTCAGCGCGTAAAGACCGTCTGAGAGTGTTTTCCTGGCTCCTGGGCTCCTTAAGGGCTATTTACAGTTTTCATTCTGCTCAGTCAGGCCCCAGGAGCAAGATTACTGATAGGAAAGTTAAACATCAAACATATCTTACAGATTCCCCCCCCCCCCCCCCCCCCCCCTCCCCCCACACACACACACACACACACACACACACAGACACAGGCACATGCAGCTCCTTCACAGAGCCTTGACCGCTGTAGAGTCTCCTGCATCCTGTCTTGCTACAGGTAAAAGTCAAGGACCCAAACCCAAGCATCTGTCTTTTGCTGCTTTTATCTGGGCCTTCACACGACAACAACACTCTTGGCAAGAGGACACTATTTTTTTTCCACATAAGCAGTTGCTGCTCTAAGCAAAAAATAATTTACAGATATAGAGAAAGACTGGGAGATGGAAAAAAGAAGCCTGAGAAAAGACCAGAGGGAAAAGTAGCATACAGACAGCTTCTGATCAAACAGAGATAACTTACGGTACTTTCTCAGGCTGAATTGAATCAATTAAACATCTGTTCCAATGTGTGTTACAGCCACAGGCTTTAAAAGGAACACACACAGGCCTGTAGTAGAAGCAGAGACTGAAGGGTCTTTCATGGTTTATACTCTAACCGTAGTTTGTTCAGTGACAGATTCTGAGGTTCTGTTGTGGCTTTGCATGCTGTATGAAGGCATTTAAGCTATATGAATGTGTACTTTGACTAGAAACTATGGATGGGACATCTGCTCAGCCACATCTATTATGTTTCATTTATTCCAAACAGAAGACTGACAAGATGTTTGGCTCACAGATGTGCACCGACTGGTAATTTGATGGATGCAGCATATGTGTTTAAATCCAATGGCCCCTAAGAATAAAGACTTGTCATATGTACGCAAAGCACATTGATAGCAGCATTCCTCCACCTCTTTGCAGAGGTTAGCCAATCAACAAATAGATAACCCCTGCTGCAAAAACAGAATCATTTTGATCGTTCACTTGTTTCAGCCAGTTGCCAAAAGCTGACGGCCTCCAGCTGTGCAAATCTGAGGGTTTTTCCTCAGTTCTTATATCTGATATTTTATACACAATAAAGTTAATGGAATAATAAATAAACTGAGAAAGAGACAACAACTGTAAGTTAAAGCTCTAAATAATTTCATCTCACATTTAATCTTAGAATATTCATTCTAAAGGCATGGATTCATTTTTCTTTTTTTTTTTTACAGCTACATTATTTATTGAGAATTATAAAATAAACAACTTGATAAATATCTGCACACCGATGTTGCAGTTAGTGAAGTATTGATATAATTAGTGAGCTGATCTCATCTGGAATTCTGCCTATAATTAGCTCGCAGACTTCTCTCAAACAGAAAAGTGTCTTGAGCAGCGTGAAATGTGGATTATGAAGGCATATCTACAATGTCAGCAGAGTGCTCACTGATGTGCATTTTACACATGAACATACATCATACATGCTTCTTACTGGCTAGTCAGTAGGGTTAAAAGGAAAGATGGTCTTCTGAGAGATGAAAGGTGATCTAGGTGGATTTTCCAAATTCGATTTTCATGGTCTGCTGAGAAACCGGTGCTCATAGACAGGCATGCAAAGCAATCAGCAATGCACACGCACATGTGCACATATGTCATACTGTATATGTTAGGCTTGTGAAAAAGTGCATGCATTGGTTTTGGTGGGTTTTTTTTTTTTTGATAGACACATACACTCAAGTTATATTGATAGGGTCATTTCTGAGCTCTCGCGGGTGCAATTAAACACTTCCACAGACTGGCTGTGCTCATTAGGAGAATGGGCCAGTGGGCCTGCGGTGTGTATAGTGGCTTTGAGGCTTACGAGTCAGTCATTGCTCTTAGTCAAGCGACACACTTTCTACACATGTAAAAAAATGTAAAATGCAAAATGTAAAAAGGTGACTCAGTGTTTACTGCAACAAAAAACTGAAAGAGCACAGTGTACTATAGGAGGACCTACAGCTTGAAAAACCTCATGTACATTACAGCTCACAAAATACTCACTCAAAAGGCAGCTATGGAGAGAGAGAGAGAGAGAGAGAGAGAGAGAGAGAGAGAGACCTCAGTGTTCAGTACAAGAGGAAAGACCACAGCTGTGTTACACAGGCAGTAAATTGAAATGACAGAGTCCCAGGCCTGTAATTTCACAATGCTCCACTGTGCATAAACATTCTCTGAATGATCTTCATTCCAGGCATTATCACTCCTCATGGGATTACCAGCTATGAGGATGGATATATTAGACTGTAAAAAGGACCTGAATGAAATTCAGTCTGCCTCAGGGCTAGACCTATTCTGCTCTTTATAGTAAATAACATAATCTAGTTTATTCATTCATTAGCTTTGTGGTTGAATTACATCTCTCTTAACTCCTCTGGTGCAGTAATTCTTTCATTGGTGATTATCACTTCAGTTACTGTGCCAGCGTTGCCTCTATGGATCTTCTCATCGTGCGTTCAGTCCCCCCAGCTCCACCCTTCACCCCATTTCTTTGTCTTTTCCCGTCGTGCTCTCTCCACTTTAGTCACATAGCCAGTGTTGGCAGGTAGTAGGCAGGCTGTGTTCAGTCTTGTCAGGGTAAATTATGGATCAGGTGGCCAGTGAGCTGTCAGTTGTACCAGCTATGCACTGGTGCCAGAAACACTACAGGCATTCGCTGGCACAGGCACATACGCCTACCACCTCCAACCCCAAAATGCATGGATGTGGTTATTGAAGCGACTCATCTTCACTACTAATCCTCATGCGTTTTCATCTATTGCTTCTCTGCATTAGTGCACATGCACACATGGAAGCACATGCTGTGGTTTATGAACAAACTAAAGCGAACATCAGATTTATCCAGGCTTGCACAACAGACACACAAACACACACATATGGTGTGCAGCCTCCAACTCCTCTACTCTGGAGGAGCTCCAGCATGCCCCCGCATCTCAGTACAAGGTATCTTCTGGCACAGAAAATACATAATCAGTGCACAGACTTTCTGCAGTTAGATGAAGGCGCACACACTCGCAAAGACACACAGCTCCTCCCCTTCTTCAAATCAACTCATTCACAGATGGGACACACACTTGAACTAAAGAGCGGGGCTGTTAGCAAGACAAAACAAGGAGAGAGAAGAGTTTAATTTCATACCTGTCAAACAAAAAGCTTAACCAAGATCCTTTACTGAGCGCAAGCCAATTTAATCAGCATTACAGATGGTGATTTTCTCTCAGTGTAGCCTGATAAAGGCCAAGAAAGACAGAGAAGAGAGGCAAGAAAACAGATAGGGAGACAGGATGGATGCAGAGAGAAAGCAGAGGGGGAGGAGCGGCCAGTGGCCCATACACACCAGGGTGTGATTTTAACACGTGGAGCTCACAGTCTCATTACAGGCTTCGGTCTGAGGAGCGCAGGGGTCAGACCTGATCCAAACCCACAGTGACAAGTGCAAATGGGATTCTGCTGTCTGTCTCAACACCCTCCATACACACACACACACATACACAAACACTTTCTCCAAAAAACCAACCCCCTCTTTCTTGAACATGCACACACACACAAAAGTATTAGGCTGTATACGTGAGAGCAAATAGACCCATTCACACAAATCCAGCAAACCAGCCTAACAAGGTAAAGTGCAGATTTTTGCTGTCAGCCTTCTGTAGTCCTCTTAACACTAATACAACAAACATTCCCTTTTATTAAATTTCAGCAGTTGTATGTTGCATCATCACACACTTAAAATCTTTATAATTCAAATTAATTTCCACAAAGGCAAAAAGTATCTGTTAGCATGGCGCGGTATAGACGAGGGCAGCAAACTTCTGGGACAATTACATAAACTTGACAAACTCATTACTCATTCTTGACCCCAGCGGTGGCTGCACAAGTTCATTCAGATAAACACACATTTTCCAAATACATACACATAAATCTAGCTATGCACATGGGACCATCATGTGGGGCTGGTGTTGATTTGTGCAATCACCTTGATGAATCACCCTATATAACAACCTACAGAGGATAGTCTCTATTGTCAAGCAGAGCCTCTCCACATGACCTAGACACACAGCTAATAGATGCACATACACACACACCCAGAGTAAAAAAAGAAAGAGACAACAATACAGGAATAAATTACACATGACCTTTATATATATTGTGTTTAAGATGCAACATTCTGAGTGAGATGCTACAGTGATAAAATTTGCAGTTGTGCGTGACCTATGAATGAACAAACAACTTTTAACACAAAAATACTCTTGAGCAGAGGGGCAGGGGACCTTTCCAGTGTGAATGGCCATTCATGTAAAAGGAAACCACAAAATAACCATGTTTCCTCTCTGGTTCACTGTTAAAACAGCATGTGTACAAATGCAACGTGGTAACATGCAGAGCATGAAGCAGGAAAAAAAAAAAGGTGTTCTTAGAAATTAAATATGAAAACCATAAAATATGCAGCCAGCTCCCACTATGCCAACACTGCCTCTGAAACAGGCTTTCTCTCCTCCGTTCCCACAGCATGTTTTATTCAAGACTGATATTCTAAAAGCTGAAATAGAACAATCTATTTCCCCTTGCACTCCTCACTTCTGATTTACTGATGAATATTTCAGAGGAATGTCAGAAAAGACAGAGAAACTCCACTCTGCAAGCCAGCATCCGCCTCACCTCTCCCTCCGTCTCCCATCCTCCCGCCGTTTGACAAGACAGCTACGTGATCCTAGTGCAAGACTCGCCTAAGTAGCCGATTTGCTTAATTTTCTCCATGATTTAACAATTTGTGGAGTGAGCGTTGAGGGGCAGGAGAAGGGAAGAGAAGAGACTCTATGGTTCAAGGGGGGGTGAAAACTGGGAGAAAGGTAAGAAAAGAGATAAAGTGCCACAGCGCTGTGCAGACCAGATAACAAATGTTCTTAAACTTCAAGTCAAACTTTACTTTTAAAACTCTATATTCATATCCCAAAAAGTGAAGGGAAATGAGACTCAATTTATTTGACTTAAGAAAAAAAAAAGCTACATGCTGCACGAGTAAACAAGTAAATAAATTATGGACACATGTGAAAGGCACACATCTGCCTCTGCTCTTTCCAGTCCCTCATGCCTATTTATACCTGACTGGAATGCCAGTTAGTGACTGACTGCCTGACTGACACACAGTCTCACTCTCTCACACACATAAACACACACACACACACACACACACACATACACACATGCAGCTTTACAGGCACGGCTATTGTTCTGTTTCAGTCTAAGCAAAGTCATGTGCACTACTACAGTCTACCAAGGAAACAGAAGAGAACTAGTAAGAAAAGAAGACATTACAGCTTCTGTTACACACACACACTTATGCACACGCACACACACACACACACACACACACACACACACACACACACACACACACACACACACACACACACACACACACAGACAGAAGTAGGTAAAGCAGAGATCGTACTCACAGTCTTTCAGTATTGCGGGGGATATTCCTTGGCATGGTTTTGAGACTCAGTCCGTGGCAGTCCACTGTGGTTCCGCTGCAGGTACACAGTGCTGGGCAGCCACTGGCATTACCAACTATCAGGGCAGAGAGCATCGCCACCCACATCCAAAGTGGCTGCCCGGCCAGCCTGCCCATGCCTGCCTCAAAAAAGCTTCCTCTAATGGCCATATTCACCAGCACGACAGCCTGCTCTTCTTTTAACAAACCCTTACTTCTCTGTGTCCACCTTCCTTTCTCTATGTCTGCTTCCAAGAGTCCTGTTAGTCCACTAAAATAATTTTATATATGTGGTGAATATGAACAAAAAAATTATACATAACAAATGCTAATATTTTCCTCTCTGCTGTGAAGCCATACAAATCCTTTTTTTGTTCTTGTAGAATTCTTTTGATGCTGGTTTGATATCCACCAGTTTTCAGATGTAAAAAAAAAGGAAAGAAAAAAGCTGTTGTTTCTTATGTTCTCCTTGCAAACTCTTCTCCTCTCTTGTCTTTGTGGAGTTGGTGTGCTCTGGTCTGCACACGTCTGCGTCTCTGTCCTCCTCTCACTCAGTCCTGCTCTGCTCTGCTTGCCTGAAGAGAGAGGGAATAGGCAAAGAGAGGAAAGAAAAAAATGCCAGTCTCTCTCTCTTACATGCACACACACACACACACACACACACACACACACACACAAACACACACACACACACACACTCACACACTCACACACACACACTAGTCATCCATCACAAGGATCTACAAATAGCAGAGCCCCCGACTCCACCCCTACCCCTCCTCTCCTCCCCCCACTCTTCTCGCTCCCCATGCAACACCCCCTCCAGAACCCTGCCTGAACTCACTCTCATTCCTGACATCCCCTTTTCATTCCCTTGTCTCTATTCACAATACAAATCTACACCAAGTATCTTTCTTTTTCATTTCTCACTCACTCACTCCACTCCTTCTTTTCTGTCAGGTTTGCCTCCAGGCGAACCCCAAGAGAGAGAGACCTAACCTGCATGACACTGCATAACCCCTGCCTGAAGGGAGAGGCTGTGGGGAGACCGTGCTGTGTGTGTGTGTGTGTGTGTGTGTGTGTGTGTGTGTGTGTGTGTGTGTGTGTGTGTGTGTGTGTGTGTGTGTGTGTGTGTGCGCGTGCCCAATAGAGAAGCAAGGAATCAACACCTCAGTCCGGGGAGGCAAAAAACCGGAATAAATAATCAGTTAGTGTGGGTCTTAACATGTATATCAAGCATGGCCACACAGACAGAAGCAGCAGCAGCAGGGAGCTGGGATGAAAAAACATACATGCATTCATTCTGCCTCCACAGATCATGAATCTGCAGGGGAGGCAGACCACCACCATAAAAAGTAAGTCAACACTATATTTAAAGCACAGCATAGCCACAGAAACAGAAAATATAGTCTAATATATGCAAATGCAAAGGCAAACCACTACACTTCCAATCATACCTGCTCTGTTTTTTGAATTTGTGAGAGCACCTGGCACACAGTCCATCTCCCTTATTGCCAGGATCATGCATTCCCATTCTGGACTCAAAGTTGCACTGAGAAAAGGGAGGGGGAAAAAAACCCAAAACAAAACTGAACTATAAGCAGCATATGCAGGACATCATTCACTTTGCAGGAATTCATAATAAATAATATTTTGAATTTCGTTAAAACTGTGTGTGTGTATATCAGAGACTGCCTGCTGTTGACAGTGTAATTGTAGCCTTCAGGAAACTTCTCCAAATGCATTTTGATTTGCACTTTGTGGAATCGCAAATCACTATTCTGGATTTGTTCCCATTTTAATGAGTTCAGGCCATAATTGCTTGGTGCAGTCATAAAAAAAAAATCAATAAAACAAAAGGTGACACCTTAAAATAAGGTGTGAGACTTTATAAAGAAAGAAAAGGAATATCTGTCCATGGATCAGACTTTTTCATTGAAGACGTGTGCGATTCTGCATACTGATCATCTATTTAATTAAAGACTCTTGATAAACCATTAATCACCACTAATTAATACTTAGGCCACATTTACTGCATATTAGTTGTTCTCTGATGAGATGGGCAATGCTTTACTTCAAATGAGTAAAGGCAAAGGCAAGAAGCTGTTTAGTGCCATGTATCACAAGAAAGACTCATTAAGTGATTGTTTTGATGTCAGTTTCTACCTTTCTGATTTTTACTCAAGAACTACCACCACTGTACCTTAATTAGCACTCCCCAGTTTTCTCCTTGGTTAACAACTGCACAGTTTTCAAAATACAAAAGTACCTAAAACTTTGTCTTAGTATGGCTCTGCTCCAAGGTTTGTGGTTTAGATTGACAGAGGGCTGTGCTTGGGGGGTTTGGGTGGTGGGGGTGGATCTTTCCCAACATTAATATCAGCAAATCACACAAACATAAGAACCCCGTTTGTTTTAACTGACAAAAGCCACAAAGAAAATAATGAGTCAGGGACGATGTAATAAGATATGTTTGAATTCGGGTGCATGTCTGCTTTGTTGCTTGACCAGTTCCGAACATGCACATATTAATGTGCACAAGCAGGTGTACACACACACATGCACACAAAACACTTCAGTAAAAGCTCCATCTGTCCCAGTAAAAATGTCAGTGCAGCACAGAGCTTCCTTCTATGAATGGTTAATTAAAGAGGAGACGGTGGTGTTTAGTGGTAATAGGGGGTGGTGGTAACATCCCTCCGCTCTCACAGAGCCTTGCACACAAATACGCAAAAGGAATAATTCTGCTGCTCACAAAGCCATAGGAAGACATAGCAGCAATTACAACCGTCTGGCAGAGGAGAGTTTGCAAAACATAAGCCGTTACCAAGAACCGACTCAAACGAGGAAACCCAATTAATGTGGACTGTACCGTATATAAGCTTAGGCACCCCTGGTTAAAATCCGTTACTGTGAAGAGCCAACCAAGGAAAGGAAGTCTAAAATGTATAAGGTTATAATGATGAATTAATTATTTAATATTGCAAGCAAGATAAACATGGTTTATTTGTATATGTGCAGTTTTAAACGTCTAACGTCAAAGGTTTGGGTACCCTGCTGGTCAGCACTCCTTTTGGCAAGTATCACAAGCCAAACATTCCTCAGTCCCATTTTTCCTGCAAAAACTGTTTGTTCTGTGAGATTCATGGACCATTTTTCACACACTGCACTGTGCTTTAGAGATCTAGTCACAAATCTTCATGATATCTTGGTCGGTGCCAAAGCATTCTGCTTGCATCTGTTATGAGTGTAGTCCACTGTGGACTTTTAAAGCATTTAGGATCATTATCCTGTTGCAGAAGAAATCCTCCTTGCATCACCAGCTTTTCTTTTCTTAAAAAACACTGTGCCAGAATTTGCTGCTAATTAACTGAATCCATTCCTGTGACACTGGCTACAGCCCAAACACAAAGCACTCCTGTGACAAACCCTGCACAAAGTTCTCTTAGAAAGTTTTGTCTTCTACACCTCAACCTGCCCTTCACTATTTCTGTTATCTTCCATATCTACAGATTTGAGAAAGCAGGTATTTTTCCTTCTTCTTATGGCCTTCTCCTGCTTTCTGGACACAGATTATTTTCATATTCAGTTTTAGGCCTGCTTAAAAGACCGTGCCTTAGTTGACATGCTTATTAGTGATTAGTCCACTCTTTACTCACCTTAACAA
Source organism: Archocentrus centrarchus (assembly GCF_007364275.1). Lineage (NCBI taxonomy): Eukaryota > Metazoa > Chordata > Actinopteri > Cichliformes > Cichlidae > Archocentrus > Archocentrus centrarchus. The sequence goes on from NC_044360.1 coordinate 17,918,479, forward strand.
TTTACATTTACAGAAACAGGGGTTCCCACATTTATGCAAATCACTTTTAACATTTTCATACAGCTCTTACCCAAGTCTGCGTGAAAGAAAAGATAAAACTGTCTACCAAGAAGCTCCTGTGTACTTGAGTAGAAAAAAACTGAAACATGCATGAAATACAAAAAAACTAAATGTAGAATCCAGAAAATTCCAGTGTGCTTCAGACCAGTTATTTGTTTCTCTCTAACACAAATGTGCCTCAGAGAAAAGGCAGAAATACTTTGAACAAGCGGCCTGTATGGGGTGGAATACACATGCCAGTCTACTTAAAAAAAAAATTCCAACTTTTAATTGTGTTTTCCTTTTAACTTAAATGATCTGTTAGTGGCAGTTTAGAATATGGACAGAATTAGCTCCCTCTGAAAGGCATTTTAATGCATACAATTAAAGCAAGAATCACGTCCACTCACAAACCCACAAACATACATACACGTATATATTTTGATATAATGTGAAGTTGATTACAGTACCAGCGAGTCATTTTACAGGAATCAAGCTCATGCTAAATAAAACCCTTGTGGAGTTTTAGCTGTAAAACAATACACTTCCTATGAGGGAAGCTGTCTGTTGTATATTTATTCTCACAGATGTTTACAATGTATACTTATAATTCCAAGCATACATTGACATGGACACCATGACACACAGACATTCCTGCTCTTACTATTCAACCTTTTACCCTGTAACTCCATTCACTGAAAAATATTTTTTGCAAAGTTGTATCCTCCCAGGAGTTTTATAAGTGTATTGTTGTATTTTTTCTTCTATTATTGGTCATGAGCCTAAAATTTTGCTGTCATATGCACTTTACTGACAATCTTCTGAATGTAGGAAACTGGCATTTGTACTGTTAGAGGTGCAAGATCAAAGTATGTGAAAATCTTTAGGGGAACTATTAATATATGCATATCAATAAATTGCTGGCATGCTTTTTTCTTATTTTAATAAATACTTAGAATTTACAATGCAGAGATATCTGTCTTCATACTGACTCAATCCTGGCTCTCTACCTAATTATTTGCAACTAAAGAGCACCATCTTGTGGCTGGAAGAAAAAAAAAACCCATGGGGGGTTCAGGCAGCAGTGCTGAACTCAAGATTAACAAAAGGGGGAAACAATTAGAAAACATCTCTATTACGTTCTAAGTCCTACATCTCTATTGACTTTTCAAATGAAAAAAAGAGACAACCATCAAATGCAGCTTGATGTCTTTTAATTACATTGAGTTGCATAGCTTCACAGCAGCACCACCTCCATCAGTTTTCATAGTCAGCCTGACTGTACAGCAACTGTCACGGAGTTAAACTGTAACAGCACTGCAAAGTGAGTATTACTCAAGGAGTAAGACAAATAAGGTAAAAAGTGGTTGTAGCCAAAACTCTTCCAGAAAAATACCTGGATTACCAGTTACAGCAGACGGCAAGTGAGAGATTTATCTTAATTTGCATTCAACCACTCACTGAAAAAAAAAAAAAAAATAGATAAAAGCATAGTAGGAACATTAAAAACTGTTTAAAAAAAAAAAAAAAAACTATAAAAGGTAAAAAAAATGAATGCATATAAAGCTATAAACCCAGTGTTACATAAGAATCCAAACCAGGTATAAGGTCTAAAGATGAACCCCAGAAAACCAAGATTCAGTTTAAAGCAGTAGTTTGAGGGATCACAGTGTCATGAAGGATTTGGGCTAAAGTGAAACAAACACATAAGTACGCACACTCCACTGGCCTTTCATGCAGTGCCTCCCTTCATTTTCATAGTATTTACTTCCTTATTTTATTAACATGTAAAATAAGTTACAACGGAAAGAAAATCCTGGTGTCAAATAAAACCTTTAGATATGTTCACTTTAAGGCACATTTTGGATTAAATCACTGGTTTTCACTGACCAGGTCCAACTTAAACGTATTACAACTTACAAGCAATTTTAACATTTAAATAGAAAAATTTGCATATCACATTTCACATTGAATGTCCTATACCGATCAGATCCATTCAGAAGGAAAGCATCCAGAAGACCAATGAAAAATAAATACAACACGCTTTTCAAAATAAACAATCACAAGGCTAAGCACCCTGAAATTCACCAGTGCAAATACACTACATAATACAGAACATCCTCAGTGAACAAGGAAAGTAAGACTCTTGAATAAGTAACTCTTGAAAAGTGTTAAACTGAAGTGAGAAAATAAAATAAAAAAAGAACATATCAGCACTCTCACTCCAACTATCTTTGCTGAACTGAGAAACAAAAAGACAGAAACTGAGAAAAAGATGGAGATTCTTGACCTCAAAGTCTCAAACTTTGTAACAAAATATCTAGAAAAAAATGTGTAAATAAAAAAAGTAAAAAAAGCAAAGCAGCCGATCGAAACATGGCATGTAAAGAAAACAGTACAATACACCTGTTTGTGCCTCGAGATGATCCTTTAGTCCCAAGTTGTGAGGAGGATATCCTTTCACGGACAATTAATCCTGGAGGAGGAAAGAGGAATAAAAATTATTATTATTTTTTTTTTTATAAAGGATTAGGTCATGTTTAGCCCTGTCAGCTGAGCACAGGCATCATTAGCAATCTAAGCACTGCCTGTGGTGAACCGCAGACTGATGGCTCAAAGGCCACAAAAGTTCAGCAAAGTAATGAGGAAAACTCTCAAGCTGATGACAGTTTTAAAAGCAACATGTGCCCCATAGTATCAGTTGGAGTAATATTTTAGTTGTAGTTATGGTTAACAGAATTACTTCTCAAGTGTTTCACTCTACATCATAATCATCATCATGGGGGATTATTATAGCCAGTTTTTAAAGATTATCCCCTGGATCATGTTTATTTCCTGTCTTATTGCTAGTATCTAAAGCAGCAGTCACTCAGTCAGGTATCAGGATACTAAAGACTAGTTTGAGTCTGCAGGGCCACAGTGGAAGCTAATATCTTAAACAAGATGGAGGTTCTCCTCTGAGACTTATTATATACTGTTTTTTTTGTAGTATAAGAGCATAATACTCACTGCTGCACAGCTGGTGCTTTCTTTTACCTGTCCATCAGCAGAGCAGCTGGGCGGACGATTCTGTGGTCTGCTGTTTTCTTTCTCTGTTAACATTTGACTGCCGAATACTTTCTTCTGTTAAAAATAAAAATTGAGATTTGAGGGCTGAGCGATCGTTAAAGACAAATTTTTTGTTGTTGAATTTGCTTAATTTTAATTTTTTTTAAAAAAATACATACTCTTGAAATGTTAGTGTTCTACAAATCAATAGATCAACAGCATCACAAGCAAAAATATAAGGGAAACTTTGACTATAAAAAGTATGAAATAAAACATGTGAAGGTTAATGCAAGAAGTGCAGCTGATGCATACACACAAATACTGCCAACAAACCTTTATTATCCCACCAAAAGAACGTGAACGCCAGTGTTTCCTGCTGAATGGTGCCCGAGAGTCTGCTGGAGGTGTCGGTAAAGGCTGTTTCTCAATCTACACACAAATACACACCACATTATGTGCTGGTTCTCTAAGTAGCTTGTATGCATGTCTTTCTGCTCACAGAAGTATTACACTGAGCTACCTGTCTAATGAGTTTTTTCTTTTTGGCAGACTCTGGCATGTTGTTGACCTGCTGGTACAGCTCTCTGAGGGCTGATTCAGTGTAACTCTGAGTATCAGATGTGACTGTTATGGAGGGAGAAGGGGGGCCCTCTGTTACCGCAGCCACTGGGCCCTCTTTGGCCCCAGAACAGAGAGTCGAGTCATCCTAAAAATGTCAGGACACAGAAAACAACAGCATTCAAAACTCTGTTTTCTCACTCAAACAAATAGTTTCTGAGAGATAAAGCAACAAGAGAATCTATACAGTTAAGTGATAGTGTACAAACATGAACAAACAAACAAACAGCTTTAAAATCTGAAAACTGCATCAATATTTAAAGGTTTTATTTCAGGGTCCTTTGAAAATTATTCTAATTAAATGTCTTGCAGAAGATACCAGTCACTCCAGGTTCAAGTATCTAAAATCAACCAAACACTGAAGTGACTGGATTTAACAGCTTGCAAACACAAAACTTACCTCCAGAAGCTCTCAAAATAACTTTCTAGATAAATGTACTGCAGGACTAACTCCCTAGTTTCACTAAGATGAATTCTGTTAGAAAACAAAAATACTTACATTTGACTGAAGAACTTTTGATCCTGTGAAGTATAAGCGGGCATATTCTTTGATATACACCGGTGCCTTCAATGAAAGCAAACAAACATTACACTCTCAGAGAAAGCTTAGAATATATAAATGAGGCAGATATTAAAACATCCCATATGCTACCTTTTACACAGAGCAAAGTGCATTAAAGCTAACCCTGTTCTTCATTTTTTTTTTACTACTGCACAAGTCAGTGCAGGATGTAAGTGAACATGTTGGTCAATGACCACGAGAGTCCCAGCTGCAATTAACAAACCTATAAATGGAATATTCTCAACTACCTAAGTAAATAACTTCATCTTAATCCTAATCTGAGATATATTCTACCAGACACAAGGCAGAGAGACTCCACAACGAGCGAGAGTTAAACCATCTTGTACCTTCTATGTTGATGGGAAACATCAACATAGAAGGTTGATGGGTTGATGATAGTTTGCAGTTTGCAAAGACTGCAAACTGCTCAACTTCAGACACTAAATTAAAAGGGCTACATCAGCCACTGAGTTCTTTCTTGCTGTCAGCCTGCTCAAAAACAAAACTTTCTATTAATAGGAATTTATAAAAATGTTGTTTTTTTAATAAGCTAAGCAACTGACCCCAGGTAAGCTTACCTTGAACAGTTTTTGTGAGTGCCTAATAAGGAATGCTATGCCATTATTCAGCTTATCTATGTCTCCCTGAAGATCACTTGCCATTACCTGCAACATTAAAAGAAAGGAGGGGAAAAAAAGGCAAAAAAGAAACACAAAAAAATATTAGTGTCATGGTTCATTTGAGTGCAAACACGGTGTAGAGTTTTGGAGGGTAGAGCGAAATGAACAGAAGGTCTTTACATTTTTGGGCCAGATGATGTGTGGAGCAAACATCTTGGCTAAATTGATAGCAGACATCTTGTTAATGTGCTGACTGCGAGCAGTGTTGTGCAGTAAATCCAACAACAACTTCAACAAGCTCCGGTTGGCAGGTGGGAGCAGCATAAACAGGAGCTGAAACGCCTCAATCTGGCGTTCCTTATCTGGCACATTTGTCTTATCCCCCTTATCGTCAAAGCAAGTCAACTCTAGAAACAGGAGATGAAAAATATTACAAGAGAGGTTAGTAATATTTTTCCTGACCTTACATTAATCTGAATGACAAGGATCTGTGTATAACCCAACCAGCACCTCCAATCTTCAGGTGAGCAAGATAGTGTCTGTGTGTCAGCAGAGGCTCTGGAAGCTCTCCCAGGTAGGCCTTGAGCAATGTTGCAGCATCATTGGGGTGGAAATCGCCTGTCTCTAGATCTATCTCTGCCCCAGTATTCAGCATCTCCCTCAGGGCTGCCTGCCTCAAACTGTGGCCTGGCACACGGAACAACCCCTCCACATGAAGGTCTGAGGGATGGGAAAGAGAGACAGCCGGGGTGGGGTGGGGTGGGGGGGGGAGTGTTAGGTGTGCAGACACAGAGAGCCAGAGACAAGGCAGTAAGGAGAGTGATGGAGTGAATGAAATGGAAGGAGGGAGTCAGCAAGAGCAAAGTGCTTTCAGATAAATTATTGACTCAAACATTTTCATCCAGTGTCCACTTTCAGTGAATGACATCATTGCTTTCTAGAAATAAACCATGACCTCATGGCAATTCAATGCTTAAACTAAGTTACAGAACAAGTAGAAAGTGTGATGCCTGCCATTTATAATTCAATATAATCTGGTTATTTTAATCGTGTTTCAAAAAATAATATTGTTAAGTTCTTTGCCTCTGGAGGTCACACATGTAAATGCACAATATCATAAACTGCTTTGGATGACAGTGTCCTTTAAATGTCAGTTTATACGGGCATACTAATCAATACTCACTTTTATTCAGGTATTCAATGAGCTGATAGATCTGTGCTATTCCTTCTTCAGTTAACGGTGCACCAAAAACAACTCCTTTGTCTGCAAGACATCAAACGGCACAGCAAGGCTGACTGTAGTCTTTGTGTGTACAACTGGACCTATTGTGAGAGCCAAATTATGACTATGAAATGACATCTAACTAAAAACCAAAAGAGCTTCAGGCTTCAGTCAGGTTTAGTGGAGACTTAAACCCAACATTACTTTATTTGTCGCCTGATGGATTATTAGAAGCAAGATGATTTGTTTATGCAAAATAATGCGCAGTAATTCTGACAATAAATTATTATTTTTCATAATCATACTCCAAACACTGGCATCTTTTTGCCTGTCAAATGTGAAGATTAGATGCTCGTCTCTTCTTCACACTCCCCTTAACTCAGCATTTTACAAAATTGATCAGAGAAAACAGGCAATCTGATCATATTTAGTCATGTTTTTATTTTCTTTCAGCTGCTCCCTTTAGAGGTCTCCACAGTGGATCATCAGCCTCCATCTCACCCTATCCCTAGCATCCTCCTCGGTCACACCATCCCTCTGCATGTCCATCTTCACTACATTCATGAACCTCCTCTGAGGTCATTCTCTTTTCCTCCTGCCTGGCAGCTCCATATTCAACAGCCTTTGTCCAATTTATATCCACTATCCCCCCTCTGTACATGTCCAAACCATCTCAGCCTTGCCTCTCTAACCTCATTTTCTCTTCAAACTCCTCATCCTGTGCTGTCCCTCTGATATACTTATTTCTAATCCCGTCCATTCTGGTCACTCCCAATTAAAATCTTAACATCTTCAATTCTGCCACCTTCGGCTCAGCCTCCCATCTTTTTGTTAGTGCTACCATCTCCAAACCATACATCATAGCAGGTTTTACTACCATTTTGTAAACCTTCCCCTTCACTCTTGCTGCTATCCTTCTGTAACAAATCATCCCTGACACTTGTCTCCACCCACTCCACCCTCTTCAGGCTCTCTTTTACCTGCTCCCCACTCTTACTACAGATCACAATGTCATCTGCAAGCATAGCCCATGGAGACTCCTGCCTGACCTCATCTGTCAACCTGTCCATCACCATTGTAAACAGAGCCCTGCACACCTCACTACTTTCTTGCTGTCCTCATACATATCCTGAATCAAACCCACATACTTCTCTGCCACTCCTGACTTCCTCATGCAGTACCATAGTTCCTCTTTTAGCACCCTGTCTTAAGCTTTCTCTAGATCCACAAAGACACAGTGCAGCTCTTTCAGACCTTCTCTATACTTCTCCATCAACACTCTGAAAGCAAACGTTGCATCTCTGCAGTGCTCTTTCTCGGCATGAAGCCCTACTGCTGCTCAACTTTCTTCTTAGGCCTGAATTATGCTTCTGCGTCAGGTCTTTGTGGGGCCTATGTACGTAACTGGAAATTCCCTCTGAACCACATGCAGGAACCTACAAAATAGCCTGACACGCACCTCTTGAAAAATGTAATTACATGTCGGGTCAATGAAGCCGGCAAGGATTGTGATTATCGTGTACGGTTCAGAGGGGTTTCCGGTTACGTACAGAGACCCAATGCACAGGTCTAAATCAGACCCTTGTTCTTGAAAATCAGTACCAGAACACTTCTTCTCCATTCCTCAGGCATCCACTCACTATCCAGGATTGTATTAAACAATCTAGTTAAAAGTTAAAAGTTCACTGCCCTCTCTCCTAGCCATCTCTATATCTTCACAGGTATACCATCTGGACAAACCACCTTTCCATTCTTCATACACTTCATAGCTGCCCTTACTTCCTCCCTACTAATCCTCTGCACTTCCTGAGTCACTAAATGTCCTCCATCCATCCTCCTCTCTTGCTCATTTTCTACATTCATTCCTCAAAGTACTCTTTCCATCTTCTCAACACATTCTCTTCACTTGTTAGTACATTTATATTTCTGTTCTCAGTCACTCTAACCTGCTGCGCATCCTTTCCAGCTCGATCTCTCTGGCTAGCCATTCGATACAAGTCCTTTTCTCCTTCCTTACGGTCCAACCTCACATACAACTCACTATGAACCTTTTCCTTTGCCACTTCCCTCTTTGCTGTGGCCTATCCTCCCAGTACTCCAGTCTACTTTCTTCATCTCCCTGACTATCCCACTTTTTCTTAGCTAACATCTTGCTTTGAATATTTTACTATAATATTTAGGTAATGGGTGAAAATGATACAAATAACTGATTACGTTAAATTATATGCTGATTGCTAAATTACTTTATTACTTCAGCCCTAGAGATAAAGTTCACATGACTGAAACACTACACAACTCCATATTGTCTAACCTTTCCGTCTCAGGAAGTTAAAGGAGCGTAGAAACCCGCTGGATGCGGGTACTCTAGGTTCCGACTCTCCAGTGAGCTGGGCAAACTCGTCCCCTGGCAGATCGATCAGTCGAGTGATGTTGCTAAGTACCAACTCCGTGAATGCATGTGGATGTTCATATCTCAGCCTCTCCACGAAGAAGTCCGGGTTAAAGATGACAGGCTGGTTTGACTTCTCCTGACTGATAAACACACTGCATTTTGTCTCCCTGTTAAAGAAAACACAGACACCACGTGTTGATGCTCATTTTGAAATAATAACCCTTCGACCTGTAACCAAAATAAAATCAGCAAATGCGAGACGTAAGATGAATCCTCGAATTACCGGTAGCTGATGTTAATATAAACTGGTGCTGTAAGTTTTGCTAGATTAACTTAGCTCCACTGGCTAGTGCTAACAAATCATAAACGAGTCGCAATGCAAAGTAGTAAAAACAGTTTTTTATTAGCATTAATCGTCTTACAGACGCACAATTCACTCAGCAGCACTGTAGACTGTAACTCTTTGCCACATTAAACGAAAAGTCCTTACTTTCTTTCGAGTTTGTGATTGTTTAGGGAACCATTTTCAACCGCCATCTTCGTTTTGAATACTCCGCTCGTTCATATTTTGTCCCGCCCACAGGCTTGTGATTGGCCGAAATATACACACGTCACGTCGGTTACGTGTAATTTTTTTTATTTATTTATTTATTTTTCTTATTTACAGCAACTTGCTGCAAAGCAAATAGCTCGTGTTTCATTCATTTTTGTCACTACGGTACAGTAGACTGCTACATCATTAAGCTGATATGGCGTATGATTAGGAAGCACTAATTATTAGTTGCTGTAGACCACCAGAATATCTATTCATTTCGTGTTTCTGTCCATCTATTGTCAGGATTATCGGATGCCTGCAAGTTGAATGTGAACCACAGCACATTTTTTAAACGTCAAAGCTCCATGCACCAACCCAGACTGTGTAGGTTACAGTTTTGGCATTGATCAGGTGGAGGATGAATACACTGCATTTATTTGAAAGCAGTTTTCCAAAATTATTGCATGTATAAACAGAAGCTTTTTTTTATACTCACACTTCTCTCTTTTTTTTTTTTTTTTTTTTTTTTATTGTAATAACTAAAATTGTAAGCATTTACTCCAGCTCTTGCTAATTTTCTCTGGCTTTCGGTGGAGATACATTCAAAGATCAGCATATCTCTTTGTTTCTTTTTCTTTACAAATTAAAGGGTACGCCAGAACTAAGATCCTGTGGTACTTCCAGATACAGATTGACAAACTTATGATGGCTAACCAACCAGACACAGTGGTGGTGGACAAGCAAAGGAAGAAAGCTGTAGTGACTGACATTGCAATATCAAGTGGGGCTCAGAGAAGAGCTAGAGAGGATGTGGAAGGTAAAGGTAATAGTGGTCCTCGTGGTAATCGGAACACGCAGGGCAGCGACGCCCACACTGGGAGAATGGCTCCAGCAGATTCCAGGAACAACATCCGAGATCTCTGTCCAGAAGAGCACAGTCCTGGGAACAGCTAAGATACTGTGCAGCACCCTCAAGTTCCCAGGCCTCTGGTAGAGGACCAAGCTTGGAGGATAAACAAAGACTGCCCGCTGGGCGAGTGGGGATTTTTTTTTTTTTTTTCCATATATATAGTGACTTAACAGAATCCTTGTGCTCTAACATGTTATACAAATCAACATCATGCTGTGCCCAGGAACACAATACATCTGCAGGTTATACTTGAGTGAGTCTATATTTATAGTGGGTTGATCGGCTTGGTCTCAGTCTTGACAACACAAATCTGACTTTTGTCCTCCAAAGAACACAACATAAATATGTTTGGCAAAAAAGAAATGTTTATATAACATTAAACATACAACAACATTCACAAAGGTCTGAAATATAGTTCTATAACATCCTGCATTTCATTAAATTCACAGACAAAATGACTTATGTTAAAAATATCAGAGTAGTCAGTTCAGTTTTAAACAGTTTTCTGAGAATAAAACAATAATGATTAATAGTGTCAGAAAGCAACAAACTTTGACAAACACTGTTACAGACAAGTGCACAATCAGATATGCACACAAGTGTATCTGAGGATTAATCTTGCTCTCCAGATTGAAGAATGGATATATGACACAGTTGTCACATATGAGCAATAAACTTTAAATATTATTCTTGTTCAACATATATTTGGAACTTCTTTATAATGCATTGTTTGGTAATCTTGCAAATATAAGAAATATAAATAAATATAAGATTACACACAATACTGTAAGTTTTACCTCTCTTGCTATAAAATACATTTCTTCTGTAGCTCCTGAAAAGGGTGAATTCCACATGCTCGCTGTACAGATTTTACCCTATTTACAAAAATACTCAGAAAACCCTTAACAAGAGGGAAAAAAATGAAAGGAAAGTTACAATAGCATGAAAGAGCATGACACATAATTCAGAGTGCTTTTCAATGCAGCTCATGTTGAAAAGAGGTTTTCCTGCCTATTCTTATCCCTCTGATCTGATTTTAGATACTTAAAATTTTTTTTGCTTTTTACATTTTTCTTTATAGAATTTGCCATTAATCCTCTCTCTGACTGTCATGCTTGCTTATTCCGTAGAATTTCTCTGCCTCAGCCAAGACATGATCCCATCCTTCAAGGAGCAGCGAGGTCTGAGCCTGCCCAGAGTTCTCCAGCATGCCCTGCGAAATGTGTGGGAGGAAATACAGAACAACAGGGGGTCCAGTGCACCATTGATATACCACAGTGGGAGTGACAAATATGATTTCAGGATTGTGTACACAGAAAGGACCGTGTCAGTCCACACAACCACATACACTTGCATAAGCGATGAAGCAATATCTGGAAAGTTGCAAACAAAAAAAGCCACGACAACTGCACCTGAAAAAAGAAACAAAAAAACAGAGAGTGTCGATAGCTCAACATGCTGAAATGATTGTTAATAATATGTTAATGTAATTTGCATTTCTCTGTATTCTTGGCCTAAATGCAAGGCATTTCAGATCATTAACTTGTGACCTTATGATTTACAAGATAAAGAAGAACAGAGCTGGAGTTTTGCACTCAGTGGCCAGTTTTTTTTCTGTTACTTTGTACTCATTTATCATTACTGAAGACCTCGCAGAAGCTCACACATACAGTAGTTACTAATTTTCCAACATCATCCGTTTTGCAAAGACGTGTCCAATCAAAAGCCTGAACAGAACTAATACAAAAAAAATACTCACCCATTAGTTTTAGAGCTCTCTTTTCATTTACAAGTAGCTTCCCATTCTGATGGCACTTGACTGATCGTCTTCCTTCTGGATCCTGTGGCATTAGACCCATGTTTCTCCTTTGATGGCTATTCTTCCTCAGGTAGCACAGGATGAGCATATAAAGAGTAAAGATGTACACCAGTGGGACCTGTAGTTGGAGGAGCATGTTAGGTCCCTTTGTTTTATGCTGAAAAGAAAACATAATCTATCAAATGGTGCTCATCTCACCAGAAAGAAGAACCCAGCTCTCAGGAGTAAGGCCCCTTTGTAGATATACGCAGGATCAGGCTCTGTCATCTCACACATGGTAGAGACGTGGAAGGCATCTTCTTGAGTGGTGGCTGTATAGTCCAGGATGCAAGCACTCGCCTGGTCATAGACCAGAGCAAAGGGCACAGCAGAGACCAGAGATATCACCCACACAGACAGAAGACATGGCACTCGAGACTTCTTTTGTAAAGACAAGAAAAGGGAAGGAAAATTTGTTTATTAGCTCTTGTTGACATGATCCTTTAATTATATACAGTTTTCATTTTCTGAAAATAGCACTTCCAGTTTTCATCCATGTTTTTGGTTACATTTTGTTGTAGGATACAAATAGAGCTGGCAACAGAAAACCTATTCAGTACTTTGTCTCTGTTCTTTCTTTAAATATTTTAAACATAAAATATCCTATTGGATACATGCTTTTTTTTAAAAAAAAAAATAAAAAATCATCTTAAATCAATTCTGAGTACAGAAGAGGAACAAATTTTACAGTATTAAAAATGCAGTATACATTAATGCATGTTTAATATTCTATTTTATGATAGAAAACTACCTCAGAGCAGACACAATATTTTTCTTGTCCAAGTACTAAACCTGCAGGCTGGTGACCGACCACATCGTGTGGCAAATGGCTGCATAGCGCTCAGTGGTGAAGGTGACGATAACCCAGCTTGTGGTGGCACAATACAACTGGCGTATCATGAAGTAGACCTTGCACACCGCTTGGCCCAGACGCCATGGGTAGCTCTCCCAGTAATACCGATACAAGGTTACTGGGATGGTCAAAAGCTGCAGAATGTCTAAAATTTAAAAAAAATGTAAGCTTCTTAGCAAATTTGGATGATCATAGGTGCCCATGTAATACATTGCAGTCTAGTTGGATGATACTGACTAATTCAGTCAAATTTTATATTTAGAAAATATAAGACACAAACACTCAATTACTTGAAATTAAAACAATACCTTTTTACTTTTACGACTCATTCATTGCAAATGTGCAAATGTGCATTTTAATTGGATGTTAATAAGAGACGCACATTTTTTTTTTACAGCATAAATGTTACCTATTTTTACTTATTACAGCAAAACATTATTATCGATCCGTCCGTCCATCCACCCGTCCAGTGTTCCTTACACAAAAGAAAGCTAAAATCCTTAATTAATTTAAGGTAAGACTGAAATTAAAACCTATTTAAATAATACTATAAATAATAAAACCTACAATAGCAACAAGGAGTAGTTTGTTCCATTGTCTTGAGATGGAACCTCCAGTAAACCAGAATATGCAGTTATACTTTTCACAATAGACTGAAAATTACTCAGTGGAATGACACTTTTTGTTTGTTTCAAGCACAAACATGTTTTCATTACCTTAGAACTTTGGATGGTAAATGCAGAGAAAATTAATTTCACTTTAAGTTAATGATTTTAGTTTAATGCTGTCAGAGTTCCTTAAGGAAAATGGCAGCAATGCCTACCTGATATAACCAGGCTGAGAAGGTAGAAACGAATGGCACTGACTCTCATGTGGGCATCGATGAGAAGGGTCAGTATACTTACACCACTGAATAAGATCTGCAGAACATTTGGGGAGAACATGATGTGGTTTACAATGTGAAAAGCTGCATTGCTTGTTATCTGCATAAAATTAACATGACTAATATAGTGGCTTAGTGATGCTGCTTTACTTATTTATTTTTATTACATTTAACATTGTGCATTGTAATTTAATATCCTGAGGCTGCATGATTAGGTATCAAGTAATTTTAATATTCATACTCCAAAAAAGAAGACGATGCTGTAGAATATGGTCATGGGGATGGCAATTCTCAGCGGCTCACTTTTGGTGACACTGATATCGAGCTGTGGCGTCTCACTCGGGCTGACGTTACAGCTGAAGAGAAATGAAATCTTCTCTGAGAAGTTCATCGTGAAGCTGGGATACATGTAGTAAAAAAGACAATAGGCTTGATTTTAGTATTTATGATGTCAGATATTGAATTGAATCAATAAACAAATACATACATACATAAAGGAGCAATCACTCAATCATTACAATAATCATTAGAATGGGTTATTAGTATTCAGATCACATCATTGTTTTAATAAGTCCAGCCAAGTCAATTCAAATCAAGTCAGTTTACTGATACAGACCAAGGTGCTGAACAGCAAATAAAATTATCAAAGAAACATTACATATGATTTTGAAACAATAAAAAAAACAATAATAATTGAATAAATAAATAAGAGTAATACACTGTAAGTAATAGGAGCCTAGCAGCAGATTTTGAACCAGCTGCAATTGTAATATTAGTGTTTTACCCAGTAATCCAGTCTAGATGTATTAAAAGCATGAATGACTTTCTGTTCATTCCACTGTTGGATACTTGTCTTGTCAAATCTGCAGCTGGATCACACAATTTTTCCATCCATCCATTCATTCTCTTCTGCTTATTTTGTTCAGGGTTTCGGGGGGGGGCGGGTAACACCCTGAACAGGTCGCCAGCCTGTCGCAGGGCTAACACAGAGAGACAAACAACATCCACACTTATGGCCAATTTAGAGTGGCCAGTTAACCTAACCCCACTAACTGCATGTCTTTGGGAGGAAGCCCATACAGGGGCAGGGGGAACATGCAAACTCCACACAGATAAAGTGAGAGGCCTGGGCAAAGGTGGAATTGAACCCAGACCTTCTAAATGCTAACCACTGCACCACCGTGCTGTCCACGATTTTTCACTTGTTAAAATTACTTTTTGGTGTATAAGGTTTTTTTTTTTTAAATGTGTGCATGTATCTTTAACATACATCAAATATACAGTGTATTTGGGGAGCGAAGCAAACATAAATCCCCTGAAGCCTACAGATAGACACTGGAGGAGGTGGAGTGGTCTATGAGCTGCTAAAGTGGGAAAGTGTGTTGTTTGTTATATGATGAGAGGAGAGTGAGGCATTGCATACAGCTGCAGATGCCTGCCCAAATCACTTCCTTTCATTTGTAATAAATAATCATTTTGATTTCCCCTCAAAATCATATTGAAATCCACAAAAATCTATTCTCACGAATGAAATCTTTGTAGCTTTGTGAAAGACACTGAAGAAAAACAGGAGCTTAACATTAAAGGTTGCTGTGCACCCATGTGATAAATGGAGTCAATAATGCTGGTAAAACACTTAGAAATCTGCTGCATTTGGGGACCAAACAAAAACATTAACTAAAACAATTGCAATGAAATATGTTGAAAAAAATCAATATTAGATGCACTGAGAATGTATTATTTATTTGATAGTTACATGTCAAACATTTCTTTTCAGTTAAATAGGAAGCTGATAAACACATCATGTACAACCTGTTACAGTGCCAGTACAGCTAATACTTTAAATTTTAAAATGAAAATAATGACTATTTTAGAGCTATGTTAGTGCAATTTGAAGTGTCCATTTGGAGGTATAAGCTATTCGATGAGTAATGTGTAGACTCACCTCTTAGAGGAGAAGATGCAGAATGAAGACTGGCAGCGTGTTTCACAGGCAAAAAAAACAACTCTTTAGTCCCTCCTTCCCTTAGTGGCTGTTCTTTCTCTCTGGCTTTGCCTCTTGCTCACTTACCGTCTTCCTCGCTTCCTTCTCTTCTGACACACATGCACAAACACGCGCGCACACACACACACACACACACACATACACACACACAAATTCCCAGACTGTCACAAGCTGGTAAATACAGCTGCTTCAATATACCAAAGAGTGTGCACAGAAAATCTACAAAACAACCAATGTACAAAAATAGCCATGTTTTTAACTTGATAGGAAAAATGTGATCATGAAAATAAGACACCATCTATGTACTGTAAAAAAAAAAAAAAAAAATTGAACAAACCCCCACCCAGAATAATGAATTTTATAAAAGGTCAAACAGTGAGTCAATTAAGAATAAACCATTTCACTGAACTAATGTCTTAATGCCTTAATGCCTACTGTACAATATTTTATACGTACTGTTTTGGGGAGTTTTTGAGACTTGTGCATCACCAGTGTGATTTTTTTTTTTCCTCCTGAAAAACCTAAATAAATTGCACAATACATTTTTAAGCAAAGAATTGAAAGAATTTTGAAGAATTGAAGAATTTTCTGGCAATTATTTCATAATTCAGGTTTTAAGGGGTTAACGTCAATGCAACTCTATTGGTCAAAACACAAACAATAAGCAAGGCATTATAAGTTATTGAAGTTATTGTAATGGGTTCCACCTGGAAGCTGATGTAGCAGAGGCTGGCCACGGACCTTCATCAATGACCTCAAAGTCCTCAACATCTGTAGGGATGAAGCTGAAGACCTCGCCGTCAACCATGACCAACGGAGAGCCCCCCATGCGCGCATTAGAGCAGGTGGAAAAGAAGAATATGAATTATAAGCTAAGGAATGTTAAGGATTAGCATTAGTCCTTATTTAACAATCAAACAGAAACAAAGCAATCAGTAATTATTGATAAGTATAGCAAAACATAACAAAATAAAAACAACAAAAAGCAGATAAATGGATAAATAAGAAGTGTCATTTCGTTATGCTGTAAAGACACATTTATTCTCATTCCATTGCTTTGTTATTGTGTGCAAACAACTCTTCTGATCCCCCTTGCCATTCCCCTGAATGATATTACCAAAACCTGTGGTCAAGTGGTCTATCAACAGCGGCCATATATTCAGAAAGCTGTTGTCATTCCCATTTAAAGTGATAGTGTTACTCTCCATGAGAAAAACTTAAAATTCGAAAAGTTACAGCAGGAGGCAACATCATTACTCATCAATAAACATAACTTAGGTTAATAACAAATAATCTTGGCCACACCAAGCTCTGCTCCTACCACAAAATGCAGCTTGTCTAAAATGCACAGACTTTCTAGCCCCAGTTAAGGCTAAATCAGATATTAGATTTTTATTTCATGAATATTGTGGTTGATAAGACCCCTATGTTTGCAACAACGAGGGAACAGTTTACCCTGCCCGGGATAGGGTTACCGGGGCCCCACCCTGGATCCAGGCCTGGGGAGGGAGCTTGAGGGAGAGCGTCTGGTGGCCAGGCATTAGCCCGTGGTGCTCGGCCGGGCGCAGCCCGAAGAGGTTACATGGGCCCGCCCTCCTGTAGGCCCACCACCCGCAGGAGGTGTCGTAGGGGTCAGGTGCAGTGTGTGTCGGGCGGTGGCCGAGGGCGGAGGCCCTAGCGGACCGATCCCCGGCTATCAAAACTGACTATTGGGACATGGAATGTCACCTCTCTGGTGGGGAAGGAGCCTGAGCTAGTGCGTGAGGTTGAGAGATACCAGCTAGATATAGTTGGGCTCACCTCAATGCATGGCCTGGGCTCTGGAACCAGTCTCCTGGAGTAGGGCTGGACTCTGTTCCAGTCTGGAGTTGCCCTTGGTGAGAGGCGGCGAGCTGGGGTGGGTATTCTTGTATCCCCCCGGCTTGCTGCCTGTACGTCGGAGTTTACACCAGTGGACAAGAGGGTAGTTTCCCTGCGCCTTCGAGCTGGGGAACGGGTCCTGACTGTTGTTTGCGCTTATGCGCCGAATGACAGTTCAGAGTACCCACCCTTTTTGGAGTCGCTGGGTGGGGTGCTGGAGGGTGCTCCATCTGGGGACTCCATAGTCTTGCTGGGAGACTTCAACGCTCACATGGGCAATGACAGTGAGACCTGGAGGGGCGTGATTGGGAGGAACGGCCTGCCCGATCTGAACCCGAATGGTGTTTTGTTATTGGACTTCTGTGCAAACCACAGTTTGTCCATAATGAACACCATGTTCGAACACAAGGATGTCCATAAGTGCACATGGCACCAGGACACCCTAGGTCGCAGGTCGATGATCGATTTTGTAATCATATCATCAGATCTGCGGCCGTATGTTCTGGACACTTGGGTGAAGAGAGGAGCTGAGCTGTCAACTGATCACCACCTGGTGGTGAGTTGGATCAGGTGGCGGGGGAAGTTGCTGGACAGACCTGGCACACCTAAACGTATTGTGAGGGTGTGCTGGGAACACCTGGCAGAAGCCCCAGTCCGGGAGATCTTCAACTCCCACCTCCGGCAGAACTTCGACAGCATTCCGAGGGAGGCTGAGGACATTGAGTCCGAATGGACCATGTTCCGCACCTCCATTGTTGAGGCTGCTGCTCAGAGCTGTGGCTGCAAGGTGGTTGGTGCCTGTCGTGGTGGTAACCCCTGAACCAGATGGTGGTCACCGGAGGTGAAGGGAGCCATCAAGCTGAAGAAAGAGTCCTATCGGGCTTGGTTAGCCTGTGGGACTCCGGAGGCAGCTGACAGGTATTGGCAGGCCAAGCGGAATGCAGCTCGGGCAGTGGCCGAAGCAAAAACTCGGGTGTGGGAGGAGTTCGGTGAGGCTATGGAAAAAGACTTTCGGACCGCATCGAAGCGATTCTGGCAAACCGTCAGGCGACTCAGGAGGGGAAAGCAGTGCTCCACTCACACGGTTTATAGTGCGGGTGGGGTGCTGCTGACTTCAACTGAGGCTATAGTCGGACGGTGGAAGGAATACTTCGAGGACCTCCTGAATCCCACTGACACGCCTTCTGTAGTGGAAGCAGAGTCTGGGGACGAGGGAGATGACTTGACCATCACTGGGGGTGAGGTCACTGAGGTAGTTAAACAACTCCTTGGTGGCAGGGCCCCTGGGGTGGACGAGATTCGCCCTGAGTTCCTGAAGGCTCTGGATGTTGTAGGGCTGTCTTGGTTGACACGCCTCTGCAACATCGCGTGGAGATCTGGGGCAGTGACAATGGATTGGCAGACCGGGGTGGTCGTCCCCATCTTTAACAAGGGAGACCGGAGGGTGTGCTCCAACTTTCGGGGGATCACACTCCTCAGCCTCCCCGGTAAGGTCTATGCCAGGGTGCTGGAAAGGAGGGTCCGTCCGTTAGTCGAACCTCGGATCCAGGAGGAACAATGCGGTTTTCGACCTGGTCGCGGAACGCTGGACCAGCTCTTTATCCTCTCAAGGATATTCGAGTGTGCGTGGGAGTTTGCCCAACCAGTCTACATGTGCTTTGTGGACTTGGAGAAGGCATTCGACCGCGTCCCTCGGGGTGTCCTTTGGGAGGTCCTGTGGGAGTATGGGGTGTCTGGCCCGTTGTTGCGGGCCATTCAGTCTTTGTACAACCGCAGTGAGAGCTTGGTCCGTATAGCCGGTAATAAGTTGGATTCGTTTCCGGTGGGTGTTGGACTCCGTCAGGGCTGCCCTTTGTCACCGATTCTATTCATAATTTTTATGGACAGAATTTCTAGGCATAGCCAGGTGGCGGAAGGCTTCTTCCTCGGTGGCCTCAGAGTCTCATCTCTGCTCTTTGCAGATGATGCGGTTCTGTTGGCTTCATCAGGGGGTGGCCTCCAGCTCGCAGTGGAACGGTTCGCAGCCAAGTGTGAAGCGGCCGGTATGAGAATCAGCACCTCTAAGTCTGAGGCCATGGTCCTCAGCCGGAAAAAGGTGGAGTGCTCTCTCCGGCTCAGGAACGAGTTCTTACCCCATGTGGAGGAGTTCAAGTATCTCGGGGTCTTGTTCACGAGTGATGGGAGAAGGGAGCGGGAGATCGACAGACGGATCGGGGCTGCCTCTGCAGTGATGCGGACGCTGCACCGGTCTGTCGTGGTGAAGAGAGAGCTTAGTGTAAAAGCGAAGCTCTCGATTTACTGGTCGATCTACGTTCCTACCCTCACCTATGGCCACGAGCTTTGGGTAGTGACCAAAAGAATAAGATCGCGAATACAAGCGGCAGAAATGAGTTTCCTTTGAAGGGTGGCTGGCCTCTCCCTTAGAGATAAGGTGAGGAGTGCGGCCATCCGGGAGGGGCTCAGAGTAGAGCCGCTGCTCCTCCACATTGAAAGGAGCCAGTTGAGGTGGCTCGGGCATCTGATTAGGATGCCTCCTGGCCACCTCTTAGGTGAGGTGTTCCGGGCATGTCCCACTGGGAAGAGGCCCCGTGGTAGACCCAGGACACGCTGGAGGGATTATATCTCTCGGCTGGCCTGGGAACGCCTTGGGGTCCTTCCGGATGAGCTGGAGAAGGTGGCTGGGGAGAGGGAAGCCTGGGCTTCTTTGCTTAGGCTCCTGCCCCCGCGACCCGGCAGAGAGCGGGGGCAGGAAGAGAATGGATGGATGGATGGAATATTGTGGTAAGGCAGCACAGCGATGCAGTGGTTAGCACTGTTGCCTCACAGCAAGAAGGTCCTGGATTCAAATCCAGCTGGCTAGGATATTTCTGTGTTTACAAGTACATGTTCTCCCTGTGCCTGTCTGGGTTCCACATGCCAGGGTGAGGTTAATGGCCAATTCTAAAGGTGGTTTATGCTCACATGTGAATGGTTGGTGGTTTCTCTGTGACAGACTGATCTTTGTTTATTGTCATATAGGTGCACAAATGGATTCACACACATAAACTACTTTTGACTTTCAAGAGATTTTATTGTTCACACAAAATGTTTTACATAAACAATATGCTTTTACTATGGTGTTTCCTTTAAATATGATACATATTTTAGTGTTTCTTTACGCCAAAGTACAAACCAGCTTTTAAAATGAAAAACAAAACAAATAAAAAAAAAAAAAAAACAAAAAGAATTTATGGTGCTAAATCATCTCTAAAGAACAGTAAAAGTACAAAATTATAAATGTGTGGTGCTTTCTCGCGTTATCCCAGCATCTTTCACCATGGCATAGAAATGACCTCCTTTTTCAAGCAGGTTACTCGGCAAATCAAATTCCACAATTTTTCCAGCATCGAGCACCATTACCCTGTAGGGGAGAAGCACAGACACAAATAACGACCCACTGAGCAATGTCCATACTGTGTGGCAGAGGCAGTTCCAGCTCAAAAGTGAAGACTGATGTGTAAATATTTGTGCTTTCTCTTTGAACACAGTTAACTCAGGAGAGATACAAACAGAGACTGGAGGCAAGTTAAGGGAAAGGATATGCTGATTATTTCATGGACATTCAATAAAAGTTTAAAAGTGCCACACAAACAGAGCTAAAATATAAATGCATTTTTATTATCAGGTTGAGGTCAGGTCCAATTTGATGTACAACTACCTGTTCGCTCTCATAACGTTCTGCAGAACTGAAAAGTTTAAACTATTATTACCTATCTCCAACATTTCTTTTATCTTCAGGATAAAAGTAAAAATGAAAATAAAAATTTCCTTTTTTATGGTATTTTTCTGGCGCTCCAGCTGCCGGAATAATTCTGCTTTTCTTTTTTAAACAGTGTATGTATATGTGATCATTTTTATACAGTCAGAGTGAAAAGGGAAAGAAATTTCCCCTCTGATTGAAAAAAAAGAAAAAAGCTTTACTTACTTTAGTACCGTGCTTAAATTTCTCCACTTGGGGCAGGAATTATTATTATCATATTTTTAGTATGTAACATCTGCAAGCATTAATAACAGCCATAGTTTACCACCCTGAGCAAACCTGATCTTGGAAGCTAAGCAGGGTTGGACCTGGTTAGTACTTGGATGGGGGGACAACATGGGAATAACAGGCACTGTCTGGGACGGCTGTAGTTCAGGAGGTAGAGCAGATTACCTACAAATTAGTAGTTCACTCGCTGTCTGCTTGTTTGTTGGAATATTCCTGTTTTTTTTACAAAACATTCTGTTTTGGTATGGGAATATTCTGGTTCCCCAGTTGCTGGAATATTTCTGTTTTTCACAGAACTGTTCTAAACAGTGAGGGTGGTACAACAAAACTGGAACATGCCATTCTGGGTTTATTTATGGTATATTATTTGTTATTTTATGTATGCTGGCAAAAGATGCTGTCACACTTTGAGGATTTATAATGTGTAAAAAGCATAAGTAATACATAACTCTGAGTGGCGTTTTAAATGTCACTTGTGGGTTTCTCACCATTTACAAAAGTTAAACATGGGTGGAAAATGAAAGAAATTTGTCTCTGACTGAAATAAAATGAGCTAAGACACATTATCCAAACACATTAAGGGAAGAGGTGTAGCTCACCGAGAGCTGTCCATGATACTGTGCAGGCGGTGGGCGATGGTAAGGACTGTGCAATCTGAAAACTCTTTGCGGATGGTGTTCTGAATCAGGTCGTCTGTCTCCAGGTCAACAGCTGCCGTGGCTTCATCCAGAATTAAGATACGGGACTTTCTCAGGAGCGCTCGAGCCAGACACAGAAGCTGCCTCTGCCCAACACTGGGAAGACAGTCGAATGTGTTTGTATCTCAAAAGGGTTGTTGGAGTGCACAGATAAAAGTAAACCACAAATGACACGAACGTGTATGTGCTTCAAATACAGTTTTTTGTAGAACATTATGTTAGCTTTAGAATAATGAACTGTGCAAAAGGTATACATCACAAGGTGCTTGCAGCTTATGAGTCAAAGTTCACAGTAACTCCTTAAAGGTTTGAGTTTGCAGTCAGAGCTGGATATTATTTTTACATGCTCTTATAGGCTGTATTATTAATTTTATTACCCACCTGAGGTTCTCTCCTCCCTCTGCAACTACATGCTGTAATCCTTCCTGCAGCCCTGATACGTAGTCCTTTAGATGGGAGAGCTCCAGCACTCTCCAGATCTCCTCATCACTGAACTTGTCAAATGGATCCAAGTTCATCCTCAGTGACCCTGAGAACAAAACAGGATCCTGTGCACAGGATTGAATAGGTCAGTGTACTGTTTAATAATATACAAAATGCTTTGACAGGGTTATTGTTCAAATTTATGTGTATACCTGTGGTATAATTGTGAGCCTGCTTCTCAGGTCATGCAGGCCTATTGTAGAGATATCTATATCATCGATGAGGATACGACCTTCAGCAGCTTCAATAATTCTAAACAGGCAGTTGGTAAGACTTGATTTCCCAGCTCCTGTGCGACCCACAATACCGATCTGAATGCAGTGAGAGAAAACACACAAGTTAAACAGAACCAGGCTCAGAGAGGGGTAGTCATCTGCCATGACCGGTTGGGGCTCAGGGGAGGGAGACAGGACAGATGCTATGAAAGAGAGCGAGAGATTAATAACTGATTATTAAATGCACAGTTTGGTATAAACAGAGTAAAGAGAGGTGAATGAAAAAAAACACTCAGTGCATCATGGGACCCCTCCAGCAGCCTAGGGCTATTGCATATATAAGCTTTATTATAAAGGAAAGGTTTAAGCCTAATCTTAAAAATAGAGAGGGTGTCTGTCTCCTGAATCCAAACTGGGAGCTGGTTCCACAGAAGAGGAGACTGAAAGCTGAAGACTCTGCCTCCCATTCTATTCTTAAGTATCCCAGGAATGACAAGTAAGCCAGCAGTATGAGAGCAAAGTGCTCTGTTGGGGTGATACGGTACTATAAGGTCTTTAAGATGAAATGGGGCCTGATTATTCAAGGCCTCACATGTAAGAAGAAGGATTTTAAATTCAATTCTGGATCTAACACGGAGCCAAGGAAGAGAAGCCAATATGGGAGAAATCTGCTCTCTCTTTCTAGTCCCTGTCAGTACTCTAGCTGCAGCATTTTGGATCAGCTGAAGGCTTTTCAGGGAGTTTTTAGGACAGCCTGATAATAATGAATTACAATAGTCCAACCAAGAAGTAATAAATGCATGAATTAACTTTTCAGCATCACTCTGAGAAAGGATGTTTCTAATTTTAGAAATACTGTGCAAATGCAAAAAAGAAGTCCTACATATCTGTTTAATATGTGCACTGAAGGACATATCCTGGTCAAAAATGACTCCAAGATTTCTCACAGTGTTACTGGAGGCCAAGGTAATGCCATCCAGAGTAAGTATCTGGTTCAACACCATGTTTCTAAGATTTGTGGGGCCGAGTACAAGAACTTCAGTTTTATCTGAATTTAGATGCAGGAAATTAGAGTACATCCAGGCCTTTGTGTCATCTGGCTTTGTGGATAGATAAAGCTGGGTATCATCTGCATAACAATGAAAATTCAGGCAATGCTATCTAAGAACACTGTCTAAGGGAAGACTGTATATTGTAAATAAAATTGGCCCTAGCACAGAACCCTGTGGAACTCCATAATTTACCTCGATGTTTGAAGAAGACTCCCCTTTGACATGAACAAATTGGAGTCTGAAGTTAACATTTGAAATATTTTTTATAAACTACAGTCGCAAACATCTGTTTCACAATATGAAGAAGAGGACTTCATATTCTCAAAAGCATTGAACAATGCAACAATAAGCATTTATACTCAGTCTATACTGAGTTTGTAAAAGATTTTAGCAATTTCAATAATGTTATGTGCTACAGAAAGAAGCAGTATTTCTCTGTGGCAACTAATATTTTATGGGAATTATAGTCATTTCTGCTGGTTGTAGATACTTCCATAATATAAGAAGGTCTAGCTTGTTCTTCTAAATGATGTCGTAATACAGGCTGACTTTTTAAATTTGTACTTTAACTTCACTGTTGCAAAGTTGTCAGTGTTTATTTTGATGTAATAGACTAGTTACATATTTGCATATCACAGTTGATTATAGTATACAGTAATTTATTTTATATGTAATTATTGTCATCACTGACTGATCTGTGGCTTTTTTTTCTTGACTAAATGTTTAATAGATTGGTCTGTAAAACATCAAAAAACAAAAGAATAAGATGTCAGTGCCTTACAGCACAAAGTTACATCAAATTGCAAAGTTCAAATTAAAAAGCTTTTTGTTGGGGTTTTATTTTACACCTAAAGAATAAAATCACAAATGTTTAAAAGTAAATTCCAGGAAATTAATTAATAAACAGTGGCTGAAGCAAACAACAGCCAATTTAATGAATAAATAGATATATTAAACATTAGAAAGTGCCAGACTAACTTCCCAGTCTCAGTGTATCTTATCTTGAAGGTTCGGCCACAGTACGTACAATTAAAACATCACCATGTTCTGTTATCTGGATAAGATTGCTCTGTATTGATTAACTGAAACATCAGGGGAGAAGATGTGCTTTTTGTACAAGGCTTTATCACTGACGGAAGGAATCTGAGTCATGAAAAACCAGCACTGGACAAAGACCAATGACGAAGGCCAACCTGCAGCACACAGACTCTGTTTACGTGTAGATAATGGCAGTATAAAAAATTATGGTTAGTGAGGAACAGAAGGGAGAGAGACAGAGCCCACACAGGCCTGTCACTTCCTGAACTCTGAGTCCCACATGTGCATGTATGTTATATCTTCTGATTCTTTAATATATTAAATATCTTAATTTTTTAATTAAAGTGTTTCAGGTGTCTTCCTTCACAAATAAACGAACACGCCGCATCCTTTTCTAAACTCAACTAAAAACAGTTTCTATCTGTAAGCTACATTTGACACACTACTGTTAATTTGAAGACCAATCTTACATTTAAATGTTAACATTTTAAAATGAAAAATATTTAGATTTTTATAGATTCTGGATTTTTCAATTAGGGTGGGAAAAAAAAATCTGTCATTTAAACAATCTCTAACAAAAAGCAACACTTTTTTTTTTAACAATATGCCTTTCTGCATATTGTTCAAAAATATATTAGATATAGTTAGCCATATCCTGGCTACACATCTGATCTAAGGGGTTATGCTGGAAATGATTAACACTTTCATAAATCCTGCAAGAACTTTATACATACATGCTCACACACACACACACACACACACACACACACACACACACACACACACACACACATGCAGCTTTACAGGCACGGCTATTGTTCTGTTTCACATACCTTCTCAGTGCTGTCGATGTCACAAGTTATTCCATGCAGCACTAAGTCCAGTTCAGGTCTGTAACGGACTTTATAGTTCTCAAACTGCACTCTTCCTGCCTCTGGCCACTGCTGTGGAGGCCGCGTGTCACTTATCCACTCGGCCTATAATAACAGAAACAAAAAGAATACATGAGTAATAGTGCAGAAATCATCAAGAGGAGCTAAGATAACTCTAGGACAGGAAATTATAATAATAAAATATACTGTCAGCTGTCAGTACTACCCCTAAGCCTCACAATAGTAGAATCTTGAGGTGGCATGCATGCCCTGGAAGCTCTAAAACACTTAATTACCAGGTCTCAGTAGATCTGAATGTGGTGTATATGAGTCTTAGTGACCTTATTTACTATATCAATTCAAAAGCCAATGGCTAAGTAAGAACCAGGAATATGAAATGCTAAAATTATAACGAACACTGTCACTTTCTGCAAATGGCATTATTATGGTAAGAACTCAGCCATCTGAGATTTTTAGTAGATGTGTCTATGCTATACAGCCAGTTTCGATAGCCGGGGATCGGTCCGCCAGGGCCTCCGCCCTCGGCCACCGCCCGACACACATTGCACCCGACGGGAAGAGGCCCCGTGGTAGACCCAGGACACGCTGGAGAGATTATGTATCTCGGCTGGCCTGGGAACGCCTTGGGGTCCCTCCGGATGAGCTGGAGGAGGTGGCTGGGGAGAGGGAAGCTTGGGCTTCTCTGCTTAGGCTTCTGCCCCCGCGACCCGGCCCCGGATAAGCGGAAGAAAATGGATGGATGGATGGGTGTCTATGCTATAATTTTGAAAATCCTAGGTGACATCATTCTCGAGTTATCGTGTTCACAATGTTGAAACTTGGCCGCCTGCCTGCCTACTTGCCCAGAGGGGTGGCAACAATACCTCATCTGCCTTTTTAGGCTGAGGGGTAAAAACTTAGTTAAAAATGAAACAACTCAAATGAAAATAATGTGCCACTATCCAAGAACAGCAACTAAGACCCACTGTACATGTGCAACATCAAGTCAGCAAATACTCGATGTTGTGCCTAAGTTTATTACATCCCCGGTGCACTGTGGAGGCTTACAATAAACTCACAGCCTGCAGGAGTCTTAAAATGCATGTCCTGTTTCAGAAAACAGTAGGATC
The DNA here is from genome assembly GCF_007364275.1 of Archocentrus centrarchus. Classification (NCBI taxonomy): domain Eukaryota; kingdom Metazoa; phylum Chordata; class Actinopteri; order Cichliformes; family Cichlidae; genus Archocentrus; species Archocentrus centrarchus. The sequence goes on from NC_044360.1 coordinate 17,945,399, forward strand.
TGATTTAATAAAAATTAGAAATAATGCCTTGTTCACAAAATACTTCTACATACCTCACTTTCAAGCTGAGTGTACTCACTCACTCTCTCCACAGCTACAATATTGGTCTCCAGCTCTGAGGTCATCCTTACCAGCCAGTTGAGGGTCTGGGTTACCTGCAGAGCCCCAATGGGAGAGAAGACTGTGTTTACATTATTGCTGGATTTTAGTATTACCACATACAATTACAGTGAATATGATGAGAGTGTGAGTGTTTTAGTGACTGACATTAAGGGCATAGGATATAGAAAGGCCAACCAGACCACTGTCAATAGAATCTCTGGAAATGACAGCAAACAGAGCAGAAAAAAACACCACCAGGTTTCCAACAAACTCCAGACGTATGGCCAGCCATCTGTTGATTAAACAAACCCCACAAATATGCAAATAGACAAATTTTATGGTGTCATCAATTAACATCACATCTATGTTTGCAGGTACACTGTTCAATATCTGACCTGTTAGACACAATCCACGGATAGACGCTTTTGAGGTTTTCATCTATAGTTACTTCATTGTGTTTAAGAAACCTTTCTTGATGCTTGTAGGCTCTTATCACTGACAGGCCCGACACCGTCTCACCAAAGTGAGAGTATATCGGTGAGCGAGACACAGAGTCCAACCGGCGCAGCTGTCTTGAAGTGACGACATAAAAGCGCTAGGTGTAGAAAGAGAGAAAAAACAAAATCAGTTCGCATTCCTTATTGTTAGTTAGGGATGATTCACAATTTTTAACATGTTCCAAAGTGTACAAAGCATACTCTTTTTCAGACCCCACCCCCCCACCCAAAAAAAAAAAGTGTACAGAGAAAATGTTGATCTTTTTTCATGACATTTAATTTCACCTGGTTCTTTGGTATTGTAATGTAATAGGAAAACTATGGAACCCCACAAGGGACATGGAAGGGGGAAAAAAGTAGATGTACTTTTCCGAGATCTTGCAAAACTTTTTAATTTTAGGCCATGCGCTTCTGCGTTAATCTTGATATGGCAGTGTCCATCAGGACGTTGAAAGGATCGGCGAGAGATTGCCAGTAAAAGTCGCCTTTAATTTATAATTAAGCGGTTCCTGTTGGCCGTAACCACAACAAAACTGTATAGCAGGGGTGGACATCTCCAGGCCTCGAGAGCCAGTGTCCTGCAGGTTTTAGATGTGTTCCTGATCCAACACACCTGAATAAAATGGCTGAATAACCTCCTCAGTATGCAGTCAAGTTCTTCAGAGTCCTGCTAATGACTTCTATATGTGATTCAGGTGTGTTGGATCAGGAACACATCTAAAACCTGCAGGACACCGGCTCTCGAGGTCTGGAGTTGTCCACCCCTGCTGTACAGGCATGAAAGAATGAACCTGGCTGACTGTCTCGCTCTCACGCCATCACTGCTTCACTTGATCACCACAAACACACACAGTGCTGCCCCGCCCCCTTCTGCTCTAAGCTACTCAGTTTATAAACAACCACAGTGATGGACACATACCTATCCATCTATATCATATATATTCATAAAATAAAAGCTCAAGCTGAGTGTCTGTGTGTGAGATCTCGCAAAAGAACATCTCTCTCTTTTTTCCCCTTGTTTTTTTTTCTCCCATGTCCCTTGCAGGGTTCTGTAAAAACACATCCTGGTGTTGAAACATTCTGTAGATCTTGGTATCAAATATACTCTTTCCTATCTATTAAAACATTGTGTTGTTGCACTAATAAAAATTCGTCTATTCTCTTCCACTTATCTTTTCAGGGTCACGGGAGGGCCGGAGCCTATCCTAGCTGTCATAGGGCGAGATGTAGGGTACACCCTGTAATTAACAGATATACCTATATATTAGAATTTATAGGGCGCAATAAACTGATTTGAATTTTAATGCGAATGTGTACTGCACTGCATGTACACAAAATGTACAAGCCGCATAACTGTACACAGTGGCAGTGGAGCATTTTGTCATCAGAATAGCTGGTCTTGTGCCAAAAAGTAATTTCCAGTATTTGCCCCCAAAAATTATTGCTAGTATTTATATTGTTGTAAATAACTTTTGGACCTATAATCTGTCAAGCATATCTCAAACATCATCTCATACGAATTATATCAATTCATTTTGAGCCATAAAGAACATTTCTGTCACATGGTAGAAGCTGCAGTCAGTTTTTGGCAAAGTGACTTTCATATTGTAGCGATTCTGTTAACGTTAGATGTTTCTGTGCAGATGTTCTGTGATTTCCCACTGTTTTGTTGGTACTTGAATGTATTTGTGCAGAGGGGAAGGGGGAGAGAGAGAGAGCGAGAGACAGAGTCAGAGTCCCATTTTGTTGTTGTTTTTGGCATGGTTGCGGCCCACACCATGTTAATAAAAGGGCAACTTTTGCTGGCAATCTCTTGCCATCTTCTTCAACGTCTTAACAGACGCTGCAATATATTCTTTATTAATGAGGGTAAGAACAAGTCATTTCTTCGTCTTATATATAAGCCCTTCATAAATCTTGTGCATCTTTTGCAAATTACTATTTGAAAAGCGTACGCTGAGTGTTACCCCCCCTTGCCCCGTCATACGCTTTGTACGCTCTAGAAAATGTCAATATTTGTGAATTGTCCCTTAGTTAGTTTGAATTTTTTAATTCTGACTTATTTCCCTTGTTTAGCTTACCTGTACGAAGAAGTAGATCAGGCCCAGAGGAATGATGACAGTGGCAAAGAAAGGAGTTGCAAGGCAGTTGATAAATATTGTCCCTAGCACCACCAGTAGACACAGGAGCCAGGCACGGAAGGAAGTAGGAATGTCTTCATCTGTGGTAAAAATGTCCTTCAGGACAATATTTAGAAAGGTAATATTTATGAAAATGCAGGTCAGTGTAAGTTAAAGGTCAATTTCATTTATGAAGCACATTTAAAAACATCCAAAGTACTAAAAAATCCAAAATTATAAATATAAATAAAAGAAGAAAAAAGAATTAAAGCACAAAAGCTGAAGTCAGAGAATCAGAGTGAAGGGCACCCACTGTAAAGACTATAAATATTTTGAGTCCATTCAGACCCTTTTGTTTCTCTGTCTGGGGATGCAAGAGATATGCACACCATGCTTTTGTTTTGCTGTGAGAAGTCACATGCTCACATTTAGTAACAGCAGCACCAGAAAAGCAACAACAGCACAAATACAAAGCACAATAATTGTAAAGTCCTTGGGAAAGCTCTAATCATGATTATTTTCCCACTATTTTCAATTAATACCTGTTACAACTCAAAATGAACCGGGATATATTTGTGTATACTTGAGGAGGCATTTGAGAAGAAAGTAGTGCCACATGAAGAATTAACAATTTCAAGAATATTTAGGGTTGTATGCAAAAGTTTAAGTAAAATTGGGGAAAATTCAACAAAAACTGCAAAAAATTGCTGTATTGTTAATTTAAAAAAAAAAAAAAGCCATTAGAAATTAATTGCAATTGCAATTTTGCATTTGTAAATGTAAAAGCCACGGGAAGATGAAATAAATGATGAAAGCTAAAAAAAAAGAAAAGTGAAATATAAACTGTACCTTTGCAAAGCGGTTGACCACTCTTCCAATAGGTGTAGTGTCAAAGAAAACCATGGGAACTTGCAGGATGTTGTTGAGCATTCGTGAATGCAGGACACGAGATGCATCAATGGAAGCATTGGCTAGGAGCAGTGTGCCGAGGAACAGAAAGACAGCTGCAATAAGAGAGTTTTTAAATGATAGAATTGCATTGCATCTGTCTGTCTTGTGCAAAGACAGTTATTTTTGAATCTTAAAATAGTACCATGACACATTAATTACTGCTTAGGAAAGTGCTAAAAATATACCCCTGCCTTTAATATTTCAGAGAATAATTACTGTAGTAGTGCTCTCTTTTATAACTAAAAATGAAAAAAAAAACAAAAATAAAAAAACAAACCTCCCCCCCAATAAAACATTAACCAACTCTAAAGTCTCTATCTACTGTTTTACTTTTACTTTACTATTTTCATATTCAATTCATATTCTTATTTTTTCACTTTGATAATTTACAAAACCAAATTATGTCATGTAAGTATAATGCTCTATTATTGAGAAACAACACCTGCTGGACGTTAAACAGGTTTGCTGATTGTTGGCTGAACAGTGGTATTATAGTTTTTCATCAATCATATTTGTGTAACTTCAGTACAGGATCCAAACTGATGTAGGATGGCAGTGCAATGCATTTATAAATCAATAATATCAAGAATATTTGTTTAATCAGACAACACAGCCTTTACAATGTAGTGTATATAAAGCTTAGCTCCAAACAGCCAGTCTTTATGAATGCGCCATGTGTGCACTCATGAGCACATATTTAAAAAAAAAATCTCTGAGAGTCAAAAAAATACATTGAGTCTAGTGTGTGTGTGTGTGTGTGTGTGTGTGTGTGTGTGTGTGTGTGTGTGTGTGTGAGAGAGAGAGAGAGCAAAAGAGAGAGGGGCCCCAATGCTACCCAACCCTACCTCAGAATATGTGCGAGAGATACTGTATGCAGTGGGTAAAGTAAGTATTGAACACGTTACCAATTTTCTAAGTAAACATATTTCCAAAGGTGCTATTGATATGAAATTCACACCAGATGTCAGTAACAACCCATTCAATCCACACATGCAAAGAAATCAAACCATAAAGTACTGAATGCACGACAGGAGGGAGGTGCAAAAAGACATGGAAAGTCATGACACCAGCTGAAATCTATAAGTAATTAGAAAGCAATCCTGCTACTTATTGCAAATCAATTCAATTCAATTTATATAGCGCCAAATTACAACAGTTACCTCAAGGTAACAGTAATACAATAATTACAGAGAAAACCCAACAGTCAAAACGATCCCCTATGAGCAAGCACTTGGCGACAGTGGGAAGGAAAAATGTCCTTTTAACAGGAAGAAACCTCTATCAGAACCAGGGTCAGGGAGGGGCAGTCATCTGCCGTGACCAGTTGGGGCTGAGGGGAGAGAGACAGGACAAAAGACATGCTGTGGAAGAGAGCCAGAGATTAATAATAACTAATGATTAAATGCAGTGTTGGGTATAAACAGAGTAAAAAGAGGTGAATGAAAAGAAACACTCAGTGTATCATGTTAACCCCCAGCAGCCTACGACTATTGCAGCATAACTAAGGGATGGTTCAGGGTCACCTGATCTAATATACTACCTAAGGGAAAATCAATGGAAGGAACTAAAGCTCAGAGATCATAGAAGAAGCCCACAGAACCTTTAGGATTTGAAGAGTGTTTGTGTGGAAGAATGGGCCAAAATCACACCTGAGCAATGCATGTGACTAGTTTCTTCATACAGGAGGTATCTTGAAGCTGTCATCACCAACAAAGGCTTTTGTACAAAGTATTAAATAAATGTCAGTAAGCATTTTCAGTACTTTTTCCCTTTTTGGACATCTGGTGCAAATTTCATGTCAATACGGCATTTAGTATAAATATTTACTGAGAACATTAGTGACATGTTCAATACTTATTTTACCCACTGTAACTGAAGCTATGTTGGCTCGGATATCACCCAGATTAACAAGGTCTGCATCAGATGTAGGGGAACCAAGAGATACTGATCAGAAGTGGGCTACTGGAACAAGACTACAGCATAAGCGGACAAGGAGTGAGAAAAGGGAACTATAGGAATGCTACTACGCACGTCAGCGGTTATAAATGCAAATGCAGTCCCTGGCTAAGATGTGAATTGCCAACCTACAGAACAACATACAAGGTTAAAATTTCATATGTATTCCTTAACTGGGACATGAGGAGGATGTGAGACATATGGATTCTTCAACACTGAACATCAAGACAAACACTGAAACAACAACTCAGCTCAGTGTTCCAACATCCAAAAAAAGCAACTGTTATTGCAACTACAGACTGATGAGGAACAATACAAATGCTACAGCAAGAAGGAGCCAGGACATCAGGTCAGAGAGGAGATGTCATCATCCCCACACTCTGAGAATGGGTAAGCCCCAAGAATACCTGGCACATTGAATTCCAGAGCAGCGGACCTGAAAGAAAAGATGACGGCTAAGCTGGAAACCTGGACTGCCTGTGGCAGATTACCAAGACTATGTTATGTACCCACTGAAATCATTATGCACAATCCCTACTGTGACCATCACTGAAACCAACCAGATGATCTACAGTAGTATGTAAAAGTTTGGGCACCCCTGAAAATTTTCATGATTTTCCTTTATAAATCATTGGTTGTTCGGATCAGCAATTTCAGTTCATATATATATATATAGTGGCTCCAGAAGATTCCAGGAATGACGTCCAAGATCTCTGTCCAAAAAACATTGGTGTAAAAAAACTGTTAAAGAACAAACAAGGAACAAATATGTACTCTCCCCTTGTGTATGCTTCTTTTTTTTCCCTCTGTGCTTCCCTCTCTCTCCTTTCTCACTCATCTACTCCCTGTTTCTCAGGTACATGCGTCAGCCCCTGAGCCCCTATTTAAAGGAGGCTGGAAAAAGGTCTTGATGTCCTTCTCCCAGACCAAGCAGGTTTTCAGTATCTTCAAATGCCTGCTCCTTTATTTTCTCTACTTTTCTGTCCTTTGTTTTTTTTTTTACCTTTGATTTATTAGTTTAATTTTCTCAAACCCGGAGTAGTTTAGTTTGGGAAGTTCGAGGTCTCTGGACCCAGATTCCTTTTATGTTTTTCTTTCTTTTGGCCACCACACCAGACCTTTGGTTTAGTGGGTCTGATTACTCCCATTACTGAAAGCTTGGGATTATGATGGACAAATGCCTCAGGAAGAAAAAGCAAGATGGTGATGATGAGCAAACTGAGATGGGTTTTTAAACCTTCTGTGAAATTAGTATGTGGCAAAAAAACAACTACGGCAAAAACTGAAACTATAGTGCTTGAACTTGGCTTCACTTTTTTCACAGGACGTCATTTGGCTCAGAAGTTACACACATAAACGTGTTTGACCAATGAGTAACCTTAAGTGCTGAAGGTGCATATATGAAATACATCTTTTGACCTACTTCAATAAACCACAATATAATGAAGCAAGGGTGGAAACTATTATGGGTGCCTACACAATTTGCCCCCATAGTACCCATAATGGGGTCCCAAAAACTCTGATTATTTTAACTCTGTAAAGCTCTGCTGTATCTAAATGACTCCGTACCAAAACAAAATCGCATGAGAATAAAAAATATGGATGCATCATGCCAACCAAAGTCTCTTTCTCACTACATATGTATGTCATTAATGGTATGTTTATAAAATATGCCTTGAGTTGTCTGTTAAAATCATCCCTCACATATTATAAAAATGTACACATCTATACCCATCAAGTCTTTATTACATAAACATGACCTCCTGGTTAAAACTATGAACCACTCTTCTATTACAATATAAGAACTGGATGTTCGGGTTGTATACAAAGCAGTATAAAAGTTACAGGATCCTAAATAATAGGTTAGGGAATTTTACTGTGACCAAGGCTTGACATTAATTTACATGAACCTGAAAAGATTTGCAAATAGAAAAGGAAATAACTATTCAGTTACCCTGAACCACTCCAAGAGCTCCATACACTCCCACCCTGGTGTCCCTCTTCCAGGAAGGGTATGTCTGGTTGTAGTACTCCACTGAATCCCCAGTCCAGTCACTCAGCCACAGATTCTGACCAATGGCAGCAACATTCTGGATGAAGTAAATCAGGAAGACCATGGCAGAATATCCCCAGCCCATGGCTCGCAGGTATTGTAGGAACACTGCAAGCTTCACCTGGAAATCAGCCAGAGAGCACTCAGGAAACAGGCTCTGAATTGTTGTAAATTTGTGTTATTTGTTTTGTTACTTAGGCAAACAAAAAATATATATTACCTGTCCTGTTTCCATAGTTTCTTTCTCTATAAGCCTCTGGCCTTTCTTTGGTTCATCAGCATTTTCTGAGGTTTTTACGGAAGTATTTCTTCTTAGTCTGACACTAAAAAAAGGGAGAAAAGATGAAAAGCACAATTAAATGCTCAAACATTATCCTCATATGCTGCACAAGATGCCAAAGCTACTATTTAAGACAAGCTCTTTCCCTGGTTTCATTCATAACTTTAACACGCTTGAACCTGCTATTGTGCTGGCTGCGCCGGATGCTGTTTTCTCTCTTCAGTGTAAGAGAAACAATGTCCTCCAAAGGAGAGTCAGGTTGCACATCCTCTCTGTCAGGATTGAGCTCAAATTCTTCTGTGTCCTGGCCATTACCTGTTTTAACAATATACATGGTGTATTGTGTAAATAGCAGTAAATGGCAGTAATTTATAGTACTTGAGGGAAATGTCTGAACATCAACACAACGTATCAATAAACAATGCCAATAAGAAACATAATTCACAAGTCACATAAATATTTGTGATGCAGATTTTTAACATAGATTTTGGTTGTCCAACTAACAAAATTTAATTTGTGCAGACTATATTGCTGCTAACACACTAAGAAAAGGTTGGACTTACCTGATTCTGAATATCTTTGATTGCTCTGCTCTTTGGCGTATGTGTCGAGAAACTTAGAAAAAGCTCCTCCGCTGGCACGAAGGTTGTTGTAGGATCCAGCTTCAGAAATCACTCCACTCTCCAAAACCACTATTTTATCCACATAAGGCAGGAAGCTAATGCCATGAGTCACCAGAATACGAGTCTGTATGATCAGAGACGCTGTGAAATCACAAATCACTTAAGGCTATAAATACATAAAAAAATTAATTAAAAATCATATTTATAAGTACATGAAACTGTGTACTGTATTGTAGGACTGTAAAACTGGCATAAATCGACAATCAGATAAGGCACAACATTAATAAATATGTTGGATGAGATAGTAATTAATACAAGAATAAATATACCTACATTTTATTTAATCAGTTTAATTCTAGTTTTAGCAGACAATTATTAGAATAATTAAATATAAATTGAACAACAAATTAAAGGGGCTTTTCAAAAATGTTATAAAAACAGTCCATATGTAAAGAATTTTAAGAAATACACAAATTAATTCATAAATATACTATTTCAAAATGTATTTGTGACTTGAAATTAAAAAGAGAATAGATTTTAGTTCACACATTAAACTGACAACAAATCCAGTGGTTCTCAAACTCTGGGGCGCACCCCACTTGTGAGACGCAGGGTCATGACAGGTGGGGCATGAACGACCTGGGAGAAAAGTCATGTGGAACAAATGCTGAACATCACATTAATTCTCGTGGTGGAACAAGGAAACGTTAGCAGGTACATTAGCACAGCTACTAGCAAAACGTTCCACCGTCACGTTTGCTGAGAACATAAAGCCGTCGTACCGCCACTTTGGTCCCCCCTTCCCCGCATTAACATTTTTTTTTGTTGTTGCAAATTAATCTAATCTGAATAATTTATTGATTAAAACTGATTCTCCATAAAATGGTTAATAATCGATGACTATTTGATTAAGTCTGTTTACTTATGAATAAATTATTTAATCTGTGAACACATTTGTCAGTCTCCTGGTTTGGTTGTACACCTTGCTATTAGTTATTGCATAGTGATTTAGTCTTTTTATTTATTAATTCAAACTGATTTAAGTAGTTAATAAGACAAGAAAAAGTCTATATACTGCAGATTGCAGTTCATTTCCAAATGCCAGTGCATATGAATGAATATTCCTTTTTTTTTTGTTTGTTTGTTTATATGATAAAACATTAATGTTCTGATATTTGTCACAGTGCTAAAAATATACCCTTTTCAACACTTTACAATAAATTATACCACTATCAAATAATATCTCTTTTAAAGTAAAATATTTAAAATTGATCAGAAGACATGCAGTCAAACACAAACCTTGTTTTTAAGTATTCCATTGGGTCCAATAACTTTTTCAAAGAGATGCTTTCCTACATGAGAGTCCACGGCAGACAAGGGATCATCTAATAGATAAATGTCAGCCTGGCTGTAGGCTGCTCTGGCTAAACTCACACGTTGCTTCTGACCCCCTGAGAGGTTGATACCCTGAGAGGTGAAGAAAAGACGGGAAAAGAGAAAAACAACACAAGACAAAAATAGATTTAAAGAAGCACACAGACCTTCTGTTTAATACAAGGGTGCTTTTTCTCCAGCACCAGGACTACATTTCTATAACATTAACAGATTTTTTTAACACAGCAAATATTCTACATATAATATACACCACACACAGCATTTGAATTCAGTAAGAAATCTTTGAGCAACCTAAAACCTTAACCATTCAAAACTGAGCTCACTTTCTCTCCAATCTCAGTGAGGTCTCCACCAGGCAGCAGCTCAAGGTCGGGGGCGAGAGCACAGGCTTCTATTACTTCTTTGAACCTCTCTTCCTCATGAGGAGACCCGAACAAGATATTATTCCTCAAAGTGGCATTTTGGATCCAGGCTTGCTGTGGCACAAAGGCAAGAGAGCCCTGGAAAGAAAAACCTTGAGACTCAATTGTTGATATAGAACTACATTGTTATCTCACCATCAGTGATGGTATAGTTACTTTGAAAAAGTAATCTGATTACTCCTTTAAAAAGTAACTTAGTTACTTTACTGATTACTTAATTTTAGAAGTAACTAAGTTAGATTACAAGTTATTTAATTAGTTACTTTTGTTGGGATTTATTTTTATCACCCAATACTGATATTTAAAGTTATTATTCCTACTTCTGTTTATTTGCAACTAAACTACTTTCTACACTGTAATAAATGCATATTGTGTGTCTAAAAGTAGCAGGAAGATTTGAGGCCTGTTTGAGTTGCTCATATTTGTGTTCAGGGCCCCAGAAGCTCTGCTACCCCTCCCTAACAGTCTGCTGTGCCCAAGCAGGCCCTCTCAGACCATCCTCAAAGCATATTCATCTTCTGCTCTAGCCCCGTGTTGAACCTGTTGCTCATTCAAATTCATGCTTAGGGGTCTCAGCTCATAAAGCTGCCTTTTTTGGGTTCGTGTATAGGACACCAGTCATCCTGTTTGCCCATTTTTTGATTTATACTGGTTATAGGGATAAATCTGTCCAGTGGACCTAGCCATAGGCTAACTTGCTTATGTAGAACAGCCAAAGATTTTGGAAATGCAAATCAAGAAAGTGTAAATCTGTCCATGCAACAAATCTGGGGGCAAAATGGGCCTCACTTTCTCCCTCATATCTGGTCAGTGTAAGTGTGGGCAGTTGTAAATCCTTCTCCAAGAGTACCATAGGATGGCCTCAAGGAGGTTGTTTCTGACAATTATTGTGATGAATTTTTCTTACTGTCTTGTTGATGGATTGAAAATGCCCCGGGATGTTTGTGCCTTTTCAGATTATGACAGTGGAATTAATGACAGTTTTTAATGAATGTTTGTAAATCACTGACTGTGCACAAAACCCTAGACAAAGAAAGGGAAAGAGTATAAATACCATGGTTAGAAGAGGACAGGAGAAGAGAAGATGTAGCGACTGTCTTTGTCCGTGTTGTCCGTTTTTTCCAGCAACTACTAAGGCACAACCTCCCGGGAGGGCTTCTCGCTTTTACCTTTTTGTCCTTTGTTTTTTGTGTTTGTATATTTCTAAATACTAGTAACTTTTTGCAACAGAGCTTGCTCATCGCCATGGATCATTTGGACAGTTTGATTTTATTTGGACTCATACTTAATCTCAGCACGGGCTCTCCTCGGTCGGAGGGAGTGATGAGGAAGCCGGGGCATGATCAACAGGTTCTTTCTTCTTTCCTGTTACTCTGTGTGTGTAACTCAGTCTTCACTATGTTACTGTCTATGTCTTTTTAACTATTTGGGTGCTACTAAGATGTCTAATAAACAGCCTGCATCAGAACCTGCTCAACCCTGTGATTTGTTGGTAACTATGGTTTTAATTGGATTTTAATTTGCGGTCAAAAAGGAACATGGAGACCCCTAAAATGTATCCTACACTTTCAACAGCTGCCGGTGATCGTCTGCCATAAAATGATTCCGATGTTTCAGTGTGCTTTTATGTGTAATGACTTTGCTTATATTGATAAATAGAGTGCAGTCAACATGATTTATGAAGGGCTTATATACAAAATGAAGAAATAACCTGTTTTGCAAGAATCTTTAGGAGTCTGTGTTATTGTACCTACAGTAAAATCTATCCAGTGCTTTTTGGGCATTTAAAATATCATTATAGAACTGTGATGTTATATTTTTTGTGATTTCTGCAGCCCTCTGAGCCAGATTTCTGTTTAATGTCAATGACAGTTTTTACTGTGATAAAAAACAAATATATAAAAGTCACTTTGTAAAAAACTGAGTGCAGCTTCTACCTTTGATAGAAATGCTGGTTCTCACTCAAATGACCTGATATCATTCATGAGAGACATGTTTGACATATGCTTCACAGATTATAGGTCAACAAGTCATTTACAGACGTTTAAATACAGGCAATCACTTACTGGCAAATACCGATAATCACTTTATGGCACTGCCTCAACCTAAAAATGACAACCACGGAATGAGGGCGAGTCAACCGTGTTTAAGGGCAGAATTTCCTCTGCTACATACTGTCTGACCAACTTCTGCAGCTCTTCCCCACTTACTGGTTTTGCACCGAAGTCCAGCTTTTGTTGTTTGGGTGCTGGGGGGGGGGGGGCGGGGGGGGGGCTCCTGCATTAGCCGCAGCCACATGCTGCAACTCCAGATGTTTCTTCAACTTTGACGTAGTGTTTTTGAAGCTAGATAGCACTTTGCCACCAGCACAGAGTGTACAACTAACCTTGATATTGTCATCTTTAGCTGACACAAACTCAGAATAGTGCCTGTATTTCCAGCTAGACAACGCGCATCTCTCTCCTCCCTCCATTGTTTACATTTGTGTCGCTGTGTGCTGTTATTGTCCTTATGCTGAAAACGGGATTTAATTATCGCACTGGCCAGACATCACTCCCTGAGACGCAAGAAGAAAGCAAAAATATATCTTTTTACTGAGGAAAATGACAAAAATAGTAACGCACAGTGACTTGGATAATTAACTTTAATCTGATTACTGGACTACAAATAGTAACACGTGAGATTACTTGTTACCGAGAAAAAGTAGTCAGATTAGAGTACTGTTCGCCATAGAAAATTTGGCATCCTTAAAGTTTTTCATCCAGACCAAATGCTACAGTGGCTAGTTGGGGAAAAAAATCCACTTTAAATGAACTGAATTTTTCAGAGAACAGTTTATTCAATCTACATCTTTGCCTCTTCCAAGAGTAAAATTGTTTGAGTAATTTGCTGTTCATTATGGATAAAATAGTTTTTTGAACAGGTGGCGTACAACTGGCGTTAGCTTTGTTAACCTGGCTGTCTCAAAGAAAAATTTGAGCTAATGTCATAGCCTTGTTGTCAGTGTCAGCAGAGTCTGTTCTACAAAAACTTTAATGTTGGACACATCTCAAGAATGATGTGACCTACAGTGTTCAAATTCACACCTTAGGCGCATCTACTAAAAATCTCATATGAGATTGGATCTTGATTGCCACAATTTGTTTTTTAACTCTTAGGGGATTGAGGTGGTTAGGAGTTAGTTTCATAGGTGATTTACAAAAGTTGTGCTTATTTTCAAAACATTGTATACTAATTGTTAAACTCTTGTACACTTTACTATTTTCCAGCCCTTCTTGAATCTAAATACTGCTGTGTAGAGTTATTATATACTTTTAGTCAACAAATAAACCCAGTAAATCATTGGATCAAGAATCATTTACAGTTAATAATTAACTAGATGTTCTGTATACAAAAGAGAAAAAACACATATACAAAGAAAATGCAAAGAGAAAAATAAGGCATCACCTGAATGTTGATGAACCCTTTGGTAATGTACATCTCTCCCATGAGGGCTGACATAAGAGACGACTTTCCTGACCCAACAGCTCCCACTACTGCAACCAAGTGACCAGGCTTAATGTCCAAATTCACACTGGATATTACACACATAATAAATATGCTCAGTACTGTGAATACAGCAGGGGCAAATACAACCCTGTTTCATAAATGCTTGGGACACTGTATGGAGTGTAGTTTCCAAAATCATGTAAACCCCATATTTAATTGAAACTAGTCCAAAGATAACATATATATATGTGTGTGTGTGTATACACAATCCCTACTTTGACCATCGCTGAAACCAATCACTTGATCTATACCATGGCAGCAGTAATCCTTAAGATACTTGGCTATAAGGTGAACAGCCACAAGGAGCAGTACCTTCCATGGAAAAGACGGCTAGAGGCTAAGATCAAAGTGGCAAGGAGGGAAGTTAGCCAGCTATCAGAGTTGTAGAAAGGTGTGATATAGAAGGGTGCCTAAGAAGTACAACAAGCTGTCCATACCCGAGGCCTTAGAGACTGCCAAGCAAAATCTCAAAGCCTTGGCTAACCACCTGAAGAGGTATACCAGAGAGATAGAAGCCAGATGTTCTCAACTGAACCATCCAATGTGCACTCTCAGTGGCAGGGGAACAATATGAGAACAGCACCCTCACCGAGGCTGGAGATGGAGCAATACTGGAAGAGCATATGGGAGACGGATGGAACACACAATACCAATGCTCAGTGGCTAGTGGATCTAAGAACAGACCATAGCAACCTCCCTGAACAGGCTCCAGTGACCATCACTCTAGCAGACATCCAAGAAAGAGTCTCACATATGAAGAGCTGGACAGCACCAGGCCCTGACATGATTCACACCTACTGGCTGACTGAAGGCCGGATTGACCTGATCCCCAAGGAACCCCAGAAGGGACCAGTCCCATCCAACTACCAGCCAATAACCTGCCTCAGTACAACATGGAAACTCCTGTCTGGCATCATAGTAGCTAAGATGAGCAGGCATGTGACACAATACATGAGCAGGGCCCAGAAAGGAATTGGCAGAGATACCAGAAGAGCAAAACACCAGCTACTGGTAGATTCAGCAGTCATTTGAGACTGTAAGACCAGACCAACCAACCTGTGCACCGCCTGGATTGACTACAAGAAAGCCTATGACTCGATGCCATACACATGGATCCTGGAATGCCTGGAACTCAATGGGAATGTGGAGAACAACACTAGAGGGCAACTGCACAAGTCACTATCAAGTGCAGGATTTACCAAGCAGATGCTCAGTCATTGACAAGACTTGCTACGGATACCGACTACAAAATGGAGCAACCATCAGCCACCTCCTGTACGTGGATAATATCAAGCTGTATGCCAGGAGTGAACGAGATATCAATTCACTGACCACACCACACGGATCTACAGCAATGACACTGGAATGTCATTTGGACTGGAGAAGTGTAGTCAGATGTAACAAAGAGAGGGAAGGTAGTCAGAACTGAGGGGATTGCACTACCAGAAGGCAACATTGCAGACATTGAGAATAGCTACAAGTACCTGGGAATCCCAAAGGCAAATGGGAACCACAAAAGCCGCATTTCCATACGGGCTGACTCAGCATGGGTCACCTCGACTCGCCGCGGTTTGACGGCGTTTCCATTAGTAACTGGTACAAGTTTGCCGGTCCTTTTCCGTACCCACTCACCCGAGGTTCTGAGCTATATGAGGCGATACAAAAATGTGACGCAGAGGACAGCATGCCACTGATTGGCCAGGGAGTGTTGTCACTATCGGAGGCATGAGAGTGACTCCTTCACCACAATCAAACGTGCCGTTTTTAAAACCCTACAGCAAGAAACTGGAGGCACGCAAAGCACCGGTTGAATCCCCAGACGACAGTTTGCAGCAGTAGTTTTGCAACATGAGAGCCATGTGAAATACTCACACAGCATACATATTATAACCCGATACTGCCGTGCGATCACCGCTGAAGCACCGTTACCTGCCCCTACCAGCCGAACAGCTGGTTAGCACAGAGCCAACCAGAGGGCTGATCAAAGGAACTTTGAATTACCGTAATAACGCGACCGTTTGTCCTATTGGAAAAATTCAAACAGTTTCTGAAAGCTGAGAAACTGCACTTCACAACCAATATAGGGTATTACTGTGGTTTTATTATGGTAATTGTTGCCGTAAGTCCGCGAACGGCAGCTCTTTTGAAGTACACTGAGCCGATTATGTTCGGGGGTATAGGGTTATACTTAACAATGATAACCTTCATCCATTAAAACATTGTACGGGGGACTTATGCATGATGATTATATTAAACTGGCATTAGCTGTTAGCTTGCCTCTATCTCATCTATTGTTGTGTTGTGTTTTGAGCCGCGCACGAGTCACGTCATGAGACTACCGCCCGCGCTGCTATATCGACTCCACCCACACTGTGGTGGTCCTAAATTGCAATGGAAACACAACACGACCGTGCAGAATTGTGTTGACCGAGTCGACCCGGGCCGAGTCGTCCCGTATGGAAATGCGGCTAAAGAGGCTGCTAGGAAAGCTGCAACCTCCAAGTACCTGCAGAGAGTAAGACAAGTCCTAAAGAGTCAGCTGAATGGGAAAACAAGATCTGGGCAGTCAACAAGTACACCCTGCCAGTTGTTAGACACCCTGCTGGGATAATAAGCTGACCAAAGGAGGAGATAGAAGCCACTGACATCAAGACAAGAAAGCCCCTTACCATGTATGGAGGGTTTCACCCCATATCAAGCATCCTGAGACTGTACGCTAAGTGGCAGGAAGGAGGCAGAGGACTCATGAGTGTCGGAACCACTATCCGAGACGAAACAACAAAGATCCATGAATAGATCAGGAAGATGGCCACAAAGGATCAGGTGCTTAGTGAATACCCCAGGCAGCAGAAATTAGACACACAAGAGGAGGAAGAACAAGAACAATCATGGAAGGACAGGCCCCTGCACGGCATGTACCACCAGCAGATAGAACAGTTGGCTGATAGCAAAACATCCTGCCAATGGCTGGACAAAGCTGGACTGACAGACAGCACAGAGGCAGTAATCATGGCAGCACAGGAGCGAGCTCTGAGCACAAGATCGATAGAGGCTGGGGTCTACCACACCAGGCAAGACCCTAGGTGCAGGCTGTGCAGAGATGCCCCTGACACAATCCAGCACATAACAGCAGGGTGCAAGATGCTAGCAGGCAGGGCATACATGGAATGTCATAACCAAGTGGCTGGCATAATATGTAGGAACATCTGTGCCAAGTAAGACCTGGAAGTCCCGAGGTCAAAATGGGATACACCCCTGAGGGTGGTTGAGAATAACCAAGCTAAGATCCTGTGGGACTTCCAGATACAGACAGACAAACTGGTGATGGCTAACCAACCAGATATAGTAGTGGTGGACAAACAAAGGAAGTAGGACATAGTGATGGCAACATCAGGAAGAAGGAAGACAAGAAGCTTGACAAATACCAAGGGCTCAGAGAAGAACTAGAAAGGATGTGGAAGGTAAAGGCAACAGTGGTCCCTGTGGTAACTGGAACACTCGGGGCAAGGACCCCCAAACCATGAGAAGGGCTCCAACAGATTCCAAGAACGACATCCAAGATCTCTGTCCAGAAGAGCGTAGTCCTAGGAACAGCTAAGATAATGCACAGGACCCTCAAGCTCCCAGGCCTCTGGTAGAGGACCTGAGCTTTTATATATATATATATAAGCAATGCCAAAAATCACCTGGGACAATATCTAACAGTTGATTAAGTTAATTAGTAATGTGACTTAGTTGAAAGGTAGCTGTGCAAATGTGTAACTTTGTGGTAAGCAAAACAAACGTACTTTTTCAGGAGAGGATTTGCATCTTTTTCCCAAGCAAAGGAACCATTGCATATGCTCACAGCAGTGTCTGAAAAATGAAAGCAGACCGAGACAGATATGAGAAGAGATGTTCTGTAAAAAAAATGGGGACTAATCTTCAATGTTCAGCTGAAGTGCAAATGCAAGTGCAAGTGCAAATTCTAATGAACATACTGAACATACTGAAACTGGGGTCATGGCAGACAATGTCACTGTCAATGTCTTCCCCTGCCAGAAACTTCTCCAGGCGCTTCTTAGAGACTGTTGTCTGAAATTTCAAAGAACGAATTAAGCATACTTTTATTACAGGCTTGGTATATGTGCCCCATGTAGTTCTGTTCACTCACTTGCACAATGGAAGCAATGAGCATGGGCAGCGTTGCCAGAGGAGATCGGACGATGTTGAAGAGAGAGATGGAAGTAAAAGCTTTCTCAGCAGTTAACACATTATCGCTGCTCACACTTACAAACACTGCAAATGTGGCCAGAGAAACCTGCGAGTAAAGACAGTTTAAGAAAAAAGGTTGTTTTCCAATTGATTCTAGTCTCTTTGCAAAGCTCCTTCATAGAACTCACCACAGCTGGAGTGCAGCGGAAGATAAAGACCGAGATGGCTGTCAGGTAGGCAAACCTCTTCATGACTTTTAGTTCTTCACCTCTAATGTCTTCCACCTGTTTCTGGAAGGATGGCTCCCAAGCATACAACTTCAGAATCTGGTGGGAGACCAAAGACAAAAACAGGCAGGAGGCAGCAAGGCAAAAGGAAGGGTGGGAAAGCAGTGAACTTACAGTTTATGAAGCCACTGCATGCAGTTTTATGAAGCATAAAAGCTTTACATAACAGGAAGGCTCCTACATACTCCATGAATACACTGAATAAGGGACCTCACCTTGATTCCATCTAGAATTTCATTCATAATTTTCATTCTCTTGTCTTTAAACTTCATGTTCTTCATCTAAAAAGAGATACAATGCAGCTCATGTTAAACAGACAGAAAAATATCAAAATATTTGGAACTATAATTTCTATCAGAACACCTTTAAATGAAATATTTTGAACAGCAATTTATTCTAAGTATTTCTGTACTTTATCTATCACACACTTAGATGCTACATCAGAGGCAATATAAAGTTCAGATTTTTTTCCCTAAAAGACCCATGGACATCACCAAATGCTGTGCTTCAGATCATGAGTTGTTTCTCTCTTTCTCTGTACTTTTCTTTTCCCATTATTATGTTGAAAGTACATCTGTCAAAATATTTTTTTACTTCCAGAACTGTGGCTCTTTTAGATCTTTTTCTGGAAAGTCTAATTTGTTCCTGTTCTGGAGCATAACCAGTGGTTTGCAGCTTGTTGTAAATCCTCTGTATTTCCATTTGTGAAGGCTCATTCATGCATCTCTTAATTGTAGAATGTGAGAGTGTTCCTGATTTGGTCAGATGGATGGATGGATGGATGCACTTTGGCTGTCTTCTTTGGTTTTTTTAGGCCTTTTGGTGTTGTTGAATTGACCAGTGCAGTCTTTCGTTTTAAGAATGGACCAGATTGTTGATTTGGTCACTCCTAATGTTTTGTTTTTTGCTAACTTTCTGATACTACTTTACTTACTTTACTTACTTTTGAGCCTCTAAAAATGGGGGACCCTATATAACAATGGCTCTAATTCCTGAACAGTTGAGGCAATATTTCTGTTAACCCTCATCAACTACAGCTGGAAGTCTTCATTCACATCTTAATTGGTTAACTTAAAATCCACCATGGTGCTGTACAGAGGCAAAATTACAATAATTGTGTCACTGTTCAGAAACTTATGGACCTCACTGTATGTACAAAAGATGTTGCAACTATTTCTGCTGACCTGGATTTTTCTGGCTTTGGTTGCTAACAGTCCATTGATTGGAACCATTAACACCATAACTCCCAGTCCTGCCAGCACAGAAGGTCCTAACTCCAGCCACAGGAAAACAGTAGATATGATGATCTGCAGAGGGCAGGACCACAGCAGGTGGATGAAGTTGGTCACATCATTAAAGCGCTGGGCATCTGCTGACATCAGGTTCACTGTTTCTCCTACTGTTGACTCCTTACGAGTGTCACTGGACACCACTAATGCCTTGGAAAAGAGATAAAGAAGGCATATTAATAAGGAAATGGGAAGAAAGAAGAAAAGACATAAGGCTGATTTTTATTTCATACTCTATGTGTTTTTGTAAACGAGCAAAGCAGCAGGTGGATCGTGGAGGTTCTTTTTTCTTTTAACTAGCTGGTTATCCCTGTGCAGTCTAAGTCATCATAGGTGACAGTCCTAAGCCTAGCCCAAACCTACATTTTGGAGAACGCAAAACTGATTTTTTTTTCTTTGGAAAAAATGTAAATAGTTTTTGACATTTGTCAGTTAGAATGATTATTTTCTTTGTTTCCTGATTCCTGAACAATTTAGTAAAAACAAAAATTAAACATTCTGATTGCCTAGGTTTATGGTTATGGTTAGGGATAGGGTCAGGGTCATCACCAGTTATGATTTAGAATGCATACCTTTACCCTACCTTTACCTTTTTGTACACAGCAGCCATAAGTGCAGTGCGAACCTTCATTCCCAACACAAAGCAGCGCTGGAAATACTGTTGCAGGAACAGAGACTGCAGAAGGGCCACTACCAGCAGCAACACTGCATACAAATACCCTTCCCAGGCATATTTGGATTTGTCCTGAGTGAAGGAGATCATCAGTCTAGGAAAAAAAAAGAAAGAAAACATGATGTAGCACCTCAACACATGCTACCACCTGCCCAGTATCTAGCTAGAGTATTTTACCTTTTCCTTATTCCCTGCTTCCTCTTTAGCACTTATCTAACAAATTTCTGTTTCCATTCAGGCATTTGTGTTATCAGTTGTTTAAACTGATCAGTGACTAGTCAATAGTTAACTCAAAGGCTTTAACAAGGTCATAACATGTGGATTTTAAAAACTGTCAAGGACAACCAAAACTGCTTTAAAAAATGTTTACACAGACTTTGGAATACTGCTGCATCTGTGAGAGAAATTTATATAAATTGTCTAAACTGCTTCAGCTCCTAGCAGAACACAGCTGAGTGGCTGAACAAATGGTTTAAAGTCAAGCTACATTGTGGCTGATTAAACACAAACAACTACATTGTTCTTCTGTTATATCTGTTGTTTTGATTCTGTAATATTCTGCAATACCTTACTCACTTAAGGAGTTGAGGACTGACAAAAGGTAGGACATCTTGCATTAGTTTGAAAACGGCAGATTCAATCAGAAGCCATTTAAAGGTCTTGTAAATGGTGGTAATCAGCCATGAATTCGGATAGTTTTCTTCCTCCTCCTTTTTGTCCTTTTTCTTTTTCTTTTCACCTTCTTTCTTCCCCCTTTCCTCCTAAAGGAACATATTGTTTGAGCACAGTTGAGCGAGATTTATTCAACAGCAACATAATATGTGGGATACCTGAAAATCTATCAGTGGTGTTACTGAAATACATTTGGAGTGCAGCAAAATATACTGTATGTGTGTGGAGGTGTTTTTGTTACAATGCTCTCACCATCATAAGTACATCCTGACTCACACCTTTCCCCAGACCGCTGGAAGGTCCATTTTGATATGGGTCTTCGTGGCCATTGTCTCTGTTTTTTGCTGGTTTCTTCTTCAACTTGTTCTGGAAGCGGACCCTAGCTGCAGCCAACTCAGGCTTCATGAAATGCTGGAAACGCTCGCTGATGAAAGCAGTGCTATCTTTATCATTTAGATCCCACATGTCCTCCTGAACCAGAGGTTGTTTGTAGCCTTTCACCACCATACTGCAAAAACAAGGAGAACTGTGAAGGCATGGAGAACACATATAGATGTTTGATTCCTCTTACAGTGACCTTGATCTTACCTGTTTAACCAGTTGAATGTGATTCTGCTCAAAAATGGTGCACCTGCTTCAGGATTCTGTGAAATAAAACAAGGTTAAATGTCCAGTGTATCATATTTACTCCATGATTATGAACATTACCCTATGAAAACAAACAAACAAACCAAATAACAAATAAAGGATACCTTTTTCACAAGGTCCTTAGCTTCTGGGGGGATATCGGCCACACCAGAAAGAACCAGTGCAATCAATTGAAGACCAAAAGAAATGTAGAAAAGGCAGAAACGTGGGACATCACTGACCTCCCCCTAATCGCCAAAGATGAGAGAAAGATAAACATTAAAGAGTGAGGAAGATGAAAGTGTGTTACTGCAAAATACAGAGAGCTAAAAAGGCCTCACAGGCACAGTGCAATCACTGTGCCTGAGTAAGTCTACTATTTGCCTTCTAGTGTAATTCTAAGTTGATTAAATGTCTTCACTCGTACCAGTCTGAGTGCCTCTCGTAGGAGGGTCTGGAAAGGAAAGACATTGCACAGTACAAGGAGTAACCAGAAGAGGAAAAGACAGGCAGAGTCTATTGCTCTTTCCCGTCTCACTCCTTCCTGGCACAGCAGGACCAGGATCTAACAAAGAAGACATATCAGAACATGAAAACATATCCTTTCACATTTATTGGCAGAGCAAATAAATACATTAATACAAAGCCTGCTATAATTACCCATGTGACTGCAAACAAGACTGGATTTGCATAGTATACACCAGCATTTTTTGAAGATCGCTCAGTGTTTGGACCATAATCTTCTCCTAGTGTGACTCCTAGGCCTGCTATGGCCGTCAGGAACAACAGAGACACCACAAGCTGAGGCAAGAAAGCACAGACAAGAAGGGACAATAAATCACAGACAAGACAGGACAATAAATCACAGTACTCCACGCAAAAATATGTTTATAATTTTTAACCAGTACTGTGTATTTCAAACTGAGTTCAAATGTACAGTGCTGGAATGACACACCTCTTTACTTTTTTGTTGTGAATACCACAACCTTTTCATGGCAGAAGATTGCATACACAGTATATGTAGTTTTAATAAACTCACAGATAGACCAAGTCTCTTGGTGTTTTTGACCTTATTACAGAATTTCCACTAATTGTGTTTGAGATTCATTGTATAAAACAATATACACACACCATTCCTTTCATTCACCTTCTAAAAAAGAACTTAAAATGTGAACCGAAAAAGTTTTGTCTTTTTTCAGAATTATGGTCCAGAATGCAATTTGCAGGTATGAACACATCTTCGTCAAAACAGTGTAAAAATGGTAAAATTACTACAGCTGTGTGGAAATGGCAGAAGAAACAAGCAAACAGAAATTGTCTGTATTTAAAATGCATAAGATTTGTGTATTTTTACGAGATCTTAAATTAAAACAAATTTGTAGCTTTAAAGTCACATGAAATCTTGTGGATTTTTGTGGATTTTCTTCTATTAAATAAAATGCGTGTGTATGTGTAACAATAAGGAAATGACCTAATAATAACGACAAATACTCTTGTATTTGAAAATGCTGTTATCCCAATTACAACTCTGATCAAATGACTGATCAGATGTGATTCCACATAAAATGGTGTATTTAATTGATATGGACATTGAAATATTTGCGCTTAATAAAATATTAGCTTTGTGTGATAATGTCATAATACTCTAATAGTATAATACTGCACAGCGGCGGAGCTTCTGGGGGGGCTGGGAGGACGGCACGCCCCCGGCCTGGGCCTAGAGGTGACCCGGATGGGAGAGAGGATAGGATTTCAGGTGGCCAGGACTCACGTCCAAGGAGAGCTGGAGAAGGTGGGCCCTCTCCTGAGTGCATCCAGATGAGCACGGTATATGGCCAAAGGTATAGACTACTTTACATCACGCGTCATTCCTGTTTTACACGGGGGTTTTAAAGGTTGCCACAGTCAGGACTGAGTCATGGTTGCTAAAAACTTTAAAAAGACCGACTGACTTTAGTGATGTAGTAGGTGTAAAATATTGAATAAAATGTTGTGCTGAATGACTGGCTTTATTTTCACTCTTACATTTAACTTTATGACACGCAAATTTTCAAGTGGATGGCTGATATTTTCTCCAAGTGTGTTTTGGGTAAAACTTGTCACCAACCTTCCACCAAGGTCATCATCAGTCACGTGGCAACAGATTGTAAACTAAGTGGAGCATTTTTATGGACTTGTCAGGTTTAGGCTGTGGCCAGTGTGGCAGAGGACCCCAATGCAGGACTCAGACGCCCAGGTTAGCAATGACTAGACGCTTTAATCCAAAAAATACTAGAACGTAGCATACACATGAACATGAACGTGGCATAAAGCCCACAGCAGGGAAAAACCAACGATTAACTGACAACGCGACAAGGAACTAAACACAGAGACCTTAAATACACAAAGGGATAACGAGGGAAAAGGAAACAGGTGACAACACAGGTGAACGAAATACACTAAGGAGACAAGGGGAAGTAAACCTAAACACAAAGCACAAGGAACACAAAAAATTGTCAAAATAAAACAGGAAGTGACCTAACCAAATACATCCAGACTTAACACAGGGAGAGTGACACACAGAGCTAAGGGAAAGGGAACCTAAACCCAAAAGGGCCAAGACTTAAACACACAGGAGCACAGGGAAAACCAGAACATGGAAAACTAAACAGAAAACAAAGACACACTAAAATTCCAAAAATCCCAAACAACCAGAAAACAGAACTCCACAAAAACTCAAAACACTGAACCACTGACCCAGGATCATGATAGGACTAAGCTAACATGAGTGGCACTTCAAAACATTCACATTCCCGCTGTTGCGGGCATGTGTGTGTTGTAAAATGATGTTATGATGAGCTTTACTATTTGGGTATAAAGGGCCCGGTCACTTGCCCTCCCCCCGGCCCGGCTCTGATTTGTTCCGCTAGTGATACAGCATTACTACATGTAAAACATGTAAAAACATTTAAAACATTTTGAAATAAAATAAAATCTACTGCTGCTCTAAGTCCACTTCATCACTTTATATAATTTTTCACTTACTTAAAGCTACACTGAATGGCATAAATTACAGAATGAACAGATTTATTTTTGCAATGGCAATTCTTAAGCAATTAGGACACACTTACTTTCTGTGCAGAGCTGATAAAAACTACTTTTAGTGACAGCACTTATTTGTTTTTCCATTTTAAAACAGTCATCAAAACATAGTGCTACATCAAGTAATGGAATAGTGTTTCTGGGGCAGTCCAAAGTGATGCCAAGCTTAAAGCTGGGATCTTTGATGGACCCCAAGTCCGTGAGCTTATTAGAGACAAAGATTTTTCATCTAAGCTGAGACCCCTTGCACTAAGAGCATGGGAATCACTTGTTCAGGTGGTACAGAATTTCTTGGGCAACCACAAAGCCACAAACTTTAAAGAACTAGTTGATGACATGCTCATATCATTTAAACACATGGGCTGCAGAATGTCACTGATTCACTTCCTTCACTCTCATCTTCACTTCTTTCCACCCAATTTGGGTGATGTGATCACACTTTTGAACTGTTTAGGCAGACTAATTGTGGACTGTATGGCCCAGTTTCCCGTATAGGGATTATGTCTAATCCTGGATTTAATACATTTTCCTATTGTGGTCTTCATTGACTTTTTCCTTTTATTCTAGGACCATGCTTAATCCATGACTGGGAAACCGGCTGTATCAGTTTAAGATTCCTGATATGATTGATTTTGGTATCTGTGGGGTTTTTTTTAAGATATTTTTTTGGCCTTTTCATCTTTGATAGTTTTCCAGTGGAGCTAGACAGGAAAGTGGGAAGGAGAAATGGCGGAAGACATGCAGCAAATGGCGACAGGCCAGAACTCAAACATGCGCCAGCCACACAGCCTAACGGAATACATGGTCACCTGCTTACGCCCTGAGCTATCCTGGCACCCCATCTGTGTGTTTTTTCACCAATTGTATGTTCATGGTGTACTTTTCTAATAAAATCATTGACGTCGAGTTTGGTGATTGGCATTTAATCGCATAGTTACGTGACTCAAGATCCTGACATGCTAGAGAAAGGCTGTTTGCATATTTAGAATCAGCATACCCAAATTAGTAAAAATCAGCTGATCTTCCTCAGGTAGCAGACAAAAAGGTTTTTTTTTTTGTTGACCAGTGTGGTAGTAGTAATAGTTTAATAGTTAGCTGTTGAGTAAATCCACTATTACTTGTTATACAGATTTAGTGCAAAGCTGGAGTAAAGACGGTGTGTTATATTAATTAACAAACTAATGCTATAGAGCTTGAATTTGCCATACTTGCCTTGCAGATGCAATGTGTACAATTATGCCCACTGCTGATTGTGAATGGTCCTTTCTTCCCTCCATCAAAATTATTAGCTATTGTTGTTTTGGCAGCAATTTCAGAATGTTCTCACATCCACTGTGCTTATCCGACAATAAACACACAGATGGACCTTGTAAGGTCCATTTGTTCTCCTTCACCAGTTCAAGATATAAAAGGTCCCTTTTCCTCCAACAATTTTTTACTTTGTTGCTGGATATTTGATAAAATACTCCACCTTCTCTTCCAAAAGGTTGAAAACTCCACACTGTCCCCTTATAAGTGTCCCGGATCCACAATGCTTTGCCATTTAAAAGCTGAGTTTGCACTGGAGAGTGCCCACCATACACCTGCTGTTTCTGTTAAAAACTAAAATGCAAAAGTCACTTCTTACTGATATTTTTATATTACAAAAAACAAATTAATTACAAAAAATATTATGTAAAATGTTATTAAATGATTTGCATTTTTAATGCAAACCTGTAATTTAACAGGCATTTAACATTTATTGTTCAAACTCATTAAATTTGTGGATATCTGAAGAATAATAAAATATTCATTTCTATTTTTAATACTTGTCATGGTCCTGGGTCAAGGACCCAGTGATTTTTGTTTGTTTGTTTGAATATTCAGATTCTGTTTTGATTCTTAGTTTATTTATCTGAGTTCTGTTCTGTGTTATGGTTTTTGTATTTAGTTCCTGTCTCCCTGTGTTCCCGCTGTGTGCCTGACTCATTGATGTTTCTGTCTGGTGTCTTAGTTTTTTAGTCCTGTCTCTGTATTTAGTCATTCCCTGTTTAACTTTGTTAACTTCAGTCTCGTCTTTTTCCCCAGTGTCC
This sequence comes from Archocentrus centrarchus, assembly GCF_007364275.1. Lineage (NCBI taxonomy): Eukaryota > Metazoa > Chordata > Actinopteri > Cichliformes > Cichlidae > Archocentrus > Archocentrus centrarchus. Next base: position 17,972,242 of record NC_044360.1, read on the forward strand.
AATCTCCTTGATTACCTTGTATGTGTTTATATACTGTCTGCGTTTCCCTTTGTTCCTCATCAGTGGTTCCCATGCTGTGTTTTCCTGTGTCCCGTGTTTCTGAGTTTCGTCCCTTAGTTTGTATATTTTGGCTCATGACCAGCCCAGTATATTCCATGTTTTCCCTGAGTTTACCAGCTGAGTAAAGAATAAAGCTAAATGTTGAGTTTTGAGTTCAGTCTTGTCTCGTGAGTCGTGCACTGGGGTCCTATCCTGTCTGCCACACAGCAGTTCATGACACTACTCTTCTGTAATGTTACACTATCTGTAAAATTACAATAATTATATCTTTTTAACAATTTCCTAATACTTGAGGATGTTCAATACTCAAATAAAAATTCAGTTTTTCTTTAACCACTGTAGTTTATGGTGGCAAAATTGTAGTTTCATGATGTGGTTGAAGAAATCCTTCGCCGACAGTCTTAATGTATAACATAAAGTTTATTTACAAAAAGACAATGTCAAAACAGGCGCTTTCCTTTGCGACCTGGGAGAGGGTATGTCTCTAATTGCCCTAGCTCCCAGAACATAAGAAGAGACAAAGGTTATATAGTGTAGTGTTGGCAACCCCCACATCCTGCCTTCCATACATGGTTAAGAAACAAACTTCAGCCTCCTAACCTACAGCTAAACATATGGTCATTCCTTATATGGCATGCCAGAGAGCTACAAGGACATTCTATGCATTCCTTCTGGCTTGAGGCCAGACCTTAAAGCTCAGGTTACCCTTCTGCACAAACAATAAAGGCCTAAAAGAAAGAGACCATATATGCATACACATAGAAAGTTTAACAGAACAATACAGACACTACATAAAGTATTTTCTGAATAACCAGGTATAGCTTATTTCCTGCATGTATGTGAGGTCATTCCTTTTTTAGAGAGAGCAACAAGAGATTACACTCTCATACCATTCACTCCTAAAGCAGCCCTGACTCAAGGCCTTAATCCTAAAGAAGAAAACCTAAACATAAATGCAATTTAACACACAATTTAACACACTGATCGATCAGACACCACATATTTCCCCCCTTTGAGACTTCCAACTAAGTCTCAAAAGACAAAGACATCTATTATTACTCCAAACAACAGTTTCTCCCATAACATAACTTTAACAAATACTTTTTCTGATTTCCTGTGAGGTGTGGGAGCAAAAACCCCTACTTCTGGCACCTCAGAGGAACTCAAAAAGAAAAAAGTGATTGTCATGTGACCATTTAGCAAATACACAAGAAAGCCTCAGTAAATAAAATCAAAAAAGTGTCCATTAGATCAGCTGGTCGACCCATCGGACCTCTCTATGGACCTCTTCCCTGCCTATCCATTTCTCTCCCTAGAATCGAGCAAAAGAACAAAACATCTGAGGTTCCAATGTACTTACCAAATGACAGACATCCTTCTTAAATTGATTTAACCAAACATGTTATGCATACATGAAAAACTGTCACAAGTTCTGCTATTGTGTTACTGTAATGAACATACAATGAAGCAATATTTTATTATCATATAAATTCAGCCAAACATTTGAATATCAACTGTAGTTCTCCAACAGCTTTGGCTCCTTCATGTGGTATCCATACTGTGTTGATTCAAAGCATCTCAGTCCTTTTTATTGTCCATACATATGAACCCCTCATCTCAGCGGGTTCCTGAACACCTTTTCTGAAAGACACAATAAACACTGAACAGTATCTTCTGTAAAAACCACAAATAACATTAAAACATCAAATGTTAATTCATTAATTTTTCTTTTTATTTTAGATAAATGTAAAATTTCCTATTTCCCATTTTTGCATTTCCAATTTATCTTATTTTCTCTCATTTCCCCCCTTGGAAGCATCACATCACTATATAAGACATAAACAAACAAACAAAGAAAAAGTAACAATGGTTAGTAAGAGTTAATTAACTAACAACTACTAATAAAAACAGATGTGAAGATTATAATAAAACTCAACATAAAAGATCTAATAGGAGTACACATCAAAGTGAGTATCACCACATCCATCATCCAAGTCAGTTGTTCGCATGCTGACAAATCTTAGCACAATTTTTCAAAACTCCATTCATTCTTCCACAAATTAGATGATAAACATCACCAAGGCACTATTTAATTCCCAATTTTTCCCAATTTTTCACGATCACTTTTACAGTCTTATCCACAAACTCTCTTCCATCTTTTCCAATCTTAAAATCCCCATCTGCTTTTCACTTCTCTGGACAGAAATTCAGCAACAAATTACCCTTTTACTAATGCATAATCAGCACTCAATTTATCCTTCACCATCTTTTGGTTTTGGCAAGTTTTTGGCTAAATTAGCTATGACGCACCTCACTTAAGTGACATCTTCTTGCTCCAAAAGCCAACAATAGTCTCTAATTCTGGACATAGTCAATGTATATTTATCATAGCTCAGCAATTTCTGCAACTATCATTAGATAAAATTTTCACTGGGTAACCCCTCATGACCAATAATGCTTCGTCATGCATCAATGAATCCCCACTAGGACTCTATAGCATAGTGGTAGTCTCTGCTCCACTTTTGAATAAGCACTAGAATAATAAACATATTGGGAATTTGTCCCTATTCCAATTGTCTGACAAAGAACTCCACACGCATATTTACCCGCAGAGGCAAACACTCAAAAAGTTCTTAAAATAGTCTGGAAGCACCAATGCTGGAGCTTCTTGCAGCCTCTGTTTAATTGCTTCAAAGGCCAAAATGCCATCTTGCATCCAAGAAAGATTACAATGATGTTGCTTCAATCCATGCTGACAAACAGCCAACAATTCTCTGCTTCCAAGAGTTCTTCAGGTCGTAGCTTGCTTCCTCGCATATTGTCCTCACACACAGAGATGTGTAGCATCCACCTTTACTGTTGAATCTTTCTCTGGTCTTGATGCTACCAGCTGACATCTCTCGCTCCGATTCTCTGGGCATCCCTAAAATCCTTGTTCCTTTCCCATGAAAGGGTTTGCCGGGCCTCTGGATCCACTTGGTCGGCCTCTAACTCCTCTGGATCTGTTGCAATTACGAGCAAAATGACCAAATTGTCCACAGTTGTAACATCCCTCTGAAAACTGTTGCAAATTTAAATTAAAACTTCTTCCTCTTCCTCTTCCAAATGTTCTTTGTCCTCTGATTCTCCAGGACTGCACTCGATTATACACTGACTGAGGGTAAGAGGTCACTGGAATCACCAATGATGGCTGCAACAGTTGAGGTTCAGCCTGATTGGGCTGCATTTGTATTGCTGGTTGATCTGACGGCTGCTGGCTCTGCATGACCACAGCTTGCTTCTCCTCTTTTCTCTTACTCTCTCCCAGTTTTATCTGGTTGAGCTTTCTGAGAGTCTCTTGATCCTGTTGTTTTTCCATCCTTCTGTTCCTAACCTTCAAGGTTGATGTCTTCTTTTTACTTTTAGAACTTGGAACCAGTTTTGTAGTGGTCTCAGCTTGTCCCACTTCAATTACTCCATCGTTGTCATCCTTAATGTGGTAATTGCCATCTTGATTAAGTACTGGTAATTGTAAGCAGACGTCTTCAAACTCCACTTTCTGTTCGTATGGAGGTAGGTTTTGTACTGGAATCAGTTGTGAGAACGGCAGATTAATTTCAGCCATCAGTTTCTGCGTTGATTTTGTATTTTCCTCAATTTCTTTCAAGCTTTTTTCTCTTTCTTCTTTTGTAGCTTGTATCAACTTCTGTCCTTCGATGTCAAACAGCTGTAAGATGCTCAGTTCCACTTCTCTCTCCACTTTTCGTCGTTCTCCTTTCTTCCCCTTCTTTTGTTCCGCTTTGTATGTAGACACAAGCACCCTTATGGTTTGAATTACATCTGGATTAAAAGTTCCATCCTTAGGCCAGGGTTGATCAATATATGGCCATCGTCTTTGCAATTTTTCTGATGTCTTTGCAATGAGTAATTTAATTAATGGATTACTCCGTTGAACTACCTCTACTGGGGTAATTGCTCTCAAAACTGTGATATCATTGTCAGACATTTTAATGAATTCTCAAATTTCCCTTTTTTCCCAATGAATTAATTAACTTTCAAAGAACTTATTTTATTTCCAATTAATCAATGGTATTGCAATCAGACAATTTTATTTATCTGTTTATTTGTTTATCATTAGCAGTAATTGATCATTTCCTGAATCTTAAACCACTTATTTATTAGTCGCTCGGCAACAATCAGTAAACACTCAATTGCCAACACCAGAAGAAATACAAACGTTCTGACGCAAAAACTATTCAACCTACTATAACAATATAACTCAAATTTGTCCAAACCAGAATTAAGCTCAATATGCACCATAAGACACACTATTACTAACATCAACAAAGTATAAACCCCTTAAATGTGTCCAATCTTTTGCCAAATTGCCAGAGAATTGAAATCAAGCAGATGTTCTATATAAAATACCAAATTAGATATATCTTTAAAAGCAAAGTAAATATGTACTCATAAATGTTTAAAGAACATATCAGGAAGAGTTTGTGAATAAGAAAAACACTAGCCTTTCAAAGAGGTTGATCCACTGGCCTTCAGGCTCTGGCCAAATGTCTCCTCTAGCTCTGTCTATGTTGCCACTTCCCTTGTCTCTCATGCAGGGCAAAGAGAAAAGGCAACGATTAGTTCAGATATTAACATATAAAATCACACATATATATAATAATATCCATCCTCCACATAGCTTTGCAGTATAGCATCAACAGAGCAAGTTTATTACACTACCAAGCATCTTGGACGTGTAATCTCTCTTTAAAACCATTTCTTTAGAACCCACTTTATTTATTTCTCACTTTTTTCTCCTTTTTGAAGGAACTGTGGCACCTGGGTGTAGATAGAGGTAGAGAAATAGATGCCCCCCCATTTAATTTTTACTCTATAAAAAGGACACATTTGCTTGGGACAAATACTATTGCTCTTTTTGTTACTGTCAAATCATCTAAATGTGTGTTTTGGGTTGATATGTAGTTCCGCCAGCAGGGGGTGCTTGGTGCCTAACGCATTAGCAGCTGACGGCCAGAAGAAGAAGGCTAGTCAGTTGTAATGGCAGACTTTACAGCGAGTGCGCTCCGAGAGTAAACCTTTCTCTGTATTTCCACAGGTAAGCTGGTTGTAAACAACACTTAAATGATAGACAACAGTAGCAATAGATCATAAATGCCCAGTAGTGTCAAAGAGATCGAGCTAAAGAGTAGATCTTAAGGTTTGTGTCTGGTAGGATCAAATCGCCACACTGTTATTGTAGAATGGCGGATGCGCGTCCGTGGCGACCGCGGCGATTAATCAGACGAGGGTTTGTGTGTGAAAGCTAAAATGATGAGAGTAAACTGTCAAAGGAAGCAGATGTCTAGCACAGAAGCACGAGTGGCTGGCGAAGAGTATATTGGACAGAGTGAGTGTGTCAGGATAATGAGATGACATCAGAGCTAAGTGTAAAGCTAAGCTAAAGCACCAGGTGGGGGCTGTGTAGTAGTACAGACCCAGTTACTGAGTCGTGATTAAAGTCTATGGACTCTATATGCTTGTTATGTGTTTTAAAGCAAGGATTTATATTTTGTTTGTGTTTGCTAAAGTTTAACATGCCTGAAGTTTGTTTTAAGAAGAGTTAATACAATATAACAGTGTGTTTTGAGTTCTTAAAAGAATTTGTTTATGTGTAAAACTGTGGCTACAGATACACCAGTATGGTGATCAGAGAGACTGTCCAGAAGTAATATGGTTTGTGTTTAACAGTATTACTGTAACATGTTATGCATAAGAAGCTGACAGCAGAAGAAGAAGGCTAGTCAGTTGTAATGGCAGACTTTACAGCGAGTGCGCTCCGAGAGTAAACCTTTCTCTGTATTTCCACAGTGTCTGGAAAAAAATAAATATGTTGCACGGGATCTGACTAGGCCCATCATTTCCGTCTGTGCTACATATTTTGGCGAGCCAGCCAGGAGGTGGCGCTAGTGAGTCACAACACCACCAGCCGCCCCTCCTTCCCAAGAGACGAACCTCCCTCAATCAGTCAAAGATGGAAAAGGTGCAACCTCTGCGAGACCAAGTGAGTGCAGCTTTGTGGCAGCTGGAGAGAGAGCCTCTCGTGGACGTCTGCAGGCGATTGAAATGTTCCGGCTTAGACAGCGGAGGCCTTCCCAGCCAAACCAAGAGGACACTCATCAAGATGGCAGAAGGCGTGTTTGATGAGATTGAGGAAGCTCAAGAAGTGGATGAAGTGGAACAGTTCTACACAGACATAGCCACATACATCCAGAGTTTAAGTGGAAATGAGTGTCAGTCATCTGAGAAACCCCTATCAGAGGAGTCTGTGCCAAAGAAAGACCCTGAGAATGTCAGGTTGTGCGCCACTCCACTGAAGACTACAGATTCTCCACCCAAAACCCAGCCAGAGCCAACACGAACTCTGCAAGAGGTAACCTTGAGGAGGGAGTTTAAAATCTGTGGGCAGATTGGAGAGCAGGGACAGAGGGATAAATTATCCTATCTCAGCTTAGTCCGCCAAATTGAAATGGGGGTTGAGAGAGGACACTCAGAGGCTGAAGTAGTTGAAGCAGTAATCAGGGCTATTACCCCAGGAATGCCTCTAAGAGATATGCTGGAGATAAAGCGTGGGCTGACCCTCAGTAAAATGCTCACTATATTAAAGGGTCACTACAAGGTAGACAGTCCCACAGAACTTTACCATCAGCTCCTCAACATCTCCCAAGAGCCCAGAGAAACTGCCCTAAATTTTGTATTTCGTGCCATTGAGCTAAAAGATAAACTGTTATGGAAGGTAGCAAACGAAGAGACTGATGAACTGTACAGCAGAGCCACCATCCAGCGCAAGTTTCTACGTTCTATTGAAACCGGGTTGCTCAGTGATTCAATAAAGTATCAGTTACTTCCTCTTCTTCACAACATAAGCATAACAGATGAAGAACTGATAGAGAGAGTCAACGAAGCTTCAAAGTTGGAAGGTGAAAGACTTGAGAAACGTAAAAGGTCAACTGCAGCCAAGATTCCCAAGGTGCAAGAGCTCCAAACAGAATGCCAGGTCACTCCGACGTCCACTCAGAGCTCCACCGTGTCCAAAGATTCTCTTACTGCAGTGGCTGTGAAGACAGTTAAAGGGAAAGAGACTAAGTCGGACAGCCCGAACACACAGCAGATTATAGAAGAGCTGCACAAAGAAATGAAACAGATGTTTGCGGCTGCTCTGGAAACCAGTTCACGCCCTATGCAACCAAAACAGCGAGAGAGAGGCTGTAGAAAGTGCAGAGAAGAAGGAAAAGGAGAAAACTGTTCGCACTGTTTCAAATGTGGGCGAGAGGGCCACTACTCTCGTGGATGCCGAACACCAAGACAGCCGTCGGGAAACGGAGAGGGACTGCTGAGATGGGACCATCAGTAGTCCAAAACCACGTGTCCCAAAACAAACAGTCGAGACCAGCACCAGCCCCGAAGGAGACACCTAGTGCCTCATCAGCAGTAACTGAAGTTCACTACCTTCCCCCCCGACGTCAGTCACGTTTGGTGAGTCTGGTAGGAAGAAGATGCATGGTGAACTGTTTCATGGACAATCATTCAGTCAAAGCATTGTGGGATACAGGTGCACAGTCCAGCATAGTGAATGACACCTGGCGGCGAAACAATCTTCCCCACACAGTTATTCGGCCCATTTCAGAACTGTTAGAGGATGAGACGCTGACAGTTTTTGCCGCTAATGACACGCCCATCCCCTACATTGGCTGGATAGAAGTCAATTTCAGACTAGATAATGACTCTTCCCAAGTAAATAATCTACAAGTCCCGATATTAGTATCAAGTGACCCAGCTGTAGCCAGTGACCCCATCATTGGCTATAATGTTATAGAGGCTATTGTCAACAAGAAAGATGGAAGTACAAAAGATGGAAGGAAACAGCTTGCACACAAAGTGAGTAAAGCCTTTGAAATAACTGTGAAAACGGCACACAACATGGTCAAGCTGGTACAGAACAGCAGCAAAGATTCAGAGACTGGTGTGGTATGTACAGGAGTCAAGAGAGTGCCCTTACCAGCTAACCAAGTCACAGTAGTCTACCTGCGGGCACATGTTAGTCCACAAGCCAGAGGTCAACACATGCTCTTCTCACCAGATATGCCAGACCCACCACCCGAGGGCATAATTTATCATGAGGTACTTCTACAAATCCCAGAGAGAAAAGTGCCATATGTGCCCATCCCAGTGACTAACACAACAAGCCACACCACCTACTTGGAGAGCCGTAAGGTGATTGGACACCTCGAGCCAGTTAAGACAGTCTATGCAGCAACCGTGGAGACAAAGGTAAATGAACTGACACAAGAACCCAAAAGCAGTGCAGCGCTCAAGTCACCTGAGCCAGAGAACGTGTATGGAAACAGGCCAGAGTCATGGGACCCACCTGTTGATCTCCAGCACCTAAGTCCAGGTCAGCAGGCAGCGGTAAGAGAGGTGCTGAGAGAGGAATGTGAGGCTTTTGCATTTGATAGCGATGATGTGGGCCAGATACCATCTCTGAGGATGCACATCACCCTCCATGATCCAAGCCCAGTGCAAAAGACCTACATGTCTGTCCCAAAGCCCCTGCACAAAGAGGTGAAGGAGTATTTGCAAGACCTGCTTAACAAAGGCTGGATCACACCATCACGATCCCCCTACTCATCACCTGTGGTGTGTGTCCGGAAAAAGGATGGTAGTCTCCGCCTCTGCTGTGACTTCAGAGAGCTCAATCGCAAGTCAGTTCCAGACCGCCACCCGATACCCAGGATTCAGGACATGTTGGATGCGCTGGGTGGGAGCTCATGGTTCTCAGTTTTGGACCAAGGAAAGGCGTACCACCAGGGTTTCCTGGATGAGGAAAGCCGCCCGTTGACAGCCTTCATCACACCCTGGGGGCTTTATGAATGGGTGCGCATCCCTTTTGGGCTGAGCTCCGCACCTGCAGAGTTCCAGAGGAGCATGGAACATTGTTTGGCTGGCCTCAGAGACACTATCTGCCTCCCATACCTGGACGACAATCTTGTGCACAGCGATAGTTTCGAGAACCACCTAGAGCACATCCGCCTTGTCCTCCAGCGGTACAAGGAGCATGGTGTTAAGTTGACCCCGAAGAAGTGTGAACTGTTTAAGTCAAGTGTAAAGTTTCTGGGTCGGTTGGTAACAGGAGAAGGCTATACCATGGACCCAGCGGAGTTGGCTCCAGTAAGGGCTCTAAAGGAGAAGACACCTGCCACTGTTGGAGAAGTACGTCAGATGCTTGGTTTTCTGTCTTATTATAGACCCTTCATCCCCAACTTCTCTCGTGTGGCCCAGCCACTGTACAGCCTGCTTAGTCCGCCAGCCCCTGAAACCAACTCTACAGCCTCACCAGCAGATAAGCACAAAGGAGGAGAGAAGAAAAATAGAGGCCACTTACCTTCACGCACACCTGTCCAGTGGACCAGCTCCCACCAGGAAATACTGAGTCAGCTTGTAGACGCTCTTACACGGCCTCCTGTCCTCGGATACCCTGATTTCACCCAGCCCTTCGTGTTACACTGTGATGCTTCACAAGTTGGTTTGGGTGCTGTGTTATACCAGCGACAGGAAGGAAAAATGAGAGTGATAGGCTATGGCTCCCGCACCCTAAGTCCAGCAGAGAAAAAGTACCACCTGCACTCTGGCAAATTGGAGTTTTTGGCGCTGAAGTGGGCCATTTGTGAACGTTTCCGGGATTACTTGTATCATGCCCCATCCTTTGTGGTATACACAGACAACAACCCGCTGACGTATGTGCTCACTACTGCAAAACTCAATGCCACAGGCCACAGATGGGTTGCAGAGTTGGCTGATTATAACTTCACCATACGTTATCGTCCAGGCAAGACCAACACCGATGCAGATGGGCTGTCGCGGATGCCGCTGGACATAGACGACTACATGAGTCACTGCACAGTGGAGGTCAGTCAAGAAGTATTAAGTGCATCCATAGAAGTGGTGGCAATAGAAAAGAACGACCCCTGCCAAGGCATTGGAGTCGTCCAGGCCAGTGCTCTTGAGCTGGTAAAAGACCAGAACAGCAATCAGCCTTTTACCCCAGAACAGATCCGCAGAGCACAACAGGAAGATGAAGTCCTGGCAAGAGTCCTCTGGTACAAGTCCCAGAACCAAAGACCGAGGAGAATTGAGGTGAAAGCAGAACCACCTGCTGTAGCTACACTACTTAAGCAGTGGTTAAAGCTTCAGGTAGACCGAGATGGCATTCTGCGCCGGTATACTTCTCGTCGAGAGCAGTTGCTGATCCCCAAATCTTATCGTCCATTGGTCTTTAAGGAACTGCACCAAGAGATGGGCCACTTAGGAGTGGAAAGGACATTAGACCTCATTCGAGAAAGGTTCTACTGGCCTCAGATGAGTAAAGACGTGGAACACTTTGTCACCAAAGAATGCGAATGCCTCAAGAAGAAGAAGCCGAGTAAGCAGACCCGTGCACCTCTGACACCGATCCATACTACCTACCCATTCCAGCTTGTGTCTATAGACTTCCTGCACCTGGAAAAGTGCAAGAACGGATATGAGTACATATTGGTCATCATGGATCACTTCACGAGGTTTGCCCAGGCTTATGCTACAAAGAACAAGGCAGCTAAAACAGTCGCTGACAAGCTCTTCAACGACTTTGCGCTCAAGTTTGGTTTCCCAACCAAATTGCATCACGACTTGGGCAAAGAGTTTGACAACAAGCTGATGGCAAGGTTAAAGGAACTGTCTGGCATCCAGGGCTCACACACGACACCCTACCATCCACAGGGTAACGGTCAAGTGGAAAGATTCAACCGAACCCTATTGTCCATGCTACGTACCCTGGAGGACAAGGAAAAAGATGATTGGAAAGAGTCGCTAGCGAAAGTTGTACATGCGTACAATTGTACAAAGAGCGAGGCAACAGGCTACGCACCCTATCACCTGATCTTCGGACGTTCACCACGCTTGCCCATTGATCTGCTGTTTAGTCTAAAGAAGGATGAAAGTCATCTTGATTATGATGACTATGTGGACTGCTGGAAGAAGAGAATGCAGGAGGCATATGCAATTGCTGCCAGGACTGCTAATAAAGAGGCAGCTCGAGGAAAGGCCTATTATGACAAGAAAGTTCAAGGGAGAGATCTTCAACCCGGTGATAGAGTGCTCCTCCGGAACCTCACTCCTAGGGGTGGCCCAGGGAAGATCCAGTCCTACTGGGAGAACCACGTCTACAAAGTGAAGGAGAGGAAAGCTGATGACAATCCTGTCTACCAGATCAGTCCTGAAAACGGTAAAGGAAGAGATAAGGTAGTGCACAGGAACCTCCTGCTCCTGTGTGACTTCCTTCCCCTTGAAACAACGCCAGCGAAGACTGTTCATCTGCAGAGAGACTCTCAGACTGTTACAAGGAGAAGGTCACCACCAGCACATGGACCACAGCAGCAGCCAGAGGACAGCGACACTTCAGATGACGACTACAGTGGTACCTATCAGGGGTACCTCAGACCCGCTCCAGGGAGAACACAGAGGCACACTTCACTAAACCCCTTGGTGGAACCCTTCCAGCCTCAACGAAGTCATCAGGAAACAGCAGAGTTGCCACCGCAGAGTGACAAGGATGTATCCCTGCAGGTCGGAGTCCCTCAACAAAGTCGTCAGGAAGCAGAGGAGTTGCCACTGCAGAGTGACAAGGATGCATCCATGCAGATCGGAGTCCCTGAACCTGACCTTGACAGGTTGGGGAGTGGTGAGTCAGAGACAGATGTTCCAGCTGGAGTTGGAGGTGAGACAGAGACTGTAAGACAGCGGCCTCACCGGTCAAGACAACAGCCAACGATGCTGAGTTATGACACGTTAGGTCAGCCGACTTTGGTTCAAAGACACTGTAAGATAATTAAGACTCAGGCTATTGAGACAAGGGCCTTTTGGAGACCCTGGGCTGTTGGACTGTGTTAAAGACACTATTGACTTTGTGATTTGAACTGAAATGTCAGGAGACATTTAATTTTGTGGGGGAGAGTGTGGCACCTGGGTGTAGATAGAGGTAGAGAAATAGATGCCCCCCCATTTAATTTTTACTCTATAAAAAGGACACATTTGCTTGGGACAAATACTATTGCTCTTTTTGTTACTGTCAAATCATCTAAATGTGTGTTTTGGGTTGATATGTAGTTCCGCCAGCAGGGGGTGCTTGGTGCCTAACGCATTAGCAGCTGACGGCCAGAAGAAGAAGGCTAGTCAGTTGTAATGGCAGACTTTACAGCGAGTGCGCTCCGAGAGTAAACCTTTCTCTGTATTTCCACAGGTAAGCTGGTTGTAAACAACACTTAAATGATAGACAACAGTAGCAATAGATCATAAATGCCCAGTAGTGTCAAAGAGATCGAGCTAAAGAGTAGATCTTAAGGTTTGTGTCTGGTAGGATCAAATCGCCACACTGTTATTGTAGAATGGCGGATGCGCGTCCGTGGCGACCGCGGCGATTAATCAGACGAGTGTTTGTGTGTGAAAGCTAAAATGATGAGAGTAAACTGTCAAAGGAAGCAGATGTCTAGCACAGAAGCACGAGTGGCTGGCGAAGAGTATATTGGACAGAGTGAGTGTGTCAGGATAATGAGATGACATCAGAGCTAAGTGTAAAGCTAAGCTAAAGCACCAGGTGGGGGCTGTGTAGTAGTACAGACCCAGTTACTGAGTCGTGATTAAAGTCTATGGACTCTATATGCTTGTTATGTGTTTTAAAGCAAGGATTTATATTTTGTTTGTGTTTGCTAAAGTTTAACATGCCTGAAGTTTGTTTTAAGAAGAGTTAATACAATATAACAGTGTGTTTTGAGTTCTTAAAAGAATTTGTTTATGTGTAAAACTGTGGCTACAGATACACCAGTATGGTGATCAGAGAGACTGTCCAGAAGTAATATGGTTTGTGTTTAACAGTATTACTGTAACATGTTATGCATAAGAAGCTGACAGCAGAAGAAGAAGGCTAGTCAGTTGTAATGGCAGACTTTACAGCGAGTGCGCTCCGAGAGTAAACCTTTCTCTGTATTTCCACAGTGTCTGGAAAAAAATAAATATGTTGCACGGGATCTGACTAGGCCCATCATTTCCGTCTGTGCTACAGAACCATAAAACTAACAAAATCCTCTAAAAAGGAATCATGGAATTCTGTCATCAAAGACCTCTTACAGAAAGATGCACAAATTGTAAGAGCACCAAAACAAGATCATTAAGACATATTAACCTTAAACTGTTAACTATAAAGCCCTCAAAGAAGTGTCTGAATTTCTAACAATAGCAGGCAACTCATATGTTGTGTATTTTATCATTACCCATAATATAACATCTATAACCTCTATGTTTAATTACCAATCAGCAGCAACCGCATAAGGCAAGATGCCACACCCACACACACACACACACACACACAGAGATGTTCTCCAAGTGCAGGAGAAATAAAAAGGAAGGAGGGAGGGGGAACTCCTCCTCATAAACAAACAAAGGACAGGCTCAAATTCACACACACCTCCACAAAATGGTGAATCCACGCACACCCAAAAACCAAAATGGACGCTTGGCCAAAAATGTCCACAACCACATGTGGATGATTTACAACTCTAAGCAGACAGAGGCCTCACAGCTCTGTCTCTCCTCCTACTTAAATCCTGCACAACCACATGCTCTGTTTACAACAATGTATGTACCAGATTATCACTTTTTCACATTTTAACACCAATTGTCAACTCCTCTACTCCAACTATTCCATTTCACACAAACTTTTACTTCTCTTTAAAGCCAATAAAACTTAATTTGTTAATCACACACCACTCTGCTCTTCAGGGGTAAGGAGGGGCAAACACACACACACACACACACAGACATAAGAAGGAGGGGGGGTGAAAGGCTCCTTCTCACACATTTAATCCATCCATTCACATAAACATATGCCTACACACCCAGGTGATCTGCTCTCTACACAGACAAAAGCACACACTCACAGGCCGGCACACACACAACATAACGGTCAAACACATCTCATTTCACATAAACACATTTAGACTTTACAAAAGAGCCAGGAAAGTCAGGTCAAATTTTGTTATTCAAAAATAATAACCAATTTGACACACACACGTCTCGCTCAACATGAAACATAAACACACAGACTAGTCGACTTTTTCTTCTCTGCCACTAATGCCGCTTCTTCTTATCTGGTTCTAGGATGATAATTTATGCTACCTCTTAATGAAATGCAAAGTCAAATAGAAGGTTATATCATACACAACTCAGTGTCAATGAAAACTTTTCTACAGAACTTTTTACACTTCCAGTTTTCCTCCCAAAAAAAAAACTGACCTAAGAAAACAATTCTAATGTTTAAATAGGATTTAGGCCTACCTAAAGCAGCTCCATTATTGAAGGCTTAACCCTATTAAGCGGCTATTTCTTTTCTTATCTTTATTCTTATTTCTTTTCATTTTACTCTTATTTCTTCTCTTTTACACTTTTCTCTTTTACTCTTATTTCTTCTCTTTTACACTTTTCTCTTTTACTCTTATTTCTTCTCTTTTACACTTTTATCTCTTTTACTCTTATTTCTTCTCTTACAGGGGCTAGCTTTTACAATTTATTCTGAAGAAGAAAAGGACTTGTAAACCCAAATACTTGCTTTTAGTCTTAAGAATAAAACGAGGGAACTCTAAACCCAATTTCCCTGTCATTTGGGGGGCAGCTTTTACAATTAATCTTAAATCAAAGGACTTCAAAACCCCAATTGCTTACTTTTATGATTCAAAATTAATCGAGGGGCCTCGAAACCCTGCAATCCCTGGACTTTTAAGGGTTGGCAGCTTTTTGCGGCGTGTTCTGAGACATTGGTCTCTTTAACCTTTATATCCTAAACAGACCGCAAGGACCTCTAAACCTATTAAACCCCGAGGGTGGGCATTCTCAGTGAGGTGATCAATCTCACAGCCATCACCCTTGTCCTTTTTTTTCTTTTAATTCTTATTTTACTTCATTCTTTAACACTGTTTCTCTCCCTCTCTTTTTTTTTTTTTCTCAACCTCACAAATACTCAAAAATTTAAAACGAAGGATAACTACAACACACACAAAAACCCAAAAATCCTCCAACACAGGTGCTTTGCTGTGTGAGCTGGAATGAAACAAAAGCACACTCACTTCATAAAGAAGGCTCCTGGCCATGAGCTCCCCAGAAGCTGACCGCATGCTGTCGCCCACAATCAGTTCTCAGTTCCGTGACGCCAAAATGTAGTTTATGGTGGCAAAATTGTAGTTTCATGATGTGGTTGAAGAAATCCTTCGCCGACAGTCTTAATGTATAACATAAAGTTTATTTACAAAAAGACAATGTCAAAACAGGCGCTTTCCTTTGCGACCTGGGAGAGGGTATGTCTCTAATCGCCCTAGCTCCCAGAACATAAGAAGAGACAAAGGTTATATAGTGTAGTGTTGGCAACCCCCACATCCTGCCTTCCATACATGGTTAAGAAACAAACTTCAGCCTCCTAACCTACAGCTAAACATATGGTCATTCCTTATATGGCATGCCAGAAAGCTACAAGGACATTCTATGCATTCCTTCTGGCTTGAGGCCAGACCTTAAAGCTCAGGTTACCCTTCTGCACAAACAATAAAGGCCTAAAAGAAAGAGACCATATATGCATACACATAGAAAGTTTAACAGAACAATACAGACACTACATAAAGTATTTTCTGAATAACCAGGTATAGCTTATTTCCTGCATGTATGTGAGGTCATTCCTTTTTTAGAGAGAGCAACAAGAGATTACACTCTCATACCATTCACTCCTAAAGCAGCCCTGACTCAAGGCCTTAATCCTAAAGAAGAAAACCTAAACATAAATGCAGTTTAACACACAATTTAACACACAGATCGATCAGACACCACACCACTTTTGTTGTGAAAACTTTCATAATTGCACATTTCTGGTAATCAACAAATCTGTGTTACAGAAATTACTTTTTTATTGTTATTTTTCCATCTTTTACCATCATTTTCACTCAGTGCATCAAATTTTAGATATGTATTTACAGCATTAAACTAGAATGTAAAAGTTTTATCTTTTAAGTAAACATTACATATTTGTGAAATTATGTTCTGTTTATGTTCTGTGGAAATAGGAAATTCTCATAAAACAATTAAAAATCACATTTATTCGCAGGTACAGGTTTTTCATGTCATTTTACATTACACATGTTGATTCAGTCTATTTTTTTTTGTAATTTTACTCATATTTCACATATTTAAAAGTAACAGGAAAATTCTGTAAAATTTATAGGAAAACTTCTACTAAACTACATTTTTAACAGTGTAGTTAAACATTTGAAACTAGAAAACAGTCAGGTGACTTATAAAATTAAAAAACTGTATTTTTGATGTCTTAATCAGAGAGTGTTTCTTACCTGTTTGCAGATATAGAGCTTTGACAGGTGTTTTGTGTTTACTTTTGTCTTCCTAAAGAGAGACACGAGGTGCAAAGGGGCACAGAGCCACAGGAAGCCCAGAGGGATCCAGACAAGAACCGTCTGTTCCACACATACTGGGAGGTCTGGGTCTGGTCGCTGCAGATATGAAGCATTCTGAAGGGCACATACAAACAAACATGCATCACAAAGTCATGCTGCCCTCCTAGCCCTCCTAAAGCACATCTAATCAATCTCACAACATTATTAAACCACAGGGACAGGATTATATCCTAAGTCCCTGCTTTCTGCTCTATATTGATGTGTAATGTGCACATTACACTGGCACTACAGAAACAAATGCTCATGGAGGACAGGGATATGGAATAAAGGGAGCTGAATATTGAGGACTTTAATGTGTTATAAGAACAAAAGTCTTTGAGATCATGTAGAACATGTGCCGCTTTAAAGCTTTTGAAAAGTTTATAAAGATCTCTCAGCGTTTCAAGTCATCTTGAAACTGGTTTGCCCAACCAGTTATCAGGAGAAGCCAAGTTTCCTGTCACAGCAACATGTGTCTGACATGGTGTTATAAGATGTTATTGTGTCTATCTGCTGTAATTCTCAACTTTGCTTCTAGACAATTTATTGTCTAGGTTACTAATCATATTTGTTTGCATGAAGTTATTGAGTGTTTTTCTCTTTGAGAGGCTGAAAAACACTAGAGGCCACAGTGAATCAATTTACCTAAATCCTTCAAACTTCCAGCAGCGACTTTATTTCTGTCTGTTCAACTCACCCAAAAGATGGATCCACAGTACTCCTCCAGAGCTGCAGCACACATGGTCTACAGCTTCAGATGCCTCTCACCCTCTGCACCAGCACTGCCACGTTTGACTCAGATATTACTGTTTACCCTGGGCCCACCCACACTCCATGACAATTGGTGGATGTGGCTGTGAAGGACTTTGATCCATGAGGCTTTTAAGCAGAAAGACAATATTGCCTATCGTCTTTGCAGAGAATTAACATTAATTGGCCAGACGTACTGGATTGTTGAAAAGAATGTAAGAGCTGATTCTCATGAGTTCTTTATGTCTTTTTCGGCAGTTGGATAGCAGTCTCTAGCTGGTGTCTTCAAAAAGTGCAGTGCAGCCCTCCTAGTGAGTCAATGAGAACAAAGTCAAAAGTTGACAAAATCAAACTTTGCACCAGCACAAACGCACTCCTCAACTTTCAGTTGTCTGAAATTCATCATTTCATGCAGATAGTTTCCCATGCCATTAGAGGAACAGCCCACCAAAAAAAAGGAATGTTTTTAGGGAAGAGGAGGGAGTGTTCTCATTAAATAAACAGATAAAAGCAATCAATGAAATGTTGATAATTGACTGTCGTCTGACTTTAAAATATCAAAAAATCTCCAGTTCAGTTTGTCATATGTACACAGACAGTTGTGTTCAAAGGTTTGCACGAGTATCCATGTAATCTTTGACCTGTTCTTCTTCCAGGGTGGAATGATTGTACAGCATATATTTTTAATGACTTTAAAAAACGAACTGGATGCACAAGTTTGAATTTATTTAGCATTTTCTGTAATCCACACAGGGTCAAATGTATATATACACCCATGCTAATGGCTAGATGTCCCCCAGTAATCAGACACTTGTGAGTCTGATTGAGAGCTTCTGATCAACAAGCTTCTGAGATAATCCTGGCTGGATTTTAATCACTCTGCTTGGCAGAATTGTTAGAGGTCATTCAAACTGGCTGGTTTCCTGGCATGACTCAGCTTTGAAGCATAATCCACAAATTGTCAATAGGGTTGAGGTCAGGGCTTTGGGAAGCTTAATGTTAGCCTGCTTTATCAGTTCCAAAAGCAGCTTTGATGGATGGTTGTAAAATACAGTGGCCTATTCCACCATCAGTCTTATTTTAGTAGAGAGAATGTTTCAGCAAATTTTATGCAGATGTTCAGTGTATGCAGGCACCTGATCTTACATAGATGAGATATTTGTATAACATTGCCTCAAAACATAAGACAGGCAGTTTATTTTTTACCTCATGAGTATCAGCTTTCTGTTTGCAAATCTAAAACTATTCCTTAATAAAAGAGCTTTGAAACTTAAGCAGCTGAAATTGTTCTTGTTTAATACCAGTTAAACATAAAACCAGTTATGCATGATTTCTGAAAAAGATTTTATTATTCCCACATAAAATATGATATGCTTTCTCTCCATTGTTTCCTATAAATACATATTTCAGTGTTTATGTCAAGGTACAAGTCAGCTTTCAAAATGAAAAAACAAACAAAAAGCATAAACAATTTATTTAAATCATCCCTAAAAAAACAGTAGAAGTACAAAATTATAAATGTATGTTGCTTTCTCGCTTTATCCCAGCATCCTTTGCCATGGCATGGAAATGACCTCCTTTTTCAAGCAGGTTGCTCGGCGAATCAAATTCCACAATTTTTCCAGCATCGAGCACCATTACCCTGTTGGGGGGGAAGCACAGACACAAATAGTAACCCACTGAGCAATGTCCATACTGTGTGGCAGAGGCAGCTTGTTTGCCTGTTTGAAGTGGAAATAGTTTTCAGAGTATCCCATAAAATGTAACTCTCAAATGTAAATTACCATTTTCTTTACAAATGCACAGACAAGGCTGACTTTGACCTCACATCTGTGTAACCTTTGTTTAACTAACTGCTGAAACTCCAAAAAAATGACATGAAAAGCAAAATAACTTCGTAATAAGGAAATGCCATTGGCTAATAAGATGAATATGTCAGCTGCTGCTAAGTACTAATTGTCAAGCTCAGCTTGTTAACCAAAGCATATAATAAAGTAGGTTCAGGGTAAGGTAAAGTCTAACTGCTTAAACTACTCATGAAAATACCGCTGTCACGTATGATGTAAATGTGATCAGATCATTTTCATACAGTCATACAGTGAGGGTGGTAAGCAACATGACATTCTAGGTTTATTTACTGTATATTATTTGTTATTTTATGTATGCTGGCAAAAGATGCTGTCACACTTTGAGGATTTATAATGCGTAAAAAGCATAGGTAATACATAACTCTGAGTGGCATTTTAAATGTCACTTGTGGGTTTCTCACAATTTACAAAAGCTAAATATGGGTGGAAAATGAAAGAAATTTGTCTCTGACTGAAATAAAATGAGCTAAGACACATCATCCAAACACATTAAGGGAAGAGGTGTAACTCACCGAGAGCTGTCCATGATACTGTGCAGGCGGTGGGCGATGGTAAGGACTGTGCAATCTGAAAACTCTTTGCGGATGGTGTTCTGAATCAGGTCGTCTGTCTCCAGGTCAACAGCTGCCGTGGCTTCATCCAGAATTAAGATACGGGACTTTCTCAGGAGCGCTCGAGCCAGACACAGAAGCTGCCTCTGCCCAACACTGGGAAGACAGTCGAATGTGTTTGTATCTCAAAAGGGTTGTTGGAGTGCACAGATAAAAGTAAACCACAAATGACACGCACGTGTATGTGCTTCAAATACAGTTTTTTGTAGAACATTATGTTAGCTTTAGAATAATGAACTGTGCAAAAGGTATACATCACAAGGTGCTTGCAGCTTATGAGTCAAAGTTCACAGTAACTCCTTAAAGGTTTGAGTTTGCAGTCAGAGCTGAATATTATTTTTACATGCTCTTATAGGCTGCATTGTTAATTTTATTACCCACCTGAGGTTCTCTCCTCCCTCTGCAACTTCATGCTGTAATCCTTCCTGCAGCCCTGATACGTAGTCCTTTAGATGGGAGAGCTCCAGCACTCTCCAGATCTCCTCATCACTGAACTTGTCAAATGGATCCAAGTTCATCCTCAGTGACCCTGAGAACAAAACAGGATCCTGTGCACAGGATTGAATAGGTCAGTGTACTGTTTAATAATATACAAAATGCTTTGACAGGGTTATTGTTCAAATTTATGTGTATACCTGTGGTATAATTGTGAGCCTGTTTCTGAGGTCATGAAGGCCTATTGTAGAGATATCTATATCATCGATGAGGATGCGACCTTCAGCAGCTTCAATAATTCTAAATAGGCAGTTGGTAAGACTTGATTTCCCAGCTCCTGTGCGACCCACAATACCGATCTGAATGCAGTGAGAGAAAACACACAAGTTAAACATAACCCACATGCAGTATTTGAAAAAGGTTTTCATAAACTGGAGTCGCAAACATTTGTTTCAGGATACAAACAGGAGGGAGTTCATATTCACAAAAGCATTGACCAATGCAATAATAAGCATGGAATTATACATGTTTCTGCTGGTTGTAGATACTTCCATAACAGCTAAAGACAGTTGATCAGTGACAACACAGATCAGCCAGTGATGTCACTGATTGATTTGTGGCTGTTTTTCTTGAGTAAATGATTAATAGATTGTTCTGTAAACCATCAAAAAGTCAGTGCCTTAAAGGTTAAATCAAATTTTTAAAAATCTGTAATTTAAATAATCTCTACCCTAAAACAACACATTTTTTACAATATCTGTTTCTGTATCCTGTATGAAAAATATATTCGATATAGTTAGGTAGCGGATGATGTAAGTGGTTATGCTGGAAATGAGTAACACTTTAATCAATCCTACATGCATATATACATGCATGCCCTCTCTCTCTCTCACTCTCTCTCACACACATGCACACACACACACACACACACACCTTCTCAGTGCTGTCGATATCACAAGTGACTCCATGCAGCACTAAGTCCAGTTCAGGTCTGTAACGGACTTTATAGTTATCAAACTGCACTCTTCCTGCTTCTGGCCACTGCTGTGGAGGCCGCGTCTCAGTGATCCACTCAGCCTGTAATAACAAAAACGAACAGAATGGATGTGCAATAGTGCATAATTTATCACACCTAAAAATAATAGTAATAAAAAACTTAGTTAAAAATTAAACTCAAATGAAAATGATGTGCCACTACCCAAGAACATCAATTAAACCCATTATACATGGATGATTTTGTACTCAGACGATAAGATAACTGATATGAAAGAAAGTCTGGGACAAATTCTGGCAGTGTCAGAAATTCAGGATGAACATCTACAATGATGGGACGTTCAAATTTATTACATCCCCGGTGCACTGTGGAGGCTTACAATAAACTCACAGCCTGCAGGAATCTTAAAATGCATGTCCTGTTTCAGAAAACAGTAGGATCTGATTTAATAAAAAGTATAAATAATGTTTTGTTCACAAAATACTTCTACATACCTCGTTTTCAAGCTCAGTGTACTCGCTCACTCTCTCCACAGCTACAATATTGGTCTCCAGCTCTGAGGTCATCCTCACCAGCCAGTTGAGGGTCTGGGTTACCTGCAGAGCCCCAATGGGAGAGAAGACTGTGTTTACATTATTGCTGGATTTTAGTATTACCACATACAATTACAGTGAATATGATGAGAGTGTTTTGGTGACTGACATTAAGGGCATAGGATATAGAAAGGCCAACCAGACCACTGTCAATAGAATCTCTGGAAATGACAGCAAACAGAGCAGAAAAAAACACCACCAGGTTCCCAACAAACTCCAGACGTATGGCCAGCCATCTGTTGAGTAAACAAACCCCACAAATATGCATACAGACAAATTTTAGGGTGTCATCAATTAACATCACATCTGTGTTTGCAGGTACACTGTTCAATATCTGACCTGTTAGACACAATCCACGGATAGACGCTTTTGAGGTTTTCATCTATAGTTACTTCATTGTGTTTAAGAAACCTTTCTTGATGCTTGTAGGCTCTTATCACTGACAGGCCCGACACCGTCTCGCCAAAATGAGAGTATATCGGTGAGCGAGACACAGAGTCCAACCGGCGCAGCTGTCTTGAAGTGGCGACATAAAAGCGCTAGGTGTAGAAAGAGAGAAAAAACAAAATCAGTTTGCATTCCTTATTGTTAGTTAGCTAGAATTTTTTTCTTCAGACTTATTTCCCTTGTTTAGCTTACCTGTACAAAGAAGTAGATCAGGCCCAGAGGAATGATGACAACGGCAAAGAAAGGAGTTGCCAGGGAGATGACAAATAATGTCCCTAGCACACCCAGTAGACACAGGAGCCAAGAACGGAAGGAAGTAGGAATGGCTTCATCTATGGTAAAAATGTCCTTCAGGACAATATTTGGAAAGTTAGTATATATGAAAATGCAGGTAAGTGTAAGTTAAAGGTCAATTTCATTTATGACGCACATTTAAAAATATCAAAAATGCAAATAAAAGAAGAATAAAGTCAGAGAACCAGGGTAAATGTCAATAAGTAGTGACTTAAACATTGTAAAGGTCTGAGCTATAAAGACTTTATAACTATTTTGAGTCCATTGAGACCCCTTTGTTACATTAACTGGAGCTTGAGGAAGCAATAGACATCAGTTCATGCTTTTGTTTTCCTGTGAGAAATCAAATGGTCACATTTAGTACAAGTAGCACCAGCAAAGAGAGAACAGATCTACACCCACATTATAGCAAAGAGGTGTTAAAAGCATAATAACCGCAAAGTCGTTGGAAAACATAGTTCTTTAAATTCATAAAAAGCTTTATTTAGATGTCTGAGTTCATTTGTTCTTCAAATTTAAAGATGTCAGCTGCAAAGTACAATTAGATTATTTTTTTTGTACAAGGGTGTATTTTATTTTTTGAATAAAATGTTCCATTCTCGTTCCTGACCCATCATCCAGCACATCGAAACACAAACATCTGTTTCCATTATAACAAAACAGAACAATTGAATAACTGCATCAAAACATCTCACTGGGCTGAAGTCTTAATAACTCTTTTTTCCCCTTTTTTTTAACACTCTATAATATCAGGTCCAACTATGTTAACAATGGGTTCCACCTTTTCTTAAATAAGTCCATGGTTAGGTTCAAATTTGCTGTTATTTTCTCCACAGTATACTGTAAACCCTCACTAATCTTTCTTTCCATTGATTTAAGAGGTTTATACCAGGTTAAAGTGATGCTGCCACCACCATGTCTGACAGTGGGGATGGTGTGTTCAGGGTGATGAGCTGTGTTGCTTTTACGCCAAACATATCGTCTTGCATTGTGGCCAAACAGTTCGATTTTGGTTTCATCTGACCAGAGCACCTTGTTCCACATGTTTGGTGTGTCTCCCAGGTGGCTTGTGGCAAACTTTAAACGAGACTTTTTATGGATATCTTTGAGAAATGGCTTTCTTCTTGCCACTCTTCCATAAAGTCCAGATTTGTGCAGTGTAGGACTGATTGTTGTCCTATGGACAGACTCTCCCACCTCAGCTGTAGATCTCTGCAGTTCATCCAGAGTGATCATGGGCCTCTTGGCTGCATCTCTGATCAGTCTTCTCCTTGTTTGAGATGAAAGTTTAGAGGGATGGCCGGGTCTTGGTAGATTTTCAGTGGTGTGATGCTCCTTCCATTTCAATATGATGTTTAAAGCTTGGGAAATCTTTTTGTATTCAAATCCGGCTTTGAAGTTCTCCACAACAGTATCTCGGACCTGCCTGGTGTGTTCCTTGGTCTTCATGATGCTCTCTGCACTTTGAACAGAACCCTGAGACTATCACAGAGCAGGTGCATTTATACGGAGACTTGATTACACACAGGTGGATTCTATTTATCATCATCAGTCATTTGAGACAACATTGGATCATTCAGAGATCCTCACTGAACCTCTGGAGTGAGTTTGCTGCACTGAAAGTAAAGGGGCCGAATAATATTGCACGCCCCACTTTTCAGTTTTTTATTTGTTAAAAAAGTTTGACACATCCAATAAATTTCATTCCACTTCACGATTGTGTCCCACTTGTTGTTGATTCTTCACAAAAAATTAAAACTTTATATCTTTATGTTTGAAGCCTGAAATGTGGCAAAAGATTGAAAAGTTCAAGGGGGGCGAATATCGCAAGGCACTGTATAAAGAACATTTCTAAATCAGTAGGTCGTGCTTTAAGTCCCCCCATTCTTTGTAGGACATCAGGTAACTTCTCTGCAAGAACCTTCAAAAGTTGGCTGAAGTCAACCCATGCTTCTCCTGAATCTGAGCAAATGACTTCAGAGTCTCCCCTTCAAACAAATCATAGATAAAAATTAAATTCTTATTCTCCCAGTCTTGGAACCCTGTATCCTGTTGCACCAGGAGAAAGTCTGTTATATCCAAAATTTTCATGGCCCTGGAAATAGATTGGGGAGCTTTCATACTTTTTCTAATAGCACTACTGGAAAGTTTAAATGCATCCTGGTTTTGATATCTTTAATATCCAGCAAGAGCAAGAAATGCTTAGATTTTAATTTTATGGGCCGATAGATTCGTTTGTTATGACCATAACAATGACAAGGAAGCTTTGGGACATCCGAGGGCAGCACATAAAAAACAGGATGGGGCTCAAAATGGAGCCTTGAGGGACCCCAAAAATAAGTGAAGCTGGGGTCAAGAAATATTCACCTACTGTACATAACATGTCAAACTTCCTGTGTAAATTATGATTTAAACCATTTAAGGGTCTTTCATACCTACAAACAGATGTGGATTACAATCTTATGATCCAAGGGCTAAAAGTCTGGAAAAAACAAACAAACACCGGAATAGCAGAATTCTCTGAAAAGAAGATCATTTCAATTCTGTACCCTTCTGGTACTAAAGCATTATTTCAATTGAATAGAAACAATTTTCTCCAAAAAATGCAATGTACAAATTGTCCAGAAAGAAAACAGAAGTGTGCAGATCTTTCTTTTGGCTGCACCAAACTACATATAAAAGCAGCTACAAGAAACCCTGAAATAAGATGTAATTTTATCAGGGATATTTGACCCATCAATATGGAAACCTTCTGAGGTAGACACCCCATTAATACGAACAAATTGGAGTCTATTAGATAGACAGTTACTGCAGAGTGGTATCGTTAAAACTTGCAGCATGCTCTAATCTCTAATAAAATATTATGGTATACAGTAGCAAATGCAGCACTGAGTTGTAGCAGGACAAGCACAGAGATGAGTCCACTGTCAGAGGCCATAAGGAGATAATTTATAACCTTCTTTTGACTGCTGAGCACCCTGGAAGAATAAAGGAACTAGAGTAAGGTGAGTGGATGAAGCCCTGAAGGTGGTAATAAAATACATTTTCACAGAGTGAAAGTGTTGTCACAACCTGAGTTGCAGCAGGGAGTTGAAAACAAGAACATGTGCCCTTTGGTTGTTTTTGGACAGGTTAAATATAAACTCTGTTATCTAAACTGAACTATGACTTTTGACAGTGCTTTAAAGAGACCCAGAATACATGAAATCAGTCTAATCCTGATTTTTTTTCTCTATTTTCTATTAACATGTGTTCCAATTCAAGATGGACCGGTTATAACCAAGGTGGTATAAAATTGGGTTCACACCAAAGTGTGAAAAGGAGCGAATTATTAGGTTTTATTATTTACTCAATGAATAAAATGACAAATGCTTAAAAATAAACTGCAGGAAATTAATTAATAACTAGTGGCTGAAATAAATAATAGATAATTAAATAAATACATTAGATAGAGAGCAGACAGATAGTGGGCCAGTGGTTGCCAGACTAACTTCACGGCTTTTGGGAGACATGTTTATCTTATTTATTTTCCTGGTCTCTGAGAAAATATGTTTATCTTATCTTTGAAGGTTTTTACAAAACATGCACGTCTTTGTCTAAAGGAGTGTGAGTATAGGTCACTGCACCCTGTTGCTAAGTAGAATAAAACTACCATGTCACAATTAGGGACATGTGAGGGTAGGAAGGCATGTGTTTCTTTTACAGAGTTTTTGTTGATGACTGGGAGAAGCTTATGCCATGAGGCTGGAACCAGCCTGGACGAACCAATCTGAGAAGGCCAGGTCTAAACCACGGCTCTCTCCATCTGTTTTGAATTGACAGTGCTCGTAGATAGCAATAGTATAAAGTGCTGCATTTAGCCTAGAATCTTTGCTCTTCGAATAAAAAACACAACATAACAATATATTTGTGTATACTTGAGGAGTCATTTGAGAAGAAAGCATTGCCACATAAAGAATTAACAATTTCAAGAATATTTAGGGTTGTATGCAAAAGTTTGAGCAAAGTTTAGGGAAAATTTCAACAAAACAAGTGAATACACTACCTGCAGGAAACACACATCACAATGCACCTTTTTTAACTAGAAAAAGGATTATTAAAAAGTAGAAAAAGTATATAAACCTTACTTTTGCAAAGCGGTTGACCACTCTCCCAGTAGGTGTAGTGTCAAAGAAAACCATGGGAACTCTGAGGATGTTGTTGAGCAGCCGTGAATGCAGGATACGAGATGCATCAACGGAAGCATTGGCTAGGAGCAGTGTGCCGAAGAACACAAAGAGACCTGCAATAAAAGTAAGAGGGTTTGTAAATTACAGAGCCACATCTTCACAAATACAAATCCATTTTGAGCAGAACCTTGAACTTAAGACTCGGGTGTGCTTTTGCCTGACTGTAAAAAAAGAGGGGCTGATTTTTAATTGGAGACAGCACCAAGTCTGTATATTTAGAAATTCTTAATGGCAACATTTAGCTTGTAAAAATACATTTGATCAAATGATCAGGTAAACAAATCTCAGTGTACACCTGAGTCTGTCTGTCTTATACAGAGACAGTTATCTTTGTACATCTTACAAATATTACTGTGACACATTACTGCTGAAGAAATGCTGAAAATATACCCCTGCCTTCAATATTTCAGAGAATAATTACTAGTGTTCTCTTTTATGCTGGAAACACACACACACACACGCACGCACGCACGCACACACACACACACACACACACACACACACACACACACACACACACACACACACACACACCCATTATAAGGCCTCTTTACTCTAATTACCATTAGCTAAATACTTAGAGTTGCTAAAATTAGGCACCACATTAGCACAAGTATCATTCTGAAATGTTGAATAAGCCTTTGTCATTGTATCAGCTTTTTCATTCATGCTTCTCCAGCTCTAAATGACGTACTTATGGCTGAAGTGAGAACAATCTGCATAATAAACTTGAAGAACTATAAACAAGTCTTTGAATAACACATCATTGCAAAACACGTGTCAATAACCATCTATCAGAAAACAGCAGTAAAAGCAGATGATGAACTCAACAGATGCCTTTAAGCAAAGAGAGCTAATGCACTTTCATTTGTTAAAAGCCAAACAACAACAACAACAACAAAAAAAACTCCATGGCATGACAATACAATTTACATTTTGAAAAGCAGTTTCACACACTATGCAAGCCAGTAAAGAAACTGCAGGCACCACACTGATTTTAATATCCTGTCAAAAAACTATGATTAAAGAACAAATAAAGAACAAATGTGTACTCTCCCCTTGTATTTGCTTCCTGTTTTCTTCTCCCCTGTGCTCCTTTCTCCTTTCTCACTCATCTACTCCCTGTTTCTCAGGTACGTCAGCCCTGGAGCCACCATTTATAGAACCGTGAAAAAGGTCTTGCTGTCCTTCTCCCAGACCAAGCAGCTCTTCACTATCCACAGATCCCTGCACCTTTATTTTCTATAATTTTTCTCTTGTTTGTCTTTTTTTTTATTTATTAGTTTAGTATTTTTACATCCTGAGCAGGCGAGGGTAGGAAATTCCAGGTCCCTCAGCTCATTGTGTGGCTTCCACATTGTTGTTTCTTTCGATCAGGCCTCCAGACCTTTAGTTTATTTTCTGTTTAAATAAAAGAATAATATCTGAATCCCAGGTGTGGTATTTCTGTATATACTTTGCAGTGATTGAGATAAGGTGAGTGTTTATATTTTTTCTGGTAACAATGAGTTAGATAACTAAGAGAAAATGAATGGAAACATATCTGTAAAGCTCACTTTTTAACGTGTAACACTAATGCAGGAAGCAGTAGGGTGGTCAAGTAATTCACTGGGGGACTGTTGTCATGGCAACTTGATCTAATTATGACATGGCTGTAGGTAAAATATCTTTTGAAAGAAAGAACAAGTCCACAGCCTGAGTGCTCCAACTATGGTCTTGTTGTTGCATTACTCACATTACTGAAAGCTTGGGATTGTGATGGATAAATGCTTTAAGAGGAAAAATCCATAGTGATGATGAGCAAACTGAGATGGGTTTTTACACCTTTTATTAAATGAGTATGTGGCAAAAACAAATTGGTAAAAATTGAAACTATAGTGCTTGAGCTCTGCTTCATTCATTTCACAGGAAGTCATTTGTCTCAGAAGTTACACGCATAAATGTGTTTGACCAGTGAGTAGCCTGAAGTACTTGAGTAGCAGATATAAAATATATCTTTTAATGTGCCTCAATAAACCACAATATAATGAAGAAAGGGTGGAAACCATTATGGGTGCCTACACTCCTTGCACCCATAATATCCATAATGGGTCCCAAAAACGTTGAGCATTTTAACTCTGTAAAGCTCTGTTCTGTACCAAAATAAAATTGCATGAACATAAAACACATGGATGCATCATGCCAGCCAAAGTCTATACCCATCAAGTCCTTATTACATAAACATGACCTCCTCCTTGTTAAAGCTATGAACACCTCCTCTAATAGAATATAAAAATTGGATGTTAAGGTGACCAAGACATACAATTCCTTGATGTTAACTTATATAAACCTGAAAAGATTTGTAAAGAGGAAAAAGGAAATTACTGTTCAGTTACCCTGAACCACTCCAAGAGCTCCAAACACTCCAACCCTGGTGTCCCTCTTCCAGGAAGGGTATGTCTGGTTGAAGTACACCACGGAATCACTGGTCCAGTCACTCAGCCACAGATTCTGACCGATGAAAGCAACGTTCTGGATGAAGTAAATTACAAAGACTGTGGCAGAATATCCCCAGCCCATGGCTCGCAGGTATTGTAGGAACACTGCAAGCTTCACCTGGAAATCAGACAGAGACAGCACTCAGGAAACAGGCTCGTATTTGTTGTAATTTTGTGTTACTTATGCTGTTAATTAGGCAAACAAAAACATTATATTACCTGTCCTGTTTCCATAGTTTCTTTCTCTATAAGCCTCTGGCCTTTCTTTGGTTCATCAGCATTTTCTGAGGTTTTTACAGAAGTATTTCTTCTTAGTCTGACACTAAAACAAGGGGAGAAAAGATAAAAAGGAAAAGCATAATTAAAAGACCAAAAATTGTCCTCATATGCTGCACAAGATGCCAAAGATAATATTTAATACAAGCTGTTTCCGTGGTTTCATAACTTTAACACGCTCGAACCTGCCATTGCGCTGGCTGTGCCGGATGCTGTTTTCTCTCTTCAGTGTAAGAGAAACAGTGTCCTCCAAAGGAGAGTCAGGTTGGGCATCGTCTCTGTCAGGAATGAGTTCAAACTCCTCTGTGTCCTGGCCATCACCTGTTTTAACAATATACATGGTGTATTGTGTATACAGTATGGCAGTAATTTATAGTACTTGAGGGAAATGTGGGAACATCAACACAACGTATCAATAAACAATGCCAATAAGAAACATAATTCACAAGTCACATAAATATTTGTGATGCGGATTTTTAACATAGATTTTGGTTGTCCAACTAACAAAATGTAATTTGTGCAGACTATATTGCTGCTAACACACTAAGAAAAGGTTGTACTTACCTGATTCTGAATATCTTTGATTGCTCTGCTCTTTGGCGTATGTGTCGAGAAACTTAGAAAAAGCTCCTCCGCTGGCACGAAGGTTGTTGTAGGATCCAGCTTCAGAAATCACTCCACTCTCCAAAACCACTATTTCATCCACATAAGGCAGGAAGCTAATGCCATGAGTCACCAGAATACGAGTCTGTATGATCAGAGACACATAGGACTCAGCTGTGAAATCACAAATTGCTTCAGGACAAATAAATTAAAATCTTCACATTTGTAAGTATATAAATCTATGTACTGTGTTATAGGTCTGTAAAACCAGCACAAATCCATTATCAGATAAGGAGGGCTACGAGTGTCACAGAATTATTAAGTAGTAAGAGGGCATATTAATTACATTTAAAGCAGGATTAAATAAATGTGTCAAATGAGATAGTAATTTATACAAGGATAAATATAGCTAAATTCAGCTTGATCAGTTTTAATGGGCAATTATTAGAGGAATTTTCAAATTAAATATAATTCAGCAATAAATTAAAGTGGATAAAAAATATATATTTAAACACTCCATTTGTAAAGAATTTTGAAAAATACAAAAATAAATTCAGAAATACACTATTTCAAACTGTACTTGTAAGTTGAAATTAAAAAGAGAATACATTTCAGTTTACAGATAGAATTGACAATAAATGGTTTAATCCAGTGGTTTCCAAAGTGTGGCTCGCGGCTCTCTGGTGGGCTACAAAAGCACTGCCGTGTGGGGGTGGGGGAGGGGGGGGCACAGTAATAACAGTTACATATTTATATAAATGTACTTATTTATATAAAAACTGAATTAAAACTGATAATAGGTGGTTATTTTGTGATATTACTCATTACCTAAATTTACAGCTAGTGGAAAGTGGGTCACATATTGGCATTAGCACTTTACGTATGACTGGTAGTATTAGCAATTTATAGCCAACAGCCTGTGTTGTTTATGTTTTTTTAATCAATTTTTCAAGAAAATATATTGCTTTCTCTTTTATTTTGATGAGAGTGGAGACAGGCTTCTGAGCCAGGAAAATTTTACGTGGGTTTTTCTAGCCACAGCAATCTTGACTTTGCAAACCACTACTCTAATCATTTACAGTTAGCTTGGTGATTTAGTGTCATCTGTAGCCTTTATGTAGCTTTACCATAATGTACTGGGCCTGGGTAAACTGTGGTAAAACACTGTAAATTACTCATCAGGCTCTTTAAGTGGATTTCATCTGGAAAATCCTGTGCAGATAGTATTTCATGGCAAGATTCCCTAGAAGGGATAAAATAAAGGATAGGCAAGTTTTTTCTTTAGTGTATTATAAAATAAATAATGCAAAAATAATGACAGCACTGAATTTTAGAGTGGTTCCTATTATCAAGCTTTAAGAAGAATTCAGCAACAGGAAAGATAGCAGTAGATGTATAACTTCCAAGAAGGAAAAAAAATGAAAACCATATTTTGACCAAGAGGTCAAACAAAAGTTTGACATTTGAGGCATTTTTGATCAGAGTTGACTGGCAAGCCTGTGAATGCATTTTTATGTAGAAAATGAACATAGCATTTTTTGGTTAGGGTGACATGCCAGGTGTCACTCTGAGAGCTTTTTACATCCCATAGCTAACGTGAATTCTTTTAAAAAGGTAAAGGCCCATGGCACCATGGATACCTACATGAGGAGGCTAGAATCCTTATTAAATCCTACAAGAACTATATACATATATGCTCTCTCTCTCTCTCTCTCTCTCTCTCTCTCACACACACACACACATACATGCACCACAATAAAATTGTTGGTTTGTGTAAGCATTTTGCTTTTCTTCTTTTTTTCAGGTGCTGTTTGTTTTTTGTGTTTTCTTGCGGATGCAGCAGTTCTCTCTCTCTCTCTTCATCCCCTCTTCCTGCCTGTCATCTCTGGTATTACACATGTACTCATATGAATAATAATAAAGAAAAGAAAAGAAAAAAGGAGCCTATAGGGAGTTTATGAAGCTCATTTTGGAAAAGCAAATATTTTTGGCACAACAGCGCATTCAGTGTCATGATTCTAATTGCAAAAGCTGTCAGACAGGACAGGTTATTAAGAAAAAAAACAAATTCTCTTTAAAACTCGTAAATACTTAATGAGTTTTTGATTAAGTCTGTTTACTTATGAATAAATTATTTAATCTGAGAACACATTTGTCAATCCCCGGTTTGGTTGTACAACTTTCCTTTAGTTAATGAGTAATGATTTTATTTATTTATTTATTCATTCAAACTGCTTTCAGTGGTTAATAAGACTAAAAAAAAAAAGTCTATATGGTGCAGATGGCAGTTCATTTCCAAATGGCAGTCCGTATGAATGGATATTCTGTTTTCTTCTTTATATTTGCTTAAAACATTAATGTTCTGATATTTGCCACCAATGGCAAAAACATACCTTATTCTAACACTTAAAATAAATTATACAACCATCAAATAATTATTTTAAAGTAAAATATTTCAAATTGATCAGAAGACATGCAGTCAAACACAAACCTTGCTTTTAAGTATTCCGTTGGGTCCAATAACTTTTTCAAAGAGATGCTTTCCTACATGAGAGTCCACAGCAGACAAGGGATCATCTAATAGATAAATGTCAGCCTGGCTGTAGGCTGCTCTGGCCAAACTCACACGTTGCTTCTGACCCCCTGAGAGGTTGATACCCTGAGAGGTGAGGAAAAGATGGGAAAAGAGAAAAACAACACAAGACAAAAATAGGTTTAAAGAACCTCACAGACCTTCTGTTAAACACAAGGGTGCTTTTCCTCTAGCACCAGGACTACATTTCAATAATATTAACATAGTTTGGACAATAAAAATAGTATTTAATCAGAAATGATGTTTGTTTGTTTTTACACATTTACAATATACACCACACACAGCATTTGTATTCAGTAAGAAATCTTTGAGCAACCTAAAACCTTAACCATTCAAAACTGAGCTCACTTTCTCTCCAATCTCAGTGAGGTCTCCTCCAGGCAGCAGCTCAAGGTCGGGGGCGAGAGCACAGGCTTCTATTACTTCTTTGAACCTCTCTTCCTCATGAGGAGACCCGAACAAGATATTATTCCTCAAAGTGGCATTTTGGATCCAGGCTTGCTGCGGCACAAAGGCAAGAGAGCCCTGGAAAGAAAAACCTTGAGACTCAATTGTTGATATAGAACTGTTATCTTGCCATAGAAAATTTGGCATCCTTAAAGTTTTTCATCCAGACCAAATGCAACGGTGGCTTGTTGGGGGAAAAAATAACTGGAACAAAGATATTTGTGTGTGAAAAAAATACAGAAAAGAAGCTTTCTTTATTCTGCCGCTGCACAGAATTTTAATCTTCCTCAACACTGATGAGCTTCGACCACACTTTCAAAGTTTCCTCAAAATCTTGGGGCCTGCAGGTTTTAACAATTTATGTTTTGCAGTGTTTGTTTCTATATCTTTTACTTATTTTTTCTAATCCTTGTTGAGTGTTACTACTGCTGTGCAGAGTAATTCTGTACTTTTAATCATCAAATAAACCTAATAAATCATTACATCCAGAATTCTTTTTTCTGTATTAAAAAACAAAATAGATAAACAATCATTATGTTCTCCTTATAAAGTCTGCTTTGATGAGAAATGAAGGAAGACTCGTGAATCACAGTTGGTACACTGAAGAAAACTTTATAATTATATTATGCTCTAGTCATGCTATTTGTTGTTTTTAATTATATTAGTTTTGTATTTTTCATGTTTGTTTTGTTTTGTTTTTTTGAATGCACACTGATAAATGCAAAGAGAAAAATAAGGCATCACCTGAATGTTGATGAACCCTTTGGTACTGTGCATCTCTCCCAGGAGGGCTGACATAAGTGACGACTTTCCTGACCCAACAGCTCCCACTACTGCAACCAACCGACCAGGCTTAACGTCCAAATTCACACTGGATGGTACACACATAATAAATATGCTCAGTACTATGAATACAACAGGGACAAATACAACCCTGTTTCATAAATGTTTGGGGAACTGTATAGAGTGTAAATGAATACAGCATGCAATGATTTGCAAATCATGTAAACCCCATATTTAATTCAAGCTTGTACAAAGATCACATCTATGTTAAAGTGAAAATGTTGTTAGTTTTTCAACTTGTCCGGTTAAATACTGGAAAAATTAAGAAATGCTAAAAATCACCTGGGGCAACATCTCATAGCTGATTAAGTTAATTAGTAACATGACACAGTTGAAAAAGCGCTGTGCAAATGTGTAACTTTGTGATAAACAAAACAAACATACTTTTTCAGCAGAGGCTTTGCATCTTTTTCCCAAGCAAAGGAACCATCGCATACGCTCACAGCAGTGTCTGAAAAATGAAACAGATGAAAACAGATGCTCTGCACAAAAAAAAACTTCAATGTTCAGCTGAAGTGCAAATTCTAATGGTGAACATACTGAAACTGGGGTCATGGCGCACAATGTCAGTGTCAATGTCTTCCCCTGCCAGAAACTTCTCCAGGCGCTTCTTAGAGACTGTTGTCTGAAATTTCAAAGAACGAATTAAGCATACTTTTATTGCAGGATTGGTATATGTGCCCCGTGGAGTTCTGTTCACTTACTTGCACAATGGAAGCAATGAGCATGGGAAGCATGGCCAGAGGAAATCGGAGGATGTTGAAGAGAGAGATGGAAGTAAAAGCTTTCTCAGCAGTTAACACATTATCGCTGCTCACACTTACAAACACTGCAAATGTGGCCAGAGAAACCTGCGAGTAAAGACAGTTTAAGAAAAAAGGTTGTTTTCCAATTGATTCTAGTCTCTTTGCAAAGCTTGTTCACAGAACTCACCACAGCTGGAGCGCAGCTGAAGATAAAGACAGAGATGGCTGTCAGGTAGGCAAACCTCTTCATGACTTTTAATTCTTCACCTCTAATGTCTTCCACCTGTTTCTGGAAGGATGGCTCCCAAGCATACAACTTCAGAATCTGGTGGGAGACCAGAGACAAAAAGAGGGGGAAGCAGTGAGGTAAAAGGAAGGGTGGGAAAGCAGAGCACTTATGGTTTATGAAGTCACTGCATGCAGTTTTATGAAGCATAAAAGCTTTACATGAAAGATAGGCTCCTACATACTCACCTTGATCCCATTTAGAATTTCATTCATGATTTTCATTCTCTTGTCTTTAAACTTCATGTTCTCTACCTGAAAGGAGATACGATGTAGCTCATATTAAACAGACAACATAGAAAAATATCAAAAATATTTGGAACTACATTTTCTATCAGAACAAGGGCATTTTGGCACACAGACCAGAGGCACCTGAACTGAACCACCAACTTTCTAAATAATGGATGTGAAACTGATGTTAATGTGAATATTAATTAAGCTCTGAATATGAAATAGACCAAAGAACTTGTGGCTGGAAGTGTAAGAAAGTTCCTCTAAAGGCCATAAAGGTTCAGTAAGCAAAAATAAGAAAAAAGTATTGAAAACCTCCAATGAAAT
Organism: Archocentrus centrarchus; assembly: GCF_007364275.1. NCBI lineage: Eukaryota > Metazoa > Chordata > Actinopteri > Cichliformes > Cichlidae > Archocentrus > Archocentrus centrarchus. The sequence continues at coordinate 18,007,904 of NC_044360.1, forward strand.
TGTTGCAGTTTCTATAGGAGGGAGACTGGTCCAAGAGAGCAAATCAGCTTGTATGACTTACGCCTGGTCCTACATGTATGTGTCACTTATGAAATTTAAAATTGTCGGTATACTTGCATTGATATAAACCACTAGGTCCATAACTTTTTGGACAATAACACAATCAACATAATTTTAAATGTAAAGATCATTTTGAATAATTGGATGAACAGTTTTGTCGTTGATGACTATGTGAAGTCTAGAACTCACTGTCATCAGCAAATGCTGTTTCTTCCCTTGAGATGCTCCACTAGACATTTACTGTAATCACCTACTTGTTTGTGGGTCAGTCAGCCTTCAGTTTTGTCTTCAGTAACTGAGAAGCATGCTTGTTAGATGTTATGAAACTGTTTTCTCAACCAAGGAAATAACTGTGTCATCATGAACTTTAACTGTTTTCTGTGGTCTTTCTGGCCTTTGCTGGCCAGTGCATTGGTTCCAATGAAAAGATACCAAATACAACACTTCAACACATTTATCTGCCTAATTTGTCGTGAAATAATGATGGAACAGGCCTCACCTCGCCATGAAACTTCTTGTCAATTGTCCAACTACGCTTGAGCCTCTAAAAATGGGGGACCCTATATAAAAATATCTGTAATTCCTAATAGTTATTGCAATACTTTAGTTAACCACCTTGAATTAAGGCTAAAAGTCTGTATTACTACCATTTCTTGATTGGTTGTTTTAGAATCAACAGTGGTGGCGTACAGATGAAAATGTACAAAAATTGTGTCATTGTTGAGAAACTTATGGACCTCACTGTATGTACAAAAGATGTTGCAACTATTTCTGCTGACCTGGATTTTTCTGGCTTTGGTTGCTAACAGTCCATTGATTGGAACCATTAACACCATAACTCCCAGTCCTGCCAGCACAGAAGGTCCTAACTCCAGCCACAGGAAAACAATGGATATGATGATCTGCAGAGGGCAGGACCACAGCAGGTGGATGAAGTTGGTCACATCATTAAAGCGCTGGGCATCTGCTGACATCAGGTTCACTGTTTCTCCTACTGTTGACTCCTTACGAGTGTCATTGGACACCACTAATGCCTTGGAAAAGAGATAAAGAAGGCATATTAATAAGGAAATGGGAAGTAAGACAAGAAAAAACATAAAGCTGATTTTATTCTTACTCTGTGTGGTTTTGTAAATGAGCAAAGCAGCAGGTGGATCTTGGAGGCACTTTTTTTTTTTTCTTTTAACCAGCTGGTTATCCCTGTGCAGTCTAAGTCATCATAGGTGACAGTCCTAAGCATAGCCCAAACCTACATTTTGGAGAATGCAAAACTGATTTTTTTTTTTTATTTTTTGGGGGAAAATGCAAATAGTTTGGTACGTTTAACAATTAGAATGATTATTTTCTTTGTTTCCTGATTTTCAAGACTCAGGAGAACAATTTAGTAAAAGCAAAAATGATAAATTCTGATTGCCTAGATTTAAGGTTAGGGATAGGGTCAGGGTCATCACCAGTTAGGATTTAGAACGTACAGAGTTAATCTGTCAGATTATTAGTAAAAGTGTTACTGGATACTAGACCCACAGAGTTGACACAGATGCTGACAACTCATGAATAGTAATTTATTTCTTCTAATGTATAACAGTAATTTATATTATGAAGCATTTGATTTCTTTTTTTTTCACACTGAGGTCAAACAAAAGTCATTCTGTCACTCGTGTTTTTACCTTTTTGTACACAGCAGCCATAAGTGCAGTGCGAACCTTCATTCCCAACACAAAGCAGCGCTGGAAATACTGTTGCAGGGACAGAGACTGCAGAAGGGCCACCACCAGCAGCAACACTGCATACAAATACCCTTCCCAGGCATATCTGGATTCGTCCTGAGTGAAGGAGATCATCAGTCTAGGTAAAAAAAAGAAAGAAAACATGATGTAGCACCTCAACACATGCTACCATCTGCCCAGTATCTAGCTAGAGTATTTTACCTTTTCCTTATTCCCTGCTTCCTCTTTAGCACTTATCTAACAATTTTCTGTTTCCATTCAGGCATTTCTGTTATCAGTTGTTTAAACTGATCAGTGACTAGTGAATAGTTAACTCAAAGGCTTTAACAAGGTCATAGCATGTGGATTTTAAAAACTGTCAAGGACAACCAAAACTGCTTTAAAAAATGTTTACACAGACTTTGGGATACTGCTGCATCTGTGAGAGAAATTTATATAAATTGTCTAAACTGCTTCAGCTCCTAGCAGAACACAGCTGAGTGGCTGAACAAATGGTTTAAAGTCAAGCTACATTGTGGCTGATTAAACACGAACAACTACATTGTTCTTCTGTTATATCTGTTGTTTTGATTCTGTAATATTCTGCAATACCTTACTCACTTAAGGAGTTGAGGACTGACAAATGTCATCACGTCCTGCAGGAGTTTGAAAAAGGCAGATTCAATCAGAAGCCATTTAAAGGTCTTGTAAATGGTGGTAATCAGCCATGAATTCGGATAGTTTTCTTCCTCCTCCTTTTTGTCCTTTTTCTTTTTCTTTTCACCTTCTTTCTTCCCCCTTTCCTCCTAAAGGAAGATATTGTTTGAGCACAGTTGAGCGAGATTTATTCAACAGCAACATAATATGTGGGATACCTGAAAAGCTATCAGTGGTGTTACTGAAATACATTTGGAGTGCAGCAAAATATACTGTATGTGTGTGGAGGTGTTTTTGTTACAATGCTCTCACCATCATAAGTACATCCTGACTCACACCTTTCCCCAGACCGCTGGAAGGTCCATTTTGATATGGGTCTTCGTGGCCATTGTCTCTGTTTTTTGCTGGTTTCTTCTTCAACTTGTTCTGGAAGCGGACCCTAGCTGCAGCCAACTCAGGCTTCATGAAATGCTGGAAACGCTCGCTGATGAAAGCAGTGCTATCTTTATCATTTAGATCCCACATGTCCTCCTGAACCAGAGGTTGTTTGTAGCCTTTCACCACCATACTGCAAAAACAAGGAGAACTGTGAAGTCATGGAGAACACATATAGATGTTTGATTCCTCTTACAGTGACCTTGATCTTACCTGTTTAACCAGTTGAATGTGATTCTGCTCAAAAATGGTGCACCTGCTTCAGGATTCTGTGAAATAAAACAAGGTTAAATGTCCAGTGTATCATATTTACTCCATGATTATGAACATTACCCTATGAAAACAAACAAACAAACCAAATAACAAATAAAGGATACCTTTTTTACAAGGTCCTTAGCTTCTGGGGGGATATCGGCCACACCAGAAAGAACCAGTGCAATCAATTGAAGACCAAAAGAAATGTAGAAAAGGCAGAAACGTGGGACATCACTGACCTCCCCCTAATCGCCAAAGATGAGAGAAAGATAAACATTAAAAAGTGAGGAAGATGAAAGTGTGTTACTGCAAAATACAGAGAGCTAAAAAGGCCTCACAGGCACAGTGCAATCACTGTGCCTGAGTAAGTCTACTATTTGCCTTCTAGTGTAATTCTAAGTTGATTAAATGTCTTCACTCGTACCAGTCTGAGTGCCTCTCGTAGGAGGGTCTGGAAAGGAAAGACATTGCACAGTACAAGGAGTAACCAGAAGAGGAAAAGACAGGCAGAGTCTATTGCTCTTTCCCGTCTCACTCCTTCCTGGCACAGCAGGACCAGGATCTAACAAAGAAGACATATCAGAACATGAAAACATATCCTTTCACATTTATTGGCAGAGCAAATAAATACATTAATATAAACCCTGCTATAATTACCCATGTGACTGCAAACAAGACTGGATTTGCATAGTATACACCAGCATTTTTTGAAGATCGCTCAGTATTTGGACCATAATCTTCTCCTAGTGTGACTCCTAGGCCTGCTATGGCCGTCAGGAACAACAGAGACACCACAAGCTGAGGCAAGAAAGCACAGACAAGAAGGGACAATAAATCACAGTACTCCACGCAAAAATATGTTTTTATAATTTTTAACCAGTACTGTGTTTTTGTGTTTTCATGGGATCACAAATATTTCAAACTGAGTTCTTTCTCTTCCTTCCTTCTAGGGTTTTTGCTTCAAATGTACAGTGCTGGAATGACACATCTCTTTGCTTTTGTTGTGAATACCACAACCTTTTCATGGCAGAAGATTGCATACACAGTACATGCATTTATACTTTTAAGCTCACAGAAAAACAAATCTCTTGGTGTTTTTGACCTGATTACAGAATTTCCTCTCCACATGTTTAAGCTTCATTGTTCAAAATGATGTGCACACACTTCATGTGTTGAACCTTTTCATACACTCACTTTCTGCAAAAGCACTTAAAATGTGAACAGAAAAAGATGATTTTTTTTTCAAAATTGTGGTCCAGAATGCAGTTTGAAGGTGTGAAGACATCTTGATCCATAGTTAAACATTTGAAAGTTGAAAACAGTCAGCTGAATTATAAAATGACAAGATGTATTCATTAGAGAGGTTTTCATACCTGTTTGCAGATATAGATCTTCGACAGGTGTTTTTTATTTACTGTTGTCCTCCTGCAGAGAGACACCAGTAGCCAAGGGGCACAGAGCCACAGGAAGCCCAGGGGGATCCAGACAAGAACCGTCTGTTCCACACATACTGGGAGGTCTGGGTCTGGTCGCTCCAGATATGAAGCATTCTGAAGGGCACGTACAAATAAACACACATGAGTCACAAAATCATGCTGCCCTCCTCATCAGTCTCACACCATTATTATACCACAGGGACTTCAGAAATGTAATCAACGGTGATTAAATCCTAAGTCCCCACTTGCTGCTTTGTGTGGATTTTTTCATGTGCACTTCTGAAGAAGAGAGTGATGGAGAAACAAATGCTGATGGTGGTCAGGAATGTGAAATAAAGGGAGCTGAATAATGAGGACTTTGATGCGTTATAAGAACAAAAGACTCTGAGAGTGTAGACGGTGTGGCGTTTCAAAACTTTTGAAAAAGCTTTTTAACGATTTCTTAGCTTTTCAAACCATCTTCTGTTTGGCCGACCAGTTATCAGAAGGAGCCAAGTTCCCTTTCACAGTCGTAATACCAGCTCTAGGATGAAACCTGGGGGTCTATTGGCTGTGTGTGTTTTTATTTTCTGCACTGCACAGGTGGGTGTTAATTAGTGTGAAGGCATTTTAATGTGTGCAATTATGTGTAAAATTCAGTCTGAAGAAAATAAAATGTATGTTCCAAAAATAACTTTTTTAAAATATATATATATATATATATATATATATATATATATATATATATATATATATATATATATATATATATATATATATATATATCTGGCATTTTCTTTTATTACAGGATAAACTGTAATAAAATAAGAAAATAAAGACTTGAAATGGTGAGACGTTCAAATGTCTGTTATCAGACCAAAAAAGTTCAAAATACAAGATAAGGCAATCTCTCCCATCTGATAACCTGAGACAAGTCAAAGTATAACATTTTGCATTTTCTTTTTAGAATAGATGGAACAATAAAATATTTATCAAAACAGTTGAACATAGTTTTAATTATAATGGCTGATAGTGGTTTTAAATGAAGTCTTTTCAGCTCAAAATAATAAAAAAAGACTTGCTTTATGAAGCTAACATCATATTGGCCTGTCATGTTCACTGTGCGTAAAGGGGTGAACATGTTGAAGCTGTTCAAAGTCTTCAATGTTTACTGCTTTTTAATACATTTCAGTTGGGTCATATTTTCTATTTTGTCACAGCACAGGAAAAACACAGAAACAGCTTTAAACCACCATCAACATTTTCAGCACTATGACATCAACATGTGTCTGACGTGTTATTTCGTCTATCTGCTGTAATTCTCAACTTATCAAGTTACTGAGTGTTTTTCATCTTGAGAGGCTAAAAAACACTGGAGGCCACAGTGAATCAATTTACCTAAATCCTTCAATCTTCCAGCAGCTGCTTTATTTCTGTGTGTTCAACTCACCCAAAAGATGGATCCACAGTACTCCTCCAGACCTGCAGCACACATGACCTACAGTGACAGCGTTGGTCAACCTCAGATGACTGGACAACTCAGCTGCTCTCTCCCTCTGCTCCAGTACTGGTGCGTTTGGCTCAAATACTGCTGTTTTCTCCTCTGTGAACCCACACTCTACTCACAATTGCAGGATGTGGCTGTGAAGGACTTTGATCCATGAGGTTTTTAATTAGAAAGAAAAATTTGCCTATTCCCTGTGCTGAGAAAAGACATTTATATGCTGGAGATGTACTGGATTACTGTAAATAATAGAAAAGTCGAAGAGCTTCTCATGTCCTGGTTTCTTTGTTTTTTGGCAGACGTTCTTTACTTGGATAGCTGTCTCTTGCCTGATGTCTTCAAAAGGTGCAGTGAAGTCCTCCTGGTGAATCAATAAGAACATCCAACATATATAGCAAAGTCACTGACAAAACCCGAGCTTTGCACCAGCACAAAGACACTCCTTAACAGTAATGTGTCTGAAGTTCAACATTTCATGCAGATAGGTTCCTGAGAGAGGAAAAAAAAAAAAAAAAGAAGGACTTGCATAAGTCTTACCATGCAGTTTTCGTTTGTGTTAGGGGACAGCCCACCAAAAAAGGGAATGTGTTTATGGTAGGGGAGGGAGTGGTCTCATCAGGCCCCCTTTTCCTGTTATGTTTCCTCTTCTCCTCAGCACGTCTCTCTCTTCTGAACCGAGACTCATTTTTGGAACAAAAGTCAGATCCAATCAGATCAAAACCAATCTGATTAGATTTGGGTAGTCATGCATTCGAATGACGCTGCTGAAGGTTGAAGCTGCTGAGCTGGGGCTGTCAAAAACAACAGTTAGGAACTGTTAACCGTTTCATGCTCTTTTTACTGGTGTTTGTTTCCTCCATTCAGGTCTGGAATCCAAGACCAAAGAGCAAAGATTCAGTACAAATTAACTTTCATAATCTATGCTCTCTAGAAATTCAACCAAAGGTTAAGGGCCTGTGTCTGAAAGAGCAATAAGGCATCTACAATTTGTTTACAATTTGCCTTTGTGCTGCTGTGAAAAGCTGAGTTGTGTTGATGGACTATTGTTTTTTTTTACAAGAGAATTTCCTCCAGTCACTAGAGGTTCAATCACCCATAAAGTGAAAAGTAATGACTGCTAATATGTTTACATACAAAGAAAAAGGCAAACACTTTAACTAAGAAGAATCAGTAGAAGTTATCACCTCAAACCCTTCCCAAGAAAGCAGGAGAAACCTCAGAACCAACTTTCAACTTTCCACTTAAACATAAATCACTGAGATTTTCAGTCAAACTTCCCTAAATTGCAGTCAAGTAAAATGAACAATCAGCATGACAGAGGCAAACTTGTTGGGTGAGGAGGTTAAGGTGCACGATAGCCTAAATCTGTGGGTTGCTCTTTTACTGATTGTGATGGTCCTAAAACAGATTGTTCTGTGATGGTTAATTATTACTTAAAATGTCTGGTAACATCACATGGCCAGAATATGATTCATTGTGTGTAAAACCTCAAGGGCAGCTAAACTGCACATGATAACAACTCATAAACTATGATGTCATCCAGTGTTTAATCGATTACTTTGACAAGCACTTGCTTTTAAGATATCTGTACAAAGGGTAGCCCCTCCCACCCCCACCCCACCCCAATGACAGATAAAACCAAGCCTAACTTTGAAACTAAACATCAAAACATGTCTGGTGTCACTCTGTCATCTGGAACCTGAATATCTTTCTTTTATGCTGACACTTAGACTAAAATATTAACAACATAAATCAATAAAAAATAATCACTAAGCTAGAGATTCTATTCATATATATATACCATATAAAACATTATCTGCTTATTCTTGGTCTCTGACCAGACACCACCTGCAGATTCATATCTGTAAGGCACAGGCTGAGATAAACCAAACAAATTACTGAATAATAACATTTCTGTCCATTTTTAAAACTTAAAAGAAACTAGCTTTAAATATAACACAACCAAGACAAATTATTTTAAGCCTATCATATTCTACATGATACATAATAAAAACATAGAACTAATATCAAAACTGATGAGAGGAATGCCGGTTACTGAATTAACTGGAAAGTGAAATGTCCTGCTTTCATTACAGTAATTTTGTAGAAGATTTAGATATGTGTGTATACTGCTGCAAACATGGGCTGCAAAGTGAACAGCTCATGGTTTTAGCTTCTCTTAGAAATGAACATACAAACTAACCTGTATAACTGAATAATTAAGACTTCAGTCATGGTTATAAACTGTTCCAAGAGCCAGATTCAACTTTGTTGGGCATTGTCATGTTTCCACATGAGACTACCAAATGGAGCTTTTTGGTTTTGGTCTAACAATTGGCAGTAATCTTTAGTGGCTCCATAATGTAATATCTAACACATTCTGCTAGCACATGAAAAATAGCCCGTTTGAGACTGGGAAGAGACAAAAATGCATCTCAAAGGGGATTTTATGTGAAAAGCCTTACCAGATCAAATATGTGGATCCATGTGCTCTTTTGAATAAGGGAGTAGCTGAAAGAAGCTTCAATTGTGAGTTGCATTTAAACATGGGAAAAGTCAGCAGCTCAAGTACAGCTTATTAATTATACCATTTACTTATTTATTTGACTTGTATTCCTCACGTCTTGCAGGAGTCTGGTGTTTCAGATGTTAACAGAACCAATTCAAACCAGTGTAAAGTAACTGACTGTGAAGCTTCTTCTGCAACAGGCTGGTGACCTATACAGGGTGTACCCTGCCTCTTGCCCTATGTCAGCTGGGATAGGCTCCACCCCCCACCCCCCACCCCCCACCCCCCGCGACCCTGATCAGGATAAGCAGAAGAGAATGGATGAATGGATGGACAAAGTACACCGAACTGTTGAAATGTCTTTATTGTATCAGGACCAAAGTAATAAAGTAACATTGGTTTTGTTTAAAAAAAAAAAAAAGTCACAATTTTGCATAAATCACTGTAAACAGAGAGATTCAGAGAGTTATGTAAATGAATCTTATTTTGCATGTGGAAAAATGCTGTTTTAAAAACTGCTATTTTTCATTAGTATTCTAAGGCCACGCATACATGGGGGTATTACTGTAGCACTGTCATTTTGCCAGTGTGTGCAGAAAAATTGTGAATCTATGTAACCTGGACTTTTAGTCTGATTTATGAATGCATATAAAAATCTGCCAACGTACATGAGCTGAGATTTATGAATGTGTAAAGAAAAAAAAAACAAAGTTTATGCACACAGAAATCCACGAACATCAATACAAATGTGTAAATGCAATTATAGCGAAGAGTTCTGCAAAAAGACTGCGCTCAATATTAAGTATGTAGACTAAAAAAAAATGAAAATTTTAAGAACTATAAACTTTTTTCAGTTTTTTTTACTGTTTGCTACACTCCTCATACCTAAGCGCCTTTTTAACCTGAGCTTTTACACATCCATTAAAAAAAATACAAACAAAAGAAAAGTAAACATTTACAGATTTGTGTACATATGTATTTTATGTTTTGAATATTAACTCAGTACACCTGTTTTACAAATCTAATAAATCAGACTGCACATCCAGACACAAATAATTCTCCATACACACTGTTAAAGCTACAGTAGTATCCCCATACACACAGATGTACAGTAACACAATCAATTCATTCAAATTATTCACCGTTGTCTACATTAACAGGCAATAGTGACTGCAGAGCCAATATAGTTGCTGTCTATGAGCTCTAACTTCACAAGGACTGATTCACTGATGATATTTTTAAAAGGAAAAAAAAAATTCTGGCAATTATGAGATCTATATGTGGTATTAAATCATTATACATCAGTATAATTACTCATGATTACCACTGAGGTAAAGTTTTTTCAGTCTATTAGGACTGCCAAATACTCAGTCACAAGGTATTTTTGGCTATTGCATTTAGAGTTCGGACTTTGCTCACATCTGCCACCTTCAGGCCATACTCAGGTGCTGAGAAAGAAGCTCCCATTGAGATGCAGGTGTTCCTGCACATAAAAACATTACTGGTGAGATATGAATTTGCAAAAAAGTTTCTTAATGCATGCAACCAAAGGGACAAATCCCACCTCTTATCTGAGGCTGGAAAATTAACATACCTGAACTTCATTGCAGAGTCCCGGCTGGAGCGGGCTGAGCAGTGAAACTCTTGCGCCCCTGACCCCTCCAATATTCTCTGCAGGTTCCTTTCTGTGATACCTCCCCCTGTTATTAAAACAACAACAACAGCAATATATAAACACCTAAAAATACACTCGTGAATAACAAGAGGGAGCAATGGTAAAGGTACTAACCTGGCATTATGATAATTCTGCCTTTAGCCTGTTGAGTAGAAATTATGATGTGAAAATTAAAGGAGGCACACAAGATACTCCAGAACAATAACCTAGCAGCTATTACATTTTCATATGTCTGGATATAAAGATACACAGTCATATGGGTACACGTACTTGATCAACAAGTCGTTTAATGAGAGGCAGTCCCTCCAAAGCAGAGCTGTCACAGCCACTAGTCAACACACGCTCGAACCCTAATGATATCAGAGTCTCCAGAGCTACTGCCGGGTCATGAACCATGTCAAAAGCTGCAGTAGGATCATGATTAGTATCATAAGAAAAGCCCAGTCTCAGTGATATATTATTAAGACATTCTATACCTTTTAGGAGCCACACTTGATAAAAGCAGTATGTAATGCTTTTATTCCACTGAGAATTTGTGATACTTTTTAAGTGCGACTGTAGCTGCAAAGAATTTTAAAAGCTTAAAGCCCAAAAAAAAAAAAAAACTTTGAAGGAAAAAGATTTACCTCGATGGAAGGTGACAGGCAAAGGACGAGCAGCAGCTGGTGTGCAAAAAGTAACAGAAAAAAAAAAAATTAAAGAAATGAAAAAGTATAAAATGTCAAACATAACTGTGAAATTGCAATATATGAATTGCATATTATGAACATGTTTTCTATCTTTATGAGAGTCCTCCCTCACAATGGCCAGCTGTTAGTGACTTTAATGCCTTTACTTTTTTATGCTGTATATTGCAAGTAATGGAAGAAATGTGCTGGTTGTGTTTGTATTCTTTTAACTCGGATACAGTCATCCTGGATGGCACTAAGGTCAGCATAGAGCATACAGTGCCCTCCAAAATAGTGTTGTTTTGGTGGAATATTAGGAAATTTAGTTGTCACATTGCAGGCTGTTGTTGTTTCTTGCAAGTGATTTTTAAAAAGGCAACCCACAGCAAGCAGCCAGAGAAGAGAATAGCATGTGAGAAGTCTGTCCAGCAGCACTCTTATACCCACAGTCTACATCTTTTGAGTCAGAATAACATCCATTGTTTACTTGCTGCACGATAATAAAGGTGGATTTTGTTCACCTTAAAAAAAAAAAAAAACGACTTTCATGTGACCACAGAGGCTTGCATTCTTCACCACACCTGTTTGTTTGCAATTTTCTAGCTTCCCACGTGTGCAGCTGGCCTCTTGTTACCTCATTGCTTGTATGGCTCCAATTTACTGTTCATGTTGTCAGACCACCACTAACTCACTACATCAGTCTAAACATGCCACCTCACAAACCTGAAGCCATGTGTGAGCTCTTTTGTCCATTAAATATCACCGAAATGGCAAACAGCTGCTCATGAAACATTTAACAGCCAACTGCCTGTACAGTACATCATTAAGAGCATCCTGCTCACTGTTATGTAGTGCCCTGTAATTGCAAACAAAATAGATGAAATATATAAAGAGACAATACCCAGTAACTCCATGCAGAGCTCTGCATCCACCCGTCCATCCTCTGTCAAGGCACCCAGAACGAGTCCATCAGCTCCTTGGCTCTTCATTAGCTCTATGTCCTTCCTCATCACCTCCACTTCCAGGTCGGAATATAGGAAGTCACCCCCACGAGGCCGTATCATTACATAGATCGGAATTTTGACATATTGCTTCACTACATGTAGCAGACCTGCAGTAAAGTATAGGTGGAATTATGTGTCATGCAACAAATGCCCAGGCTTCATATACAGGATAATGTTAGCACATTCTGGGGTAGTAAAACAGACTAATGAAGTCATATTCAACTGGGTTCTGGTTAAATAGGCATTGTAGATGGACTAGATAGCCAAGTTAACTGCTAAAAAGGAGGTAGAGAGAGATCAATATTAGACTCTATGAATCAGAGGGTAGGGGAGCCTCATGAAATAAAATTAATCAAGAGTGGTAGCAGTATCAAAATGGTCAAAATGACAAGGTCAAAATGACAAGTGTAATAATATATAACAGCATGAGGAGTGCTCTGCACAGCACAAGAACACATCCATCCTGTCCATGTGATTTTATCCCACTCAACCAGAGACCTGCAGAGACCGGATGGCAGCAGGGCTGCAGAGAGCGTGGTTAACAAAAACAGGACAGAAAAGTATTTTAAGAGGTGGTAAGAATGGCAAGGACTTAGACACCTGTGTGCTTTTGTTGCACAAACTGGGCCAAAATTTGCTTAGGAAGGTTCCCAACCAAGTGCCGTGTGTCTAGGTGGCAGCCGTAACCAGAGCCGGTTGAGTTCTCTAAATACTAAGGAAAAGTGCTTCGGTGCCTCCTTTATTACCTCCTTTAGCAGAGGATACATTGGAGCATGCTTTATGAAAGGAAAGGAGATAATGGCATCTCAAAATTCACAGAGAAACACTATCCGACTGTTACTAAAAACAAACAGACATAATTGACAAGTAACACAGATTAACACTTTGTTTCTTTGTTTTTCATAGTCTGCTGATGTTTTGAATCTTCAAAGGCTATATTAAACCCACAGTTAAACTCTAAACATCATGCTGCTTCTTTTAAAGTTAGTTTCATGTGTAAAGAATGAAGATTTAGATTTTTTTATTTAATTGTATAAGTGAATATAATGAGCTATATTAAAATGATCAAAGTGAATTTAAGGTTAACCATAATTCAGTTTGCATTACAGCCTACAGGCTCATTTTCATTTCAAAATCAAACCTTTTTGGACTTTTTGCAGCCTTGGTTTGTGACAGGGAATTTTAACATGACTAAATCCAGAAGATGGCAGTAATGTAACTTGTCAAGTACCAGTTGCTCTAAAATCTCAAAGAAGAATAAAGGAAATAGAAGAAATAATTATTTGCTCGTGCCTCAGTATCTCCAGCAAAGCTTTATGCTGGAGATGTCTGCAGAAGCAGAAGAAACCGCGCTCACCTAGACTCGGGGTGAGTCCACCCTCCAGAAGACTAGTACACAGCTCAAGTCGACCTGCACCTGTCAAGAGAGACAAGTTCAGGCTGCAACCATATAGACTTTGAAACCCTGAAATCTTTAAGGACTTAAATAAGACAGCATGCCAATTTAATATTCATGGTGGAGATCTGTTTGAGCGAGCACTTCAATACTGTCAGAATAATTGCAACCTTTCACCCTGTTTTTAAACAGAACTGGCTGTGCATGACCTATTTAGCAAGCGCACCACAGCGAGTTTAGGAGTACAGCATAACAGCGTTCATTACAGTTTACTGACCTCCTCGTTCAGCATTGACAGCAGACTCCACCGAGTCCACGCACACCTCCATTAAAAAGCCCTCTGCCATACTGACAGTCTAAACAGAGACAGAAGTGCAAACAGGGACCAAACAAGATTACATAAACTCCTCAGTTAACACGTTCATTCGCCTATCAAGTTTACTGCTACAGCTACCTCTCAAATCCACGTCTTATCGACTCATGGAACCGTATTAGTCGTTTGTAAACGATATGAGGTCAGTTCATGTTTTGGGAGACTTACTTTAGCTCATACAGTTAGTCCACAGATCACCGTTTTCCGGGTCGTTGAATTTGAAACACGCGTTTACGCGGGGTTACGATAAGCGGTTTCAACCTGTACTATTGGGCGACCATGAGACTTATGCCCGCCCTTGCAGGATACGCCTAAAAGTAAAACAGGCATCAAGAACCTAAGTGTCAACGTGCATAATACAATTCAGAAAGCCATATATATATTTTATATATGCATATACATTATATTTTTTAAATTTATGTTGAGCATCTTTTTCTCCTGCCAAACGAAAGAAAAACATACATATTATTTAGCGAGTTAATTTCTTGTGACGTCAGGAGGTCAAAGTTGAAGCTGGCAGTTAGGAAACCAGCCAGGTGGCTGCACAGGAACAAGCGTGCTGAAGCTTTTGCAACACTGCTGGATAACCTCAGCACTAGCGACGAGTTTTAGGTCACAGAGATGTTAATTTCGTCGTTGCGAACAACGATTTTTTGCGGGTGCAGAAGTGCTGGCAAGGGATTTCAATACAGCACCGTGAGTATGCCCAGCATTAGCTGCTAATGTTAGCCAAGTAAGCATTGGGAAGGTTACACGTTGCCAGCAATAAGCATAATGTGTCAGATAATACATCTTCCAGCTACTTTTTATTTGGCTAGGACCGTGAACGCTAGCTGTGTAGTTGTACGCACAAGTAGTCACGTCCACCAGCTAACTTGCATCACCCATCTCCACTCATCCCAGTTTAGGTTTAACGCTCAAATTAGCATTTAAATTGAAAAATGAGCCGGGAATGAAATAACTGATCTTATATATTTTTTAATCCAAATATCATCCCATTAAGAATCTTTTTAACTTTTCAGTAACTAATTTCCCAGAAACAGCACACATCAAGGATGAAGTAAAATAGGGTAATCAAGTCTTATATGGCTAAAACTTTGTGACCACCCAATATCTGTATTCTTGTAATCTGTTAACATGTTGCTTTTGGAACCTTCGGATGGAGAAGTATAGAGAAGGTCAGAGGGAGCTGCACTCTGTCTTTGTGGATCTAGAGAAAGCATATGGTGCCAGGGGAAGACAGGTGTAACAGTGAGGCTGCAAGGAGTATAGATGGTGAAGGTGGATGAGTTTAAATATCTGAGGTCAATCATCCAAGGGAATGGACAGTGATTAAGAGAGGTGAAGAACAGAGTGCCGGCAGAGTGGAGTGGGTGGAGAAAAGTGTCAGGGGTGATTTGTGACAGAAGGATAGCGGCAGGAGTCAAAGGGAAGGTTTTCAAGATGGTAGTGAGACCTGCTATGATGTATGGTTGGGAGATGGTGGTACTCACAAAAAGACAGTAGGCAAAGCTGATGATGTTGGGATTTTCATTGGAAGTGACCAGAATGAACAAGATTAGAAATGAGCATATCAGAGGGACAGCTCAGGTTGAGTGATTTGGAGACGGGGTTGAAGAGGCAAGGCTGAGATGGTTTGGACATGTGTAGTGGAGGGACAGTGGATACATTGGAAAAAGGATGTTGAATATGGAGGTGCCAGGTAGGAGGAAAAAGGAAGGCCAGAGATTCATGGATTTAGTAAAGGAGGACGTACAGAGGGTTGCTGTGACAGAGGAGGATGTTAGAGATAGGGTGAGATGAAGATAGATGATCCACTGTGGCAACCCCTAAAGGGAGACTCTTCTGGGGAGCATTTCTACTAGATATAGATCGAGGTTACAGTGTTTTGCCTCGATTCAAAGCTGAAAAAAACTCATGTTTAAAGAAATATCACTTCATGCTGTCATTCTCTAGTATATCTGAAACGACATTTTTGCTAGTAAGGTAAAAGTGAAATGTTAAAGATTTAGAGGGTGAGTTGCCCACTATCATTTCATGCCCCTTCTCTCCTTTATTTACCACATTAGCGTTCACCGCTTCGAAAATGGCTCTTGAAGAGAGGTCAGGGCACGGTCACAGTGGAGGGAGGAACAGCCTCCACTCCAGCATCAGCTACTGTCCCCAATGCGGCCACAAATCGCATAGTGGGTCGATGGTTACTTGGCTGCAGTGGGCTGGTGGTTGGGGCCATTGTCTTGGGCGGTGTCACAAGGTACATGTGTTTTAAAATTTATTTATTTATGTGTATAGTACTCATCCACTGAAGTGCTGTTGATAGGCATCAACTATATTTCTGTATTTTTATTGTGTTGTTAGGCTGACAGAATCTGGGCTTTCCATGGTTGACTGGCATCTGGTGAGAGAGATGAAACCACCACAGTCACAAGCAGAGTGGGAGGCTGAGTTTTCAAAGTACCAGCAGTTTCCAGAATTCAAAATGTAAGCACCTGTGTTTTCTGTTTACCTAATCATGACTCATTTCCGCACCTCCCCAAGGAACGGCATTATCAATACATAATGATGAAAACAGATGGATTATTCATTGAAACCTTCAATTGTCAGTATCACATTAACCAAGTTTGTTTGTAATGTTTTAAAAAATTTTGCTTGTTTTTTAAACCTAATGAATTAATCAAGATCACAACACATAATGACCTGTCTTTCCCTTTAACATAAAACTGCTTTTACATTTATTTGATTACCTGTATTTCAGGCATATGTGTTTGTTTGGTCTTTACTGCAGTGATTAGTTATTGGTATTATTGCCTCTTCCAAAGAGGTTATGTTTTTGGTAGCGTTTGCCTGTGTGTCATTCTGTCTGTCAACACGATAACTTGAAAAGTTTTGGATGAATTCTGATCAAACTTTGTCGGGGTGTAGAGTGGTTAAAATTTGGCTTACATCCACCAAGGTCTTCAAGCTCAACTTCATGATTGATTGGTCAAAATTGTACCAAAAGCCGTATAACATAGAAACTATGATTCTTACAAGTGTGGTGTGTGTTGTCAACATATGGAAAGTACCAAAAAAAGATTTAAAACACCATGTCACATTTGACCTCTGACCTCTCCTTCAAGGTCAATAGATTGATCTGAAGGTCAAAGTGATAAAAATGGTATATAGTGCTATTTAAAAACAGTTTCTTACTGCCATTGTGTGTATTGACAACATATAGGCATATAGGGAATGATTTATGGGGGTTCTAAATATCACGTTACTTTGAACCTTTACCTCTTGTTCAAGGTCAAATAAGGTCAAACTTTCATAAAATGTCTTATCTTAAAACTCTGCTTAAAATTCTATTCCCTTTGTTTGTATTGGCAACATTTATGAAATGATACTGGTATATGGAGATTCTAAATATCACATTATAGTTTGCATCCAAATATGTCACATTTGACCCCTGACCTCACTTTTACATTTCACATCTGCCATTCTTTCAAGTTGACCACAAAATGTGTTCTATCTTTAAAGAAGGTGTTGTTGAGAGAGAGAGCAAATGAGCTGCCTAGTTTAGGTAGAAATATAATATAGTATAAGCTCAAGTTATTCATGTCCAGTTTCTCACAAATCAATATCTATCATCCATTACCTACCCATACATAATGTTTGTGTACTCAAAGTAAACATCTGCCATGCTACCCTTTCTACAAACTTCTGAAAGTACTTTTGAAAAGAACAAAGAAAACAAAATTAATATATACAACCGTGGATCTCAAGGTGTGGGCAGGGTCCCCCTGGTGGGTCGCAAAGGTACTGCATGTGGCCTCAGTAACAGAAATTCAATTTGAAATTACTCAGTATGTACAGTTAGATATTTATACAAATGTATTCATTTATATAAAAAGTGGATTAAAAATGGTAATGGGAGGTGGTTATTTTGTGATATTACTCATTACTCTATCCTAAATTTACTGCTTTTGTATTGAGGTTTGTGTCCCAGTGGCAGATAGGTTGGCATTAGCACTTTACCTATGACTGGGCAGCATTAGCAATTTATAGCCAACAACCTTTGTTGTTTATGTTTTTTTTAAAATAATAATTTCAAGGAAATACATCAGTTTCACTTGTATTTTGATTAGAGTGAAGATTTAAGACTGGGTGGACTCCACGCTGCAGCACTCTTGACTTTGGGAATGACTGATATACAAAATACAGTACTATTCCCTTAAAAGTAAACACTGCCCAGAGAGTGAGCTGCCTTGGTGGAGGTGTGTGCTCTCAGAGTACTACTTGTTGTTTATTTATTTTTCTTCCCAGATTGAACCATAACATGACTTTGCCAGAGTTTAAGTTTATCTTCTACATGGAGTGGGGGCATCGTATGTGGGGCAGGCTAGTTGGCTTGGCATACATCCTCCCCACTCTTTACTTCTGGAAGAAAGGCTACTTCACTCGCTCCATGAAGGGAAAAATGTTGGGGCTTTGCGGGTTTGTCTTCTTTCAGGTAAGTCTCAGCTGTGGAGCTATGAGAGGATCGTTGGAAGTTAATTATTACCTCACTTATAGCATTCTTTTTTTTTTTTCTCTCTCTAGGGGCTTGAGTGCAGTAATATTTAACGATTGTCACTGTCAGTTATTGTAAATGTAAAGTAAGGAATGTGTGTCCTTGCTTTTGTGTTGTCAGGGCCTTCTGGGGTGGTACATGGTAAAAAGCGGGCTGGAGGAGAAGCCCGAGTCTCATGACATCCCTCGGGTCAGCCAGTATCGTCTGAGCGCTCATCTCGGTTCTGCCTTGTTGCTTTACTGTGCCAGCCTGTGGACGGGGCTTACTCTGCTGCTGCCAGCTCACAAGGTACACGGGGACTCTCCTGCCTACAGGCAAAATACAAATGATAAATTCTGCTGACGTGTCAAGTTTTTTTTCTCTCATTCATGATGGCACCTTTTTCACAGATGGTAGAAACCAAAAAAGTCATGTATCTCAGGAGGTTTGCCAAAGGTACTGGTGGACTCGTCTTCCTCACTGCTCTTTCAGGTACATCCTCAAAGTGTCTGCTTATTTGGGTCTGCACGGCAGAATCTGCTACATAAAGTTTTCAAACTTTAAATTCATAACAAGACTGACCAATGAACATTTGAATGACTTTATTAGAGTGAATCTAAGTGTGCACAGTGAAGCGTTTCTTCTCGTCATCTCATTAACTGTATGAAGCGTGATCATTTCAAACTGAAGTGTATTGTTAAAGGAAAGACATTTGGCCTGCTGTAACAGCAATGTGTGAAAAGATATGGATTAAATCTCTATGCATGGAGATATATTTGTAACCATTATGCATGTGCTTTTACACAGGTGCCTTTGTTGCTGGTTTGGATGCTGGGCTGGTGTATAACTCCTTCCCTAAGATGGCAGATAAATGGATTCCTGACGATCTGCTGGCCTTCTCTCCTACCCTCAAGAATTTCTTTGAAAATCCCACCACTGTGCAATTTGATCACAGAATTTTGGTATGCCATTCTACCTAAACATTTTTGGCATTTTAGTGTTGTTATTTCTAATTAAACAATTTGACCAACTCTTTTAAATTCTATTAGTAGGATGTTGATATGTGCCTCTCTTTCTTTTCCCAGGGGATTACTTCTTTGACAGCAATTACAGGCCTCTATCTGTTCTCGAGGAGAATGATGCTTCCCAGGAGGGCGAAGATTGCCATCAGCCTCCTGGCAGCAATGGCCTATACACAGGTAGGCTGGCAGATGCAGTAATTTCTATACAAATAAGTCCATTACCCTTCAGTATAAACAAATAGTGTTTTTGTTCTTTTCAGGTTGCGCTGGGTATCGGCACACTGTTACTTTATGTCCCCACTCCACTGGCTGCAACTCACCAGTCTGGCTCAGTGGCTCTTCTCTCACTGGCCATTTGGGTTCTGGCAGAGCTCCGCAGAATGCCCAAGTAAATTTCTGCTCCTTTACAGAGAAAACCAATCCCTGGTTGCTGGACGTCAAGGGTTTAAGAGGCAGCAGTGACTCGAGCATTGAGAGGAAAAACATGAAAAACCTTTTAAACTGAGAAGTGTTCTTTATTTAACAGTGGACTTTTGTGTACATGCTGAAGCATCTGTCCAGTGGGATTGCAGAGTCTTCATGAGGAGATAGTAAATCAGTGGATCCTAAACTTTTTCTGGACAGCCCCACTTTGGAATCTGAAATAAGTTCTCACCCTACACCCCACGGTCATTTTTTTGGTTAAACTTTATTTAAATAAAGGTCAGTATAATGGCATCAGCAAACTATCTGTGTAATATTCCTGAAGAAAAAAAATCATATTCATTGAATTCAGTTTAACTTCAAAATTTTCCAGAAGCTGTCCGCGTCCTGCCTTCTGTGTTCATCACAGTTTTTAAAAGAATGCATCAAGGCCGTCGTCAGGAATCAATTCGAAGGATTGTGAAAGTTCATTGCTGTCAGGAAAAAAAAAAATGACTTGTGAAGTATTTTGCTGTGGCAGGAATCTCAAAGACATGCAAAAGACAAAACAAGAAAAATTTCAGCTTCAATAACCTAGCAATTGAAGGCTATTGTGTACATGGTGTCCAGCCAGCCATCTGCAGAAATATCCTGAGCAAACTGAATTACTGCTTTTGTTGATGTTCACAGTTCGAAAAAGACATTTTCAATGAAAATTTGGGTTCTAAAATAGTCACATGTTCTGGCGTACCTGCACAGACACTGCTGCCTGTTAATTGAAGCAGATCTGGCTCCTGGGATTGTATGTGTAATTATGTATATTTAAGTTATAAAGTTTTTTCCTGTTGACATTGCGATGAGTAATTACAATTTGAAAATATGATTAGTGCAGACATTGATTTCCCTTTTCCCCATTTCTAACTTGTCACAGATATGGAAATAGGTGTAATTTATGACTGCTCTCTTCCAAAGCACTGAAAGCGGTCCAGCATGCACAAAAGCAGGTCCTCCGCTAAGCAGCCATCCACTGCTTTTCCTGCTGTGACAGGTCAAAATGTCAACTGTTATTGCTACTGGTACTTTGTACTGTATCTTGCTGAAAGGACTCTTATTTTAATAAAGACAATTTATGTACAGTCTGAGAAATTGACACTCCAGTCCATTTTGCATAGTAACTGTGTTTTTTTTTATTGTCTCTGTACAAAATATACACATTTGAATATGTTATGCAACCAGTTTAGGCTAGCTAGACAGTCAGTACCACGGGTTAGTAGGTTTTAATTGTTCTAGACACAGTACATGCGGGTATAGACAGGTTTTCCTTGTGTTTTGGGGGGGAAAGAACATAAAAACTGCGGGCAGGAACAATCAGAGTCAAACCATTCTTCCAGAAAATATAAATGTAAAAACTGCAAAACATAAAAATAAGAAATTGCAGGGTTAGAAGTGCATATTTTAATCAGGGCCTTAGTGCACCCTTATAGTGTGCTCTGAGAGGAAGGAGAGGTTGGGTGAGTGGAGAGTTACTGTGGTAGAGAACATTATTGCTATTTCATGTTAGTCTCAGCTTTTAAGACACTACCATTGATTGAATTATGGCCCGAGTGCCTTACACTGTGTAGTTCTAGCGTGAAAAGAAGCAAATAAGTGGTTGCAAATTGCTGTAAAAATAATTAATCGGAGCCTAATGTACGGGTTTACAACCTAAAATTGCACTTGACAGTTGCAGGTAAATCACATGTAGTCTACCTCCTTTTATTTCTGATTGCCCCTTGTCCAACTTAACACATAGTAACTCCCTCTCTCTCCACCCACAAGTGGGTTAAATTTCTTACCTTAAGTGGTCTTATGTAGCGTTTTAACTGATATCTTCTCTTTGGTGTTACAGAGAAAGGGAGAGTAGGAAATGGGGTAAACAGGGGGAGGGCATAGAAAAATAAAACTATTAAACCTTGTCTTGCACTTGCTACACACAAACACTCTATGCCTCTTTGAAATTGGAATAGTCTGATTTAATGAAAAAAGGGTTTGGAGATTGCTGTTTTTCAAGTGGTAGAACCTGTGACAACCACATGACATTTCAGTTACAAGAAGTTCACAAATACAATCTGCAATCTAATAAACTTTTCTTTGAATGTATATTCATAGACTAGTACAACTGTGGTATGTCATTCCCAGGTTGAGAGAAGCTGCTAGGGTCAAAACGGCTCATTAAATTATAGTGCAATCCCCACATTGTACTGTCTAATATCACACCACTGGGAATGCTAGAAAGTGTACAACAGTCAATAGACAACTACTGTTAGGACTGTAATACTTTGGAAGGCCGGGAATTACTCTACCAAAATCCCATGAATGAAGGTGGGTGTTGTGTCACTAAAGTCTTACATTTGTAAGATCGATGACATCTCCTTCTGTTATACATGCACGCACACATACACAAAGGGTGAGGCACCTGTGAATGACTAGGACAGCAGACAGACGAGCAGACTTTGGAGTATCTCTGTAAATACATAATTAGATATAAGTGACATCATCATGCGATATTGAAATCAGTTCCTTGTGGAAAAGAGCGCGCTCGAAGCTCCATCTGTAAGACAGGATCGCTTGGCTCACCAATTTGTTGGTTGGTCCCTCAGGAAGTGTCTTTTTCCCTCTCGTCCACCAGGTGGCCGTAGATTCATTTCTATTTTTATGGCCAGGACATGAGCAGTCTTACAGCTCAGGGAAGGTGTTACCCACATGCACAGAGGCACGATCAGATTCACAATGCCAAATCTCAGCCATCACGGAGAAAAGGGGAGAAGTGATCTGAGATCAAGTTTTAGGGACAGCTTCCTCCTTCTGAGTTCAAGGCTGTGATAGTCCCTCCATCAGCAATAGTAAGAAAAATTCAAATAAAACAGGCAGGGGGGGTGTCAGGTGTGCAGGTGGCTGTGAGTCCACTGCTTGCTTGCTTTCTCTGTGTCTCTGGGATAAAACATAAGGTTCTGCATGATGAGAATGGGCGCTGGGGAAACTCCTTGCTCGGAGGAAGCCACTGGGGGTCCAGTTAGAGGGAGGGGGGCCCTCTCTGTGTCCTCAGGACTCAGCTCTCAACAGAGATGAGCGCAAGCTTGCAAGTCAGGAGACAGCCACACACACAACACACACAGTCAAACTCCTTCTCTCTCTTCAATCCAGATCCCTCTTACACACCCACACCCACGCGCACACACACATACCCCTCCCTGGCACCAGTGTCCTCACTGGTCCAGATGTTTAGATGACATTGTCAAACAGCTGCATGGACTGCATGATGTTCTCATCCTACACAGAGACAAGAGATGTGCATAAGAAGGTGTGCGTATATCATCATACAGAAACAGAAATGCAGGTTCCAGCTGCATGATTAGCACGGTGGGATTCTGAAGAAGTGCGTTTAGTAAAATGTCTTCTACTGCTTTCTACTTCTTTAGGATTTGGAAATTTCTACCTTTTTGCATGACTCGATGAACTCATCTATGGTGACCACCCCATCTTTATTCCGATCCATTTTCTGAAATGAAAATACAACAACCAGGGATTTTTTTCTTTTTTTTTTTTTTGGCCAATAGCAAATTTGTTTATCCAAAGAACAGTATTGGTGCCATCAATATTTCTGTTCTTTTAAACAAGCATTAAATGGGGGAATGCAAAGATTGTTGTGTTTGACCTGGAAGAAGCTCTCCACATGTTCTCTCGGGGCATCGTCCTGCATAGTGGGGTATGTGTACTTCCCCATCATGTCATATATGGACTTCATGATGTCCAGCATCTCCTGCAAAGTGCACAGAGAAATAGAGAAAATAATATTGAGGATGTGGAAAACAATAATCATTGATGGTTGATTTTCAGATGTCATACATTTTTTTTGGATAACAAGTTTTTTATTGTACTATGTTTGCTTTTCACTCGTTTCATTGAAAAAAAAAAACGAGTAATTAGTACTTGTTAGTTTTACTCTTAACAGGTAAATATAGCATCTTTAATCATTTTCTTTCATTTCCAATCAAATATGACATGATTAAATACTCTGGTAAGTGGTTGCCAAAAATCTTCACATACTCCCAAAAAACTGATGATGAGTTTACCGAACCTTTTTGGGCATTACAGCAAATATATTCAAAGAAACCAGAAAAGCAGTTTAACATAGTCATGCGTGTATCACCTCTTTGGTGATGCAACCATCCTTGTTCAGGTCATAGAGGTTGAATGCCCAGTTTAGCCGGTCATTAATGGTCCCTCTCAGGATGATAGACAGGCCGAATACAAAGTCCTGAGACAAAAGTGGAAAAAATTTCCTGCATTTTGTAGTCTTTACTTAAATGTTGACACAGTAAATAAAGTCAAACTTTTATCACAGCCTAATCTGCATCTGTACAAATACATACTTGTATGAAAACAGCGGTGGTCAGAGATTTCAGAAGAGCACACATTTTCCTTTATTCCTCAAGAGAAGCTGATGTAAGAATAGAGCTTACCTCGAAACTAACTGAGCCGTTCTTGTTCGTGTCGAAGGCTTCAAACAGGAAATGTGCATACATACTTGAATCTGCAAAGGTAGAGACTTACAGTAACCCGTGTGCCCTCAAAACATGTCTTTGAACGGCTATGATTAGCAGCGCTCTAAATATAGAGTAGATATAAAAATAATTTCAAATACAACTGGAGGCGAGTGGTTAACATTTCATCAACCCAAATATTGTGAAATGAAAAATCATTTTATCTCTCTGCACTGCGCATACCTCAGTCCAGCCAAGCAGATTTATTCAGTCCAGCCAAGCAGATTTATAATAAGTTAATTATATTCGCTTCTTGCACGTTTACTTTAATTTGTTTGGTAAATAAATTAAAGTACTGGCACTGTTGCACCTCTTCAGGCTACAGAACTCACCTCCCTGAGGAAAGAACTGGGAGTAAATGTTCTTAAAGTTCTCCTCATTGACCACACCACTTGGACACTCCTGGGATCAAAAAATGTATATATATTAAAAAAAAAAATTAATTCCTATATTGCTTAGGATATGCAAATATATGCATGCATGCATGCAACTAGAACTGGTATCTTCTATCTTCAGACCTACATTTTTGAAGCCCCTGTAGAGAACTTGCAGCTCCTTTTTGGTGAACTTAGTTTGCTCCTGTAGCTTGTCCATGCTTTCAGGGCGATGGCACACAGTGGATAGCTCAAAGTCATCTTCCACGCTGTCTGTGAGGGACAGATAAGTCTCAGTTAGCCTCGACACCATATCAACCCCTAGCATAGCCATGACCTGGCCAAGATATTTTACTGAAGTTATCAAACTGATCTTGAGCTTATCACATAGTTTAAATCTTATACAGCAGACATGGAGAATGTTAGTCATTATTCTTGATATTTTACTGAATGAAACATAAACAGTTTTCCATACTGTACATAACTGTCAGGTTACTAGATCTATCAATTTCCGCACATCTTTGTAGCATCTCAAGTCTTGTCTGAAAACTTAAGCTCAAGCACACTACAGACAATGAGTGGCCTGTGAGGAAGTGAGAGAAGAGGTTTATCATTGATAAAAATGGACAGTAAGAGACATTTAAAAAGTACAGACACTGGCAGATTTTCTTCATCCCATTCACATTCTAACTAGAAACTACTAACTTTCACCTGACTGACCTCTATAAGCCTGGTATTTCTGCTAAAGCACGCACACACACACGTTCCAATATCCAAATATACAGCACACGCCTCAAATCACAAAAAAAGAAAACCAGGCCTGACCCATGAGCCACAGTACCAGCTGGTTGTAGCGTTTTTGGAGTCTGTAAGGCTGTATATGGATTTATGTGGCGCCTGAAAGTTTTGATGTGACTGTATCCACACAAGTGTCTGTGCCAGTCTTCTCAATTCATTAAAGAGGCTGGTAAAAGAAAGCAGAGGTGTATAGAGAGTGAAGGAGCACTTGCTTTGACTGATTGAGGGGGTAGTCGAAGGCTTGCAGCACGGCAGCAGCTTGAGGAATCGCTGCTTTATGGTTTTTTTGCTTTGGCTGGTAGAAGGGTTACCTGAAATCACCAACCATAGCACAAAAAGTTAGATACACATACACGCAAGTCTGTGAGTTACTTCTGTTTTCACACGTACACACATGCCTGTAAAATCATGCAATGGACAGATTCAACAACAGACGGGTTCATGCTGCTGACTTGGCTTGGCAAAGGGAGACCACAACTTCAAACTGTAGATTTTACCAAACGCACTCAGCTTCACCCCAATAAACACACAGTTTACTTCATCAGACTGACTCGTATCACAATGCCATGTACAGCACACTGACTTTAGGAATACCAGTGCCGAGAACAGTTCAAAACATAAACCACTTTTGGAGTCACATTCAGCTTAAACAACAATGATAATGGAAAGCAATCTGCAAGAGGGCCTTACAGAAAAACAACCTCAGCCAGAGCCAGAGCTTATTTTATGTGTCACAAACTGAATATTAGTAGACATAAAACACATGGGCACAGATAAACCTGGGTACTTACTGCAAAGGAGCCCACATACCCCTTTAAGGAGGACCCCACCAGTCTAAGGGATAATGTAGACCATGATGGGCTGAAAACCAACACAGCCACCGTACCCTCACTGATTTATCTCACGATTGTTATGCCTCACCCTGCAATCTTTCTGCTCTGTGGAGCAGACTTGTGGCTCTGGCATCATTTGCAACCAGAACAGGCAGAGCACACTCTCCAAGAATACCAGATTTGTGTATCGAGCAGCCCAGAAGAGGCTCAGCCCTAGGCACCAGGGTCTGCATGTGGGTAAGTAAATTTTTCCAAATAGAGCCTTCACCTGACAACAATACAGACACAACTATCAAATACTTGGCAAGCAGAGAACTGTACAAAAATGAATCAGAAAATTTCGAGAGTAACACACATGAAATTAATTATGGAGTAAGTGGAACCATAAAGTGAATGAATGAATTAATGACCTTTATGATATTTTAATATCTTTACTTCCAGAAACCTCCAGAAGAGCTACTTAATGGACTTTGGGATAAGTGTTTCATTAACTACTTGTAACTTTTTTATACGCTATTGTTAGTCTAATTAAAGTGTATATCAACTATAGCTGTCAAAGAAGTGAAGTCAGTGTGCAATGCAATTTGCAAGAGACAGTAAAGAAGCATACAGTAATGTATCAATACTACTAAATTACTAGTTAAACCTACATACAGTAGTGCTCCAAAACCAGACTATTTGTGACACTGAAATCAATATATTAGCACAGCAAATGCTAAATCATAACATCTATGTTTGGAAACTCTCTTGGGTCGCATTACAGATTGCAGTTTTAACTCATTAGCATGTGTTGTACTGATATGAAGGCCAAAACAGACACACAAACAAACAGAAATGAACCAAAAAAGAAAAAAAACCCCATTGTGATATGTACTGCCTATGCTCCACATGGAACACTGAGTTTTAAATACTTGTGAGACCCATAAAAAGCAGAATCTACTGGAGACTGTCAGTGATTAGATGTGCTTGTTTAGAGACACATTTCCCTCTCTACCTTCTAAAAGCCCTCCCTCCATCTTTGTTATTTTGTCTATATTTTTGTTCTTTTCTGGTGTTAAAATTTCTTGTTGTAAACACACTTCAGATGTCATGGCTAAGACTCTCCTGAAATAGAGATATTTGATCTCAGAAGCATTAACCTGAATATGCACTTCTATCTATCTATCTATCTATCTATCTATCTATCTATCTATCTATCTATCTATCTATCTATCTAAATGCAGTGCTTAATATCCTTCATATTGACTGAAAGAGTCCTATGTCAAAAACAAGTAGGTTACTGCACTCCTTAAGCTACTGAAGTGACAATTTGTTCTCCAGCCTTTGAAGTTAAAATTGTTTTTTGAGTGGCAGTGACAATGAGACCAGAAATCCTTTCATTCTGGCCTGAGTAGGCAGAAAAGTAAAAAAAAAAACTGTGTTCCTCAGTTATTGTGCAGCATTATGATGCTCTTACCCAGCATGCCCTGTAGTGATTTGCAATTAGAGCTCATAGCTTCCCTCAGGGCACACTGACAGACCATCACAACACTTCAGGAAATAAGAAAACAGCTCTATTTTTAGTAAATGGTAGCAGCACATCTCTGGCGATGTTCAGTAACTTTTGAAGAAACTTCATAAACTTGAGAAATCTGAGGATTTTCACAAAGCACGGAGAAACCACGTGTAAGCCCTCAACAGTGAAGACAGCAAACATAATACAGTTCAGAGCATCAGGGATGCACTGTACAGCTTAGAGACTGCGCAGGTCTAACACTGGAACTTTTAGTTATGATCTCCAGGAGTGAAACAGTGCAGAACTACATTTGAAAAGTGGTTCAGTTAGTTCTCCAAGCACCTTTGGTTTCAAATGAGTTCTGGGACCTTTAGCTTTGCCTTCCACTTCTCCTCCCTCTTTTTATTCTAAACTGCAATCCCACTAGTTAGAAAGGTTAGAGGCAAAAAATCAGTGCAGCAGAGGAATTTCCCATAATGCCTCTTCTGTTACAGCCTTGCTGTCTGGTAAAAGCTTAAATGTTCCAAACAGCATAGTCCCAGTCTGCCATGCAGCCTTAAAAATGTGTGGCCTCAGGGTATGCTGGTGGCACCGTGGGTAAGACACATTTCGCATAGCTGCAACCTGCTGGTTCGATTCCTTTATTGCATACGATACCCCTCAGTCTCCCTCCCCATTTCACGTCTGCTTCACTACTGTGCTCAATCTAAAAATGCTAAAATGCCCTCACCTTCCCCCGAAAGCAAAGCAAAACAAAACAAAAAAAAAAAAAAGAGAGATCTGCAACCTTCAAACCCAAGCCTGAAGACACCACCGGTGGCCTTTCTCAGCCTTACCAAAGCTCTTTCTGGAGGTTTACAGCATCCTCTCCAGAGAATGCTGTAAACCTCTGAATGACGAGCAAATGGAGTTTGATGTATAGAATCAGTGGAGTATCACTTTAAACCAAAACAATGAGAATATTTTAAAATGCAGCTTCTCATCCTATTAAAATGGCACATATAGCCTACGTCTGATTATGATGAACAAGGATTTGAATGAGCTGCAGTTTTAATGCTTTGCACTTACATGTGACAGGCACAGATACACCAAACATAAATAGATCTCTCTTTCTATCTCTCACACACACAGACACACACACACACAGACACACGTTACACACAGGACCATAAATGGGTGTGACAAACATAACAGCTAAGCAGTGAAGAAATTAGGCTAGAACTACTTCATGTTAAACTCAAACACAGAAACACTCATGATTACAGATGTAGACGCCCCCCTCTCCAGGTAAGTGTTTTCTTCCTACTTCTCCCCCCTGACTCTATTTATCATTTTAACCCTTTCTGTGCCTCTTTTTTTTTAACCAATTCTCTTACCTGCCATGGAAATGTCGATAAGCCCCAGAAAGTGCATCAGTTTGAGGGAACTGCAGACCACCAGGAGGATGCCCACAGTCTGCAGCCCCTCCACCTCCCACTTGTCTTGAAAGAACAGATGCATCCTGTCCCCCTTCCTCTCCCTCTTTTCCTATCAACAAAAATCTTTCTCTTGCCTAGGGGCAACCGCGCCCCCCCTCAGTTTCCAGCCCAGAATGCAATGTCTTTGTCTTCAGTCTCTCCTCTCAGTCTCCAGCTATATCCCGGCGTTCGGCCATCCTAACTCCGCACAGCTCCCCACCCGCTGTCTTCACTGAAGGTAGATTGTTATTCTCCTCATTTCTTCTCCGAGAGTGGTAAGTGCGTGGCAGCAGGAATTTCGACTTGGTACTCCACCCCCACCCCCTCTGAGGCTGTCAAAGGTGGTTTAAGTTCCAGGTGAACTTCGGACAATGCACTGTGTGTGTCCTGGCAGGTTGGTAGCAATTGTTTTCTGACTCTCTGGTTTTCTCGCTACTGACTCAAACTCTGTGTTCTTTCTGCCTGTCCTCCCTCTCTTTCTTGCCTTACCTCCGTCACTCTCTTACTGCTGTGTCCCTCCCCATGCTTAATTGGGTCAGTGATGGAAGTGAAGGTAGGAAAGAGGGGGTTGAGAAGTGGAGGCAGGGGAAAAGATAGAGTGGTACTACTTGTAGGTGAAGAGGGGAAACAGAAAGGGAGAGCCATATGAGAGACGGATGAGAAGAATGAATGGGGAGATAAGAAAGGAAGAGAGAAAGCAAAAGGAAGGGCAAGATGGAATGGTCAAAGACAAATAACCATGAGAATAGCAAGGACCAAATGCAAAAACAAATAACCACTCCAAAAGAGGCATTTATGGAAAATATAAGGATAAATTTAGGCGAGGAAGAAGCAGCGAAAGACTTAACAGAAGGGAGGAGGAAAACTGTGACGACAGAGTGGCAAAGCATCTGACCCAGCAGTGACTGTGGACGAACTCACAGATGTGGCAATCTCCCCCGAGTATCAAGTCAACATGCGTGCACACACAAACACACAGCCTGGAGGCGAAATCTGGCTATCAAGTATTGCATTTGAAATCCAGCACAGCATGGAACATTTCAGCTGGGATGAGATCTATGGCTGTCACATCTGGCACACTGACAGCCAAACACAGACAGACACAGCGTCTAAAGAGCTGGAACGAAAAAAGAAATAATGGAACCACGAAGATTGAATGGCATGTTGACAACTTTCCGCTGGGATTTAATGTACCAGAGGGAATTATGGAACTGATTTAGACCTTTTAACCTTTCAACAAGGTGCACAAGGCAACATAATGAGTACAACAGGTAAAAATGTTATGAGCCCTCCGAAACATATTGTAGAAGGTATACATGATCAAGGAAATTATTTTCCAAAGATGCCTAGAGACATCCCAGCTGAACTAACATTGGATCCACTCCTGACCTTATTACTATATGTGGATCTGTTATCAGCATATGTAGCCAATCCATACTGAAGTTATTTTCCTTGTTTGTCAGTGCAAAAAACTGAGTGTGTGTGTGTACTGTGAAACCTAAAATTAAGTAATACCTACAACAGATTCCTGTGAGTGGTGGTAACAAGATAGAAGAACTGTAGCATAAAAATTGCAAAAAGTCCTTCAAAGAGAGTGACAAAATATGTAATTCATATTTTGTTCCACAACAACGCATTTTTACTTTTTCTAATGAAATGCTCCTGTCACCAGGGCAACATTATTTTTTCTTAAAAACAGTGTTGCACAAGTGTTGCAAAAACAAAAACAAAAACCCTGCTTTCTCAACCACAAGATGGTTCAGATATAGGCACAAAAACAACTTGCTTCTTGTATTGGAGAGACCACAGTATATATATTTAAATACAGTAAGTACTTACAGCTAGAGTAGGCTTGTGGTCATGGCTAGAAGAGACAATATTGTATTTTTGTAGGAAACAGGAAGACAACAATGGTCTTGAGCCCAAACTCAATGTCCACACTCAAAGACTTACAGACTTTGAAGTTGGTGACAGCTAAGTCTGTGAGGCCTTCGGGCTCTCCCACTGTCAAATCGTCAGGTGCATGACAGTTTGAGTCCTTTATGTGCACTTTCCCTAAGTCTGCATTTCTGTGTACTTTGCCTAGGGTAACTGTCCAAAGTTTATTATGCTTTAACATTAAACACCGCGCTGCAGGAAAAAAAGTAGAGTTTATTGATCAATTTTTAAAAAATCATTGCTTGATGATGAAGTTTTGACAAAAAACAGATAAATTAATTATTTAAAATAATCCCTTCTTTGCCTCAGCATAGCAGGACACAGGGAAATTTCGAATGACAGTTAAGTTAGATAGTCGGTAACTTAAGTTTCCTTGGCCAAGACGAGGCAAACATTTTAGGAAGGTAACGTCACATATGTCACAAAGTGCTGTCCCATTCCTGTTCATACCATTTCAAGCCCTTATGAACTTGCACACTCAAGCAGTACTCACCTTAAGCCTCCACTCCATCAAAAACAATTAATGTTCTTTAAGAAACTACGTGAGGAGTAATGTTGGAATATTCAGCACACTAAAAGCTTCATTTTAGCTTTAGGATGTTGGATGTAGAGAACATACAAAGTGCTTCTTCTGTCTGTTATGTGATGGCTCTTTATAAGCCAGAGTAATTCAAGAGAATGTTATAGTCAAGTGAGACTTAGAGGTGCATACAACAGCTGATGCTAGAGCAAACCTGTGAGATTGGAACAGAGACAAATTCATTCACTTTGCTATGCAAAACCAGAGTTCATGTTCAGTGTCAGAAACTGGGCAGTCACTGTCATCTAATGTTTCCATTATTGTAAAGCAATTAAGCTGTAATGACAAGAAAAAACATATTTTAAAACCAAGGTATGGAGAAGAGCAACTCTGAAGGTGTAACACAACACCAGGTGCCACTCCTGTCAGCTAAGAACAGGAAACCAAGGTTACAGTTCACACAGGCTCACCAAAACTGGACAACAGAGGATTAGAAAAACAAAGCCTGGCCTCAAGAGTCTTCAATTTTGCTGCAACATTCAGATGGAAGAGACAGAATTGAGCATAAACAACGAGAAAGTTGGATCCATCCTGCCTCGTATCAGTGGTTCAATCTGCTGCTGGTGGTATAACAATGTGAGGGATATTTTCTTGCCATACTTTGGCCCCTTAGTACCAACTGAGCATTGTTCAAATGCCAAAGCCTGCCTGAGTATCATTGCTGACCATTACTTTATGACCACAGTGGACCAAATCTCTGAGGAATGTTTCCCTGTTGAATCTATGCCATGAAGAATCAAGCCAGACCTGAAGGCAAATGGGGGTCCAACCCAGTACTAGCAAGGTCTAGTTAATGAAGTGGCCAGTGAGTGTATTACCTACTGTAGTACTGTGGATGTATTTATGAACAAGATTAATAGAATACGTAACATAGTTTCCTAAATACTGTGACATATTCAGGCCAGTAAACTCAAATACAGTCAGCAGTCAGAGAGTCAAATCAAGGATAAAAGTGCTAAAGATCAAGGCTGGTCATCCCATACCTGTCATTATCTCTTATGTAAAGCATTATGATATCTGTCATTTACCAAGGAAGGAAGGAAGGAAGGAAGGAAGGAAGGAAGGAAGGAAGAAAGAAAGAAAGAAAGAAAGAAAGAAAGAAAGAAAGAAAGAAAGAAAGAAAGAAGAAAGAAAGAAAGAACGAAAGAAAGAAAGAAAGAAAGAAAAGAAAGAAAGAAAGAAAGAAAGAAGAAAGAAAGAAAGAAAGAAAGAAGAAAGAAAGAAAGAAAGAAAGAAAGAAATCTCCCCTTTAACTTTGTTTCTCTCCTAAATATTTGCTCAAACATGATGGCTCTGTGATTCCAGAAATATTGTAAGGCACTGACCTTTGATTTTACTGTTGCAGTTGCTTCTAATAATGGTAACAAAGTTTAGCTTACTTTGCTGTTGCACTGTTTGCATCCCCGTATGCATTGATTTGGTGACTTGTAAGTCAAAATATGTCTAGACATCTAGGTTACTGTAAAATCCGAGTGGGCTAAATTTGGTTGAGAAGTGAGGTTCTTTTTAGACATATGACATATATACAGCATATCTTTTGTTTCAACAAAGGACATGTATATATGTATATATTTGTATGTCTACATCTACCTAGCTGCTTCACTAATGTTTTATAATAAGAAATATGCAGAACTCACACTGGAATTTGCATTTACTATGCCAGTCCAAAGATGAGAAGACTCAAATACAGGACACCAGCAGACAATTTCACAACTGGGAGGAAATGTTTTGATATTTAGAAGTGCTGATTTGATGAATGAATATAGGTGTTCCCGAATAAAACAGAAGTAAAACCAAGTGGAAAGCAACAAGGTGAGTGATTTCAAAAGAAAACTAAAAACAACAGCACAAAAAAGAGGACTTCTCTGTGTCAGTGTAAACTTTTAAAGCAAATTTAAATGATGAATTTAAACTTTACGTGACAATGCCAGGAGACACTGGAACAGTTTCTTGTCAGTGATGGCCCTCAGCAACCAATTATCAGCTGACACTGCCAGCTCTTGAGCCAGACCATTACCGTGGCTTCAAACAGAATGGCTTTCACCAAGTATGTATCAAGCTGCAACTACAATAGCTGGAGATGAACCAACTTGTTACACTTCATTTTCATTTTCAGTTTGACATTGCCTCCACTCTAGCTGGGAATTTGGGAGGGGATTTAATTTTCCATAACCATTTACTAGAGACCAACGTATCCACCTGAATCAAAGGTCCTTTTTAGTTGATACTCATGCATAGTAATTGCAAAAATTTGGTTTTAAGAAAGGCACAGAGTAAAAAAAAAAAAAAAGACTACTTCTTCCATCTTCTTCCTATTACTTCCGCTTTGGTTCCTTGTATTTCCTATTCATTAATCCACCCACTCTGCTCAATGGCCCGATCATTTTCAACTGAGAAACTGTTTCATGTCACCATACCAGATGAATTAATTACTTTGGTGAAGTGAAGGGGGTTAAATGGTCCCAGGCAAATGCTCGTACTGATTTTGGATTTAAGGAGGCTTTAAGGTTTGGATATGTGTCAGAAGGCCAGTGAATAACAGCTCTGATTGACAGTTGACTCGCCTCCTGCTCTCCCCTGGCCCCCAAAATCATCCCGTCAGTGATTTTTTATTTTTTTTTTAACCTCACCCTTATGTATAAAGGCTCAAGGAGTTATGTTTTAAGAACCTCACTGGATGCAAATTTGACTGGCTCATGATACTGTTCATGTCACTGTGTAGCTAAAAGTTCAGCTTCAGGATGAGGTGGTGAGAGGTGGATTTACATATATTTACAACATACTAACATACTCCAAATCAGTCGCACTGAGAAGCTTCTCTGCATTTAAAAGTTAGGTAAACAAAATCCCAATTAAGCCCTTCACACAATAATTGTCGCTTCAGTTTTAATCAGATGAAGTTTCTATTTGTTTGGAACCTGACAGTCTGTGTCATATAATTAGCAGGCTAGTGTAATCTTACAAACTGCTTCTTTTTTCCCCCCTCTGTAACCACTCATCACCTGAAGGTGTTCAAAGGGCAGTGACGTTCCTTCAGTTTGAGAAATCTCTGATGAAAGCTTTTTTCAGCCTAAGCTGTTTATGTCTCGTGCACATGAGGAGGTGACAGCCGTAATACACTTCATGGGATATGATGACCAACATTTACTTGGAAGAATTCTAATCTACAATAAATGCTGACACCCTCACACATGCGTGCACACTTAGACTGTAATAAAATGTTAGGTTAATCAGTCTTACTTGATTAGTCTCTATGAGGCATAGTTTGCCCGAGGCCAGACACACCAAGTAATTGAAACACCTCCATATTTAGACGTCTACCTGGGCAATTATTCCTCTCAAAACTGATTAAAATGTCTAAGAGAGAGCAGAGGGGGGAGGGTGTGTGTAATATGTGTGTGCGAAAGCGTGCGGTGAAGGAGACACAGAGGAGGTCATTGACAAATGGTGCTCAAAATTGGCTAGTGTGTTTCCAATTAGATAAGTGAAATAAGAGATCCATTTGCATAGATCATTAGCTTTTGAGGATATTTTTAATACAGCAATGTGGGACAAAAACAGATTCTACTGAAGCAGAGTCCTTTCAGAATAAACTACAGAGACCAGCTAATGAACATTTTTCTTTAGAAAGTGCACACAACCCCATGAGATGTAATAATTGCTTCTTTATTTTTGTAAACATCAACAGCATCTGAATACTTATAGCCACACATCATCTTTTGCTCATGTGACATTTAATGACAGAGACTAAGATCATTAAAAAGCGAGATCTGTTGCAGTTTGTGTTTAACAAATAAATGATTCTGTTCATTTTGTTAAATTAAAAGATTAAAATGAAATGCTTTAAAAAAAAAAAAAGTTAAAAATCAGCTTTGCTGAACATTCAGATGGCATAAGATGTATAAATTTCCTCTGAACTGTGATGTGCTCCAAACTATTATAAGATTATCATTAGTCTTAGTTGTTAAATAAAACAAAGCAAATAAAAAATATTTAAAATGAGTTGTTTGCAGCTTATTAAATGAAATGCGTTTAGGGTCTTTAAGGCACAAAGCTGTCAATTTATAAGCTTCACAAACTTCATATTGAAGCTAGTAAGCTGTAAACCTGTAGAGGGCAGTGCAAGGTAAGACATGTGATTAGCAAACCAGCAGTCAACAATGGTGTTCAACACTTTCTTTGTTGCTGTCCTTGATTTAATCCAGCTGAAGGGAGTAGTGGAAGAGAAATGAACGATCACAAGCTATTAATGATTTCCAATGTCATCTCTCTCTCTCTCTCTCTCTCTCTCTCGCAGACACATTCACAGCAAGATTCGTGGTTGCTATTATGGCGTTGTCTAAGATCAAAGCAGCAGCAGCAGACCAAACAGCATTAAAGTTGTACTTTGAAACCTCTGACACTCAGCTTTCATGCCTTTTTTTTTCCTGCTGCATCCTGTGTTTGTGAGTGGTGTAAAGCAGTCAATCTAAATTGGGTTTGCATCGCTGACAACAACCCTCGAAACCTATTTCTATCAAGTCATAAAACCTCTGCTCTGCTGTTTCCTGCCAGGAGCCAAATCAGGAAAACATCCTGTGGGTCGATAAGAAGAAGAAGAAAAAAAAAAAAAAGCAGAACAAAACTTTATCAGCTAACAGGGTTGGAATCTCAGCACTCCAAAGGTTTGGTTTCAGCTGTGGAAGGATTTGTTTTTAAAACGACCGCTAAAACGACTCTTGAGTTAAATTACTGCCACAGCAACTATATTACAGAGCAAACTACCTGCTTTCTCAGCCAAACAACACATTACTATGCTGGAACAAGAGACAGTGAAAGATGTACTTTGAGGAAACTCAGCCAACATGCAGCAGCCTACAGGAACAAAATCCCAAATGTTGACTGGTATCCTGCCATGAAGAAAGATCAAATTGGCAGTTAAATCAATGGCAGAACGACAGCCGCCTGTGGCTTACTTTTGTTGTTGTAGGACAGGATAAATAATAGTCACTGTCTGTCCAACATAAATGTGTTTCGTTGGCCTTCTTAATACTGTAATGTAAGAGTCGAGGACAGAGAAAATTAAAAAGAGAAGAATGAATCGAGAGCTGTGTTAACAGGCAGCACTTTCAATCTTTACTCCAATTTACATTCAACCCCTTTCTTAACCCAATAGTGTCACAACCATGCAAGACACAGTCATAACACTTTGCCGATGTGCGGCTGAGACCTGAATTATTCATGACCATGTACTCTGATGGTTACCTCTGATATTCCAATATGTGAAAGGACAGTGCGGCTTTACCGCAAATAATGTCTGCAGCCCATAAACGGAAGACTGACATAAGGTCATTAATTAAGGTGAGTGGGAGGGAATTCGTTTTAGAAGTCAGTTCTCTTACCATAACCACAGGTTCTTCTAACAACTGTCATATTTTTGCACTTCATCCCTTCAAAGACTTTATCTGTTATGTGCCTCACATCTCTGGCATTTTTTTTGTAATTATTATTATTATTTTTATCTTTATTTCAACTTATTTTACATTTTAGTGCTTCTACATTCTTTTGCACTTTTATTTATACTGTACAAATTCAGATTTCCATATATGTTTACACCATTCCGCCTCAAGTCTGAGAGTAACGTAATTTCAATCCTCTGTATGTCCTGGACACATGTGGTACTGACAATAACAAGACATTGACTTGACTTTGACTTCTACCCCAGCATAACCATTGGCATCTCAGAAACCTATTTCCTGTATTTTAATAGTGCCCATGTCTGCCTACTGTATGGCTTCTTGCACCATATTGCAAAGATACAGTATACTCAGTTGCTGCTTTTCTGCTCAAGCTACCAAACTATCTCAACAGAACGTCATTATTTTGGGTAATTTACAACTGGATTCAAAATTATCCAACCAAGAATAGTTCTCCTATTGTGTGCTTTGTTTGAGAGATCTGCTAAAGCTCGGTGGGTGAATACATTAGGGGGAAATAATTAGTTGATCCCCTGCTGAATTTGTAAGTTTGTTAACTTACAAAGAAATGAACAGTCAGTAATTTTTTATGGTGGTTTCGTTTGAATGGAGAGAGGCAGAATGTGAACAATTAACTAATGAAATGAGCTTCCTTCAAAGGGTGGCTGACCTCTCCCTAAGAGAAAGGGTGAAGTCATTTGGGAGGGGCTCCTCCACATCAAAAGGACCCAGTTGAGGTGGTTCGGACAACTAGGATGCCTCCTGAGCTCCTTTTTTGGTGAGGGCATGTCCTACCATGAGGAGACCCCGGGGCAGACCCAGGACACGCTGGAGCGATTGTATCTCTCAGCTGGCCTGGGAATGCCTCAGTGTTCCCTCAGATATGGTGGAGAAGGTGGTTGGTGAGAGGGAGGTCTGGATTTCTCTGCTTAGCCTGCTGCCACTGCAGCTTGGTCCCAGATAAAGAAGAGAAAAAAAAACATGGCATTAAAAATTATAAATTGATTTGCATGTTGTTGAGTGAAATAAGTATTTGATCCCCTACAACCTAGCCAGAATTCACAGACTGGCTATGTGCCCATATGGTACACAGATTCCAATCAGTCGATTGATTACAGATACTCCTCGTCATATGTGTAAATCACACCTCTCCACAGAATCAATTTCTTCCATTCCAACCTCTCCACCACCATGGGCAAAAAAAAAGGATGTCTTGGACAAGATTGTAGACCAACACAAGGGTGGAATGAGCTACAGGGCCATCAGCAAAAAGTTTGGTGAGATGTTGAAAACAAGAAATATAAAAAGACCATCAATCACTCTCATTTGGAAATCCATGCAAGTTCTTGCCTCATGGAGTGAGGATGACCATGAGAAAGGTGGTAGATCAGCCCAAAGCTACATGGAAGGAGCTTGTTAATGATCTGAAGGCAGTTGGGACCGCAGTCACCAAGAACACCACTGGTAACACACCACACTGTAATGGATTATAATCTTGTAGCACCCACAAGGTCCCCACCCCTGCTCAAGAAGGCACATATACAAGGTCATCTTAGGTTTGCCAGAGAACATCTAAAAGATTCAGCGAAGGCTTGGGAGAAACTGCTATAGTCAGGTGAAACCAAAAACCTGCCATGTTTGGAGGAAGATAAATGCTGAGTATGAAAGACCTCCATCCTCACAGTAAAGCATGGAGGGGGAAACATTATGCTTTAGGGCTGTTTTACTGCTGAGGGTTCAGGACAACTTCACTGTATTGAGGAATCAGTGGACAGGGCCACGTACCATTTTATGTACCATAAAATCTTGTTCTCCTTCACTCAGCCAGAACACTGACGATGAGTCGTGGATGGGTCTCCAGACCTCAATCCTATGGGTGGATGAATGGATATGCAAATACACCAGTATAATGAAATAGACACATCCGTCTATGCATTGATAGTTATTCATTTGTATATTTATACTGCACTACCAGACTCATGCACAATCCTGTACCCCTGTTTTGTTTTATTTGTTTTTCTTTGTTTTAAGAGCACTAAGCCTTTGTATAGCTTGGTTTAGATTATATATATATATAGTATAGTTTATATAATAGTATAGTTACTATATCTATCTATCGATCTATCTATCACTTTTAATGTGTTTTATTCTGGATTTTTGGTTGATATTCTTTCTGTCTCAATTAAAATGAAACTACCATAAAAAAACTGTTCATTTCTTTGCATGTGAGAAACCTTACAAATTCAGCAGGGGATCAAATAATTATTTCCCGCACTGCATTTCATCAAATGTGTGTCTTTTGTGCCTGAGAAACTGCTGAAGCAACTTACTTAGGAAATCAAATTCAACTTTTAAAAGCATACACAAACATTAAGGGGTTAAGCTGCATAGAGGAAAAGGTCTTCAGACATGAGGCTAAGCCATGCGAATGCAAATCTTTTGAATTCTAATAAGTGATGGAATTTTTTCTCAAGGGCAGGTTTGTGTGTGTGTGTGTGTGTGTGTGTGTGTGTGTGTGTGTGTGTGTGTGTGTGTGTGTGTGTGTGTGTGTGTGTGTGTGTGTGTGTGTGTGTGTGTGTGTGATTCATTAGTTTGTTCTCAATGTTATCATCTTTCTGCAGACATGTGTCAGTGGAAGAGCAATGCAACGTCAACAACTTCTGTCCTTTTATCCACAGAGCACCTGCCATACAAATACAGTCTCTCATTTACACACACATACACACATACACATGACCGCCATAATCAAATCAGGGGAAGGGGAGCCAGAGGAAAAAGACAGTGACAAAAGAGAGAGGAGAGAAAGAAACAGGGAAAAAAGAGAGACGGAGGGAGTGAAGGATGCAGAGGAATAGAAAGAGTTGTGTATTAAATATCCCAGGTCTGATCCTCCTGTGTCCCAGGCTCTCATCTTCTTGCTGGCTAGCCATCAGAGGGGCAGAGACAGAAAGAGCCTCAGACAAGGTCAACAAGGACAGTCTCCCTGATGCTCACTGCAGCTTTATTGCAGTTTATAAAGTTTGCCACAATCAGGATGCGCTTGTCCAAACCACTGATAGGCTAAATATCCAAAAGCTGCTGTTGTTTCAACTTTCCACAAAAGAGTTTAATGAAACGTTTTTCAACAATTCATTGCTGTGAAACTTATGAATTTCAGATAATGTTTTTAAATTTGTTTTCAGGCTGAAACAATATAGTGTCCTGAGACCCCTACAGTGGGTGTGAAGCAGCACACAAACACACACACACACACACACACACACACACACACACACACACACACACACACACACACACACACACACACACACAGACCCATCTGCCCTTATTGTAAATGGCCTTCTGTTGATAGGTAAGCTAATAGAGAAAGCAGTGTGTATGTGTGTGTGCATGTGCATGCATTCATGTGTGCTTTGTGCTTAGACACAAATGGGTCTTCTGCTGACTCCTAAGCCATTTACCTGCACTTATCCCTCTCCTTCATACTGTCATCATACTTCCTTTTCCATCAAATACACACTTGCACACAAGCAAGGCCAAATTGCCAAATATCCTCTTATGCATGAAAATTTGCTGAGCCTTGCTGTATACAGGAAGAGGATGTTGTTCCATGATGGACAATATAGTTTTTAGCAGATAAAAAATATACACATAGAAAGATCTGGCCATTCAGATATTAGATAATTATAGACATGCTATATTAGTTTTTATTTATGCATTTAGTAAATTTATGTGCTTTATTGTTGTCACATGCCAATACATCCTCACACCATACTTCAGTTCAGTTCAATTCAGTTTTATTTATATTGCGCCAATTCACAACAACAGTGCGTAAGTGCATAATAACATACTGGTAACAATATGAAAAGCTGCTTAGAAATTGTTTTATTAGTTAAAGGCAACTAAACTGTCATATGGTCAGGATAATTAAGTTAATATTTGTTTTTGTTGCCATTCATAGGTCTTATGATAAGATGAAAGCACATTTACCAAGCCACAGCATCTTGTATGTGCTCATCAATAAATCTTTCGAGAGCTATGATTTGAAGAGTTAGACCATCTCTTTAGCTGTTTAGCTACATATAAATTATTTACCTTGCAGTGGTGTAATATAAAATAGCCATGACACTCATGTTTGATTCTTCATTACAGCATTTACATAGAAAATATTACTGTGAAATTTAGTAGAAAGTTTTGCATTTTGCAGCCCTGATTCCTGGTTATTACACATTAACTATCACAGCTGTTTCTAGGTTATCACCACATTACTTGAAGTTTGCTTTAATACATGTTTGACATGGAATTAGATAGAAACAGGCAGTTTTAGTTTTTGCTGCCCTGATTCCTGCACAGAAACTACCAAACACAGCATTAAAGATAATATTTAAACTGTTACT
This sequence comes from Archocentrus centrarchus, assembly GCF_007364275.1. Lineage (NCBI taxonomy): Eukaryota > Metazoa > Chordata > Actinopteri > Cichliformes > Cichlidae > Archocentrus > Archocentrus centrarchus. The sequence continues at coordinate 18,049,424 of NC_044360.1, forward strand.
TCAAGCAAAGAAGAATGCTGGGGACATAAAGTAGTATTAATTCCAGCATTATAATACACTAATACTATCCTAATAATAACCCTAACCATTTGATGGCTAACAGGTTACAATATTACTGTTACTTATTGAGGTTGTCTCATGGGCACACATTTGTTTCCACATTATTATCCCCAGTATCTGGGCCCTTTTGCTCAGTTACATACATTTGTGCAACATTAATCAACTATAACTATTGCTGACAAACAATATTATTTGGTTATTACTTGGATAATACTTTGGTATTTAAGTGGTAATAACTTTCTATTTCCATATTATAGCATTCTTGTTTCCACATTATTACCCCACTATTACCACAATATTAGCAAGCTGTCATAAAAAGTGCAGCTCAAATAGACTCCAGTCCCCACATAACCCTGAACTGGGGATGGATGGATGGATGGATGGATGGATGGATGACAGTTTTAATGGATTTTAAGCAACACACAGCTAACACAGAAACAGCATAATTAAAGAATCTATCCTAAATATTTTGTACAAATTGAAGCACTGCTGTAAAAATTTCCCCTTGGAAATATTATGCACCTCAGTGACAAAAATCATCACATATTCACTGAACCCAAGTGAAAGTGTAAAAAGCAAAGATGACATTCTCCAGGCTGGTTTGACATATGGTTCACATCCCACTGTCAAATCAGGTATAAATTGATATTAGACATTAAAGTATCAAAGACCTTGCAGAAGTGATGAAGCAGCGTTTCAACATGTCCCTGACACCTGCTACCTCATCAAGCTCGGTGCCAGGCAAATTCATTCGAAAATCAAAGGCTGAAAGAGGCTGTGGTGCATGTGGCAAGATGCCACACCTTTCATTCATGAAGCGAGTGACCAGGAATACATTACAGCACACACGGTTGATCTTAGCTTTATTGTAGGTTATTAGTCACTGATATTCACTGAGATACTGCAAGAATTAAATCTCAGTGACAGGAAGAGGCAGAGTAAATAAACTAATATGTTCATCACTGGCAAACCTTCGTACAAAGATTTCTTTTGTGTCTTGAATACTGTAAGTTAAAGTCAACAAAAGAAAAAGGTGAAGGTGAAGGAAACTGCAGTGTTGATCGAAAGTCTTCTCAGGCACGCTGCCATCCAGCACAGGCCAGAACATCCCTTCAATTTCCACCTCATAAACTTCCAAAGAACAGACTCCAGCCATTAGCCATTAGCTTTAAATCTATCAGAACCTTGTAAACTTCCAGACTAGAGTGCACTTCACGCATGCTGCATGCATCCTCAATAACAAAAGAGTTTTCTCTCCTTTTCTCCACCAAAGTATGTGCATTAAGTTTGTGTTTATGTGTTTAATCACCGAAGGGTCAGTAGCACAGCTCATTAAAGTAATGAGAGTCACACAGTCTCCTTATTTTACTGGTCTCGCTCTGTCTCACCAGAAGATGACTCAGTATGGGTACAGCAAAATGAGTCTAGCAAGAGGGAGCAGAGAGAGAATTTCAAACCGCAATGAATATTTTATTTCTTTTCTTCTTTTTTATGAGAGATCAGTTTTCAAAATGGAGAAATACATTTTACCTATCATTTCATAATCTCATTTTTCTATTATATTTTTCATGATATTACCAATCCCTAGTGGTATCTTATCAAGGGAGTAATACAGAGGTAGTGGGGGTGGCAGTGGTGGTGGTGGGGTACTAATGGATAAACGAGATCAGTCGAAACAGCAGATACACAGCACATCATAATCTAACTGCGCTGGAAGTTGCATTTGGCATGAACATAGTGCACATACTCTGAGACTGATGTTGGTATATCACATGCTTATATATGGATTGGACCTAAACTCTTCAGTGACTCTGCAGATAGTCTGAGTGATGCATTCATTCTGCCATCTGGACTAAGTTCCTCCATTAAAAAAATTCATTAGCTTAAGTACTCACAAGGGAGTTGGCACACACACACACATACACGCACACACATATTTATTAAGGCTGCTATTTCCCATAAAATATGGTCAAAATATGCTGAAGACTGATGCCCTAAGTATAATGGAAGAACAAGTGGGGCCTCCACTGTGTGTCTGTGTGTGTGTGTTTGTTTCTGTGTGCCTAATTGGTATGTAGAGTGCTGCGCGCAGATGATACGTTTCCAAGAGGAACTTTATTGAGATGACAGAACTGTTGGCACACCGTGACTACTGGGTGCAGTCCAGCTGGTGCATCAGGGATGAAGAGTTTCTCCTATAGTGTAGCATCCAGAATAATCTATGAGAGCAAACTTTCAATCTGTAAGGTTTTTAATATTTAAATGACTCAAAATTGAAGCAGAGGTTCATTGGTATTAATAATGGGAAGAAAATTCAAGCTCTTGTTGGAGTGCTAAAGTTGCCTGGAGTGAACAGGGCACTGTGGGCAATGTCCAGAGGAAAAATAAATAAATAAATAAAGCAGATAATAGGAATGCGAATCCCATCTGTCCTGTTGTCACCAAGAGATGAAAGATAAGGAAGCGTGAACAACGTAAAGCAGATTGGACTAAACACAGGTCACCCTGATAAGGCAGGCCAAACAAGGCCTTGGTGTGTATTGACAGCTCCTGGAGGTAAGCCAGAGCAGAAAAAGGACCTTTCATTCATCAGTAATGAGCAGGTGCTTTTTGAGGTGTCGTAAATTTATTGCTCTGTAAATATTACATTTTTTTAAACTCTGATTAAACACCTTTAGTACTGCTTTGGTACAAGTGATTCAGTGATTAGAAAAGCATTAAAAAATTGTTTAATGAAAGTCTGCACTGATTTCAGTTTGTCAAGCCCCTTCAAACAAATCCTACAATAAAGCATGCTGGCTTATGATCTGCAGCAAAGAAAATGTTCCCTATTTTCCCTCTTTATACAACTATACATTTAGATTTTAAGCTAATGCGTGTACAAACAGTAAGGCTGACATTCCCCTGGTGAGACTAGTGCCTCTACACTGCACTCAGACCCACTCTGTCCATAGTGATATCGATTAAAAGGTAAAAGCACACACCCCTGGGGCAGAGAGAGGCCACACACACACACAGCTAAAGTTACTCTGTATGTGTGTGCGTGCGTGTTTGGGAAATAAGAGAGTGTGTTGCATGGCCCACTGTTGCACCGGTAACCCAAACCCTTAAAAAGGATTGCAACTCATTCAGGAGCAGAAGGAATGGGTGGTGCAGCTCAAACAGTTCATGCACACACTTGTACAAACAAATATCACCTAATCTCAGAAAAACTCAGATTTTATATAATTATCCCAAATCAACAAAACTCTGAAAAAAAGCAAACCACCATTACCTTCCCCACCGACGGGTTCAAACATCCCAAACTGCTCTAAGACTTTGATGAAGAGACCCATGACCAGGAGCACAGCAATCACCTCTAACCCATCCAGATTCAACATCTTGAGAGGCCACTGTTGGTCATCGCCCATGTGTCCAGGTCAGGCTGTGCAAACCTGTCCAGTTGTACTCAACCTGAGCAGTTTGTCCAACTTTAAGCCCAGCAGAGTTGTCTTCCACCTTCTTCCTCACTTTTATCCACTTTGACGAATCCAAAGTGTTCCAAGTTTGGAGGGATTTTAAAAAGTCTAGTCAACAATAACAGTAAGTTTAAGCGGCTGACTGCTTGGCTTGATGGGCGTTTCTCTTCTGTCGCCCAGAACCTTTCCTCACTCAACCCCTCTTATTTCCTGGTGAAGGCCATAACTACTTGAGCTACAGGCTGCCACATAGAGGTCCAGAATGTCCCAACTCTTGAGCTAAAGTTTTTAGGGTCCCCCCCCCCCAACCCTTCTCCCTTTCTTCTTCCAGGCCCCCCTGCTGACTGATGGAATCTATGGATGCGCTGCGCCTGCTAGTCCTTTGGCAATGGTTGTCAGGACGCAAGTGTTGTGAGGGGGAAAGAGGGAGTGAGTGAGAGCGAGGCGGCAGATAAAGAGAAGGGGGGGGGGGGGGGGGGGGGGGGGTGAGAGGGAGATGGCATAGAAAATGAGAGGGAGAGAGACAAACAGAGATAGATATACACACACACACACACACACACAGAGTGAGCCAGATTGTTTTGGGGAGGTGAGAGAGTTGAGGTATACCCTCCCTCTCCAGCGGCATTACCTTCATTGATTTGCCTAATGTGGTTTCCTTGGTAACTGAGACAGAGTGTTTAAAAGCAGAGTTAAGTAATGGAAAGAAAACATATTTATGTTCATCTTAATTCATTTCAATCGTGTGTTTTCACTGTAGAGACTGCAGCATCGGTTCTGCAGACGTTACTCCTGTCGGTCGATAGAATGTCTCATTAACTTTTTTAGTGTGGAGCTACAACGGCTCAGATTTCTGGCTCTGGTACAGAACATGCACAATGCTGAGATTAGAAGACTCTAACCTAATAATTTTAGGTGGCATGATATGAACTTTATAAACACGTTATGTACGGCTCAAAAATTAACCTACATGGCAGAAGCAGTTGAGAAAGCTCTACAAGAACATCCTACCTGAGGGCTGTTATTGCTTTGACTTGAACAGGCGAATCACCGTAGTGTGAGCTCACTGGTCCTTTGGCCAGATGAGCTAACCAGAAAGCTTCTAGTAATGAAAATATTTTCCTTTGATTCTAAATATCCATAAAGACATGTCTGTTTTTAGAGATGCCTTTCTGTAGTTTTTTCTTTAATACTAATACTAATATTACTACTTCTTTTAATGCTACTAACAGAGTGTTATAAGGTGCTTTGAGAGACAAACTAAAGAGTTTGAAAGCAACATTAATAATAAAAAAAAAGATCCAACAAATGTTGACTTGCGGAATGAAGACACAAAAATGTTTAATTTTAGATTAGTGATGGTTGAAAGTGAAGTTCAAATGCAGTGGATTTATGACAGAAAAATGTTTCAAGTGAATAAAAAACATCATAAATGTATTACACAAATGTAATAGAAAACTGGCAGACTAATTAGTTCTTCTTGACAAATATTTGGCAAGAAGAACAAGAAGTTCTTAATTTTTTTTATAAGAAAGAAGCAAAAATATTCTCCTTCATAAGGAAAGACTCGCTATGTGATTTGGTAGTTACATCACTCTAAAATCTTCCTCTCATTTGTCAGTCACGAGCTTAGGTTGGGATACCTAACGAATCAACTTGAATCAGTGCAGGCTGCTACTGTTACCCACCACCTATGTTCGGCTCCTCCCTGAATGACTCCCAGGGAGGATATCACTTCACATTATGCTGCAAAAATAACAGAGCTGGGAAAAGGTATGTTCCCTCTCTGTCTTATTGTCCCACTGTGTTTCCCTTTCTGTCTCTTTCTTTGGAAAGAGGAAGAGTACGACAGCACCGGCTTGACAAATATGCTGTGTCTGCTTCGACTTCTGCTCTTGTTTCTTTTTCTTGACATTCCTGTCTCTACATTTTCGACTGGCCAGTACAGTGGCATGCCTCGTTACTGTCACATAAACAGCATCATCATGGACATGGTGGGCCACACAAGCATGCGCATTTCAGACAAGGTCATAGGAAACCAAATCTTGGCCACTGTCGCTCTTTAAATAAATGGTGTCAAAGCAAAGAAACACTTCAGCACTCTAGCTGTTTTTTTTCTTTCTTAATTCCACAGCAGTGGTGTACTCAAACAGAGCTCTAATTGCAGACATGATAAATGTAAACAGAGAAATAATAAACCACTCACTTACAATAGAGCCAGAGAGAGGGAGAGCAAGAAACCTGAGCCTGACTTGGTTAAAAATGATTTCTCTGCCCACTTATATATCGAAGAGTTGCCATTCAAGGGGATAGATGGAGAGGCGGAAGGAAAGATGGGAGGCAAGATGTTGCCTGACACGTGGTGGCAGGGGAAAGTAATGAGAAGTAAGAAAAGACAGAAACAGAACAAGAAGGTACAAAGGAAGGACAAACTGAGGAGCAGGAGTGACTGAGGTCAGATTTCCCTGTGTAGCGATCTGCAAAGTGCAGAGGGAAGAGGCATCTATTCTTTATTACCCTCCAGCATCTCTCGCCTCCTGGAGGATTTTTCACCTCATTCTGGCTGTCACCATAGAAAATTGGACCTGCAGATGTGTCCTCTACTCCTCCGCTATTCCCCATACCCTACTTTCTCTGCTATTTCTCATCAAATTTACAGCTATGAAGACTTTTAATTTTAAAAGAAAGGACAACGCTCTCAATCAAAAAGCTTATTAAGTTCAAAAACTTGGTGCAACAGGTCTCAGAGCTCCAAAATTAGAAACAGTTATTACTTCAAGCTTCATCATACTAAAGTGCCATCTTCAGCTCTGTCATATATAAATACTGTAGAACATTCAGTAAGTTTTTTTGCCTCTATTTTATGGATCATCATTGAAACTGAAAACAACTTCACATGTGTCTTAAATGTAAATTTCATTTTTGTTTTCATGTAATGTAGGACCACTTTCTCTTAGCTGGCTTATGTTACTTGAACAAGATTTATTGATATTATTCAAGCATTTTTTTTTTTTTTACACTTTAGAGTGTTTCTGAAAATGCACCTTTTTTGTATAACTAATAAAGTAAATAAAATTATTTTGTTGCAGAGAATAAAAGTTGAGGATGTTTTGGTTTCTCTTTAGGCTAGAGGCAGGGTAGTTTGCAGGTATTTTTCTGCTTTATTTTGGTCTTTTCCTTGTTAAGGTTGTTTCATAAATGTGTTTATATAACAAATGCATTACAAAAATGCATTTATTTATGGTTGCCCTCTGAAAGTTGAAGCCTCAAAATATCAGTTAAAGATCTCTGACTTAAAGATTCAAGCTCTGTGCTGGTGGTTTACTGATGAAAGAATGAAATTCCTGTTATCGGCTGACTTTCCCTGTAAGGAATCTGTGTGAGAGACATACATAATTTGTAGTGGAAGTTTGCAACAAGAGTGTGAGAAGCAGCTCCAGCTTCTGTGACATGCATGCTAACTATATCTGCATATGCTTACATTTCAGGTTAAGAGCTAGACAAATCTTGTTTTTTTTGTGTTCATAACCCAGTAAGAATGAAACAAAGGCCGAGCCATGCAACATTAAAATAGTTTTTCTCTCTCTGCAGAATTGATCTAAAAGGTTAGTATTAAGACAATGCAGAAAACTTAAAATGTTTAAGCTGCATTGAAATGAGAGCTCCCAGGAATATCATGTTGTGTTTTAGTTTGCATATGTTTATGCATATGCAAACTAAAACATTTATGCATTTGTCTACTCCTTTGAAAATGAGTGGACAATCCTTGCCTGGCTAACTAACTAAAAAAAAAAATTAACCAGTTAAAAGCCAATCGGGTCCATATGCAACAGAACATAAAGGTAGACTACACAGTAAAAATGCCAGTGTTAAAATCTTAGGTGTAGTGTTAAATAAAAAGTGTTGGTGTTGTATTAACAACACACAGCTGTAAAATAACACTGCCGGTGTAAGTTCTTACATATTTAAGTTGTTAAATTCAAGCGTTAATTAGTTGGTGTTGCTTAAGCCACGCCTTCGCTTTACGGCTGCAAAGTGCCGTCTGCTTTCTGTCGGTTTCCAGCAGTCGCTCGGTCGGACATTACCGTTTCTTTTAACCCGCAGAAGACAAAATTACTTCCTAAAGGTAAGCTAAATGTCCAGACTTGATGTTTTGATAGAAATGTGCTTTTTAGTTTGTGACATCAAAAAATATACTATATTTAACCTATTTTGAATGGAAAGTTCACCAAATTCAAGGTCCCGCCATTTTACCAAATCTAGGGAGCGGTAAATTTGAATTCTAATGTTATATTTGGTCAGTTCTAGTAGTCATTTTACAGCGTAAATATGACACGTCTGGCGGTATGGCCTTAAATATTGTCGATGTGTGCATTTACAAAGCTAGCAATACAAACTGCTAATGAGCCTTCAAGAGGACGTGGGGGACGTTCCCTCCAAAAACCATGCTAGCTAGCATTGATCGCCAGGCTCTGAACCTTGCTGAGGCGCCCTCGCGCACGGCTGAGGATTTCATAGTTTACTTTTGGACCTCTGCTGTCATTGCATTTAACAAACAGGAGCTGACTCCGTCTGGGCTAGCTCGCTATCATCGCCGTTTGCGCTTATATCATTTAAACAAAATTTGCCATCTACCACAGAGCAGGGGCAGTTTCATTCACAACGGGTGTGCGCACACTTGATTTCGTGGGCTACAGAAATCAAAATGACAACCGGCATAAACGGGAGAAGTTAGAGGAAAAGGGAAGAGCAAAGGAAAATTTCAGGCTTTCTATTTAAAAAAAAAAAAAATCAAAGCATGAAAGGTAAATACCAACCTTCATGTATTTTGATACACAAATTGAACATTTAATGCAAAATTTAGGGCTGCAACAATTCCTCGAGTAACTCAAATAATCCTAAAAATCTTCGATACAAATTTGTTGCTTCGATGTTTCCTTTTAATGCTGCAGCTTAGGTGTCTCCGTGTAAGCGGAGCATTTCATTCACATTAGGGACCCTTTAACTGGAGTGGATATTCGCTGGCAGGTTTTTCCACGCCCCCACTGCGCTGTGCTGTGAGTGTGCGCATGTGCGTTGTACTTGCTGTGCAGAGAATGTTAGTTTATTTATTTATTTATTTTTTTTTCTTTTCAGCAGCTGTTTTAAGTGATGTCTGCACTTGCGCAGCCATTACTGAGATGGTGAGCTCAGGTGGCCTGAAAGGAAACGTTTTTCTAGTCCAAAACAGCAGGGCTTGTTCCTGTAAACACAGTTACAGACTTACAGAGACAGAGAAAAATGAGCAGTATGGAAGTTAAAATATGCAGATGAACTGTTAATATGAAAAATAATTTCTTATCCGATTACTTGATTAATGGATGAAGTAATCAATAAAATACTTGATTACAAAAATAATCCATAGTTGCAGCGCTACTTGTGTTCAGAAAGCTATAGTCAAACATTAGTTTTCAGCACCAGTGCTTCTTTAAAATATCTGTAATGTGTTGTCAAAGCTTGGAATGTGTCCATTTTTGTTCTGGAGAAATGCTGGTGCAGGTGGAGCATCAGGCAGTCCAGAAATGGGTTCGGGTTCCAGTGACAGATGACTGCTATGATTACTTGAAATTCATTCAAGAGGGTAAGTTCAGTGCTAATTATGTTGATATGGCAGCTGCCATAAAATAAAGCAAGCTTAGTTTTTCTAACTCAAATGTCTTTCCCCATCATAAAGATAGTTTTTGGCCTTTAGGAATCTGCATTTAATCAGCACCAGTGCCGTGCCTTTGCCAACAGTCTGCGACATAAACTCTGGGAAGTTATGTAATGGAGTTGAAAATGAACAACTCTTAACCAATTTCAAAATATGTTGGTGGGTTCTGCTAAGTGTAATTGCATGTTGGACCTAAAGGATAAAATATGGTCACTGCATAAATAATTATTGGTTTGGAGGATGGCATGTCAAACTTGGACAGGGATAATTTATGTTGCCCAAAAAGAAGATGTGGATTTGTCTAACAATTCTTAGTAGAAAGATTTAGGCCCATCTATGTGTTCCTCATGTCCAGCCTGTTTATTAATTCCCCTCTCTTTATTGAAGTAATGAGCTTTGTTGGAGTAATAATTCATTCATTATTGTTCATAAAAATGGTTATGTAAAATTTTGGTGAACTGTGTTCAACAATAGAGGCAACACTTCATGATAAAATTTACTATTTTAACCAGCAGCTCATTGTCTGAAAATGTTATTTGAAATATATTTTAATTATAAATGTGATTGTCCCTTTACAGTTCTAACCATGTTTTAAATTAGCAGGTTAAGATGAGTATTTTTGTTCCCTTCCAGTTCATGCTAAATTCAACTTGGCAAGTGGAGTCTCTGTAGACCTGAAGGACTCATCTGGAGTCGATGTGGATGCTGATATTTTTGATGAACTCCTGAGGTCTGCTACAGTATCTTTCAAAGTAGTCACTGAGCGCTTTGGTAAGACATAAAAGCATTAAAACAAGTGTTACTTCTAATGCATTTAAAAATATATATAAAGCGAAAGTTATTTTAATTTGTTTACTAATGAAGTTTCTAAATTTTATACAGTGGCCCCTGTTGATCAGAGTGAGGTCACAGATGCTTCCTTCAGTTCTGAAGATGGCTCATTCTCGTCAGTCGAGTCTCCAAGCTCAGCAAGCTCATCTTCTACAGTGATTACAGAGAACACCAAAGCACAGAGAAGACGACTGGTTGAAGGACCACCTGACAGTGAGATGGCAAAAAATGTGAGTTGGTTCAAGGTTGGAAATAGAACGTTGATCCATTTTTAAAATTCATAGCAGGATGACATGTGAAATCTGTTGCAGATTGTCTATGTAGCTCTGCACCAAAAACCAGGGGGAGAAGATGTAATAAAAGAGTACAACAAGACCAGAAGTCTCTCTGATCCAACAAGAAAGAAACTTGTCAACATTTTAGTGGCGGATATGATTGAAAGTCATGGGTATGTAATCAATAAGTCTCAGCCATCTGTATGGGGGCGGAATTTAACCTTTATTTTTCAACTGGTTGCACTGTAATTTCATCTTAGTTAAACACATACATGTATGAAATCCACAGAAATGTCAGAATTATTTGAAAAACAATTAACATAATGATTATTCAAATAGTTTGTAATTGCTGAGAAGGGGCTTAAGAGGTTTTAAGTTTACTTATTGAATACATTAAATATATAATTTCTATTCATAACCCTTTGCACAGTTGGTGTGTTTGTTTAATCCCTATGTGAAATGGCAATATTTTTATTGAATTGTTTTTAGGAGAGTCCCTCCTGTCAACATTCGCATTACCTACGCCCTGGGAATTGTCACCCTCTTCCCCAGTTTGAAAGATAATGGCTCACCGACTGGCTATGTGAGTATTAATTTGCAGGAACCCTGAATGTTCTCTTCTTGGGTCAAAATCTGTTTGGACTTTTATTAATTTTGGGGGGGGGGGGGGGGTGTCGATTAACCGTTGCAGCCCAGCTGTAATTGTCCTTTTGAATGGAATGTAATAGACAGTTTGTCTTGTCTGTTCTGTTCTGTGATAGGAGCATTACTATGATCCTCTCAGTGGACAGGGCTATCTGGCCTATCGATTGAAAACAGTTCAGCGTAACACTGCAAGTGACTTCAAGAGGAGCTCCAAGTCTGCTCATCAAGGCGGTCCGAGAACTCTGAGGGAGACCTTAACATCTGAACAGCTGTTTGGTGATGGATGCAAAGAAGCAATGTCCATGATGAAACATTCATCAGACCAGGAAGTTGTCAGGGAGAAAATGAAGGCAACATTTAAGCATAGACAGAATATGCTTCATGATCTGGACCAGTCATCACTCATCTTGGATCACTTCCCAAGATTCTTGGATACACCAGGCTTAGTAAGAAACTCAGACAGATTTAATTAACTGATTGATTTGTTGAATTGGATTGTGATGGCATTTTTTTTCTCTGTGCTAGATTGAGCAGGACTTCATCATGCTCTTTGGAGAAGACATCTCGGGGAAGTTCATCGCAAGATGGCCAACATTCTATAAACCGAGGGTCACCACTGTCAGCAAAAGCCTTCGACAGAGTGCTCATCTGGATGACCTTCTGTCCACTCAGGAGGAATCAAGTGATTATGGTAGGTATTAATAGATCTCTCTACATATGCATTTGCATGCTGTGATTCTTAAGATGGTGTGTGTTATTTCATTAGAATGGGATAGTGACCTGGCAGCTATTCTCCTGCTGGTTCATCTCTTGCCTCCAACCGCGAAGGGGAAAAGACAGGGAAAAATTAGTGCACCTGAGGCTGCTGACCGTGTTATCAAGTTCATGAAGGTATGTTTTTGGCATGAATTACTTTGCTTCACTTACAGTAAATAGGTCTCACTTTTCTAAAACTAAATTTAAAAAGTGAAATATCCACCCATCCATTCACTTCTGCTTATCCTATTCAGGGTTGCGGGGGGGGAGGGGCTGGAGTCTATCCCAGCTGACATAGGGCGAGAGGCAGGGTACACCCTGTACAGGTCGCCAGCCTGTTGCAGGGCCAAAACAGGGAGACAGACAACATCCACACTCACATTCACACCTATGGGTAATTTAGAGTTTCCAATTAACCTAACCCCAGTAAGTGCATGTGTTTGGACTGTGGGAGGAAACCGGAGTACCCGGAGGAAACCCACGCAGACACGGGGAGAACATGCAAACTCCACACAGGGAGAGAGGGAGGGGCCTGGGCCAAGGTGGAATCAAACCCAGGCCTTCCAGATGGTATTCTAACTGAGGCAGCAGTGCTAACCACTGTGCCCCCCCCCCCCCCCCCCAAAAAAAAAACCAAATAATAAAATGTCCTTAATTTGTTGCTTGTGAGGGAATAAGAGCAATCATTTCTAACATGCTGTCTCTCAATCTTAGGTGGGGACAAGCATGGCGACCTTCCTTGCCAAAGTTGGATCTGCACAGCCCTTCCTCCTCTGCGTTGGAGAAAAGAAGAGCAGGATACAGAAATTCTACATCATCCTGGATCAGAAGCCCATTCCCTGTGTGGCACAGACTGCAGTGGCTGCCTTCGATGAACTGTTTAAGGCACACTTTGTGTTTGCTGTGTCCTATGATGCAACCCTCCTCAACTTCTACACATTCATCCAAACAACGGTTTATGGCATTGATGTTGCAACAACAAAGGAGAGCCCCAGAGTCAAGGAAATTAGAGTGAGGATTAACAACACTTGAATATGCTAACATGTTACATTTGTAAGGTTCAGCACAGAAATTGTTCAACTCTTTTCCAGCATTTGAAATTTAGTCATGCTTTGTATCCAGGGCACAAATTGCGTTTGAAATGTGGGGAACATGGCTGTTCATCTGTTTTTACACGTATTCTGGGTTCAAGAAGCACTTGCTGAAAGCACATGGAGACACATTTGCCACAGATTCTGTTTATAAGGGCAATGTTGGTACAGATAGTGTTGAGACAGATGATGTTTCTGCTCATGACCCATTGAGTAGCTCTTCTGTTGGTCAACAAAGTCATGCTAAAAAGAAGCAGTTAATGGATATGTGTAGCTCTGTTATTGCCCAAGTTCAAGCAGCTGGAGTTTCTGAAAATATTGTGCAGTCTTTAACTTGTTCAATGGAGGAGGTTGTTAATGATGTTCATATTCAAGCACAAGATGCCGTTCTTAAGTGTCTTTCATCTGAGGTGAATGAACAAACCTTAAACAAAGTCAGAGAATGTTTTGAGAACATAGAAAATCCATTCACACACCTTAACACTGAAAGAAAGAGGCAAAAGTATTTTGAAAAAAAATGGAAAATTGTTGAACCAGTAGAGCATGTTCTTGGAGTACGTTATGATACACGTTTGGATAAAACCACAGGTGTATACAGTCAAATTCCTGTTAATGACAAATTTATGTATGTACCTATTTTAGGAACTCTTGATTCATTGTTCACCAACCAAGAACTCAGTACCTGCTTTCAACAGGTAAAGTGTCATGAAGATGGGATATATAGAGACATCAATGATGGTTCCTATCTCAGAAATCACTCATTATTTTCAGAGCAAGAACATGCACTCCAAATACAGCTGTATTACGATGATTTTGAAACGGCAAATCCACTGGGACCCAAAAGGGGTTCACATAAACTTGGCTGTATTTATTTTATTTTAAGAAATTTGCCAGCTAAACTCAATTCAGTTTTGATGAACATTCATCTAGTTTCTCTTTTCCATGCCGAGGACTTAAAGAAGTACGGTTTTGGTCCAGTCTTGCAGCCTCTTGTTAATGACTTGAAATGTCTCGAGACAGAAGGTATTAAGGTCCCATTTTCTGATACACCATTAAGGGGTTCAATTGTTCAGGTTACTGGTGATAATTTGGCATTGCATAGCCTTTTTGGCTTGGTTGAATCGTTCAGTGCAACTTACTGTTGTCGATTTTGTTTAACTGATAAAACAAAGCTTCAGTCAGTATTCAGTGAGGATGACCAAGACCTAATTTTTCGCACAAAAGAGCTCTATTCAGAACATTTCAATGCTGTGGCACAAAATCCCATTCTTGTCCATTCTTTTGGTGTAAAAAGAGAATGTCCTCTTAATGCACTGCAGTATTTTCATTGTTCAAACAATTACGCAGTTGATATTATGCATGACCTTTTGGAAGGTGTTGTGCAGTATGAACTTCAGCTTCTTTTTCAGTACATGGTTAGGACTTCCATAGATTTAAACACCCTTTCAGAAAGGATACAGAGCTTTAACTATGGATACCTTGAGAGAAACAACAGACCTAGTGCAGTCAAAATTGATGGTAGCAATGACCTTGGCCTCAATGCTATTCAGTCATGGTGCCTCTTACGCAATACACCCTTGATTTTTGGAGATATAATTAATAGGAATAACAGCTACTGGAGGGTAATTCTTCTCTTGATTCAAATCGTCAATATTGTGTTCTCACCAAAAATCACAGATGGTATGACTTATTTCTTAAAGCATTTGATTTCTGACCATCATAAACTCTTTAAGTCTGTATTTACAGACAAGAAGCTGATTCCAAAACATCATCTGATGATTCATTACCCCAGATGCATCAGAAAAATAGGACCACTCATCCATGTGTGGTGTATGAGATTTGAAGGTAAACACAATTTCTTCAAGAAATCTGTGAAGAACTTTAAGAACATAACCAAAACACTGGTAAAGAAGCACCAGAGGCAGCTGGCTTTTCATTGGGAGAATTTTTACTTTCAAAGGTTTCAGTTTGGTCCTCTTAAAGATTACCCAATAAGTGAACTAGATTTCAGTGAGGTCTTAAGGTCTTGCCCCAGGTTGAATGTGCCTTGTGTATCCACAGCTTCATGGGTGAAAAACTTTGGAACAGAATACCATATTGGAATGATTGTCTGTACAAGTACTGAAAATGAAATGCCTGTTTTTCAAAAAATTGTTAACATCATAGTCAAGGATGATGAAGCATTTCTTTTGACTGCTAAAGTCATTACAGAGTATTTTGATGATCATCTGAATGCTTTCAGAATAGAGATTGTGGATGATGTGTTTGCTGTTATCTGTATCTCTGATCTGATATATTATCAGCCTTACGACAGGCAGTTTTCAGCTGACAGTGATGAAATAACATATATTGTGCCCCGCTGCTGTTTTATATGAGCTGTGCATTGAAGGTCTTTAATATTTAAATGGGTTTAATAAAAGTTAAACTTTCCATTTCTGTGTAATGTTTTGAATATTTATTATATATTTTTCCACTGGATTTGGTTTGTATTGACACCTTGTGGTGTGCATAATTTACCTTTTTAACACCACATTTTGTTTTGTGAGTAACACTATACTGGTGTTACTTTTAACATTACGTTTTAACACCAACACCACTGTAATGTTAATGTGACACCTGGTATTGTTGAATAGTAAACAATGTCTGGTGTTAATTTAACAAAAAAATGGGTGTCAACCTTTTAACACTTTGACAAATGTTATTTTAACACCAGGTAGTGTGGACACATATAGACACTTTGTCGGTGTTGAAATTAACACTGTGGGTGTGAAATTAACACTGGAATTTTTACTGTGTATAGTGAAGTTAAATGTGTAAACGTAATATATATATATATATGGCATGATTTTATAAATGGATATCATTTTGAAATACCAGGTGCTAGAATTTTGAGGAGGATTAATTTCCATACAATCTCTTAAGTATACAGTGCCTGAGGGTGCTCTGTGTGTTCCCTTTTGAGACATCTGAGACTAATGAGGCCTTAAAAGCAAAACCTTATTTGCTTTCTTTTGTCTAGTATGAACCATATTATGAGAGGACTGGAATAACTTAGGTTTAAAAATAAAACACAAACTTCCCAGCCTCCCATTGATTTTTCCAAATTTCTTCTGCTGCTAAATATACCGTGAGAGATGGTGTGAGACGTAAGCACTGAGGGGAAGCTAGACAACTGATGGGTGCTAAACTGTGGAGAGTGTTGTTCACATTTGCATTTGATAGGTTTATGGGTTTTCTGATAGACTGAAGTGAATTTATTGACTCGTGTCTTCGTGTTTATGTTCTCTTTCTATATGTCAAACTTAAGACCTCAGGGGAGTGTTATGAATGAGTGAGATGACATTTGAGATCAGATCACTTTGGGGTAGATTGATTGTGAATTAAAGGAAAGATTTATGACAGGTTTCATGCGTACATTGCCTTTGTGCCCTGTGGAGGTGTTTTGCTGTATTGATCCTAGCATGTATACATGACTATTGATCGCTGCATCAGTAATGTTTGCCTTACCATGCTTAAGAGAAAAGGACAAATACAGACATAAACTCAGGCACAACTGACAAATGGTTTCTAGGAGTAAAGGAAAAGGAATTTCATGATTACAAACATCATGCTCGGAGTATGGACGTTTTTAAATGCCAGATCAGCTAGACTGGGACATCTAGTGGGCACAGGGGGCAAAGATCAGGCATTTTAATGCTAAACAAGACACACATGAAATAAGGGGAAGAAGAAGTACTACATTCAATTCATGCTGCATTTGGTTACATTATGCCATAAAATTCATGTAGTTACATAAATGTAGCTGCTTTTTCACCCATTGCAATAATTAGTTCGACTCAGTCCTACACGTGCATTATACAACATTATATTGATGTTAATAAGACCATATTATATTAACATTGCAATACCTACAAACAGAAGTATCCTCCAATTCCACAATTACTCAGTGATTTATTAATTATTGTCATTTTTGCTTTGTTTTATCTGCAACATTTTACTTCTCACTAGCACAGAGGCTAAACTATTCTGGTTATTTACTTGCCTTCCCCACGAAGTGTGCCGTGCTGAAAGGCCTGCATTTATATGGCATCTTGTAACCTTAGCTATGATCTTAAACGCACTTTACACTCTTTTTCTCTTGTAACAGTTCCTGAATCTAAATTCCCTAGGTTCCCCACAACCTTAAAGTCTTTAAATTTTTCTTAGAGTGCCACTCACCTTTCTTCATGAAGAGCCAGTAAGACAGAGGGAATATGGAAATGAGGATGAATGCATAAAATCCTCCAGTGATCTCAGAGTTGCTCATTATGCCCAGTGACTGCAGAGCCCACATGCCCAGCACAGGTGGGCAATTTGTGACTTTGTGTTGTGAAACAGCTATATTCTAAGGTAGTCAGGTATCTCCTCCTTTCCTGTGGGTGTAACATAATGGTAGCCCCCATGTAGTATGTGAACAAACATGTCATCGTGCACCACCTGTTTTCATAAGGCATGTTTTTTTTTTCAACCCTCGTGGTTCAAGTACTAATGAAAAGGCATACACATAAAAAAAAGCCAACTACTCTCAATTACCTATTCAGGAAGTCTGAATGAGTCTCTCTATGTCTGTCATTTATGTCTAATATGTGCACTGACAGTGTGTTTTGAAAGTTACTGTTGCTGCATTGTTGCCCGTTACGCCCTGCGGCAGCACACAATGCGTGTGGAACAGTGACAAAAGTCTGCCAGCACAGTGCACAGGCAACAAGTGCAGCGACAGAAAATGGCAAAACAACTGATTGGAAATACAGAGATAAGAATGCAGGAAGTGTCCAATTTTCAACTCAGCACGCAAAAACCAAAGCACCAAAGCAGTCTGGTGTGTGTGGGTTAGAAATAAACAATGTATTATTTACACCATATCGTATTGAATGCAGAATGAGTGAACTTTCAATTTCACAGTGCTGGCAAGCAGGTGCTAGATGGTGAGAAAACCTACTGGGGGAGAAAAAAAGAGAATGGAAAAGAAGGTTGTGGGGGAAGAAAGGTGGATCGGCAGACTGTAAGAGAGGAAAGAGAATTACAAAATATTGCAAAAGTGTGTCTGACTAGTAGAAACACAAAAAAAGTGTGGGTGTACTGTGAGCTCATGGATTGCAGCAGGGAATCACAACACAGAAACGTAAAATAATCAGCCCCACGCCTCGCTCTCGGGACATTCATCAACACACGTGCAACTTCAAACATCCTCCACAAGAGGTCAGTGCAGATTAAAGTATTTACAGATATTGCAAAGAAAAAGATGCTCACGTGCCCTCCTGCACACAAAATGAACCTACACACACACACACACACACACACACACACACACACACACACACACACACACACACACACACACTCACTCACTTGAATTTACACATCCACTAACCAGATAAAAACACACACAAGTTTTGAATTGCTGATAAATCATTAAAACCTCCTCATCAGCTTAACCTTAAAGCCATCCGTGTGTGCAACATTACACATTAGAAGCCCAGCTGTTTCTCGGGTAAGACAATAACTTAGACTCACTGGTTCAAGCTATCATTTTAAACATGACCAGCAACAAAAAGCAAAACAAACTCCTGTTTACATTGTGTGTAATACCATCTCTGATGTCTCTGTTAAAGACACCTACTGCCAGTTGAATTCCTTATTCATTATTTTGACTGACTCATACCAGTCTAGGTAAGGACAAATATAATATAGTCCGTCTGGTGCTATCTAAATGAATGTCTCATGGACAACAGGACAATGGGACAATGACAGAAAGCACGTGGAGCTGATGCTATGCTGAGTCAGCAGCTAATCAAAAGGCACAAAATGATCCAACATGTACCAAAGGACAAACCTGCCTGTACTGCAAAGTCACAGAGGGGGGACACCATAATATTGATGAGCACAGATAAAAAGGCCTTAAACACAATCACATGTAAACAAAGTGGATATTGGGAATCTTTACCTGCACATAGCAACTGATTGTCTATGAGTCAATACATTATATGTGTGGGAAATCACATATAATGTCAGTAACAGAGGAGAGGAGAGGAGAGGAGAGGAGAGGAGAGGAGAGGAGAGGAGAGGAGAGGAGAGGAGAGGAGAGGAGAGGAAGCCATGATTGTCTCAGACAGCCAGACCCAGTCAAATGCTCTATTGTGTTAAACCTGTCAACTGTCACCGAAGAGAACAAGCAAGAGAGAAATGGACTGACAGAGGGTGAGAGACAGAGTGAGAGAGAGAGAAAGAGGCTGTCGTCATGGACACGACACACAGCATCAATTCCCCAGCTTTGGGTGAACATAAAGACACACACACACCTACAACCATCTATTTTCACCCTGCCCTGTGTATTGCTTTAAACGACACAGACAGGCATTCCAATTTTATCTGTGATGTTGTGCCAGTGAATACAGCACATGCAATAACACAGTCAGAGGTGTACACAATGCTGCTTGTGCTTCAACAGACAGAGCTGAGTTTATGAACTGCTGTCTCTCTGATATTACATTGTGGATCTGACAAACTGCATTAACATGGCTGGAAAGGCTATGGCACCCATTAGCATTCTGCAGAGCAAACACACACATACAAACTCATGCACGCAGGCTGAGTGGTTATTTCAGAAGAGTTGAGTATGCCTCACAAAGAGTATGCCTCACATTATTGCTAATCATTTTCCTGCTACTCTCCTATCCTTTGAGTAAATATACTTTAATGTGAATATACTACAGTTGTCTGGAGAGATGTCCATTTCTCTAGGCTAAACATAGCCTTGCAGTATGATTGGTTATAATCCTAATCAGTTTTTCAAAGCATATCTAGATATGCAGTTGTTATTTGTTCTATTTTCTGCTGAAAAACTACCATAGCTCCTCCAAAAATCAGTACTGTGAATTATGGACTGTTATGTGAGCCAACAAGTACACGGTGTGATGTTGTTGAACGTGTGAGTTCAACCAACACAATTACCTGTAAAATCATTTGCAAGTTAAGGAAATTTTTCAGCAACAGATGTCCTGAAGCTTGGGAAAGTAAAAGCAATGACATTTATTTATGGGAAGGAAAAAAATGATCACAATTCTTGATACTAACCGTCCATTTTCAAGAAGGCATGAAGTGAAATGAAGTAGTGCCTTAATGTGCAATAAAATGCTTCATCCAAACAACCTCTGATTTCCAATCAAGTGTCAGTTTCCCTCATTATGATATGATCACTTGTACTCACTTCTTCTGATCATGTTGGTTTTTGAAAATTCTATAATTAAGGTATTAGGTCTCAAGTGCGTTTTAAGTGCGGAGGCACTTCCCACAGAAACAGTCAAATATAAAATGTGGAGCTGATTTTTGAATTGCTAGAAGAAACTAATAAACATTTTGTGGACACAGTGGTGAGCTGAGTTTTTATCTTACTCTTTTTCATTCTTTTTTGTGCGGAGTGTGTACACTCACTGGATACTTTATTAGATACACCTTGTTATTAACAGGTTTTGACCTCAGAACTGCCTGAATATTTTATAGCAAAGATTCAACAAGCTGCTGGAAACATTTTCCTCCTTGATTTTGGTCCATATTAGCATCACAGCATCACACGGTCGCTGCAGATTTGTCGACTGCACATCCATGATGTGTTCCACCACATCCCAAAGGTTCTGTATTGGATTGCGATCTGGTGGCTGTGGAGGACATTTGACTACAGTGGACTCATTTGAGATTACTTGAGGTTTGTGCTATTCTGCTGGAAGCAGCCATCTGGAAATGGGTACACTGAGGAAGATGAACAAGTGCGCCTTAACAAAGTGGTTGGTGGAGTGTATATGAACTTACACCAGGATTATTTTATTATTATTATAATTTTTTTGTATTAAATCATACTGTTTTCATAATTTTAGAACTGTTTTCATTAAAAAAAAAAATACTGGCAGGTCAATATCTGTCTTCAACATTACAGAAAATATGTTTGGCCCACTAAAAACTTCTTTTTTTTTTCAGCTATCATATTAATCAGTTAATCATTTTAGCCTAATCATTTTAGGCTCCTGGAAATTCTTCCATGCAGCACATAGCATAACATGCACTGTAGCACTTTGGATGACTCCTAGTGACACTGAATTGAGACACTGAAACACACAGTGAGCAATCAAGTATTTCTTTTGACTATGAAAAAGCTGCTACCGACAAGACACAGACATAGTCACCTGATAAAATTGCGCTGTCCCTTTTTCACAAAGGCAGGTAGGAGCACAGGTCATGATGCGATGCACACAGTGGAGCAGGCCACAACAGCTATAAATAACTACGAGAAGAATCAGATTTGGAGAACCGGAGGTGGGAACTGATGAGATCACACATACCCATATGTGTCGGTGAGCGTGAGTGTGGGTACGTGTATGTGTGTGTATGTGTGTGTGTGTGCATGCGTGCGTGCGTTCATGCGTGTGTGTGTGTGTAAACATGCAGCCACACAAAAAGCCTGGATCTGAGGAAATGGAGATGGAGTCAGACTGACATCATGCAGACTCGCAGACAGATGAGCAGACAAAACAGTGAAAAAGCAGCAGCAGCAGAGATCAGGAGCCGACTGAAAGCATCACAGTGACTGAGAGCTGTGAAGTGACACTGAGGTTAATACAGCGCAAACTGTAGGGGAGTTTACTGTAGTGATATCAAGTATCAGATTACTAAATTAGATCAGTAGTAGTTGAATGATGATGAAATGGGAATAAAAACCTCATTTACAAAAAAAAAATATGTGATCACTGTGTAAAATGTAAATAAAAAAATGTACTGTAATGATTTGCATATGATTTAAACCTAATGTGTAATGGAATTAGTACAAAGATAGCGTTATTGTTTTATTGTTTTTTTGAAAGTATAGACTTAGAGTGGTGTTGATAACTGTGCCACATTTTTAAGAAGTTTGGACAGGGACATGTTTGCCACTGCATTGCATCATTTCTTTTATCAGTGTTTGGAAACTGAGGAAACCAGGTGCTGTCGTCTTGAAAGTGAGACGTCCTCCCATTTTTGTTAGGTTTTCATCCGCTGAATAGTTCAAGGACTCCTTTGTCATATTTTTCATTTTGCAGTGCTCCACTGTTTTCCGTGTGTGACAGGTCAGGCCTGAACCTTTTTTCTGTGGATTTGCAGTGTCTGGCTAAAATCAGAAAGGAATTTCTGAAAGAGAAATCATCTTAAAATCTTGATATATTGCTCAAAATTAATGGTGCCCTTACAGATTTGGACTCATGTACTCATGTCATGTAGTTTCCAAGTAGGATTTCAAGGCTTGCTCATTCTAACTACAGGACAGTTTTACACTATGTATCGGTCCTTCTTATACAAGCTTGGGCACAGATGAAGCAGTGGCTTTTTTAGATCTTGTCTTCGTTTTTTTTCTTTGCATTGCAGTTTTACGTGTGTGTGTGTAGGTGTGTGTGTGTGAGAAAGAGAGAAAGAGAGAGAGAGAGAGAGAATATATTTTTATGTATCTGTTTCCTTCAGCAACCTTTGCAGTACTTTTTTTCATTTCATTAAAACTTTTCCATTTTTTTGCTGCGTCTGTCCAAAATCTTTTGAAATGTGCTAGCACCAAGATATAAATAATAAAAAAAATACTTCAGAAAAAAATACATTGAAATTCTACTTAAAATCTGGGGGAATTTCACCCTGAGTCGATGGTTGTATAAAGTATTACTGTAAAAAAACAGCTGGCTATTCATACTGTACTGTTGTTGGTATACAGTGCTTAACAAATTTATCAGACCACCTGTCATAAAAACAAAAAATCACAAATATTTTATATCCAAATTTGAGCCAGCACAGCAGATAAGTCAGAAATTAATCAAGCATAACATTCATTTTTCTGTTCAGGAATGCAAGTAAATTTAATTTTGGCATCTTAATCAAATAATAATAACAATAATAATGTGCTTTACTATTTTTTCAGCTTTTTTTTGTAAAACAGTACATTTGATAATAATTAGTATATTTTAGCACAAAAATATAATTTTTATTAAAGAGCTTGCACTCCACTGAATTAGAATGAGAGAATCATAATATATATATATATATATATATATATATATATATATATATATATATATATATATATATATATATATATATTCTCTAAATTTACTGTTAATTTGATTTAGAGCAGCTGTGGCACAAACCTTAAGTTGGGTGGTGGTCTAATAAATCTGTGAAGCACTGTACAGTAGCATGTGCAGCATGTGATCAGACAAAGGTTATGCAAAGTTGTATTGGAGTATGTCTTTATTTTATCTCAAAATATGTATGTTGTACCCCTTACAGCTATAAGACAAAGCACCACCCAGAAGGGTGTGCATGCACGCACGCACGCACGCACGCACACACACACACACACACACACACACACACAGAGATGACTGACAGATATCAAATTGATGCAGAGCAAAAAGATGACAGACAAGTGCCACTTGAGAAAATGACAGGCAAGTGAGACATTTACAGTGATAGAGAGAAGAAGAGAGACATTGAGCACTGTCAGTCAAGAAGAGTGGTGATGAAGTCTCTTAGTGGGTTATGATATATTTATTTGTCTTTTAGTTATTTATAAAAATGTTTTTGGTTTTTAGTTTTAGTTTCTACCTTTATTTATCCAAAAGAGTCACGGATGCTTAATCTTTTTAAATGAATAAGAAAGTAACCCTTTAATCAATATGGAAATCATTTCTGATACAACTCAATAAATGAGCCATTCGTTTGTGACGGTTACACACTAAACAGACAGGCCTGCTTAGAGAGAAGTGATGAACACTGAAACAAAGCTTGACTTTGAAATATTTGTGTAAAAGAAAAACTTTTAAGATTGTGTATCACTTCACTCAAACACACTTTTATTGCCAAAATGAATTCTTTTCCTTCTGCCCCACTTGAGTCAACCTCCAGTTCTTTCCTTCCCATCCATTCACTCTCTCCGTCCTCGGCCTCTTCTCAACGACTTTTGCTCCCTCTCGCTCTCTCATATCGACTAGAGGTCAGCAGCACAGTCCCTCAAGGTCGTATTTGACTGAGACCGACCCTCCTCATGCCCGGATGGCTGAGTGGAAGCGACAGCTCCGTCCCAGCTGGGGTCCATCAGACTTTTAGTGCCTCTGACCACCAGTCTCCCTGGTGGATAGCCCTGAAGTGCACCCTTTGTCCCCAAAGACTGCTGTCTATTACAGAAAGTGTTACACAGAGACAAAGAAGGAAGGTTGAAGGTTGGCTAGAGGAGGGATAGAATAAATCTAACTAAATATTCCTTTTAATGAGTCAAAATGTTAATAAGGATTGTTGACTTTTAGTCTTATGGTGCTTTACATTATCCAATAAATTTACCATAACACACTGTGTAGTTATTTGTTTTCACAATAAACTGATTTTGGGGGCTTTGCTGTGAATATCTATTATCTTAGATCTTATATCACACTGTGGACGGTTCTGTCACGTGTATTTCACACTTTTTCCCAGACATTTTATATTATAACACTAGCAGCAGGTTAATAGGAACCAAAAATAATCACTCTCAGTATACATTTTTAAACTAAAAGACTTCTCTAGTGTTCTCAAAATACCAGAATGCTACTTCAACATCAGGTCAAAGTAGCATTCTGCTTCAACCTGAAGCAAAATGCTACAAAAACAGAAATAACACAAAATTCTGCTCTGATGCAGTAACATTTTGATAATTTAATAGTACTTTGGTCATGTGTACATTGAAGAAAGACTAAGACAAATATTCACATTGATGTGCTAAAGTTAAAGAATCCAGTGTACATGTGCACGCAGCAGTTGGAGTGAAATTGAGAGATCCCTGAGGCATTTAATAGCTATAGTTAGCTTAGATTTATTCACTGCTCTGATAGCTATAGTTAGCAGTAAATTTATCCACCTGCCAAGGGAACTTGTCAACGAGGGGTGGAAAATACACTTTCATTGAGTTAGGTAGCCTTTAATGACTGAGGGGCTGGCTGGAAAGAGCTGATTAGAAAATTAATTATTTATCAAAATACTCCTAAAAATTTCTCCTGAAAACTGAAAAAAAAAGCGAGAACAAGTCATTAAGTTGTAAATTAAATGGTCTAAATTCCAAATCAGGGCTTCATGTATCAAGTCTTTATGCACAAAGGCACGTGTGCAGCTTTTCACTGCATGTGTGTACAGTGTGTCTAGTCAGTGTCTGTTTCATCAGTCTCATGTCTTAGACTGACAGCACATGCTGTCACTCTGTTATTTATAAGCCAATTTACCTTTAAATACACATAAATCCAACAATACAATCCTCTTGTTTATCAGCATTGACTTTTTATACAAATCATATTATATAATATTTCACTAAACTTCCAAAATGCTCACAGTTATTGGTCTGGACGCGAAACAACACACCTCAGATTGATGTCTGCAAATAATACATAACACACAGCAGGAACTATTCTGCTTAGCAATAAAGTTCTCAAACAACAAATTTCACTACACAGTCGTGTGTAATCGCTGTCACCATTTGATAACCTGCACCATGGGAGAAAGATGAGGCTTTTCCACTTGTGTATCAGTGAGAGTCTCTGTGTCCCATCCAAATATGTCATCTATGTGACAAATATATGACAAAATGTACTTTTGGAGCACAGAAGTGTCTTAGCCATATTTGTATAATGTACAACACATTCATTTTTATTATGCATCATTGCGCACATCTTATTCTTGTTTCAGTAGTGCCCCTGTAAGCTTGTTATATATTCATAATGGATGATTTATTAAAGTAATGTATGCCTCAGGCTATTAGCTACAAAAACTGTGTATTCAGCATGTATTAAGTAGGACAAAAGATAACTAAACGTAGCAACAATCTAAGTGTTTATTATATTAAATATAGCCATTAAGGCAAACACTGGTCATACTTTCCACCTCCTGCTGACTCCCACTTTTCACTGGCTGTCTCTTTCTTTTACTACTTCTGCCAGTTTTGAGCACATGTCACCACCTGAAGTGATTAATTGCCGGCCTACATCCATACAGGTTGTGATGAAACTGGCACTGGTGGTCCTGGACTGTTTGCAGATTTGTTCTGTGCCATCTTACTGATGGAGGTTTTGGGGTTATGGCAGTGTGTCAAAGGTTGCGCTGCTGAGAAACCTGATCGGTGCATGTGGTATATTTCACTAATCTGGGATTGCTCGGCTCACAACTCCCTCCCACAGTGTCTGCTGGCTCTGCTGGCTTTAGGCGAATGCCATCACCTCGCAAAGCTCTTACTCAGGAGGTTATTTCAAATGCTACACAGTCCTTGTCCTTCTTACTTGCTCTGAACCGCACATGGGATGGATCACCCCATCCAAGGCCAGCCCATCCTAACTGCCTTCTGTGTACCACATCCATTTCAGCCCACTCAAAGCCTTTTGGAGCTCCTCCTCAGCCATCTATTTCCTTCCTGCTGCCACTTGTGCACCCATCCTTTGTTTTTCTTTTTCAGAAACAAGCAAAAATTTATGATTCTAGATATCTGAGAAGAAGATTTAAAATAGATTGTTGGTTCTCTCATTAAAAAAAAAAAGTCTAATCCAAGTTTAAAAAAGGAAATTAATTAAAATAAAACTTTCCTTCAGTTCCTCCTCTTTTTGCCTCTACACTTCACTGAATTTTTTCTCCTTTCTCCACCACTTACTTCTAGTTAACCCCCCTCACTCCCATCTCCCCCACCCAGACTGCTACTAATAGCAGTTTATTTTTAGCACATGTGAGGTGTGTGTGTGTGTATACACATGATGGATGAAGGTGATGTTTCACACCTTCCTCGTAAGGGGAGAAAGATGGGGTGGGGGTGGGGGGTGGGGGTGGATGGGATGAGTGGAGGAGAGGTTCAGGGCAAAGCAAAAAGCTGCCTCGTGAGAGAGGACACATGCAGAGACAGCTCCTACAACAGTGAGAGGGACATGGCTAACACCTAAAATGCCCACTGGTGCGGCACACTGATCTGCAAGAAACTGAAGATCAACAGGCCACGCTGCACCAGATAATAGTCTTCCTCACAGAGATGAGGGATGACAGGAGTAGCCTTATGGACCCTACCATCCAATTAAAAAGCAGCGCATTAGCTTTGGGTGAAAACTGAAATTTAATCACATGTCAGTTCCTGCTTCTTGTCTTTACGGCCTTATCTTGAGAGAAAGTTGGAGAGCTGATCAGAGGTGAGAAGCTCATAACCTACTCTAAATTATGCTGGAAATGGACATAGAGGAGAGAAACTGCATATACCATGTTGATGTGGATGGTACATTACCTGACAGGCAGAGCAAGTGAGAGCACTGACTTAATCAGCATTTGACAGAGCGAAATGTGAACAGCATGGAGCAGATTAGGGCTAAAACAGAGGGATAGGTGCCAGTAAAAACAAAGGATAAGGAAGCAAGCAACAGATACACAGAAGGATTATTCAGCATACACAGAGAGCACAAATAACTACAAACCAACTGTCGCTTTTCCTTTAATAACTTGATCTGGAATGCCACTGCATGTGCATATAATTGGCAGCACGTGTAAAACAGAAATGTAATTTTTAAATATAGCTCTTCAGAAGAGAACTTTTTTTTTCTGCAAATGCTTTGACCTTGAACTTCCACAAGGAATTTATTTTTAGGCCAGCTTTTAATCTTCTTTCTGAATCTGCAAGTCAGGAGGTGTCAACAGCAGACAGAAACAGAAGCGAATAATCAGCATGAGCATGTGAGAATTTTCACGTCTGGCGACAAAACGAGCCCGATCTTAAAATGGGTGTGAGCTCTCAGACGTGATAGAATGAGGTATTTTTTATTTTCTATTTACCACTTCTGATTTTGTTGCTGTCTATCTTCCCTTTTCACTTGCTTTCTTACAGATCTTTTTTTTTTTTTTTCAACACTTCTCACAGCTCGCACAGCAGCGAGTAACATAATCACAATCTTAAATGAAGTGGGACAAAATCTTGTCAATGAATCTGAATGTATCTCTTTGTTTCTGCCCCAGAAGTTGTCTTCCTGGAGCCGATACTTAAGCACTTTTTTCCTGCTGTGTTTTCATATTCCCTATTATATGAGGCACGACCACATTCAGCCTGGCAGAGGATCTCCCTCACCCCACAGTTAAGCACACAAACAGGGGACTTTAGCTTGGAATATGATATACTTATAGTAATGAGCAATTCCCTTCCTACTGTGAGTGCCATTACCACACACTGTAATATGACTTAGTACTCTCCATGAACAGAAATATAGCAACATACATGCATGTATACTAAACCCCGTGTAAGTACTTGTCACAATTTGCCATCACAAGCCACTTAAAAGTGACACTTTTCTATCAAAAGGTGAGGAAAGTTTTTCAAAGACAAGAGGGATGGTGCTAACGTGACGCATGACTCCTCAGAAGGCAACCAAAAGTTGAGCAGTTATGGCTTTGAAGTGCTGACCGCTGATTACAGTGGCTGCAAAGGAGTCAGTCAGTGCAACTGGAAGCACATGAACTGCTACCAGACAGTATTAGAGTTTCCATAATAAAATAAAGAATGTATTGAAATTCAGCACCATCTCATGCACACAAATACACATGAAGCAATGCCAAAGCTTACACCGAGCATATTTTATTCATAAGTGAAAGGTTGATAACAAAATCTCTTTGGTCATGGCCACAAGTGAGTTGCAAAAAGAATCAGCTTCAAGGTACAAGAGCTGAAAAACAGAATCTGAGGAAATGTGTGTGTTTCTCTGGGCATGCATATTTATGCACCTTCTCTTCATGTAGAACTCTGCATCCCCATGCAAGAAAAAGGTGGAAGTGGCACGTAGAGGAAGAAAATCAGACATTATTAATTAGACAGTACAAAGTTGTAATGGCTTTTCAAGGAAGATTAACACCAAGTTTCATTTGGAAAAATGTCAGAGCCCCTAACAAATGACTCATACTCTGGAGAAGGAAATGAATGTGACTATTTCTTGGTTGCATTCATTGCACAGGATGCACAGGAAGTCCTTGTGAAAGTCTTCTGTAGTAAGATACTGTAGGTGCCGTGGTGGAGAATATAGTTTATGACATTAATAAGTTACAGGAATCTGCAAGAATGAGCACATGATCATGATCACCTTAAGAGAAGCAGCAAGGTGCAGCATGTGTTGTTCCTCAACGCACCAAACACATTCATCTTCAGACATGAAATATTGATTTAGGGCTGTTTATTACAACCTCAAGTAATTTACAAGTCAAAGCAACATGTTTGTGTACAGTTGCCATGGAGTAAAGTTGTTAGTGGGCAGGAAGTCATTTTTTAATTTGATGGGAACAAATTTGTTATTTAGCTCAAACAGAAGCAGAACACATTCAGCTACAGTTGAATGTATTCCTGTAAACAAGCTAAAAATACACTGATAACTAAGACAAAGTGGGCTGTTTAACAATGTGATTACTGAGCCACTGATCAGGCAAAAACACACATCTTTCTGATTGTGGACAGGCTTTGACTAGTGAAGCACAGTTATTACTACTTTCTTCTACATTTAGAGACTATGGCAATAGAGCTATAGAGTTTTTTTTTCTTTATTTTACTGTATGGGTAGAAATGAGAAAACATTTGACAGCTGACTTCAGGCATTATGTGATATTGTACAGATGAAATCACAAGATAATATTTTCTTGTCAGCTCCAACTACTAGTTATTTCTTCACTTAATGCAACACATTTGTCTTGTTTTATTTTTTACAATGAATATCAATTTTACTAAACTCTACACCACTGTACTCTAGTGAATACTGCTCTTTAACCTTTACAGGTTGCATATGACAGTATATCAATTAGCCATCAAATTAAACACCACAGTCTAGAGACTTTACAGGGGCCCTCTGGCAACCTCTGGCTGTGAGGGGAAAACTGTGGCGAGTGGTTGCTGGAGGTCACTGGGTGAAATTGGTCGCAAAGGAGTTGCACCTCCTTGTGCTTGCTTTGATTGCGAGCAGATTGCCGCTGCTACCCATAGTTTTTGAAGATGCTGACTTGTCTCGAAATACTTGCAATTTACTTTCCAAGCCGAACGGAAACTTGAAAAAAATGCGCTGCAAACCGGGGATGGAGAATATTTGCCTTCAAAGTAAAAGTTGCACCTTACCTTTGCAACCAACACACATTATGAAAGGCATAATGTTTTACTTTGAAGGCAGCCGGTCTCCCTCTCTAGGTTTGCATTGCACTTTTTCAAGTTTCACTAACACTGGGAGAGTAAATGATAGGGAGGAAACTGATCTGCATCGGCCTTCCAGACACGTTGGAGTTCAAGACAAGTCGTCTCAGTGCCTTAGGTTCTTTGCTGTGTTCCTTGGGTCATGGCAGAGTGCACTCCTCCTAAGAAATGCCACTCTTGTTTGGACTGCCACTGCTATGGGAGGACGTCACTAATCCACAAGGTTTTCAGCGGAACATTGCATTGTACAGACAAGTTCAGTGGTATTAATTTCACCTGCCAAATTAATGATATGGGTTATAAGTGTGCACTGGTATAAAAGAGATGTATGCAACACTAATAGGGACAGGAGGCAGAGTACGAGAGGAAAGGGTACAGAATGAAAGACAAGATCTGTAATTTAAGTTTGGACTATTTATGTCAGTCAAAGTTATAGTTAAAGGACAGATCAATAGGGCTCAAAGAGACTCGATACACAAAGCCACAACAAGCACTAACTGCCACAGCGATGTGCAAAAGAGAAGTGGAATAAGAAGATCATATGAACGGGTCTACTTACAGTAATGTATGCATTTTTGTGTGGGCGTGCAAGCAAGTTCAATAGTATTTAAAATATTTTAATTGCACTAAACACAGCTTGTCCCACTGAACACAGACAAAGCCCTAGGGAAGCACAGGAGAAAAGGACACACAGAAACACGCATAGACACATACACACAGTAGCATGCCCTTGTTTACCTTACAGAAGCTAATGAAACAAGCTAATTAGTGGGAAAAGTAGAGTAAAAAAGGAGGGTGATTAAAAATGACTGTCATCACTAATGCATACACCAGCGTGATCTAACAACACACAATCAGCTTCCTGACCCTTGTGTAGGTCTGTGGTTGAAGAGGCACAGGACTGTGATTAATTGACAGAACTAATTATAGGCACATGATTCTATTCAGAAACACTCTGTGTGCCTTCAGTAAGGGTATAAGCACATTAAAAAAAATGAAATCATGTTTCCAAAAATGGTCTAGTGACTGTAGTCACTGAGGTCAAATAAAAACACCTATTAACCATGGGCTTTCGTAATGTCATCAGTCCTTTTCTGATAGGTTAAATCACTGTTAGGTTCATACACAGTTTGATGGCAGTGCAAAATCTGTCTCTCCATGCCTGACTTAAATGGCATGTCCCTCAGCACCTTGGCACAGCCAAAAATGCTACAATGCCCAAATACCAAACTATGAATGGCCTTGATGAAATCCCAGTGTAGCACAGCCATTATACAGTTCAGCCCTTTCTGGCTCCCACTGCAATGAAGCAGACATCTCTCTTTTTCTCTCTCTCTCTCTCTCTCCCATTGGAACAGACACGCAGGAGCCAGTAGTCATGGTAACTCCATTCTGGGTAAACTTAAGGATGTGTATGCACACACACACACACACACACACACATACAGACACACATACACACCGAATGATTTTAATAAATACTTCATAGATGGGAGCGAATGTGCTTTAATACTGCAGTAGCTAGTTAGCTGGTTCAATAGTTGGTAGTTTCTTTGGCCAGCAGAGTGTCGAACTGCATGATTTTCTAAAGTTGTTCTGTTTCTGTGTGCATGCACCCAAGTCATGAATATCAATGACTACAGTTATTCCAACCTTTTCATACCAAGCATGTACATGGAAAAATGAAATAAATTAAAGCAGTTTTGCTTAATTCATTCATATATTGTTACACCATTCTGCAAAGCCCTAGTTATGCTGCAGTGGCATGCAAGTCTACAAGGGTAGTGCATGAGCCTGATTACCTGTCTACACATGAGAAAATGTGAGTACAGGCTTGGAATAGTCACCACGTCTGCTCCTTGAGCCCATCATTCTGTACTGGCTGTGTTTTTCTGACACCCCCTAAATTTTATTTTGGCACTTGTAGTAAACTCAGGTGGTAGCCTTTATGTCACGCTGTGGCTTATGAGTTGAGTTTTAACAACAAAAAACTGCATGTCTGTGTATGACTGTTGAAACAATACAAAGTTTGATGCTGTGCCTGTGCAATAGTGCTTTAATTGTAATTACTTTAGCAACGCCTCTTTTTCTTCTTGTTGTCAGCACATCCCAAGAAAACATCAAAACCACCAATGTGTTAGTCCATCTGTCAATGCTTTCTTATTTCCCAACTCTATCTGTGCCATTCATCCCCGAGCTCATTTCTGCAAACTCAAAGGCGTAAACGGTGTAATTAACAGCAACTTCAGAAATGTAGGTTTTATTGATTTAATATGGCATTTGCCCAGGAAGGACGTCCAGCTGAGGACTTCAAGCAGACACCCAGATAACATTGCAGACACTGCCTTTATTTTCAAGCTTTTTTGTTTTATTTTCATGCTTTAATGTCTTGCATAGACATT
This sequence comes from Archocentrus centrarchus, assembly GCF_007364275.1. Taxonomy (NCBI): domain Eukaryota; kingdom Metazoa; phylum Chordata; class Actinopteri; order Cichliformes; family Cichlidae; genus Archocentrus; species Archocentrus centrarchus. The sequence continues at coordinate 18,081,879 of NC_044360.1, forward strand.
TTTACAACAGTTATTAAACCTCAAAATGTGTACTGGGAAGCATCCCTCTGATAACCAAATAAAATCTTTATCATCCCAAATATGAGTTATAGTTTCATGTCCAACAGGGTGTTTTTGTTGTGATCAGCACACATTCGCACATGGGTTGCAACATGTGCATCTGTGTTTCTCCACGCATGATCAGCTGCTGCATTCAGATCACGAATGTGAAGCTCTGCAGATGTCAAAGTCTGAAGTGATAACAAGGAGAAAAGCCGAGGTAGAGATGAGCAACCCGGATGTCAAATTAGTATTCACACACTGCTCTATTGACAAGGTCATCTAAACACAGCTTTACCTCCACCCTCAGGATCAACTGCTGGGATTCAATAGAACCACCCTACTCTGTTGTGCTTTCCCCAAGGCAATGTGAGCTGCTGCTCAATATCACTAGCCAGAAAAAAGAAAATGGGTGTAAAGCTTAGCAGCAGGCTGTCAATAGGCAACACTATAAAGGGTGATTTCTGGAAAGGACACTATGCAGCCAGCACTAAGCTCAGAAGGACAAAGAGTATGTTGATGCTAAAGAAATAAGACCTTCCAAGTATGATGAAAAGAATTTGAGTGTCCTTACATAATTTTATTCTAATCTCACTCCACAAATTAGCATTATAAAGTTCTATGTAACTGTACAGAGAAAGGTAGCTAGGAAAGGGGGATAGGGATGGGTTAGCTGGTGACACACTAAGAGCTGGATGATGGGCTGGATAAAAGGCTGTGTGTGTCTTTCTTCCACTGAGAGTTTCTCAATGGAGGTGGAATGCTTCATGCTTCCAGAGAGCAATCTGTTTGACTGTGAGAGAGCGAACAGGAGGAGTCAGAAGGACAGAATTGTGAAGTAAGGACGGGGGAAAGGAGGGATTCAAAAAGCAGATTGAAAGAGCAAAAGAGTGAGTTCATTCAAACCCAGCAGCTTTCTAATTCTCACTGTGAATTCATTATTGATTCTATTATTATGCATTTTAACTGAATAAGCTTAAACAATATATGCTCACAAGAATATAGAGAGTACATATCATGCAGAGGAACCATCTTGAGACTCTTTGAGTCTAAGCTTTGAATGATCTCGCTGTTTGAAGATGAAACAAAACACTTAGATGTACTGTACACACACATTCAAACCCCACAAGTACACTCACATGCTACAGTACTAAACAGTCATGTTGAGGATTTGTGCAACTGAGGAGGGCATTTACTGTACTATCATTTATGTGGAAAAAATCCACAGACACACAGTAGTGACCCATTTGCAAAGATTTCAAAGCACACCTCCGCTAAATACACAGCAAACTTTAACTTCAGACGAGCTCCACCTAGTTGCTGCGCTCAGCAGACCCAGCAGCAAACCTCTGGGTTTGGAAGTGGAAGTTTTGGGTGCCTACCTTGGGTGAGCGTTCCCATGAGGAAGCGATAGAAATAGCGAGCCACCTTGGTGAGCTGCCTCTTGCACCTTTTCCTGCATTGGCTCATCTTGGTGCAGCTGTGGAGGTGGAGGTGATGATAGTGATGGTAGTAGTCGACTAGTCTGCCAGGGGAAAGGAGCTCTCAAGGTAGGAGGGGAGGCACAGAGCACTGTGAGTGACTGTATTTAGGTGTGTGTGTGTGTGTGTTCATGGAAGTCTAACTGCCGCTGCTTCTCTTCTCCTCCTCCTCACTCACCCCCTTCTCTTTCCTCTCTCTCTGTTGTCTTCTCCCCTTTCTCTTCCTCTCGGTTCTTCTCTCCACCTGTAGGGCGCTGTCAATCAGCCGGCAGCACTCTGTCTCCTCCCCCTCACGTTCTGAGAAGCCCTTTTCTGGCCTCTCATTGGTTGGGAACAGAGTGTGGAGGAAAATTACGGACCAGCGCACATGTGAGAGGGTGTGTACATTTGTGTGTGTGAGAGGAGTATACTAGAAGGAGGCCGGGTGAGTGGCAGGTGGTGGGGGATTTTTTTCTAGCTGCTTTCCACACATCTTATTGATGCTATTTATTTTCTACAGTATGTGTCTCCAGTCATGGAACATGACAAGAGAGTCTCTGAGAGAGTGTGTACATCTGTGTATGTTTGAGCCAGCAGGAGGTTGAGTAAAGCAACAGAGGAAACAAAACAAACTCATTAATTAGCACCACACACCATTCTTCTCTATCTGTTTGCTTGCTCATTAATAATATTTATAACACAGAAGAGGGTAAGAGGGAAAGTAAAGAAGTTAGGAGCAAAACGGAAAAGTGAAGTTACATGAAGAGACAGGTAGGGAGGTGGAGATGGAGCAAATAGGGGAATGCATTAATAATATCTTCACTCCTTTCTCTATGTGGTGAAATTTGAAATGAGTGAAAAAGCTTGTTGAAGGAGAAAGAGGCTTTTTGGACAAACACCACCCCTCACCAGCAGTCGATGAAAGGATTATTATCTGCCGTCAGAGAAGGAGGAGAAGCGGGGAAGAGAGAGGAGGAGCTTTTAAATCCTGTGGGATTGAGAAAAGAAATGTATTTATGTAAAGCCTTTTCTTCATCCTTATCATTCTGCCTCAACTCTTTCAGAGTCATGAAACAAGGAAACACACTCCACTTGTTTTCCCTGGTGTCACATATTTATTGTTTTGCCCTCTACAACTCCCACATCAGCCCACTAAACTGCTGCCAGTCCACCTTTATTCACCCGCTTTCTCCCTGATGCTGAATTAAGAGTGATTACAGTTACCTCAGCAACAGAGGTCAGAGGGAAAAAAAAAATCAATCAAATGTCGGGCAGATGCCTCCTCTAAATGCACATGTCTTTTTCTGTGGGCTCTGTGTTCTTGTCCTAATTTAGAAGTCACAGAGAGAGGTCAAAGTACAAGGTACAGGTCAGGTCCAGGTGAGAGTCTATAGCAGCTCAGCTAGTGACATAATCATGTGGTACAGAAGGACCTGTTTCTGAGCAAATGGACTTAAGAACATGTGGGAGAGCAGATGGAAAAGCCTTTAAAAAGGTTTTTGTGATTCAGTATTAAATGGTCATATAAGGATTCGTACTACTTATTGGTTTTGACTCCTGACTTCTGGGTTCAGTGATCACTAATGGTTCAAGTAAGGATTATCTCCCCTGTTTCTGAGTATGAAGGGGGCTTTGATAAATAACTGCAGACAGTAGGTGCTGACTGAGGTATACCATAAGAAGTATGAGTGTGTCCTTAAACCTTCCAATCTTGGTTCACTACCCACAGTGCTGTTTTCAGTCACAGAAGGCACAAACAGCTACTGAAAAATTGAATCTCCACGTTCTGTACTAAGTCACAGTAACTGTTAACCCAAGTCTGCTTGCATTGGTCATCTCTTTGAGTGAAGTCCCCCATCACCAGATCAAAACAGTCCACAGTTAAAAACTCACAGCAACACAGGAACTGCAAGTACCGGTAAATGTGTGTTGTATGGAGCACCCAGCACTCAGTTAAACTATCTGGTCCCTCCTAAAAAAAACTGTATATCAGACTCTGGCAACATGTTGTGAACAGTGTTTGGCGAACATAACTCGTTATTGTAATCACATTACATTTTTCATTAACACATTAATGTAACGCATTACGAAGAGTGGAGATATGGATGTTACCTTTAATTTTTAACAAACAACTGCATTATACCGCTATCACAATGCTGACTGTTTGCACAGAGAGCATGCTAGCACAAAGCTAGTGAAGAACCCAGAGCGACGTTAAAGCTGAACCGAGCCTGATCTGCAACAGGTGACAGCAGCAGCGTTGAGTAGTCAGTCAGGCCTGTAACTTTGTAGCCTTCATTTCTATCTGTTCATATTTCTGTGGTGATTGCTTTCAAGTTTTGTGACAAATTACTTTCTCTGACGCGTAATTAAGTAATGCACAACATTACTTTTAACAAAAGTAACACACTTCTTTTTTGAGTAACAACCCCAATACGATTGTGAGATATTAAGTGATCCATATTTAAGCCCACAACTTCAATTGTAAATTAAGCCATCAAACATGACTTAAGTACAGCCAAACTAATTACACTAATTCTATAACACATTCCCACATGTTATGAGCATTGATGTCGCATAGTTTGTGAAAGATGGCCTGATGGCAACACATGTTCAGAATACCACAAACAACTACCAGCTGATCCAAGCAGAGTCGGGCAGAGCATAAATGAGTACTCCACGATTTGTAAAAAAAAAATAACAAGATTATTTTAATACTGCAATGTCATATTCTATAAGTAAAGACTAAACATAAAACTTTTAGGGAAATTGACTTTTAGTGTGTTTAAAAGAAAAAAATATTGGCCAACATATCAGATTTTTAGGTCACCAAGTATCAATTATCAGTCTTAAAAATCCTATATCAGTCAGACTGTATTAAACTTATGTAAACACTGAAGTTGTTTGACCAGTCACCTATCTCAGTGATATGATTATTTAAAGTTCACACAAAAAGCATTTTTAAAATTTTTTTAACACTGAATTCTCAGAAAACAGATAAAACCTCTGAGGTACCAGTGTGTGTTTCTGTTATTCTACATCAATAAATTGGTGGAGGCTTGCCACTGAAATTTTTATATACAGTATTCCATGAAATTGATGCTCAAAATAGGCCAGTGAATAAATCCTTCCTAAAAAGGGGACTTTGGCTTTATATTCAAACACTTTGAGTGGGTGCGAAATTGATTTGATTGCTCTTTTTTTTCTAAACAGAGCTTAAAATTAAAAATATTTACAAAACTTAAGAAGTTATGAGTGATGTGATATGACTGAAAATGTATGAAGAAAATAAAGTGAATTAAGAAAAGCCAAATCTCAATCCACCCCTACAATATGTACTTTGGGAGCCTGTAACCCAGACAGTTTTCATAATATGAAGGTCAAATTTCATAATATGAAGGTCAAATTTTGCATGGCTTCATTGGATATGCTAAAGTTATTGTCCAAAAAAAAAAAAAAAAAATCAGCTGATTCTGAGGGAGTCAGGTGGGAGGCACTCACTGTTGGAAATGACCCCGGAAGATAATCCTCAGCTAGTTTAAAGTGCAACTGAAGCAAATGATGGTCAGCAGGATTTAATGCAATAAGATGATAATTATCTTTTTTAGTTTAGGTACAAACAGACAGACAGATGATGATCGAGACTCACACTGTGGACAAAAACCCATGCTTTCATGCTCATTGCTCCTTTCCCTGAACCTATAAATAATAGAGCCAGCTAGATTTTAGAAAGAAAGAAAGTAGCCTCCCATACACGCAGTTTAGGCTAAAAGTTAACTGAACTGAAGAGACAGATTGAGTGATCAGTGTAGCATGAAGGATTAAACATTAATTGGTGGATGTGGCACACCATCTTCTGACACACGCACACACACGCACACATTCAGGGATGCATGATCTGATGATTACAGGTTAAAGTTTAATAAAGTCAGCTTTGCCGTCAAGGGATGAAGGAATGACGAAAAAGACTAATTATGATTTATATGTCTGGAATTTTAAAGTAAGGCACAGAGTACAATAACTTAAGGCAATTCTAAGGAAGAACAGTACTCTATTCTTTCTTAGAACCATTAAAAGTAATGTGAAAGATACTGAAAGTAAAATAAAATAACTTCAAAATGGAAAGAAAAACTTAAGAAATGTATAGGTCGGCCGACAAATGTATCTAAAAGCACAGTAGACTATGTGGATGCATTAAAGTAGACTGTGGGGTTTTCTTGTAGTCAAACAAACAAACAAACAAAAAAAAACTATACTCACTATACACTATACACAATACATACTATATTCACTGTTAGTCACCAAAACAGGTTATGCATATCCTTGTAATCCAAAAGTTTTAATCCTGCATGGTATATCCATGTTTACTTGTAAGGAAGCAAGTAAGCCTCTTTTCTTTGCCTTTACTGGCACATTGCTGTTTCTTGACATGTTACAACCAACTGTTGATGTTGGGCAGACACTCATAGAAAAACTGCTCCATAGCAGTAGCAGAGGTCAAGGACTCCAGATGGTACCTTTAATAGGTACCATCAGTCAGGTACAAAGACAGTATTTATGTTACTAATCTGATTTAATCACTGACTGTCACACTGAGACTACTTTATAGACCGTATGTCCTTCATTCTGCTCAAAAAAGTGTTTTATACATTGTTAAAAAATAAATAAATAAATAAACATATTTTCCTTATATGAGGGCTTTACTTTTGTGAAGAAAAATGACTTTCTTTTCGAAAGTAATGCTTAGTTTTTATACTTATCAGGTCTAACTAATCCCAAGTAGGAGAAATTGAAAATGGAGCCCAAACAAGAGCTCGGGTCTCAGGAGTGTAATGAATTGATCTTTTGTTGACTGTGAACAAGTGAGTAACAGAGGTGGGAAGTAACAAAGTACAAATACTTTGTTATTATACTTCTGTACTTGAGCAGAATTTTCAGGTATGAGTATTTATTTTCTAAATTTTTATTTTTACTCCCTACACAATATTACACAAATATCTGTACTTTCTACGCCTTACACTTTCAAAACAGGCTCGTTACTTTAGGTTTAACACATCTGAGGGAAGTTAGTATTTGACATCACTGCGGGCCTTCAAACATCAAACTGATTTGATCCTAAATGGAGGGAACAATAGCACATAAAATCCAATGTTATCACCAGGGCTTATTGCCTCGATAGCCGGGATCGGTCTGCCAGGGCCTCTGTTCTTGGCCACTGCCCGACACACAGGAGATTAAGTATCTCGGGGTCTTGTTCACAAGTGACGGGAGAAGGGAACGGGAGATCGACAGGCAGACGGGTCTGTCGTGATGAAGAGGGAGTTGAGCGTAAAAACCAAGCTGTCGATTTTCCGGTTGATTTACGTCCTACCCTCACCTATGGTCATGAGCTTTGGGTAGTGAGAATAAGAATAATAAGATTGCGAATACAAGCGGCAGAAATGAGCTGGCCTCTCCCTGAGAGGTAGGATGAGGAGTGCAGCTATTCGGGAGGGGCTCAAAGTAGAGACGCTGCTCATCCACATCAAAAGGAGCCAGTTGAGGTGGTTTGGGCATCTGACTAGGATGCCTCCTGGGCGCCTCTTGAGAGAGGTGTTGTCCTACCAGGAGGAGGCACCGGGGCAGACCCAGGACATGCTGGAGCGATCAGATCTCTCGGCTGGCCTGGGAACCCCTTGGGGACCCTCTGGATGTACCTGACAGGTTAACTGAAAATGTGCAGAGGCTTGAGGTCCTATCAGTTGAGCAGCAGTAAAATTTCACATTATCAATATAAGCACCCTGTTATTCGACAGGAAGATAAAGATTTTCTACGGGGGATATGAAGGATGTGATAAGAATAAGTAAGAAGTATGAGGAGGGGCGTGGTTGTTCCAGTATGAGTTCTGCACGCATTGTTCATTTAAATACTGTGACATGTGCCCAGCATTTGTGCCAAGACTCAGCCGCCTGTTCTCAGAGTGTGTACATGTGCGTTTTTGCATCTATTTTTTCAAGTGTTTAGTCACCACCAGCACCAAGATGTCCAGGGTGTGAAAGTAGCACAGCCAAGTACAGGCAACAGTCCATTAGCAACTATTACCATAAAAAATCAACACAAACAAAGAACAACACTTCACACTGCAGGCCCAATTTTCAGTTTCAGTCAAATTCCATTAACTCTTAATTATATCCTGCAAGGACAAAAAAATGGTTTCTGTTTCAACACGTCAGTTGAATGGCCATAAAATATGAAAATGGGCAGATGGGGAAGGAACATTGTGGCAGACAGATAGAGGGGTCAAAGACATAAGAAGAAAGATGAGTTTAGCAGCGTGCACTTAACCTATTGATGAAGCTACAGATCTGCCAACTGTCTGACTGGATATTCATTTGAATGAAGAGAATCTACTAACTGTCTGACTGACCTCTCATGCTTCATTTTTTCTTATTATTTTTTCTCTTTCTACACTCAAAACTTAAAAACTAATGTATCCAGGTTTATAGTAAATTATATTAAAACAGGGAAAAAATGTATACAAGACAGATTTTGTAAGTGAGAGTGTGTGTGTGTGTGTGTGTGTGTGTGCGTGTGTGTGTGCGTTGCGAGTGACAGCATAATGATTTTCCGCAGATGTGGAATTGGTGCAGCAGTCTGTGCAGGCTTCCACACGAGCACAAAGGCACACAGGAATGTTGGAGGGCAGATGTGACACTGACACTCAACTCAAGTATCTGGCAAAGACACACACACACACACACACACACATACTCACATGCATTTGTTTTTAACACTATTTATGTGGCAGGCAAAGGCACCAGCTGGTGAAATCCACTCAACACTCTATTCACTGAGGACATGTGACGGTGGAGGGAAGGCGAGGAGAAAGAGCGAGGGAGTGGAAAGAGAGGGAGGAACAAGAAAGAGGCACAGGTGGAAACACTCATCTTCAGGGATGTGTGGTTAAGACTTAAATCCAAAAAAAAAAAAAAAAGCAGAGAAGTTTTCACAGAGACAGACAGATAGACAGTCGCACGTGGTCCTGATAACCTCTCCCTATCTTGTTCTTCAGGTTTCAGATTCTCTCACTCTTGTGAGTCCAAATACACTGCAGCTCATTCTGCCTGGTTAATCAAAAGAGATCGCGATGCATAAACATACAAATAGTTAGAAACTAACATTTTGGGATACAAAAGGTAAGCTGCCCAGACTGTTGCACAGTACATAACAGAGTAGCAGAATAGTTAAATGAGCTAAGCAATCATTTGCATCCATGGAGATGGATTTTATTTCCTTATAGAGAGTAGTGACTGCATCCTACAGCCTGTTTATTTATACCCTCCCCTTTAATATGCTGTGAGGGCTCTCAAGGGCTGCCAGGATGACTTAATACAGAATGACAATCCACAGTGAAGTACAAGTTCATAAGAGTCATTTGGCAAAGGGTCAATATGCACACATGTAGAAGCTTTAATCTATAATTGAAGGTTTACCTCAGATCAGCCAGTGTGAAGGAAAGCAGGGACACTTGGAAGGGGAACAACTCAAGTAAACAACACATATTCTCGATTTAAGTAGGATCAGTCTGTAAATGTTTTTAAATGGTTTTATTATCAAGCCTGAATTTTAGTTTTTCTGATGCCCAAGCTCTTTTTTAGAGCTTTGGGGTCCCTGTTGATATAACGGTGAACAAAGTTGCACCCCCGCCTCACCAGAATCTGGTTAATACTCATGTACTAAATTTAGGAGAAAACAATAAATTTACTCACATTTTCATTTTTATTATAACAAATATCAAGTTAATTTTCATATAAGCATTTAATCCAAGAACCAAATAACTTGTGTGTCTGTGTCTGTGCTCATGCATGCATGGGTTAGTCTGTATGCGTGAACTGATCACTATTCTGTGTGGGACTTCATGAAACACTCACTCTCATCAAGTTCACTGTTCTCACTGAGGGAACGACCCTAACTGTCCAATCACATTCTTTCCTCCCATAAAATGTTCTTGTGCCCTTTTCCTGTAAGTTACAGGAGTAAAAGTTCATGTTAGTGGTTTGACTACTTAATATATCCCACTACTCAGCGTTCTAAAAAGGTAACATAGAGGTTGTGAGTATCCCAGTCCCTGTTCGGCACACCTTATTCAAGTCATCTGAGGCAATGAAGCAAAAAATGCTGTTTTAGTAAATAAATTAACCAAAAATCTGACTTTAAACGACCAAATGTGCATCTTCACCTATTTATGCACATGCACATATTTTTTATATAGTTGTTTCAGTTGAAACATGTATAAGAATTATATTAGTCTTTGGAGTAACTGGTACTGGGTCCCCTGTGGATTTGGTTCATGAAAGGCTTGCTTTACCCCCAGGTCAAAGGTCAAACCAATCCATCCATCCATTTTCTTCCGCTTTTCAGGGTCGTAGGGGGGCTGGAGCCTATCCCAGCTGTCATAGGACGAGAGGCAGGGTACATCCTGTACAGGTCGCCAGCCTGTCGCAAGGCTAACACAGTGAGACAGACAACCATTCACACTCACATTCACACCTATGGGCAATTCAGGATCACAAAGTAACCTAACCCCACTAACTGCATGTCTTTGGACTGTGGGAGGAAACCGGAGTACCCGGAGAAAACCCACACAGACACAGGAAGAACTCCTAATTTGACTGAACAGTGCTGTGCAATTAAATAAAAATAAATAAATAAAAAATTTAAGGGACAGTGCAATAACCAAAACTGTGGTTTGTTGCCTGTGGGCAACACCATGCCATAGAGAGTTAGAGGAGTTTAGATTTTAGTTCACACATTGTGTCATTCACAAAATTTGCTTTGCTCTTACTAGTAAGAAATACTAACTTGTAATAGCATCAGCTATTCCTAATGCCAGCAGCATCAGGAATAGCTTACCCTAACCCCCCTAATCGTAACCCTAACCCGGACCCCTAGCCCAGTAGCTATACAGTTTCTATATACAACAGACTCACTAATCTGTGATTAAAAAAGTTGTCACTAAAATAGAGACCGGTGATTACTGTACTTTATACAGTACTTAGTCCTCTTAGAATCAGAATGCACTCATCTTTGAACAGCTATGACACTGTGATGCTGACAAAATTACTGTTGACAGACAAAATACAACTAAAGTACACTCACAGTATGACACCAATCCATATCACTATGTCTGTTGGTAAATGTTGTATGATCATACACCAGGTAAAGATAGTTAATGGGAGAGTTACTTATATATGTACAGTACCAGTCAAACATTTGGACAGGTACCCATTCATATCAATGGGTAAGTTTGTCCAAACTTTGGCCAGTACATATTTTTAAAACTTCCCCATTCGCCCTGTGGGCAGCCTTTTGTCCTCCAAGCTCAGGTCCTCTACCAGAGGCCTGGGAGCTTGAGGGTCCTGTTCCTAGGACTGTGCTCTTCTGGCCAGAGATCTCAGATGTCATTCCTGGAATCTGCTGGAGCCAAACTCCCAGTTTCTGGGTCACTGCCCCAAGTGTTCCGATTACCACGGGGACCACTGGTACCTTCACCATCCATCTCCTCTCTAGCTCTTCTCTCAGCCACTGGTATTTCTTGAGCTTCCCGTGTTCCTTCTTCTTGATGTTGCTATCATTTGGTATTGCTACATCTATCACTACAGCTTTCTTCCTCTGCTTGTCCAACACTACTGGTTGGTTAGCCATCACCAGGTCTGTCTGTATCTGGAAGTCTTACAGGATCTTAGCTCGGTCATTCTCAACCACCCTTGGAGGTGTATCCCATTTTGACCTCAGGACTTCCAGGCCACACTCAGTACAGATATTCCTGTATACTATGCCAGCCACTTGGTTATGGTGTTCCATTTATGCCCTTCCTGCTAGCATCTTCCAACCTGCAGTTCTGTGCTGGATTGTATCAGGGTCATCTCTGCACAGCCTGCGCTTGAGGTCTTGCCTGGTGTGGTAGACCCCAGCCTCTACCAATCTTGCGCTTAGAGCTTGTTCCTGTGCTGCCATGGTAAGTGCCTCTGTGTTGTCTTTCAGTCCAGTTTTGTCCAGTCATTGGTAGGATTTTTCAGTAGCAGCCACTTCTTCTATATGCCAGTAGTACATGCCGTGCAGGGCCCTGTCCATCCATGATGGTTCTGTTCTTGCTCCTCTTTTTTCTCAGGTTTCTGCTACATGAGGTATTCACTAAGCACATGATCAGTTGTGGCCATCTCATGGACTCATGGATCTTTGTTGTTTCATCCAGGATAGTGGTCGGCCTCCTTCCTTCCACTTAGCGTACCGTCTCAGGGTGCTGGATTTAGGGTGAAACCCTCCATGCATGGTAAGGATGTCAGTGGATTATTATCCCAGCAGGGATAATAATCTGATGACTGGCAGGGCATAGGTACTTTCTGCAGGTACTTTTGCAGCTTTCCTAGCGGCCTCTTCATGGTTCCCACTTGCGTGTGAGATTCCAAGGTACTTGTAGCTATCTTCAATCTCTGAAATGTTGCCTTCTGGTAGTGCAATCCCCTCAGTTCTGACTACCTTCCCTTTCTTTTTTACCATCTGACAACACTTCTCCAGTCGGAATGACATCCCAATGTCATTCGAACAGGAGAAGGACAGGTGGCTAATGTTAGCTCCATTGTATCCATCTGGCTGAGGGGTTCAGGCCTATGCAGAATAGCAGTGGGGACAGATGATCTCCTTGGTAAATCCCACACTTAATAGTGGCTTGTGCAGTTGGCTGGAAGTTGGCCTCTATTGTTGTTCTCCACATCCCCACTGAATTCCAGATGAAGATAGATAGATTGATGGGTCACCTGTCGCAGGGCTAAGACAGAGAGAAAACAACCATCCATACTTTCCCACACATACCATAGGTCAAGTGCAAAAAAATGTGTGTGTATTGGAACCCTGACTTTGGGCATCAGCCTTTTTGCTAGTTCCTGCTATAGTAAACATACTAGAGAATAGCATTTTGCCATGGTGATGCACACATACACAAATGTGCATAGAAACTCACAGTGAAAGAGCAACAATACCAGCTTTGCTACTGTGCCTCCTAACAGCCAAACGAGAAATATATCCCATCTAAGCTACAAGAATAGAACAAGCCAACATTTCGTATTTCTCTGTCTTGTTCACGTTTTTAGCAACACAATGAACACTGTTACAGTAGCTTTTGTATGAGAGAGTGGTGAGTTTTCTTTAACTCTTCAGCAGTGTACACTTTGGCTGGCCTGTGATGCAGCTAGCACACACCAGAACATAATGACTGTGATGCTGCTGCCATCTGCAGGCAGAAACCTGCACAGCCACACCACAGAGCGCCGCCATCAGCCCTGGGGGCAAACAGATGGACTAAACAAGGGGCACACGGGAAAAGAAACTGAAAAACTTCACAAACACATACACACATCAACTTCTAAGTTTAATGAAGACCAGAGAGGAAGAGGGCCTATAAATGAAAGTGAAACACTTTAAGTAACTAATGATGCATGGCACTTCCAGCTGGAAGAGAAATACAACTATAGAGCACTTTAATTTGAGTGCTAATGAATATTCATTAAAAGCTGTTCTAAAGATAAGAAATATTATGCTAAATAATTATTTCTGTGTGCATGAGCAAATATGTGCTTGTGTATCTGTAAGCATATCAATGCTGGATTGCCCCTACAGACTTTACATGGTTTCTCTATCCCAGATGTTAGTGAATTAGACTGTATAACCCGTTGTAGGACACGTAACTATTTTTGTATATGATGTCCATCCCGTGCCCCAGTGAGGTTAAGAAGCATGCGGTCATGAAGAAATGGCCTAATGTTGTGTAAAGTTACATTTATATTTTAATATTCTAAAAAGTGATATCTATTCTGTTCTAATGTTCTTAAATACATGTTCCTTTCACCAAATATGCATTATTCTTGTACACTTCTTGGACTTTCTTTTTTTTTTTTTAACCACTTACAGGCAAGGAACCAAATATGATAACTTTATTGACCTTGATTTTCTACATGAAAATGAAACATTTTGAAAAATGTCACAAAAGTAATTAAGTCTTGTTATGTCTCCAATAACACTCTAAGTTAAGGTAAGGTAGAAGTACACTAAGTGTTTCAATGAGTGCTCTATAAAGGTGCAAAGAATAGCACATCTTTTGTCGAGTTTCTATTACACAATAGTCATTCTTGCACCTGACAAAGTATGAAAAACAAAAACGAAAACTAAACTAAAAGTAAACTATAATGTAAAATCCCAAAATATTCTTACTTATATATATATATACCCACTGAAATGGACATACTGTATTTGATGCTTGCACCAAACGGTGTTGATCAGTAGAGGGCAGACAGAGATAAGCAAACTCACAGAGACGATCCAGTCAAAGACATTATATATAATTTTATCATATAAAAGTCAGCATTTCATTCATTCTCCATTTTAGTTTTTATAACACATATAAGTAAGCAGCAAAATACACACATTCAGAACACATGCACTTCCTCATCTCCACAAATTTGAGCATATAAGTAAAAGCCATTTTACATCTTATGGTTTCTTGGATTAATGTCCAGCATCAATTTACTGCCTGTCTGCTTTTATAAGGAGTTAATCATCTCGCCTTCAGAAAATGCGGAAGCAGCGTAATTGAACCATTGCAAGGCAAAGTCAGAGGTTAAGTGCAGCCGAAATATTTGTCTCTATCAACCTACAGCAGAGCATCATCTTCAGATTTAAGGATTAGACTTTTGCTATACTCCCTGATCTGGGCATCAGATTAATCTGTCAATCTGTATCAATTCCATGATGATAAAAGAGGCTGAAAGTTCATGAGGGGCCACACTGGTATTTGTTTGTGGCATAGGAAAAAAAATGACATCATCCAGGAAATGAATCAAAAACACAGCAATATTCATCAAAAGCTAATCTTTGTTTTTGCTGTGATTCATACGAAACAGAAACAAAACAATAAATAGTAGATAGAAGGCACGACTCCCTTCCACTCTACCCTGCTCTGCAGTTACACGAACATGCTCTCTTCCACTGGTCCAAGTCTTTGGGAACTTCTCACATATTCCCTTAGATTCAAACCAGGAGTGATGCCAATACTGTGAGATGGGGAGGGGACTGACTCACGGGAGACAAGACCGACAAATAAAGTAATATAATAAAGCAAAAAAAATGGATTTCTGGGCCAAGACGGCCATAAATAACCCTAAGAGAAGGTCCTGTACCCTTCGCATTTGTTTTATTGGTAGGCACCAATCAGTCAGTCAAGCCTAACACTCCAAGACAGGATTCACACGCTGCCACCTGCACCTGCATGAAGGTATTAAACATCACTGAGTGACAAAAGGTCTCTGATATTCCTTAAGTGTCAGTGTCACCGTGAAGTCTTGCTATTACTCCACGCTTGCTACACCTTGCTTCCTTCTTATTTTACGTTACGCCGTGTATTTCTTCTGAAGCCGACTCTATCGTTCTCTCTGTCACACCCAGCCTCTTGGCTGCTTGACTGCTGTTCTTCCCCCTGTCTCTCCATGCTTGTCTGAAGGCAGGCAGCAGGTGTTTTGTGACTCAAAGATCAGAGAGCCTCAGAGAGATGGAGCCCCTGTGAGCTAGGCTGTGTAGGAGGAGGAGAGAAAGTCTGCACTTTCATTTTCAGTCTGCCTTCTCACTGTTACAGGAGAGAGCTCTTATCCCACCCTCAGAACAACATCACCACCAGTACAATACAACTGCATGTGTCTTATCGATATTATATGCTCCTACAGACTGAGTGAGGAGCCTTTTTTTTTTTTAGAGTACGGAAGCTACTTACTGCTGGGATAAGGTGTCGCTAGGGATAAAGTCAGTGTGGGTGCACACATGCATGAACTAACATAGAAAATGGGAGAAGGGAGAGGGAGGGTTGGACAAAGCAAGACAGGTAGAGTCTGTGCAAAAATTTTCAGTTGCATCACTAAAATACAGTATGACTTTGATCTGATTAAATGTAACATTTTTGAGGTCACCCAATTTCACAGCACCCTACTCTCTGACCTAAAACTAGTTTCAGGGATGCTGACTCAGACACTCCTTTACTGCTCTGCTCTCTCTTTTTCTTTCATTCTTACTATAGATTTGTGAATTATAATACATTAAGTATCCACGTAGTGGCAGTAACGATTCCAGGGGTAATGGCAGGAACGCTCACTGAAGCACATCATGTATAGACCCCTTCTTCTTTCTTTACTGGACTTCTTTCTCCCTCACCTGCTCACTTTTTTCTAGACAAGCAGGCAGAATTACTGTACTGTGCTTTCCTTGTTCATGTATTCTAAATTTTAAAGCAAGGTGGAAACAATAGCTTTCGGCTTATGGGTAAATAACTGAACCACAACATATACCGTATTTTTCGGACTATACGTCGCTCCGGAGTATAGGTCGCACCAGCCAAAAAATGCATAATAAAGAAGAAAAAAACATATATAGGTCGCACTGGACTATAAGTCGCACTTTTTTTGGGGGGGGGGGGGGGGGTTGATAGAATCCGAGACTCAGAGCACAAATTCCATCTTGAACGGCAATTTAAAATAATAATGGATTAAAGAACAGGACGAACACGGTTACACCTACGTTATGCTAACGTAGCACATTCAGCTACATGACGCACAACGAACACGTGTTCGGTATTGTTACGTTGTAAACACACTTCCAAAGTCGGCGATATTCACAACAAAGGGCGTCTTTATTAACAGAAAAACGGCTGCTGTAGGCCACAGCCACGCCAACCACAACTACAACAGCGGAACAGCAACACACACACAGGCAAGCTCTCGGTCTTTTTCTCTCTCTCCATGCTGCCTTCACGAACCTCCCGAACAGTCCGAAATCCCACTTCAACACGCTCTCTAACTAAGAGAATCGCTACAGTATGTTAACGTAACATTAAGTTATTCAGATAGCCATAGCATAAAGAACATACTAACAAGTTAACCAAACCATCAATCCATTGAATTCTTCGTCCTCGGTGTCACTTCTAAACAATTCCGTACACTCCGTAGACGAAGCGCCGCTTCCTCTTCTGTGTCGCTTTCGTCAGACTCGTCGTCAGCTGCAGTTCCAATTATTCCAGCCTTTCTGAATCCCAACAGGATGGTTTGTCACTGAAGCCCATGTTTTCTTGATCCATCCAATGACTTCCAGGAAAGTTGGGTGGCGCATTCTCCCAGTTGCCGTTAAGCTGTGCTCTCCATCCATCATCCACTGCGCCCACAGGTTACGCAAGACTGCCTTAAAGCTGCAGTTCACGGAGATGTCAAGTGGCTGGAGTATTTTGGTTCATGTGTTATAAATGTCACATATACGTCGCTCCGGAGTATAGGTCGCACCCCCAGCCAAACTATGAAAAAAAGTGCGACTTATACTCCGGAAAATACGGTACTTCTGTATAAAATAATTCTTTCTCTTTGGACATCCAGATGTCACGTCCTGGGCCGTTTGCCCAGCGTTTTGTGTTTAGTTTATTTCCTGAGCTTCTCCTCCCAGTATGTTTGTCTTGTTCCCCGTGTTGTGACTCGTCTGCGTGTTCCTTGGTCTATCACTTCCTGTTTTATTTTGTCAGTATGATTTCCCTGTGCTTCGTGTCTAGTTTTGCTTCCCCCCCGTGTGATTAGTTTCATTTGCCTCACCTGTTGTTCCCTGCTGTTTCCTCTTGCCCTGATTACCCATTGTGTATTTAAGCCCTCAGTTTTCATTTGTTCTCTGTCGCGTCGTTGATGTTGTGTGCCCGTGTGTTCCTGTGCTCCCTGTGGTTCCCCTTCGTCTCCCTTCTGAACGGTTTTTGTATTGTTTTTCCCTACTTTAATAAATGCCTTTAAGTTATGCCCATCTCCGGAGTCCTGCATGTTTGTCCTTCCTCGTCCGTTTCCTCCCCGGCCATGACACCAGAATTCTTTTTTTTTTTTTACAAATTTGTACCTTTAATTTGAGCAATTTAAAAAAGAATATTCCATGAACTGTTCAGGAAATTCACATAGTTTTAAAGTCCCCCATTTTTGAGGTTCAAAAATAATTGAACAGTTGACTGATAAACAGTTTTGTGGCCAGGTGTGGCCTCCTCCTTCATTAGATAACATGGTGGGGGTCATACACAGACGTGTATGACTGCCAGCGGAACCGGGTCACTGGTGTTTAGTGATGATGTGACTGCTGCTAGAAGTAGCAGACCTATACTCGCTCCTCAGATTCAGCCATATGCTGCAAAACTGATATGATGGTGTTTCACAGAGCAAATGGATAATGACCCAAAGCATACTGCAAAAGCAACCCAAGAGTTTCTCAATGGCCAAGTCAGTCACCTTATCTCACCACAATAGAGCAGGTTTTCAGGTATTAATGCAAAACTCAAGTCACTGATTTTCATCCAATTATTAAAACCAATCCTTATATTAAATATTTTGTTAATTTCCCAGATTACTTTTGAGTCTCTGACCTAGTTGTACTTTTAAGTTTGCTGTATGTTTTTTAGGAAATCACATTAACTCACACAGAGAATTGCTGTAAGAAAGGAAAACACTTGAACACACATCTGAAAATACCTGTTTTTGAAAGCTGGCTGCATAATGTACACCTGGAGAAAATTCACAGATTTTCCTCTATCAAATCTCTAATATGCATACATTACCGATATAAAAAAATAAAATAAAATAAGAGTGCAACACACACTACAGGATGTTAGGATATTATTACGATTATCGTGCCAGAGGGAGCAATGTACCACCTAACTTGTTCTCATGGGGGGCGAAGATGTAAACGAAGAGACTCTGGTAACATTAGCAATGCACTGCAAAAGCAGAAGACCTAAATGAGTCTGGATGAGTAAGTGGTTGGAGAGATGCAGTCAGCAAAGGTTGTCTCTGCTTCCATGAGAGAGTTGAGATTTTAAATGTTAATAATATCTGTTTAAGCAGTGTGAGAAGACACATTGGCCTCAAGAGTAAGAATGTTTGCCATTGCTTGGAACTACATTTGGTAGCACTTGTATTCTTGCACAATATAAAAACCTTTTCTTCCTTTTTAGCTGTCAGTAGTTTGTTGTTTCACTGTCCTTTGTCAGTTTGAGCATTTTGTGACCCACGAGGTTTAGAACTGGTTCAGACACTGTGAAATGGAGTCCCGGACCACATTTCTCCTCCAAGCATTAGGAGAGGTAAATTGGCCCAGAAACTCTAGAGACTGAGTTGAAATGAATTAGGTAGCCACTGTATGTTGTTACTAATCTTAGTCACTGTGGTAACTCAAATTTAATCGCAACATAAAACCCGCGATCGATTCTGTACTTTGAGAGTCCCAGTAAAGTTCATTCAAGCCCGCAAAGCCAGCCTTGCTTAAAGACCTTGACAAAAAGAAAGAATGGAATACGAGAACATACAAAAGAAAAATATGGCAGTGATTTGATGTAAATATCCATGCGTTCCAAACCAAAGGTATTATAGCAGGATTATAAGATGTGAAAAAATTGTTAATTAAAAAAAATAAACTTGAAAAAAAAAACTAACTGAAATGATTTTGTGAATTTGGAAAACCAACTAAAATAAAATATAAATATGAAGGAAGTTTCCTTAGTTTTAGTGCTTCTTAGCTTGGTCAGATTTGTTATCACAACTTGCCTGGTGAGGCTTTGATGAACATGTTTATTGAGACTTTGGATGTCTACAAGACTGTGAGTGAACTGCTTTCATAAAGCTCTGTGTTTTTACTGTATACTGTACCAAAAAACTGTAACAAGTGGTGGCAGGCACAACAATCCCCTCCCCCGGCAGACATTTTAGCTGACTTGAACGTTGTCCCTGTCACAAACATGTCACTCTCCCAACATGGAATCACCAAGATAACACCTACTGTCCATGCCCATAATTTTCAAAGGTTTAAAAAGCTGAAGTAAAATAACTTTCATTTTGTGGTCATTTTCATTTTTGTAAAAGCTTTATGTCTTGTAATGAGAAAATACTCGATTTGTCAGGTGGGCGATAATAGAGACATTGAGTGATTGGATTGATAGTCAAAAGTTGTGTCATATATTTGCATATCCGGATCATATCTGGATCATATCCCGATCAAATGTCACATGTCCATGGACTATAGTGATATGCTTCTTACTGCAACAAATGAGGATGATGTGGGGTTTTTCAGTTGAGATACTATATGGCCAAAAATATAAGTATACAATATAAGTAATAATAGTTTGGGATTTTACATTATAGTTTAGTTTTAGTTAGCTTTCAGAGTGGTTTTGCTCGTTTTTATTAGTTTTTATTTTTGGTTTTTGGTGTCATGCTTAGTTTTAGTTTAGTTTTCATTAGTTTTAGTTTTTCATACTTTGTCAGGTGCAAGAATGACTATTGCGTAATAGAAACTCGACAAAAGATACTGTTTTAAAAATTGCATTCAACAACCAGCTGTTCACAAAATAGCAGCATTACGTGCTTAATGTGTGTAATATTAAAGACACACATGAACATCAACAGGGATAAAAATAAAGAAAAACATGAACTCCAAAACTCAAACCCTACAATAAAAGCCTCAGTGCAGTACACGTGATGGATAACATCAGAACACAGCGAATGTTTGACAAAAACAAACTGAACTTTTGAAGGAGTCAAAGCTCAAATGCAGCTGCATCCTGATGTTATCACCACATGAAGTTGCTTCTGCTTTGGAGCTGCTCACAGAGCTAGCTTGGTTAGATGCTCGCTAATTAGATCTGCAGGATCTTTGGCCTCTGTACACAACCTACAAAGTGTCCAACCTCGTGTGGCATTTATGCTTGTGTAGCTGGATTATGTGTGTTAATTAATTACCTTGTGGTCTGTGCAGGTGTTTTTTTTTTTGGTCCTCGCTCTTTGTGCTCAGTTTTTGAGCTGCAAACATATTTGTTCCTGTTTTTTCACTTTCTTCATTCCCTCACATCCATTACAACAGTTTCAGCAGTCTCCCTCCAGGATTTTCCATTTGTGAGTCCATATATTGATGCTTTGATTATTATTCCTGATTAATATTCTCTGTTATTGCTGAATGTTGTTCTCTGTCTAGTAAATTCAAACACTGCGGCAAAAAGTAGCCAGAAACGTACAAGGACTGAACAGGTTAATCACAGCCTTGCAGGCTACCCGACGAGAAAACCCTTCATGGGATTCTGCCGCTTTCTCGGCAGACCGCTGCCAATACTTTATAGACCTGTGCAGTGAACACGCACGCACAGTTGCCCGATGGCGCTCCCAGCTATAACTATTAGAGTGGGAAAAAAATGATTTCATATCAATCCACAAGGGTTTTAAATAAAACAACGAAAACGAAGGTCATTTTTATCTATAATTTCAGTTAGTTCTGTAAACTCACAATACAGTTTTAGTTGGTTATCGTTTTTTTCTTTTCGTTTTTTCTTTTAATTATAGTTTTTATTTATTTCAGTTAACGACAATGTTTTTTCAATTTCAGTTTTCGTTATTTCATTCGTTTTCGTTAACTATAATAACCCTGTTTGTTACAAAGTTTACTGGCTGGCAGGGACCTGCTTGGTGGTATCACGTGGTATGGCCAAACTCGCATGCAATTGGTCTGTGGGTTTCCTTGGACGCTTCACCACTACCGTAAGGACTGTAAAAGCTGCGCCGGTAAACCAGAAAGCGCACAACAAGATTTTAAGTAGTCATTTCTGTTTTGGTATTAGGTTCGGGTCCGCATGAGGCATCATTTCGGTCCGGATCCGGACCTTTGCTGTACAGTTATTTTTTTTCTTTTTGCCATACTGGACCTAAAATCATACAAGAAATCTGAGTAGAAAAAAGTTAGATTTTTTTTTTTACTGTGAAAACCACAAATATGTTTAATGAACAATTTCTAGAACTTAAAATACAATTATAAATTGTAATTTTCAAAAACATATGTATAAAATTTAGCAAACAACAAAGTTTTATACAACTATTTACATTAAAATACAGGCAACGCCTCTGCGTTTTTTTGTACAACTATTTACAGATCGGGTGTCACAAGATGCCATACAAATGATTTGTGCCACTCCAAAAAAAAAAAAGTTCCTGTCCACCACAAGACAGAGGTGCACATCACAGGCCTGACACTTCCAGGTGTGTCGCTCCTCCTGTTGTACTCCTGAAGAGAGCGCTTACATTTGACTCCGCCTTTGGCGGCTTTTTGGCAGCATCTGCCTTGTCCATGACTGCACAACACACTAAACACACTACACTACACACTAACTATACCACTCCAAACATGCTAAAATTTCAAAACTTGGTATCAATATCGCTGTCTCTCTTTCGCCCCATCACTCTCACAGCTTTCATGTTCCTCAGCAGCCATGCCACATATTGCCATATTATTTTTGGTTGGTTGATGTGGTGTATTTTTCCACCAATAGGAAAGGGGAGGCAATGATTTTTCTTTTTTGCTTGCAAGCACTTCCTGCACCAAACCAGGAAAAAGCATGGCGCAAATTATTGATCAGAACTCTGGTTTTACTTGGTCTATCAACACACTTTAAAAAAAAAAAAAACAGTACGTAGGTTGAAGTCTGAACGTTCAACACAAGTTGAAACAGAAACTTCATCTGCTTTGGTTGTGACCATCAGTCGAACATTTTTTGTAAGTGGTAGTGACCACAGTGAACTCCAAATGGCTCAAAATGGCACACATCTGTGGTTTTGGGGTATAAGCCTGAGCCCTTTTTTGCCACAGAGCTACTCTAGCCACTCTGCCATTCTGGTGCCTAGGTTTCTCATTTGTGAGTTTCCTCTTCATTGCCTGCCTCTGTTCCCCTCATGGCTTCACGAGAGCCATTAACCAAGGGGCTCAGTCTGGTGTGTCTGATGAGGACAGCTGCTGGGTTAAACAACCCATCTGTATCTAAATGATATAATCAGTTCTAATAGAACAGGGACAGATCAGTCCCATAGCTGTCAGCCATCAGAGGACAAGAGGTCACCTTCAGTACAATTTAGGCACAGTCCACCTGATTGGGAATCCACAAAGAGACTTTGCCTGAAGCTCTGAAACTGTCTCTTTGTACAAAGTACAGAGTGTGCGTTTGTGTCAGCGTGTGTGTGCATATGAGCTATGCATAAAGCGTGAAGTGTATCATTTGTCATTCAACAGGCTTACAGCAACTTTTTACTCATGCTTGGTGTGACAGCGCAGCCACAAATTCTGCTCAGAAAATGAAGAACTGGATATGGGTTATTGATGAGAAAGTATTTGTGCCCTGCACCCAGAGGGAATAATTCATCAAAAAGTGTCAGTCCAAAGGTTATACAGGCATAAGAGCGTGTTAAAGCTGCATCTAAGCAGGGTAGTTAGAGTGACTGCCCCGAGACAGACAGAACACATTAATCCCAAAACAGCCATATATCCTGGCAGAGTCTCCTTAAGCAAGACCCAAACCTACACCTTCCCACTCACTGACAAAAAACAGCACCTTAAAAAAAAAAAAAATGAGCAGAAAACGTCAAATACCTCCCACTCTCTAATTTCTTACCCTTCTTTTTTCTCTCCAACTTGACAGTTCTTCCATTTGCACTCATGTTACATGTTTCATGAGCCTGATGTGATCCTCACTGAGAGCACTAATAACAGCTTTGATCATGACAATTGCAGCACTTATGCTACACTACTATAATCACTAACTCTCCCTAATGTAATCCCTCACTTCTTTTGACACATCTACACTTTTTTAAGGAGGCTCTCTTAGTCTGTCTATCCAGCAGAGTTGCTGCTGAGCTATCCCCCCCCCCCCCAACTCAATTTTCAGAGCTCACGTTCTTGCCAGGCTACTTTAGTGTTTCCACTACACTATTCCCGCTGAACGAGTGTGCGTGCAGAAGGCCCCTCTCTATATAACGGTGTGGTGGATCACAGCATCTAAAACAGAGAAGAATGGGGTTATAGAAAATATTTTTTCCCTGCTTCTCCATCTCTTTCTGCGTCTCTGCTGTGTGAGCAGAGAACCACAGGTGAACCAGGGTGAACTACAACCCACTATAACAACACTGATGAAAAAGTAGAAGCTCAGTAGCCTCTGCAGCATTTGGACAAAGCTGACAATGTAAACACAAATGCACATTACGCAGGCAAACATCGTTCAGGGGGGGAGAAAAACATTATATTAGACTTGGATTGATTCCTGGAGGTTGCTAAATGTGTTGCCTAAAAGTCTTTCCCTAACAAGCAGCTCATCTCTCCTCCATCACTCTAAACACAACTGTTATGTAAGACAGACAGGACAGCGAGCCCGTGCTTGTGTGGAGGAGTGCATGCTAATGTTAGTATTCGCGTACAGTATGTGTGCGTATGACTTGCTTGTTTATGTAATGAACAGTAACTCCAAAGAAAGGAGCCCGAACTGGTTGAATTCACACCATCAACTGACAGCTCATGGGAAATCAGTGGGTGGATGGGTATGGATTGGTGACAGTAGGCGAAGGAGGGCAGACAGATTGGATTGGGTTCTCTCGCTATCACACTTTAATACTCTTATTCACTCTATGTCTCTCTGAGGAATTCTTTTTCTTCTCGTCAACGAAACTGCACCTTGTCTGAGTGGTTAACTTTTTTCAACAGTTTTCGTCTCTTTAGACCTAAACTTAAATGCTAGATAGTGCCAGTGTGCTTTTGCTAAAGGTTCGGGAATGAAAAATGACATTACCAAATATTTTAATAACCACGGTGGTGCTCCCTTATTAGAACACCTTCGGGCACTTTCAGAACAGATGGCGGTGGTGCACCTGGAAATCTGGGCAAAAACTTATAATATCCATCATTAATAAATAATTTTTGCATTGATAGTTAATTACACTTTGTGAAAATGTTATTTTATTGTTAAAAAAATGATAATTAAAAATGTAATAATAATGTAATGTCCTATAGCTGATGAGCGACAATAACAATATTCTGATGACACTGGCTCACATAACATTTTACTACATTGTATTTTTTTAATGTATGCCAGATGTTATTGGTGTTCAGCACTAAAAGCTTCATTACTGATCAGTTAGCCTCAGAGGTGGGAAGTAACGAAGTACAAATACTTCGTTACTGTACTTAAGTAGATTTTTTAGGTATCTGTACTTTACTTGAGTATTTATTTTTCTGAGTACTTTTTACTTTTACTCCCTACATTTTTACACAAGTATCGGTACTTTCTACTTCTTACATTTTCAAAACAGACTCGTTACTTTTTAACACGTCAGGGAGAAGTTTGCGTTTCCGGTCAGTGCGCCGTCAGTCATCAAGCGATCTGAGCCTAAACGGAGGAATATTAACATATAAGAGACAATCGTACTGGCGTATCCTCCATCACCGGGGCTTATCGGGTACAAAGGGATTAAATACACAAACCCATGTAATTAATGTCTCATTTACAGCGCTATAATCAGGGGTCACAGCGGGCCGGACCGAATCCGTAAGTTACGCTCGCAGGACATAAACAGCTTAGCTAGCGCTACTGAAGAGGAGCGAGCATGAAGAGAGTAACGTGTGGCAGGTAAATGCAACGTTTTTTAAATGCTCAACAAATATCAGCAAACACACAAAGTGTGTGCAGTTTGTCACACAGTGTGTCTGCTAGCTAAAAGAAGAGCTGCTGCATTTCAGGGAGAGCAAAGAGAGAAGTTCACTCAGAGATGGAGAAAGAGGACAGGAGAGGAAGAAGAGAGGTTAGAATTAAAGGTAAGGACTGGAAAATAAACTGAAGTATACTGACTTTGTGTAATTCAAAGATTGTATGAAAATACTGCAGTTTAGTACGTAATAAACAGGTTATCTTGTTGTACTGTATTTACAGTAAAGCTCTGTGTTGGTGCACTTTGTGTTCATGGTCAGAGTTACAGGTTACATCAGTGCAGCAGAGATGAGTTTGAAACAAAGCTGCTGATGCTGAGATTCATTCACTGAATCCAACATTTCTACAGCCTGTATGCTGTCAGTGTAGGGGATGGAGATCAGCTCAGATAGCTGTGAAATACTGGGTTACATCTTTGTGAGTTCAGTTCATCCACACAGAGCAGTAAACCTCAGAGCAGCAGCAGCTGGTCAGCGGATCACAGCCTGCACACCAACATCATTTACTGCAGCTCACAATAGAAAGTTGTGATTCTTCTCCCCATGCAGAGCCACTACAGCTGATCCTAGGGTTCCTCCACCTTCTGAATCCCACTGTAACCCCTGAGTATCCTCATGTTTGTGTTTAGGTGGAGACACAGTCACCCTCTACTATGGAGGACACAGAGAATAGAGCTGTGTTTAAATTCCCTTTCACAGTTTGTGATTCAAGCTGAGTACATTCATTAGAATTAAAATTTAGATTGGAATAACGTTTGTGTTCTCATGTATTATTTTATATTATTACAATAATATATAATAAGGTTCAGTTAGCTTTACACAAAAATAGCAGGTAGAAACGTCCTCCAAAGAGCTACTTTTACTTTCTTACTTTGAGTAAATTTCAGAGCCTGTACTTTTTTACTTTTACTTAAGTACAGAAGTTGAACCAGTACTTTGACTTTTACCAAAGTATTTTTTAACACAAGTACTTGTACTTCTACTTAAGTACAGAATGTCAGTACTTTTGCCACCTCTGGTTAGCCTATCCTCACTTCCAGGCTGTTAAATACTCCTGCTCTTACAAAGCTGCTGCCTTCTCAGTTATGCAGCACTGTCCAAAATCGCGAGCCATTCCTCATTTCTTTGTAATTTCCTTGGAAAATGGGAAAATAGGTGCAATGAGTTACTGAAACATGAGCAAACATACATGGAAATAGATAAAGCAAAAAAAAAGTTTGTGCAATTCCAGTGAGTCTGAAAGTCAGTATTTGGTAAATCACCTGTATTCTTCAACACAGCCTGAACTCTCTGAAGCAGCTTTCTTGTCATTTCTTTAAGCAGTCTTCATGAATAGTTCTTCAGCCTTCTTGGAGGATATTTGAAACTCTTCTTTGGATGTTGGCTGCCTTTTGCTCAGCTCTCTGTCAACATTATCCCACACTCCTTCAGTAATGTTGAGTTCCCTGCCTTGGGGATGCCAATCCATTGTGTTTTTCTATCCAGGTGTGCGTTTGCTGCATTAGCAGTGTGTTTGGGAATCAGACACTTTCCAGATTGTATCGCATGGTGGCTCAAACTTTGATGGTATTTTTCTGCATTCATAATTCCATCAATTTGGACAAGATCCCCAACATTGCTGGCTGAAATGCAGCCCCAAAGCATGACACAGCCTCTACCATGTTTTACAGATGGCTGCAGACGCTCACTGTTGTACCTCTCTCCTGACCTCCTCCATACATATTAATGATAATTTGAACCAAAAAGTTCAAATTTGGATTAATGAGATCTTAAGAAACAAGATATATTACCAATTTAACAATAATGCTGGTCACCAGCTCGGTCACACACTGCTGTGGGATGGCATCTCATTCTTCAACCAGCAATCATCCAATCCAATAAATGACAGCAAGCAAAAGTGAATAGCAGAATAAGCTGGCAGAGAAGATTTGGCAAGTTTTTCATGGGCACAGCCCACATACTCAACTCTGCTGCCCAACCCACAAATGTATTTTCCTTACAAATGTGGCACCATTTAGAGGGAAATAAACAGGCTTTCCAGTGGTATAAGATTTCTTGCCAAGAAGCATTGTTACAACAAAGAAATAATTGACCAAACATACATTTCCTTACTTGTTGTGCTAAGTTTATTTTATGCCTGTCAAAATGTGTTTTCTTTGACATTTTTAGTCTATTCAACAAAAAGAAATGAGAACAAATCATGCACTGCAACAGGCTGCCAGTAACAAAGTGCCTAAAGATACAGTTTAAAATTGGTTGTTTGCTAAGTTGTCTGTTATGTGTAGAAACAACACCAGCCCATCCCTTGGGTTACGTATCTTTTCCATGTTTGAATTATTCATAGGTTAGCATTAAGTGGCTTAACAAACAAATAAGCAAACAAAAACATTCCTATGAAAATGGTTACGTGCAAAATGAGTGAAAAAACAGCCTGTGTTCAAAACAAAGACCTTCAGAAAGCCACAGAGAACTTTTCTTCAAGATCATTTACCAAAAAAAAAAAAAAAAAAAGACAAGAAGGTCTGTCTCCTTGGAAGCAAAATATAAAGAAATGGCTCAAAACTTCTGCACAGTACTGAATGTACAAGGTGTCCTTTGCCATCAGTAACAAGGAGCTCTGAGTCATAACAATAGTGAGGCTGGTCTCACTCCCAGCCTTTCAGTTATGGCATGTTTCAACACGCAGGGTCAAAGCTATGAGCTCGGATTTATTAACACAAACCAGGACAGTGTCTTAAACCTTTTCAAGTAGTGTCGGTGTTTAAACAGTGAGTGAAAGAGAACATGAACAGTGGTCTCCAGGTTCACAGTGTTGTGATCTACACCATCCCTACTTAACAAGCCTTATTAAATAGACTTTTTAATAAACATCTCATTTATGTTGATACAGTACATGCACACAATAATTATTAACCATACATAGTGTTTAGTAAATATCAGTTCCAACATTACCAACCATCCAGATAATATTAAGAGATAGTATACTAAACAGTAATTAGGAAGCAATATGAATGATTATTCATATTGCGTCATAATGCAGTGATTAGCACTGTCATAGGTGTGGATGTGAGAGTGTGTGGCTGTCTGTCATTCTTGTCAGCTTTGTGATGGGCAGGTAACCTGTCCATTATGTGTCCTGCCACTCACCTCATGTCAGCGGGATAGGCTCCAGAGAACGGGATGGATGTTTGTTACCAGTAAAACAACTGCCAACTTTACTATTTATTATTGATGGTTATTAATAAAGATTACCACAAACATAATAATTACATCAAATTTAGATGAAAATACAGTTACTCCATTTGTGTCCCACTTTGTGAGACAAGTTTTGGTCACTTAACACATCCTATAAATTTTATGTTTTTAAAAATGTATAGAGTTTTATTATAAAAATGTGTTTTAGCTTCAGTGACCTCTGTGACAGCTAAAACTTTGAGCACGACAGCTACAGTGTTACATGTAGAAACATACATCTTGTTTAATTGTGTTCAGCATCCCAAAACTAGACCAAGTTAGGTTAAAATAAAGATTAAATTTATGTCTTTCTACACTTTATTTCCTGACTGATTTCAAAGACCAGCAGCCAACCTGTCAAGTAATACTATCCGTATGCATTATCTCACTGGTGATATCCTGAGCTCTAGGAAACCATAAAAACAACAGCTCCAAAACTACAAAGAAAAGAAGAAGAGATCTTTGTTTCTTTATTTGTCTTTGTGACACATCTCTTGATGTGTCACAAAGACAAAGAGACAAAAGTCTCCGTAAAGGTCTTGTCAAACTATGCAAGAGGTAATGAAAAAAAAATCTGACTTTGTGTCAGTGTGTTTTACTAGAACACAGCAATGACTCACACTATTGTTGTTATAACTTCTTTCTCTATACCCTTTATGCGATCAGGGATAGGCAAAATAATAATAATGCCTTGCAATATAATGTATTCTTCTGTCTTATTATGTCTTCTGACTGACCGTCTTGTGACTATAACTCCCTACTATCAGTGCAATTAAACATCCACCTACTTTGTTCCGGGTTGTTTTCTTATAACACCTCGACAATTATTCAAAGGAGGGACAAATGTTTCTAAGTGGTCTTCAAATGGATAGCACACTTTTGATTTACCATCTCAGTTTAAGTGCAACTTAATACTGCAAGTAGATAAATAATGAAACAGAGGTAATCAGACTAGCACCATCAGTGACTTAAACAACATTATAACCACTCAGATTTATTCCTCTACTAATTGGATAGTGCTGCAGGTCAGTTCATTGTTTTACCTGCTGACGAGTTTTTCTATTGCATGGTCCATCTTCAATAGCCTCCCTTTGTCAACACTGCCACATGAAACCTTTCTGCACTACTCTTCAATTTCTTCTTAAATATAAACGCTATATTTCTTTCTCCTGCTGTTCACCTTCTTCTTTTGTTCTGCATGAGTGACAAAGAAGGCAAAGCTTCACAGGGTGAGACATGCAGGGCAGTGGTTGAGAAAAGGGAACTCTCAGTGCTTCAGAAGTTTTCTTTATCCATAATATATAGTGTAGTTGATATTAAATGCAGCCACGCTGGCCTTTGTTTCAAATTCTCTAAATCTGCTGGTTTCAGTGTGAACTCCTCTGCTGAAAAACCTCCCCCAAAGTACTTTCCAGTGTGAAAAGGCTGCAGCTCTTAAAGGATGCTTTGGGATTTTCCCTGTCTTATGTTTATTTATCCATTCCCCCACTTATCGACCCATCTCTGCCAGCCATTTTTTTTTCTTTACACCCACTATCTCTGACTCAATCTTTTCTCTCCCACCTTTTTATTTCTGCACTTTAATTGTTGACACACTCTTTGGAAGGATGGACAAGGACAAGGAAAGAGGGAGATGAAAATGCAACGGAGGAAATGCAAAAGCAATTAGAGACAGAAAGACACAGGCAGGCATTCACAAAAAAAAAAATGAATGATGCACGAAATTACACACACAGTTTGAGCAGTCTGTTGCTCTTATGCTTTATCTAATTCCCCTCTTTTGTTTTTAAATTCTTTAGTGCATAAAAATGATCTCTGCCTGCTTGTCTCTGCAGAAAAGGTACTCCAAATGACACATACTCATATTCAACCAGATCAAGAGAAATGATCCTTCTGATTCCTGCACAAAGAGGGCCAGGAGGTGGTGAGAAAAAGGCTCACCCACTCATGCAGACACACACAAAACATCCTAGGAGGATGTCAGCGAGTTTTACATCATGGTTGATTTAACCAAGCTCAAAATTATCATACACAAGAATGTGAGTTTTTCATTTTTCTTTTGCATTGGCAGATTGCCTGGGGAGAAACAAAATACTCTGACAGTCTGACAAACAAGAATGGATATGGAGCGCTATCACCGCAGAAGCAACTTCTATTTTTGTACTGCTGAGGCAACATGTTTACTGTGATAGATGCCAAGGACAGATGACCACAGCACTTTATGATAGTGTACCTACACTACAGAAAAACATCATATCCTGTTATTCGGCATGAAAATAGTAGAGCTCAGAATGACAACTACAATCATCACATTTGATAGATGCAATGAAGACTTCCATGCAAGCTGAAGCTTTACAGATACACTCCCCAACAGGCATGTAGTGATAAAGAAAATGTGTCTGTCAGAATATGATCCATCTTTATTTATCATTGTCCAATACCTAGATATTGTACTGAATGGCAAATTCGTGGCTTTCATTCCCATCAGCCTCACCTGTGTTTTGCAATCATTTTAAAATGCCTATTTAGCACAAGCATGTGCTAATTTTAAACACGTAAACATGTCAGCTACTTGGCTCAAACACCACTAGTAACAGCATAGAATAATCTTGTTTTTTCTTATTCAATACCCAAAAATTATTATTTAACAATTCATTCCAGGAAAAGGAAAGACAAATGTCAATTATTTGCATCCTTAGTTATAAAAAGGTCTTTAAAATGAATCAGTAAGCAAAAATAGTTTCTGTCAAACAACTCAGCCACTAATTGACCTTGTTCCTGAAAACATAGAAAATATCATTTACACTATCTGACGACTTGGTACACCTGCTCAGTGGCTTGTTAACTCAGATATCTAATCTGTATTTAGACATGTAGACGTGGCCAATATGACCTGCTGATGTTCAAATCCAGCATCAGAATGGGGGGAAAAGGTGAATTAAGTGAATTTGAGGGGCTGGTCTGAGTATTTCAGAAACTGCTGATCTAGTGGGATTTTTCCACACAACCATCTCTAGGATTTACAGAGAATGTCAGAAAAAAAGAAAATACCCAGTGAGCTGCAGTTCTCTGGGTGAAAATACCTTGTTGATGCCAGAGGCCAGAGGACAATGGCCAGAGGACAATGGCCAGACTGCTTCGAGTTGATATGAAGGCAACAACTCAAATAACCACTCATTACAACTAAGGTGTGCAGAAGAGCAGCTCTGAATGCACAATACGTCAAACCTTGAAGCAGATGGTTTACAACAGCAGAAGACCACACCTGTCAGCTAAGAACAGGAAACTGAGGTTTGAACAGATTCACCAAAATTGAACAACAGAAGATTGGCCAAACATCGCCGGCTCTGATGAGTTTTGATATTTGCCGTGACATTTGGATGGAAGGCTCACAATTTGGTGTAAGCATCATGAAAGCATGGATCCCTCCTGCCTTGGTGGTGGTGGTGTAGTGGTGTGAGGGTTATTTTTTGGCACACGTTTGGGCCCTTAGTACCAACTGAACTGTTACCAGGACTTTTTTGAATCTATGTCACAAAGAATGAAGGGAGTTCTGACAGCAAAAGGGGGTCCAGCCCAACACTAGCGTGTTGTAACTAATGACGTGGACGGATATCTTTAATATGATACTACTAATTCATATCAATAACATGCCTCGATAAGATTTAATCAGCTAATTCGGAGAGTTAAACAATTTGAGTTGCTTTTAACTTTCTGTGTGTGCGCAGCAAACTTTTCACCCAAAAATGTGCTGATACTGAATGACAACGTTGGAATGTTGACACAGACATCTGGTTGGCATCTGAATGATTTGAGTGTGACATCTATTTCTAAAGACAGGAATAGACATTCTTTGCAGTCTTGAGTAATGGTAAGCAACTCAGACACTGACCATGTGTGTGTGTGTGTGTGTGTGTGTGTGTGTGTGTGTGTGTTTGAGATTTGAGGGCACTGGCAATTGGGTGTAAGTGTGGTTGGCTTTGTCTCCTGAGAGATATAGGAAATAATAGAAACTTCATTCAGGATTTATGAGCATGATTTATGTTCAAACACACACACATGCACACACACTGTCTTCAAGCACACATCCTAGTCATAAAAACTGTGGGCTAGCAAAAAGGATCCCGTACAGAGGGGCTGACAAAACGTTTTACTGGCTGTAAAAAAATATTGTCCACTTTTGAGGAATAGCTCTTCAATATGACATACAACCAGCCTGTGTGTATTTTGAGCCTTGTCTATGATTTTCATATGTTCAGTGCTTTTAGCTGTGAAATATAAAAGTTTGCAGATGTTATAAGTTCTAGTTTTAATGACAATGTGAAAGATCATGTCATGTCAGTCACATTACAATGAAAGAAACACTGTGATACTTGACAAGTAGGGAGCGCAGATATCACAAAGCCTCTTTGTATGCAGCATGTAGGTGTGCAGTTTTGTATCTGGGTGTCACAAAGATTATAATTTAAGAGGCAGGAAGGAAAGAGCACAAGTGTGACATTTGAGCACAAAGGCCATTCTGCCACCTACTGTTTCTGTGTGTGGGACAGATTTTCTCAAACATTGCCGACTTGTTTCTTTGGAAGTCAACTCCCTGTAGATCAGCTTCCAGCACAGTCACTGTGCAGCACAGCTTACTGTAATGTAGTGTAGGAGGGAAGAACAGAGCTACTATACGCAAAAGAAAAACATGCAGGCATGTACAGTATTCTCAGAGCAAATGACACATAAAATGTGATCTGGCTCAGTGAGTTTGACAACTAATACTACTACTAAATACTCATAATACTCACAACAAAACAGCATACGCGTTTATACCAGATGTGAGCACTGTATGACCCCTGGGCCACATCTGGCCCTTTGGTTTTCCCTGACATTGTTGTGTACTACAACCAGAAAGTGCAGTTGCTAACCAAGCTTGCTAGCATTTGCAGATAACTAAGCACTTCACTCTCTAATCCAAATATGGTCACTTTAATTTTATCATGGTTTTAAAAAAGCAGCAAACTGTGTCAGTAGGTCTCCTTATTTTTTTAGTTTCAGTTGAATTGCCAGCAGGTGTTTTCATTTTCACATCAGATTTTCCCCTTAACCAACCCCTGACAGATTTCAACTCCTGAATACCCCCAGAGAACTGCAAGCCAGATCCTTGTAACAGCCCAGCAGGTGTTCAATAACAAAGTGAGCTGCTGTGACTGCTGCTGCTGCACTGTCCTTTAGTGAGCTTCAAGGAGGCACATCTGTTCAGTTCTGCTGGTTTTCTCCTGGATTAAATCAGGTGTTCAGATGCATGTTAAGAATATGATCATTTGGCTCACACTCTGGCAGGGAAAGCTAAAATTAAAACCAAGGAGACTACCATAAAGGTCTATACTGTACACCAATCAGCCACAACATTAAACCCACCAGTCTAATATTGTGTAGCTCTTCTAAGTACCATGAAAACAGCTCTAACCTATTGGAGCATGGTTATTGGAGGTGTCCCATGGTGTCTAACAACTCTTGCATTGCAAAGTGGAGACAGGGGCTGTTCAGGCACATCTGATTGGATTGGGGTCTGGCTGAGGGTCTAGAGCAGGGGCTCTTCAACTCCAGGCCTCGAGAGCCCCTGTCCTGCAGGTTTTAGCTGTGTCCCTGATCCAACACACCTGAATCAAATGGCTGAATTACCTCCTCAGTATGCAGTCAAGTTCTCCAGAGTCCTGCTAATGACTTCTATATTTGACTCAGGTGTGTTGAAGCAGAGAGCCTCTCGAGGCCTGGAGTTGAAGAGCCCTGGTCTAAAGGCTGGGATTTTCCATTGCAAAATGGTGGATTGCTCCTTTTGGGTTGGGGGAGAGTTACTGCCCCAAGCACGGGGGTTCAAGTATCTTGGGTCTTGGTCAGTGATGGGAAGGTGATTAGGTTATTTGGTAGATTGGTGCTTCATTTGTAGTAATGCAGCAATTATGAAGGACTGTTGTGTTTAAGGGTGTGCTAAGGCATAACATAAAGGTTTTCCTTTACCAACTGATCTATGATCCAACCCTCACCTAGGGTCATGAGCTCTGGGTAGTGACTGAAAGACCAAGGCTGCAGAAGCAGGTGTCCAAAATGAATTTCCTCTATAGGGCGGTTGGACTCAGCTTTAGCAATAGGATGAGGACCTCAGATATCTGGAGGGATCTCAGAGTACAACAGCTGCTCCTTCACATCAAAAGGAGCATTTGGTGGTGGCTTAAGCATCTCTCCCTTTGGAAGTTTTCCACACACACTACTAACTGGGAGGACACACCGCTGTAGAACAAGAATTGGCCTACGAACACCTAGGGAATCCCCAGAAGGAACTGAAAAATATTGCTAGAAAAGCAAAGCACAGGAATTTGGAGGCCTGATCAACACTTCTGGCTCTTTGTCACATTCCTCCAATCATTCATGAGCAGTTTTGGTGCAGTGTCCTGCTGGGGCACGCCGCTCTTGATTGCATGTGCTCTGTTTGTTGAGCAACTAAATGTGTACCTGTTACGGGGGGGGGGCTTCATTCCTCTTGTTTGCAGTGCTCCTTTAGTCATCACACAAGGTTAATTGTTGGAATGACCTTAATCTTAGAAACACCTCAGAGACATTACAATCCTGGCAACACCCTCAGCATGGAGAGACCATAAATACACACAGTGTGTCTGACACCATCCTAATCCCAATGTTTGCTGTGGAGCCATGAAAAGGTCCAAGAGATGGAATTAGATTGTGCGATGTGTCAGCCAGTCAAAGTGTGATTCTGTGATTATTGAGAAATGTGCCCATGTGAAAACTTATTTTCATGTCACATAAACAACCCAGTAAAACAAAAGGCACGTATTTGAGGTCCAAACATTCAATGAAAAAATACACACCAAAACATATTCCAATAGGTTTTCGGAGGACAAGAACAAGCTGGGACACAAATTGACAAAAACAGAGCAAAACACAGTGCCCACCTGTGGTAATAGTGAGAAACCAAGGGGATAAATTATTTTTATTAAACAGAGATTCCTGTGGATTGGAATCGCTTCCTCTGGTATTCCGATAATTTAAAAGTGACGTGAGGAGCACCATAAACAAAGGCATTATTGTTCCCCACACTACCACCACTACTTGTTAAGACTTCACTTTTATTAGAAAAGGCCAGAGAACAGCGGAAGTGATAAGAAACTATCAGAGGCTTGTGTGGGTTTAATTAGGCAGGGCTGGGCAAGCATGTCTGAGAAGAATCTTGAAAGACAGTCCAATTACTAACCTACGTCGGCAAAAAGTTGCTTTTTTAATCAGTCTGTTCCATCCTACTGAACACAATAAGACATTAAAGAATTAAAGTTGCATTAAGCGGTTTCTGGTCACTGGGGGGCAGCATGGCTCAGGTGGTAGAGCAGCTTATTAACTAATCACAGGGCTGGCACCAAATTCTGAACTCCTCCCTAAGCCAAAGGTTCTTTGGACAAGAAAAATTAAAAGTAAAAGAGTGATATTTATTGGCCTTTTTTTTTTTTTTTTTTTTAATTTTGCTGTCTAGTAGCAAAAACTGGGCTTAAATATCTAGATCTGTAGAGTGCTGGATGCTTGTCTATTTTTTCCCAGATACAACATTTAGCAATGGATAGATACTGTACTTTGTTTTAGCAAAGCCTTATATTTATCAACTGTCTGCTGAAGCTGAAAAATGTTCTGTTGAGCTGCAGCATCATTATGAGATTCCCTTCTTTAAACACAGTCATATGAGTCAATATTATATTAAATTTGACTAACATTGTATTGGCTTTGGTGGAGAACACAAGCACAGCATCAGAGCTAACTTTTACATTTACACTCAAGTGCCACTGATCAAGTTCCTTATCACACTGTAACTATCAAGGTGATAGTGTTTTCTTTTGCTGTTGGATAAGCAGTTATAAAAAATGGATGGATGGATGGATGGATGCAAACTGTGTGCAGTTTGTCAAATTCAAGCTCATTTCTGAATCAGAATCTGCTTTATTGGACAAGTATAAACAGGTTGTGTCCAGGATGTGATGGGTTTGTAGTGATGTTGCCTGATTCTGGTTTTGTACAAGTCCTGAATGGAGGGCAAGTGCACCAATGATTTTTTCTTCTTTGCTGGAGTCATCTCAGTGAAAGGGTCAAAATTCTGACCTCTTGCACAAACACACTGGCATATGGGCTACTTGTTGCTGCCAGAGTTATCTCTGTTCCACCTCCTCTGTGTTGATTTCAAAGTAGTTGTTAGAAGAGGAGTAAGTAAAGATAATTGGCTCGTACAGGGGGCAACCTTCTGGCAGTTATGGTACCTCTCTCTCTCTCACACACACACACACACACACACACACGCACACACACACACACACACACACACACACACACACACACACACAGTACAGGTGGTTCATTAAGATGTTTAAGTGAGTGAGGAGAATGGGGGAATAGAGGGTGGCTGTAATCATTAACAGCCACAGGCAGGTGGCATTATGGAGTCTAGCAAAGTGAGCATCTAATGATAATTTCAAATGGAAAAATGCCAGCTGAAATCAGTTGGACAATATTTCCTCTTCAGTATTTTTTATTTATTTATTTATTTTTGCCTCTAAGGTCCACACAACTTGTAGCCATGAAATCTGGATGAGCTCCATGGATGTGTGTGTCTATGTAATATCTGACAGTGTTTGTGTGTCATTGTGCGCCTGAAAGCTTGCTGTAATTGTTTATGAGGGTGTGTGAAGCATGCCAAATCACTGTCCCCCTGTCTTTTAGTGCTGGGAAAGCTGAGGGAAGAAGAGACCCCTAGATCCCCAATCCAAACCGCAGCTGGCGAAGGGCGATAAGACAAACAGGCTGCCCCATCAGGACAGAGCTGAATGGGAACAGAGGAGAAGAAGATGAGCGGAGAGAAGAGGGGAGGAGAGGAGGTGAGGAGAGAGTGAGGTGTACAGCAGAGAAATGTCACAGTTTTGTAAGATCTGCACAGGGATGTCTACATGGCTGTGTGTATGTGTTCATGTGGGCGGGTGTTTGAAATCGTTCTTTCATATTGGGCCATTAGCCAGTGTGCCATTACACAGTCGTATTTCCCATCTGTCTATAACTTTTTCAAAGAGCGATACTCAAAATACCAAACTTCAACAAGGTCACAAAGACGCAGGCAAAAGTGACAGAAAACAAAATCTGGCAAAAAAAAGAAAAAAAGCCCCTCCATTTGTCGAACAATTCAAGTATGACTCACACTTAAAAGAACTCAGTAGCAAGAACTGGCCCAATTGCATATAATGAATAGTGTGTCTTGGTTACAAAACAACAATAACAACAACAACAAAAAAAAAAAAAAAAACAGGTACGGCGAACAATGGAGAAAGTACAATTCTCAAAGTTCATCTGAAGTTCAACTTGGGAGTCTAACAGAAATTTTCACCCATGTTAAGACTTCATTTACTTCATTTATTTCACACAATTTACACATCAGCCTGTGATGAATGTGCATGCATTATGAATCAGATGGCTTCTGTGGTGCTTGTGTATGTTTTCAGGATGCTGTAGGTAAATATATACGTAGCTAAGCCAAGAGAAAGGGATGCTGCTGAAACAGACGGCAGCAGCAACTGATCCTAAAAGAATAACCTGCAAAAATTGTCCTCTGTTAAAGTCTTTGTGCATTTGTTTGTGTGAACATAACATTTCTGACTGCATCAGAGCATATCTCTAGCATCTATACTACAATGTGAAAAGCACTCCCACTTGAGTGAGTTGAGTGGAAACCTATACTTTGACACTCCGACACAGCAGCTGTCTTCTTGTGACAGAAAACATTCTTTGCCGTGCAGGCTGGAGGGCGAGGAGGATGATAGAGGAGGTGAGGATGAGAGCAGAGGCGAGGGGATTATTGTCATAGCTTTCCTATCATCCCTGCCACAATGCAGGTTGCAAATTCAGCAGAGGAGAGAGGGATGTTAGAGGAGACGGGAAGGAGAGGGGAGGAGGATTTCCTACCGCACTTTGACAAACAAATGCGAGATAACTGTTGTCATCAGCATTTCAGAGGCTTCGCAAATTCTGAAAGACACATCATTTTATTTTTGAGCCACAAAAGAACAATGGCCAGTATTTAGCAATTTCTCTCTATTAAACATCAGACTTTCTTCTTATCACACACACACCATCAGGGTAGTAAGAGCAGCTGCCGAAGCCTTTCGTCACTTTCCTCCTCTCTGTGCGCACCCACACACTTTAAAATGGCATGAGATACTGTTTTTCATTGCAAAGGTGTTTTTCGAATTTCCAGTGTTAGCTTTACACCAATTTCTTGTGTCTTATGAAGCATGGTGATTTTCACCAATCATACTGACCGCCCAAAGGCACTAAATTCAATATGCCACACATATTTTCCTCAAATGGATTGCAAGAAAACATATTTTTATTTGCATGAAAATGTTACAAATTATTGTGGTAAACCCTATAACAACAATTTTTGATCATAAACTAGGGCGTAAGGCTATACTCAAACTTCAGCTACTCACAAATGACGAGCGATTCTATTCACCGTGGAAAGAAAACAGCATC
Organism: Archocentrus centrarchus; assembly: GCF_007364275.1. NCBI lineage: Eukaryota > Metazoa > Chordata > Actinopteri > Cichliformes > Cichlidae > Archocentrus > Archocentrus centrarchus. The sequence goes on from NC_044360.1 coordinate 18,120,762, forward strand.
GTGCATAATCAGTAATGAGAAGTAAGAGCAAAGCCTATAAACTCCTTGTTTCAAAGTTTGAGCCATTAAAAAGCGCACGAAGTACCAATCATTGCTTATTAGAGCAGAGCAGTAGTGCGGTACTCATTGTTCCTTTCTATCTTTAGACTGCCTATCAAACTCAAAGCTAAGTGAGTCGGGGAGCAGAATCTTGTTTAAGAAGCTACTGAGACATAGCGGGACAAATTCATCTCTGCTGCTATGACGTGAGGTAGGAGGAATAGACTTGAGAAAGCGGAACACACACCTGTCTGTTTTTTTTTTCTTCCTGTCTCTGCTGAAGGCATGCCACACATACTGTACTCAGAATCTGCCACAAGCTTTGCTGTGTGTTTCCCTCTGTCACTGTCGCCCTTAAAGGACAAAAGATGGAGAAGTGAATAAGAGGAAGACGCATGGTTTCCCTCACAGGTGCTACACAGTCTCTGTCACTGACTCAAATGCACAAATATACAAAACAGCCCACACATACAACACATGCAGTCAGCACTGAGACTTATAGTTGCTGCACACGTCAACATGATTCATGCACAATATAAGATTCCCATAAAGATTTCATAGAAAACATTCCTTCAAGAGGAGAGTAGCAGGTCTAGTAGTAAGGACTAAGGTTGGGGAGTGATTTGATGGCTTCCTGTATTTTCCCCAAAATACACATTCCCCCTAAAACCCACAGACCTCAATTTACTTCTCTACCTCCCACACATGGCCTATATTTGAGAAACAAAGCTAGCATATTAGCAGCTGCCCAAATACATTTTGACCCACTTTAGCAATGATGGGGGTTCATCAAGCCAATCATCCAGTTGTGTCCAAATCCCCAAACTGAATGAAAAACAACTTGCACATCATTCGACACTGTCAAGCAGCATGACGCGTGATAAGCAGAAGTTACCTCAAACAGAAGTTTGACAGTAATTTTTTTACGGAGCTGCTGGAACTAATAAAACTGAACAAATCAGTTTCATTTTTAGGCTGTTAACTCCAACATCGATTCCTCTCTGTGTTACTGCAATGGAAATGAGTTTAGAGCAGTTAAGAGAAAATAACTGACATTGTTACCAATTAAATTTATACTAATGCTGGGGCAGGAACTGGCATGCTAAAATATTTGAACAGGGTGATATAATCAGTCACATACATGTTAGAAATGGATGCAAATGCTTCTTCGCTGTGTCATTAAGCTGCAAGGGGGAAAGAAAAAAGACAAAAAGAAAACAGTTCATCGGGAATGTCAGTTGCATTTTATGCATCAACCAGGCCCACCTCATTATTTTGGTTTTGGCAATACTGCACTTCATTCAAGGACAAAAGGGGAGAGAAGCCAAAAATATTTCCCATAAGTGGTAGAAAGCCAGACTAAGACGCAGGACAATGGTGACAGAGCTTCTTTCCAGCTGCTCGGAGGTGATGACAGAGAGCAGCTGTGGCATTATAATTCTGAATCAACAGATCAGCGGGCATCAGTCTCACCTCCAATGTGTGTGCGTGTTTTTTTGTGTGTGCGTGTGTGTCTGCTGCACCTCAATTGACTGACAGCTGGAAACTCGTTCTACTCACTAAATGGATGCTGCATTAATCTATAAAACTTTTATTTGATTTTCTGGCTATTGAAGCAGATACAGTACAAGACCAGATGATGTGAGTACTTTTCTAGGTTTGAAGTTATTTCATTTTCTTCAAGGAATTGACCTACAGGGTCATTTCTGAGTTTATTAAATTGCTTTTGCCCATGAGTGTATGTGAGTGTGTGTGTCTGTGTGTGTGTGTTGGGGGGTTTTCTTTCTTTTCTTTTTTTTTCTGTCTGGCTGTTTGCCCTGATCAAATCTGACTGCATGTAAGACTTTCTTTCTGGGATCTTTGATAGAAATGAGTGCACTTCAGAGACAAAATGATCTGAGGCCAGGTGACTAGTTTCTGTTTTCAAATTTTGTACCACGATCACAAGATCAAGCTCTCACTCGCGGGTACATGCGGGCACTCTCTCTCACTTGTAGGAGACCAGGAATCTTTGATCTCCTTCACTGGAGCGTAAGCCCACAAAGTAGAAATGAACCAGTACCAAGAGGAAAATTGAATAATCCATTTTTTTAAAGCACCATAATAACACGGTGCACTGCACTGTACTGTACCATCATCATATGATTATCACTGTAACAGCCTCTGTCAAACTGTAGCAATGGCTCATAATTTTATCTATGTACTCATTTATTTAAGCTGATTCAATAATTGATAACATTTGAATCTGATTACAAAATGTTGCCTTTTTTATATAAATACAGTAACTATATTTTCAGATAAGGCTCCAGTAATTTTTCTTTAAATTAATTGTGATAAATGATGCACTGTTTTCACATTTATTATTACTATTATATTTTGACACACGTTTAAGATAAGATAAAACTTTAATGATCCCACGACGGGGAAATTTGCGCATTACAGCAGCTCAGTACAGAGAAGAATGAAAGGATGAGTAAAAACAAATGAACTAAAATAGAATAGAATAAAATAAAATAGAAAAAACTATACACATATACATAAGCACTATATACATAAAATATATATATATCAATGTCAAACGCTGATAACAATAAAGTAAGATCATATTATTACAGCAGTCACAGTAGGGACAATCATGGTATTATAAACAAAATTACTGCAAGTGTGTGCAATAAACTAACAATCTTGTTATCTTTGAGATGGTTATATCTTAGATGGGGACCAGGTCTGTGACCACTCACAGTCAATTGTTATCCTCAAAGCAGCTTTGGTGTGTCAAGAGGCAATACACACAATACACACGCATCTACATACACAAAAACATTTACATTTACAGTCCAGCAAGTGAAACTCATCCAATTCAGAAATTCATAGTAACATAGTTGCTGCAGGACAGTGCATTAACTGCAGAATGACATAGGCATTCAGTCTATATAATTAGTTGGTAACCAGCTGAGTTAATTCCCCTATTGCAAAGAGACGTCACAGACAGGTTGTGTTCATCAGCACAGACTGACTCAGATTGAATGCAAAGTGTTGTTAATCTGTCTGCATGTGTAAATTAGACAGCAGTTATTTGCAAATGTTTGCCACTCTGTCTGAGAGTGATTCCAGTCAGCCTAAATATGACTGCAGCTGTTTGGAGACAGGTTCTTTCCGACATTGCGATTAAAAGTGATTACCCAGAGGTTGAGGGTGTTGCATGCCTGACCCCTGGGCAAACAGTTAGTTGCTGCAAATACTTCTAAATGGTCTCAAATAGCCAAAAAAAAAAAAAAAATGTAATCACCAGGAATTTTTCATAGTCACAAGGTAATTGCTGTCCTACTGCATATGTACATGTCTGGCAGTTTCATCCATCTGCCTCTAATTTTCTGTTTTAAAATAAACGTGTCTTGGATGTTGTTTTTAATGCTAAAATGAACCAATGCTAAAAGCAAGAACAATATGCATAATAAAAAAATCACACAAATGTGTGGCTATATGACACATTGTGCACAATGTGCACGTGTTTGAGCTCGTGAAAATCAGCACCCTTGTAAGTGTATGTTAATGATTCAGTTTCCACAGTTGATGGTCACTGTAAGCTTAATTTTTCAAACCAAAGAACACCTGCTGTTTCCTTGTCAACTGGAATTTTGCACCATTTAAAAGCTGAAAGCAATGAGGGGAAAATATGATCTGTAATTTTTTTCCTCCTAATGGAAAACCTAACACAAACAGCAGCCTGGTGATTACTGGTGTCTGGTCTTACAAAACAATTCTAAAAGCATGTGAGGATTCACAAACAACTTGATGAGGGAAAAATGCAACAATTTCCAAAGTGTAGACTAGTAAGAGATGCAGGGCACAAGATAAACAACTAAAGAGTAATAACAAACAACTAAAAAACTTTTAGCTTTTGGGAGTGAGCTTTGTGTGTCTGTGTATGTAACAGCATATGAACATATAATATTACATTAATGTGTGTCAGCTTTTCAGATATTCTTCACAGTGGCATTGCCCACTGTTAACAGATTTTTATGTAAAATATTCAAAACTTTGCATTAATAATAAAGGGAAACTTGTCACATTAGAAATGGTTCATCCTGAAAGTATCCCAGATGGCCTGTTGATACTGTACTGCATATGTCACTTCTTAGCACAATCCATACAGTATTTTGTTCCATTATTCATGTAGAGTTATTTTCTCCCATGTTCTTTAAGACTGACTCATCTCTGGCAAATAATATCAGACAGGCAGAAAGATGTCTGCGTTTCACTTCTTTAACTATATGACCTTAAACAGAATTCACCCTACTGCCCTCATCCAAGGGCTAATGTGAATAAATATCCCTTAGTGACAAACAACCCCTACACACACACACACACACACACACACACACACACACACACACACACACACACACACACACACACACACACACACGATTTCCCAGGAATATGCCCAGAACAGTCACAACTAGTGCTCACCCAAGCACAAGGGCTGAAGATTAAACCATTAACTTTATATCCATGTTAATCACCTTTCCCACCTCTGAGAATGGGAGGAGAGGGGGAAGGATGAGGATGGAGAGGAGAACAGAAGAGAGCAGAGTGAGTGGAAAAAGAATAGAATAGAATGCCTTTATTGTCATTATACAGGACGTACAATGAGATTGGAAAAACTGGTACAGTGTCTCATTCATTAAAGTGTGTGTGTGTGTGTGGGGGGGGGGGGGGGGGGGGGGGGGGGGGGACTAAAAGGAGAGGTGAAATGAGAAGACAAGAGAAAAGACATCTCATTAGCAGTGGGGGTGTTGTCTCAAGTGGGTACAAATTTAAAAAATAAAATAAAAAATTGCAACCCGAAAAGCAGGTCTGACAGCATTTCCCCAAAACATCATCTTTACAATGCAGATTTACAGTTGATTTTAGCATGTGGATGTGGGGAATCACTCACCTTCAAGCTAGAAAGGGAATCAGTGAAGTTAGATTTCTGCCAAGGCCAACACTATAAGTGAAAGTCATAATCATGTATTAAAAAATAATAAATGACACCATGCACACCCATTTCCAGGTATTTGAGTAACAACTGAGTCACACTAAAAGTATGCTCACAGTAATACTTATTAGACCCCTGTAACACACTCTCACATTCTGAAACAGCTGGTGTGCCCCTCCCTAGTGAGTTTTTCTACAGAAAATTGAATTGCAAATCGTCCACTGGTTGATTAAAGGGGAAGGCAAAGTTTCTCCACAATGGCCTGGAGGTCCAAGCAGTTGCCAGATGTGCCAGTTCACAAGCTGCTGGTGCAACTAAATTATGAAAATAATTTCCAGTATCCGCCCTTGATCTGTCCAAACCAAAAATTAATAACTTATTCCTTTGCCCGTGCTCCACCTTTTCAACAGGTTTAAAAAATAATGGGTAGTTTGTCTGCTAAAGACAGACAGTTGGAACAGGACATACTGCTTAACTCCACGTACTGGGTTTGGATTTTGGTACAGTGCTGATATTTTACTCACTGGACCTCACAGGAAATATGGTAATAGATCATTGCTGTAGATAATAACAACACAGAGAAAACAATAATTACAGAGGTGGGCAGCCACAGAAAGAGGCCAGAAACAAAGGATGGAATGAAACCATTCATTCTATAGCCACTTAAGAATGGAAAATAGGGACACAGTCAGAAATGTATTTATGTATTTATTTTGCTATAGATACACCATCAAGTAATTTAAAAATTTCCTGTTTTTTACACAATTAATTAGGGAAAAAAGACTCCTGTTTATTTACTATGATCACATTAATTAGCACAATTTTATTTATTTATTTTTCACTACAGGATACTGCCCAGGCAGTGAGCTTATTTTACAGATTTAGAGTGAACACACTACAGGAAAATAGGATGATTGGCATATTAAAGTATGATCCACGGAATATAAAATCACAGTTTTAATCACCCCAAACTGTGCTCATCTTCCTAAGTGAGAGTGAGCACAGCCACACCATCAGTAATGTCTCCTTTGATGTCAAAATCCAGCAGAGCATCTTTCTGCCATTAACACAGATGAAGAAAACAACAGGCCCATATTTCAACGCAGGAATTTATTTGGGCCTCATTAATAATCGTTAGCCCTCTTAATGACTTTGAGAGTTTGCAGCAAGCGTGAGCTCTACTTCTCCTTCAGTCACCCTCTTTGGAAGCGTCTCATGGTTTAAAAAAATGAAAGCGTGACCAAATAAAAGCATCCTTCAGACTTTCTTCAAATATATTTTTCATTACAGGTTTTAATTAAACATGCAATATTAGATGTAGATATGTTATAATTAAGCACCTCATTTCTTTTATTCTGGTGATTTTTTTAGGTAGTGGTTTGGACCTTTTTCCCATTAATTTATGGTGGAAATGTCACACGTCAAAGAAAAGGGAAAAAATCATCCACCAAGTGACATTTCCAAATATATTTGAGTATAATGCTGTAGGGTTGTTCTAAATAATTATGCTAAGCTTTTCTCAGTTTAAATGTTCGATCCCTGCTGAGCTGAAAGCATAGGTAAGTTTTCTTTTGCTCTTCTTCACTATTTAGTGTTTGCCTGGGAATCAGAAAAAAAAGTTTACCACACAATCTGATCAGTTACTTCTGTCTCTTTTTTGGAGGAAAGAAAACCTTGTGAAACCTGATAAATCCATCCATTTTATAAATACATCAAGCATTTTCAGTCAGCTTTTATATTCTCTTTTTCATATATAGCCACTGAATTAATCCTTTTGTGCGTTTTCTTTTCAAACTATCCACCTTAAGCTTCTTAAAATGGTCCCTAAAGCTTAGAAAAAATATAAATACCTGAAGCTGCTGGTTAGCAGATTTTCAAATGGTTTTTCGACAGAGAGGAACGAAGTGTCAGAAGCATCACTTTTGATGAGCTGGCCCCAGAAGGTCACCAAAGACAGCTCTGCACCAAGCAAGGCGCTTGGTGTGGTGTCCTGTTTTGTTCCTTTCTTTGCTAACCAACCAACACATGCAAATTGCATGTTTAAATTAATTAAAATTAGATCATTCATTTGAAGATCAGTAAATATACCATATGGGCACTAATGTGGCCATTTAATCCATTTACTGTGGCTAACAAGCTGACTGTGGAGATGCTGCAACCTGATACTGTAGATGACTGAAAGTATACAAGTAAAAAATATCTAAATAAAATAATAATCTAAGAAATGCAAGACCAAAATGAAGCTATTACAGAATCTTATGTCCAACTGTCAGAAATGTAAACTCTACTGAGACAATCAAATGTCAGCTTAATAAGTAAAACTTTGGAGCATAATATTGCAGTAAAAAAAAACATATCATTGTGAGGGATGGAGTGGCATGACTTACGCTTTGAATGGAAGAATCAGGAGGAGCCAAATGATCGATGATGAGGTTTTTTTGTTTTTGTTTTGTTTTGTTTTAAATAGTTCCTGGTGGCAACAATAGGGTTTAACCGAAAAAAGGAAAAGAAGTGATTTGTATCATTTTCATCCTGCAGGGGTTTATATCACAATGCTTTGCTAGGACTCTGCTAATGGACTTCTTGGGAGTCCATTGAACTAAACTGGTGATAAGGAGATTAAAGTATTTATTGGGGTGATTTGAATGAGCTGAAACATTTGCAGAGGCTGAAAGATGCTTCATGTTTTTTTTTCCCTGATTTTGCAGGATGAAGCCTCCTGGGACACAGAGTGTGGGTGGCTGTCTGAACACCAACACACATGCATACATTTACAATTAGGAAATGTGCAGACATTCTCATTTGAATTATTGCAGGCAGAAGACTTAAAGCTTAAATGTATCTGCTGCTTTGCACTATAGTTTTTACAATGGAACACCATCTTCTGTTTTTAGCTGGGGCAGAGAGTTTGAGAAGGGCAGTTTTTGTGCAGATGGAGGATGTGTAGCAGAAAGAACCGCAGATGGAGCAGGCTGGAGTTTTATGATGAGTTAAATATCTGCTAATTAGGGGCAGGTCAGTCTCTGATTGAATTTCTCTACACATGACACAGAAGGATTTATGGGATTCATAAAAGAGAAAGCAAAGTCTGAGACTGGAACCAAATAGGTGTCGAACTGATCGCTGCATTCCACATAAACTTCACATAAAGTGTCTTTAAAGGCACCAAAGACGACACTAAATACTGCCACAATAAATTTTTTTTTTTTTAAATCAGGGGCTGCTGTCTTCAAGAACTTTTGGAAAAATCCCTACAATCCACAAATCTTTTATCAGCAGCTTTGAAACTGCATAGCAGGTTGACAAATGCAAAAAATAAATAGGATAAAGTGTTAGTATAATTACTATAATCATTGTATGAGGAAGTAATGAGTGGCAAAGTATGTGAGGGTGGTGCACAACATGTATGAGGACAGCAAGACAGTGGCAAGGTGTGTGATAGGAGAGACACATGGGTTCAAGGTGGGGGTGTGATTACATCAGGGATCAGCTCTGAGCCCCTTCTTTGTTTACAGTGGTAACAGACAGGTTGACAGATGAGGTCAGACTGGAATGAATGCTTGCATTGTGATCTGTAGTGAAAGTAGGGCGGCCTGGAGAGGTGGAGGTATGCTCTGGAGAGAAGAGGAATGAAAGTCAGCAGAAGGAAGACAGAATACATGTGTGTGAATGAGAGGGAGACAGGTTTAACAGTGAAGCTGTAAGGAGTGCAAGTAGATGAGTTTAAATACCTGGGGTCAACCATCCAAAGTAAATGACAGTGCATGAGACAGGTGAAGAAGTGAGTGTAAGAAGGGTGCCATTCATTGTTCTGAATGTTCTTGGTTATAGTTATTGATATTAATTCCTGGTTTCCCTGTACTCTATATTTCAAGTCTGCATTTTTATCATGTTAGTCATTTCCTGTTTTATTTTGCCAGCTCTTGTCCTGTGCGCATTGTGTTTGATTTTGCTTCTCTTGTTTATTAGATTCTGTTCAGCTGTGCCCTGTTTTTCCCAGCTGTTTCCTTTCTCCCTAATCACCTCCTGTGTGTATTTAAGCCCTCAAGTTTTCACCTGTTCCTTGTTGTGTCCTCCCTCATAGAAGTGTGTTCTAGTTTTTCTGGCTTTTGGTAAAGTTGTGTGTGTGTGTGTGTGTGTGTGTGTGTGTGTGTGTGTGTGTGTGTGTGAGTGAGTGAGTGAGTGTGAGAGAGAGAGAGAGAGAGAGAGAGTGAGTGAGTGTGTGAGATCAGCAAATAAAGCAGCATTTCTGAGTTCAGTTTGCCTTTGGAGTCCTGCATTTGGCTTCACTTTCCGCCTGCTGCACCACTCATCATGACATGGAGTGGGTGGAGACAAGTGCCAGGAGTAATTTGTGACAGAAGGATGGTACGGTAGTAAGACCTGCTATGATGTATGGTTTGGAGACAGTGACACTGACAAAAAGATAGGAGGCCAAACTAGAGGTACTGAGTTAAAGATGCTAAGAACTTTATTGGGAGTGACCAGGATGGACAGGATTATAAATGACTATATCAGAGGGACAGTTTTGGAGAAACAGAGAGGCAAGGATGAAATGGTTTGAACATCTGCAGAGGAAGGATAGTGAATATTTTGGACAAAGGGTGCTGAAGTTGGAGCTGCCAGGCAGGAGGAAAAGAGAGGCCACAGAGAAGATTAATGGACATAGTGAAGGAGGACATGCAGAGGGTTGGTGCTAGGATGGAGGCAGATGATCTGCACAGGCAACCCCTAAAAGGAACAGCTGAAAGAAGAAGGGAGAAAAAAGGAAGAAGATGAAGATATTAATCACTTTTAAAATATAATACACAAACATATGTAAATGCAATTAAATACACTTTTATTTTATTTGATTGTAACTTTATTTAATCAGGACAAAACACACTGAGATTAAAATCTCTTTTTCAGGGGTTAGGGTTGAGCAGTTTTAAGCAGAGAGCAGCCATACATACAAACAGGACAGGATTAAAAGCAGGATGGTGAGGTACAAGAAGGTGATCAGCATGTTATGAAAAAATGTCCAGCAAAACATCCACAGCTCCAATCAGTCACTTTCAGATTATTTAAGAGTGCCTGACACTCATTTATTGAGACCAAGTCCTGAAGTTTGAGGTTTTTTTGTAATTTGTTCCACATAGGAGCAGCAAATTGAAATGCTTTTTTGCCCATCTGTTTTGAATATATAATACATTTCTCCTTTTCCTTTGTAGAATAAGAGAATAGAAAGTATACCTGCTAAACCTTTATCAGGATTCAGGCATTGCTGCTGGAGAAGGAAGGAACTGAGAACCTATGGGTAGCACTGGGATTGCAATTTTCTGTGTCCTGAAAAGTTTGACACCAGTAGCTGGCATCTCAAAATTCTAGGAGAATGAGCTAAGTTGCGTTGGGAATATTGTTTGGTCTCATTGTTCCTCTTTCCTTCAGCTTTGGTCTAATCACTTGTAGGAGCTGGAACAAGGGTTGCCTGTCTGCTTAATTCTCAGAGCAAACCTTGGTGGGCTGAGGCTTGGTGTCAGGGGTGATACTACATTATTCACTGATGCTTGAAACCTTTTATGCAAACCAGAAATTTTAAAAAGAGACAATTGCAATCACGTGAGCAACACAAACCAAAAAGACAAACGATCCGAGGAACCAGAAAAACTAAACCAAGAAAAGACCTGAGAAACCAAGAAAGCCAAAAAGCTGCAGGAATTCAGGGCAACAGCAGCACTGATATGTCAAGTGATGAGTGATGGGACATTTTTGCAGTTTATATAGATTTCCAAATTTGGAAAGTGTTTAGCTTATCTGTTTAGCGCACAGGTATTTCTTCAGATATTGTAGCAAGGTAGAATTTGATAAAAGTCAGGGGGCTTTTCAGGAAATAAACTTTCCCCACCTGTTTCGCTGCCTTTCTTTATTATTTGAAATCACCTTTCTTTCTTTCTCTCACTCCTTTCTCCTGTATACAGCACAAGGTTCAGGTTCAGTTTTTCTAATGTCAGGGACTGTTGCCCTGCTCCTGGTCGGTAATGATCCCATTGCTGTCACAACTGTCACTCCAGCAATCAATCAAACCTGCCGGTGTGTGAGTTTGCACATCTCTGTCTATGTGTGTGTTGATTAGTATACTCCATTAACTCTTATGAAATTCTGGCGCCAAGCCATGGTGCCTGGGGAGAAGCACTTATGGAACGTCAGGTTGCTGTGAGTAATCGGTTTACCAGTGCCAGAGGGAGATAGCGAGGGGAAAATAGGATTTTCAAGCCCAACAGCCAACAAGCAAAAGCCCAGAGACAACAGTGTGCAATGGAGATGATTAAAGCAAATGGATTTTCAAGTACACAAATATGTTGTTAGTCCTCTGAAGTCTCCATCTTTGCAGTTTGCAAGTGTGTAGTTTGGTGTGGCTCTTTGAGAGTGCAGGCTGGTTCAATCATCAAGACGCAGACGTGACTCTGAACATGAACATGAAAATCACAGCTCAGCGTTTCACCATTTCTAAATAACCTTCCCTCACACAGAAACATTGCGTACAGTAGCTTCTGAAATGCAGTTGGTTTTGCTTCCTTTTGCTTGTGACAGTGTGCATATTTAACTCGCTGAGATTTTTGGCTGACTTCAGCATCTCACCTCGAATAAGATAAAGAATAAGCTGTCAAACAGTGTCCCCTCTGACAACCTGGCCCCAGGCTGACAGAGGAGATATGATGAAGGTAGCCATTTTGGGGCCGGAGCAAGGGCAGCTTAAGCCTGCCAGGAAGCTAATGATGCTGGTTTAATGATTTCTGCTCTCTGCTGTCAGATGACAACACCTTACAGTGTAACAAGCAGATACAAATTGGATTCTCATCTCCTACAGTATTTCATCTACCTGCATCATTTATTCTCAACATGTTTGCCCTGCCAACACAAAATGCTATTTTTTGCTTTGATACAGGAATAAATAATTTTCTTAAGGGTTTTGGGGATTGCCTCATCGAGTTTGTTTTCTTTTGCATGTAAATCCACCATGTGAAATCTGGAGTCTTCCTAGATTTTGGTAGTCTAAAGTTTGCTCCCAGTTTATAAATTTAGCATTAAACCACAGACTTTAACATAAAACCCCAATAGAAAAAATATAACTTTTACACTTAGAAACTTTTCAACTAACAATAAACATGTAAGAATTTGCTTCAGTATCTACAGCAAATCATGGAGCTCCACATTGCTACAGAGCAAAGTAGCAGACAAGATGCTCCATTAAACTTGGCTTGATTGGGCTATCAGTTAGAGACTGTGTGCACTGAGAGACATTGAGTTTATTCTGATTGCTAGCCTAACAGACAGATATTGACCTGTCTTTTCCCACTGTGGTTCCTTCGTTTCCCACTGTATGTGTGTTTAAGTGCCTCTGCTTGTATGTGTGTGTGTCTGTGCTTCTGGGTTATTGACTACACCCTGTCCAAAGTTCTGTCAAAACTAACTGATTGATTCTAAGACCAGCTATTCTCCCACACAACCATCCCTCAGGACAAATCCTTGTTTGTGTGTGTCTGTGTGTGTGTGTTTATCTGTATGTGTGGTGTGTGAGTGTATGAGCATTTGCTTTTGACAAGAGCAAACCCCAGGCTTCCTCTAATCACCTCTGCCTCTCTTCTTATCACCCTGATTGTGCTGTCAATCACACCAAAGTTGTTTCTCAAAAACCTAAGTAGGCTATTTATCAGTGAAAGCTAAATTAGTTTTACTGATTGTCTACTTGGTGGAGCTATCTCTACTTTTCACTGACTGAAACACACACACACACCAGATCGGCAGATGATAATACACATTATCTTCTTTAAACTTCAATTTTACACACATGCACCATTTGAATGAGCCACCAGATTGCACTGGAGTAAAAAAAGGTCATGGAGAAAGGCAGCAGCACATACCTACTTACTTCTCCAGACACCCTTTCCCTGAAAGACTCAGTCAGTGGCAGCCACACTTACCCTTCAGACATCCTCCACACAAATGTGTACAGCCTCTCACACACACAATAATCCCCTATCTTCCATCTGAGATGTGCAGGATGATAACCCTTAACAACAGAGAACTCTGTTATATACACACATTCAGCAGAATGAGACAAAGGGCATAACTAAAGAGGAGCAGTGCTGTAATCGACATTATAATATGAAGGATTGTATTGTTTGCTTATCTGCCGGTCTCTTTTGCTCCCTATACTGATGAGTAAGTTCCCGTCTAATAGAGAATGGCTGAGCTAATGGACAGAAAATCATTTTAATGCAGATCAGATGTTGCGAGTGACACCACAGTGAGGCATGAGGGAGGCACACAGTGAGTGACACAGGGCTCTGTCACACTTAGAGACACTTTCTGTCAGTCAGTCAATCAATCGCACATTGATAAATATCCCTGACAAGGTAGCAGCTTTGCACAGATGTTGAGAAAAAAGAAAAACAATGCTCCGACTTGACACACTGGATTAAATATTTATTTTTTATGTTTTTCCCCCCTGTTGTCCGTTAATTCCTTTATCCTTAGTCTGAGACATGTATTGACCTTACTCATCCAAATTCTGCTCCTTTATCCCACATCTTCCCATCTCCTGTTGCTTTGTTCTCTGTCCTCTGAAGTCTTTTCCTTCTTCTCCCCCCTGCAGGCATTTATAAATGAATGTGTTTACAGAGAAGAGGAGAAGTGGTTGGGGCACGGAGGGGGAGGTGAACAGGGCTTATTTTAATTAACAATCGCCTGGCCCTCCGTAGATTTGGTCAAAGATTAAAACTCGTTAGGATTGATTCTTGCCTCCAGCCCTATTAAGCTATGGTCTCGCTGTGGTTTGACAGAGTTGGAGGGGAGGGTAGCGGGATCAGGGTGAGGGAAGGAGTTTGGTTTGAGGATGGACAGTTGTAAAGCTAAGAACTGACAGATACAGGCAGAGAGAGCAACAGAAACTAAAAACACACTCTATTAGAGAGAAACGTATATAAGATTTTATTATATAATTTGATTTATGAGAGGAGACAGAGAGTTAGAGGAGGTGGGGTGATAGACTATTTTGAAACATAAAGCATGAATTAGGACGATAACGTTTCCATTTCAGTATCCAAACGTCTAATTCACTTTGCCTTAAAAGGCACAAATTTGAATGTCAAAAAGAACTCAGGTCTCAGGTGGGCATTCCTCGTATTAACAGACAATTGCGATTGTTAGGAGATGTGCATTAGCAGGATATGATTGGCAGAATAAGCTTTCATAATAGGGCAACCAACGCCTACAGAGTACCGAAGAGCACTACTTGAATTTGCCTGGGAAATGCATTACTCTCTGAAAACTAATTCATCATCTTGCACTTTGCTTCTGTCCTTTGCGTTGCCACTTTCCTTCCTTCCCAGCTTTCATTATCACATCCTTCTCTCCTTCCCTCAGCAATGTAACCAATGTGACAGATAAGCTTTAGTGAACCACACTGAGCATTTCTTTATGTAAGCATACGGTCATCTCACATCGGCAATTCTGGCACTTTCATGAGGAACCTGGGCTGAGGAACCAGGATAAGACCCCAAAAAAAGACAACTAGTGTCACACATTTCCTGGCACGTCAGATGACACATTAAATCAAGGCTTTTAATTAGTGCCGGTAGCCATTACAATTCTAGCTGCAGCAAAAGCTGCCGTGCCTAGAAGGTGACTCTAGGCTAAACTCCCTTTGACGAGCTCAATTATGAAGGCAGTCTTTCCCCTGAAATCAGTTTGGTCTGACAGTTGTAAATTATGATTTCCACCATGGGGGCTTTGCCTCAGTCAGAAATCTGAGTTATGTGTCATGAGGCTTCCAAACCATCTAATAACCTTTACCTCAATCCCTCTGCCCTCCCTCACAGCTATCTTTCTTGATATGAACAAAGTCAATTCTGACTTTAAGCCAGGCATGACTGCTAGTGCTTATAACATGAATCATTAGGAACTCTGTGTGTGTGGTAAATAATCTGTTCAGATTAAGTGTTCAATAGACTGTAAGACTGTAAATTTAAACAGTTAAAAAAGCAAACACATTCAAAAATGAACTATTATCAGCAGAATATTAGCAGATAATTCATGTAAAAGATATATATATATATATATATGTATTGTGTTTCTGAGATATCTACTGAAGAGAGTCAGTGTGGTGGCCGGTCTACCCTCAGTGTAAAATGAGGACAAGAAGAACTTGTCAGTCACGGTGAAGGACAGGCAGGATGGTTGAAGCTCTTGACAAACACTGGGCAGCAGGACCAATGACAGAGAAGCTCTGCTTGCACTTGTCTTGCTGCATTTACTATAAACTTCCTCTCAGACCCCAAGGGACTGACCCCCTCTCTGGTCACTCTCTGCAGCAACCTTGTGTCAAAGGACCCAGGAGATTATCATGTAGGTAGACTGATATACAGTGTATGAACACCAGTTGTTCTAGTGACCCTGTGCCATAGAAATGAAAGAAAAGAAGAGGCTGCTGTCTGCTATTAATCTGTTCTACAATAATGCATTCTACATATTGCACCTTCAGTCACAGACTAAACATTGCTCCTTGCGGGAAGCTAAACTGGTTCGCTTACAATTAATAGTTCCCTTTTGTCTGATTGTGAGTGTATGTGTACATTTTCTTTTTGCTGAGTGTGTGAGTAGTTGATCATTTTTGTGCTGACTGTTGGAAAATGGGTTATCAGCTCAGTTACCTAAAAATGGAAGATGGACATCTTTTTCTGACTTGTCTGTCACATATTTTACATCCTCTGAACACAAACACATGCATATACACACAAACACACCAGTGTGTGTACACAATATTATGTTTTATCTGTGGCTGTCATTCACATGTCTACGCATTTAAGAATAAGTTCCATGTCTTCTTGAGTCCCTCATATAAATTATTAGATACTTTCAACTGAACTCCACATGCAAGATTTGATTACTTTGAAATAAACAGTTATTTTGAGAGGCCAAAAAACATAAAACATATCAAGTACACAAAAGAGCCAATCTTTTTCATAATATAAAAATGTAATTATGTTTTTTTAAACATTTCTCAAAGCCCAAGGTGACCACTAAAACCCCATGGTCCAGTCTAAAACAAACATGTGATATTTACTATAATAGAACACGAAGGACAAGGGGCAGCGTGGTGGTTAGCACTGCTGCCTCACAGCAAGAAGATCCTGAGTTTGAATTCACCATCTGGCCAGGCCCTTTCTGTGTGGAGTTTGCAGTTCTCCATGTGCCTGTGTGGGTTTTCTCCAGGTACTGCAGTTTCCTCCCACAGTCCACAGACATGCACTTAGTGGGGTTAGGTTAATTGGTGATTCTAAATTGTCCATAGGTGTGAATGTGAGTGTGAATGTCTGTCTCTCTGTGTTAGCCCTGCAACAGGTTGGCAACCTGTCTAGTGTGTACACTGCCTCTTGCCCTATGATATGGCAGTTATGATGGGCTCCAACCCCACCCCCGTGATCCTGAAAATGATACATGAAGGAATGTATCAAAAATTCAAGTCTAAGAAGATGGAGCCACTGTATATTAATTTTTTCCTGCAATAAATAAATAAAATGACATACTATCAATGGATGAACTAATAAAAATTCCCCCCTTAAAAATGAGGACAGGTTTGAGAGACACAACTGTGGCTCATTGATAAACTAGTGAAATAAAAGTGTGGCAGGATGGATGTGACAGATTATTTTTAACATGAAGAAAAAAGATCAAACCATATAAATTTTAATATGGATGAAGGCGTGTATCAGAGCATAATATAAACATTTGGCTTAAATGTTTAAAACGAAATTTAACACCCTGGTCTTCTACTTCAGTGCATCCACTCACGCATACTATTACTATCAAAAGGCTGAATCACTACTGATTTAGTCTTTTGATATCAATCTGGACTTAGAGAGAGCAAAGGGAAGCATGACTAGGTTGAGATAATAGTTATATGCATATGTGAAGACATTGCGTGTGTGTGTGTGTGCGTGCGTGTGTGTGTGTGTGTGTGCGCGTGTGTAGTTGATATGATTCCTCTTGAGTGTGGCTTGTGAGGTGGAAGAGGAGATTACAGCACCACGCTTCTATAATTACCTCTCATCTCTCAGCCAGTGCTCTTACACACAACGGGGAATGCCAGGCTACCACACACTCCAACACATGCGCACACACAGTGGGGTGCACTTCTGTACAATGTTGCAGGCTGAGAGGGAGTTATTTCTAGAGGGCTACATTTCACTCAAATTGTGATTGGAGACCGCCCACACTACCTTTAAGCAACACAGGTCAGCTTCACTCCAAGCACACAAAGACACACACACACACGCACACACTCATTGCACTGACTCCTGCTCACAAGCTACTGGTAAGTAAGAAGAATGACTCACCTGTAACCATCCTTCCCACACACACACATACATACAAAGACACACACAAAAACACCTAAGAACCCATTTTCACAAGTCATGGGTGCACATCACACTATAGACGTTTTCTGCTTGGTTTGAATAATAAAGAAAAGTCTCCTGTCACCTGTTCTGTCTCTGTCGTACACATGCATGTGCAGCGTGGTCCACTTTGTGGTCGGCTATGATATATAAAAACAGCCTAAAAACAAAAGAACAGCAATATTCTCCACAAGTTGTTTCACGTCGTCTTTTTTACCGACTTGGCAGCATCCAGCCTTAATAACCATGCAAACTATCAGGACTAAGTATGTTTTAAAGTTGACAGCGACTTCCAAAGATGAATTAACCATGCTATTCACAGCTTTGAAAAAGTCGTTAATAACTATGCCAGAAGTAAATTGCTCCAGCACCACTCTCTCTCCCCCTTTGCTAAACTATTAAAATAGCAATATGACTTCTTGTGGACAGTAAACGCAGGGGACCATTTCAACAAGCTCAAATGAAAAGAGGGGAGGAGATAAAATGATGAATCTTCTGTGAGCTTAGAAGGTTTCATGTCCTCCCCTGTTGCATTCCTCAGCTAATTCTAATCTACAATATGAAGATTAAAGCCACAAAAAACAAAAAATGCTTAGAGGAGAAAAACAGCAAAGCTGATGAACGATTTTGAATTCAACAGGGGAAAAAAAAAACAAAAAAACATTGCTTTGAACTTTCAACAATGGCCAATAACAAAAGTGTAGCTGCTGCTTCTTAACACACCCACACATACTGTACATACCTGCACACAAAATATTCACAGCAGGCGATACTCACACACACTGTTGCAGACACACTAACATCAGAACTGCAGCAATCTTTTCCTATTTTTGGATGCATTAAAATTGTGACAACGCATTGCTTAGCTGCTAATGCGTGGAAGAGTGCAAACGAGATTAAAGTGTCCCCGTCGAGCCTGAGGCATACAGCTGTCTGGACAGGGACAACTTCCCTTTGCAGGCCTGAGATGTGTTCAGACATGAATGCAAGCAATTTATTTAAGCAACTAGCACTTAATAAGCAAACGGTCCTCAAAGCAGGGGAATGCTGTGAACATGTTGGCTGTAATGTGACAACTGAAGGCAACGGAACACCTCGAGGGAATGCTTAGCTCTCAATGGGCACGCACAAAACATAGGTATGTGCAGGGATGCTCGCTTGACACCCGATAAACTGGTTCATTATATTGCTGTTACACTAATGTGTGCCGAGTCTCATCTGTGCTGACAAAGTGCTACTAAAGGTGTTGTGTAGCTCACACACACATACATGCAGACCACGACAGTTTCGCTTCACTGTAGCTGATATTATTGGACCCAAGTTGTTTAGGCATAAATGAACTCCATACGAAAATCAACACGGTGCTGACTGTCGTTCCGATATCAGCTGCACTTTTTCTTTTTTTTTAAGTGGCCCAGACTTAAAATACCAAAAGAGAACCACACATGGCAGATTTTTCTCTAAAGCGATAAAACGCCAAAGCAGAGGAAGGTTGGGAACTCCATAATCTGGCCACTGGCTCCAACTAGCCAAGTGTTTTATACCCGCAGCGCTTTTAAGTATCAGTGGAAACAGGCACAATAAGGTGGTCCCCCATAGCTGAGCCAAGCCAGCAAAAAAAAATCACACAGTTGATCACACTTAACGTTCTTGCACAAACAGCCCACCGTTCATCAACATTACGCACCAAATTACGCAACCACAGTGACATGCAGCATTGATTTTTTTTTTTCAATGCAGTTTCAACTTGTCCATCCTCGTGCTTTTTTTTTTTTTTTAAGAACAATAAACTACTTTAAAGTACTGAATAAAAACATGGAAGATCTTTGATAAAGTACGGCAGTGATGCCGTTCCAATGACATCTTTCCAGTTAAAAACAAAAGAAAAACATAAAATATTGAAGCTTATTTTTAAGTTGCATCTATTTATTTACTGTGCGCTGTCACGAGCGGCGGACAGGTTGCAACATCTCAAAACCACCTGAAGTTCGTGGCTTTTTTACAAAATATCGACCTGCAGCGAATCACACAGCATCCACCGGTATTACAGAAGCCGGTCCACTCACCCGTTAGCTGGTCATAGGATCCGTCCAGTTCTCTGGAGTCCGACAAGCTTTGGTCACGGTTTTTCGCCTTCATATTCCCCGTGTGCGCCGGAATGTGGAACTGTGGGAAACAGCTGATGTGTTGGCGATTCTTGTGAAAATAATTGTGGTTTGTTTTTCGCCTTCACGGAGGATGGCTACAAGTATAATAACATTAACAAGTCATATTTGATTTGTCATGAAGAAAAGGGAGAGCCCCGTGTATGCCGTTATTTCGCGTGTCTGTTTCTGTGTGCGCTCTCGGCATCCAGAAGCTGAGTGAACCAAGAGCGCTCCTGGTCGATACTTTCACATGGGCTGGAAACGCGCGCACACACTTAAATTTACACACGCGCACACGCAAACAGAAAGAGAAAAGAAAATTCTGAAATATTAGATTTGGTTGAAGACCTTAAAACATGTAAAGGTGGATTAAATATGAGTATGACAACACTGTGAATCAGTCGTGTGTCCCCCGCAACCCGGTTTTAAAGCCTTTTTGGCTTCATTCATGCAGCATCTCAATGAGTTGGTCCTCTGCCTGAATCTTTACCATTAATATCACCATCACATCCTCTGCTAATGTTCTCCAGAGCCAGGTCGGATGTGTACAGGCACATCAGCAGGCGCAACAAGGAGCTCAGTGCTGCTGCCAGGCAGAGGTTCTGACTATATCTGATCTATAAATACTCACTGGCACTAGGAAGCCTTGTGTCTATGCTTTTTCTTCCTCTCTTCTCTCCCTTTCAGTGTCTTTGCCTCATTTTTGTTTCACTCCTGCTCACTTACCACAGTATGACATTTGGTCACAATCTGTCAAGCAATCTGTCTTTGATGCCATAGTTTTCTACATTATATCAGGGGTTGCATCAATAATGATCTGTATCCTTCTAACCATGCCTACATTAATGTGCTTCATGCACGAACAGTTGCAGCGTCATTCTGTTGCTGTGTGGTGAGGTGATTTAGACGTTTAGATCTTTGTGCCATTTGCACAAAAGAGCACTGTAAACTATAGGGACCTCGGTGCTACAGATCCCATTCACTATTATGTTTGCTCATCCATCCTGCTCTCATGGGAAATCATTTGACGTGAATCAGAAAAGTGTTACTGAAAGGTTGTCTGCATGAACTCAGCTTCATTTGGGCTGCCTTAAGTGCTCTATATGCAACTGAATATACATATTAAATATGCATTCATCCCTTGCGCATTGTGTCTGCAAGCAAATTGTCCAGGCATGCAGTACCCCTACACTTGTCTAGTATGTAGTGTAATGTGACAGTTGGAGAGTATAGTTCTCTATAATAGATGATTTTGTTCCATGTTAATTTTCCAACTTTTGAGATAAATATGTCATCTTTATTGTTGTTGGACTCCTCTTAAAAGTTCTTTCTAATCAAAGATAAATAAGTTATGTGTCAAGAAGCAAAATAGACTACATTATTAGATCTGTTTCTATTAACTGACTGGTACACTGGGAATGGAGCCAACCTCGCCCCTGCCCGCCTGCCGATGCAACAATGTCCAAAGAAACTTTGTGATCACTTCTAATGACATTAACACAGTTTCTTGCTTTAAAGGAACTGAAGCTGTGGGGACAAACACAAAAGAAAGCTAGAGTCTCTTATCTCTTATCGAGCTCCTCACTGTGTTAATATAACACAATACCAGTTCCTGTGTTTTTGTGTGTTTGCAGACCAAAAGACACATGGGTTGGCAGTTGCTACCTTCATAACCACTGGAAAAATAAACATGTCTTCGGCCCTGGTATATCAGCCCAGCTCTTCTGGGCAGGTCTTTCTTCTATTCTTTTTTGCCACTTGTTTTTTAATAAAGCTCCAACAACAAAAAGAGACCTTAACATTTTTTCTCTTGTTCATTTGGTCAAACTTGGGAGCAGCAGGTGTGTGAAAACATCCTCATATGTGGTGTGCTGGCTACTCATTACCATATAAATGTCTGCATGGCTGGTTCATCTGTTAGCATTTCTAATTTCATTATAAAGTGTATCTGAAGGGCACTGAAACACCTTGGAAAAGAGGTGAGATGAGGTCATGAAGAGTTGGATGTTCCCCCGTTAAGCTTCATTTGAAACCTGCATGCTGCCAATAAACTGAGGGAGGCCGGCAATAACCACAAGGCCTGCTTTTTCTGTCATCTAATACCAACAAAATATTTCACAGATACGGACAATTGGATAGTGATTGGATTTCTGTGTGTGGTAAATGAAATGAGACAAGGAGAGGTGGATTCTAAATGAAGGCGAGGAGGGGTGTGCAAGAATGAAGGATAGGGGAAGTGGGGAGATCGATTCATGGTGAGTTAGAGGGGATTTTAGTGATTCAGAGCCAAAATAAAGAAAATAGGCAAGTCACTGATGAGGAGGCTGTCTGTGACTGCAAAGTTAGTCATGTAGGCAGACCTAGATGTGAATGTGCACACGTCATAACTGTGCAGTGACCCAGAGACAACCTTGTTGTATCCCAGAACAGAATAGCAGGAACCAGGCATGATGCCAGCTGGGTAGTGAGATCTGCTGCTGTTTTGTTAGCAAGTTGTCGTTTGCATTTATAATTTTACCACCACAGAACATTAGCGACAAAACCAGGGTCTTTTAATATTTCTCATTCAAGATTATTTCCTGCTCCTCAACTATAAAGAGACAGTATTTTTCAGTTCAGTTGTTTCATGTCTAACCAATTCAGTACTAAGTCATCAGAAATTAACTCTCTGGATTATGTCTACATATGCTGCAATCTACAATAAGCTTCTCTTATGTCACAGCCTGATGTCAGTGTGTATGTGAAAGAAGCTGCACATCACAAGATAGAAAATTCAAATCCAGCCAGAATTAGCTGCTTAATCCAAGTCTCCCCATAAACCTCCGGCACCTTGTAACCAGATTTTTCACACCTCCAAGGCTCAAACAGGTTACGTACAGGGCTTGGTGTCTGCACGTAATTGATAAAAACTCAGAAGTAGAAAAGCAGGACCGGAGAAGGGAGGAAAGGCTGTTGAGATGCACCCTCTGGCTCCCCCTGCAACCTCAAGGTCAGTCCCCTGTCCTTGGTAACTCTTTCATGAGCCAAACTGCACTGTGAATATTAATACCACAAAACTCTGGGATCCCCAAACATGTTGAAATGATAAGTACTCTGATGGCAAGAAGAAACAAATAAGAATGTTACCAATAGCACTGTCACACAAACCAGTGTTGATTTTTTTCCTATGTAAAAGCTTTATGTTTTTCCTCAAAAACTATATTTGATATTTGAAATTATTATCTGCAGTTTCTGTAGGATAATGAGAGAAAAGTGGTAACGATTCTTTGCCTGAACACTTCTGCAACTCAGCACAAAAGATGGAATAAGAAGGATTAGCTTAGGAATAGCTGTCACTGAGTATATTTCAAAGCCTGTAGCTTCTCACAGTAGAAAGAAAACCCTCCTTGTTAAGCAGCATTAAAAAGAACTTCAAACATCTAAATGGCACTTCCCTTCATTATTCACTGCAGCCAGCAACCTCCAGCACAGAGCTGACAGTTTGCCCTCAGCCACACATCCAATACTGGATGAGTGATTGATGATGTCCAGCGAGACACACAGACACACACTTACGCATGCATGTACACATGTACACACACCCCCAAACATACAAACCTATGCATACTTATATTTATATCAATATACACTGCTCAAAAAATGAAATCACACATTGGATCTTGATGAATGAAATATTCAAGTTGAAAACCTTTATTAATATACACTCTGTAATTTGTTGAGAACAAAATAAAGTAGCAACAGTCAGTGAAAACCCAAATCACCAGCTTTTTGAGGGATTTAAAATCACACCAGAAGTCAAAGTTAAAAAATGAAATCACAGCCTGTATGCACTTCCAACAACATCTGGGCATGCTCTTGATAAGATGCGAATGGTGTCATGGGAGATCTTCGCCCAGATTTGCATCAGGGCAACAGTGAGCTGCTGGACAGTTTCTGGCACCATTTAGGACCATCAGATGGACCAATAAATAATCCTCTCGAGCTTCTCACTTGGATTCAGGTCTGCGGAACATGAGAACCAGTCATTGGTACAGTATCAATGCCTTTGCCATCAAAGAACCACCTACACAGTCTGGCCACTTGAGGCCAGGCATTGTCCTGCATGGGGAGGACTCCAGGGCCCACTGCACCAGTCTAAGATCCAACAATCAAACCTTACACTGATGCAAGAGCATGGGGAGGTCTGTGCAACCCTCCAATGACGTGGCTCCACAGATCGTCACTGAGCCACTGCCAAACAGGTCATACTGGATGATCTTGCAGACAGCATAACATTCAAGACTCTTGCACGTCTCAGGTGACAAAATGATGGTCCTGTCAATTCTAGTGTTTTCTTGCGAATGCCTATTTAGCTTCATGGTACTGGTTATGCCACCCTCATTGAGTCTATTTCAAACAGTGTGATCAGAAACAAGAACATGAGTAGCGCGCTGGAGGTCATTTTGTAGGGCTATGGCAGTGTTCCTTCTGTTCTTCCTTACACAAAGGAGAAGACAGCAGTCTTGCTGCTGGGTTGATGCCCTTCTACGACTCTGTCCAGGTGTTCTTGTGTGATGGCCCATCTCCTGGTATATATTCTCCTCCACACTCTTGAGTCTGTGTTGGGATAGTCAGCAAATGCTCTTGTGACAGCACATTTGGATGTGTTCTGAAGGAGCTGGAGTACCTGTACAACCTGCATGGACTGCAGGTACAGTCTCATGCTATCATTAGTGACAAGGACACTAGCAGAAAGCAAAACTAGAGAAAAATCAGTCAGTAAGGATATGGAGAGTCCAATGGTCTTTGGCCAGCACCTGCAAAACTACTCACTTCTGTCATGTCGTTGCCTCTCCAGTGCTCCTGCTGCACCAAAGCAGATGAAATGGATTCACAATGTTTTATGTCTCCAAACTGTAAAGATTGACAGATTGAAGTTTAACTGACCGTGTTCTACTGTGATGATTATTTTATTTTATTTTATTTTATTTTATTTTATTTTATTTTATTTTATTTTATTTTATTTTATTTTATTTTATTTATTGAGGTTCTTGACATATTTTGGTTGTGGGCTAAATGTGCGGTGGCCAAATTATTTGAAATAATTTACATGAAAAAAATCTGGAAATATTTTTAAATAAGATCCACAACTTCTTTCTCAAGGTCTTTGAATGGTCATTAGATTTTGGCATGATAACGCCACACACATTAATGTCAAAGCGAGCACCAGACTCTAGACATCAGAGGTTTAAATAAGACAGCTGACATCCCCAAAGACGCTGCTAATCATCAGCACCTAATCAGGAATCCCCCAACTCTAATTTCATGGATTTCAAGGTGTGGTAAGTGTAGGGCTGTACTCAGCTTTCCATGTGATTGTTCTGTGATGTATTTAAATTATGAAGTTCACTAAAAATATCATTTTGTTTATGTGTTTGAGTAGGTCACTTTTATTGATAAGACAAGAGAATCAAGTGTTTGTCTGGGCAATCACCAACGCCAACCTCTACCATGAAATGTATTTATTCTTATGTATTATATAAAACAAATATAAAAAGATCTAACATTTTATTTGAAAGCTGAAAACTGCAGGGGGGGTTTGTGCATTACACTTTTCAAACTCATAAGGTTATCTTTTTTATAGAGAGTTCTAATAAGCACAGCAGTAGTCACAAAACCATATACTATCATCACAACTTTAAAAGAGTTACAATTTCTCTTACTAGCTCATCCCCAGTCCTTTTTGTGGTTTATTCCCATCTTGACCTGCTACTAATCGTTCATTCTGTTTTCATCAAACATGTTCTAGCTGTAATCCAAAGCGACTGTCTGCTCTCGCTTTCCGCCTGTCCCCACCGTACTCATTCTCTTCTCTCTCTGCATCTTCATCCGTCCCTTCCCCTAAGCTGCTCCTGATACGCAATTATGCAATTCAGAAAAAAGGCCAAGAGTGTGACCTTCAGAAAACATGAGCAGATTCCCTCACCAAATGTAATCACACTTGACTGTAATTGTTTTTATTCTGTACTATGATGATGTCTGAGTGAAAGGAGGATAGTGTAACCCCTGACCCACAGGTTAGTATCCTGTTTCAAGGAAGGATTCAAATCCTGATAGTTTCTGACAGATGTCAGCCAGGCTGAAGCTACGGACGTCACCTTTTGCCTGAGGGATGGCATCCGCTGAGACAGAGAGGCACACACATGCGCTCGTGCCGTGACTTGTCTGTCATCTCGGTAGTGCATTTGAGAGAGTGTGGGTGTCTGAGAATTTATAACCTACCTCTTTACTTTCTGTCTTGCTATAATGTAACCTGTTTCTGCTTTAGGTCTAGCGCACCATGGAGAGTAGCTGAATAATGTTGCATATCTTTATGTTTAGTGGCCCACAGGAAAGAAAACCAGGCAGAATAGAGGCCTGTATGAATTACTCATGAGTGTAAAAGTGTAAAGTGCGTGCTTTTTTCTTTCTCTCGCTCTCTCTCTCTCTCTCTTTCTCTTCAACTCACTATCGCCATTCATTTTTTTTTCTTACAGTGTTTTCTGCCTCTTTTTGCAATTTTCTCTATCCTTGCCATGTGCCCTTGTGAAGTCTGTCCCAGACATGTCCTCTCTGACCAGACAGTGAAGTAATTTCTGTGAAAAAGGTAGGCAAACAGACTGATACAGCCACACGCATTAAAGCTGGAGCATATTATTCAGAGGTGCCCTCTGTGATTGGTTAATCAGCAGACAATTTGTGTTTGCCCAAATCGTTCATCTTCTGTGTGCCACATTCCTTTTTCAAAGTCATTCAAGTCATTTTTAGAAGGGGCTAAGTTTATAAAAAAAAAAAAAAGTCTGTACTGTCTCTATTGCTGTTTTCTCTTTATTATATAACCCTGTCTTCTAAAATTTTAGGTTCTAAGTTGTTTTAAAAGAATTGCCAAATACATTACATTTTGGAGGATAGAGAGGAAAGGAAAGATGTTGACAATGTAGCTGCCAGGAAGGAGTGAAAGAGGAAGACCACAGAGAAGGTTCGTGGATGTAGTGACAGAGGATGTGCAGAGGGATAGTGTGACAGAAGAGGATAGAAGGGATAGGGTGAGATGGAGGAACATGATCCAGGAGCAGCTAAAAGAAAAAGGATATATTACATTTTGAAGGATGTTGATAAAAAGCATAATTGCAGCTGCATTAGGTTTCCTCCAAAAAATTATGTCCCGACTGGATGCCTACTCCCCTATCTCACCACGAAACACAATGTTCCTCTGTCAAATATGGATAGCAGCCCTTGTTGAACGTCAGGCCTGATCTCTCTTTTACTTTATTCCTGTCATCTCTCTCTGTGCTTTTTTTAAACAATGGCAAAATACTGTATACCCAAATGTACTTAAAAAGAATCAGATTATTTGAAAAGATATGTATGCATAGGCACATTCACTCAGGTACACATGCAGCTCTCGTGTTACCCAGGCTAATGAAAAGTGGTATTAAGTGGACAAAGAGGCTGTTGTTTACACCACAAACCTCAAATTGATTTGCTTATTGGATACCTGATTGCATTGCTCTCAATTCAACCATCCAAGATGAAACACCACTAAAATTCAAAGCTAATAGACAGGATCGGAAGCACACAATAATCACTTCATAATCACCTAGTGTTTTCCATTTGGGTGTAACAGTCAATGTTCAAAGTGATTCTACATTGATTTTTTTTAAGGGCACTGGCTGGTTTCATGTTCATCTCATAGAGCTGATGTTGATATAGATATGTCCTTCCATCAGAGAGACCCAAGCTCATGTACTGAAGCAATCGCAGCAACCAAACACAGTGGATCCGCATGCCTATAAAGCATTCAGTCAATCATACAGAGAAACAGAAAGAGATGGGTTTAAAGTCAACACACTGATTAGAAGGTGAATCCACAAACATGCCATCCCATGTCTCAGCATCTGTTACCTATTCAATATTTTTCCACAGTAATCTTATTATCACTTCCTATTTCCCCGATGTGTCATTGATCTGCTGGCTCAAATGAATTGTCATAACATTATAAAAACCATTCATATTTTTCATCAGAGTGCCATAAGTGCAAACAGTCTTAATGTGTTGGACAAACACTTAGAATAACAAATCGCCATGGCTTCTGTGAGGATGGCTAAATAGCCATTAGTAGGGGGAAAAGCCCATAAAATCATCCTCTGATAGATCACTTGGGTGTGCTTGGCTGAAGCAGGCGCATGGGTTTTATAGGCACAAGCAGGGGGAGAAAAGAAAAAGTCACTAAGGGAGATGAATGGAGAGCAAAGACCGGTGAGTAGATGCAGGATATGATGGAGAGCGCAAACAGAAAAAATGTCAATATGCCGAGCAGACAAAAGGATGGAGTCTGGCAGCCCGGAAACTCTCTGCCCCAGCCTCTACCCCGAAATGTGTTGTCCCATTAATGTCGCCCAAGGGTTGTTTTCATGCTGCAGACAAAGTTGGTGATACTGTGGTGGAGGGGGAGGAGGCTTGCATTCCTGCTGTTATAGCTCAGTCTCTCTCCACTTGTCTCCACAGTGAGAGACAGGAGCAGCAGGCATCTGAATTACCACTACATGGTGAGATGATTTCCTCTCTCGTGATGCTCTTAAGAGCTCCCCCTTCTTTTTATCAGGATGCTCTTTACAACACTGCCGGCTCTCTTACTCATTGTCAATCTAATTACTCTGACCATCTGTAAAGTAGCTGTGTGATCAGTCTGCTATGATGCCAGTGGAGAATGAATGAGATGAATGGGAGCTATAGAAATGAAATTTGACTCTATATTTTAGATAAGTCTAGCCCCAGCATGAAGACTTTAATGGTCAGAGTATTCTTCTATGCAGTGCTTGAGTTAAGTAATTCAAATGCATTGTGGCAAATCAGTCCATTGTTTAGTTCTGTGTGTATGTGTGTGAAGTAGGTTATCTGCTTGTATGCACCATTTGTGAATGTGCATGTGTGTCCTAGGGGTGTTGAATAAGTAATGCAGAGGCGCCTAATGAAAGATAATGTCTAGTTAATGATCTGTCAAAATGAAGTGTTTGGTTATTGAAGAAGGGATCATCTCAGGCTTTAATTTCCACCCTGTGACTCATATTGGAGGATATTACTTCTTTGTACACACATATTCACGTGTACATATAGCACACACACAAAAAAAAAAAATACAAATACATTTCAATGCAGAGTGCATAATGCTCAGGCTTTGCTAGCGAATGTGCTGGTTTGTTTGTGCATGTACTGAGAAGTGCTGAAGCATCTCATCAACCACTTCAGCTGCCTGCGGATTAACGCAAGAGATGGAAAGAGAACACAACAGCCAAACCACCCATAAATGGCCATCTAGCCAACAGCTATGGAGGAAGGATTAGCCTCTGCTTTATTCACCACACATAGCTGTCAGGAAGAGCCCTTACTGCTAATCTTGGCAACAGCTTTCCTTCTCAGGGGGACCAAGCTGCTAAAGAATAATTCTGATTACTTGAAGTAATGAGTGTTGATGTTGCTGTGATTTACTGTAAAGAGATTGAACCGAAACAATGTGCAGCCAGGCAGGCCATGAGTGAATGGGCACTTGAATGAAAGATGAGCTAGGGACAACACACTTTGAAGTGGATAAACACTGATGACATGATGAGTGAAAACATACATGTGGCTTTGAGCAGGGAAAAGAATTGCCAAAGAAGAAGTTGGATTCTGGTCAGAAGCACTATTTAATACTGAAGAAGAACAGAAAGGGGAAGAAAGACAGATGTGAACACAACAAAGATTAACTGATCTTGTGTATATGTGGCTGGTTATATTTCCAATTAACTAATTAACCACAAGTTTAATTTGTATCTACACTATACTGCCAAAAGTATTCACTGGTCTGCCTTCACAACTTGAGTGACATCCCATTCTTAATCCATAGGATTTAACATGATGTCGGCCCACTCTTTGCAGCCAAAGCAGTTTTCAACTCTTCTGGGAAGGTTTTCCATAAGGTTTAGGAGTTTGTTTATGGAAATTTTTCCACATCTTCCAGAAGCGCATTTGTGAGGTCAGACACTGATGTTGGATGAGAAGGCCCGAAAGGAACTTCCATGACCCCTGTGGTCA
Source organism: Archocentrus centrarchus (assembly GCF_007364275.1). NCBI lineage: Eukaryota > Metazoa > Chordata > Actinopteri > Cichliformes > Cichlidae > Archocentrus > Archocentrus centrarchus. The sequence continues at coordinate 18,150,461 of NC_044360.1, forward strand.
TGGAAGTGTTTTTTATGGGTGAGTGAATATTTTTGGCAATATAATGTATATCAATAATCAGTTTCAGCTGTTAAATTAGGCAAAAATGTATAAGATTTGCTGGAGAATATAAAAGTTTGCTGCTTTTGTGTGTGAAAAAAAAAGTCATCAATAATCATCACTTTATTTGAATTTCTACTGTATCTCATGCCCTTTGTGGGGACACTTCCAGAAAGAAGATTCTAATGGGAGGAAGATTCCCAGTTTAAAGAATATAATGATGACGGAGCAGTACACAGAGGTCTGACACAAGCACAAACAGAGCTAATAAACAACATTATGAGACTAACCTGTAGAAGATGGATTAAATTGGAGGGAGATACAGAGGGAAAAGGTTGATTGCCTCACTTGAAGCAGGAAAAGCAACCACGATGTTGCTGACAGGAAGGACAACTGATGGAAACCAATGCAGGAGGGAAACTAGAAGAGAGAGCAAGATAGATTCCTTTTATTTACTGATCGAGATAAGTCATGTATCTTCTGAGACTAACACAGAAATTCAAATGATGAACAAATTAGGGAATGGCGGTTCTACAGTATGTATAACAGCCAGGTACATCAGCTGGCAAAAGCTGATCTCAATGTGTGTTAAGTAACAGACTAATAAAATACTAGAATTCTGCAATTCAAAACTGGAGCACAGACTTCTTGGAAAGCAGTTAATCAATTCATATCGTATATTAGATAATTGCATTAAAATGCTCCAAAAGGCATCAAAGCCACATACAGAGTCAAGAGCCTGCAGAGGTGAGGCCTAACAGAAACCAATCAGCTATGGCAGCCTGTGTTGGCAGCCACAAGTTGTCACACTGCTGATCATACAAATTTGAAGCTGGAAAGCAGTTTATATTGGGGAGTTATAACACCAGGAACACTAAACTGAAGCAAAGGAAGGAATTTTCTAAGAGAACTGGATTTGAGTCCACCAAAGCTTTTATTTGCCAAGAAACCTGCCCTAGAAAAGAAACTCTGCTCATGCAACACTTCTGCATTACCAGCTCCTGCATGAGATGGCCTCTCCGTGGATTTGGATAAGCTCATTTTGCCAACCTTGTACAACATCTAGTTATTGCCTGCCACGTGACTCCGGAATCCAACTCCTGGGGTTTGGTTTAAGCACAAATGGGCCTGTCTTCTCCACAGAGATCAGTGGTATTGTATCCTGTGCTGTTGCTGCTGCTGCACAACTTCATTGGCTGTCCTTATACTCACTAGCTTCAAACCAACAAGAGTCAGTGTGTAGAGTCAGTTCACCTTACTGTATGTTACAATAGTCTAATTGGCTTTCCCATGGTTGTTTTACAGGATGGTGTTGCTGCTGCCCTCCAAAGTCATACTGCCAAACACAACTTACTGCAGATTAAATTGTAATTTTCTTTGTTTTCATTTATGATAAAAGATCTCAACACATACCTGATGGGCTACCATAAAATTTGGCAGACAGTTATTTGGTTCAGTTGCCAGACGATTAATCCTAATGACTTCAGAGACTTTTCTTACGGGAGATTCACACTGATGGTTCTGCCATGAAATTTGATTCAGACCTTTGATTCCCCCTTTAGATGAGCTACAGCAACTCTGGTCATCCTCTTACTTTTACTGTAGCAGTTCTTTGGTGGCTGAGCCAAAGCCATGTGAAGCAGCAGCATTCACATCAGCCTAAGCTACACTGTGTTTACTCCACACAATATACTATTATTATGAATGGAGAATCAATATAATAAATACATCAGTACCTTTACATTTCCTCCTTCTTAATTATTGAATGATTTTCTTTTTTCTTTGAACTGATGACGTGCTTCTTTTGAAGTCTATTTAAAAGCAAAACTAGAGCTAGTGCTTGAAAAAAAAAACATCTCTACAATTTCGTTCAGTACCAGGCAAAGAAATGTGTGTTAAATTTTCACAGCCTATTATATGCCAGCTGTCTGAGCTTTGCTTCCTCTTGTGGCACCTGAGACATGAATAAACTCCATAGTACATCTGCTCATTACTGATTGGCTCATTCACACTGACCACTGGTCTCCTAATCAAGTGATAACCTTCTGCATTGTATACATAAGGCATACACTGACAGACAGCTTATTGAATCAGGTCTGGCAGATCCCCTGTCTGTAGCATATTTACTGTGATGGATAAGACACATGGACCAAGTCTGAGGGAAGCTGTCTGATCATTTTAGAGTAAAAGACATGATTTTTTTTTTCCCTCTGGTTATTTTGCCCTGAGGCTCAACCACAAACCTGGGTTTGATAAAGATAGGGAGGTAGCCACACTGATTCTATGAATGCAGCTTTATCTTTTTTTTTTCGTGGAGCTTCATTTGCGTAGACGTTTTCTGATTTCAACATGCTTCACATTCAGTCATTAATCTTAAATGGCACGGCTCGAATCGTCACTGTGGTCCATTGATTCAAAGACGAGTATGGACTGTAATCAATGAGCTTTGCTATCCATAAAGCCTCTATCTCTGTGTGTCGTCCCGCTTAAGATTGGCATTTTACTTTGTGTGGGCAATAATATTAGAAACTAGTGGAGTGTCATCACTTTAATTTACGCAGACTGTGTCCCTGATCGCCACAAGGGAATTTAAATGGATTCCCCATTTACTGCAATGCAACCAACTTCTGCCCCAAGGCTTCCATCTGTTCCTAAATGCCACCGCATTTTGTGTGTGTGTGTGTGTGTGTGTGTGTGTGTGTGTGTGTGTGTGTGTGTGTGTGTGTGTGTGTGTGTGTGTGTGTGTGTGTGTGGCCTTGACCTAGCAATAAAGAATGCACATGGGATACATGTGACACAACTGGAAAAGCAGGGGAGACATTTTATTGCATCCCACTGCCTCTCACAAATCCTTTGTAGGTTGAGGAGTTCTGCTGCATTGTAAAGAACTGCCATCAAAAGATTTCTTAAAACAAATCTCATATAAGTTGAGATCAGTGAATATATTTTAATGATCTAACCTCTGTTAGATTGAACAAAATCTACAAAGATTCCACTCATCCCAGGTATTTTCTTTTGTTCTTTCCGATCTTAAACAGAATCCACTCAGACGATCAGCATTCGGCTCAGCGCTCCTCTGTACCTGTTGTGAAGGGAGCGGTGCAAGAGCCAAGCTGGCTCAGGCTTCCTGCTGTTTCCTCCCACAGGGCAGAGTTATCATCAAACAGGGATGCTTCACCCCATCTCTGTCCCCTAACCACTAGCTTAGTACCACATGGCCGCACAGACTTAAGTTTAGGAGAGTAGGGTTTTCAACAGATCTATATAGAAGTCCTTACCATGTAGTGTTAATCAAAACACAGGAACACAAGAAAACATATCCACAAATATATACTCAATAATGGTGTTGCTGATTTCTTTGTTGTGAACACACAGCTAGGTTCATATAATTTTGGATACAGTTTTTGTTATTTTAGTTAGTTATACAATGACTATTGACTCAAAGTGCAGGCTTTCAGCTTTAATTTAAGGGGCTGGATTAAAAAACAAACATTCACCACTGAAAATCAAAGGTACTGTTATACACAGCCCTCTGTTTTCAAAGGTTCAAAGGTATTTAGAAAACTTGAGCAGATGATCATTTTTAATACTGAGAATTCTTTGCACACAATGTGGGGGCACGTGGTCATCTTCTGTTCTTATTCATTCATGCATCTCTCTCTCTTTATGTTTAGTTGTGTCTTCAGCAAGTTGAATGCAGCTCTTTCAAGTTGAAATCAGGTGACTGATTTCAACTTGATAGACCTTGATAGACACCCTGCCTGCAAGTGAGTGCAGGCAGGGTGGAGTGGGTGGAAATGAATGTCAGGGGTGATTTGTGACAGAAGGAGAGCAGCAAGAGTGAAAGTGAAGATTTACAGGATGGTATGATGTTATGGTTTGGAGACATGGCACTAACAAAAAGGCAGGAGGCAGAACTGGAAGTGGCCGAGTTGAAGATGCTAAGATTTTCATTGGGAGTGACCAAAATGGACAAGATAAAAAAAAAGGAGTCTGCTCAGGTTTAGCGGTCTGAAGACAAAATTAGAGAAGCAAGCCTGGACATGTGCAGAGAAGGGATCTAGATAGAATGGACAAAGGATGCTGAATATGGAGCTGCCAGGCAGGAGTAAAAGAGGAAAACCATAGAGAGGATTCATGGATGTCATGAAGGTGGGCATGCAGAGGGTCGGTGTGACAGAAAAGGATGTCAGGGATGGAGTGAAATGGAAGCATATGATCCACTGTAGCAACCCCTGAAGAAACCAGCCCAAAGAAGAAGCGTGTGTGTGTGTGTGTGTGTGTGTGTGTGTGTGTGTGTGTGTGTGTGTGTGTGTGTGTGTGTGTGTGTGTGTGTGTGTGTTTGTTCTTTACTTGGCTGGATGCTGTGAAAGAGTTTTTCCTTTACCTTTGAAAGAATCCCACATCATTAACCACTGCTCTCTTCTGTGTATGTCCAGGCCTTTTGTATTGCCTAGGTTTTTTTTTCTTTTTTTTTTTCTTTTCTCAGAAGGTACCAACCTGTTGATTTGGACACTCCTAACATTCCTGCCCTCCCTCCCTCTGATGGATTTGTGTGTGTGTGTTTTTACAGCCTGTTTCACCTGCATTGAGCATTCTTGTGACCCGATGTTGTGGTTTCACAGCTACAGCTTCCAAACACAAATGCCACACTTGTAATCATGTCTACCTGCCTTTTTGATGACGTAGTACAGAAATAGCATACAGTGGTTTTACCAGTATAGTTCTACGTGTAAATTTGTAATTTTTCAGCATGTAACAATGACTTTGTTCCATTCAGGCTTCCCTGTTAGCCATGACATTCATCAGCATGCTTTAAGTCTGAATTTATTAGTTGCATGAAATTAGCCATAGCTAGTTCTTTAATGAAGCACCAGTGTGTTTCTAAACCCTACGTTAGCTTTGAGTTTAGTCTTTCTAACACAGATAGTGACAGTTTTTACCCAGCAGACAATAAGATGTCACACAGTATCAGAGGCAGTGCCTGTCCCAAAATCAGACTCACACTGTCAGTTTTTAAAGGCAGGTCTGGTTGATGTGGCAAACACTCTGACACACAGATGGCAAAATCAACCATCAAAAGCTCTTCAAACACAGACACACACACACATATATGCACATTATTTATGTACATATATATAATTTTGCACTTAGTGTAAATAAACATTATTTTGACAAACTTCAGACTAATGATACAGTACTTTAGATACTACATGCAGACATAAGCATTCTAAAATAAACAGTAATGAGAGTCAGATGTATTATTACCCAAGGCAACCATTAGGCAGAGATCTGTTGGAACACTGTTGTGTTGTGGGGCAGTCTTCACAATCAATACACCAATGCCACCAGGCTCCCTCCCATTAACTCCAGATATTTATGTCTGATTTGAGGAGCAAAGCTGAGGTCGTTTGTTCTCATAATGCAGATGCAAAACAAATAAAACCCTTCCACAGCAATGTCCGAGCCAAGGATACAGCCAGAGGAATGTGCAAAAGAGACCAATTAAATATCCCAATTTATTAAAAAAAAAAAAAAGTCTGGAAATGCAGTTCAAATGTGGTGCACAGTAGTGCTATATACATCTACAGTATTATAACCCTGTGAGGAGACAAGAAATCTAGAGGAAGTAAATATATTGAAACTAAATGAAACAATTCTAAAAGCAATGGGGCCACAGTGCCGGGCAATTTATTTCATCACAGCATTCTTGTTTTTATTTATTTTATTTTATTTTGTTTTATTTTATTTTATTGGGGGGGGGGCAAAAACAGGAAGAAAAACTGAAGGAAAAGGACGACTGGCAAGGGTGAGGAAGAAAGACGAAGTGAGAGAGCACGCAAAAGCAACAGCAGTGGTGTGATAAGGGAGTAAGCAGAGCTCAAGGCTTGAGATGACAGGTAATCACTCACACACAATATGTTCTGACAGCACAAGAAACAAGTCAGAAAAGATCCCCCACGCAAACAAGCAGCACCACTCAAAGTGACACATACATGCAGGCATTCCCACACAGAATCACACAAGACAGTCCTCATCGATTTTAAATTAGAGACACGCAATATCAGGCAAAAAGAAACACCAACTTTCTCCTTACAAGTTGTTTGTTAAAACTCAGAAGATCCCAAGGGTTTAGCACCTCTGTTAATGTGCAGTATTTTCTGAACTATGGTGTGGTGGTTCTATTTTTAGTAGATATTGATGAGTCAGGTTCAAACTCATCACACATTAAAAGATTCAAGGCGAGCCAGGCAGTGTACCAGGATACACATAATTATGGTTAGGCAGGGCTTTCGCTTGGTACAAATAGGCAGTGAGTGTGTCTACTTATTGTCTTTGCATAGCACAGAGCCAACAAATCCAGAGTGTGCTCAGTGCCCTAGGCAGAGAAGCAGATGTGCCAACCACAAGATGAATCTACTCCACAAATAAATCAGACCTTCATCGAGTTTTCTCTGGAGGATTAGATTTGCTAGGGCACACCTGCGCACTTACAGATAAAGACACATACAGTAGCTACAGTACAGTATTTAACTAACAAACACTCATTTAACGGCCAGAGACACACACATACAGACGTGCAGTGGAACGTTCAAGCACACACAAAAAGGTGCAAACATTACATAACACAGACTCCCCTTCTAATCCCAGGGTGGTTGGAGTTCCTGATTCTCCACTTCAGCAGAGAAAAGTGATAAAGGAAAGAAAGGTTTCAGTGGATGAAATTCTCTTATCTACTGTGAAATCTGTCAGAAAGGTGCGTAGATTAGTGGCCCTCTGCGCCTAAGAGCATGGCACAGCTACTTCCCTGCTTGAAGCAATGCTGAAGGTCAAACTTGAACAATGTACAGCAGGGAAACACAGGCCCGGCCAAAACTAATAGATATGCATCTAACAGTATTAGCTGGTGGCATAGATGGAAGATTAAGTGATTAAGTTAGGGACAGAGCTTAACCAGAAAAGATTAGGAACTCAAGAACACATCCTTAATTTACTTTTGTTTGAGTACAATACCCCTGGATGATAGCATTTAGGAGATTACATTTCAAAATGGAGACAGACATAATAGTGATTAATTCCCTCAAACTTAAAAAAAAAAATAGATTGTTTTAAAGTAGACTAGACCGTGGTTCATGTGTATGGGTTTTTGATGGAGTTGGCATTCACTTCCAGCAATATGAAAGTGTTTGTATAATCTAAAAGATAGAAAATTTGGTGGGAGAGGTGGGAAACTCCGGGAAAACACAGAGGCATGCGGTTACAAATTAGGAATGGGAGAGGACACAGACTGGCAACCAGGTTGACAACCAGACGAACCGACGAACGACTGACAGAGAGAAACTAGCTGACTAACAGAGCACAGCTGAAATGAATCAGGGGCAGTAAACACAGCCATAAAGGTGACAAAGCAACAAAAGGTGTACAAATGAAGAAGTGACCAAAACACATGACAGCTGAGGGAACAGAAGCACTAAAACAAAACCCCATAAGCATAATAGTTCCCAACCACAGAATCTTCTTCTTTTGTTCTGAGCCAAAGATAAACCCCTGTGCAAAAGTCTAAAGTCTTAAGCCACCTTTCATTTCTTTATATTTTGCTTCCAAGTAGCCAGACTTTCTTGTAATTTGCTCAATAGGTCTTGAGAAAAAATTCTTTGGGCTTTCTGAAGGTCTTTCAAAGTTTTTCTTTGGACACTGGCTGCTTTTTCACACTAATCTCCAGTCCAGTCCTTGTACCTGACCATTTCTGGAGAAATGTGTTTGTTAAGCCACTGAACACTAACCTATTAATCATTCAAGCATAAAAAAGTGCCAAACTCAATGGATGAACCAGTGCTGTGTCTACACATAACAGACAAATTAACAAAAGACTCATTTTAAATTGTATCTGTAACCACTTTCTTACTGGCAGCCTATTGCAAAAACAAATAAGTTGTTCTCATTTCTTTAGCTGACTTTTTGAAAATTGAAATTTAACACGCCGAAAGAATAAGATCGCGAATACAAGCGGCAGAAATGAGTTTCCTTCGAAGGGTGGCTGGCCTCTCCCTTAGAGATAAGGTGAGGAGTGCGGCCATCCGGGAGGGGCTCAGAGTAGAGCCGCTGCTCCTCCACATCGAAAGGAGCCAGTTGAGGTGGCTCGGGCATCTGATTAGGATGCCTCCTGGCCGCCTCCTGGGTGAGGTGTTCCGGGCATGTCCCACCGGGAAGAGGCCCCGTGGTAGACCCAGGACACGCTGGAGAGATTATGTATCTCGGCTGGCCTGGGAACGCCTTGGGGTCCCTCCGGATCAGCTGGAGGAGGTGGCTGGGGAGAGGGAAGCTTGGGCTTCTCTGCTTAGGCTTCTGCCCCCGCGACCCGGCCCCGGATAAGCGGAAGAAAATGGATGGATGGATGGAAAATAAAAACTGAAAATTTGCATATCTCAGCATAGAGTGGGGTGGATACATAAAAAAATTTAAATTGGACAAGTGGAGGACAAAAGAATAAGTGTCAGGCCTAAAAAAAAATAAAAATTATCTACAGCAGATAAAGAGTATCCAAAAGTCATGCTTTTAAGAAATAAACAAGAAAAAATACAGTCCAGCACAGACCTGAGGCGGGACCTGAGCACTGCATCTCTTTGCTGAAGCTTCATCAGAAATGTTCTCAGTGTCAGGGGCAGTCAAGATGCCATTCTTAAGAAAGGCACACAGGGAGAAAAGGCTGAAGTATGCCAAATTACACAAGAACTGGATTGAAAATCATTTGTCAACAAGTCTTATGGAGTAATGAATCCAAATTTGAAATTTCTGGTTACAGAAACAAAGGTGGTCAGGAGAACAACAGTGAGAGTCAATGGCCAACTGTAAAACTTGGTGGAGACTCTGTCGTAGTTTGGGGCTGCATTTCAGCCAGTGGTGTTGGAGATCTTGTCAAAATTGATGGAATTATGAATGTAGAAAAGTACCATCTGGAAATCACTGGTAACAGCTTCATTTTTCATCATAACAATGATCGGCAAAACACTGCCAATGTAGTAAAAGCATACGTGGGTAGGAAAACACACTATCACACTATCAGTTATGGACTGGCCTCTGCAGAGCCCAGAACTAAACATTATTGGAACAGTGTGGGATCATCCTGACAGAGAATGGACAAAAGGCAGCCAACATCCAAAAGAGAGCATTGAATGTCCTTCAAGAGCTAAGAGAGTTCAGGCTGTGCTGAAGAATAAAGGTGGTCAGACCAAATATTGACTTTCAAGTTCCTTAGAGTTGTACTAACTCCTTTTTGTTTTTTTGGCCATATATACATTCCATTTATGTTTGCACATCTTTCAATAACACGCCACACCTATTTCCTGTATTAGTAATACTATTACTAATACAAGAAAATGAAGATCTTTTCAAATATCTCTTATCACTGATCAAACTAAAGTTTCACACAAAAAAAGACACATAAACCTATTGTTAGATTGTAAACAATGAGTTGTAGGAGTAGTGTTTAATCATAGCCGAGCTGACAATGCAGCTATGGTGCTTTTCATGCAGTTTATATTTAGTTCACTAGCTACAATGATTCAGCTACCTCATAAGTATTCTGGCTGCTGCATTCAGTCAATGACGAGGAAATCATGAAGAAAAAAATTACTTTATTTAGGATCCTTTGAAGTATGCAGCCATTTCAGAGAATAGGGTGTGGTTTCAAATAAACTTAATGAGTTCTGACATCACCAGCTTTTTCCCCCAGATTTCTAGAGCCACTAGTTTTAAATGAAACTTCCAAGTTTAGCATTATTCTTTGTCATTGAAAATCTCCAAAGTCCTGCTGGGCTACAATTTAATTTCCACAACAAAAATGCATTAAGAGTGAACTAAACCAATTAAAGTAAGAAAGATGCAAAGCAAGAGTGTATTAAAGCATAATACAAATAGTGCAGAGCTACGAAAATGGAAAAGTAAGGCAAGACCTCCAGATTGAGTTAGTTTCATCAAAAGCTGGACAGCACTCCCTTTGGTGGTGACCCTGGGTCTGCCGTTGATAGACAAGGGAGAAGAAAAGAATAGGTCTGAGCAAATGAAAAAGAATAGGGATGCAATACACAGAGCAGGAGGGTAAAGAGAGAGGATGGAAAGCAGGAGTTTAAGGTAAAGGAATATGTCAGGAGGCATGAGCAGGTGGAACTTGAGGTTAAAAATGAATGGCACACAAAAGAAAAGGAGGATAAGAAAGAGGCAGAGGAGCCTTTCTGATATATTTCCAAGAAGAACTTAAATGGAACGAGATTAAATATTTGCCTTGTGTCTATTTTACACATGACTTTGGTATCAATTTGCAGTCAACATCATTCTTTCTACACTCAAGTTGATCCCCTTTATTTAAAAAATACAAAAAAAAATACCCACACACAAACAAAAGCTGAAAGTTATCTTATATAATGGAAAGATGAGTAGGTACCATGTATTATATTTATTTTCTGTAACTTCCACTATGATTTTCTTAGATGCATATACATGTTGTACTGTAGCACCTTGCACACCTGCTCTGCAATAAACATCGGATTTCCTCATGAAGAAAGACATTTTTTTTTACTTATGGCAGTAACGGTAGCAATTTAGGTCTCATTTAGTTAGAATGCACAAATCAAAACTAACAAGTAATTAACACCAATTCGAAAAACAATACATAGACAAACCATAAAAATGTAACAGCAACCCAAACTGATTAGAAGTGTTCAGTCCTGCATGCCCCACCCTAAAGTTCCTGTACTTTTGAAAAGTACTACACTCCAAGTACTGATTATTGAAGGGGTGAAATTAGTTCCCTGAAGTGTAATTTAGACTCTGCTGCAGTTGAAATGCACATCCTCCAACCACTCCTTTTCTCCCTGGGGAAATTTCCTGTGGTAGAAACGTGGTTTAAGCCACACAAAGCCCTCATCATTCTCTAAAAACTACAGCCACCCTGAAGTGGAAGTCCACTATCCTTTTGGCATCAACAGTTCTCTGACTCCCTCTTATCCCTTGTTCCTGTCCTCCTCCTCTGGGAAGACCACCCCCCACCCCCCACCTTGATAAATGAGCTGTAGGAGGGGAAAGCTACCGTTGTGGGCAGCAGAGGAAAGTATTATACATGGAGAGAATGGGGTTGTGGATAAAGAAGAGTGGAATGAGGGGAACAGAGAAGAGATAGCTGCTGCTTTCACAGATTAAAGTGGTGGCTGGTCACTGGCCTGTGAAATACAGAAAGTGGAATAGGTGGGTTTTTTTGAAGCAGCAGCTCCGGCAGCCCAGATCTGTGTGGGTATAGAGGATCCTCTTGTCTCATACATTTAGTTTGAAAGGGTGTGTCACTCCTAACTCCGTTGCAAAAATCTGAGAATTATGAGCAAAAAAAGAAAGAGTTTCGAGGGAAGTTTCCTAACGAGGGAAATGTATGGGGCATCTTCCACGTGCCCTGCTGATTATTTGTGTCTCAGTATCCCCATTACTTGTTTTGACATAACAGTGGAAAAATTTCTGGAAATACTGCAGAGCTGTCACATTTAATGTCAGTGCTGAAGGGATGGAAGAGCTGCCTCATGCCAAAGCTCTTCCTTACCTCATACAAGTGAGCACTCCATTTCAACCAGCATTGCTGGTCTTGAGTGGGTAGTTTATTAAGACTATCCCGCTTTGGATTTGTGAGGGTGTTATTGTTCTTTAATTCCATTCATTTTTCTTTCTTGCTAACCCACAAATTAACTTTTATGGATAACTTTTAAATGCTTTTATGAGTTAGATTAGAACTAAAGTAACTGCTACATTGTCCAGTGACATCACAGATTATCAAATATCTTATATCTATCTATATCTATAGCAGGGCTCTTCAACTCCAGGCCTCGAGAGTCCCTGTCCTGCAGGTTTTAGATGTGTCTCTGCTTCAACACAGTTGAACACAGTTTTGTATTTAATAAAGATATTATCATTAAAGGACTGTATAAAATCTAATTGTCTTTGGCACTGTCAGCATCCAAACAAAAGTATATTTAGTCTTTAACTCATATCAGGACCAATCACTCATCACTCTTGCTCCTCATGATGACAATCTACATTGCAAAGTTATCAGTCATGCAGACCCTTGCCCGATCTGCCATGTTACCATTGCCAGAAGGGAAATAAGGGCCTGATCCCCCTCCCCCTCCCACTACATCTCTACACCCCCTGGAGAGTTAAAATGGCATGGTAGATGTGCAGGAGAATGTGGTAGAGCCATTTACACATGGCATTTACTCACTAAATGTGCTCACTGGCCTTTCGATAATGCACACTCACAGATTTTGGCCTTTTTTCCTGGCAAAAAGGAACTAATTTTTCAGAATTTTTTGGCGCACAATGGCCGTTTCTCTGGATATACTTGTTAGATGGAAATGAGATCGGTCTGAATTTTGGATGACTCCTTTTTGAGACGCGATGAGGACAGGAAACACATTTTTGTTAGTTCTGTTGGGAAACTTTCTCTGTGGATCCACACAGAATAGACTCTTTGTCATGGAAGCTTTTCTCTTATATAAGAGAAACATGGAATACAATGGCCATAACCCACTTTCTCTGACAGCACTTTTCACACAGTCTTTTTGAGGTCATCGTCCATGACAGCTTGAGCCTTGGCCATTTCTCAATAGTTTATTTCTGCAGTAAAGATCTTGGGAGAAGCTATAAAGACATCTTCAGTCATCCTGAGTTTATGTCCTCTGTGGCTGCAAAGCACAGAACATGAGCTTCTTGGCAACCAAAGCAGTTTTAGTGCCAGTTAATTCACAGTATAAACACACTATAAATGGACCTGAGGATCACCAAACCTACCATGTAAACATTCTGTTCAGAACTAGCATTAAAAGAAGTCTAACCCCAATTCCAAAATGTTGTAAAATAAAAACTGAATGCAATGAGTTACAAATCTCATAAATCCATATTTTATTCACAATAGAACATACTGAAGAAAACACGTTGAATGTTTAAGCTGAGACATTTTGCTACTTTGTGAAAAAAAATGAGCTCATTTTGAAATTGATGGCAGAAACATGTCGCCATGCCAACTGTAAATGCTGGTTAAAGCGCTATCATACACAGAAGAAGCCATTAAAAAAAAAAAAAAGCAAAGAAGAAGCCATATGTGAAGATGATCCAAAAACATTGCAAAAAGCTCATTTAAACTGGACTGAGGCAAAGTGGAAAACTGCTCTGTGGTCAGACGTATCAAATTTTGAAATTCTTTTGGGAAAACATGGAAGCTGTATCCTCTGAACTAAAGAAGAGAGGAGCCATTAGGCTTGTTATCAGCAACGGATGCTGCAATGTGGTAGCCACGTCCCTCACTTTAAATGTATGATATGTTTTCTATGTTCAGTTTTTAATAAGATTAAGAGCCCTCTCGTGCCCTAACCAAGTATGAACAGGCTGGAATATGAGTTGGCATTGATTGTTCACATAAAAATCACTCAGGTGGGAGGTTTTAGAGGAGTTTTTTTTTCTACCAGATTTTCCATGTGCAAGTGCTGTGTATATACTGATTTTGCCTTACCGTGCATATTGGGCTGGCATGACTGTGTGTCAGCAAAGTAAGGAATAAAAATTTGATATGCCCAAGAAGATAATCCTGAGTGGGAGATTTTTTACTTTGCAGAGGGATTCCAGCACAGCTGCTATTTTTAGCTGGAAGTCTAGTTCCGACCGCTTGCACTGTGCGCCCTGCATTCTTTGCTGCAATGTCACCACAGACCTCAAACTTACGCAGTAAGCAAACATCAACTTCTGTCTCAAAGTGACACAAATTTTCCATCAAGGATCTTTGCTGACAGTGAAAGCCAGAGCCTCCTTCTACAGTATGGATGAGCAGTTTTCAATTGAAGAGTCCAATTTCCGAGCCCAAAGGCAGGCAGCATGTCTGGTAAGGAGCAAAACCAGGTGCATGCTTGTCATTTCCTTTTCAATACTCTTAGGAATGTGTACCATGAAGTGGTTCCCCAGAGCTGTCAATACAATATTCTATTTGTTCTGAGATGTCTGAGAAGGGAAGAAAAGTGAGCTGAAACAGACTGAAGTGTAGCGCACACCAGCATACTGTAAGCCAGCACAGAACGTAGGTGCTTGGCCACACTGTCACAATCCCTGCAACTTCATCCACTTCACAGAAAACAAGATGAAGGGTCAGCCGGATGAAATCCAGCTTGCATTGCTGGATTTCAAACACACAGACAGAGATCAATCAATAACAACTACCATGCCAAAGGATGAAATCCTAAATCATTAACAGTCAATGTGAATCTTCACACTGTGTCCGTTGTCCAGTTCATGATACCTCTGTGACAGATATGTGACCCTTTGCTTTATTTGCTTTCTCTTAGTAATTTCCTTTACTATTTGATGTGTGGGGGAAAAAAAAGAATAGAAAGGCAAGAAGGCACCATTGATTTCCTTTACCTTCATCTGCACACCAAAAGAAATGAGTTAAAAGATAAAGAAAAACAGTTCTGACAGAATAAGAAAATGCATGTGAAAAGGGGCTGAGAGGGGGAAAGATGGAAGTCACATAAAGAAGAGAAAAGGGCACCCAAAGAGAATCTGACAAAAGCTGGTTCATCGCATCTTGTCTCAGTGCAAATACAGCTCAAAAACAAAGAGAGGAGCAACAAATATTTTCAGCCTGTTATCTTAGGGAAGAGAAAATTGGGCACAAAAGTAATCTCAGTGAACCTTTATCTGACTGTGTTCCAGAGAGGACTCACCAAAGGAAGTAAGCCTTGGTCTCCTGACTCAATGTAAAGGATGAACGAATGTCATCTGTGTGACAGAGTAATCATCTCTAATTACTGCTGCCAAAGCTCAAATCCCTGCTATCACAGTGAGGCTTAGCTATACTTATCACATTCTCTACTAATTGGATCAGTATGATTGAAAGTGAAGGGTTATCATTTGAATTTATCATATGACATTGAACATGCAAAACCTACAAAAGCATACAGCAGAGTTTGGAAACTTTAATGCACATTTATTGAAGCCACGATATGTTTACATATTAAATCAGGAAATAAAAGGTCACTCTCTGTTATTTCTAAGTTTTTACGTATCAGGATATGATAAAAAAAAAAAAATTATCTGATCCATGGTCAAATGCATTTGATTAAATGATCATCAGCAAGTATGACCACTGCTATAAAAGCATAAGTTTTGGCAGTTTCTTCTGAAGCATTCAGGTGTGTGTTAACATAATGCCAAAGAGGAAAGGCACTGAGCTTAGAGAAGCAGTTGTTGCTGCCCATCAATCTGGGAAGGGTTATAAGGCCATTTCCAAACAATTTAAGGTCCAGTGAGAAAGATTATTCACAAGTGGAAAACATTGCCAGTCTTCCCAGGAGACCGCATCCCAGCAAAATCACCCCAAGATCAGACCGCGCAATGCTCAGAGAAATTGGAAAAAACCCCAAGAGCTACATCTCAGACTCTACAGGCCTCAGTTAGCATGTTAAATTTCCATAACAGTACAACTAGAACAAGAAAAAAAAAATCCCTGTATAAGGAAACCTGTTTACCTCCAGGTGAAGCAAAGAAAGTGGTGAAACTGTTGTAGAAGAGAAGCCTGCACCTCTAAGGCAAGAAATGAGGAGAAACTTGAATAATAGTATCGGAGGTCTAAGGAGGAAGCCAGAAGACGTGCAGATTTCCAAAGCGTTTCCACAGGAGTGACGACTGGTTAAAAAAATTGATTAATTAATTAAAACCGACACTCAGGCTAAAATAACAGCAGTGCTGAATATCATTTCCCTTGAGACACTCACTGTGGTGCAAGTAAAAAAAAAAAAAGTTTAGAATCAAAGTTGCTATGAAAAATATTAACAGACTACAGGAAAAAGAAGAAAACAGGTGGAGGACGAGGAGCACATGATCTGTCAGCCCCAGATCAAAAATTCACTGTGATGAAAAAAAATTCCTCCACAATGATGTGAAAGACTGATAAAGTCATTCAAGCTCAAGTTATTACTGCTAAAGGTGGTCAAGCTACTGAATCATGGGGTGTACTTGGGTTTTCACACACTGCTTCTGTAATTTGGCTTTTGTTAAGTGCATAATCACAATACAATTTGTCACTTGCTGTTTTTCATCTCAGGTTGTATTTATTAAATGTTAAGATCTGATAAAGACAAGATTTTTTTTTTTATTATGTCCTGATATGTAACCTTTAGAACTGACAGAGGGTTCTTTCTTTTTGCCATGACTGGAAATAAATCAATGGACTTTATTCAAAGCAGTAAAAATGCACAGCCTGTGCACAGCTTTATTTTATGTGCCAGTACATTAATGCACACTCAGAATGAAATTACTTGCATCACTGGAGCCATCATTAGATTACACAACAGGTAAAGTGACTCTACATGCTGTCTCCCAGAGAAACCCTTTGTGCTCTGCCAGTAAAATGTTCTGAGCTATTGTGAAGCCAAAGCCAGCAGTCTACTGTTAACATGTCGGTCAGTTAACCTTGGTTATGTAACACAAATCATAGTTCTGGAGATGTCATGTCATTGTCATATCAAAAAGTGTTTCCATAACTTCTCCCCAGACAGTGATTTTCTGCTTTTAGAACTGCATCTAGTTTTGGGGTTTCTCTACATGCCTTAGAGGTGAGAACAGAGCCAAATTATTCAAAAACTAAAAGCACATGGAGAAAATTTTTAAGGAATGCATGAAACACTGTGTTTGTCTTCTGCAGTCATCATGTCCAGCAGACCAGCTGCAGCATATCACAGCTTTACTTTCAAACCCAAATTTTAAATAACTATCCAGAGTTGGTGTTATAAGCTAAATGATGAAGGGCCTAAAGATCCAGGGCCTAATGTGTACAACACTGCGCAGCTTTCATACTGTGAAGAAGGTACTGTAGCAAAATGTTAACATGACCCATCATCGATGGGGATATCCTATCCTGTAGAAGTTAGGACAACATTACAGCCCCATTTCACAATAGAAACCCCTTCAGAAGGCCTCTTATTACCTTCAGCAAAATAAGTTTTTCCCCTAATTTGGAGGTCTTGCCCTAAACTTTCACCCCTGGGTTTGTAAAGATATACTACATATTTCAGCTAAATTATATTTAGGATATTAACAATACTCATTAAATCAAAATTTTAAGCATCCTGTAAGAGATTGATATTCTGGAATTGTCTCTAACATTTCTACAAATACTTTTTGGTAACTAAACGCTAGAACAAACACAAAAAAACTTCCATTGTAAACAAATTAGAGAAAGTACATACTGCACTCTTGTAAAAGGCCATGTACTAGACAATATATTTCTATTTATATAATCTATAACAATATACCAGACATAATGCATACATACAAGGTATTCACATCATATCATACCCATGTGTGTACAGGAATATTACTACATAATGCACCCATACTACATAATGAGTTATTAAGGCATTATATATAAAACGTTTTTTTTTTTCTTCCTCTTTCCGGGGCCTCAGAGAAAAAAAAATCTGACAGCTACCCCAGCCATGCAGCATGAACAGGCAGGAAACTGGAAAAACAAACAAACAAACAAAAAACAAAAAAATTATTTATACTATCTGCTACAGGCTGGGGTATTTTGAGTGTGTGTGTGTGTGTGTGTGTGTGTGTGTGTGTGTGTGTGTGTGTGTGTGTGTGTGTGTGTGTGTGTGTGTGTGTGTGTGTGTGTGTGTGTGCTCATGCTTGCATGTCCCTGTGCACATACGTGCCCATGTTCATGTTCTTGCAAAGGCATGCATGTGCACCCTTCCAAATTTAACGTAGTGATCCCAACTCATAAGATTTTTATTTTCTTCCCCTTTACAAAAAAGAAAGAAAGAAAGAAAGAATATAATAAACAAGAATTAAAGTACCTCAGTGACAACCTGCATCCAGACCCCTAAACAAGGACAAAGAGTATCAGAAACCAAATCAGTCAGTGTCGTGAGTCCAAACATCACAACACAGGATGGCAACAAGAACCCAAGTATCAGCAACCTGCATTAAAGGCCAAGAAGGAGCCGAGGGACAGTGAAACAGACCCAAGAACCCAGGAGGCACAGCAGCCAGGACAATCCGGACGCCCAGACTCAGCCCCAGCAGCACAGGACAACCCGGCCCACAGGATGCCCCCCAAGCCCCCCACACCCACCGCACCCACCACCCCCCTGGCAGAGCAAAGAGCGCCCACCCCGCCCCAGAGAGCCAGGCTCATTATACATCATTATAATCATAAGGCAACCACATTGTTTACATTTGAGCAATATTGCTGAGCAGTAGGTATGGCTTTAATATTACTCAATGATGAGTTATAGTCTGTACTATTTATGGCCATGAGTCACCCCTGAGCAACATGTTAGACAATGCTCAGCCAAACAGTTGGCATCACTTGCTAATCAATAAGGCTGCAGCCTAGAACTGATGTTACTATAAGCAGACTGGCTCTTCACTGAGAAATTTGTGATTCCCCAGTTTCTCACTATCTACCATCTGCCAGCTGTTCAGTAACCAAGGTCAGCTGCTAGAAATGATGAATCCTCACTTTCTTCATTTCAGTCAATAATGGTCGAGTAGGTATAGCCAATCACGCAGCACAATATGATCACATGATTAGGCTAAGCCAATCAGGCATGAGAAAGAGGCTACATGTCATTAACATATATATATATATATATATATATATATATATATATATATATATATATATATATATATATATATATATATATATATATATATTAACATATATCAGCCATGTTGTTTATTCTCCACTTCAGATAAATACAGCCAAGTGTACAAAAGGTGCTAAATATCCAGGAATATGAATATTGTGCTGCACATCTTTGAATTGTAAAGAACACATACGCCAAATGTCATGGCTCAAGTCCCTGTGGTTTTGAAGTCTATAGACAGGAAATGTAAAATTTCATGGACAAACAGATGGAGTGACAGACAGTATGATGACAATACTTATTTTGCGTGAGAGGATTAAAAAATAGTCTCAGTAATATTTAGTGGTTTTCCTCAGAACCAGTAACAGATAAAACTGACTGGCAGTCAGGGCGGTTGGCTTAGAGACCCATGCACTGCCCGAAATGAAAAGGTGTGAAATCAAAGTGGATGTGAAAAAGCAAGTTAGTCCTGCTATCGGAGGGAGCACAGAAAAGTTGGAGCTGAAGCAATATAGAGAAATGGAGCTACAGTCGAAGGAGAAACTCTCCTATGTGGCATCATCCCAGCATGAGAGTAACTCAAACAGTAAGTGTATATTAACTAAAACCTTGCAGCTGACAACAGCTACAACACACCATGTCAAAATCCAATTTATGGACAGTGACCAGGCTGCTCTGAGTTATACAATATTTTTTGTCCATTTTATGTCACAGATTGTAATGTTGAAACTGGAGGGTGCAGTGCAAGGGATGCATCACTGCAACCTAACTGGAGTCAGGGGCCAGCTGAGTCTCATGCCTTTATTGATCAAGATGGATTCACAATGAAATGGTGAACTGTGAAAACTACAATGTGTAAGGGAAAGTGAATGGTGCTTGTCATGGCATGAGTAACACATTAAAAGGACTGGTTAAAAATACATGTTAAGTCTGAGCCTGCCGCTTTATATATCACATCCAAATGGTATGCTGTATAGCTGCTGCATTTGGCTGAATATAGACTCGCAGCTCCTTTTAGTCATGGTTGTGTGTGTGCACCTCAGCAACTCTATGGTTTGACATGCATTAACATTTCCATGTCACATAAAAAGAGAAAACTGCCCACTTTCTTGGTTTTGGCACAGTAAGTTAGGCATGTCATTTATGAGAAATTAGTTTCACTTGGTTTCCATTGTGCTCAGTAATCCAAGTTATGGAGGACGGGGAAAAAGAATTTCCCTCCAGTGTTTCCAGAGTTATAAACTGAAAATGATGCCAGTGGGGTTTTGGCCTTTCTGATATTAGACATTATCCACATAAACCACATGTTTATGACAATTTTGTCACAGTAAAAGGATGCCTAGAGTTCAATAATTGCAATGCCATACATGGAAAATCTTAAGTGTTTTGACAGCCGTCCTTCAGCATATTCTACAATATTTTTTGCTCAGTTTCTTGGCATTTGTAAATAAATCAAAAACGATTTCAGGTCCTTGTTAATAATCCATCGGTTTTGCATCATTTGAGAGTTTGACTGGCGAGGTGTTGAACCTACAGACTCTGTTGTATGAAAATAGAAACCTAGTAGCCACAGTCAATGTAGGAGCATCAATATTTCAACTTTTTGCATGCAGTTCATGCAAACTGAACGACTCAGAAGCTTGAAAAACACATGTAATGCCCCCCCACCCCCACCCCCGTACAGCAGTTTTTGTTTTTAATTAACTTTACTCATAGCAGGAGGAGGAGGAGGAGGCAATCTGCTGCATCATTAAGATAACTAACTTTTCTGTAGTCCTTTCTCTCCATTCACTCCCTGCTTCTCCTTACAGGTTCTAATTTTGGATTGTGAGCAAATATCTAAATTTGTGAAGAATTTAAGTGGTTATCCTGTAAGCCTGAAACACAATTCTAAAAACATCTACAGGAGATGTTAACCAAATATAGTGTAAAATACACACACAATCAGCTGAACTGATGGCGTGTTCCTCACTTCTCTCTTACCACAGTTCTTATTTAACACAGCCTGACAAGACCTCCTCCCACAGCATTTACTCAGCTTTGGACTCGCTCTGGAAGGACATGAAAGTTTAAAATAGAGTGCTGTTGGTTATAGAGGGAGAGAGAGCAAGGAACTACTGCAGCTTCATTTCTCCAAGACCACAAAATTATGAAAAGCTGTATTTTTTGGTGATAAGTGCTTTCATCCTAAGGGCCTGACATCTCTGTTCCATTTAAGGAAAAAAAAAGGGGGGGGGGGGACACATCTCATTTTTGAGGTCTTTCCTTTTGCTTTGTTCCTGTGGCACCAGTCTGAGCTCAAAGATTTTTAATGTGTCAAACAACGCAGCAATTTCTGTTTAATCCTTCTTGCACTTCTTGCACCAGCAGAGATTGATCCTTTTATCAACAAAGGCTTAAGCTTTTGTCTCCAGTGACCTATCTGCTCTACATCCTTTGTACATACAGCATGTAAGGCTTGCAGGTATGCTCATGGTTTGAATACCAATAAACTGTCCAATAACACAGCCTGCCTTCAGTGCATCAAGTAGACACCTATCACATTTAGTTTTCTATCTAAATGCAAAGACAGAACCAATTTGATTTATTCCAGAGTGTGAAACTAGTCTGTCGTCATTGCTGCAGTATCTCACGAGAATACCAAATGGAGCAATGAGTGTGAGAGTGGAAGGACAAAAATGAGACAAAGCACAAAATAGACAAGAAGAAATTAAAAGTGAGTGAGTGAGAGAGTTAGTGTGTGAGAGAGAGCGATGACAAGGAAAACTGAAGAATGCCACGATGCACCCACACCAATCTCAGAGGTAGATGGCTAATTAATCTCTCAGCGGGAGTGAAATGCCAAAATACTGAACCTCAGACTCAAGACAACATTGGGAAGCAAAAGGAGGGGTTTGGAAAAACATCAACAGGAGGAGGGGAACTGCAGAATATAATAAAGAATAGTAAACTTGGAGAAATAAGTGCTTAACAAAGAAAAAAAAAATAACAGCTCTTTGATTTTTTTTTCAGTTGCTCGTGACCTGTCAAGGCAGCAGATTGATCGTGATGTAGTGAAGGAACAGTGGATGACTGGATAATCAGGAAGGTTGGACTGATGTGTACCTGAGTGCACATGCCGCATCATGCTTTTGTCTCAGCGTAGGGCATCCTATTGTAACGTTCCGTTATGTCACCCAAGCACCAGGCAGAGGTTTCGTTACTAACACCATTTAATCAGGCCGGACACACACAGAACAGCTCTCGCCGGATACAGCCAACTCTAACTCACCAAGAAAAAAAGAGACCTCCCTCCCAAGAGCGACCCCCCACATCTCCTTCCGGTTCAACCCCAAAACAACCTAACTTAAAGAGAACACAGTCTCTGAGGCGGGGAGGCAGTTGACGTCGCCTCCTTGGCTTCCGAGGGGTGGCATGAACTACAGGAAACTGAGGGGGAGAACAAGGGGATGGGGAGGGAGCCATGTCCAGCTGGGAGTCCAGCTGAGCTGGAGTGTGGGGGATTTGCACGCATCCCTCAGAGAAAGGGGAAGGAGAACGACCCTTATAAGGGGCCATCCTGTCTCTGTGCAGGACCACTTTCCTGCCTCTAGGTGGTAACTGTACTCTATAAACCACTTCCCCAACTCGTTCCAGGACACTGCAGGGTCCAACCCAGTTGCTGTCCAGTTTAGGACACCGTCCTTTTTTTCTCTTCGGGCTGTAGACCCACACCAGCTCTCCAGCACGGAAGTGCCTCCCTTTAGTAGTCAGGTCGTAGTTTCTCTTTTGCCGCAGTCCCGCCTTTGCCAGCTGGTCCCGAGCATAGGAATGCGCCGACTCCAGTCAGTCCTGCAGCTTCCTGGCATAGCTTTGACCCGGTGGCGCATCCGGAGCATCGGGAGGTTTCCCAAAAGCCAGTTCAGCAGGGGTCCTTAGTTCTCTCCCTAACATGAGCAGGGCGGGTGTGCACTGGGTGGAGTCCTGGACGGCCGACCTGTAGGCCATTAGGATGAGTGGGAGGTGAGTGTCCCAGTCACGCTGGTGTTCTGACGTGATGATGGCTAACTGCTGGGCCAGTGTCCTATTAAACCTTTCCACCAGGCCATCACTCTGGGGGTGGAGTGGTGTGGTGCGGGTCTTCTGAATTCCAAGGCGTTCGCACATGGCAGCAAACACCCTGGACTCAAAGTTACGGTCACTGTGAAGAACCCCTGCCGTTCCAAATCTGCTGAGCATTCCCTCCACTAATGTGTCAGCCACTGTCTCCGCCTCCTGGTCCGGGATGGCGTATGCTTCCGGCCATTTGGTAAAATAGTCCATAGCAGCAACCACATAGCGGTTTCCCCTATCAGTCCGGGGAAATGGCCCCATGATGTCCACAGCCACTCGCTCCATCGGTGCTCCTGCTGGTTGCTGTTGAAGTTGAGCACGGGACTGGTCCAGCGGACCTTTGTAGGCGGCGCAGGAGTCACAGCTTCGGCAGAAGCCCTCCACATCTCTACGCTGCTGGCCCCAATAGTAACCCTGGCGCAGGCGGCGAAGGGTCTTTGACACGCCAAAGTGGCCAGCGCCTCTACTCCCATGGCAGGCTTCCAGCACCGCTGGCCTTAGCGACTTGGGCACCACAACTTGCCACCTTTCCTCACCTGTAGCAGGATCTTTCCAGCCGCGCTGCAGCACTCCCTTGTCCTTTCTTAGAGCATTGAACTTGGCCCACAGCCCTTTGGTGGCGATAGAGAGCCCGGTAACCTCATCCCAGTTAGGTCGCTGCTCGTTCTCAAGCCATCGTAGTACTGGTAGCAGGTCGGTGTCTTGCTCCTGCTGGGCCCTCCATTCTGCCATGTCCACCACTAGGAGTGCCCTGCAGGAGAGCTGTGCAGGATTATCTGTTGCTGTGAGTTCCCTCTCCTTCTCCTCCCGCTTCCCACAATAGCGGCAGCCTGTCGCGGCACATGGGCGGCGGGATAGTGCATCCGCATTGGAGTGGTGTGCCCCTGCTCTGTGCTCCACAGTGAAATTAAAGGCCTGGAGCTCCAGCCAACGAGCCACCTGCCCCTCTGGTTCCCTGAAAGACATAAGCCACTGGAGGGCGGCATGATCAGTCCTGATGATAAAAGGCGTGCCACATAGGTAGTACTTAAAGTGTCTCACCGCCATCACCACAGCCAGGAGCTCTCGCCGTGTGACACAATAGCGTCGCTCACTCTTATTCAGGACCCGGCTGAAGTATGCCACCACCTTCTCACCTTCAGGTCCGACCTGCGACAGCACGGCTCCCAGTCCCACACTACTTGCATCTGTGTCCAGGACAAATGGTAGTGCGGGGTCAGGTGGGGCAAGGATCGGAGACTCCGTCAGGGATCTGCGCAGGGTGTCGAATGCCTGCTGACAGTCTTGGGTCCAGCTGAAGTCGTGATCCTTCTGCAGCAGGCGAAAGAGTAGTGCAGCTATGGAGGAGAAGCCTTTCACAAACCTCCTGTAATATGACGCCAGTCCCAGGAAGCTTTTTAGTTGCACCTGGTCTGCGGGAGTGGGCCAGTCCCTAATGGTCGGCACTTTTTCCTCCAAAGTGCTGATGCCCTCCCGACCCAACTTGTGACCAAGGAACTCCACCTCCCTCCTCATGAAGTGACACTTGTCCGGGTGCAGCTTAAGGCCTGCGGCCCTTACTCTCTCCATTACCTGTCTCAGGGTATCCATGGTGGTTTCAAAAGAGGTCCCATGCACCAGGAGGTCGTCCAGGTAGACCAGACACTGCTGTCTTGGGACACCAGCCAGCACACCGTCCATAAGTCTCTCAAAGGTGGCTGGGGCGTTGCACAGGCCAAAGCTCAGGACTCTGAACTGCCACAGTCCCCTGTTTGTGCAAAAGGCCATCTTTGGTCTAGAATCTGGGGACAGAGGCACCTGCCAGTAACCACTTCGCAGGTCCAGGGTGGAGAACCAAGAAGACCCTGCCACCAGGTCGAGAGACTCATCGATTCTGGGAAGGGGATAAGAGTCCTTTTTAGTAACTTTATTAAGTGGCCTGTAGTCCACGCAGAAGCGCATTCGTGGACTGTTCTTCTTGGGCACCATCACCACAGCAGATGCCCAGGGACTTTCAGATGGCTCTATGATGCCCATCTTTAGCATCTCACGCAGTTCTTGGTCAGCCGCCTCCTGATGAGACAAAGGAAGGCGACGAGGACGCATTTTAACAGGACGAGCATCCCCAGTGTCAATAACGTGTTCCACCAAGTGTGTCAGGCCTACATCACACTCTGTGAGGGCAAAAATGTCTTTAAAGTCCAAGAGCACCTGCCATAGACTTCCTTGCTGCTGCTGAGTCAGGCCCTCACAGTTCCTGGACCAGATGTTTCTCACTGCTGACAGCCTCTCCTCTTCATCAGTTCGCTGTTCAACTAGTGGTAATACAGGGGACTCCGAGGTGCAAGCCGCTATTACAGCAGGGGATGGGTTTAAAGGTGGGGGTTTAAGCTGCACCCTCTCTCCTCCCGGGAGTAACAGACAGCCTTCCCCGAGGTCCAGCACACCATCAATGGCTCGTAAAAAGTCCAGCCCCAGGATGCAGGCATCCTGGACGTCAGCCACCCAGGCAGCAAAAGGCATGGTTAGGTCTCCAACCTTAAACTGAAACATCCCCCTCCCTTTTATGGGGGCCAGGTCACCAGTCACTGTCTTAAGCTGCACATTGGTTGTTTGTATGGCAGTCCCAGCTGGAATGATGTCAGGTCGGACCAGTGTTGTGTTGGACCCTGTGTCGAGGAGTGCTGTGCAGGATACCCCATCAACCACCACCGGAATGTGGCAAAAGTCACCAACTTGGGTCCAGCCTACAGTAATGACCATGCCAGGTGACAATGTGGGTGGTGTGGGGGTGTTGGTCACGACGGCCCGTGTACTCCCACCTACACGGGCCCCTGACCGTTTCCCTGCGCCGCTGCAAACCTGGGGCACTGCCTGATGAGATGTCCAGCTTGTCCACATCCCCAGCAGCTTTGTGGTCGGCGGTGTGTGCCAGCACGGGGAGAAGGTGACTGAAGAGCAGCCGCCTGGGTCATGCTGTGTGGTCCCCCCTGCCTCTCCGTCCGCTCAGCAGGTGCAGATGTTGCTCTGACCACTGGTGAATCCTCAGCCCCTCCAGGAGGTCCTGTCAGCATCTCCCTCTCCAATGCCAACTCCAGAGCTGCACTGAGTGTGGTTGGACGAGCAAGCTGTGTCTGAATACGGAGCTCTTTGGGACTGAGGGCCTGTAGGAACTGATCACGGGCGAGCTCTGTCTGCACTGCAAGGGGCATGTTGTCATAGGCCCGCCTGCAGAGGCACTCAATGTCATGGGCCAGGATACGCAGCGGTTCTCCAGGCAGTCTCCGTCTGTTGTGAAACTCTGACCTCAGTAGCACAGGCTGGTTATACTGCCCAAACCGTCTCTGGAGTGCCCCAACTAGAGCAGTATAGTCTCCCCTCTCTCTTTCACTCAGCAGCAGCAGGCATGCTGCTGCATCCTCACACAGGCACAGAGCTAATTGCAATGCTTTATGTTCGACAGACCAGCCAGCTGCAGCAGCTAATAGTTCAAACTGAGCAATAAACACTTCCCACGGCGTCTTACCGCTGAACTTGGTTGTCTTTATGTTTACCGTAGCCGGCTGTGCATGGGCGCTGCCATCATTGTTTACATCACATGACCTCCGCTCCGTCCCGCCGAAATGGCGATCATGGCGCGAACGGCCCTCCAGCCGAGACAAACCTGGGGAGAACCCAGCCCCAGCAGCCAGCTGGAGCGCCGCTTCCCTCACGCTGCGAGCGGGTCGGATATCCATCTCCTGCTCCTCCTTCTTAACAGTGTTCCTCCGCATAATCGGGAGTTGTGTCCCTGAGCCGTGAGCAGAGCCGCTGGTAATAGATCCAGGCGTGGTAGTTCGTAGTTTAAGCTTCTGACACCAGTGTAACGTTCCGTTATGTCACCCAAGTACCAGGCAGAGGTTTCGTTACTAACACCATTTAATCAGGCCGGACACACACAGAACAGCTCTCGCCGGATACAGCCAACTCTAACTCACCAAGAAAAAAAGAGACCTCCCTCCCAAGAGCGACCCCCCACATCTCCTTCCGGTTCAACCCCAAAACAACCTAACTTAAAGAGAACAATAACTGTGACACACATTTAGCAATAACGTCCATCATGGATCATTACACTATTATTCCATCACTTTATATGATGGACTTTTAATGAATGAAAAAAACTGCATGTACATTCACAATTGTGTAGAGATAGGCTAAGGTTTTCCACAGTGGAAGAGAGGGTTGTTTCCCTGTGCCTTCGAGTCGGGGAACAGGTCCTAAGTGTTGTTTGTACCAGGTGGGGTGCTTGAAGGTGCCCCTGCTGGGGACTCCACTGTCCTACTGGGAGACTTCAACATTCATGTGAGCAGTGACAGTGAGACCCAGAGGGGTGTGAATGGGAGGAATGGCCTGCCCAGTCTGAACCCAAGCAGTGTTTTGTTGTTGGACCTCTGTGCTAATCGCAGATTGTCTGTAACAAACACCATATTTGAGCATTAGGGTGCACTTGGGTAAAGAGAGGAGCAGAGTTTACAGAGAAATACTTACTGTAACACTACTGATGTAATTAAATTCATTGCTGGAGTACTTCTGTCTACAGCTGCCAGTAACATCTGTAATTTATGTTGATGAAATAGTTGATCAATACTGGCTTAAACTGTATGGCCAAATCCATTTTTTTTTTCACTTCTATTTTATAATAATATAATAAAAGAATCATTAACATGAGAGCACTGATATTGAACTGAATCCAAAATGGAGCAAGATATCAAAATACAGTCTGAATCAAACCAGTAGAATTTTTTTTTTTTTTTTTGCTGAGCTGCTGTGTTAAAAGGCTTTAAATTTTATTCTTGCTGTTGTTCTGAACTTTTATAATAACCTGAAATAGCAGGGAATCTAAAAATAGAACCAGGCTGAGGCAGGAAGGAGAAAATGTAAAACTCTTATGAAGTATGTGAATGATTGCAGCTGCTTCTCCACACTGTCTTGCTCTTTGGTTTTCATGCACGTCGGTTCTCTGCTCCATTCATGCATACATGCAGCAGAGAGATGCGTGAGAACTCACACATGATGATGGAGCATGAAGAACCATCCACCTTTAGGAAGCTTGTGCAAAAGCACGAAAGCAACAGAGAACATGAAATGCATTTTCTTCTGAGGATGATAAACTGGCACACACATAGTGTCAAATCCAAGTCACCAGGTTTTCTTACTGTGACTGGTAAAACACACCAAGGGCATTTTTCATTAAGCTGCTGACTCCTCCCCAGACAGTCACTGTTCTCTGAGGAACCTGTTGCTATATTTAATGAATACCATGCACTCAAATGTGCATGCAGACGTGTCTGCACAAATGAACACACATAAGCTCCAGTGAGGTTGTAAAATCAAACCTTAAAGAGGTGGCACAAGGTACTGTAGTACATAATAATAGAGCACACAGAGAAATATACAGAAACATATACTGTATAGTAGTAGAGAACAAGACAGAAAACATTTAGGCACATTAATATTAATGCTGTGTATTTATATGCAAAGCAATCTGTGCTTTGATCACAGGAGAAACATTGACAAATTGCATCTTGTAGGCAAATCGTGTGATAGCATTTTTCTAATTACCTGAGGCGATCACTGTAGATTGTGATCCATGCATAATGCACACACTCAAACACGCGCACACTCATCAGCCACTAGAGCTGTGAGTAGGCTATCACTCTGCCCCATCAGCTGTAATAGGTTTTCACAAACACCATCACCAGCCAAGCGCACACGCGCACACACACACACAGACACACACACACGTACACATGAAAGCACAGTCACACCTGAGGGGATTCATTCTGCTGTTTCTATTTTTGGCTATGAATGAATCGTATCTTTCATAACTTGCAATATTCAAAAGAAAGCCAAAAATCTTCCAAATGAGAGAGCATTGGAAAATGCCAATGGGTTCTGGAATATGCAAATGGTATCTCTTCAGAGTAGTAGTTACACATGCACACACACACAAACGCACACACCATGCACACAAAGTATCAGAGCCACAGGCTTAGCTGTCCCTATGACAAACGAGGCGCTGAGCCCACAGCTATTCAAGAGCGTCTGCAGCCAGACTACAGAGAGGGAAACCCCACCACTCCCCTTCCCAATCCCCTCTCAGCACACACATTTTCTTTTTCTGACTACATTTATTTCTTTTCTTTTGGAAAATGCTGTATTGGCATGACAGATCAAAATCATCAGGATAAATGAGCCTGAGATTACATAACCTGGCTCTGCTGAATATACACTGATTTATCACTATAATGTGTGGCAAGTTAGAGTTTGGAATGTTCACCAAGCTTGCTCAGGTGTGCATGCCAATGCTAAACTAGTAAGGACCCACAAGTAGATTAGATATCTGCACACACTTTAAGATCTTAGTAGAGGGATAATTTATGTTATGCTGACTCAGCAAAACTATAGTTTGCAGTTTCCTTCTGCCTTACATATTGATTATGTAAAACCTTATGTATTTACATTGATTATCTATTTGATTCTCTCTCCCTCTCTCTTTCTCTAGTACAGGAATGGGCAATTCATTTTCCCAAGGGGCCACGTGAGAAACTCGGAATGTTCTTGAAGGCCAATAAGCTCAACCCAATTCTGCGCAATATTAATTTTATGTCTTTAAAACTGCTACTGGTAAGAGCAGGTGTTACAATTAGTCAATGAAAATGTGAAACAGGCATAGATTTTATTACTTTATAATCAACATTCACATTTTGTCCCATTTTAGCCTAGCCCATCAACGCATGCAGTGATGAACAAATCACTCCCTGTTGTAGTCCCTTTCATTGAGTGCTTTGCTGCCAGCGCCACTGTAATCTTAAACTCTTTTATTATGAGCAACTGGGCTTTGTCATGGACATCACAGCTCTCATCCAGAGCCAAGAATGAAAAGTCAAAATTGCCCTCTTTGTTTTTCCAGTGGAAGCTCCAGATTTCCTGCAATGCCCTCAATCCACCTTGTTACAGTTTACCTGGAGACACATGGGGCACAGTCTCAAATGATTCTTTTTACTCGGGGCATGCTAGCACGACAGAGTCCACCAAACACTCTCTGATAAACTCACCATCGGAGAATGGCTTACCGCTTTTTTGCAGTTTTGCGGGAAATCACAAGATGGATCCTAACTGCTTCATCCCTGGATGTGTAAAGCTTGGTTAAAAGAAATTAAAAATCCTTGTTGCTTTTGCAGCTTTGCTAGCAAAGGGTCAGATGTCAGCTGTTTGTTAATGTTGTTCCCTGTAATATAGTGAGTGACGTCAGGTGTTCGGGAGTGATGGAGGGCTGCATTTGGCATGGGAGCACACAGTTTTTCTACTGTGTGACTATGTGTTTGTGATAATACCAAAATAAACACTTCAGGTTTGAACTACATCTGCTGTCATATGCATTAGGATTAAGTTACTGTGCTAGCAGCTCAAAAGTGGCATGGAAAGACTTAGAAGGCACGCCACTACATTAGTAGAAAAACTGCTCAAACTATGAAGAGAGATGGATGCTAACTGCGCAACGTGAGCAGCCAGAAAGGATGTCCGATGCATCACACTGAATAAATTGTCAAGCACAGTTGCTGTAATACCTGAATGGAAGAAGAGCTTTGGAAAAGCTAACTAATAGACTGGGAACATATTCTTTTTGAAGATTGGACTCTCTGACAAACCATCGGATGCTTTAAAGTGAGTGAAGTTTGAGTGCTAACTGGATTTAATTTGCTAACTATTTCTGGGTTTTCCAGATGCTGACATGAGCTTGACTTGCCACAAGTAAGTAAAGTCTCTGCGTATTTGGATGTTGTGATGCACATGCCTTTTGTGAAAAATGGAACTTGGAATCTGTACACAACTGAGGCAGTGCTTTGTTTATATGATGGCTGCAGGTAAAGGACTAACTGATGCTGGTAAAATGGAAACTAAAAGAACAAGCAAGCTGACAGAGAGCACTGGAAAATAAATTGCACAGGCTTATTGGAGTCAGAAGAGGAGCATTAGCTCAAATAACGGGTAAAAAGAGAGAGATAGAGTTTGATGAGTGATGCTGGCAATAAACTGAAGGTTCAGGAGTTCATGGATAAGGATTTCTCTGCTGTTGTTTGAAGACCTCACTAGGCAAGTAGGAGAGCTTCTGTCTGAAGAAGAAAAGGATGCAGATCTAAATGCCTGAGTTGAGCCTAAGATGCTGACTGTCAGAGAGTTAAAAGAAGAAGCTGAAAATTTGATGGATGCTTTGAATGAAAGCAAAATAAGCAAAGATGATAAAGCAACTGATGATAATTGTATGAGGGCGGCAGATGTTGTAAATGATGAAGTGGGTCACAGGTGGGGATTGGCACTATCAAAACAGGCAAAAAAGGGAGTTCTATTGGACATTTATCTGTCATGTCTGCCAGATAATCAGTTTGCACTACTGAAAAAGCAAAGCTTGCTGGACTAATGGAACGTGCTGCAGTTTTACAAGAGAAACAGGAGCTTGAACTGGAAGAAGCACACACTAAAGTCAAGCTAGAACGGTTGGGTTTTGAAGCTGCTATTGCATAAAAGAGAGCTCAAGTCAAAATATTAAAGGTGTATGAAAGATCAGATGATGGTATGAATAGCTATATCCATTCATATTTGCCACACCGGAGACCTCATCTAATGTCTAACAGACCTAGTTCCGGAGCTAAGAGTGCCTCTAGGTCACTACAATTGACAGATACACAGGTTGAAAGGCCAAGATACACAGACAGAAACGACAGGCGACAGACTGAGAGATGCAATGATGGCATTTCGCAAGTAATGCAGAAGCAAAATATGATCACAGAGACGTTAGTGAATCAACAGAAACAGGCTCAGTTTCCAGTTAAATATCTTTCAGTTTTCAAGGGAGATCCACTTACCTACAGGACCTTTATAAGAGCATTTGAGCAAGCCACTGAGCAGAAAATTGATAATGATCCTGACAAGTTGTACTACTTGCAGCAGTTCATTGCAGGAGAACCTCAAGCTCATGTGTGTAGCATGTGTGAAGATTTGCTAACCTGGTTAGGCTCATTGATCATTAAGCAAAAATAGCTTTAAATCCACACTTTGAAGAACTCGAAGTCAACCGCAGCTCTATGTCTGAGAAAAGTGGAAAAAAAGAGGAAATATAGCAAAGGTGGAATTAAAGGAAGCAGCTTTGCAACCTGTGTCAGTGGAAAGGAAAAGTGCAGAAGTAAAAGCAAAGCCAGTTAACCTATTCAAGATAGTCAATCCCTTTGAAATACCATGTCTTTCTACCAAAGGAGTCACACGTTTGAGTCATGTATCAAGTTTAAAGAGCTAACTCACAACAAGTGTGTTGAATTTTTAAAGGCAAAAGTGCTGTGCTTTGGTTGCTTAACACAAGGTCATCTTAGCAAGACTTGCAAGAAAAGAAGACATCCAGACATACTTCATGTGGGTAAGAAAAATGAGACACTTTTGTCTATGAGTAATAGCAACACTTTAAATCAGAGGTTCCCAACCCCCAGGCTGCGGACCAGTACCAGTCCATGGGTCATTTGGTACTGGGCCCCACTGAAAGAATAAATAACTTACATTAGCTATGGCACATCATCAATAGCCAAAACAACAGACCCTGTGCCGTGAAGACTGTCCTAGGCTGGATGGTATATGGACTTGCACAAAATGAAGGCATAAATCTTATGGATAAGACAACTCATCACAGTGTCAATCGTACCTCAGTTGTGGTAGAAGTAGAAGTAGAAGTAGAAGTAGAATGGCTGCTAGTATAGCAATACAACACAGACTTTCCAGAGCTTCAGTATGATGACAAAGAAGAGATGTCCCAGGAAGATAATATTTATGCTATCAGTGCAGAAAACAACAAAGTATCTGGATGGACATTATTGTGTGGGACTCCCACTGAGGAACAAAACAGCAAAGATGCCAAATAACTGCTGTCTGGCTGAACAACGAGCTACAAGTTTGAAGAGAAAACTGGAAAAAAAATGAAATGTTCCTTCAAGACTACAAAACTTTTATGCAGAGCCTGCTTGACAAAAAGTATGCAATCGAGGTTCCTCCTGAACAGCTAAACCGTGATGACAACAGAGTCTGGTATGTCCCACACCATGGGCTGTACCAAATTTGTGTAATCTTCAACTGTGCAGCGTCACTCCAGGATGTGTCACTGAATGGTCATCTACTGCAGGGACCTGACCTCACCAATGCACTCATCAGTGTTCTGCTAAGGTTTCAAGAGGAGCCTGTAGCAATGATGGCAGACACTGAATCAATGTTTCACCAAGTGAGGGCTCCAGAAGAAGATGCTGACCTATTGCGATTTTTGTGGTGGCCAGAGGGCAATTGTAAGAGCACCACTAAAGTATCGAGTGGCAGTACACCTTTTCAGAGCCACATCATAGCCTAGTGTTGCTTCATATGCTCTGCAAAAACAGCAGAGGACAGAAAGTGTGTTGCATGTTGAAACAGTCCTTCACAATTTTTATGTAGATGACTGTTTAAAAAATGTGTCTCTACAGAAGATAAAGCTGTCTCCTTAGTGAAGAGTCTTCAAGAGTTGTGTATGGAGGGAGGTTTTAACCTCACAAAATGAGTAAGCAACAGCCATAAGGTTGTGTCAACCATCCCTGCAGAGCGTAGAGCCAGCGAGCTAGTGGATCATGAGCTCGCTCATGAAGCACTGCCCACTGAAATGAACACTTGGTATACAGTGATGCACAGAAAATGATACATTCACATTCAGCATCAAGCTGCAGGATCAGCCAGAATGTGAATGGCCACAGAGGCCACAGAATGTAACTCATTTTAAAAATAAAAGTTGTAAGCTGTTCTCTGATGGTGAGTTTATCAAAGAGTGTTTGGTGGCTGAAATGGGACAAATTGACCTCACACTGGCCAGTCAGGGACAACCAGTGAGCCAGATGTAGCCCAGGGCTACGCAATGGGCAGGCTTTAGACAGACAGAAACACACAGAATTTTTTGGGACCTGCATATAATATTTTTTAGTCTGTGAGGATACATATGTAAAATGTTATATGAAAGTCCTTAGCTTTTATAGTTTTATAGTTACACAGTCATATGTGCAGATATCCTGAATAAAAATTACTTCCAAGACTTTAAATTAAATGTGACATATTAAATTGAGTGCAGTCCTTCTCATTAGGCTTACTGTATTAATGCTTGAATGTTTGTCACAAGTGCCTGTTACTTGCAAACATGTTTTAAAAAAATTTGAAACAAAGTTACCACTGAGCTAAAAATCAATAGACCAGACAAGAATCGGAGTAATTCTCTCTCTTCACTGCCTAAAAAAAAAAAAAAAAAAAATTAACATTATCAGACTGCTTCACATACGGACAGAGCTGCAGGGGCCTGCATTAAATGGAAGACTTAAATGTCACGTTACTAGAATGGCTTCTATAAAATTCATCACTGGGTGTTAATGGCTTAGAAATGTCACTCATGCACACTGCTTTCCAGAGGACCAAAGAAATATGTCTGAGAGGAAATGGGGACTGCCACTTTGAATGGAACCCGTAAACACAAAGATCGCATCTCAGCTGCTGCTGTGCTTATCTGCCTCAAGTGTCTTGGGGGGGGGAGTGGAGAAACGCCTACTTTATATTTATATGGATGACAGCCTGTTTTGTGTATGTGTGGTGGCTGCTTCAGGCTAACTTACACTGATTGCACTCAGTTCCCACTGCACTGTTTTGGCTCTTAGTAAGCTCTCTAACATTTATAAGAGTTCAATTAAATTCAGGTCTGCTTTATGCCTGCTTCTAGGACTACAGAGCTATTGATTTTGATAAGTATTTAGTAACCTGTAAATTATACTGTGAATAATGTGAGAGGGAGGTCTGGGTTTCTGTGCTTAGGCTGCTGCTCCTGCGACCTGGCCCCGGATAAGCGGAAGACGATGGATGGATGGATGGTTGGATGGATGGATGGATGGATGGATGTGCCTTGTCCTATCTGTACTTTGTCTCATTGTTGAAAAAAAAAACTTTTTAAAAGATTAAAAATGTTCATCCTTTTGGCACATAAACTATTTTAGAGCATTTTTTTGCCAGCTAGCTATCACAGAGAGAGATGTAAATTATACTTTACTTGAAGGATGCAGAACATTTTTTCAACCAAATTAATATGTCAGCACATCAAAGCAGAACATATTGTATGATTTTTGCATTTTACTGTTTACAATAAAACTGAAACGAGTGAAAATTAGAAAAATGTTCACATCACATTTAAATTCCCATGTTTTTGACCATTTGTACAATTTAACTTCCAAGATTTTTTTTTTTTAAACAGAAGTGGCCATCTATTTTGGTAACCACCAAACTGTTGTTTAATTCATGCACACTCTGATTTCTATTCTTCCTGCAACGCACACAGACCGCACCTTTTCCTTTGCCTTATGAAATATCCATGAAGGTTTGAAAAAATACTTCAAGTTGAGACTCGAAATAGGTCATGTTTTGATTCTTCTTTGTTTATTGGTTATGCATTTTCTCAAACAAGATGGCCTTCTGTGTTTTATATTTTATGTGCATTAAAGGACGAGGAAGGACACACACAAAAATGCTGCATTAGGGCTGAGTAAATCCACTACAGCAAACCGTAATGGTTATTTTGTCACTGTCATGATGTTAGGAAATGTTTCACAAATTAAAAAACAAAAATCTCACACAGTCATTTTCAGTGTTTTAGATGGACGCACAATGCAGTTTGTGAAAAAGCAAAGACAGGATTCATT
The DNA here is from genome assembly GCF_007364275.1 of Archocentrus centrarchus. Classification (NCBI taxonomy): domain Eukaryota; kingdom Metazoa; phylum Chordata; class Actinopteri; order Cichliformes; family Cichlidae; genus Archocentrus; species Archocentrus centrarchus. Next base: position 18,186,030 of record NC_044360.1, read on the forward strand.
GATCCAGGAAATAAAAAAAGAAGGGCAGAAAATTCAGAAAATAGCACCTTCAGGGCAAAACACCACCTGTGACTAACTATTTTTTCTTTGGTGAAAAAGGTACAAAAGGTTAGGACTTAAGGACAAAAATGATGAAGAAGGCAAGTCATGGCACAACAGGATGTGTCACAAAAGCACTGGTGACATTTTCTAAAGACAAATCATTCCACTTTTCAACCCAGTGTTTTATATAACGGTCCACCTTTCAATGTGAAGTGAGAAGAGACCGAGCAAAAAGGAGAAATACACTCACGCGATGCAGCATCAATAAACAAGTCTGTCCTTTAGAATCAAACCAAAGCAATTTATCCTCACCAATCATGTAGTCTTTTTATTCTATTTATTGATTTGTTTATTTTAAACCTGTCTTGTAAAGGCTTCTCTTGTTAGTTTTCTTTTTTATTATTATTATTCACATTAGTATCCGTGTAGTTTTGCAGTGCCCGAGCTGAGAGGCAGGGAGGGGCAGATTAGCAAAAGGAGAAGAGAAGTGATAAAGAGAAAAAGAAGAAAAAGAAAGAGGCGGGGGGAGAGAAGATAGGAAAAACAATCACAATAAAGGACAAAGCATAAGTAAAACACAATGGGTCACCAACTGCTGCATCTGTAACAAAACACATTCAAAAAACAAACAGCAGAAAGAGACAAAAACAGATGCACAAACATACACTATTGCTGTGTGTGTGTGTGTGTGTGTGTGTGTGTGTGTGTGTGTGTGTGTGTGTGTGTGTGTGTGTGTGTGTGTGTGTGTGTGTGTGTGTGTGTGTGTGTAATGAAATGTACTTGGCAGTGAGGGTGAGAAGCCGCAACAATGCCAGAGGCAAACAGAGAAAGGCCCAGGAGACTCGGGTCGTCTGCTGCCCCACCCCCCAAGAGTACCGAAGACCCGAGGCCACACATCTCAATGACAACTGCGTAACCCACCTCACAAAAGGAAGAGAGGGGCCTCACATGGAGCCCCCAAAGCCAAAGGCCAAGAGCTCCAGAGAACCAGAGGCAACAGCAGTAGACACACTACTTCTACTACTCCATGACCAGAAACAGAATAACAGCAATTCCGTTTGAAATTACTCACAGGCACACATAGTTACATATTTATAAAATTTTAATTGTTTATATAAAAAGTGAGTTAAATCTGGTAATAGGGGTGGTTAGTTTGTGATATTACTCGTTACTCTGACCTAAATTTACTTCTCTTGTATTGAAGTTTGTGTCCTAATGACAAGTGGGTCACATATTGGCATTAGTACTTTACATATGACTGGGTAGTTCTAGTAATTTATAGCCAACAGCCTGTGTTGTTTATGTTTTTGACCCAAATTTTCAAGGAAATGCATCACTTTCTCTTTTTTCTTTTGATTAGTGTGGGACAGGGTTCTAGCCAGGAAAATTTCACAGGCTGGCGCTATTGGGCAACCAGGAAGGAGGGGGGTTCCATGGGATTTTCTGGTTTTTAAGTGGACCGCAGCACTCTTGACTTTGGAAACCACTGCCCTACATCATACTTTACACTTGGTATAATGTACTGTTCTCCTGGCAACCAGTAAACCCAGGCTCATCCATCAGATTCCCAAACCAAGAAGCATGATTAGTCACTCTAGAGAATGTCTCCACTGCTCTAGAGTCCAGTAGTGGCATGCTTTACACCAATGGATCCGACACTTGATGTAAGGCTTGGATGCAGCTGCTTGGCCATGGAAACCCATTCCATGAAGCTCTCTACCCACTGTTCTTGAGCTAATCTGAAGGCTACATGAAGTTTGGAGGTCTGTAGTGATTGACTGCAGAAAGTTGGTGACCTCTGAACGCTATGCACCTCAGCATCTGCTGACCCTGGTCTGTGATTTTAAGTGGCCTACCACTTTGTGGCTGAGTTGCTGTTGTTCCCAATCACTTCCACTTTGTTATAACACCACTAACAGCTGACTGCGGAATATTTAGTAGCAAAGAAATTTCATGACTGGACTTGTTGTACAGGTGGCATCCTATCACGGTACCATGCTGTAATTCAGTGAGCTCCTGAGAGCGACCCATTCTTTCTCTAATGTTTGTAAAAGCAGTCTTCGTGCCTAGGTGCTTGATTTTATACACATTTGACCATGGAAGTCATTGGAACACCTAAATGCAATTATTTGGATGGGTGAGTGAATACTTTTGGAAAGATAGTGTACATGGATGAGTGATTTTGATGTTGAAGAACTTGACTGGCCTGCACAGAGTCCTGACATCAACCCCACAGAACACCTTTAGGATGAATTAGAGCAGAGACTGTGAGCCTGGCCTTTTCGTCCAACATCAGTGTCTAACCTCACAAATGTGCTTCTGGAAGAATGGTCAAAAATTCCCATGAACACACTCCTAAATCGTGTGGAAAGACTTCCCAGAAGAGTTGAAGCTGTTATAGCTCCAAAGGATGGGCTGAAATCCTGTTAAACCCTGTAATGGAGACCAGGGGTTCCATTACCTTTACCTGCTTATATAGTTTAATAAAGGATTGAGGTTTTAAATAAGCTATATAAAAAAAGAAAACACATTATTTGTTTGGAGTATTCTTTATTGAGTTTGAGTTTGTTTGTGTTATGACAGTTATGAAAGGTGAAGAAATAGAGGGGGACTGGCCATCCTACCTGTATAGAAAGAAAAACCTCAGAACTGTTCACAATAAACTGTTTCACAATTTTCATTCTGTGTTGTAAATATTTGATGTGTATTAAGGTTAGCAGTACTCACCTTCTCCTAGTTGTCACTTCAGCAGGATGTGGAGCAAAAGATTGGAAGCAGCTCAATCACCTGCTTATGAGCCCCTGGAGCAAACCAAAGTGCCAAGTTAGAGGAGTTTAGATTAAAGAGTTTTAATATAGATGTATAAAATCAATTTTTAAAAAGCATGTTACTGAAATATTTTTATGTAAATATTCATTCTTTGTGTTAACTTTTGTTTGGTTTTGGAATGGGATTATTTTGTTTTCCTTTGTTTGGCTGCACCCAAACTTGGACCATTCTGGATGCTCACCTGTGGCAGGGAGAGTATAAAAGGAAGCCATTTGCTTGCAGAGTTGCTGTTGCTGTGGTTGTGTTGATGACTGTGAAATGCTCCTGTGTATTTAATAAAGACCTCAAGTTGGATGAGTTTATTTCAGCCTCATGCCTTTGCTTAAACGCCAAGGGACCGCCGGCCAAACTGACAAACCCTATGGATTAAGAATGGGATCTCAGCCACGCCTCTCTAACTTTGTCTCCAAACTGCTGTCCCTCCTGGTTACCCCCAATGGAAATCTTATCATTTTCAGCTCTGCCACCTCCAGTTCCACCTCCTGTCTTTCTGTTACCATACATCACAGCAGGTCTCACTGTTATCTTGTAAATCTTTCCTTTCACTCTTGTTGCTGTCCATCTCACAAATCACCCCTGACAGTCACCTCCACGTGAATAACACATTAATACAGCATTAATACAGTATCTTATCCATTATCATGATTTCTGTCAGAGGTTTTCATCTGCAGTGGAGACAACAGCTCCTACTTCACTATATCATCTGACAAGTGCTGAAATTACAACTTCAAAGGTCATAGTTAAACACAGTTTAACTATCAAGTCTGAACTATTGTTCATGTATATATGTAGGGTTTAACTGTTGTCAATAGTCTTAAACTAATCATGTTGCTGATATGATTCTGATTTTACATTTTCATGCACCCTCCCCTAACTATTCTGCTGTTGTCCTGTGTGTTATTATCATCAAAACACCAGAATGAGATACAGCCCTGTTCAATTCAATCATCCCATTAGATAATTCCAAAGAAATCAAAAAGACATTTTTCATTACAAAAAAAAAAAAAAAAAGCTTTCAAAGGACACTACTCAAATATCTGAATACCCAGTTTTGTTTTGGACTGATTTTCTCAAACAAAATAAGCAGTCACAATAAGCAGGCATTAATATTCTCATCATTCCTTTTTCAATTAGCTTATCTGAACTCACTGAAATTCACTGAAGTCCTCATCCGCAATATGATTTTGATTCAGAAATAAACACTGAACAAATCAGCTTGATGGAGTGCACATAAACAGCAATGCAATCTCTTTTTTTCTCTCTCTCTCTCCCAAACACTCACACACACACACACATACACACACAGAAGGTAAGTTAAGTAAATTAAGAAGGTAGGTGATCTCTATGTGCCCATTAAAACTGTATGAGACTTCAGGTAATCAGTAGTAGACTGATAGGCAAGGTGTACTCTGGGGCCTTTTTGTGTGGAGTTTGCATGTTCTTCCTGTGTCTGTGTTGGTTTCCCTTTTGTGCTCTGGTTTCCTCTCACAGTCCAAAGGCATATATTCTAGGTTAAGTGATGATTCTACTGTATTTGTGAATGTGCAAGTTCATGGTTGTCAGCCTCTTTCTGTATGCTGTATTTGGCCCTGTGTTAGCTTGGGTGGGCTTCAGCCTCCCCTCCTCCCTCTGAACAGCTCTCCGCCTTCTATCAAGCTGAAAAAGCGATTAAGAAAATGGATAGACGGATGTATTTTATGGGATGGCAGATTAATGGGTCTTAATGGGGGACGTGTGATCAAAGATAACTGGTTGGTTTGTTACTGAGAATGAATGATAAGAAATGTCTGCAGATTCTCAGTCATGGTAGCCTCTGGAGCTTGAAAAAAGCTTCAGCTGAACTGAAGAAACCTTACGGATGAGAGGTGAACCTCTTCAAGAAACCTACAGAAGTCCAGTTGCCTTTTGTCCAAGTTTCCGAGGTTGATAAGAAATGTGTGGCTTTGTTTGTTTCACTTTGCTCTGAGCAGCTGTACCTTCGGTAAATTCAGTCTCTCTTCTCTCAGTACTGTATTTATATGAAGAGGAAAAAAGAATATTTATGCTATTCATTTTTGTAATGTTTGTGTGTTTTTCTCATATGACCTTGTGTTTTTTGGGGGTTTTTTCCCTCAGTGTTATACAACTGTGTTTATTTGGAGCGTCAACCAAGAAGAAGACCTCAACTAGCACATAAAAACCTGATGTTGAAGAAGAGCAGTGTGTCAAATATTAGGAAAGCCTGTGAGCTACTTTAGACTTTTTAATCAAAATAAACTAAACCAATGTATGTTATTACCCTGTAACACACTCTACTTGCTGCAACATAAACACAAGTCACACACTTAATAAGTAATGGGTTGGAATGTAGATTATATAAATTCTATGCTACTGGCTTAGCAAATAACCTAACCAAGCACCTAATTAACATTTGGAAGAAGAGTGGCTTTATAATTAGGTTTTCTACAATTTGTAAACTGCAGTAACTGATGGAATTTGCTGATGCTGCTGTACACACAGCATTTCACAACCCCTGTGAATGAAACCCTATATGTCGTAAGGCGCAGTTATACTGGGAGGAAAGGAGGATTTTTTTTTTCATATAGGTTCTGTCTGCCATCAGATCCAATTTCACCATATCACAGTCTTCAACTATAAGCTAAAGAGAACAAAGCTGAAATTATATGAGGCTTTGAATTCTAGCTGTAAGAAATCCCATCATTGTTGGAGACAAGACTGGTCTCCACTGACATTCCGGCCAACCAGACTCATGTCAGGTGCCAGAGTTACATCTTCTCCCTCTTTGTAGAAATCGCTAGTGAAGTATTTTGGACAACTAACTCCAGATCCTGGCTGGACAGACAAGGCTCTGAGAACTCCAGTCTTTGATTAAATATTTCCTCCTTGGCATACTGAAAAAGAAACTGAGAGAGCAACTGTATCTCCTCATCACTGGGTGTCTTTGAAAGAGCAGACTCTCCTTTTTAATCCACAGAGATGTCTGGAATCTTCCTTAAAGTCTTATGAGTTGCTACATTCATATGCAGGCGCGGTGTTTAGCAATTGCTGCCGGCCCAGCCATTGTCCAAAGGTGCTCCTTAGCAGGTTGGGCCTCGGCTGTATAAGAAGATTCTCCACCAGGTCAAAGCTGACAGTGACCAAAGAAAGGAGAGGTGGTTGGGAAATGAGGTTAAAGATGCGTTGGAGTCCATGTTCTCAACAAAGCAACTCGGAGATTTTTGAAGTTGCTTTGCAAAGTTTGTTGTCAATTAAAGTGAGCTAATTGCAGTCTTTCAGAAGTTTAAAACATGGTGAAAACTGATGCAACAAGACAAGCAAGATGTGGTAGGTATGCAGAGTGAAGCTTTACAAACTGACAATTTCAGCACTAGTTGCACCACAAATTGAAAGTTGTGTCAGAGACATCATAAGAGACAGACATAACACTCATTAAATCCACTCACTCTTGATTTGAATTGTATGGCAGATATCAGCAAAAGTGAAAAATGGTGATAGATTGTTGGGGGGCTTTTCAAAGCATTATTTTTGGAAAAGTAAGAAACCGTGCGTGCGTGCATGCGTGCGTGTGTTTTTATTTGAGTTTGACTGTGATTCTACCATCTTCATATCCTGTGATAACTGAACTGATTGTTCTGGTCAGAGCTGGTTGATTGACAGGTTGTGAAAGTAATTACAAACAAAAATGATTTCCACTCGAAGCCATGAAGACATTAAGCCAACAGAACTGTCTTTTACCAATGATCAGTGAGAATGATACAAATATAGTATGCATTGTCTTTCTCTCGCAGGTTAAAATAGGGGTCTGTGAATACTGACTTTAAAATCGTTAAAGAAGCCTCAGAGCAAATCAACTTTTTTGTCTGTTTTATCGATCTCATACACACAAAAAGAATCCTGTGCAGTTTAAGTAGTAATTAAGTGATTTTACGAGCAATCAGCTAACTGGGTCCATGTACAAGTATTAAAAAATAAAACAACCAGGAGAGGAGAAGAGAAGACAGGAAGAAGACAATAATACAGAAATCAAAGTAGGATTTTTGAAAGGGCAGAGAGAAGCAGGCTGGCATGAAAGTGAATATGGAAAACATGAAGGGCAGTAATTACATAATAACTGTGTTTGAAATGGGAAATTGAAACCCAGATTGTCCACTGAATCTTTCTTCATTTCACTTTTTCATTGTATTCGGACCATCAAGGACTTTTTTCTGCCCATTAAACCCAATTAACACTTCCTTCACCTGTCTTTATGCAGGCCATCCCGCTTTCCTTTTTTCTCTTTCTCATCTCATCCATGCAGATCCTTATGCTTCACTCCTCCCATCGGTCCGACTAATCCGTTCTGTCCTTTTTCTCCCAGCTCAAACCCTTCATTTGTTGTGTTTCTTCTGATACGTTTCTCTTAGATGGTTCAGGAAAGGTGTGGTTAACCAATACTTAAACCAAAACATTAATTTCTTAAGAGGGAAAAATATGCTCATCTCAGTTTCACTTGTCATATTTCAGTTCGGTGTTTGCAAAAAAAAGGAGACGGGAAAAAAAAAAAATTACAAGCCATCACCTGTGTCCGAATGTGTGCTGAATCAAGTATGCTAATGGTCTGCACGCTGATTTTCTGGCAGTAATAAGCAGCTTTCTCCTTCAATTTTATTCTCTTCTCTTTCACTGTCACTCTCGTACCGAGTCTCCATGCATTACACAAAATTTTACCTCCACCTACAGACATCAGTCTCTTTCTCTACCTGGCAAACTCTCACCCACATGCAGGCCCACCCATGCACTCTCTGACATGATTCCAGCTACAACAAGCACTTGAAAGAGTCCGTGAGATAGAAGATGGAGAGCTTTACTTTTTTTTTTAAGCTTTAAAAATATACACAACATGCACCACAGGCACAGGAGAAGCTGTTGTCTACCCTCTTAAGATTAGCGCCGGTGGTGTTGGTTTCATTTGCAAATGAAATTACTTTTATAAATAAGAACTGTAGGTGTGTAGTCATAGCAACCTAACACTTTGCTGAGAGAGGATACTTTTTTGTTTATCTGGCACCAACATTTCTCTCCCTATTTTGTTCTGAAAGTGTTATTGCATGACTCATTTTTTATTATTATTGATAGCCTTTATTTAGATTCAATCTGTCTCTTTTGTTTTGAATATTAGATGTTACTCTGCATCTTCTGCACTTACTGGATGTATAAAGAAATACTGAATAACCTTAATCAATCTCAACTAAATGATGTTGCACAATTACTGCTGTGGTTAGTGGGTGTGATTGCTATACCTTGTTGTTTTTTTAGCCGCACACTCCAATAAGAATATCTTTAAATGCACCAGCTTGCGTGAGAGTGTAGGTGTGTGTAGGTCTGTTCATTATTAAGTGCCACATCCAGAGCAATAAAAAGAGTGGCTGCAGCTGATAGCTGATTTAATACCACCTGGAATCGGTAGCTTGTTGACACAGAAATTTATGAACATTTTAATTGAGCCCAATTCTCCATCTGCCTGCAATGCTGAAGACTAAATTTACCTTTTTAATTGCAATAAATAAAGCATCACAAAAGCTCATGCAAGTGCCCATGATCATTCTGCAACTTACGAAAGCCACACTTACAAAGGGATGTAGTCAAAAAGTCAGCATAAATGATTTACATTCACTGTTCTTTTAATAGAGGCATTCTAACTGTGTTTGTATTCTTTACTATATGCATAAAAGTAGAGGGAACGACAATGTTTAGCACGCAGCTTTTGTGCATTTATAATTCATGCACAATACATTCAGAGCCATTGTTCAAAGAGAGTAGAAGGATGTCACACAAAAAGCCTATGGCCTCTAAATCTTTTAGATCAAATCTTTACAAATTTGCCACTGCAGAAAAAAATCTTAAACACAGCACTGGCATTACCTTGTAAAGTTGGTACAGTTTACACAGACATAGCAGTAGGATTGTTTTAAGTCATACTTTAGTTTTAGCTCTGTTTGGTCTCCACCAATTCCTGAAGGAATACATATATATTCACAAGGCACTTCATCAGGTACAGCTTGCTAGTACCAGGTTTGACCCACTTTTGATTTCAGAACCGCCTTAATTTGTTGTGATTTGAACTTTGTGACATGGCACGTTAACCTGCTGGAAGCAGCCATCAGATGATGGGTACGCTGTGGTCATAAAGAGATGGACATGGCAGCAATACTCAGGTAGACGGCGGCATTTAAACAATGCTCATTTAGTACTAAGGAGCCCAAAGGGTGCCAAGAATATATCCACCACACCGTTACTCCACCAGCAGCAGCAGGAACCTTGGAACAAGGCAGGACGGATCCATACTTTCAGGATGTCGGAGCAGAAACTGAGACTCATCAGATCAGACAACATTTTTCTAAGTTGTGGTTGTCCAGTTTTGGTGAACCCCTGTAAATTGCAGCCTCCTGCTTTTAGCTAACAAGAGTCATTTGTTTTTTGTTGTTCACCAGTTAGTCAATTAGTTTTATTAGGCACTTTCTTCTAAAACATCTGAGACATGAGTGAATCAGAAGAGTATTGCTGAAGCAGTACAAACAATGACCTTAATGATGCTAAAATATCCTGCAGAGCTGAGACCACATACAGAGCTGGGTGATAATTCTCAGTGGGTGTTATGACTATAAGAAACATCTGTCACATTACATGTGCTAATACAGTAAGCAGTGATCTACTGTGAAAAGAAATATTGATTAGTGCAGCTTTATTGATTAGCACATACCTTATATATTTCATATCTCAAAAAGAGAGAATAGGTAATAAGCTGTCTTCAGAATTGCATTGTTCTGGAAAAGAGATGCACGCAAGGCATGATCAAAGTCAGATTTTCCTCTCTAATATTTCCTTAAGTGAGTCAGTTAAACTGCTGACTCAAAGGCTACTCACAGGTTAGACGGGAGGATGCAAAATATTTGTTATTCAAGAAGGGCGCCACCAGGACTTCAGCAGTCACACCATGAGACTGACAGATGCCGCATCGCTTTTTTTTTTCTCCTTCTGGATGCTTTCTTTGGCACTGAAGAAGTCAGTAAGTCATTTGTGAATCATATTGTGTGAGTCAGTGATTTTGTAAACAGAAGCACACAAGGCATTTGTTTTGAAGGCCATCTGCACTTCCATCAAGCTGGATAAGCCCCCACTGATACCCTTTGGCAGACAGGACACAGGCAGCAGGTGCATCCAGCTCTGGTAATCACTCCATGAAGGCTGTCCTATGGGGAGACACCCAGGATCAAGCCCCATGTCAGGACACTTCCACCTTTGGCAAGACATTGAATCCCTCCCAGCTCCACAGATGCAAAAATTAAAAAATAGAAAAAAATTAGCTTTCCGACAGATAAAGAAGAATGGCATAATTAGCTGGTTTCTAGGTTTAATAATTTGTAAATGTCAGTATGAGTTCAAGAATATTATTTTCATAAATCAAGATTATATTACAAAATGCTGTACACTTCTTTATTGCATGGATTGTGCTGAGTGGACTGTGTACTTAAAGTATAGTTGATACAAAGAGGCAGAGGGCTGCTGATAAGGGGGTTGTGGGGATTTCAAACCCTGCACATTGCCTCTCTGTAGGTAAGTGATCACAGAACTCATAGGTGGTTTGCGAAGCAAGCACTGGCCCGGCATAAACAGCACAGAGGCAAGCTTCACAGCCAGGGTGAAGGTGCAACTAGAAGATGTAGACTCTCTGGCAGCCAGTTCACATTTCATCTCCTTCTCTTCACTTGGTGACTAAAGAAAAGTTGAGCAGAACTCAGGTCGTGCAGGTACTACAAACTGTACAGGCAGACTTAAGGGGGCTCATGGGTGCAAAAGAAAGTCATCAGTATATTGGGCATGTATAAAGGGACAGCCCACTGGAGACAGCTCTTAGAAGGTGTAGCTGTTACAAAATAAAACTGTAAAATAGCAAGAGTTTGCAGCTTGTGTGAAAATAAAAAAACACTGAAGTGTTATGTAATTTGAAATGGGGGGGGGGAAACATTAGAGGCAGACACATATGCTCCACTGGAGTTAGAGCTCACCGTGCCTGACAACCATATGGGACAGATGCCACTGTACATCACATGTTCAGATCAAAGCGAGGCTGTGTGAGTCTGTGTGTGCATGCACGCAAGTGCGTGTGAAGAATGCAAAAGCAAAAGAGAAGAAAGTAAACTAGCTTGTTCTTTTAGCTTTATTGAAAGGTGGATCCCAAGAGCACCTATGCAGACATACTGGGACAGTAATTAGGCATGTTACCCATACAGATAGACATATATGCATGCATGGTAATCAGCACCCAAGAGACAGTTTTGATGGCAACTGGCCTATATAGGGAGTACAAGTCAGTGATGTCCACATATCCAGCTTTTACTATATCCATGAGGGAGAAGTGACTAACTGCAAATTAATATCTCCATGAAGAAAATAATTCCTTTGTCAAGCTGATTGAATGGAAAGTAAGGTGGAAGGAAGCGTGACTCGTGGGTGAAACGCACCGTGCGTAGAAGAGAACAAAGAAATGCATGTTCTGGATTCTGCCTGATGTGTCCTGTTTCCTCATCTGCACAAGTTTTTCATAGATGTCAGTAAAGAAATAAAATGTGTTGGTCATTGTTCTATGGTACAATTTAAATGATTTTTTATTTTTTTAGGTTTTCCTTTGGATGAATTTTCATACAGCAAATTCTAGTATAATTTACATTAATTTTGAATGGTGTGCTCAATGCACCATACAAAATAACCACAGACAATTGTTTTCTCAGTCTATTCAAATCCCCCAGGCACTGGCATGTCTTAAGCTTTAATGTCTTTCTCTATTACAGTATATTGATTGTCTGTATTGTTCTTTATATGTACTGTGTTGTTTGGAGTTGTCTAGCCATGATGAATTCGGTCGTTATCATTCTATTCTCACCATCATCTAACACATAAACTGCTTTACTTTGCTGCCAGAGAAATAAAGAAGTTAGTCTGGACTACACACTGACTAAATTTAGAACTTTTAGTGCTTCTGACGTCAGTGCATCACTTATAAATATACATATACAAAAAAATATACAGTACAATGCAAAAGTTTTCAGCCACTCCTTGTTTCTTTGCATTTTGCTTCCAAGAAGCCATAGTTTCCTGTAATTTTTCAAAGTGGTCTTAAGTAGTAGTTCTCCAGGCTTTCTGAAGGTCTTTCAAAGCTTTTTTTTTCTCACTTATTTTCAGTTCAGTCTTGTACCGGACCATTTTCAGAGGAATGTTTGTTTGTTTGTTTGCCACTTAGCACTGACCTATGAATCTTTCAAGCATAAAAATAGGTACCTAACTCAAGGTATGAACCAGCGTTGTGTCTGTACATAACACACAACTTAGCAAATGAACCCATTTTAAATTGCCTCTTTAACCACTTTGTTACTAGCAGCCTGTTGCAAAAACACATCATTTGCTCCCATTTCTTTGTATGAAAGTTTTGACAGGCATAAAATACAATTTTTGCACCAACAAGGTGATTTCCAAAAATCTATTACCCAAAAACATATCTCAGCATGGTGTGCGGAAAATAATTTGCTCAAAATTTTGAGCAAACTGAACAAGTGGAGGGCAAAAGAAGTGGTAGGCCTAAAAAAACTATCTACAGTAGATGGACAGTTTCTGAAAGTCATGTCCTTAAGAAATAGGAAAAAGACCTGACACAGGGCCTGACAGATGCATCTAATCTACTGACTGTTTACTGAAGGTTCATTAAAAACGGTCTCAGTAGAAGGGTGCTGGCAAGAAGCATTTTTAAGGAAAGGAAACGGGAGAAAGGGCTGAGGTTACACAAGAACTGGACTGGAAATCATTAGCAGCAGGTCCTATGGAGCAGCTCATGGTTTGATCTTGTCAAAATTGATGGAATTATGAACACATGCAATACTATCTGATAAGCATCTCATTGGCAACAGATTAATTTTTTAGTATGACAATGATCCCAAACACACTGCCAATACAGTAAAAGCATAGAAAAACAAACAGTGGAGCACTATCGATCACTGATTTGTCCCAGAGCACAGAAGACCTCAGCATTATAGAATCAGTGTGCGATCATGTTGACAGAGAAAGGAACAAAAGTCAGCCAACATCCAAAGAAGAGCTTTGAATGTCCTTCAAGAAGCCTGGAGAACTGTTACTGAAGACTTCTTACAAGAAATGGCAAGAAAGCTGCCGAAGAGAGTTCAGGGTGTGTTGAATAATAATAATACTTTCAAACTGGCTAGAACTATACAGTGTTTTTGCCTCCATGTAAGTTTCAGTAAATCACTGCACCTACTTCCTAATTTCCTAGCAAAATATAAAGAAATGAGGGGTGGCTCAAGACTTTTGCACATTAATGTACCTGTAAGTCAACTATTAAGAAAAAGACTTCAGGCGATGGACACTATAGCCCACCTCCAAACCTTTAAAGCTCTTTGTTGTGATGCTCATTAATTCTCCTTGAGAATTATGGTTTTATGTATGCATCATGTTCTATGTTTGCACCACTGCTCCCTATATATCACTACACATGTACACCCCACTGCTATGAAAATTCAACCTTATATTGTAGCTTCATGGAACAGACTTAATCTATCCACACCCCACTTATCCTCATTCAGACTGTAATATAATTTCTTATTTTTTAGCGAGACTGCTTCATAGCCCTTACCCCCCATTGCTATTCACCCAGACTAAACAAGCTATTTTGCACTTTGCTTTAAACATGGTGTCCTAATAGTGTCTTCTAACAGCTAATACCACTATACCAGGCAATTATACTATCTCCCACTTCATTCATATGTACTGGGATTTCTTTGTGGTGAAGAACATGAATATGCTCTGCATGTAACCTGTGCTTCCCACAATATTAAAACTGAAGAGGCAAGGAATTGTGGAATATGTCTTGTTCCCACCCTGCATTTTTACCCGTTCATCTTTCGTCCAACACCAGTGGACACCACTACTCCATTCATCACAGTGAAGTTGCCTTCCAAATGACCAGAAACATTTAATTGGGCTATTAACTGGTAATCGGGTGTTAATTGTAAAAATCTAAATCATTGCCAAAAGAAATACATTGACTGATAAGCCCTAACTACAGCCAGAATAGAAATTTCTCAACATCTTTCCACTTTGCCACTGTCAAGTAAATCCAGATCCAGATTGGCTGGAATTCAATTTTTTTCAGATTTTGGGGGTTTTTTGTAAAAAATAATTAACATTTACTATTATCACCTTGTGCCTCGGTGATAACACACCGAGGCACAAGGGCATGTAAGTGGGAGCCAGTCAGCAACCAACTCACACCAGGATTTCAGTGATCATTTCTGGAAGATTTGTGATTTCTCCACCTCGCCAAGGAACCCCACACACCCTTTGCCGCCCTGCTTTCACCTTCTGCAAGGATTGAAGGAGATTAAGTGTCTCTGTGGAACACCGTGCCAAATTAAACATCTTCTCTCTATCTGTGTCACTTTCCTCTGCCTTTCACTCCTTGAGCCCCCCCACCCCTGCCCCACCTCACATGCATGCACGCACACACACACACACTCACACACACACACACACACGTACACACACACACACAGCTCCCACCACCCACACTTGTCTGACCACTGATTGCTTTTTCTCTCCTCCACAAATCTCCTCCTTTAGTACAAAACTGCTTGTTTTGGTAGGTGCTAATGCTTGCCCTCAACAGCCTGGGCTTAATAGCCAGAGACAAAGCTGAGGGATTTAGCCTGTGATATAAAACTTAACACTGTGAAAGCACAGAAAGTTGTATTTATACTAGCTTGCTTTTATTTGGATTTTTTTTAAATTACATGGAATGAAACAGAAGAAGAGGAAGAGGTAAAACAAAAGAAAAAAATGTAAAAATACTGGATGAGGAGGAAAAAAACAACTTTCCTGGTTCTCTCTAAATGTCACCTTGAACACAGTTCAAAAAATATATTAACAAAGCATTTCTGAGTCCAAATAATCACTTCTTTGAAGAATAAAGAGACTAGCCTGAGTCATGTATCCACAGACAAATCAAATCAAACTCATTAATCAAGCTGAACATGTATGTGCATGCATGCGGACTGTGTGAGTGCATTTAACTGTGAAAGCATCCAATAACATAAACTCTAAATCACCCATCTGTCCTCACCCAGCAGTGCCGTGGACTTGTGTAAGATGATCAATCACTAGAGTTCCTAGTGGGATTCTAATTTCAAGGAAGAAATGAACAATCAATAAGCATCCGATTTAAGAGAGGAAGAAAGATGAAGATTATTTTTTACAAAGTATAAAACCATCACTCCCTTCCATCATTAAGGAACTCTACTCACAGTGTGCTTTTCAACCATAGCACACAAAGTGGTTTCAAGTTTTTGCAACGTATTCACACACACTCACTCCTAAGCCATGCAAGGGGCTGGCCTCCCCATCACATTGGGGCTCAGTTGTAGGTTGCTGAATTTCACTGACAGTCTCTGGTTGCCAAATTGCTGTTTGTCCTTTGCCTTGTATGGCTACAGCTCAGGATGTACAGTGGGTTGTATACTGATTGGAGGGTTGATGGTAGGAACCCGCTCTCCTCCAGTTTGCATGTCGATGTATTCTTGGGCAAAATATTCTAATCCAAATTGCCCTCAGTGTGTCCATTGTTCAGAGAGTGTGTGTGTGTGTATGTGTGCGTGCGTGACAGGTAAAAAGTATTTAAAGGTGGGTTGGCTGTAGCTCAGGAGGAAGAGCAGGTCACCTACTAATCGGAAGGTTGGTGGAAACAAAGTCTTCCAATTGAAAACAAAGCAGTTTTGCTGTAATGTTATAAAGTTTAAATGGTTTTAGGAATACATGAAGATTTCTGACCCCAAGAAAGCACTTAGATGCTACATATAGTTACTAGACATGTATACGATAAAAAGCAATAAGCAAGATGAGGTGCTCTGACTGCTGGTGTTGTTTTGTACTTTAATAATTTGAACTGTGCCTAAACAAATAACATGAAAAAAAAAAATGAATACACCCCATCAGATTGTTCCCTTGGGTGTGGCAAGAAGACAGAATGCAGCACATTACAAGGAAATAAATGGCTTTGGCAGGACTCCTAATGTATGAGCATGCCATGATATGCTTTGGAGCTCCCAGGAAACATAAGTAATTCACACAGATGTCACTTAGGACTCATTTCTGCCTCTCAAACTTGTGTTTAGACACTCTCATACAGGCAAATGGAGATGCTTCCTCTTGAGTTAGCCTAAAGACTTTCCTCCCACAAGTCGCACAGTTAGTATTTGACTCCTAGCATAATTATTACTTATAGGTTTACTTGCATGGGTGCCAGAGTGGCACTGGAGGCTATCCCAGCAGCCACAGGACAAGAGGCAGAGTACACCCTGTACAGGTAGCCAGCCTGTCACAGGGCTAACACAGAGACACACTCACATTCACACCTACTGCCAATTTAGAATCACCAATTAACCTAACCCCACTAACTTACCACCACTTGGCGCATAACCAGTTACCACTACAGAAACCATCACCACAGAAGCTGAATAACTCTGATTACCCATTTTTATAACATCTTTATGAACAAAAAAACATCAGTACTGGGAGAATCCTCTCTTTCCATTGTAAAACAGAGAGATGCAGAAAATCATTTATAATCACAGCCATCAGGCTTTTGAATTCTCATACAAATAGCAGATGAGCTATGTCAGACATATGAATTTCCCTCTGGGATGAATAAAGTTATTCTTATTATTCTTATGTGTATATCTTTGGATTGTTGGAGGAAACTTGAGTACTCGGAGAAAACCCACAGAAAGGTCCCGGCCACATGGTGGAATTGAACCCAGGCCCTTCTTGCTGTGAGACAGTGCTAACCACAACGCCACTCCATGCATTAAAACAGATGGAGGGGATAGTTTCTTCTTCTTCTTGGTCAGTCTGCATGCCAAGACACTGCCAAATCTGTATGGGTATTATTGCTGGTTATACCATCACATCATCTGTCTTCTTGCCAGACCCAAGTAATCTGCAGTGAGAGTCAAAGGGAAAATGTGATGTAATTCAAAATCCCATAGACATTTTTAACAATGCAAATGACAAAAAACATCCAGTTTTCATGTGAGAGGTTGACATGCAAACAGCTTTTAATGAAAATCATTTCACCATTAGTGCTGTGCCCTTGTTCAGAAATGGCTGTAACAGGAATAGCATCTTCTCACTTTAATAAAGGGATATAAGACATTTTGGAAAATATGTAATTTGCAGTGAATTGACTGCTGGGCTTTTTCTGTATTATTGTAGGGTCTTTACCTACAATACAAAGCGCCTTGAGGTGACTGTTGTGATTTGGCATTATATAAATAAAATTGAATTGAATTGAATTGAATTCCTAAGATCTCTTTGTCATGGTGAGACTGTCAGGCAATCAATTTTAAAGTCAAGGAAGTCAGTGCATCCAACCAATAATTATTTCCAACAAACAACTCCTCCAGATCAAAGATCACAGACAGTCCTTTCTTATGCCTAAAAGTATATTTCCAAAATGTAAAATTATTCCTCAGAGACATTTAAAAAATCTCAAGAAAAAAAGAAGTTGGGATGATGAAGAAAAAGCATTTCAGAATTCTTCCAAATTAATCATTATTCAGGCTAGCATGGTGTGGTGGTTAGCACTGTTCCCTCACAACAAGAAGGACCTGGGTTTGAATCCAGTCTGGGACCTTTCTGTGTGATGTTTACATGTCCTGCATGGGTTCTCCCAAAGACGTACCATCGACATATTAGGTTAACTGGTGATTCTAAATTGGCTGTATGTGTTAGCCCTGTGACAGATTACCCCTCTCACTCAATGACAGCTGGGATATGTTCCAGCCCCCCTACAACCCTGAATTGGATAAGTGGAAGAAAATGGATGGATGTTTGTTTATTTGTACAATCATGTGAAAAGGAAAGTTATGACAGTGAGTCCTGTGAAAAACAAAGTAAACCCTTACTGTCTCAGTGGGAATTAAGAGGGTAAGTTGCAGCCATGTACAGCTAATCAAATACAGTTGATTAATTGAACAAGTAAGAGTTGTTTTTGTTTCCAGAAGAAAGCGTCTTCTCTCTAAAAAGAACATTGCAGCACGACTCAGATTTGCAAAGTTGTATCTGAATAAACCATAAAACTAATGGAAGAATATCCTTTGGACATATGAGACCAAAGCAGAGGTGTTTGGCTATAATGCACCAGAGGTGGGAAGTAACAAAGTACAAAACTTTGAGTAGAATTTTCCCTACATTTTTATACAAAAATCTGTACTTTGTACTCCTTTTGTTTTCAAAACAGGCTCATTACTTTAGGTTTATTATATTTGCGGGAAGTTTTTATTTCCCAGCACTGTGCGTCTTCAAACATCAAACTGATTTGAGCCTAAGTAGAGTGAACAATACAACATAAAAGACACTCTATGTCTTGGTGTATCGTATTTTATTTATTTTATTTTTTTTATTTTATTAGTTTATTTGACAGGGACAGTGTACATTAATTAACATTATAGTAAATGCACCAGAATTAGCCAAAAGGCTATTTTTCATCTGTTGTCCCTGGACAGATCTTAACATTGTCAACCTAAAAAACAACAATAAGAAGATTACAATAAACAGATATAAAAAAGCAATAAAACAGATTATCATTCTTCAAATCCTGTTAATAAAAACAGGATCCAAGTTAAATATAATACAGACAAAAAATTACACTTCATAATAACAAAAAACACAAGTGGCAACAGGGCTGGGTTGGGGGGAGACATTGTCCATAATCCTAATGCTGACATATCTGATGTGTTATGAACCAGTTTTTTAGATGCTTTTTGAACAGAGTGTATGTGGTCAGTTCTCTGATGTTTTGAGGGACACAGTTCCACTCCTGTGCTGCTGTAACTGAAAAGACACTCTGACTGAAGGCACTTTTCCTGAGAGGAACAACGCAGTCTCTTCGGGCCGCCCCTCGTGTGACTCTGTGGGTGGCATTTCTGATGTTAACAAACTGAGTGGAGGAGACGACAGACAAGGGATGATTTTGAATATCAGACAGAGATTTGAATACTTAATGACATTTTCCCAACTTAAAAGCTTATGCTTTGGTAGAATGGCACACTGATGATATCGTGATGGTTTTCTGTCCAAAATTTTGATTGTCTGTTTGTAAAGTGACTCTAAAGTTTTGAGTGTTATTTTGTTTGCCTGTGACCAGGTTGTAAGACAGTAGGTGGTATGAGACAGAACCATACTGTGCATGAACATTTTAGCTGCCTGAAGTGATAGGTGTGATCTTATGTAACGGAAATTTGCAATATTAAATTTCACTCGCTTACAGATCGTTTTTATCTGTGGTTTAAAAGTTAGTCTAGAGTCTATTAAGATACCTAGGTATTTGAATTCTGACACAACTTTTATTTTTTCACCTGTCACATAAATATCTGCTTTATTATCTGCAATATTTGATTTAGAAAAGAACATTGAAACAGTTTTGTTTACATTAAGTTGTAAGCAAGATTGGTTTAGCCATTCAGAGACATGGGCCATAGACTGTGAAAGTTTTTCAGCTACTTGTGTTGTGTTTTTACCATGCGTGTAAATAACGGTATCATCTGCATACATCTGAATATAGACATCTGGACAAACTGAAGGTAAGTCATTTATATAAAGTGAAAATAGCAGAGGCCCCAAAATAGAACCTTGAGGTACTCCTGTGGACAGAGCGAGGGGCGGTGAGTGGTAATCACTGATCCTGACTGACTGTGAGCGATTCGAAAGATAAGATTTTATCCATTTTATTGCATCTGCTGAGAAGTTAAATTTTCTTAATTTGGTTAACAATATTTTATGGTTTACTGTGTCAAAGGCTTTTTTTAAATCCAGAAACACAGCTCCAACCACACCACCTTTATCCAGCAAATGTTTGATATTTTCTATGAAAAAACAAATAGCAGTTTCCGTAGAGTGTCGAGTTCTAAAACCAAATTGCATTGAATGAAAATGTAGTGGTATTCAGATGTGTTATTATTTGTTGGGAAATAAGTTTCTCTGCAACTTTTGACACTGTAGGTAAGATACTGATTGGTCTGTAATTTTCCACTGACAATGGATCTCTGTTTTTGAATACTGGGACAACAGCAGCTGATTTCCACACACTTGGAAATACCGCCTCAGTAATGGAGAGATTGACAATTTTGGTCACTGGTGTCAATAACGTGGAACTGAATTCTTTCAGCATGCACATATCTATGCCAAATATGTCTCTAGTTCTGGAAGCTTTTAATGTTTTTATTGTCTGTAAGACTTCAGATTCTGTAACTATGCCTAGATTGAAAATCGGCTCTGACTTATTTATCAACAAACATTCAGATTGTTAGGTGGGAAGCTTTGGGCAATAGTGGATATAGATTCAATAAAATAATTATTAAAGGCATCTGCAACTTTGTTTGTGTTATTTGTAATTTGTCCATTTATCTTAATTTCTAGAAGTTGTTTCCTTTTCATGTCCTGTCCTAAAAGTTTTTTCAGTTGGTTCCATATTGTTTTAGAATCCCCTTTTGCGTTTTCTATTATAGTCAAGAAAAAATCTGCTTTAGCCTTGCGTATGACTTTAACAGTTTTATTCCTCAGTGTTGTGAACAGATTTTTAGCACTAACTGACTTAGTTTTACTTGCATTTTTTAACGCGAGATCCCTCTCTTTCATTAGTTTGAGTATGTCAGAGCTCATCCAGGGAAGTATGTTTTTCTTGTGTTTGTGTTTAACTTTACAGCTAAAATCTTTTATTGTTCTCTCAATTGCAGCTATAAAAGATTCACAGTCCATTTCACAGTTTGTTCCCAGTAGTATGTGATCCCAGTCAATCTGCTGGACAGCACTTTTAAATCCTTCCTGTTGGTTTTTTGGAATTCCAACATACTCACGCTCTCTGACAGGATGACCAAACCTCTTTTTTGAGAGCTTTCTGGCCACAAGGATTAAATTGTGGTCAGAAAGAGTATTGGTGTATCTATTGCCAGTGCTTATTGCATAGAAAGAGATAAAAGAGGCAAAATATAATTTGTGCATCATTTACACCACTATACTCAGGGGTTAAAGTTGACCAGAATAACTGCAGGTGTCCGTAACTTGTGGTTGCAGTACTTCAGCACCTAGCATAAAGGGAGTAATTTTTTTAAGTGGCAGGTAATTTCAAAGATAACTTTTCCAACTGCTCAACAAATATCAGTAAACACGCAAACTGTCTCTATACAGTCAGTCACACAGTGTGTCTGCTAGCTAAAGCTCCAGCTGCTGTATTTACCAGGGAGAGAAAAGAATGAGAGAGAAGTTCAGTCAGAGATGGAGAAAGATGTAAGAAAGAGGACAGGAGAGGAAGAAGGTAAAGACTGCTCAGGGCAATTGGATAAACTGGAAATTTAATGTTCACGTGTTATGTCCTCATTTTTTAAATCATATACTGGATCTATATATGATGTGAAGTTATGTTTTTTCATGTTCATCATTTCAAAGCAAACTGAGGTATACTAACTTCGTGTTATTCAAAGGTTGCATGAAATACTATAAATACTGTAATATAAATAAATGGGTTAACTTGTTGTACTGTGGTGATGCACTGTGTTGGACTGGTGCACAGTGGCTGTGGTGTTCATGGTCAGAACTGGGTTACATCAAGTGAACCTTTATACCAATTGTATACTGTCTAGTACAGTATAAACAGTATACTGTCGGTGTAGGGAATAGAAATCAGCTAAAATAACGTAAAAATTATTGGGTTGCATCTTGCTGAATTCAGCTGTGTAAATCCAAAAAGAGCAGTAAACCTCAGAGCAGCAGCAGCAGCCTGTACACAAAGAAAATCTGCTGGAGTTCTCTCTATGCATATTTGGTGAAAACAAAACACAGCATATCAGCACAGTCCTGTAACAACTCTCTTCTTCATGTGACTATATAAAGTCTATTTGTTTTCATAAAGAAAAGACACTTTGAATTGTGTTGAGGTACAGTATAGAACCCTGTGTAAACCTGGCTACATAGAAAGTGATGACTATGCTTCACCTCTCTGTTATAGCAACTTTTCTACAGTGGGTTATTGAAAGCTCAGCATATAATAGTTACTGATCATAACAAAGACAAAAAGTGATACACAAATCAGTCACTGGTGAAGTGGAACAGTTTGATGAGGTTTATTAAATGCCTTTTATGAGAAACAGGAGTAGGAGCAACATAATGATTACAGACAAGTAAAAGCACTGCATGCCACCAATTCAATTGCAGATATTAAGAATCCATTTTTAAAGAAGGATAGGTGCGCACTGTGTGAGTCTCCCTTCATGCATACCACAGACTGGGTTTGTGACTGTGCTCTTTAGACATATGCCTAATCGCTCAAACACAAAAAAGGAAAGGGGGGAGCTGTTGCATTATTAAACACACATGCATCTATTGCCTCTGCTGACACGTGCAGAGCCCTTTGTGCATTTGTTTGTACTCGCAACTTAGAAACTTACTCACAAGACATGCACTGTTACATTTTTAGAAAATGGCTTCCCTCATGCCTGTATAATAATATTGCCTTCAGCTCAGACCCCTTTAAATCTGTCCCCTCACTTATCTCTCCCACTCATCTCTGTGGGCTAGGACATGCGGCATGAACCCACACACCCTCTTATCCACACACAAAGGTCACCACAGCACCAAACTCTCAGACTTATGACTTCTCTTGTATAATTCATGGGTCCAAATAAGAGCACATGAAATAATCATGAACGGGGCCCATATTCACAAAGTCATCGGAAACTAAAAGGTGGCCCTAATTGGCCAATTTAGAAGCAAATTCTAAAAGTAATGTGCTTTTCAGTTATGATTTTAAAAGCCTCTCTAAAAGCAATTCTTCAAGCACTGAAGCAAAGAAAAAAAAAAAGAAAGATTTCCCAGAAGAGGTGGAGTGCTGGTTTGGCCAGGATAAAATCATTCTTTACTACAACATAAAAAATGCTGCCAGCACTTGCTGAGCAATAAATGTCTTAATCCATCAGAGTAACTCTTCAGCAGCTATGGCATCACTTATAAAGTATTACATCAACCCAACAAATGTTGATCTTAAAATGATTATTGTTTCCCTGGTATTATTTGTCTGCATAGTCTGTCATTTAAAGATTAACAGTAAATGGAGATTAAAGTTTAAAAAACAAACAACAACAAAAAAAAACAGCTGTTATACTGATAGACATTTCTGCAAAGGTTTCAGCTACCTCTGCTATCCTTAAAAATACTTAACTGTAACAGGTCTGTTTTAAAAAAGGGGTGAGGTATTTTTAGGCGTAAGATAAAACATTATGCAAGTAGGGACCTGTAAGCACATTACAAGGTTGTTGTTTAGCTGTGGATCCTGCAAACAGGCTTAATATCACGGGGGGGTGTTTTACAAGCTGGGATTGGGAACATAACCCATGTAAATAAACACTAAGTCTGTAGTTAAGTCACTGGAAGGTACCGTATGTGATGTTTTGGGGGTAGGCTGTTCTGAGAAAAAAAAAGGAAAAATATACAAAAAAAAAAAATGAGCGATTATATGAAATGTACACTGCTCAAAAAATTTAAAGAAACACTTAAAAAATCCATCAGATCAGATCTCAATGGGGAAAATAAATCATGATAGATATCTATATTGATATGGACTGGGTAATGTGTTAGGAATGAAAGGATGCCACAACGTTTGACAGAAATGAACATTATCAATCTACAGAGGTGACAGGCTAGTCCATTTTCCCCAAATTTCACTGCAGCAAAACAAAATGGTATGTATCCCCCCCCCCCGTGTGCTTATACGCCTGATAACATTGGCGCATGCTCCAAATGAGACAACGGATGGTATCCTGAGGGATCTCCTCCCAGATCTGGACCAAGGCATCAATGAGCTCCTGGACAGTCTGAGATGTGAGCTGGCAGTGTCATATGAACCAAAACATAATGTTCCAGAGATGTTCTATGGGATTTAGTTCAGGTGAGCATGTGGGGCCAGTCAGTGGTATCAGTTTCTTCATCATCCAGGAGCTGCCTGCATACTCTTCCCACATGAGGCCAGGCATTGTCCTACACCAGGACCCAAATAAATCGTCCCCATAAAACGCACTGTGAAAAAAATGAGGTCAACATCAAGCCATGATGTACTGAGGTCCTGATGTTTCTAAACAAGAGAAGGAAGACACAGATTTTGGGTTCATCCAACTCATGAGACAGGAGCAGCAGGGAGGATTTCATGGTTTGATCCTGGAGTTGAAGCTGCAACACCGTTGCTTTTGCACATACTTCAGGATGTAAGTGGGACAGTTTGAGCTCTAGTTGGCAGAGTTGGGAAAACATCTGAGGAGGCAGAGAATAATTTCAGCCAGCCGACTGACTTGGAGCAGCGTCTAGCTGTGTGTCTGAGGTAAAACTGCATGAATTTTCTGTTCCCACATCAATGTATATTCAGTGTATTGGTGTACGTTTTGCGCTATGAGCTCACGTGTTGCTAAATGCAGTGCTCTGATTGGTCAGATCTGTTTGCTTGCGAAAGTCAGAAAAATCAAACTTCAACAAAGAGCCTTGAGATGACTTTAACGCATTGGATCTCGCTGCAAAAAAAGCTGCAACTTTTCTAGTGACACTTGTCAGAAACTGCACCACACGCTTCCCAGCTCTGCGGGAGGTCATAGTCATCAGTGCGGGTTTGCAACTGTAGCGGTATGCAGCTACAACCGCAGTTTTGGGGATTTTGCTGCTTTTGAAAAGGTCATGTTGCTATTTGACGCTTCACCTCACCTGCAGCTACACCTGTAGCCGGAGCTGACAGCCAACACCAACATCTCTCTCTCATTCGCCTTTTACTGGTGTCATGCCAAAAAGTGATTTTTGGTATTTGCCACAAAAAAAAAAAAAAAAAAAAAATACTTGCTGGCTTTTTAGCCTATAATCTGTCAAACATATCTTTCATGAATGATATCAATTCACTTTGAGTGAGAAAGAACACTCCTGTCACAGGTAGAAGCTCCAATCATGTTTTGACAAAGTGACTTTTAGATATTCTTTATTTATCAAGATAAAACTCATTTTTTCAGAGAGATCTGGCCAAGGGCGCAGCAGAAGTTGCAACAAATATAACATCACAGCTCTATAAAGATAGTTGATGTGGCCAAAAAGGACAAGGTTGATTATAATGTAGAAACAATAACACAGTCATAACGATACTTGAAAAACAGGTCATTATTTTATTTATGAGGCCTTCATAAATCCTGTTGACTACAGTCTATTTACCAATTTAAGTAAAGACATATATCAGAAACACATAAAACCATCGGAAATCTTTTTTGTTTCTTTTCTGAAATCACTTTTTGGAGAATGATCACTTTCTGGCACAACACCTGCAGCTGGATAAGATCAAGTTTCCAGAGATGAACATTTGCAAAGAAAATGTTCAGTTTGTTTGGCTCCACATGTTTGTGTGTGCAGATTCTCTCTGTTCTGAACTTAAACAAGAACTTCTTGAGATCCAGACTAAATGACTCCCACCTATGTGACACTTTACGCGCGTCTACCACTACTCTGGAGCCAGACCTGCCCTGTGTACCTGTGTAGAATAGAATAGAATAGCTTTATTGTCATTATGTGTCAAACATATAACAAAATTGTGTTCCAGAACACCCATCCCATCCACATTAGTGTCAGTAGCTTACCTGTTATCAGAATTACAGAACAGCATTTCGCAGTTTCTGCATGTTATAAATATTAGTTGGAAATTCAGAGCTTTTATGCTCTACATTTGGTTACCTTCATGTTTGTTTGCTGCATGGAAATGAAAGTATTAAATAACAATACTTATATGCATCTTTTATTCTTTTAAATAATGTCATCAGGGACTGTTGGCCTTCGAGCACTTTCACATTGTCAAATCTGGCCCTCCTTGAACCATGGCAACCATGGGGTAAAATTGGCACCAGCACTGGGGCGGTGGCTGACGGGGGCCGCTAGCGGCAAATTTATATATTTTTTTTTTTAATCTGCTCAAAGTTTGCCCTGAATTTGTATGGAAACTTCACTTATTGCATTTGCTTTTTCTCTCATTGCTCTCGGTTCCATTATCCCATTATGTCTTATAACATTATCAATGACTAAATTCTAGAAAGAACAAAAATGTCTGCACTAATCTTCAAAATATATCCTCAAACACAGAGTGTTTAAAGACTAAAAAAAAAAATAAATCCTTAAATCCTTCATTTGTTTTTTCCAAACCAAGGGATCCTTTGCTAAGTTTTCTTTTATGTGTAGACATAATACTGGTTCATACCTTGACTTAGGTGTGCTTTTATGCTTGAGTGATTCATGGGTCAGTGTTAAGTGGTTTATCAAGCAAGCAAACAAAAAATGTTCCTCAGGAAACGGTCAGGTACAAGAACTGGACTGAAGATGAGTGAAAAAGCAGCCAATGTTTAGCCAATGTCTTTGAAAAACCTGGAGAACTATTGCTCAAGATCACTTTAAAATGACAAGAAAGTCTGACTCCTTGGAAGGAAAATATAAAGAAATGAGGTCTGACTAACAGAGATATATATGCTTTTTACTTTTGACTTCCTTGTGTTTCTTTTTTCCTGGTATAGTATTGCATTACTGATGCAAATCTGGTGCACTAAAACCCAGATCTAGGAAGCATTATGACTTTCAAATATATTTTAAAAATTTAATTAAAGTCTAAAGAATACAAGCAATTATTTTCTCATTGAAAATGGAGAGTTTAGGTTGAGCACAAATGTTTAACTACTGTCACCCGTGAGTCGAATTCAAAATCTCTTAATTTGCATCTCATTTCCTGGTAATTGATTTTCATTGCTTCATCAAACTCATCAGCAGTGCCACATGCTGCCTCTCTTTTCCAGCTGTTTTCCTATTGTTCTTTGTAGACATTATTTGACTCCATCTTTCTAAGTTTGTTATTTCTGCACATGCAATCTTCCAATCAGAGTGCCTATGAATATTTATCCTCAGCGAATAAAAACTACAGCTTTTCTTTCCACATTGTTCATCATGGAACATGAAACATCCATAGAGATTTGATTAGAGCAAATCAAATGTTTAATTGTCCCAGACATATTGATAACGAAGCTGATTAACAAATATTAGTGACTGCTTGGGAACATGGCTTCTCACAAGCAAGGAGAGGAAAATAATAACCAAAATTCAAACAAAGGAAAAAAACAGCCAGCTATGTAGATGTTTACTAATATATTCTTCAAAGGATGTAGCATCTACTGATGTAGAACTTTTGTGGGGAGTTTTCTGCTTCTCTCACTTGTTTATAAAAAAACATTCCCAAGACAAAAAGACAAAAAAACTCATCAGATTAAAATAAAATATGAATGAACACACAAATTCAGTCATACAGTAAGATCAAATACACACAGACACAGCTGCAGAATTTCTTTCAATGTGACTTCAAATGTTTTATTCTCTCAAACATGTGAGCAGTCCTATGAGGTGTCCTTAAAAATATTAAAAAAGAAAAGCAAAAGTCCACAATGGACCACCCACTCATTTTTTTAAAGTCTTTAAGCCTTTGCCATTTTAAAACTTGTATGTGTGCATTTATTATACCCACCCAAATCTATGCACCCTGACTCTGTCACACTCTGCAGCACGTTTGTTATTATTCTGTGTCCGTTCTCCACGCCTGCTCGCTGGAACACTGAACTCCAAAAGCAGCGAGGAGCTTTTCACGGTGGCAGCTTCACCCCACCCAGTCGTGGCTGCACAGCGAGACACAAACACAACACGGTTTTTAAAGCAGTAAGCAAGGTTAGAACAGCATGCCAAACAACCTTCAGGACTCGCTTGAATCCAAGTGAATCGCCAGTTTGATTTTGTCACCACACAAAAGCTAAAAGGATTACTAGATCTAAAAACGATTCTGCTATTATGGAGATATAAATTATTTTAGTCCTTGGGGTAGTTTTTGAAAGCTCATTATTTTTATTTTTATGATAAAGATATTGTCTTCTTTCCCCTGTGTACTTTAGCGTGTGTGTACCTGAGAGCGTATAATCCATGAAGTGAGTGAAAATAATTGAGGGGAATTGTGAGCCAAGGCAGATTATTACAATTCACTTTCTTAGGCACACACTGAAAAATAACCCAATTATTTTGTGAGGTTACTACTGGTGTTCCTTCTCTATTTAATCACAGCCTAAGAGTGAAGACAGCCCAGCTCCAAAGCAGCACAAAGATAAGTTATCATACAGAGAGAGGCAGAAGTTAAGTAATTCAAAATTTTGATTTACTGTTACTGTCAATAATATTCACACTTTTCAGAAAATTATATTTGCTTGTATTTAATATAGGAGGTATCCTTCTTTTGTTTGCTCCTTTAATAGCCTGTGTACTCCCATATAATTACAAAGATTTGCCTTTTCATCCACTATCCATAGTATAGAAGGTAAAACTTATCTTTAAAAATGCCTCATCAGAAATGGTCGCAGTGGCGTTCTAAAGGAAAGGGAACAGGGATAAAAAGGGGAGGTACGCCAAATTACACAAGAACCGGACTGAAAATAAGTGGCAACAGGTGTTATTGAGTGAGGAATCCAAATTTGAAATTTTTTGGTTCAAATCATTGTCGATAAGTACAGAAGAGGTCAAGAAGAGTTACTGCACTGTCTACAGCTATATGCAAACCACTGTGGGAGCTATTTCCATTTATGTTTTCAGGTTTCGATAAATTGCTCCATCTATTTCCCATTTTCATAGCAAAATATAAAGAGATGAGGGGGTGAATCAAGACTTCTGCACAGCACTGTATCTCCCTCAGTTGTGTGTGTGTGTTTTGAGTCTCTGATACTCACTTTGTTTTGCATTTTTTCATCCCTGGTTGAGATTGTCCTCACCCTCCTTAACTTCACCTCTGTTCCTCTTTTTTCAGCTATGCTTAACCCATCCTGTGTGCATATATCTTGTTTCCCCCTCTTTGATTGGTCAGTTTGCTTGCCCTTGTGCCCTTTGTGCTTTATGTAAATGACCCCTCTGCACTTTGTGTTTTTCTTGATAGCAGTAGTCATTAAAGCCTGCTTTTTGTTTGTTAAACCTTTTTCCTATGTCTTTATTTGGGTTCTCATCTTGAAAAAAAAACATAATTTTGGTTTAGTAAAATGTTTTTTTTTCCCCCAAATATAAGTAGCTCATGTATAATGAAGCAGCTCGACTTTGGTACTAACGACAGAGGCCTACAAAGGTCAGGGGGTGAAACTCACCTGTCAAACCATGAGGAAGAATCTTAAACCTTATGCACCAAAGGTTTTCTAAAAATATGTTGTGTGAGGTCTGGAAGCAAAGGAAGCAGAGGTGTAGAATTAGGCAGGGACAGTAGGGACATGTCCCTACCAATATCAGAGGATGTCTGTTATGTCTCTACCAATATTTCTGATTGAAATGCCACATTCCATGCTCTGTGACTGTAAATAGCATTGCATCCAACCCGATTACCCCCCCCCCACCCCAAGCCCTGTCTATACATCTGCACCCTTGTTAGGAAGACGTCTTTTTTGCCAGAAAAAAAAAGAGAAGTGAGGGAAATGTTTCAGATGAACGTGCTATATATAAACAAAAACAAAAGACTAGAGTGTAAGTAGATATTTTTGATTTGGTATTTCATTAAGTATGCCAGCATCAAGCCATATAAACACTATTAAGCTCGCACAGTCGTACACAACAGTTTTAGTGTCCGTGCTGTTGTTTTGGGAAAAAGCCAAGCACAGCCTGAGATCCTCCTACGTTAACTCGGAGTGACACTAATTAATGGCTGCTCTAATAGCTTCTGCAAAATCACTTGGACAGTAAACAAGCTTTCAAGGTGAAACAATGACACTAATGTAATTTTTAGCAAGCAGGGAGGGAAAGACGACAGCCCCATGATGTCTGAACATTAAGAAACACTGTACCTGTCATTTCAAATGTGGTCCCCATCTGCTTAAGTATGTTCTCTATTTGCATCAAGGACCCTTTGCCCTTATGAGCATAATAAGAGGAGCCTGAACCACAGCGCGGTTAATGTGGTGTAGGAATAGATGTGCCAATAAGGGAGGCCCTGGTTCCTCATTAAGCTAAAACGGGTTTCCTGCTGTATTGAGTCTGACCTAAGTCACTGGTGTCAACAGAAGAAGAAATATAAACTTTAATAAGTGCTAACAGAACCTCGGAGAGTATTGTTGTTCCATATGTGAGAGTATACAACACAATAAGAAAAAAGAAGCCACATATGATTGTGTATTATCTGTCACATGCTTACTCTTGTGCATCATTGCAGACTGGAATGAATGGGGACATTATCTTTCTACAGCAGGGCAGAATGACTGTACTATCACTGGAAAAGCGATGATCATTACTTTAACTCCCACAATGTGCTTCAAACTGCTCCTCTGATGCCACTGAGAATTAACCCCAAAGTTTCGTGTAGAAACAGAGAGATGTGTAGAAGACTAGTTCCTATAGGTCCCATCAGATTTTCAGATTCTATAGAGTATAAATCCATGTTATACAGAAGTCTGTGCTGAAACACTGGACAAAAGCGTTCTTGCACACTTGCTTTTAGTGGCACACAAACACATACACTCGCCCATCGCTTTAACAATCACTAAAAGTAGCTCTGGGTAGTGACCAAAAGAATGACATCATGGAAACAAGAAGTGAAAATGAGCTTCTTCTGAAGTGTGTCTGGGCTCTCCTTTAGAGACAGGGTGAGGAGCTCGCTCATTCAGCTCAAGTAGGGTTGTTACGTCTCCACACTGAAAGGAGTCAATTGGGGCGGTTTGGGCATTTAACTAGGATGCGGCCTGGACACCTCCTGGGTGTTGTGTTTTGGGCGTGACCTACCTGGAGGGGGCCCTGAGGCAGACCCAGGACATGCTGGAACACCTGAGCAGCAGAACCCAGATAAGCAGAAGAAAGTGAAACTTTATAAAACTTTTTTACTGACACTGAAACTCCTGTTTCTTCAGTAGATGCAAACATTGTCGCATTTTCTTGAGCAACCGCTCATTTCTTTATATCTTGCTTCCAAGGAGCCAGGCTTTCTTGTGATTTTTGAAGCTTTCTGAAGGTCGTTCAAAGTGTTGCTTCGGACATTGGCTGTTTTTTCAATCATCTTCAGTCCAGTTCTTGTGCCTGAACAGAAATATATTTTTTGTTTATTTGCTTGATAAGCCACTTAAAATTGACCTCTGAATAAATCAAGCATAAAAACACACCTCACTCAAGGGATCAAGCAAGCGAGAGTAATGAGAGAAAAAGAGAACACAGCAGACACATTAGTCGAGTTTCCACACAAATTCAGGGCAAACTTAGAGCAGATTTTCCTTTCGACAGTGAGGTTGAAGTTTCAGCAGACATTTAAGTCACATTACAGGTATTTATTCATTATTCACCGCACATCACAGTTCTGTTTCTGCACCAACTTTTACACATCAGTCACACTTAATATCTTTTTGTTTAATTTTCAGCATTTCTGCTCAGGGTCTTTGATGTGCAAATTGAATATCTGCATAAAAACAGGTGCATGGAAACACAATTTATGGCTGAGTAAGCACAATCACTTCCTGTATCCGTGCATTGTTAATATCATTAGTAACACCTGTGTTGTTCTGCCTTAAATCTGCTACGTTATATGGCACCACAGCACTATATGTTTGGCCATGAAAATATGGTGTGCCTGCATGAGAACAGCTCAGTTATGCAAGGATTATTTTTTTTATATACAGTTTATGGTTTATCTAAACCCAGTTTTCTTTTTGCAGTATCTGCCTCTTTGCTCATAACACAATAGAGCTAATCAGAAAAGATACACATGTAGCATTTCGCAGGCTTTTCCTAGTCAGCCTCTTATCACAGCACAGCCACAGGTATACATGTTGTATGGGAGGAGTTGCAGATTAACAGATACCATAGAATACTTAATTTATTTTTTAAATAAAGCAGGACAAGCTGTCTATACAGACACAGCTATGTCTGCTTTGACGACACCTAAACAAGCCACAACTCCTGAGCCAGCACTGTCCCCCAATAAGCCCAACTAAGTCAGACAAAACTGTTTTTCATTTTTTTAGAGAAGAAAGGCTCATTCCCTCTTTCACCTCTTGCTTTCCTCTGCCATTCTCCACAGGATCTGTTACAATTCAGTGGTTCGCTAATGATCTCCAGGCAGAGCAGAAAGTCATCCATAAGCATGCACACTGCCATAGTCACACACTCTCCCGCACATACAGGCACACATACATATCTTGGTATCCGCAGGGATAATTGGAGAGAGTTCTCTTAGCTCACTGAATCCCAGCATCCTGCTCAAAAAAAAAAAAAAAAAACATGGAGCTGTGTCTGTGCAGCTACATTTAGTGAACTGGTGTGCTCTGACTGTGCCTTTCTGTGTGTATGTGTGTGTGAGAGTGAGGTGGGGTGGCATTGAGTTGGGATAGACTTGACAGGTGTTTTTAAGGATGAAGTGCAGCAGACAGCTTGTCAGTTGGATGAGAAGTCAGTATTCTGTGTGTGCATGAGTGCGTGTGTGTGTGTGTTTGTGTGTGTGTGTTGGTGGGTGGATGGGTGTGACATGTAAAGTGAAGCGTTAATGCTTGGTTGAGCATGTCGAGGGCCTCTACATGAAACTGCTCACAGCCCAGAAAGAGAAAGACAGAAAGATACAGCAGGAAGTGGGAGAGAGAAGTCCAAGGAGCATTATAATCCAGTTTAAAAAAAAAACTGTTAATCACTTTCAAGCTCTAAGAAAGTTTAAAAAAGAAAGAGTAAGTTGAGCAGTGACCTTTTTAATCATTTAGAATTTAAAAATAAACTGTTGCCTAAAACTCTCTTGGCTAACACTCTCAGTTCTTATAAATGATAACGTTGGTACTAAAAGTATCCAAATCCAATCCAATTCACAGTAATGTTAGCCACATAAAATGACCACTGATGCCAGCCAGTGTGACTCACAGAGAAGGTTGCAATTCTGTATAGTTACATAGTAATATGTGCCTAGTGTCCTAGTACCCAAGTGTCTTTAACTGAATAACTGAAATATATAAAATCATTAGCTTACTCACACTCAAAAGAGCTTTAATCACTGTGGCTCATTAGCCATTAAACTGACCTCCAAGGCAGCTCTCGTTCTCCTTTATATAATCGTAACTTTGTTGATTAAAGCAATGTTTTATCGGGCCATTATGACTTGGTCCTCTGCCTCCATATTATTGAAGTTATATTCATTTTACGTTATAAAAACATTCCATTACATCAAACTACACTTTTCAGACCAATTATTGCAGAATTTTTAGCATAATATTTACATTCTATAATATACTGTTGTAGTTTGTTTTTTTTATAGTAGATTCAGACTGCCTACCCATCCACAAGGAATTCACAAGACAGAGAAAATGCACATGTTGGGCATGAAGCTGTGACGTGGAAGATAAGGTCGTGATCAGATGTTATAAACCAAAAGCACTTCCCTTTGGTGAACTCTGTTGGGGATTTCATTCATAGTATCATTTATTAGTAGTGACAGTGGTCATGTATACACTGCAGTGATGCTCACTATATGTTTAGAATAGTAGTTTAGGGCTGAGGCCTGTTAAATGTTCATTTATGTTATGCATAAGGCCTCATATTTATTTATGCACATATCATATTCGCATTACATCATGTTTTATCTCACTTTATGCCCGTGTACCTTCTGAAATATGATTCAGCAGACTGACCATGTTTGGATAATATAAAATATTAGGGGGCTAAATTTAATTAGGTGGGTTATGCTTTCAAGACGGGGAGGACTGCATTATTTACCATGCCTGTCAGATTTGTCATAAAGTAAGCGGTACTTCGGGGACAGGTGTGTATTTTTAGCACACTTCAGAAAGCAGCTGGTAGTTTGCCTGGAAGTTGGGTCTGTCTGTGATTGGGTTTCAGGAGGGAAACAGAGTATGTAAATTGACAAGGGTCAAAGGCAAGTGGGCAGAGTTAGCATCCTCAGTTTCTATATAATGAGGCGCCTGCTCTCTCGCTCTCTCTCTCCCTTTTCCTCCTGTCTCTGCATCTGTTTCTGTCCCTTTGTTTTTCCCTTTTGCTTTTCTTCAGTTTTAATTGTTTTCATAAAGGATTGAATCCACTCCATTTCAGCCAGAGGGAAACACGGGAGCCCCTAAAATTACAACCCAACAACTCCTCTGAGTCTGTCTTTAAAGAACACAAGACTTTGTGCCCGTCAGTAAAAGAACGTGTTGGTGAAACTTTGTTTTTGTTTTTGTTTTGTTTTTTCTCCAGCATTTAAGAACCAGGATCAAACTCCGATTCAGATCTAGCCTCCAAACCCTGATGCTGCCCCGAGGCACGCAAGCCTCAAATACAGTGTATATACACTAATGCTCCTTTTATCCTCTTGATCTTTCTGCAAAGTTGAGAGTACTTTTTAATTAAAAGAGAATTAGTATCACTTATTTTCCTGTCCTTT
Organism: Archocentrus centrarchus; assembly: GCF_007364275.1. NCBI lineage: Eukaryota > Metazoa > Chordata > Actinopteri > Cichliformes > Cichlidae > Archocentrus > Archocentrus centrarchus. Next base: position 18,220,447 of record NC_044360.1, read on the forward strand.
TTTAATTTTCTACTTTAAAACTTATCATACTGATAATATCCGCCAGATTATTTTGTATTAAATCGTTTAGACAGATGTCTGAGTGAGATAATCACTAAATCCTTCAATAAACCTACAAAAGAAACTTTGCACAAAAAGCTCTTTTGCATGTTTTGAAGTTTTGCATTTGATGTGTGGTGTAAAATATTGAAAACAACAAGCAGTCATTATCAGCATCATCTCACTAACTAATCAAGTGACTAATAATAAGATGCAGCTGATCTTAAAGAAATTTAAAGGCATATAAAACATTGTCTTTTTTATTTGAATGGATGTTTTATTACCTTAAAAAAGGACAGAGTTCAATTAACTCACAAGCATTTCACTTCAAGTGCTGCTTTTATACACACATCTTCCAAAAAGTAAATGACAAATTCCCACAAAAACTGACATTTTACCTGCATTTTAAACTAAAGGAATAATATTCAGTTGGCTGGTGATAACAGGATACCAAACATGTACTGAGTAAGCTTTGGAAAACCCCTCTCATATTAGTCACACAGCATTTGAAATCAATCTGGCTGATAACTTGTCATCTCCCCAGATATTAGCCTAGTGAGCAATCAAATCCTTCAGTCCCAGTTTCAACAGCTAATGCCACGGTATTAGACTGCAGCCCACGTTTACCCCGCTCTGCTGATAGCTTCACTGGCAGCTCATAGTCAGACACTCTTCCAGAACAGAGAGCAGTGAAATCCCTGCCACGGAATCAAGAGAAACAACACCTACTTGTGGAAATTCCCTCAAAGCCACCACATTATCTCCACAGCGCAGATATAGATTGCTGAATCACAGAAAATGACAGGAAGGTCAGCATAGTAGCCTTCTTAATCATATCAGTATACCACACAAACCATGCATCACACCGAGGACTGATCACTGTGATGCCACTTGCCTTAATAAGCTCAAGTATTGTTACGTCCATCTGCAATCCCTACTGTGTAGTGGCAGTGAGAGGTTCATGTGTTGCCTCTGCTAACTGCTGATTACCTGCACCTGATGAGGTGTGGATAAAGGCAGGTGTGAGGTCAGTTTTGCAGGGGGCTCAGCACTTTTGCTCTTCTGTTTGTTTGGTTTTAGCAGTGCTTATCGCTGGATACAGAATAAAACCCATTTGTTCCTAAAACTCTGGTGTCAGGCTCCACTTTATGTTGCGGCTTTTGAGCTGGGTCATAACAGTATTTGAATATTTAGTCAGTATGCATGTCAAGCGTATATATAGCATATAGCCTATATAATTACTTTATCAACAGTACTGTGACTGAAAAAAATTATTTCATAGTTGCTTTGTTTGTTTGTTTTAAAGGTTTAATGAATGAAAAGAAAGTTCTACTTTGTTAGTATAACTAGTGTTCCACAATCTTCTGCACACTCTGGAGAGGTCACTACATAATTACAACTATTTACAATTAAGAGAGAAAAAAAAAACTAGCTGTAAGAATTTGCTGGCAAAATATTCACACTTGCATTAAAGAACAGATGTCCTCCTTTGAATTAGACAGGTTACAAGGGCACAAATACATAGAACAAATAGAGAGACAAAAAACAAAAACTGCACACACCGGGGAAATAAGAAAACTCAGCGAAGTCTAAACAACAACTCAGGACCATGAAATGCCAAAAACTGCAGTTGCTTGAATGGTCAGTAATGAATCTGGCTCCAGGCTGCACTAACATGTTAAAATACTCAGCTTCTGAGCCAAAATGAATCTGTTTACAACAAAGCTACTTTCAGCTGCTCCCTTGTCACAAGGGGTCGCCACAGCAGGTAGCTCCACATGTTTGACTTGGCTTAGTTTTACAGCAGATTTCCTTCCTGACACAACCCCAAAGGGGATTTATGCCTCCAGCTGGAATTGAACCAGTGACCTTTTGCTTGCTAAAAGAATGTGCGAAACAATGGTACAAAAAATGTTTGTGTGGCCACTTTGACTGACAGGTGAGTGCCACTTTCTTTCTGTGAACTGTCAATTCAGCTGATCTTAGTCAGTTGGGCCTCTGGACCGTGTTTGTATGGTGTTGCATTGGGGAGCATTTTTAATACAATTACTGAATACTAGAAATACTAGAATTCCATATTTGTTAGTGCTAAAGAGCAGACGTTGGCACAATGCAGCCATGCAATATATGGCTGCACCTTGCTAACATAGCTAGCTTGTGTTAGGCTATAAGTCAGCACCTCACCCTCTCATCAAACATGGTTTTATATATATATATATATATTATATATATATATATATATATATATATATATATATATATATATATATATATATATATATAACCACACAAATCAGAAGATCATTGTTGTGCAAGCGTGTGTGTGTGTGTGTGTGTGTGTGTGTGTGTGTGTGTGTGTGTGTGTGTACTGAGCTTAATCACAGCATCTGTTGCTGTCATTGCTCTGGGATATAAACATCATCAATCACCAAACACAGCGACATTATATATTCAGACCTGATTTGTCAGATTATTGAAAAAAATGTTATTGCGTACATTCAGCATGGCACAAAATGTGACTTTCTGGCCCCATTAAAAAAATAATAATTCAACAAATGTCAGTTAAAACCTTTATCAAGATTAGGAATGTGTCTGTTAGATTAGAGTGTCAGACTAATGCAATAACTTGTCTGTTTATAGCAGCCGTGTGATACTGCTTTTGTCTTTTCAGCCTTTCTTTCAGTTACCTAAGATCCTGTCTGAGTCACTGTTACAGCTCGACGGAGATTTAGAAAGTGATGGCTATCAAGTGAAGAGGAGGTAAAAACAGCCATCTCAAATCTGTCCCACACCCACTCTCATCTACTCCTCTTACTGTTTTTGTGGAGTAGAACTCCATCCTTCATCTTTACTCTTCAGAGGAAAGAGAGAACAATGTGGTCTAAAACTTTAAGTGTTACTCAGTATTGTTCTAATCATTTTTCAATAATACTGTTTACTATTAAGTTACCCTTCAGTGTTTTGTCTTTTCAGTGGTCAAACACAACCCTCCGCACAAATGTGAAATGGATCAACCAACAAGAGGACTCACACAGTAACACAATTTCATTGCACTGAACAAACATTTTAAACCCACTGAAGTTTTTGTAACAATACATTTAGGTGCATTTCAGTTTGAAATCAAAAACAAGGTGAGGTTTGTATTGCTAATTTGCATTTAAAAATAACATAATTTCTGAACTAAAGGTGGCATCACCACTGCTGTGACTAAATTTGATTTTATGATCTGTTTATTTGGCTTTAGCTGAGTATCTTAGCTAATTTTCTTGCCCTACATTTCTTAGTAAGTATTAGAGGTATTGTACAACCCCAAGTCCAAAAAAAAAAAAAAATTACAATAATTTTAAGAAAAAAATTTAACGGGAATTTGATGACAGCAGCACAGCAAATTCAGGGCCATATGTACCACTGTGTAGCATCCCCTCTTCTTTAAGCAACGGCCTGTAAATGTCTGAGAACTGAGGAGCCCAGTTGCTGGACTTTTAGGAGAGGGATGTTGTCCCATTCTTGTCTGATAGAGGATTCTAGTTGTTCAACAGTCCTGGGTCTGCGTTGCCATATTTTTCAATATGGTGCTTGAAAACCTTTCAGCAGTGATGCTGCCTTTCCAGATGTGCAAGCTCTCAAGTCCATAGCCACTAATGCACCCACACACCATCAGAGATGCAGGCTTTTGAACTGAGCAATAACAAGCCAGACGGTCCCCTTCCTCTTTAGTCCAGCGGACGTGGCGTCCAACTTTGCCTCAGTCCAATTTTAAATGAGTTTTGCCCAGAGAAAATGGTTGCTTTTCTGGATCATGTTCACATATGATGACTTCTTTGCATGATTTCCATGACAGAATCATGCCTGTTTTTAATGCAGTGCTGCCCGAGGCACAAAGATCACGAGCATCCAGAAGTGATTTTCATTCTTGTCCCTTGCTCACAGAGATTTCTCCAGATTCTCAGAATCTATTGATGATGTGCTGATGTGCTGTGGATGATGAGATATTCAAAGTCAAAAGGTTCATCCAGCGGTTTCTTTTTACTACCACTTACTTTACAAGACTTTTGTTGCCCGGTCCAAACATTTTTCAGACATGTTTTTTTTTTAACATGATACAGCATTGTGAAGCCTTTTCTGTGTTATATTGTGAATAAAATGCAGGTTTGTGATGCTCGTAGCATCATAGCATTCTGTTATTTACCTTTTGCTCAGCATTCCAACTTTTTTTTTTGGAGCTGCAAGTCAAACAATAATGCAATCAAGAACAACCAAGCTTTCTATTACTTCCTGTGTTCGTTATCAGAACTTCACTTTCTGCAAATATCTCTCAAAACTATGTCCAAACAAATTGAGTTTATTGAACAGTTTCTGATGCACAAAATATAAACAGCACATTATTCTGCCTCAATTCCTCATCCAGCAAACCTCTCAGCTATGAGGGGAAAACCCCCACTCAGCACAGTGACACATGCCTGGGGGTGCAACCTTGCCACCCCCAGGCATTTTGCCTCCTTAGTGACACTGTGTGGATTTGTGGAGTTTTAATCAGAAGTTTAATGATTTACCAATGCGCTACAAGTGAGTATATATTTTTTGTGTAATAATTAAGCCACAATAATTCAAAGATCAGATGCAATTTGACATAGTCCAGTTAAAAATGAATAGAAAATTTTTTAAAAAGAGAGAGATGAAATGTGTTTCATGCGTGTTAATCTAGAAGTTTTGAAATATTAGGAAACAAAAAAGTTTTTTTTAAAAATAACATTTGGGGGACCCAGGGTGGCTCAGAGGTTGAGCAGGCAACCACATAAACATGCCGTGTAGCGGTGAGGGAAGCACAGGTTCGAGTCCCGGCCTGTTGCCATCTTCCACGTGTCTTCCCCCGTATTTCTCCTCCCAGTTTCCTGTCACTCTCCACTGTTAATAAAGCCAATGTGGCCAAAAAAGAAAAAAAAACAACATTTTGGACTTTAGTCTGGTTTTTTGCATGCTGTGTCACACACACTGAACATGAACACTAACAAAGGTGTGCCGTTAAATGTTCCCATCTTCTGGAGCAAAATCATTATGGTAGTTCTTAATGATAAGTCTCATGAGTGAAAATTTTTCCTCTGCAATGTCATCCTTTACGATAAACCGTACAAAGGTTTATATAAGAGAAACAGTTATTTTTCCAGGGACCAAGCAAAAGCTTTTCATCTAAAGTTTATGCTTTGTATTCACCTTAAGTTGCTCCTGTCTGCAGCTTCTTGGCGCAGAACAGAAATCGTGTGCGTGTTTTGTATGTGTGCCCACTTGTCTGTCTGCTGGCCCTCCACGTGTGCATGCTGGTTTATTTGCCATATGCCAAGGGCTCTTTGGAACAGAGGCACAATTATCCATTCATCAGGCCTGCAGCATGAGTGTCAGCCACTTTCCCTGATCTACAGTCTAATTTACACCTCAGACAGCGGCTCTCCTCCCTCTCGAAGCCCTTGTTGACACAAAACAGGATTCACAACTATAAATCTACAAATGCTGCACCACTGCTGAGTCCAGCTGGTCAGTATTTGAAAGGAAGATGTTTCAAGGCTATGCACTAATCTTATAAAGGAGACCAATGAAACCAGAGGTGACTGTATAAAAGTTAGTATTTAGCTCCTAATTAAATCTATAATGCTTTCATAAACAGCAAAAATACAATAAGAGACATCACTACAAGTCTTTGCCATGTCTTACACTTTCTTTTATCCCTTGCTCATTTCTTTCAGCACTTGTGTTGTAGCAGAGCTGTAGGTCCAGATATTGATTGTATGCTAAGGACTAATGGGTATGACAAAAGCAATATGAGAAGGCTTGGAAGAGAAGGACAAAACATTAAGAAGGAAAGTGGATAAAAGGAACAAATGAGAAAGATGAGCTTTTGCCATATCATGCTGAAAACAATAGAGAGCAGAACAAAGTGATAACAGATTCAGTGTCTTACTTTGAGGAACATACAGCAACTACTGTCAGTTAGGATATGTCTTATTTGTATAGTGATTTTCTTTTTGCACTTATTTGGTAAACCCCAATACTGCAAGCCAATATTATCAGCTGATATTAGCCATTTTCTGATTTATCAGTATTTGCCTTTATTGTGGCTGATAAATGAAAACATAAAAAGTAAATCAGAGATGGGAGAAACACCCTTCAATCATATTACAAATTTTGACATTACATAGTTTGTCCACCAGAGGGCACCATGCAACTTCCCTGTTGGTGTTTGGAATGGCCACAAACAGCAACCAGTTGATCCGAGCACAGTCGTGTGGAGCATACAAGAGTAAATAAATAACTACAGATAAGAAATGTTAGGGAAATCTGTTTATATTTTGTGTGTCTCAAAGAAAAAAAATATCAGCTGATATATCTGATTTTTATATGCCCAAATATCAGTATCAGTCTTAGAAATCCTATATCGGTCTGGCTCTATTATATCTTTCTGTTCACTGTTCACAACATTAACCCAGCATGTTAAATGAAATGTTTGCCCAGTGCATTCTAATATGCCACCAAGCATCTGTAAATGAGGTCAGGCTTGAACATCAGGACCCTGAAACTATCACAGTGAAATGGAAAGTTACACCAGCACTTTTTCTGCAATTAGGTTGGTAAATTAAAAACAAAAACAAACAAACAAACAAACAAAAACTGTCTTAGTCAGTACAAATACAGCACTTAGGTTTGATACCCAGCCCTACCAGGGAGAGCTGAGGTTTGAATTACACGTTTTGAAAATGTTAAAGAATAAAATCAGGACAGAAGCTGAGATAGTTTCTTCTCACCTGAAGCTCCGCAGGCTAAAAGTTCAGAGGCAAAACTAAAGAGGCAACACGCTGACAGAGAGAGGCAGGAGGGAGAAGGAGACGGACATTGATTGAGGTCCAAGAGTGTTCGGCATCCCTTTCTCTCCACAAATGAGTCTCAAGGTAGCTTCCTCCTTCATCCCCTGATCCCTCCCTCCTCCTCCCTCTCTCCGCCTTTAACCCCTACATGATCAGGTCTGCTTCTGGCGTCTCTGCTGCCCACCGGAAATAATTATATCCATAGTGAAATTCTCCACCTATCTCTTCTGTCCCCTGAGGAGTACCTTCTTCCAATTAAGAGGTGTGCTGCATCTCTGAACTCATTCCTCTTTACTCCCATGGTTTCTGGATTTTGCAGCATCTACTGATAGAAGCCAATTAAGAGGATACTGTCTATACACAGGTAATCTATACATGTGAAGTGAATATGAATATTGTTACTGCTGGGTGTTGATGACTTGTGTAAAGCTTTTCTCAAACACTCAGAGGAACCTGGTGGTTATGTCTCTGACAATGCCCACCTAATGTGTGGGCATATAACACTTTTCTTTCTATATGGCCTGTGGTTAAGTAATAATGAATGTGCAGTGTAATGTTGAATGTCTACCCAGGGACCTAATTTATCAAGCAAAGGCCAACAGTGTCAAAGCCATTTCCTCATGAGATGCAGCCACACAGCAAATAACTCAAAGAGGTTGTAATGTGAACAGTGTGGTCATATGTATCCATATCCCTTCTACCATCCATGCATGGGAACGTTCAGGTCACATACAGGCATGCACAGGTCTACAGGGAAGATAATACAAGGTGTCAGGTCTACTATCACTGCAAAAATACTGATTTATCTTTATTTATGGCATGCATGTTCAGTGGTTTTGAACAGGAGCCTTCTCAATGCTGTGATGCGTCCAAATGACCCTTGAATGTGCTTTTCTTTGCAGCTCCAGTGTAACGGCAATTTCCATTTTAACTTCTATTTTTAAGAGGAAAAGGCTTTTTGTCAGTAATGGTGAATCCCCTGCAGTGGCGCTTTTAGCTTTACTTTAAAATCCACAGACTTTAAAGATCAGCCCGCAGCAGCTATATTAAAACATATCATGAATGACAGATTAAAGAGCATTTCTAGAACGTCCAGACTGCTAGCATACATGTATCCCCCGTGGAGCCGGCGCAACCAGCAAATGTACTGTAGTTCATCATTCTAGTCTTCCCTTTACTAAGAGCACTGCTGGAAGATTTCTGACAGCTGAGACCTGTTCCCTTGTTATTCCATGATAAATTAAGCAGATAAAACATCGGAAGTTGATTCCAAATGTTGAACCTGCATTTGGTAGCTGTTCACTGGAACTCTCATTAGGAGGACTAAACAGATGCTGATGCAACTTAAGGAGAAAATCATGAGGCTGTAAAACTAAAATAAAACTGAACTTGAGAAAAAAAAAAACTTTAGGAGTGGCCAAATTAACAATCTGGTACATACTTCCACACACACTATTGATGGTGTGACTGCTGATAGAAGTAGCAGGATGAATTCTGAATTGTACAGGGCTATACTTTTCCCTCAGATTCAGCTGCAAAAATGATTGGACAATGCCTCGCAGTGCAAATGGATAATGGCCCAAGGCATGCTGTAAAAACAACCCACAAGTTTTCCAAGGCAAAGTTTCTTCCCTGGCCAAGTCATTCACCTGATCTCAAACCAATAGAGCATACTTTACTAAACTGAATGCAGAAAGACCCACAAACACGCAGCAACTAAAGGTGACAGTGCATCTCAGGGGTGGAAACACACCATTCGGTGATGTCCATGGATTCTACACTTCAGGCAGTCATTGATTGCAAAGGATTTTCATCCAACTATTAAAACGAGTCCTTATGTTTAAAATTGTGCTTACTGGTATATTTAAAACTGTGAGTCTGCCCTTTAATCACATTTAGATTGTTTGGTTTAAAATCCACTGTGTGGTTATACAGAGACAAAATTACAAAATGTATACTTCAAAATTGTATTGCCCATGTTGGCCCCACTCTGTGAGCCAAATTCTAACAGGAAGCAGACACCAGATGTTGCAGTAGTTAGATGAAGTGGCTAAAATAATACCAATCCATCTAGCAAGATATAAGCAACTGGCCCAGAAGTACCCCCTGCCTGTAGACCAGATTTTCACACCCCTGCTGGTCAAGAGGAAAACTGGGAGGCTGTCACTCAGTCTCACGACTACAGTTTGAATGATGTATGGTTATGGTTTTAGGATAAATTCATGCATAGTCAAAGGAGTGATGAGGAATAATGTGATATTGCTCAAAGGAGAAATCTGACTTCTTACCCTCCCCAGGAAGCCACAGTACAGCATGCCTAAGCTGGTAATGCTCATTACCATACTTGAGTGCGGCCAGTGCATATTGCTGTCAGGAGTTTTAACCCCACGTCCCATTAAAAGATCATTCTGATTTATTCTACTCCCAAAAGCAGCGGCTGGGCTCTGGGGGCTGGACTCGGCAAGAATGACGAGCAGTGAGAGAGTTAGGATGTAAACATGCAAACCATTTGCCACATTATCCAAACTGCTTTTAGTTGCAAAGTGTAACATTGAAACTGGGAGGCATGTTGGTAACAATCTAAATGTAACGGAGACTGTAAAAAATACCCAAATGTGTTACAACATGCATGTTTTTTGTTTTCTTTGCCTATAATATCACTGGCTTATTTGATCAACTTTGCTACAATCAGAGAAATGGGACGCTAACTTGGTCATTACAGTGTTACCAATAAACACTAAAATAGACAGGTGAAAACTATTCAAGTAAAACAAAGTCGTATGACACAAATGAGGAATTAATTCAAGCAATTCTAAATGTAATTAACAAGCAAAAACTCAGCAAGTTTACCAGGCAAATCAAAGTTTTTTTTTAGTTACATGCTGAGGCTGATCTGGCAGCTGTCTGGCGGCTTGCTGGATGCATTATGCAGATGTCCAAGAGCAGAACGCACAGTTCAATTAAGAAGAGCAGCCAAAAGAGATGGGAGGGAACGAGAAGGGAGACAGTGCATGTAAACAGCTGTTGCTGGTAACGCTTCTCTGTCTGGGCTATTATTACCACCTATAAAAGATTACAGGCCTATATAAAGGAAATTGTTGCAAGCACACACAAACAGTTTAAAATGTCACCAAGTTCTAATGACGAGGCAAAGCATTATAATTTCACAGCTCATCGTCCGAGGCCCTCATCACACACAGGCTCACCACAGGTTTTGCTTTTCTCTTCCTGCAAGTGGGGTACACCTATCACACACAAATAAACATGCGTTGGGTTAAGGGAGACGGATCGTGCTGACACGCTGTCAAGTTCACCTCAGACTGCAGCAAAGGTGACGGTCTTTTAAGTTACAGCATCAAGGTTTCGTGGATACAGAACGAAAAATTAGGCCAACACCAGGGAGAAGATGCTTTGTGTGATCAAAGGCTGAGACTGCTACCTGTTCTGAGCGGTGAATGTTGCAGGGATGAGGCGGATGTTTTTGAGAGACAAAAAGAAGAAATTGCATCTGAGGGTTTATCTCAACAGCAATTATATCTGATCCCTGGACAGAGATGGAAGCAGAGGGAAAGATAAGCAAGAGCTAAAGTTGTGGGGAAAGAGAGAGCCAAGAGCATAAATACCAGAGGTTGAGAGAGACCTTGATATAATTCCAGTCTGATTAATGAAGAGGCAGTGAGGTGAAATGAACAGGAAATCAAGGAGGACAAAGCCGAATCCTGTTCTTTGATCTTTAGCTCCAGTGAGAATCTGTACACTCGAAGCAGCAGCAAGCACAGTGACTCACACCTGTTCCTATAGCTACAAAACACAGAGGAAATGTCACTGGCTCGTCACAATCACAGGCTGACAGAGGATTTGATGGTACAGTATTTAGGCTCTAAGCCCTTTAGATACACATATACAGTTCAGTCATTGCTCTGCATAAGAACAGTGACAGCGTGACCTTCTTTTATCCTCCCATGACCGGTTTCAGCTGCTGCACCATCAGTGCTGCCAATCTGTGGTCACAGACAGTACTGCAGCCAGCCAGACAAGTATCATTTTGTGTGCTTTTTTTTTTTTTTTTTTTTTTTTTTTTTTTTTATGAAGACAAGATGCAGAGATAAGACACAAGCAGGATAGGAAAATGGCTCCTAAAACACAAGCACAGCCCGCAATGAGCCAAGGGCCATGAATCCGATTAATAGTGTGATGTGAGAGCTAATGCTACTGCTGCTCAGAGTCCGGGAATGGATCATTGAGATAAGAGCCGCAGCTAAATGTGGAGGGACAGCCAATTGTAAATGGCCTGTTATCTAATCAGCCGATGATGCGGGGTATCTCTCGTGAGCGACAATGTCACAGACATGTCAGCACTGCCACGACCTCTCCGTGGAGTTCCTTTTAGGAACATCAAAAGTTTCATTTCAAGGATTTTGCTGAGATCAGTTTACTCCATTACACCACAATCAGGGCCAATAAACATTCTGGCACTAACAAAAAGACAGGAGGCCAACCTGGAGGTGGCAGAGATGAAGAAGATAAGATTTCCACTTGGACATGTGCAGAGGAGGGATAGTGGATGTTGAGGATGGAGCTGCCAAGCAGGCGGAAAAGAGGAAGATCATAGAGAGGATTCACGGATGTAGTGAAGGAGGACATGCAGCGGGCTGGTGTCACAGAAGAGGATGCTAGGGACAGAATGAGATAGAGGCAGATGACCCACCGTGTCGACCCCTCAGCGGTGCAGCCAAAAGAAGAAGAAGACACGGTCGCTACTGTTGGGAAGTGCTTGGATGTTTGAATGTAAGCCTGCTGGAAATTATTTAGAACTTAAAGGACAGTGTTAAGAAAATAAGATATGGAGAGAAAAGATTTACCTTTTAAGATGCTGAATTAATCTCTACCATTTTTTTTTAATCCAGTTGAGGAACATCTTTCATACAGATTTATGGCAGTTATTTAATTTTCTGCTTGTCCAAATCCACTAAAACCTTAAATATTTCAGTAATACTACCAAATTCCTTACTTTTGAGCTTCTTGGTAAAGATTCTGCGTAATCCTATAAGACAAGCGGCATTTAGATCCCTTTATTCTTGATTATCACTTGTACGAGTATTAAAAAAAAAAAAGATGGACGGCTTCATCTGCTGCAATACAGCTGTGTGTCGGCACAGAGGAGAATCAGTGAGAGACCCCTGAAGCTCAAGACAAAATTCCCCAGTAAAGGTAACCAGAGAGAGAAAGAGAGGCGGCGCACATGACAGCTTTTCAACAGTGAGAGTACTGACAGTAATATCTGCATGTTCTCACGGCAGACGGGAGACTGACAGCTGCAACTTTCATTTGAAACAGATGCAGGGAAGTAGCATCTCACTCAAAACCCAAACAGGCTGACAAATATCTCTCCTGCACACAGAGAGAGAATTCTTACTCCTAAATTGTGCTCAAATTAAACCAGATCTATACTGAAGTGAAGCTGACAGGCATCTTCTGTGCCCTGAGCAACAAACATTTGTAGCCACAGGTTTTCTTTTCTGCGCCTTATAACTCAAAAAGGAAATCTCCCCTGCATCCAACCCTCTTTGCGTCTCCAGACAAGCACTTTATCTTCCTGTCTACCGGCACAGCAGACTAAACACACTTTGTAATAGAAGGCATTTTTTTTTGTCCAAAGCAAGCCTGTCTGTAGGCGACTAGGCTTAAATATACTGTTCCAATAACATACTGCATTCATATACTTTATCAGCAATGGCACAGAGACATAATAGGACATAAATACACGGGCACACACTACTATGAATGGGTAGCTTGGCTCCTTTAAAGTGGTTTCTGGCACAGCAGAGGCAGCCTATAAGAGCTGAAAGCTTTGAAAGGGCGACCCTGAGTTACTGTTCAGCTGGGTCATTTAGAAGTAAAACCAAATATCAGACTGGGAATAAAAAAAAATTGTATGTGAATCTGAGTAAGGTCTAAAGATGCAGCACATCACTACTTTGGATCGCCGAGCTGGTCAAACACTGGTGGAAGAATTAATGAATCCAGCCAAAGCAGAACTACTGTGGATTTTACGGGACAGTTCTCACTGCCGAGATGCAGTGAAGTAAAATAGAAACAATAAAAAATCATGAGATTTAAGGGACAAGTTCAGCTAACTGTGGGTCAGGGAAGACGTCGGCCTTGTGACGCTGGCTCTGTGCAGACATGTGATACTAATCAAAAGACACAGCGGGTGTTGTCTGTCGTGCTTCGGAGTACGATTCAGTGCATTTGTGCACTAGGGGTAACGATGAGAACCAGAAAAACGCTGCCCATAGTCTACTATATCTCAGTGAGCCCTTTTCAGATATTTTCTTTCATCATTTTGGACTCTGAGCTTTCAAAATCACCCAAGTCCAGCGAGTGAAGATCAATACTGCCTCCTCCTGGATATGAGGTGAACTTATAGACATGCCAGAACAAACATTTTGACCCAGTAATTAATATTTAGCAAAGACTAACCTGGCGTAAAAGTTCATGAATACGATTCTTTTCATTTGACAACAAGATGCTTGGGCAACAGATGACTCGACTTAGGGGCAGGCAGTGGAAGATTCTGCATGATTTAATTATGTTATTGGTATCACAAGGTTTCCTGTTAATATTCTCAAACACAAGCAAGCTAAGCAAGCCTTAATTTAATCATAGGTGCCCTCATTTTATCACAATAGTGAGACTTCACTCAAAGCTGTATATGTAACAGAGGGAAAAGGTCTTTGCAGGGAACTTTTGAACACTGAAGGAAAGTAAATAATTGTAATTAACACCTTCTCAGATTTTTTTTTTACTTGCTAAATGCTTCCAAGAGTAAAGAGGCCTTATTCATTCAAATATATTAATATCTTCAGCACAGTTTCAGAGTGGGCTGACTTGAAAGCTCCTAAAATTTGCTCAAGCAATAAACATGGCCTCAGTAGCACGCAGGATTCACTTCCACTGAGTCACCACTGAGCCTTTCACTCCCAGTGTAATAAACTGTATTTTCTATCCAAGCCAAATAAGTTTTTTTCCTACCTGTGTGCTATGTTAGCGGCTTTTGAAATGCCTAGCAGGCTGTTTGTTTATAGACACTAAGCCTGACCAACATCACTTTTCAAATCCTCCTGCAACCACATATGTGGGATTCGTGAAGCTGGCTCGCCCTTTGGAAGCTGATTTAAGTGAGTCACGTTCTCAGGTTGGTATTAACTCTGCCGAGACTGTTTACTGGCCTCCAGTCGCTTTTCACACCCTTTTGCCAAATTGAACAAGGACGCACTGGAGCGGTTTCTCAGCCTCTGCCAGTTAAGATGGACTCTCGCCACCAGATCTGTGGAGGTACACTGGTTTCCATAGTTACACCACAAGGTTTAAAAGCAACCTTTTAAGAGAGCCGTCAAAGTAGAAAAGCATTAGTTCCTCATTTGTGTTTAGATGCATGATGTGTTCACCACCAGCACCAGTGAATATATTCCCTGCTCTGCTTTTGCTTGATGCGCTGCAGCAACATGTGGAACCAAAGTACTCCAAGGAGCAAGCTCTGCCACATACCAGCCAACTTGAAATGCCCCGAGGCTTTTATATGGATAGTTATGCTGAAGTATTATTTAAATTAACTCCAGAATGCAGTGGGGCATAATAAGGGCATGTAAACAAAAACAAACAGTCAAATCCCCTAAAAAGAAACCCCTTCAAATGTGTGCAGACTTTTTTTTAAGTTTTAAAATGCTTTTTTTCCACATAAAGTTTCTTTGTGTGTCTTTTAAAGTCTCTTGTGGAACTATTGATTCCCAAAGTGCCATATCCTTTTGTTGTTTGCCTGACCTTAGAAAGGTAGGGGTTGAAGTCAGCTACCAAGCTGTATTTCAGTTTCTTGCTCAAAATGACTCTCCAGGCCAAACTGAATGTACCCCAGTACTGAACTGTTACTGAAGTTCCAAAGTTACTCCAGTGATTTTCCGCTGGGGGAAACCGGCAAAGGGTATATACAAACAGCAGAAGTCAGCAAATCATTCACTAGTTAGACTAAAAGCAGACTACAGAATAACCTGAGGAAAAATCTATTTCTACAATTAAAAGAACACAGATACTAATGCACATATGTAGTTAATGACAAAACTACCATGATAGATAGATAGATAGATAGATAGATAGATAGATAGATAGATAGATAGATAGATAGATAGATAGATAGATAGATAGATAGATAGATAGATAGATCTACACAAATGAAATGAGATCAAAAATAAATAGAAATGCTGTAACTAAGTTACAGTTCTTATAAGTATTTAGAAGTCAGTGATCCGTGCAGGGTATAGTATTATGGAAGCTTGTTTCTGCCACAAATTTAAACGAAAAATGCCATCCTTAAGTTAAAAAAAAAATCGCCTTATTTCGACCTAATAAGTTCAAACTCCCCAGTACTTCCTGGGGTTAGGTTAATTGGAAACTCTAAATTGCCCATACGTGTGAATGTGAGTATGGATGTTGTCTGTCTCTCTGTGTTGGCCCTGCAACAGGCTAGCAACCTGTACAGGGTGTACCCTGCCTCTCGCCCTATGTCAGCAGGGATAGGCTCCAGCCCCCACCCCACCCCCCGCGACCCTGAACAGGATAAGCGGAAGTGAATGGATGGATGGAAGTTCAAACTCGAATTTAAGTTTGAGTTTTCAAGTGGAACTTTAGAAATAGTAACCTGAATTTGCATTTAAAACTTTTTGTTTGTTTTTTTCCGTAGCGGAAACAAGCTTCCAGAGGCACAGGCAGCGATACCACGACATACTTTGTTGTTTTTTGTTTACAACTCTCTTCCATCGCATCCAACAGATTCTACTAAGTTAAATTACCTGTTATTATTAATGCCACCGAAGAGAGTTTCCAAACTTGTGTACTGCATCTACTTACCATTTCTTGTACTAGCATATTGCTTTCAAATGAACAGTGATTAACTTAAAGTATTGATTGAGCTTGATTGCATTAAGTCTGACTGAAGGCCAGCGTGCACCGGCAGTTGCTCTTCTCTCTGTCTGCCCACGATCTTTGCAGCCGTCGCTGCCGTTCAGCTCCTCCTCTTTTGGGTATCCGGAAATTAACAATCCCGTGATGTCAGGGGAGCGTTAGCACAGAAGTGGAATCACTAGAGTCCCGTTCTCGATTAAAACTCAGTCACTGTTAGCTAACTGTTTGCCTTCGTTGTCGTCTGTAAGCATGAAGTTACCGGAGACGACTTCTGTCGGGGGATGTCTCTTTACGCACGGGCTTTAAGGATGAAGCCAAACGGGATGCCATTCAGTTAGCTACTCTGGACTCCTGATTATGTGCCACAGAAGCTAGCAGGCTAGTTAATACGCTGTGGCAGAGTATTTACGAGCAGCTGCGCGGTGTGAAACGGTAAAATATGGCGCGGTTGGTGTTGGAGCAGCTGTCAGATTTCGGGGACTTTTCTGACGGTAAAGAGCTGACAGAGATCCTCAGTCTGAATAACAGCGAGCAGATAAACACTGTTCGCCTGAGCCCAGATGGACGTCACATCCATGTCATCCTCCGCAAGCCTAAGGTCAGTCTTGTGACTTTTGACAAGTATGAACGACCCCAGCTGGCCCTAAACCTGACGAAACTGGATTTGTATGTAACCGTGCCCATCGTGGATATTATCTATCTGGAGCATCGTGGTAGCAGCAGTGGTGCAGCAGTTGTGGCAGTGGTTTATGAAAATGGAAAAGCTGAGTTTTGGAAATTCCAGGAGTGCAAGACTGGCTGGCATCTCCTGCAAACATCACAGTTGTGCAACAGTCCAAGGGCCATAGTGGTGTCGGTCTGTGCTTGCTCTAATCTTATCATATGGTGTGAGGAACGGCCACCGTCAGAAAGCTCCCCTGCCCTCAGCGCCACGAGGAATAAATTAAGATACTGTGTTTGCAGACGTGACTTTGAGGTGAAAGAGACTGCTGTCAACTTAGGAGGGGTGAAAATCGCCCTCCACAATAATCCTGACTTTGCTGTGATCAGCTCTGGGGAATACGTGCACCTTCTTCCTGACTTGAAGGCGAAGCCGCTGCTGAACATCTCCAAATTCTTCCTCTCCTGGTCCCCTCGCCATGACACCTTCACAGTCAGCACCACATGTAAAAACACCCCCCTAAAAAAGCTGTCAGCTAAAGAGGCTGACTTTATGACACTGGTAATCGATTGTTTAGGATATTTATCTCCTCTTGAACCTCCTGACATCTACAGCATCTCTCCCACAGCCTGTGGAGGCCTGCTCCTGCTGCTCAGCACAGGCTGGCTCTGTCTCCTGCAAAAAGACGGGGTCCTGCGGCAGGTATACAAACTAGAAGACAACTGTTTGGTAGATTACAGCATTCGAACCAGCCTGTGTATATATGAGGACACCCTTGCACTACTTATGGGCCAAAACCTGCATCTGATAGATTTGAACTGTGGCAGAGAGCTGGAAAAGATTGTATTGAAGAGTGAAGGATTATTATATGCAAACAGGGCGGACACATGTACACCTCACCTGCTCTCAGAAACTGGACTCTTTGTAGTGGTGAGCAGGGAGATGGACTCCAGAGACTTCAACTTCAGAACAAAGCCTCCTGGTTCCAGCGCAGTGGAGAATATTGATCCTGGAGCCCTTCTGGTAGAAGCTGTCTTTGAAGAGGCCTGTAAATACTACCAGCAGAGAAGCCTGAGCAGCACCCCACTCACTGTGGACTCACTGAAGAAAGGGGGGAGATTCCAGGCTCCCATCTCTTTAGCCTCCATCCTCTTCAGCTACCTCAGCACAGGGTTGAAGCAAAAAGGAGTACAGCTGTTCCAAAATGGAGGAGGTGGATGTATCGCAGGGCAAGACAAGCTAATGGGTTCTCTTGAGGCCGAGCTCAAGGCTCTGGTTTCGCTGGAGGAGCTGAAGGGGAGTTTAGTGAAGGGAAGTGTTAAAGAGGTGGAGGCGCTGTGTGAGAGTTTAGTTGAGATGGAAGTATTGAGGCTGCTGTCATGTTCTGAGCTGGATAAAGAGGCTCTGCTGTACCTCAACTCCATCTTCAGCATCTTTCCCCGACAGGCGTGGAATGCGGCGCACGCTGCTCTGCAGCTACACTACAACGGTGAGGGATTGCTCTCCAGCAAGGCCCCCCCAGATGTGTGGAAAACTGTCCTCAGTGCTGGTCTGACATCCAGCCCCATAGCCTCCCTCTCATTCACCAACGGGGGACCAAAACACAATCACAGCCTTAAAGGAGATTACTTCACTAACTGCAAAGCCAAATCTACAAGCACCTCCTCAGCTGCCTTGCCTGTGTTTGAGCTCCTCTGCCGGTCGGTTTTTAACTTCCAGCCCAGCTGGCTGCCCAGGTTCCTCGAGCTCGCCCAGAAGCAGCAAGGCTCGACAGGGCTGGGCCTGAGCCTGGCGTCATCTTGGAGCTTTTCTAGCGGGAAAGGGGATTGCACAGAAGGCAACGTGCCACTCTATAAGCGAGCACTGTTCCTCTTGTCCAGCTTAAGCCCAGACAGAGACCAGCAACAGGACCTAGAGGTGGAGCTGCTGCTCGTGAGTGGGCGACCTAACGCCATCCTGCAGGCTCTGCGGATCCTCATGAGCAAGCGGCAGTGGGAGCGGGTCACCCAGGTGGCCCACAAGTTCTGTAAACAGAGTCCGCTGCTCAACAAGGAGATATTCACTACTTTGCTGTGTGAGGTGGCCCATCACAGAGACCTGGATCCCTACCTGGACCTGCTGTGGACCCTGTGCCCCGAGGACTTCACTGTCACCACTATTTTGAACTTGGTTCTGAGAAACCTCCCCTCTCCCCGCACTTCATCACACTACTCTTCTTTCCCCATGTCCAATTCAACCTCTTCTACTCCTGCTCCTTTCACAGACCCCCACAGCAGCCAGTTGACTGTCGGGCTGTTGAAACCCCTGCTGAGAAAAGTGCTGCAGAGGGAGACCAAGCCTAGCCAGCGCTATGTGGACATCCTCCAGTCACCATTATTCCCCCCTCCAGCATTGCCTCGCCAGCCCACTGATCAGGCCAGCGCTGTCACAGACCCCAGTGCAGACTCAGCTGTGTGTAACAACTATCCCCCACCTCTTCTTGCAGAAACGCCTGAACAGCAGTCCTGCACACAAACAACTATTTAAAGGGCAAGGGTGGCGCTACCTGCTAACCCAGTCTGATTTACATAGAAGTGAACAAACACAAAATGGAGAACAAAACCTATTTTATAAAACATTCAATGCATAATCTGACCAAAGTGTGAATCGGAGTGATGACAATCATATTAAAACAGAACGTCAGTATGTAACACATGCTATCAGTGTAATGCATGTAGTATAATATATGATTGTATTTTTAAACAGTTGAATTATGACTACTAGAAACCATTAAATGACTACTGAAGATCCTACCAGTGTAAATACTGCAGGTAATTTTAAATCTTTAAATAGGGATGCACAGATCAGGTCTTTGTATCTTATACCATTAACTGACACAAATAGCTGGATCACGCATGTGCAGCAAAGAGGTAAACTATTCATTTCAGATCTGTGTATTTCTCTGCTTATTTTTATATGCGTGTACATTTCGCTGTAAGTTTATTGCAGTTTTCGGTGAATGTTAACTTTTTTTTTTTTCTTCATGTATTATTTCAAGAACAGAGGTATTTCTTTGTTGCATTTTGCTTTACGAGGTTAGAAATGCAGTTTTTAAGTCAAGCCTGGTGTTGCTTTACATATAAGACAATGATTCCTGGTCTTTTCCGCAATACAGCTCAGCTTAATAATTTAGCATTGTCGTCTTATTCCTACTTGGTACCTGCAGATGAAGAAAGAAAGAAAAGTCAGATCAGTGCATCCATAGTCTTAATGTGTATATTCTGTATCTACAGTGTTATTTATCCTTTGAGCCTTAACTGCACATCAGTGAGAACAATCTTGCATTGCAAAACTTTAACCTGTATAGGAATACCATCAAAAATTGGTGGCGTTAACACAATATTCTAACTGCTCAGCCAAACAGAGCCACTTACTCCTGAGCCAAAGTGGCATCTGCCTGCGTCTGTATGCTCCAGCCTTATTTTTTGAAGTTCTGCTCTCAGCAATTAAGTTAAGATACTGTATCTGTGATGTAGGCTTATCTGAATGTGGATGTTCTTGTATTTTATCGGAACAGCAAAAAAAAAAACTAACTCCTGGTGCTGGGTTTTATATAAAAGTGTTGCCTTTTTAAATAGATCGTGGTTAATTATAGCTGATGTAGCTTCCTTTTACGTGCTGGAGCGCATTCGTGCAGCAAGCCTGAATTCAGACAAGCTGACCTTTTGTGTTTGAATGTTGGTAGAGGAGGGAAGAAAGAAGGAGATCAGGATTTCTTTTTACCGGCTTTTGGTTTCACATTTAACACATTTGTGCCAATGTTTCTGTTTGGTTTTAAGTGACTCAAATAGACGGTGTAACCTGTCCATTTTCCATTCCTGTCATCCTTTTTTTTTTTTTTTTTTTTTTTTCTTTTTTCTCTCCAGACTCCATCTTGTCTGCTCTGCTTCCACTCAGCCGACATTCCAGAGTTCCCAGTAAAAGTGACTCACAGTTCAACTTTAAATTCAATTTTAGCTTTAATTCTGTTAAAATTCGAGGGTGTGCGGGACAGATTGTGACTCACGCAGGCACCCTGCTGCTTGCATAAGGTCATGTATGTCCTCCTTTATGAAACCCAGTGAGAGTAATGTTATTAGAGATGATAGGCCCTGTGTCTTATTGCCACTGCTGGTTATGCTCTGTTACCAGCTGCACTTTTATATCACACCAGTCAGTATTGGTTGTGCTTTTGAAATGCCTTATTTTTTTTTTTTTCTGCTTAAGCGCTGTAAACAAGGGTATATTTGTGTTCCTGTTGTGTTTAATGCTTTCTGTTGGAGCAGTCTATTAAGCTTGTTAATAATCAAAGTAAGTCTGTCCATAATATTTCAGCCTTCTGCATATTTATTTTGTAGCAATCTTTGGAAGACTGCTAAGTCAGACGTGTCTTAGGAGTTCAGTGACAATCAGACTCTGAAAGGCTGCAGAACAACCCGAGTGCCTTTAGCAGTGCTGCTTTAAATTTACAGGGTAGTGTCATTTTTCTACTGTGTTCTCCGCCTCACTCGTATTCTGAAGCAATGCGTACTTTTAAACTTCAATCAGTTCTCGGTGTGGTATGGTAACAATTCCCGACTCCTAACAACTCCCCTGATTTCTTACTCAAGTTCATTAAATCATTTGACAGTCACTCCAGGCTCTGTACACTCAACAAACGTGCTACAAGTGCACACAACTGATCACACTGGTGCATTGCTGTTTAACAGACATGTTTTGGCCCATCTGAGATTCACTGGGAACTCCCTGCCTTCCCCACGCAGGCCATTGAGCCTAGCGTCATGACTGTTGGCAAATAAAAACTCTTCCTGCATTCGCCTGACAGTTTCACATCCACATGGTAACTTTGTGTACTTTAGGTATTGCTCACTTTTAGGCAGTATTTGTTAAAGAATGTGTAAGTATTTATGAACAGATCCTGTATGCTATTAAACTGAGGATAAAACATGCGTTTGCTGTCCAGAGTTTTATGTATAACTTCCTGCTAATTAGTATTTTAATAATAGTTTATTTTAACAGTCTTGAGAGATGTGATTTTTATAATGTGCAGTGTTGTTGAGACAGGTTTTGATTGCATTCTGGTATCTTGTAAAAGCTTTAATTTGTTGTCTTGTTTTAGATTTTATAATACTGTTACAGAGCTCTGTGATGAATATGAAACGGATGGGCAGTGGTCTATAACCATACATGTATCTGTCACATCATTTTAATGTTCCTCGTTCCCACAGATTAAAGTTGTCTTGGTTTGTCCAGATCTGTTAGCATATTCATTTTACCTTCATGCAGAACTAAGTCAACATGCCAGATAGTCTTGTGAGCTTGTGAGAATCAAGCTGTCTTGCAAGTTAGCTGCACAACAAACAATTGAAATGTCAAGGCCAGTATGCCCTTTCTCTTTTTTAAACTCAGCTATTTACAATTTAACCTAACCTGAAAAAAACAGTTATTTGATCATTCATTTGATCCACTGCCCCATTACTGAGTTTCACCATATCCTTTCTCTTCCATGGCAAATCCACTTATGGCTGCACTTGCATATGTGTGTGTGTGTGTGCGATCTACTGGAAGGATTTAGGTGTGTAAATGTGCTCAAATATTTCCACAGTCAAGGCCTGTGAGAGGAATGTCGAGCTGTTAAGCATTCCGCTTCTGAACAGAGACAAACCCTTTACAATGCTCGCAAAAGCAAAGGTAAGACAGAGTGTATGTGTGTCTCTCACAGCAAATAGGTAGTTTCCACATGAGGATGTGAAGGTTAAAAAAAAAAGTGTCAAAGAGGCAGAGGGTAATAGGAGTCAAACCAGAGGGAGGGCGGTGCAGAAACCTGTGTAACATGATAGCTACCATCCTTCAGCCAATTATGTCCTTCCTTCTGTCTTTCTCCTTCACTTACTTTTTTTTCATCTAATTGATTTTCGCTGACTCCGCCATCTCCTATTACAAGGTGCCAGTGCTGTAATGCCATCGATTCACTTGTTCTAATTATAGATGCCATCCTGTAAACTGTAATTCATCTAAACAGATGCTGGCAGGCCCTCCCTGCTGTTCTCTCCTTTGCTTGTCTTTGAACAGCTGACTGTATCCTAGAGAGCAACAAAAATGAATGCAATCATTAGAAGAATGGCTACATTAAAATATATTAAACAGTCCACTGAAAGTTAATCTATCCATCTATTCTCTTCTGCTTATCCTGTTCAGGGTCACAGGAGGGCAGGAGCCTATCCCAGCTGTCATAGGGGGAGAGGCAGGGTACACCCTGTACAGGTCGCCAGCCTGTCGCAGGGTTAATACAGAGAGACAGACAACCATTCAGAGTCACATTCACACCTATCGGCAATTTAGAATCAACAATTAACCTAACTCCGCTAACTGCATGCCTTTGGACTGTGGGAGAAAATTGAAGCACCTGGAGGAAACCCACACAGACATGGGGTGAACATGCAAACTCCACACAGAAAGCCCTGGGCCAGGGTGGATTTGTTGTTCTACCTGTGAAGCAGCAGTACTAACCACCATGCCACTGTGCTGCCCTGAAAGTTGTTAATCAGAGATTAAAATACTAATATATGCTTTTTTTTTCAGATCATAAAACTGAGCCATTCACAGGTGAATTTTCTCGTACATAGCAGAATTCATGGTTCCATCAATTATGGCAAATTGTCCAGGTCCTGAAACCAAGAAGCAGCCCCAGACATCACACTACCACCCCATGTCTGACTGTTAGTATGATGATCTTTTTATGAAATGCTGTTTATGAAATGCAGGACTCAAACCTTCCACAAAGTTTAGCTTTTGTCTCGTCAGTACACAGAATAGTTTACCAAAGGTCTCTGGGATCATCAAGATGTTTTTTGGTAAATGTAAGATGAGCCTTTGTGTTCCTTTTGGTCAGCAGTCGTTTTCAACTGCGAACTTTGCCATGGATGCCATTTTTGCCGAGTCTCTTTCTTATTGTTGAATCATGAACTCGGATCTTAACTGAGGCAAGTGAGGCCTGCAGTTCTTTAGATGTTCTGGGTTCTTTTGTGACCTCCAGGATGATCCATTGATGCACTCTTGGAGTAATTTTGGTCGGCCGGCCACTCCTGGAAAGTTCACCACCGTTCCAAGTTTTCTCCATTTGTGGATAATGGCTCTCACTGTGGTTCACTGGAGTCCCAAAGCCTTAAAAACAGCTTTGTAACATTTTCCACACTCATAGATGTCAGTGACTTTGTCTTAATATCATGACATGATGTGTTTGTCGTTGTGACAAATATGCCAAAAAAAAAAGAAAATCAGGAAGAGGACAAATCCTTATTCACAGCACTGTAGGTCTGAGCCTTGACATTATTCTCATCTCATTTCCCATGTGGCCTTTAGCAGAGCAAAGTTATACTTTAGAGTGTAACTGCTTTATTTTAGGACAGTAATGCTTCCTGTTGTTTTGTGTTACTTCACTGCAGTCACAGTTTCTCTCCTCTAAGCCTC
This sequence comes from Archocentrus centrarchus, assembly GCF_007364275.1. Classification (NCBI taxonomy): domain Eukaryota; kingdom Metazoa; phylum Chordata; class Actinopteri; order Cichliformes; family Cichlidae; genus Archocentrus; species Archocentrus centrarchus. Next base: position 18,244,447 of record NC_044360.1, read on the forward strand.
AGTCCAGGTGCAAAACAACTTCCTGTGTTTAAAAAAAGTCCCAAGTCCTCAATCGAGCAGTTTCATACCACCTTCAAATGAAAGTTAAACCTTAATATTTTAGTTTTCAACCAATTAAAAATAGTTTCAATATGCCCTGTGTCACATGAGTGAGGAGATATCTGCTTGAATGGCCTTTTCAAAAAAAAAAAAAAAAAAAAAAGACCATAATCATGATCACAAGACACACTAGTCATCCACCATAAGAATTCACAATGCTAATCAAGGGGTCTGTGTAATCTGTGTTTGTGAACAGAGTTCAGAGAGTCAGACAGTTGACTGTGTAATCTCAGTGACTGAGCTCAGTGATTCAGCTGCAACATAAAGACCAATAAAAACAGCTTTCAGAAATATTCACAACCCTTTAATCACATTTGAGCAGAACAGTGTAAAGTGCTACGTAGCAAAAGATGAAACAGTATTAGTGATGGGAAATCCGGCTCTTTTCAGAGAGCCGGCTCTGTAGTCTCGTCTCTCGAAGAAGAGCTGGCTCTTTCAGCTCCCAAATGGCTACTTAGATTTTAATTTTTTTTTAAAAAGTGTAAAATGAATTACTAATGTAAAAACATACATTGGGCCTATATCAAACATTTCTTTATATATTCAACATATAATAGAGTGCTCCAAATACAAATTATAAAACAAAAGATTGGAAATCAGAAAAAACAAGGGCCTTTGAGGAGTTGATCCTGTTTCTCCTGCCTGATGACCTGCCATGTTTTGTTCTTCTAATTACACTGAGGGGTGAACAATTCGTATACAGTATACCTATGTAGGTTGTTTCTGCAGCCTGCTGATATTAAATTTTAAATTTGCAGTCTACACTCTATCAGAATAATCCTTTAACGCCAGGCGATCGCTGATGAATCGCGGGTTTCCTGACCTTACAAAGCGCGAACAGCTGATTAAGACATAGTGTCTCACCGCAGAGTCAGCTGGTCCAAAGAACTTGATCAGCTGGCTTTTCACCTTAACTCCGCGACCATTCGTGCTATCGAAAAAAATTCAAACGGTTCCTGAAAGCTCAAAAATTACACTTCACAGTCATGTAGTGGTATGGTATTTGTGACCGGAAGTCTGCAAACGCCGGCACTTTTGAAGTACATCTCGTTCGACATGTTTGGAGGTATAAGGTTAAAATGTTTCCAGTCTTTGCTACGCTTTCCGTTGTTGTGCCAAAAAGTGATCGTCTGCCAGAAAGTGATTTTTGATGTTTCTATGTGCTTTTATGTGTAATGTATTTGCTCATATTGGTGAATAGAGTGTAGTCGATAGGATTTATGAAGGGCTTAGATATAAAATGAAGAAATGACCTGTTTTTCAAGTATGTTTATGACTCTGCATTATTGCACGTACATTATAATAAATCCAGTCATCTTTGGTCACTTAAAATATCTTTATAGAGTGTAATGTCATATTTGTTCTGATTTCTGCTGCCCTCTTGGCCACATATCTCTTTAAAAATCTGACCAATTGCAGTTTTTACCCTGATAAATAAAGAATATATAAAAGTCGCTGCCAAAAACTGATTGCAGCTTCTACCTTGTGACAGAAATTTTGTTTCTTACTCAAAATGACTTGATATCATTCACGAGAGATATGTTTGACATATTTTTCACAGATTATAGGTCAGCAAGTCATTTACAACAGTTTAAATATGGACAATCACTTTCTGGCAATCACTTTCTGGCAGACGATCACTTTTTGGCACAACACCGGATCGTTCGCGACCGACCCATCACTAAACAGTATAGATTACAAAAATAATCAACCAATCAGTCACAACGGTCAAAAATAAGTGCACAGCAACCTATCGGTGAATAATTGTAACAGAAACCGATGCAAGTTTTACAGGGACAAAAGCTGCATCTTCCAAAGTGTACTTATTTATTGATTCCTGATTTTAATTTCCAACATTAATGCAAATATAATCAAGAATTCAGTTTGAAATCGTTAGACAAACAGTGCAGTTGCATTCTTTGAGAAAACTACGCACAGCATTTATGCAAATATATAAATGAAAATCACACAATATATCAGCAGCTCTGTTCACACATGGGATGTATATAAAATATTTATAAAAACCTGAGAAACGTGTAAAACTATAAATGAAATACGGGACTCTGAATTTATTTTTTTTAAAGACGTCCCTTCAGTTTCCCTTTTGTCCTGAGTCACGTTAAGAAGCGGTTCGTCACCTATGAAGCATTATTGTACGTACCCTATAGTGAAAACTGGATCTTTGAAAGTGTGGAACCTTTTTCAGTCTGAGTGACAATATGCCACATCTGTGCAGGAGTGCATGTGTTTCAATATTGTTAAGCTTTTGTGTCTTCAGTGCTTTAAAGCATCTTCTCAGGGCTGCTTCATCTGTGCTCGCGGGATGTGGTTCATCATTATGTGGTTTCTGGAAAGAGACACGAACAGCGGTCAAAGTCAAAGACACACAACCGCTGTCAAATTGATCTGTCGTGTCGTTTTAGCTGGCGCATTGTTGTAGCTTTTTTGTGCTGCTTACTCATAGGAATCCGATTCCTTCATTCGTCTGTAGTACTTGGCCAGCTTGATTGTAAAGATGATGCTGGGGATGAAGAAAATTATGCACCAGCCCAGACTGAACCAGAACGCATTCTGGAGAGAGAACAGATTACTAAAGACCATTTCTCTAACTAGCCGCTACTCTCCGGGGCATCTTTTGTCAAAATTAAATCAGTTAGGTGGATCTACCAACATATGATCCTCACCAGAGATTCCACCATGTGTGTGCAGAGGATGACGCCGGCAGAGTCTAAAGCTCCTGCCACAGCCCCGCAGCGGCCCACCTGCTGCGTGATCTGAGGAAAGATCACACACAGCTTAATACCAGTAGAAAAAGTAAGCTCAGGCATTTATTTCAGCAAGTGCAGACAAAGATTTGAATGGACTTTACTGTGAAATTAGCCCAGTCAGCGTAAGCAGTGACGTAACGCAGCTGACAGTCCAAAAACCTTCTGCTTTCCTAGGGTTGAGAGAGGGGGGAAAACAATGGGGTGAATTCCACACATTTTCTCCCTTCTTTACACTGGTAGGTCATGAGGAATCAGTGGAATGCCAAACCATCTCAGCAAATGAAATCCTTGCAAAATCCTCTGAAGCGGACCATATATAACCTCAGCAGCATTACAATTTGACATGTGTATACAGTGTATTTCATACCCAGAGTCAGTTTAAAGTGCTTAACATAATACATGAAATAATTAAAGGTTAAGTCTGGTGATACTCCGCATATGTCTTATTACTGTATTATTTTACAAATAACATGGGCACTGATTTACAGCCAGCCTTGGATGTGGATGTGTGGCTGTGGAATTAACAAGCACATTGCTTCCACTACAAGCAGCACATCAATAATACAGTAAGTAAGCCACTGCACCTCCCCCTTGCTCCCAATAGCTAAATAGCTGACCGACCACATGCGGCACTTTTTCTTCCAACTCATGTGACTCGTGCCTCTACTCACAGTCTTTACAATCTCTGTTGAATTTGTGTTGAGAAAGTCTTGTGCTGTTTTCATGTTGTTCAGCACCTCCCCTGCTGTACCCTGAAAGAGCCAGAAAAGAAAGGGTGAGCCCCAGGAAAAGAAGAAGAAGGAGGAGGAGGAGGAGAATGATCTCTGTTTTTGACAGCTCCAGGTGTACTCACACTGATTCTTTTTGCAGTGGTTTGAAGGCTCCAGATTGTTGAATTCACATTTTTCTACAGGAAGAATCAGTGGATTTCTTTTTTAAATTCAGATAACCAACAAATAAAAAGGATGAAACAACTCCCAGAATAAAGAGATCAGGATAGACACCAGGAAAGTTAGAGCTTACCAGCTGTGGCTTGATATTTGTATCTATGTCAGCCTGGATCTTCCTCAGATCATCAGACTCCTTTCTGAGTTGTTGTGCAATATCAGGAGACTAGAAACAGGCCGGTAGTTGGTTGGTTAGCACATAAAATAAACTCACAATGGTTTGTAGTGGAGTAAAGAATAAAAAAGTCTAAAAGGTTGCACTCACTTGCGAATTAGCTAAACTATCAAGGTTATCCGCTGTTGTATTCAGATTGATGCTGGAAATGGTGTTTAGCTGAGAGAGAGATAAGTAATAAGTGCCGGATCACATCTGCATGTTACAGCTGCACACGTTTAAAGGCAGCTGATCTACGCAAAAAAACCTACCTGCTGCATGATAGCAGTGGAGTCAAAATCTTTAGCTTTGGTGGAGATGTTTGCCAGTTGCTTTTGACTTTCGGGGCTCATAAGTGTGACCAAAGCCAGGTTGATATTTGTGTTGTCAAAGTCCTGTTGGATCTGCTTTGTGTACTATGGGTGACCAGGAAGGAAGTGAGAGAAGAAAACAAATGTTGTATTTGATCGTTTTGATCTGGTCAGTGTAAGAAACCAGTCTGGTACGTTTAAGTCACATAGGGTTGTTTAGTTTAGTTTGAAAGGGTAAGAGGAGGCTCACTTTGGACACATTTAGCAGATCTCCAAGGTTTATGATCTCAGACAAGTGGAGTGTTGTCCACAGAGGCTGGTTGTTTTCACAGGATCTGTTAAAAAAAGAAAAAAAAAATAGCATGAAGTGTAACTTATTTAGTATAGTTCCTAATCAGAATTAAAGTTTTATAGACACACAGGACAAATAATCCAAACCCAGAGGCAGAAATATTTTAATTTCTTTTCCTGGATCGGCAGCTATGTTTCTGGCACCAGGCTAAATGTGCAGTACTGCCATTATTTTTTGGACAAAGATGTTTTTTGGGGGGTTTTTTTGCCTCTGTATGCCGCTACTGTGGATTTTAAATCAAACAATCAATATGTGATTGAATTTCAGACTTTCAGCTTTAATTTGAAGGTTTTTACAAAAAAAAAAATTGTGCATTTACAGTTTTATAAATTATGTCCATTTTAATACATAGTTTCCCATTTTCAGTTGTAGTGGTACTGTGACTTGTTTAGAACACATTCAGTAACATTAGTGTCACTGACTCAATATAATGAGGCTCTTTCTTGTTCTGTAATTTAATAGTAAAAATGTCAGTTTCAGCTGAGGTTTTCAAATCTCATTCTGGCCTGGTGATAATAAAAGAAGCCTTATTATTATTATTATTGAAAATTTTTGTTCATTTATCCGTACATCCCAAAGTTTTTCTTAAGGTCCACAGTTTGCAGCTTTTACTGACTCTATGGAAATCTATGAAAAAATAACCTATTGAGTTTAAACAATCTCACATTAGCATACCTATAGATCTCAGAGATACTGATGTTGGTTTTCAGTCCCAAAGATTGGCCAATTTGCAACTCTGGAATTAAGCCCTGAGTATCAATTAACTGTGGACAGAAGAGAGAGAAAAAAATCAACAGGATAAGTGGTTGCCATCTCAGTGTTCGTGTATGTGCAGGTACATGTGTGACTGTATATCACTACCTGCAGCAGCTGGCCATTGCTCCAGGGTCGACAGACCAGTGTGTAAACGTTTCCACCCACCAAGAATAGCACCAGGACTGCGATCATGAACAACCAGGAAAAGAGGAAGCTGAAACCGGCACCCCTGCAAACGCATCCAGGTCAAAGAAGAAGCAGGTTGGTGAACCTATTTAATGTTTTCCTTCTGGGGGTGTAACCAACATTCAAACCCAATACTCACATCATGAGAAAGATGCCTCCACAGTCTGCTGTAGAAGAGCGCTTCGCAGGGTCTCCTTTTGGTTTCAGACCCAGAGGGCCCAGGATCAAACCCAGAATATTGCACACCACCACCAGGAGGACCACACAGCACACAGTCACACACACACACCATCTGAAGAAGTAGGCACATGTGATGACTGTATTGTGGGTATTTCTGCCATCAATTGTGCCAGTTTGCATTTCCAAGGCTCTTACCTGATATACTCTGCTTTCTTGAGCTCTGGCAAGAAACTGTCGATTGCTGTTTGTGCACTCTTCAATGTCACAGACACATCGCTCAGAGCCGATAAAGAGAGGCCGTTGGTGACCTGGGAGCTGATCTGTGTTTTTATGTTATTCAGCTGGTTGATGCTGCCTAATAAAAACACTCAAGCTCAGAAACATCCACACAAACACATACTGCACATCTGTTTAGAAAATGAAGTCAGTTCAGGAAGGTTGTGACAACATCTGCAGCATTTACTTACTTTCAACCACATTCTTGGTTTTGTTGGTCACGCTCACGGGGATGCTGTTGAAATAGTCCTCCGCCTGAATTATTATGTAAATAGTTTATTTAAATATATTTTTGATATTTCTCCATTATATTAAAAAAATGTCTTTCTTTCAGTGGAAAAGTAGCTTTGTTGCTGTTAGTCACAGATCTCATGTAACACACATTTAATACACTTTACGTCAAAGCCTGAGGGTGAACATTACAGTCTCAGTGAAGTCGGAATCCATTCTTTATATTTAATGGCATCATCTTATATACATATATATATATATACACATATATACATATATATATATATATATATATATATATATATATATATATATATATATATATATATATATATATATATATATATATATATATATATATGTATATACAGTGGCTTGCAAAAGTATTCAGCCCCTTTTCTCTGAGTGCAACCAATTGCATTCAGAAGTTGCCTGATGACTGCTAATGACTAAAAAGAGTCCACCTGTGTGTAATCTAATCCATTTACAGCTGCTCTGTGATGGCCTCAGAGATTGGTTAAGAGAATATTGGGGAGTAAACAGCATCATGAAGTCCAAAGAACACACCAGACAGGTCAGGAATAAGGTTGTGGAGAAGTTTAAAGCAGGCTTAGGCTATAAAAAGATTTCCCAAGCTCTGAACATCTCACGGAGCACTGTTCAATCCATTATCCGGAAATGGAAAGAGTATGGCACAACTGTAAACCTACCAAGACAAGGCCGTCCACCTAAACTTACAGGATGAACAAGGAGAGCACTGATCAGAGATGCAGCCAAGAGACCCATGATGACTCTGGACCAAAATAATCAAGCTGAGCTGTGCAGAGATCCACAGCTCAGGTGGCGGAATCTGTCCACAGGACAACTATTAGTCGTGCACTGCACAAATGTGGTCTTTATGGAAGAATGGCAAGAAGAAAGCCATTGTTAAAAGAAAAGCATAAAAAGTCCCATTTGCAGTTTGCCAGAAGCCATGTTGGGGACACAGCAAACATGTGGAACAAGGTGCTTTGATCAGATGAGTCCAAAATTGAACATTTTGGCCAAAATGCAAAACACTATATATATGTATGTATATATGTTTTTAGTTTGTTTGTTTTTTTTATCTTGTAACTGCACTTTTCCAATTTTGTTCAATTTGTTGTTATTTGTCTTTAAGTCTTGTCTTTTGTTGTGTGAAAAGTAACTCAGGTGAACTGAACACAGCAGCAAAGCTTTGGGAATCATGAGTTCCAGAGTTCAGCGCTGACCTCATACCATCGTATGTGAAGGGCCTTTTATCCTGTTTCACCATTTCAAGATTCCCCCATGATCCTTCAAAGACCAGCAAGTGCCTGTTTCTGTGAGAACCCAGGCAAATATGCTGGGAACACTGATACTTCTCATGACAGTGTCAAGGTCCCCCCTGAACCGTCTCCACTGTCCCATAAAAAGTACCCACAGACATGGCACATACAGTTTCAGTGTTTCAAGAGTCCCTAAATCCACCAGTTCCTTTCATTTGACCCACACTGGAGGATCAAAAATCCATCTAATAGATATGGGTCAAATTTGACCCCGAGCAACCTAAATGTTCAAAAGTTTGTAGCACCTGTACAACAGTATAAAAATTTTAAATAGATGTCATCATATTGCAGGCTAAAATAATGACACTTAAGGCATGTAACAGTACATAAGGGTGAATCTGTCCTCTTGGGCTCTTCCAATAAGATGACAAATTTCTTTCTGCAGATGTTGCTCACCTTATTGACTTGGGATTGGAGATTAGCTCGCATGGCTTCATCCACTGCAGACTGAAAATCATTCAAGCCGCCAGTCTATAGAGAACAACGAGACAACAAACCAGGCAACCTGTGTTATCAGCAACCACATATCAACGTCAAAGTAACACAAGGTGGCAGCAAACTGCAGCAAAACAAAAGGGTTTTTTTTTTTTATCTCAAATGAGAGAACAGTCTATATGAGTCAGGTAGAAAAGTGCACCACACTGTCTCAGCCAGCATCAAACAGTGTTTGCTTAAATGGTTCTTCCTGGTTGTTCCTGATAATAAAACCCACAGTCAGGGCTTCTTTGTTTGTAAAACAGTAATGGTTGACTCATCTTTTGTACCAGTGATATTCAGGACCTTCTTGTTTTATTTGACTTTGTCATCAAGCTATTTGAAGAACCAATTCATCTATTCAAAAAGAAACACAAAAGCAAGAATGACCAATCATGGTCTATACTTACATTAATAGTGGTATCCACTGTTAGAGTCTGTAGCATTTGAAGATGCATGGAACACCCAGTGCAGTTTGGATTGGATAAAGTCTGATTGATGCGACTTTTCACAGAGGCAACGTTGGCCTGGACGCGGTCTGCGCTGGACTGCAGCTGGTCCAAAGACGAGTTTAATTTCTTCAGTTGAAAGCTGGTGTTTACAATATCTGCACATGTGAATCAAATAGACAAATATTACTCTGCGTGTACGTTTATTAACTAGGTATGATATTCATCTATGACGTTTTTCCCACTACCTTCCTTTGAATATTAAGCATAAGAAGCTGAAATGAATGGGAAATTCTCATAAGAACCGAGACAATGAACAACAGCAACATTTGTTCAGGAAGATATTACCCAACCACGTCTTTCAATCCTCTACTAAGCCTGCTCTCTGTGACCTTTGGAGTGGACGTCCTCTGGTAAGAAGTGTGTCAATATATGATTCAGCCAAAATTTACCTTTGCTCCCCATGGAGCAAAGGTAAATCCTTAAAAAAACACAATACTCTAGCCTGGCAGATTAATATACTAAGATTAAGTAGCTAATAAATAAACATATCAAGGGCCCCTTTATCTTGTTTAAATCCACTGCCTCCAAGTTGATGTCCTGGAAATGTTTTTAACAGGAAGAGTCTGATTAAAAATGAGCCGCTGAGAACAGGAATTTCCACAGCTTAGGTTTCAGCTTTCCAGGACAACCTCTCACCACTGTTGCTTGTTGAAAACTACAATGGAGATTTTTTTTTTTTTTTTGATGCTATCAATGAACTACAAAGGTTTCTAACACAGAAGACACAAATCTGACTGTAGAACTCTCCAGACACTATTATACTCTAATAACAGTGTGACAAATATAATTATTTACTAGTTTTGCGGCTTTTAAAGTGTCAGCAGATGCCCAACATTAAAGAGTCCATGTGAAGGGTAGGAGTAGTACAGTGTGTGCTTTTAACCTGTAGCCTCTGAGTCTAAAAAGTGATGCCAATGGAGCCAATGAGGAAGTGCTTTAAGTCAGAATTCTGATGGGCAGTGCTTCTGGCTTTGAAAGGAAGTCAAATTGTATAAAAGGTTAAGAGAAAACCACTCAATTTCCCTATTTCTAGTAAAGTCTCATATAACTCTCGTATAATAGCTGATATTTTTGTGTGTTTTATCCCATTTAGAGTTGATGGGACAGATTTTTTTTTTTAAAAGAGGCAGGGTATGCTTTTGGGTGTGGTCACATCTGCTTTAAAACGACAGCCTGTAAACCAATGCTGCACTGTACTCTTTGGATGTGTCTGTTTGTTTTTCTTATGTTCTTTTTGTAATTAAGTAACTAAAAAGTTTTTAAAAATCTGTAAAGGTTGCAAAAAAAATAGTACATTAAAGAAGACATGGTGAAAGACATTTACAGTAAATTATATGCTTGCCTTGTGAGGAGGAACTAGCCTGGGGTATGCAAATCTAACAGATATGCGCACAAGCCTTTACACGATCACACTGATACAGGACAGAGCATGCAGGTAGATCATACCTTGATCCAGAAGTTTAACTGAGTACAACGCTCTTTGCAGGGTTTCATTGAACTGCCTCTGGATCATTGATCCCAGCTGATTTCCAATATCTAAAACATAAAGAAGAATCCATTTTAAAATGGTTAAACATGTGGCCAGGGTGTAAAACACATTGCAACAGTGAGTTTGAACAATAGCTGTTCCTCTGTCGTTACAGTATTAGTTCCTTCTTCTTACTTTGTAGGTTGTTGGTAACCTGCCCCACGGTTTTGTAGCTGCCATTCACAACATACGTAACTTGCTGGAAACAGAGTAAAAACACAACAGTTTCAAAGCATGTAGATAACATATTGGGTAAAATACAGCAAACAAAGATTACACGAGCTAATCACACATAGCAGTTTTGTGAGGAAAGACCAACGAACAGCCCCCTTGTTCTTCCAACCTTTCCCATCTCTCTTGCTTGAGATAAGTATATTGACACTGTGGAATACAGAGCTGGTGTTTATTCAGTGGACTGACTTCAAAATTGATGTCTGTTTGCATCTCACACAAAATCTGCAGACTGATTGCGCTTAATGTGAATAATCCTTAACAGGAACTAACAAGAGTATTTATGGTTTCAACATTCAAACTTTTAAAGAATAAAGGTCAAGAGCATTTAGTCAAACAGTACCAATAAATGCTGCCAAACTGAAGTCATGGACAATTTGACCTCTGTATATTTTCATATTTTGGTAAGAAATTTTCTCTTGCCTCAGGCACAGCGGTGATAAAGGTCTGGATGTTTTGAATACTTTTATTCAGCCCCATTGGACTTCTGTCCACGCTCATGTCAAGGTCTTCGTTACTTTTGAACATGCAGATGTTCCCAGCACTGCAAAACACAAACCGACACGAACACAATTAAATTTGTGTCATAAACATATTGTTGATATGAGAGAGAGATGCAGTGAGCCGTGCACATTCAAGCTGTCTGCTAATTTCAGATAACACATCATCATTATGCTGGTCAAAACCTCCCAAGAGCAGCCTACACACACTCACAGGATAATGATCGTGGTGGCGAACGCACACCAGTAGAGCGTTCTCCTGCGGCAGTGAATGGAGGATGTCTGCTTCTGGTACAGCTTCCCACCACAGTTGCCACAGCAGCGACAGCAGGCCAGGAACAAACCAATTATGGGCATCAGAACGATGTACAGAATCCCGATGGCTATACACACCAGGAATCCCACCTCACTCACCAGGAGCTGAACACGTAACACACCCACACACACACACACACACACACACACACACACACACACACACACACACACAAATGACATGTATTAGAGTTAAGATGTCACAAATACCAATTTCAAAGTCAGGATGGCAGAACAGCAGCAGATCTTTGTGGTCAGGTGTGATGTCAAACATGATGTGAAACATCACTAAACTGCAGTTCTGCTTTACTGTGGTGGCAGTCCATAATCAGAGTGGGTGAAAGAGCTTTGGTACATTGAGTGCACAGGGACAAAACACAAAGCAATGCTTTGAAAGAGTCTCAGAAAACCATGAGAGCTCTAATGAGGGTTTGTTCTTTTTTATTATTATTAACACAAAGTTCCCATATACAATATAACATGTAAAAATCATGTACATTCACTTACTTCTTTGATGAGTGTCTGATCTGACAGCACTTGGCTGGGATTTTTGGTTATATTGACCATCAAACCTGGGAAGAAATGGAGGAGAAACTTTTATTTTCTTTTGTCCTAGTCATCCATGTAATTTGTACAAAGGACTGGCTTAAAGGACAATATGTCCTTTGCTCTTTACAAACATTTCTTCTTTCACCATTGTAAAAATGGAAACCTGACACCTTGCATCTTGTGGTAACCAGGAAGCCAGGACTGCTTTCAGGAAACATTAGATTTTTATACACACACACACACACACACACTTATAATACAAAGCCTTTCTTTTAATATCTCACTAGGTCAAAAGCAGGCACAGGTAACTGTTGTCCAGGTGACTAGATGGCAGCTTGTGATAAATGTTATAAATACTTCAATTTTTGGAATTAATTTGAATTGTTAGCACTTTTATAACCACAGGCTTAATGGTTTGTCATTGAGATAGAACCATATCAAGCTTTTTTATCCTTATCATAAGAGTATATATTTTTAAATGAAGCCCTGTTTGGTCAAACTCTGGCAACCTCAGTTAAGATGGAAAAATCAGAGGTCTCTTTATGTATCACTGAAGTGGTTATTGTTTAAAATTTATCCAGTATTCCATAAACCATATCCAATACTAATACTGACAATCCCTGCTTTTAAATTTAATCTGAACTGGTCAAAGGTTGCTGGGAAGGCTTTTTTATCCATTGTCTTCTTTTCATAAATCAATACTAAATAGGAATTATTACACAGGTTTATGGAGCAATTGGAACAGACAACAGATGTGACACAAGTCTGAACCAGGGTATGGGACCCCTACAAAAAACAGAGCACACAAAGGTTAAATATTGACTCCACAAAATGCAAGAATGGCCATTAACTTATTACTGATTAACCAATTCCATCAACTTATTGTATTGATTCTTTGTATCACAGAGCAGGAGTGCAAGCTAATACTGTCACGCCTTTAATGTGGAGGGAAATTTTTAATCATGCAGAACATGAAAGCCGAAATATTTGATTGTGATTTGAATAGTTCCTGCCTGCTCTGTGTGGTTCTAGCCAGACATCTGGCCATGCAGAACAACGCAGTAAGGGTTACACTGACCTGTAGGAAAGGAGCTGGGCTGCACAGTATAGAGAAAGGACTGGACCAGGGCTGCCATAAAGCCCATATTTGTATTGTTTTGGTCTGTGTCCGAGTACTGAGGCTGGGTAAGGTTCTGTATGGCCGCATCTTCTTTGCAAGCAGTCTGTGACAGGACGGGGTGGGCCAGGCTGAACACCAGCAGCATCACTCCCACTACACCTCTGAATCCTCCAGCACTGCCGTGCCACCTCCAGGCCCACATGTTCTCACATAAACCCATGTTTGCAGGCAAAAGCAGTGGGGAAAGGCGGTTCCACAGAGAACAATCAACTCATGGTGCAAACTCTTTCTCAACGCATCTGAAAAACAACACAATGAAAGTGATTACCATGGTACATCCACACAAGGCAGAACAATTAGAGAAGGAAGAAGAGACTCAGAAACCCACAGACTGAGTCATGCAGAAAAAAAGACAGCATCACAGTTAGAGCCCGGCAATTGGGTGGGGGGGCAGTGCTCACATTTTGCAGAAGAAACACAACAATGGCATTTTGTAAAAGGAAAACTTGAATGTTAAGCCTGATAATATACTCTGATGAGAACAGTGCCCTTTAGACTTCTGTTTTATACTACACCTACATGGGGACTTCCAGTTGTGATGTAAAAGGTGTGCTGACCTTCATAATTACAGGAAAGGTTGCAAAAAATTATATGATTGATGCTTTCACAGAATGGGCCAGAGGTATGTTTATAGTGTAAATACATAAACAAGCTTCGTACTTGTATATGACTCACATACCTGTATCCCCACTGTTTATCCGAAACCACGTTTGTCTTTCATAACAGGAGACAGCAAAATGAGCAAAGAGTTTGTGTGAAACTCATTCACATGCTTCTTCCATTTTCTTGTTCTGTAGTATGTGAGTCCCAGCGGTTCGTTGTGAGTTTCGCAATACTAACCAAACTCACAACATACTGCTGATATTTACTTTACACACTGAGACTCAGCTGGAGACAGCTCATACATGTCCTCCAGATCTAAACATCAGCTGAGGTAAGAATGTGAATGGGAGGGTGAGTAAAGTGAGGTCAAAGTGAAATGAGGAAAAATCAAAAGTAACCAAAACATAAAGGGAAGCAGAAGACTAGAGAGATAATTCAGCTGATGTAATTCAGAAAACGTACCTTTCTTGGCTTGAGAGTTGAATGGATGGTTGCGCTGCTCTACCATCTACCGAATCAGTGAGAAGCCTGTGACTCTACAGTCCCACAAAAGAAATCTGATATGCTCCACACTTGCTGTCAAGTGGACTGTGTGATGACTTGCAGAGAACTGCCACTGAGACATGAGGGGGAGAGAAAATGGATGGAAGGAGGGAGAAAGGGAGGGTCCTAAAGAGCGTAGCACACAGAAACAGGGGAAGGAAGGGGAAGGAGGAGCCATAAAAAGTAAACAAAAAAAGGTTTTACGCAAATAGTGTTCAAATTTGTGGCATGGTTTTACTTACTGGATTGGTGGGAAATACACAATCAAAATAAAACTATATTCAAGAACATGTATTGAAACATGTATTGAAAAGTCATTTTTGATCATCCAGTCACTCCCAAGCGAATCAGTTCACATCTGAAATGTGAACTGCAAGGTGTGGTTTTGATGTACACAGGGACACAGCCCAAATATGCAGGAGAAGATTGAAAGCACACAACTGGGAAGAGAGAGAGAAACAAACTAAAGACTGCCAAGAAATTCTTAAAAATATTTCAACATCCTAGCATATTCTTGGCAGCAGCTGCGAAATGATTGCAACCATTGTCAAAAGCAATGATATACTGTGCAGCTGGTGCAAGTCAAGACGCTGTGTTTTTTGTACAGACTGAACTTAACATGAAACCAAACTTAGCACATTAAGTAAGGAAATTTGTGTTCGGTTGATTGAGGTCTGAAGAATCAAGACATACAATTGGGCCGCTTGGTTACACACTGCTGTGGGATGGCATCCCATTCTTTAACTAGCTATCATCCAATTCAATAAATGACACAAAACAAGAGTCTGTTGCAGAATAATCTGTTTGGCATTGGCAGAGAAGATTTGGCAAGTTTTTCATGGGAGCAGCCCACAGATCAGTTCTGCTGCTCAACCCCCCAAAAGCACTTTCTGTACAAATGTGGCATGTTTTAGGGGGAAATAGACAGGCTTTCAAATTGCCAAGAAGCACTGCTACAACAATATCTGACCATAAAACAAATTTCCTTCCTTTTTGTGCAAAGTTTACTTTCAGAAGAACAACCACACCGGGACAAGAAGGAAGTGCCATTACATACAGGTAGAGTCCCCACTCTGTTACTGTTGATCTTTCTGTATGAGGTCTAGTTTGTGAACCTTATTTACATTTGCAATGTAAATGTAATATGTAAAATGTAATATTTCCCATTCTGACTAACAAAGTGTGTAAAGTGAAAACATTTTGTAAAACAGGAATAAAATTCCCTAATGGAAGCAGAGCTGTCCTGCAGCGTTTCTTATCAGGTAAACAGTCATCAACAGTCATTTGCTGATCACGCATAGGTGATTCACCTTAATCCAAGGTTTTGGGTTATGTGCCACACATAGTGTAGTGCTTTCACTTGGTGATTAGGTTTAATGATTGTGTGCCCTTGAGATAACAACGTATGTCATTTAACTCTCTGTCAAACATGCAAAAGATGCCTGAGTGAGCAACCTAACAAAATAAGTATCTTTCCCTTAAGGCAACACTAGTGTTTCATCCTGTTCATTATGATAGTGCTCATGATCCTTGTGACTTTGTAAACATAGTGATGATTCACTGACTGAAGAACTTTTTGTTAGTTCAGGCTAAAGTGCTACAAAACTGTATTGTACTTTGATAAATGGAATACAAAAATGAACTTGTGTGAATCAATTATCATAGCCAGAATGTAAGTTATTTTGAAAATGATAGATGATATAAATCACTCCAGGAAATGCAGATTGGGTAGTTTGGTATTTATAAATTCATAACATGTGCTGCAGTATCTTGTTCATATTCCAATTCACTCTTTGTCTCAGCCCTTCCACAAATTGCCACCTTATTGTGGTGGAGGGGTTTGTGTCCCATTGATCCCAGGGGCTATGTTGCCCAGGGGCTTTTGCCCCCTGGTGGGGTCTCCCAAGGCAAATTGGTCCTGGGTGAGGGGCCAGACGAAAAGCAATTCAGATGACACTTATGGAAAAAGACCAAGGGAAAGGTTTACCCTGCCAGGGATAGGGTTACCCGAGACCCACCTTGGAGAGAGGCCTGTGGGGGGTGCTCAAGGGAGAGTGCCTGGTTGCCAGGCTTTAGCCAGAGGAAAGATGGGCCTGCCCTCATGTAGGCCCGCCATGCCATAGGGGCCGGTTGCAGTGTGAGCCGGGCCAAGGGCGGAGGCCCTGGTGGCCCAATCCCTGACTATCGAGACTGACTTTTGGGACACTAAACGTCACCTCTCTGGTGAGGAAGGAGCCTGAGCTAATACGTGAGGTTGAGATAAAAGAGAGATAAAAGCTAGATATAGTCAGGTTCGCCTCTACGCACAGCCTGGGCTCTGGAGCCAACCGTCTGGAAAGGGGCTGGACTCTGTTCCAGTCTGGAGTTGCGCTCGGTGAGATATCAGTGGGTATTCCTGTATCCCCTTGGCTTGCTGCCTGTACATCAGAGTTTTCACCGATGGATGAGAGGGTTGTTTCCCTGCACCTTTGGGCCAGGGAACAGGTCCTGTCTGTCTGTTTACATTTATGCACTGAATGACAGTTCAGAGTACCCAGCGTTCTTGGAGTTGCTGGTTGGGGTGCTTACAGGTGCTTCATCTGGTGACTCCGTCGTCCTACTGGGAGACATCAATGCAGTGGACAGTAGCAGTGAGACCTGGAAGGGCGTGGCTTGGTGTAATGGGCGTCCTGATCTGAACCAGATTGATGTTGTCTCTTGGGGCTGTCTTGGTTGACACACTTCTGCAACGTGGCATGAAGATCTGGGGTGGTGCAACTGGCCTGGCAGACTGGGAGGGTGGTCCCCATCTTCAAGAAGGGGGACTGGAGGGTAGGTTCCAACTATTGTGGGATCACGCTCCTCAGCCTCCCCAGCAAGGTCTATGCCAGGGTGCTGGAAAATAGAGTTCATCCATTAGTCGAACCTCAGATTCAGGAGGAACAATGCGCTTTTCATCCTGGTCATGTAACACTGAGCAAGCTCTTTATCCTCTCAAGGATATTTGAGTGTGTGTGGGAATTTGTCCATCCAGGCTGCCCTTTGTCACATTTGGAATTTTACCCTGTCTCCCTCCCCTCACCCCCAACTGGTCGTGGTAGATGGCTGCCCCTCCCTGAGCCTGGTTCTGCCGGAGGCTTCTTCCTGTTAAGGAAGGTGTTTGTCCTGCATTTGGGTCTTTTCCTGCCTGTCTCACCACCCGCCATGACACTTACAGAGCAAGTCCCACCAGGTGATGCGAAGCAGAGAGCTGAGACTAATGCAGGAGGCCCCCCACCACCCAAACAACAAAAGCTGGACTTCAGTGCAAAACCAGGTAGTGGGGGAGAGCTGAAGAAGTTGGTTGGACAAAATCAAAATCAAAATGACTTGACATCATTCATGAGAGATATGTTTCACATATGTTTCACAGATTATAGGTCAACAAGTTATTTACAGCCGTTTAAATACAGGCAATCATTTTTTGACAAATACCAGAAATAGCTTTTTGGCAGACACCTGCTGCTGTTGAATGTAACTAATAAAGTAACCTGTAATCTAACTTAGTTACCTCTAAAATTAAGTAATCAGTAAAGTAACTAAGTTACTTTTTAAAGGAGTAATCAGATTACTTTTTCAAAGTAGCTATGCAGCTATGTCATCACTGGTAGCCAAGCGGTGAAAGGCTTCCACGTTAGTAGCCTCAAAATCTCATCTCTGCTTTTTGAAGATGATGTGGTTCTTTTGGCTTCATCAGATTGAAGCCTGCAGGTTCTAGCTGAGTGTGAAGCACCAGGTATGAGAACTAGTACCTGTAAGTCTGAGGCCATGTTCCTCAGCCGGAAAAGGTGGAGTTCCCACTCCGGGTCAGGGACAAGTTGTTCATGAGCGAGGGGAGCCGAAGAATGACAGATAAGGCATCCCTAATAAGAAATCCCTTTATCGGTCCCACAATGGGGAAATTTCAATAAGAAAGTATAAAAAGATAAAAATAAATAAGAAAATATAAAAAACAAAAACAAAAAACAGGAGGTAGGGTATAAAGAATGATAAAAAAAAAAAATCTGATAAAAACTGTATACACTATGCACAGTATAGACAATATGACCAGTGTAAATGATATGTACATAGTAGACACAAAAAGTAGACACTTTTAGGTCTGTGAGCAGTGCTGGTTAAAGAGTCTCACTGCTGCAGGCAGGAAGGACCTGTGAACTGGGACCTCTCAAACATTTGGGGTCCAACAGTCTGTCACTGATGGAGCTTCTCAAGGCTCAAGACAGTTTGCGGCTGCAGCTGCAGTGATGCGGACGCTGCTCTGATCCATTGTGGTGAAGAAAGTTACTTAGGTCAAATTTATTTATTTCCTCCTTATCCATTTTTTTTTGTGTTTTTTTTTTTTTAATATTAAAGGCAGTTGGTCCATACCTTCACATGCATGTGAAAGTATGGAGATATCTACGAGACAGGGCAGTCAACTTTATAACCAAATTCAAATAACACAATCCTGGAGAGTGAGTGACCTGAGGAATGGAGAAGAAGTGGACTGGTACTTATTTTCAAGAACAAGAATGATGTGCAGAGCTGTAGTAACTACAGACGTTGATGAGGCATACCATGAAGCTGTGGGAAACGGGTGCTGAAACTAGGTTAAGAAGAGAGGTGATGATCAGCGAGCAGCAGTATGGCTTCATGCTGAGAACGGTCAGAGGAAGTTGCACTGTGTGTGGCTCTAGAGAAAGCATGCGAAGAGAGGAACTGTAGTACTGAACGAGGAAGTCAAGAGTGGCAGAAAAATGTGAGTGTGGTGCAGGAAATTTATGAGGACAGCAAAACAGTGGTGAGGTGTATGGGATTCTGAGCCCCTTGTTGTTTGCAGTGGTGGATAGGCTGAGTCCCCGTGGACTGTGATGTTTACAGATAACATTGTGATCTGCAGTGAGAGCAGGAAGCAGGTGGAGAGGCTGGAGAAAAGAGGCATGAATGTCAGTAGAAGCAAGACAGAATACATGTGTGTGAATGAGAGAGACAGGTGTAACAGTGAGGCTACAAGGAGTAGAGGTAGTGACGATGAATGAGATTAAATATCTGGAGTCAATCCTCCAAAGCAACGGGCAGTAGAGGTGAAGGAGAGTGCACGCAGGCTGGAGTGGGGGACGATGAGAGTCAGGGGTGATTTGTGACAGAAGGTTAGCAGCAAGAGTGAAAGGGAAAGTTTACAAGATGTATGGTTTGGAGACCATGGTCCTAACAAAAAGCCAGGAGGCGGAGCTGAAGATGCTGGAATTTTCATTGGGAATGATCAGAACGGGCAGAATTAGAAACGAGTATATCAGAGGAACAGTTCAGGTCGAGTGGTTTGGAAACAGTGCAGAGATGTTTGGACATGTGCAGAGGAGGGATACTGGACAAAGGATGTTAAAGATGGAGCTACCAGGCAGGAAGAAAAGAGGAAGACATCACAGAAGATTCAATGATGTAGTGAAGGAGGACATGCAGAAGGCTGGTGTGACAGAGGATGCTAGGGAAAGGGTGAGATGGAAGCATATGATCCGCTGTGGAGACCCCTAAAGGCAGCAGCTGAATTAAGTGTGACTCTCGTATATACACCTGTTTGTAACAAGAACAGCCAGCGATCGTTTTCCACTGGGAATCACCAACAATAAAGACAATAAATACAACCAAGTTTTTTTCCGTGAAAATTCATCTTTATTGATACCATACATGAATTATCAATGACAGAAACCTGGCAAAAAATATATATATAAAATCACCCCTATGATGAGACGCTACAGGAGCCAGCTATGGGTACATTTCCATTTCATCTCCGTCTCATACACTCTTATATTTCCCTAAGAGAAAACACAGGGTGTTAAGCTGCGCCTAGGTTCAACTCTGCCCGCTGAACTGATACACCACAAAAGTAGACTAGGGGTGCTGGAAACAATGAATAAGGATTTCAACACAAAAGCCTGCAGCCTAGTGTAGATTTACAGGTGGCTTTTGAGCCAAAGATGGAGGAATTTCTGACAGGCTGCTCACTCTTGTGCTCTGAGAGACCCCTGCTGGATGAGTCTACAAATTAACAAACAGCTGTTAGCTGGCATTTGGGTGATGCTGTTAGGCAACCCCCCCCCCATTTCTCTGCAAACCCTGACACAGCAGCTTTACGACTCTTTTCCCCCCCAGGGTAAGATCTAATGTCAGTGGTCAACTTTTATTTATTTTTTCTCTCATATTAAAATTTGTCTGAAAAACAGCCACCAAAAAGCCTAAAAACAAAAGCATAAATATATAATTAAAGGTTTTGGTCAATCCTTTTAAATTTCAATAAAGGCCGCACCATTGTGGCACATCTCCAGCATCTAAGGAACTTGAGGCATACAAACGGAGGTCAACATTTTCTCTCAATGTTGCCATTTATTAGTTTTCAAATACATCTGACACTTCCACAATATCAATGGCATTTAAATTTCTCCTCAATAATACTGAACCAACAGAACGGCCTCGGAACTTTATCTCAAAAAACACAACAGAATGACCTCTATTGGCATTAACTGACTCAGCAGCCCCACAAATTCCTCCATATATCATCATGAATATTGTACAGGTGGGTTCAACCTAAACAGAACATCAGTACATAGAAAAATAAATACAGTTTGCTAAAATGAGGGCAAAAATTCTTTTTATCAGTGATTGTACCATTAAAAATCACGTTTAAAAAAAAAAAAAAAAAAAAAGTATTTAAGAGGCTTTTCATCTCTTTACATTAGATTGAGTATCTCATAGTTCTAGGGAGGAATACATAGAATAACTTTTACAGAAATTGCTACCTAAAAATATACAAGCACAGACACAAACATGAGGAGTAAAGCCCAACAAATGATTCATTATATAACATAAAACAGCGCCGTTTAAACAGTATAAGAATCTTTACATGTAGCTCCTTGGTCTGCAGCTTTCTTAATTGTACTTAAAAACATTTCTGGGAAGCTTAAGTTAATACAAAAGTCTTTCTTATTTTACAACCCCATCAAAACTTGTTTTTAAAATATTTTTGAGTAGCAAATTTGATTTCTGTAATTATATTCTTTGAATAGAGGACCCTCCCCCCCAATATAGAGATCTGAAGACAAAGCAAACAGTTCTGCAATGATAAGACAACAGATGTGAACCAGGTGCTTGATGGCAATTTAGCTGGGGAAACTGGTTTCCAGTATGCTTTTCAGATCTCACAATTAAACACTGGCCCTGTTGTCCCCAGCCTGTTTTAGCACTGAAGCCAAAGGGCTTGATGATAGCGGGATGCCTGAGACAGATGGAGGACATATCAAGGATAGACTTACATGAAAGTTATTACCATCACAATAAGAATGATCTAACAGCAAATATTTCTACATTAATATACTGCAGGTTTCAGATGTTTACAGTTCTTACATTAGCAATAATAGAAAAGAAAAAAATACACCGTCAATTCATAAGAAAAATAGATTGCCGTTAATAGTGGAAAACAGTGCAAAGAATATTTTGGGGTGTTTTTTTTTTTTTGTTTGCTTGCTTGTCTGTTTATTTTAAGAAATTGTTTACAAAAAAAAAGTTTAAAAAAAAAAAAAAAATCAAAATAAGTCTAAACCATTGAAAATAAAAACACACTTCTGTTAGCGTCTGGTGATCTGGTCCAGACACGCTGCATACCACCTCTCCAGTACCTTAATGTTTTATGCTGAAGGTGTAAGGTGGCTGTGTTAGTGTGTGCACTGGTTGTGGGTGTGGGTGTGGGCATGTGTCTGTCAGTGTTTGTGTGTGTGTGTTTAAGATTTAGCGTAGTGGTTCTCAACTCCGGTCCTCAAGCTCCGGCACTGTACAGGTTTTTGTTCCAACCAGGTCCTACAAAAACAAATAATTGAGTTTTTAAAAACCGAACGTTGAATTTTGATACTAAGAGTGCACACAGTTTTCTGCAGCCTGCAAAAGCATAGGTTAAATAAAAGCTAAGCATTTCTTCCCTGTGACATGAGCACAACAGAAACAGCGAGGTGCGTCAAGGCCGAGGAGAACGCACACCTGAGAGACCCGAGGTTGGAACAAGAACCCGCTGACATGGGCGCCGCTGCGAGCACTCGGACAACAGGACGTGCCAACTTTGGCTCAAATGCTGTGGTGAGCGATCATAGGGGAGTAAACACACATGCACGCACGTCGCCACTCTGCCAGAATCACCACACCTTTAAGAGGACTGGCTGGAGCCGAGCAGACTAGGGCCAAGGCTGAGCACCACTGACCATGTGCAACAATGTGAGGGCGCTAGAGTGGCTGAACTGCCCTTCATGTGCCAGCAATAAGCTCAATAAGTCCATCTATTTCACCACCGACTCTGCTTTTAACATAACAAAAACAAACAGAAATTAAGTGAACAAAAGTGCTCAAGGCCGCCCTCCCTGACCCCTCTTGCTAGCATGTTGGCTCAGGTGGATCCCAGTAGTTTTTTGTTTTGTTTTTTTTTTGGAAAAAGGGGGTTGGCTTGGACCCCCTTTGTCTACTGGGACGACTGGGAGTTGTCATTCTTGCTCTCCTGACTGGAGGGTGCCTTGTTGTTCCAGGGCGAGTGTGCCCCCAGTGCAGGTGAGCTGTTGAAACTGTCCTCATCCTCCAGGCCATTCGCCCCATCGTACTGCGTGTTCTCCAGCCGCGTGATCAGACGCTCGTCCTCGTCACCAAACTCCCCTCCCATCAGAGTGGGCTCTCCCACCATCATCACATCCTAAAGGGGACAGCAAGGGCCGGTACAAATTATCCCCATAATACAGGGGGGTGCGCGGAATGACTGGCTGCACGCATGGGTTACTAACCCTGAACTCAACTCTGTTGTAGTTGTTTAATTTTTTGGCCTAGGTGCAATCTGACTGGGTTCAATTCCAGCTTTAAATTTATTTTTGCTTTATGAAATGCATTATCCTGGAAATCATCTAAGCTTTGGGGACCAAGGGAACCCAAGTATTAAAAGCTTTCCATATTAATGTCCTCTCATTCTGAACCCAATCACAATAGGACAACGTACGTTCAGGTCATCTACCCAGACATTTAAGTTGTCCATGTGGCCCTGACCCCCCCCATTCCAAGAACCAGGGTCGAGAAGCCCTCACTACTGGCCAGAAGTGGGCATCCCTGATCCTTGAGTGCTGCATCACGGGGGTTTTCATTCCACCTCGGGTCTCGTTCGCTCAGTCAAGCAACCAAGTAAGCAAAGACAGCAGTGCTGTGTGAAATCATGTGCTCTGATAGACTCAGTGGTAAGTCTAAGACTGGGTTAATACAGCAGATTTAGAGTGGAAGCCTAACTGTCCCACTGGAAATCAGAGCAAGGTCAACCCTACCCCATGGCCCAAAAATATATTAAGCAGAGACGGAGGCCAGTTGCACCTCCTCTATATGATAAACCCTTCAACCTGTGGCCCTAGAGGACCAGGGACTGCCCATTACTGGTTTACATGGGGGAATCTAATATCTACATCTACTCATCCTTTATAAATTATAAAAATCAACCCCTAATCCCCCCACACACACTTACTGAACCCATATACCTTCCTGAACTATCTCCACCCTAACCTGCTATTACAACTAATCCTAAAACACACTAGCAACCCCAACGTCCTCCCAATATACACCCACAAATAATGTTCTGACCTCTGCCTTTCTTTCCAACCCTTCCACCATTATTTTCCAATGCCTTGCTCAGCTGAAGTTTGGAGGTGCAGCTAGAAGTCAAGTAGATGTAATGCTTACAGGTACCTGGCTGGAGAGTGAAAAGCTGTTGGCTGGACTCTTCTTTTTGCTGTTGCTGTTGTTATTGTTGCCTCCGCCAGAGCTCACGGTGCTCCCGCCGGACACCTTCCTTTTCCGCCGCTTGTTTGGAGCTTGTCTGGCGGGCTCAGCTACAAGCACAGAAAGACATGTTTCATACAAATCTCTATAAATCTGTGGTTTCTAGGTCATTTACAGATAAACTGTCATGCAGCTGCAGCTGGATTTGACTATGGGTGCTTCAGAGTTGAGCAAACTTAAAGGCAACTATCATAAATGCCACTGGCTATTTCAAAGGCATTACCTGGAGGTGCTACCATTCTTTGCCACTTTTGGAAGAGGCAAGTCTTCAGGCAGTCTCTCGGGCTCAAACTATAGGTTTTATGCCTAGACATCAACTCTTGCATGGGTTCCAATATCACACATAGCTTAAGGGAAAATAAAGAGAGATGCCAAAGCGGCATGATGGATGTTAACAGATTGTAATAAACATAACCGAGCTTAAATAATTCAAAATCATAAGGAAATTTGCTTACACGGAGGTAGTTGAGCGTGGAGTTGGACAGCCCACATCTGGTGATATTTTTAGCCAGCTGATCGAGCATCTGGGGATCCTGGATTAAAAACGTGTAATGAATAATTGCATGCACTGTGTATAAATCTGAGTATTAAAGAGTGGCTCGTTTACACTGGAACTCACATGCATAGCCAAAATGCTCCTTGGTAGGACCTCTCTGTGTTGCCTGATGCTGAAGTGCCACGTCTTGATCCTCATCATGTCATCAAACATAAACTCTAGGTACAGGCGGCCCTCAACACAAATCTAAATCAAAAAGGAGAGATCATGGGTTACCGGGTTAACAAAGGGTGGAGGTACAAATATGTGTATGTACATACAAGTCATATTACCTGTGTAAACATAGGTTTGCCATTCTGGGTCACCATGGTGCACTGGTCACAATCAAGAGACACAAAGTTACTATGGAAGGACTCCTTTGGATGCTTCAAAACATAGAAGAGCTCAGTGGCACCCCCCTCAAAGATACTTCTGAAGTACCGAGGAATCAACGTTCTGCCAATGGCTGCAGACAAAATGTGTCAAAGTTAAACTTGAAGAACCAAGAGAGCAGAAAGGGTGTACATAAAAACAGAAATTTGAAGATGACATATGCATCATGTTCAGTGAACTACAAAGACAAAACAAATTTATGGACTAAAAAAGTAGAAACTGGCA
Source organism: Archocentrus centrarchus (assembly GCF_007364275.1). NCBI lineage: Eukaryota > Metazoa > Chordata > Actinopteri > Cichliformes > Cichlidae > Archocentrus > Archocentrus centrarchus. Next base: position 18,269,481 of record NC_044360.1, read on the forward strand.
ACACTCGAGCAGCAGGAAGTTATTTAAAAACATATTTCTTACTGTATCGTTTGGGACCATCTTCCAGGCAGAAAGTAATGGTGAGCATAGCATCGTCTTCAAAAAACTCTGTGGTGAAGGCATCCCACCAGAGATTGTCACAGTCCTGAAAGCAGAAGAAGCATTTCTCAGTTTTTGATTACTCAAAGTCTACAATGACATGTTAAAAATAGTTCATGTTCAACAGGAAGAGTAGGTGCCGTTTGAAAAAGAGAAGTAAGGAAGTTGTATAACATAATAAACAATATCCTGAATATAATAAAAGTGCTCAAAATCAAGAACTTGACATTTGTGTATCCGTACCACTCCTATAACCTTTCTGCTCTTAGGACAATAGAATGAAAGATTTCACTGTAAGCCTTGCAACAGACTGGTGACCTGTCCAGGGTGTACCCTGCCTTTCACCCTACAACAGCTGGGATAGGCTCCCACAATTCAGACTTTCCTGAACATGAAACTCAATTGCAGTAATTCTTCCAGTTGTAGATTAGTGTGCAAATATTTCCTGTAGTGTTCAAATAGTCTCACAAAAAGAATAACTCATAATGGCTACTCCGTTGCCCATTTAGGCATAGAAACAGTTGGCACTCCAATTAGGTTTTAGCCAGGTTTATCAAATAATCCTATTAGAGTCTCAATGTAATTTAAGTCTGAGTTCTCTGACTTAATTATCCATATAATCCCGAACATGGTTACCTACACATAAACAGCTGTTGGGAGGGAAATCTAAAAACAGGGCAACAGTAAGTAAGTTACAGGAACTACAGGACGTACTCCTGTGGGCCTTTATCACATTTCCTGCTCGGAAAGAAAACACGGATTCTGTGTTTTTGTAAAATAACAGTTTGGTGTTGGGTTGCATTTGTGCTCCGTGTAAAAGAAAAAGATTCTCACCTCTGTCCAGTTCTGTAATCTTTTGTTCAGCTCATATATCCGGTAATCTGTCTGGTTCCCATACGGTGTGGGTCTCCTGAAACAGAAAATGGGGATATTCAATACCCTGCAGTCGGAGCTTCTGCACCTGTAGTGCAAACAAATGCAATAATCCAAGAGCAGCTTTGAACTAAAGCCAACTAAATGCAAGAGAAATATTTAAACAGAAATGGAAAGAAAAAAAAAGTATATGCACTATATAAAGGACTTCTGACCTAGAACAGAACAAAATTACACGTTAATTATTTAAGCTCACCCCATTCCAGGCTCCATGTATGAGGGGGGGTACATGGGTGTAGGCCTAGGACAAAAAAAAAATACAATAAATAAGATTTTAATAGACTACACCAAGCATGTGTGCCTATAATAATATGATGCAAACAGATTGTATTTCATAACCTCTAAATTTTTTTTTTTTTTTTTATCTAAAACCATCTTCTATTTTCAAGTAAACATATGTACATCAAGAAAACAAATTTTATAATCAATACATGAGGCTTGAAGGAAGTCAAAAGATAGACATCAAAAGAATAACAAATGGCATAATTTACTGGCTGAATGAATTCACAAATTTCCCTTGAGAGTACAACCCAGACCTACCCCACATCTCTGTCCAGCATAGCGCCTGGGTGGAAGGGGGGAAAGCTGCCGCCGTTGGGGGGCTCCTTAGGAGAGTACAGCTTGAATGACTTTGACGAACAGCCTGCACACAACCCCAGAGCAGCACAGGAGGAGGAGGAGGAGAAAGGAGGTGGAAGAGGAGGAGGGGGGAAAAGAGCAGAGAATTAAAGGAGATTTAGATTACTTTGGATTTAGCTCATTCAAATCATAGCATCATCTAAGTAATCTAATGTTGGATGATTTTGTTGAGATTCGTTCAAATAAAAGCACGCTGCCAAAACAATTTCCTGCTGCTCTCATTATCTAATGCACCTTCAATCTGCTAAATGGACAAGAAAACAAATGATTTGGGGGAGGAGGGAGGGAGACAGTGATATTTATTAGCCTGCAGACATCCGAGAATACAATCTGCGAAATGAGTGGAGCCCAGAAAAGGTCCACTGGCACATTTTTTTTGTATTTTTTTGTGCCACCTGTACCATTACCGGCAACCCTCTTCTCAGCATACGGTCCCACGTGAACCTAAACCATGCCTCTCTGCACTGTGCGTTAGTCTCCCCCTCTTGCTGCCTGTTCTAAACCCATCCCCCCACTCCCTACACTGGCTGTTGTTAACCCCTGTCTGCCCAGTTAACACATTCATGCTCAAACAATCTGGGAGTGCTGAGAAAATATCGACTCAAGAAGACCCCACACAAACAGCAGCTTCACGTCTGAGGTCTCAAAAATATTTAAGATCCAGGCAGGCCGTGACCGATAGAGATGCTGGAGAAAAACAACCCCTGGAAATTTGAGTCAGACTGGACAACCACAACCCGACTCCAGTTCCACAACTTTTTTAACACAGTGTGTGTGTGTGTGTGTGTGTGTGTGTAGGGGGGGGGGGGGGGGGGGGGGGGGGGGGGGGGGGGACATGAGGAATTTAAAGTATGTTTTGATAAGCAGATATTAGCAACATTTAAATAACAGCAAAACCCATTTGTACCTGCTTGCTTAACAATGTCTGCACTGCCTGTAAATGTTGTATTCCCAACAGGCACCTGCATAATGTTAATTTGACCTACAATTTATGCACAACGGTCGGTCACTGTCTGCTTGGCATAGGAAAGGGGGACTGTACATAATTAAAACCAGCAGGGGGAGAAATGTGGCCTCCCAGCACCATCTATGCTAATGCAGCCCAAAACCACAGAGGGATGTAAATCTAATATTTTCACGACTTTTTGTGAACTGATGAAGAGCTCTGCAGGCGGGCCAATTCTAAAATGGTGGTGGTTAAAGTCAAATTAGAGAAAAGCATGAGTTGTCCTCTTTAAGCAGACTCTACTACAACTCCTCCATTTATTTTCACCCTTTTCTTTCTTGCTTCTATTTACCCAAAAGAGTCATCTTCAGGTCATCTTCTCCTCCCCACTAGTACGAGGGTGATCTCGCTCAAGGCCACCCAACAATGGTTCTCTACATATTACCTCTGACCTATACACCCACCCCCAACAACTCCAGCCATTAGCTCCAGACTGCATTCAATCCCATATGATAAGCCTTTGTTCAATTTGATGGTGATCCCACAGCTTTGTGGAAAACATAACGTCCAGTGTAACAAATCACCTCTCCACTGTAAAATATAACGCTCCTTTGATCACAACCCTTGGTGTGAAAATAGAGGCAGCTACTGTGAAGGTTTCTGGTTTTTCCATTACATTATGCAAAAATATTTTTAAAACAAAGCCTCATTGTGCAAAAAAAAAAAAAAAAAAAAAAAAAAAAAAAATGCTGACACACAGAGAATCCTCACCTCTAACAAACACACATACACACACTAATAAGAGATCCAGTGAGCACCATTAAACACATCTACAAAAACCTGCAGGTCATTGGATGCTTATGTATGTAAACACTGGCAACTACTAACACATAACGAGAAGACAGGATGCGAGAAACCCCTGAGGTTAAAGGATGTCTGGCAAATGACTCCAGTCTTTAAGCATTCTTTAACAGAGCAACTCGATTAAGTGAGAGATCACGATGCATATTTAACTGCTCTAACAAAGCTTAACTTAATTTGACTTTGATGCAGTTTTAGTCCGCCCAAATTGCTAAATGCAAACAATAGAGCTGCATTCAGAGGATGGCCAACAGCCAATAAAACATCCAAAGCTATGTGCAAAGACTCCTAACATACTTGCACACCTCACTGGTGTTACCTCATTGCTCCGTGTATTTCCATGAATGTGCAGTATACATGTAAAAATGCGCGAGCATCCACTTTAACAGCACGGGCCAGGCGTAAACTGAACCACAGGGCCGCGTTCATTAACATTAACCGTTTGCAGAAAAGGGATGCCATTGCTAAGCTATTAACCTACTTGCTAAATATCACCGCCCTCCGCTTTGAATTCCCTGTGCCTGTTTACGACAAGTTTCAGCGGTTTTTTGTGAACTCGCGATCCTGATAACCTGGTATAGCAGTGCGACTGAGTTACCTGCAGAGAAACGTCCGCCTAAACGCGGTGTTACTCAACACCTCGGGTCGGTGTTTCTAGCCAGCTAGCCTCGCTGCTAGCCGGAGCTGCTGGATGGTGAAAGCTCCAGCGGCGACCGCTGATAATGTGCTCCTGTGGTCCTAAACCAAACAGCAAACGATGGGAAAAGAAACACTCCAGCTCCTTCCCTGAATCTGATGAATTTGCAATTCCTGGTTATATGTTTTAAATGTCATTTGTCTGGAGGACTGTGTTCTACTACTACCGGACCCTTTGTTCCTGCCAGCCGAGACACGAACAAACAAAGGCCCCGCCTTCCTCCAGGCTCCTCCGCCCATCCCTACACACAGACCGGGACAAAAATCAGGCCTCCCTCCCTAACAGGGGCCCCCAATTTGTCCCAGCCAGGACCCATCAGTGGACCAGTGGCCCCCAGTGTGGTACAAGGTGGGTCCCCATTGCGAGGAACAACCGTCTCACTTAATCTTATTCCACAGTCTGACAGCATCTTAGGTTTTTCTGTTTCTGTGCCAGCTCTTCTCTGAAGTTTAGTGGGTATGAATAATATTTGGGTCAGCAGAGTTTAGGAGGCTAAAGTAGTCATTTCTTCTTCTTTCACTGCCTCAATTAAATATCCATCTGCACTTTATGACTTGTGATAAATACAGTAGTTAAAGTGTCAAAGTCTATAATAGTATTGTAATAGGATGCTACACAAATCTGTCAGTGGAGAATAGGAGTGAAACACACTGAAACCTGACGCCCACATGCAGGTCTAGCTTTTTGTCCAAGTTTTTAATAAATGTAATGCACCTCAAATATTTAATCATAACGCACAGCAATTAGTGAGAAATCTGGGGCAATATGTACAAGCAAAATTTTAAGAGTCTTATTACTTAACGTGTTATAAAATCACATCATAATGTTTGCATTTTTTTTAACCTTATTTGAACATTTTTAATCTAAAAAGTATAAAAAGTTACACAGACCCTCATTACTGCTCAGCACATTTTTATAAAGACATGAGTAAAAGCTGGATTTCAGATTTCATGATTAGGTATCTGCAATAAAATATGTCTTTTTCCTACTTTAACTGTGGCTCAAAGTGACAGGATTATATCCTTTGAAGCAGTAGTGTCTGAGATGATTTCTTCCCAACTTTCCATACAGAGAGTCCGACCATTCGTGAAAGCTTTGTGTGAGGGCACTGAAACCTAAGTCAGACATAATGATCACTCATGAGGAATGAGTAGTCCTTTTAGAGTATGTCGTAAAAGTAATATTGTGTTAGCAGTGCTGGAACCACTCAAACTAGTGGCCATTCAATTCTGCAAAATCCTAAAACCCTCAACCTTTATTCTTTTCATGGAGTGCGACTCAAACGTCTTGGTTATACTGTTAAATCACCACTTTTAATTTAAGCTTTCTAAAGGCCTATTAAAAGTGTTTGACTCAGCTGATGGCTCAAATCTTTTCCACCACAGCTCCGGGCCTGTCATGTGGGCTAATCTGTAGCCTCACTTTTAATCAATAACCACTCTAATGTTTACAAGCAATATATTTGAGGGCTACAGAACCATTTGTGGTCTCAAAGTGCATTTTAAGCTCATTTGTTTAGGCTTTCACTTGAGCTGCCAGTCAGTTAGTTGAATTTCTACAAGCCGGGAGTGCAGCTGAGGGAAGTGAAGCTATGGTTTTTATTGATACGGTAAACACATCTGACCCACACCAGTTTCCCTTAGCGCACACACCCTATGTCAGATATAGAACAAAGATATGTAAAACTGTATGCAAAACAGCAGGCACCATTGTACACATGTTTCAGAAAAGGATGCACCGCCTGTGGTCTGATCTCAAGTGTTACTTTAGAGGTTTTGGCAAAAGACTAAAGCTGTTAGTCGTAACGAATGCCGATTTTAGGATCTCTTGTTGAACACAGTAATAGTTGGCTGGGGTATCACTCCTTGGGCAAGTCAGTTTTGATAGATTTGCACAGAGGTGGAAAAGGACAGCATCTCCCTCTGCTGGCAAATGTTGATAAAATTATATATACACACACATACATACATACATATACATACACACACACACCTCATGCTTCAAAATAGAATGACATGAGAAAACAGAATTTACTTTCCTGGAGTTTATATAGTTTGTATACATTTTATACTATTTTAATGTTTATTAGCTTTTTCTACAACTATAGCAATCAGTTTGTACATGCTTAACTGTGCTTATATAAATATTCTATTATCAGTGACATACATGTGCTTATGCACAAAATCCATTAAAGTGTGGATTTCATGGCAATATGTATTATTGCATGCAGGCCTCCGGAAGCATTTTCATTCTGAGAACTGAAACCTCTTTAATCTGTATTCAGTAAGAGTCACATTTAGCACATATATTCACAGAGTACCTGGCAGGCAGTGATAACATTAAAGGCAGCATTGCACAGGAACTAAGTCCTATTTTAGTCTCAGAAAAGGTGATTTTGAACTACAGAGGTAGTCATGTACAAATACTGACATACTTCCAAACCTTTGACTGGTACTGTATATCCCTATCTCAAAAAACACCATAAACCACCTAATTTATGCAGAGTGGGGCCAACTAGCATTGTTTCACTATTATGAAAAAAAATAATGTGGCCTCCAGCAGAGAATATATGCATTTCATTTTTATTTATTTATTGGTTGTTATTTAAATTCTAGCATGGTTAGGCAAAACTATACTAGGAAAAACTGACCTTGATAAGCAAATTAGGTCATCACACACTAGCCACATATAAATATGCCTCAAAAACATTTTCCAAGCCCTTCAAATACACTGTGACTTTTAACAAGCCTGCAACAGAAGAGCTTTTAGCAGTATTGAGGAAATCTGAAGAAAGCTGGCGGTGAACAGGATGTTCGGATTCCTGTTGCTGCTTTTTAGACACCACAGTGGAAGAGCAAGCCTGTCAGGGAAACTGTTGTGACACCTGACTGGTAGTGATAGCAACAAGGCAGCAGACAGGCCTAACACAGGCGGCACCCAGAGGATGCTACTGTGGCTTGACGGGAGGAAGTTAAACAGCATGTGTTCAAGATATAGCAAAGGATAACAGAGAGAAAAGGCTTGCGTGAATATCTGTGTGAAGGTTGGCTTTGTGGACACTTGCAAAGGCACAGATCGCTGACCTGCACGCAGACAGAATTAACAAATTCCTTGAAAAGAACAGAGGATTGATGGTGGCAGACAGGACTTGATGCTGTTTAAATTTTAGGTATTAGAAGTGAATTTTTACAGCCTCACTGAGAATTAAATAAAATTCACTGCTGCGATAATGTTATTTAGAGACTAATCATGGAAACGCTCCAAAAAAAAAAAAAAAAAAGCATAAAGGCACAGCACTTAATTGTAATGAAATATGTAAACTTAAAGCGATTCACAACTTCACTCACTTTCTTAGCCAAAATTAGAAGAAGAAAATAAATTATGGCAAAAATCCATTCAACTGTGTCACAATTTCGATATTAGCTTTGATTCGCATAAAACCGATCAGATATAGGGCTTCTCTCTCTCAGCTCACTCGCTCATCTTGACACCAACCTGTACTTTGCACAGGCTGAATAATTCATGATACCTTTAATAAAGAGGGGGGAAAAAAAACAAATCTGGTTGGATTAATAAACCATTCCTGGGCCTTAAATAGTGTTGAGCTCAACTACTTGCACATGCGCAGGTGGCACAAAGATACAGTTTTCAAACACTCCTGCAGTTGTCCTTACAGTTTTCAGGGTAGCTCCCTTTCAGTCTGAGCACAGCTGCCATCACCTTCACTAGCTTGTACATCTCTTACAATTACAGGTATGCTTTGATAGAAAATCATTCCCTCCCCATTTTGATCTCTCCCTATCCTCCCCCTCTTTTCAGCTGTGTGGCACATGCCAGCTTTCTCTTGCCATCCTGTCAGCCTGCAGCAGATGTGACATCACTACAGCTCGTCTCCACTCTGCATCCCCCCCCCCCCCCCCCCCCCCCCCCCCCCCCCCCCCCCAATTTCTCAGACTCCCCCAGCATCTCTGTGTCTCCCACGCATTCCTTCTTTCTCTCTGCCTCTGCACATACAGCCATTTTGATCTAGCAAACAAGATCTGAGAGACTCAGTAGAAAAAAAGAGAGGAGGAAAAGGAAAAAGAAGTAAAGAATTGAGAAGGAAAAGAAAGAGAGGCAGGCTTTCAGTGCAGTGAGATAAAGCTGAGGCAGTCACGTTGTTGTGTAACAGTAATAAAAAAAAAAGAAAAATCCTAGCTGTTTGGCTGCCATCTTGGCTCTGCTTTAAGTCACTTTTCTTCAATCAGAAACCACGTGACTTTCTGCATGAGGTAACGCCACTTTTACTGCAAAAGGCAGTCAGTGAGGGATGAAAGAGTGACAAAAAGGGAGAGAAGGAGAGGGTGAAAGAGGGAAAGGAAGGGGGGAAGAGAGTGAGATGAGGAAGGCAGAAATGGGAGGGAGGGGTTAGAGTGGGATGGGTGAGAGACAGAGAGAGTGGTGAGCAAAGGGGAGCGCATGCTTGAGTGGGTGCATGTGAGAATGGAGGGGGGTATCTTCAGCTCACAGGCAATCTATTTTTACCATTTAGCCTGAACAAAGGATGTGATTGGCTCCACTGTGTTAGGACAAATCTCCTTCACGCAAGGAACAAAGCCTTAAAGAGGTTAATTCACAGCAAAGTCACAACAACAGCAGGATGTCACAGGGTTGTCACTGAGCTAGACAGCCAGGAGAATTCTGTTCTTTTATTGTGGCTTATAGACAGCAAATATGCTTAGTGAAAAATACATCTGTGCAATTCTGACGAGATGAAAGTGAAAATGATGTTAGAGCGAGAGACAATCTGTTTTTACAATGCAGATTCACACAGGAATAATGGGGAGGATCTCCCATTCAGGATCATGCAAGAATGTAAACAAACCAGCCTTCAAATATAATGATTTACAGCACGCACACACACAGGGAGGGAGAGAGAAACAGCAAACCAGCTTGGATCAACATGGCTCTGTGGTTATGTGTGAGATCTACCAGCCTAAACTTGTCCCGGCAGGCTCGTCATGATGGCGCACAAACGAGTGAGCGTACATGCATCCCGTACTGCAAATTTTCCAAGCACGCATGTGTAAGCCTATGTAAACCTGTGACTGGTTAAATGGTGGTACATAACATGCACATGGCAGATCACTCTGGTGGACCGTGTTCTCTGTACATCCTTCAGAAACATGTGGATGTCATTAAAAGTTTCTGCTCCACAGTACGGTCTGTTAGCAGAGGGAGTGAAGGAGGCAGAGTCACTGAAACACAACAGGAGGGAGAGAAGAAGCTAAATAATACAGAAACAAAAACATCTGAGAGGAGAACATTAAGAAGAGGCCTAATATTACTCCATTTGATAGCTGATTGCCCATGAATCAGAGCAGCCCCATTAAAATGATACTGACACCCTAATTCAATCTGCCCTCTCTGAAATCCCTCAAGCAGATGCTACGATTCAATTTCTATTTGATACTCTTTTCCCTTGTGATGCACAGAGCCCGTCCCCTGGCACCGTGAGGCTTTTCACTGTGTGCAACACAACCATCTCTGTAGCCTGCCTGCTCTCAGTGGGATACCTTTAAAGAGAAATTGCTGCAAAGTCAAAAAAAAAGAATCAAACACACCATGACGAGAACAGATTAGACGATGTACTTGATAAAAACTGCCAAAACATTTTGCTTGCCAAAGACTGACATGTGCAGACAGACTCAGACTGTACTAGATTCCCTTTCTCTTCCTCTGATACAGTAGACCAAGAGCCAAGTGTAGATACTGTATACCAGTAACACTCTATACAATGGTTCTAATCCATACTTTATGTAACCTTTAAAGCTCCAGAGAGTAAGTCTTATTTTCAGGAACACATGTAGGAATGCAAAATGCAAAGTCACAATGACAAAAAGCTGTGCAATAGCTAAATGTAGCTTAACTCTAGGCAAGTTTGTTAAGTCTTAAGTACCCTCATTAATAGTTTAAATTCATCAAGGGAACTTTAAACCATTTTGCAGTGAGTAAATTGAAGTAGTTTTGCCTCATTCAGCTCCGACCCCTGGGACACATAAAAATATACATGAAACTAAAAAGTGAGATCTGCCAACTCTTCTACATGTACAAGAGCCCAAATATTTATGAAGCAGACCTATAGTCGGCAGATGAAGCTGAGAAAAAGAGAAACTTATTGATATCTCTGTCTCTGCGTGTGGTAAAACTCAAAGAGCCATTGATCAACTGCACAGCAGGCTAGCGTGACTGAGAGGCTCTGCTGAACAACTCAATCCTAAAGTGTGGTAGCCTCAGTCTATAACCTTGTTTTAGGACATGTGCTGCGAGTGAAGCATGGATTCACCAACACACTGCGTGCCCACACAAACTCACACTCACATAGCTAGCTGCTGGCCCTAGGGGGCTTTGCAGCACTTTTACATAAGTCATCTTTTTGACAGCACCACTGAGCACAGAGACAGATGAGGAAAGAGGTAGAACAGAGGCAGGGAGAGAAGAAGAAGAGAGAGTAGATACTCACCGGGACAAGCACAACCTCCAACAGACATCTTCTCACATGTTGGGCTCTTCTCTAAACGAAACAGCTGCACTCAGTCCACACGCTGCTCGCATGGGCCAACTCTGAGGAAAACAACACAGACAGAGGGGTGGAGAGATAAGAGGGAGTGGTACAAAGCAGGGCATGTACACCACAACTACACTCCTCTCTCTCTGTTAGAGGCAGGAAGTTGGCAGTGGTGCTCTAGCTGCATCATTAATAGGCATATTGCAACACAAGTGGGAGGGAAAATGAGAAAGGAGTGAAATAGGAAGAAAGAGTGTGTGAGACTGAAGTAAGTAATATGGACTGGAGCAAAGGAGCATGTGTGAAATGGAGAATGCAGGAGGGAGGCAATTAGAGCAAAGGAGAGGAAAAAGAGAAACTGCACAAGGTGTGTGTGTGTGTGTGTGTGTGTGTGTGTGTGTGTGTGTGTGTGTGTGGCAATGATGCATCGTCTATTTTTGCCCGGTGCTGCTGTGGGAGATAAACATACTCAGTAGGAGCCCAGAGGCAGAGGGTCATTACTGCCAAACAAACACACATGCGTGCACAAACACACTCTATCACACACCGTGCCTCATGTATGACAGATTTTCATCTCTCTTTCTGTCTCCCTCTCCTTCCTTTTGTTTTTTTGTTTTTTTTTTTTTGTGCTGCAGAGAAAATGTGGGTGTTAATCACTACAGACAGTATCGATTAAAAATGCAAAGCCCACCTGGAGCGCAGGGACACTGTAGACCCACGGGAGGCAGGAGGCGCGTGCATGCGCAAATGCACACAAGCCCACAACCAGCAAGAGCTGAGTGTAAACAGTCTGACTCGACTGCAAACGTCTGTTCAGCAAACCCCTGCCTCCTTTCTCTCTTATTTTTTTTTCTTTTTAATCTTACCGAACTGCCAGTTTAATCTCCTCACTCTGTTGATATTACTTTGACCTTTCTGCAGCTTGATGTGATTGTGATTCATTTCCTCTCCCTCCTCCATTTCTCTGATTTCCCTTTCCTTTCATCCCACAACTTCTCCCGGCCCAAGCTTCCCTGTTCTCATAATCTCACACATCACTACACAAACACACAAGTACATAACTGACTCCTGTAATTTAGACATATCTGTTGCCCATGTATTTTATCCTGTCATACGGATGAAAAGCTATGCAGTATTGCTTGAGTTATTTTGACTAAATAGAAAAAAGGAAATGAGCCTGGGTCATAACTGCGTCAATATTTGGAAAACTATGGAAAAGGGTGCAGAAATTTCATTTAAAAAAGAATGCAGCATAATGAGTCAGGTCTTGCCACTTGAAAACAATATTACAATTTAGCTCAAAGGTAATGGATCAGTGGTTGATAGCTAAAAAAGGCAAGAGTAAAAAGTTAAGTAAAGAGCTAAAGTAGTCGATTAATGGCTGAAGTAGAAGCCAGAATAATCATGTAGCTTATGCATCCAGGTTGGAGGTTATGCAGATAATTTTATTATGCTGCCCAGTTTGAATTGTCTTTTAGTAAAAAAAAAAATATATGGCAGATGTTTCAACTGTGTGATGGACTGTGGTAGTCTATGATATCCATGTAGTCCCTGCGCTAACAAAAACGACCCCAAGTGAGTTGAAGCCTCGTTTAACAAACCTCTCTTTGCTGTTTTCTGTCACTCACAACCAATATACCAATACAAGACAAACAACTGTCTCCACTGAAATGAAAGCTGACGGGCACATTCCCCACACACCAGCTCACTGGCAGAGGCATCACAGTTAAATGTCATACACAGTGTCAGACACTGCTCTTAGGACCAAGACACAATGAACAACCCTGCGGGCGTCCTCTTTTCCCTTTACTTGTCTTCTCCCTCCTTTTTCTATCTCCCCTTCACACACACACACACACACACGTGCGCGCTTTTTTGGTGTCTTTCGTTTCAAGAATGTCTGTCTTTCAGAGTCTTCTCATGTCTATCTGCTATTTCATCACAGTTTGTTTTTTTTTAATGCACCATGCAGGTCGCGATCAGGGGATTTAACTACTTGTAAACTCTGAACAACAGAAGATATGAGAGGATAAAAGAGGCATCCCCAACAATGCAAGAGAAACAAACAGAAATCACTGCACATTAGAGAAGAAAGACTAGGAAGGGTATGCGAATGTGATTTTTGGAAATGGCTTCTGTTTCCAGGAGTGATAATGCTTTGAAGCTGTCTGCTTCAGCAATAACTGCTCTGTTGTTCACGTTCTTTCTCACTCTCCTCTCACTCTCCCTACTTGTGTAGATGCAGAGATTCCCGCTCTGTCAACACATTGCTCAAAAAGCTCTCTGAGAATAATGAAGTTCCCCCTCTGTTCGCCTCCTTCGCTCCACTGTGGGAGCACGCAGCAGCAGCAGTTCCATAACACTATGTGACAGACAGCAAAGTGCCTGCACACAGACACACTGCCAGCTTGGCTTACTGAGGCATTCATCTCATCTTAGTGTGTTGTCTTTATACAGTGTAAAAACACTTGTTCACCTCCGCCGAGCACTTCAATTCTTGATAAATTTCTATTAAAATGTTTGAACCGCTCCTGGTGTCATCATCACCTTCCTCGCACTCTTTTGTCTTCCAGGTGTTCTACACTCCCCCACCCCCCACCCCCCCAAATCCATCCTCTCCTTTTCTTTTCTCCACTCTGTCTCTCACTCTCTCTTACAGACAAACACTCTTACATGTCCTCCATATCAGTGCTTACCTTTGTCTTCCTCTTTCTCCTCTCACCACACTCGCTCGAAAAAGTCCGCTCAGGTCAGCCACGCAGAGGAAACCAAGCTGGGCCAGCAGAGAGCGAGGGAGACAGAGGGAGGAAGAATGTGATGAGCAGATGCAGATAGGAGACACAAATGGAGAGGGGGGGGTCTAGTAGTGTGCAAATTGGATGATGAGAAGGAAGGAAGGAGGGAAGGAAGGAAGGAAGGAGGCGGGAGGCGGTGGAAGAGGGGAAACAGGAGGAGGAGGTGGTGGTGTTGGGGAAGGGGGTTGGGGTTGGGGGGGGGGTGGGCTCTCAGCTGCACTGGTATGAATATGACGCAGAGGCAGCAGCCAGAGCCACTTCTCTCCTCTCCTTTCCAGCCCCATCCCTCCATACCCACCGAGAGAGGAGAGAGGGGGAGAGAGAGGGCACTGTATCCATGGCAACGGCAGAGCAGCGGTAGGTAGCAGTTAGGGAGTGTGCTGGGGCATAGTGGTGTTCCTTTCTTTCTCTGTCTCTCTAACACACAGACGAGCTCATAAGTCTTACAGCTCCCACAGATGTACAGTACACAGCCACTGATATGCTGAAGGAAAAGACGGAGGAAACGTGGGCAGCACTGACTCATTTGGACATGACCGATAATGAGAAGCAGACTGTTTGGGTCTGTTGTGTCTCAGGAAACTTGGAGAACAGGGACCGGAGAAGGTTTATTAAACTGTAAACGTGGGGGGAAAAAAAAACAACTGTCAGCATCGAGTAATGAAATTAATAACTTTTGTGTCAAGACGGGGATAATGCGAAACACTGCAAGTGCGATGATTTCACAAGGCCGAGGCTGGAGCTTTGCAGGGATGCCAACAAGTGAAGCTGATGACAATCAGCACAATAAACACAGATTCTCTGGCATTCAAGTTGAAAGACAACCATGTGGCATGCAGAGACATTACTACAGGAACAAGTATGCAGCTCTGCTTTCCAGACATCATCTTTCTTGTTCTGCCAATAGCCACAGATATTCAGATATTCAGCATATCAATTTTGTATAAATCAGTCAATATTTTTCCTGTATAGAGAGCTGGAGGTTTAACATGCATCTCACTCAAGGATATGTGGACAGGAAAAGCTAGAGGATGAACTACAAGCCTTTCAAATACTAAAAGAGCATTCTGCACTATACACTATACTTGAAAATACAACCACTACTACAAGAACTGTCTGACACCGCATACCTTCACCAGGGCTGGAAATCTCTTCCAGCCCAGCCCAGATCTCTTTGATATATTTTTTCAACACCAAGATCTATTTCAATTTGATGTCTATTTTTTTTGTAAACTTACCTTTTTTGCAGAGTTAAGTTGTTTTAGAGGGATAAATGCTTCAGTATGATGCCATCATTTCAGAATGTCATTTAAAAGCAAAATGTATGAAAATTCACTGAGAGTAATGAAATCTTAAACATGGAGAGGTGAGACTGCCATATCCAAACCACACAACTGAAATAAAACTTTAGTAATATTTGTCCACTTCCATCACTTCAACATAATTCCAACATTTAATTAATTTGCAGTTACATTGCAAATTAGTTTGGTTTAGTTTCAGTACAATCTACGGCACTACAATGCATTCAAAGTGATGGCCCACACACTTTGTTTGCATTGTTTTGTCATTGATTTATAAAAGTTGCATTTTTTGTAATGACCTTTGTGAATTACCAGCCTCCTGCTCCAGTCCTCCTTCCTGGTTTGAGCTGCTTGGGCTGAGGGTGGAGCTGGTGGAAGTTTAGAGGCAAACCAAATAGACTGAACCATTTGGTTTGGGAGCTTAGTCATTGTCCCTGTCGTTTCCCACTTTGCCAGCTTACTCGGCTAATATATAGGTTGAGTTTGTCACTGTGGTTAGGACAATTTGTTGAGTTAAGGGTTTGTTTGGTTAGTTGTGTTTTTAAGAAGCAGTATGTTAAGTTGACCTGTCTTTTGGAGTACAATAAACCCCACTTTTTTTCTTTCTTTTTTTTCAGAATTACACCTGTGCCCATTTGTCCTTTGGCTGATTGGTCTCTTACAAGGGGAATACAAATCATTTTGTCAGAACAAAAATCATGGTTTAATGTGTGTGAGTTAACCTGCCTAACTGAGAAATTTGGTATAATACTCAAACATTTCTGAAATCAACACAGAGTTTCAAAGCGAAAATATAAAGATCAGAAAATATACATTTTTTCAGCAATTTAACAGGCAGTGGCTAAAACACAGTTTCTTGGATCTTTCCCATCTGTCTCCCACAGTTTTAGCCTATAATTACTTTCAGTGACTGTGGAAACAAGTAAGTAAGGAGAGCTCTCCAGAACTGGAGGGCACTTATGTTAGATTTAACTGTATCATGTGCCAAGGTTAATGTTTTATACTTTTATTTTTAACCCAAAAAATGTATGTGACATTATGTTTTTCAATCAGTGATTGGTGGAGAAACATCAAATATGCTAACCACTACCATTACAAAAGAACAACAATCTTTCCCTATGTACACTCACCAACCACTTTGTTAGATACTCCTTGCTAGTGGCAAGTTGGACCCCCTTTTCCCTTCAGAACTGCCTTAATTCTTCAAGGCATAGACTCAAAAAGGTCCTGGAAACATTCCTCAGAGATTTTGGTCCGTGTTGACATGATACCTTCACACAGTTGCTGCAGATTTGTTAGTTGCACATCATGATGCCAATCTCCCGCTCCATCACATCCCAAAGATGCTCTCCTGGATTGAGATCTGGTGACTGTGGAGGCCATTTGAGTACAGTGAGCTCACTGTCATGCTCATGAAACCAGGTTGAGATGATCTGAGCTTTGTGGCATGGCATGTTATCCTGCTGGAAACAGCCATGATTAGATGGGTACACTGTGGTCATAAAAGGATGGACATGGTCAGCAACAGTATTCAGGTAGTCCGTGGCATTTAAAGGATGCTCAACTGGTACTTTCATGTTGTTTATGTGAAATTCTGACCCTGCCATCTAAATGTTGGAGCAGAAACTGAGACCCATCAGAACAGCCATTTTTCCACTCTACTTTTGTCCAATTTTGATGAGCCCCTGCAAATTGTTACATCTGCTTCAAGGTTTGACGTGTTGTGCCTTCAGAGATGCTCTTCTGCATACCTTGGTTGTAATGAGTGGTTATTTGAGTTCATGTTGCCTTCCTATAAGCTCAAAGCAGTCTGGCCATTTTCTTCTGACCTCTGGCATCAACACAGCATTTTGGGGGGGGAGTATTTCCCCTTTTTCAGACCATTCTCTGTAAAGAGATGGCTGTGTGGGAAAATCCCATTAGATCATTAGATTAGCAGTTTCTGAAATACTCAGACCAGCTTGTCTGGCAGCAGCAACCATGCCACATTTGAAGTCACTTAAGTCACCTTTCTTCTCCATTCTGATGCTCGGTTTGAGCTTCAGCAGGTCATCTTGGTAAATACATTGATTTCCTGCCATGTGATTGGCTGATTAGATATTTGCATTAACAAGCAAATGAAAAGGTCAGTGGCCAGTAGCTAACATCTACCTCTTAGCATATGACAAAGGTGTCATATTGGGTCAGGAGATGGTGACAATTACTCATATTACATTTCTGGTGAAGATTTTACAGTACAGATAAAGCTTGTAAAAAAACAAAAAAAGAAAATGCATATTGAGCGAAGTTTGTTTGTTTCTTTGTTTGCTTTGTCAGGCTGTATTTTCTGATTTAGGATTAGGGTTTCTCTAACAGGGCTGACAGTCTTGCTCAGACTAATCACACTAAAGAGACAAAGTGTTTCCCCTCAGAGGTGTGGTGAAGTGAATGAAGAATGATGGTGGATGTCTTTTGTTACTTGAAGTAATAAATGAAAGGCACAAGACGACAGGCAAAACAGAGGTAAAGATTAAACTGGGTCAAATACAAAAGTGGGGGTGATGTGTTTCTCATTAGGATTTGTATTGCATTGGCACAGAAAAGCCATAGGCAATTCCCTGTGTCCCAAAGCTAGAAATGGATTAAAGGTGAGCCCAACCACAAGCACACATGCACACACTCTGTGGTCTTCAGTTTTCATTTACCACTTTGTTTGTCTCTGTTTCAGATGTATTCTCTGCTGTAATAAGAAAAACTGTCACATTCTCTCACTGCCATCTGTAAAATGTTTAAATCTTTCTCTATCTTTGAGAGGCATCCTTATTTTGGCAAACCTGTTCAGTCCCAGCTAATGTGTAAGGTTACTGCGAGAGTGCATTCTTACGAAGAGCAGACGCAGAAACATCAGACAAATACTTTGGGACATGTGGGTTGCAGGATGGGGCCCCACTTAATCCAGCTTGCGCTGGCGCATCCCGTGGATGCTCAGTTGAGATCAGAGGAATTTGCAGGTCAGATCAAGGCCTTGGGCTCTTTGTCTTCATAATATTTCTCGTATTTCTGATGCTCCATACTGTGTAAATATGACAAAGAAAGCATTAGAAACATTGTTCACTAACAGAACTACAAACTCAAGAATGACAGCACTACAGTAGGTCAACATGAAAATAACCATTTAAAATGAGCATGTTAAGTAAATATGCTTATTGTTTTCCATGTTTCTATTTTTCACATCATTCATTTAATCACCAAGGTGATTAATAAGATTGAATTCCTCCAAATATACTTTCAGAATAATATAAGCTGTAAAGGAAGTAAAGTTTTTTCATAGAGCACTTTTCACAGACACAAAGTCACACAGAGCTGTACAACAAAATAAGTAAAAACTAGGAATAATCACAGTAAAATAAAATATAAAATTAAATAGCAATATACACCATGTTAAAAACAGAAAAACAGATCATAAAAAAAAACAGGTCATAAAACAATAATAAGACAAGACTCTTAACAGAAGAGGTTTTCAACTACTTTTTGAAGGAGTCCACAGAGTCGATTAAACATAGCTGGAGTGGCAGACTGTTCCAGAGTCTGGGTGCCACAGATGTAAAAGCTCTGCCCCCCTGCTCTTCAATCATGTTCAGCTGAAGAGTAGGGGGGACAGAGCCAATCTTTCAAAACAGAAATAAGCACCAAATCCTCACACTTGAAAAGCTGGAACAAGTTCCAGTCTATACTTTTTGCTTGACCTATTTAAAACAATGAATTGTCAAAATTGTTGCTGATTAAGTTCTGTTGTTTGACTAACCCAGTGTCTGTGCCCTTGATTTTTCCTTTGGTTTTCTCTAATCTAGTATCACTTGGAACTATACAGTTTGTTTATTCTGTCTTTCTAGCAGTAAGTCTTGCTATTTGGAAGCCATCTTGAAGCACTCTGGGTAGTTCTATGGGCAGTTATTTTGAAGCAAGATCTAAATTAAGTTCAATTTTGATGGTCACTGGGACCTAAAAACTGGAGCCTGACCGATATATCAGCCGATAATAGCTTTTTGGAACTATATTGGCAACCTATACCCTTTTAACCATGTTATGAGGGTTGATGTTGCATAGTGTGTCCACCAGAGGGCACAAACAACAACCACCTCATTCAAGTAAAGTTGGGCAGAGTCCAAACAAATAAACCACAATTGGCTGTGACAATATTTTTAAACTTAGGAAGGACTCGTAATAACTACACATAACAAATGTTAGGGAACTCTGTTTATGTTTTATGCGTCTGAATGAAAAAGTATATCGGCCAATATATCTGATTTTTAAATCACCAAATGGAAACTTGTATCACCACAGAAGAAAATTTTTTTGCTGTCTGTAAGTCAAAATGTCGGGTTAGTATCCCCCCCCCCCCCCCCCCCCCCCCCCCCCCAACAGAAGCAACAATCTTCCATACAAATCTGATTAAACAAATGCCTGAAAAGTTGTCTGCCTATATCACAAATTCAAGTTTACAAGTTACTATTTTTTGATTTCCTGATTCATAATTCTCGCAGAGATTTCATTTCTGTGCTAGTTGATTACCAACCCCCTCTCAATTTTGTCACTGTGTAAGAGACTTTGGGTTTGTACAAGAAAAAAAGCAGTAGATCCTGTAAGAATTCAATTCAGTTTTATTTACATAGCACCAAATCACAAAAACAAACAAGAATTACAGTTTGCGGTTATAAATTTTTGCCTTTATAAAATGATTATGTATTTGTGAGGCTGAAAGTGTGGGCAGCAAGCTCATAAGGAACTACAAAGAAACGTGGCCACCCAACCTCTGACCCTTCCTGCGTCATTTTGCCGGGAGTGCTGCACCACGTGTCCCCAGTCGGCCTCTGCGCCTCTGATTCATTCTCAAATGAGGCTGGGAAGGGAGTAGACCTCCAAGATGGCGGCGCGGTGGGGAGCAGGCGAGCAGACTTTAACAGCGTGCAATATGGAGTTTTTCCCCTTGGATACACTAGACGAGGTAAATAATATGTTTCCGTCTTCTTTTCCTAGCATGTAAGTCCACTGTTAGTAGTGTTTACGGGAGTTTTAGGGGCAAAGTTGTTATCTGTACGGGACGTACTGCGCACGAGAAAGTGACACGTGGATGCAACTGTAGTAAAACAAGTAAAACTTATTGAAAAAGCGCCACTTGTTTTGTAATTATTGCAACTCGATAGCTCTCCGGCCCCGTGTTTTATTAGTTAATACCCATTCCTTAAGTGTGCTTGCATTCATTGCTCTTTGTTAATGCTAGCTAGTGAGTCAGTGTAGCCTGGCCGGCCGGCTAGTGAGGCAGTTTTCCTCTCCTATAGATCAAACAGTCGGTTAAATATCGGCGTGACAGTTGTGCAGCCGCATTAGTAGTTGGCCTCATATCGCCACCAGTTGTGTAGATAATATCAGTATTGCGCTGTTAGGTTCCCTTGCTGGAGTTTTTACTCGAAAGTCTTGCTCTTCATCAACAGATACACACGTGGCAATAAAAATCGCAACACCCCGGCCTTTTAGCTGATATTATGTTAATATGGTATATATAATAGCCGCTTAAACAGGTGTGATGTGAGCATAGTTCTTTGCTCGACATTGGCTCTGGTTCTTTATTTATTTTTGCTGTGCAATTTACAGGCTTTGCGCCTGCCTATTAAAGTGTCATCAGCTCAGTGATCATAATGATGAAGATGCTCTTTTATATCTAACATTATCCTTACAGTCACGCACATTGGCGCTGCTGTTTTATATATGCACGTTTTCATTCAAACTCAACTTCTGTGTATACATGTGGTTTAGTCGTAGTGGATCACATGTTGGGTTCCTTCACACATGCGCAAGAGAGACAGTGAAGGTAAAGCGCGCACGCGCTGTTCCTAAGAGTACGTGAGCCGTGGTTTGTCAACGTGTCGTGTAAAATTGTGCATTAAAGTGATGATTTTTCGCTTTGTAGTCGCAGAAATGCAAGCCAGCAGGAGAGCTGAAGGCCCTGCTCCTGGTTTGTTGTAGTGCAACACGTGGGTTTTAGGTGGTCTCTCTCGGTGGACGGGGTGAGGCGAGGATCAAACATGTCTACGCGCTGTGTGAGTGTAGACAGAAACACGTGGGGCTCTGAGTCCGCTGCGTGTGGAGATTTAAGTTAATACTGGCAGTTATGTTTGTACTGATAGATGGGCCTCTGTGCAGAATTTAATGCTGAGTTTATGAATAAAATTTGAAGATTAGTTTTACACAGTGTGCCTGCATCGCATCATATCTTGCACGTTCTTACCAATTTTATTTGTCGAACTTGTATTGGTTTCTACTGAATACACTGTTAATTTTTGTATAATTTATGTAATTAATACAGTTTTTCTTATTTAATCCATCAATTTAATTTGCATGTGACTTAATTTAATTGTAAAGCAGACTCAGTTGCTCTTGTGTTTCTTTGTGTGTGTGAGAATAATATTGCCTCTGCTGTTTTGTTTTTCCTCCTCTTCAAGATGAAACTAAAAACACGAGCCCTCCTTTGCCCTTTGGTGTTTCCTTTTCAGACTCTTTTATAAATGCCTCACTTGAGCCACAGCCATTAAAATGAATAAACTCTGTTGACCCATTTCTCTGTGTAACATCCATACACATTGTTCTATGGTTTCTGAAATGACACAAAAGTCTGCTTGTGATGGTGATGCAGCCCAGTGATCCATTAATAAGACTGCAATGATGCATTTCCTCTAAAGCACATATAAAAGGTCTGGAGTAATGCCATACTCCACATTACATCTACAAATCTCTACTAACAAAAACTGACATTATAGTTTTGATGAATTAATTCTTGGTGTATTGTAGATTATTGTGGAAGTTGTCAGATTTTTTTTTTTTTTTTTCTTTCCACTTTTGAGTATATTTTTTTAAGCCTCTGCTGATTATTGGTTTGGCTTCTAACTGATAATGTTTGTCTGACTATTTCAGCTTTGACATTTCTTTACTTTCCCCTCTTCAGACTGATGAGCTGAGCTCTGGAGAAACTCTGGAGGCCCTTCAAAGCTGCTTAGACCTTTCCTTCTTTGAGGACACACCAACAATAGAGGCAAGACTTTGACTACCTTTTCATTAACTTTGAGGAGGTATACAATATTGTAACCACTGTACAGCAATATAATGTTATACTACCTAATGCCACGTTCTTTGTTTTTTTTTTTTTTTTTATTGATGCTTTGTGTAGACTAAAGATCTAGATGATGAGAGTGAAGCCACGCTGCTAACAGCCCTGACGGAGATTCTTGACAATGTAGGAGATGAGAACCTCTCTCCGTTTGACACGCTTCCTGACTCAGACCTCCTGTCAGGTCAGAAGGGCAGGGAATACTCTCCGGTTAGTGCCAAGCAGTCATTCATATGTCTCAAATTATCTCTGCTCTCGACATTCCCCAATCTGGCCCTTGAGCCTGGGACAGAGAGTCAAATATTCTACTGACCGCCATTGTTCTAAACATTTGCTAACAAGTTAAAGTCTGCAAAACTGTTAACGTCATTGTGCCTTTGCTTCTTGTTCACTCTGTAGCTCAGGCGATTGTTGTGTCTGTCCCGTTCCCCTCCAGAGAGAGACAGCCCATCTAGACCTTTATCTACTGGAAAGGTGGCTTCTCCTATTTATAGTTTTTATATTTATATATATATATATATATATATATATATATATATATATATATATATATATATATATATAGCTTGAACTGTAGACAGATTTTAACTGGACCATTGTGTTCCTGTCTATGCACAGAGCCTCCCTGGGATACAGACAAACTCTCTGCAGAGGAGTGATGGGGAGGAAGAGGAAGATGGGTCCCTCATGCTGAGCCCAGTCAAGGATGACTTATGTCCTGACACTGACCTGCTAGATTGGGAAGCTCTGTCCCTCCCACTGCCTGTCAACTTTGAGCAGACGGAAGAAGACGGTGTTTCAGTTAGCCTGGGCGACTTGGTCAGGCATATGCACCCCTACTGTATGGCAATATGTGTGGAAAATGAGGCAGGGGAACAGATTATGCCTGAAGGAGGCATAATACTCGAGATTGTGGACAAGGGGGAAAATGGAGAACCCATTCTGGCCATTCCAGACATGATTAAAGATCTGTCTTCAGAAAATGAGCAGAAAGTTTCAGATGAAGAAGTGACCACTGACAGTTTGGAGCATGTAGTTGTTGATGATGAAGATGTAACAATCAGTGAGGCCCCAGTGAAAGTTGCAGCTCCAGAGACAGCAGGCTTTTTTTTAGATGTAAAAGATGAGAACATCATTAAGAGACAAAAGGAAGAAATTAAAGAGAAAAGCCCCCCCAGGAGGAAAAAGAAAAAGAAATGCAAAGAACAGTCCCATCCTAATCCTGTGGAAAGAAGGGTCCTTAGGAGTGGCACCGTAAGAAATGCAGCACAGGACCTGCCTGTAGAGCCCAAAGAAAAGAAGAAACAAAAAGTCCCAAACGTTCCTCTAGCCTCAACCACAGCTTCATCACATGTAAAACCTAAAGAAAAAGAGCTATGCCAAACTGAAACACAACCTCAAACCTCCACTACAGCAGTACTGAGTGGAGTGAATGTGCAACAAACTAAAGTTACATCTCTGTCATCCAAAGTGGACACAGTACCATTAAGGCCTAAACCCAAGAAGAGTCAAACCAGCTCTTCACCCACAACAATGAGCTCCCAGGATCCCAATGAAGCTTCACAACAGCCAATCCAAGCCCCGGCTGAGCTCGGAAATTTGTCAGCAGCTCCCTCTGTTTCCCTCTCTCCGGTGTCTTCAGAGATCTCGGCAGCTGCTCCAAGATCTGCCACTCCTGAGATGACACCGCCTGTTAGTGAGGCCCTTCCTCATGTGGCTCCAGAAGTCCCAGAGCCAAAACCCAAAGCACTTAGTTTAGAGGAGTACAGACGGCTTCGACAGCAGAAAAAGCCTGTTCCAGTGGAAAAACAAGGCAACAACAGTACCAAGTGGCCCAGCCTTCCGGAGCCTCCTAAAGAGCTTCCCCCTATTCCCTGCCTGCCTGACCCAAGCCCCAGGGATCCTCGACGGCCCAACACCCAGCCAGCAAAAAGGAGGTGGAGGAGGTCAAACCTGCCTGGCAGCCGAGAGGGCCGTGTGCACCACCCACCCCTGAGGCACTGCTGGTTCCACCTGCCTACATGGTTGCCTCTGCCAACAAAGTTTCAGCTGCTACTTGTGTTTCTAAACCCCAGCAAACACCTGCACCTCCCAGTCTGCCTCAGAAAACCTCTGTTCTAGTCCCTAATGTAGTTAAAGATTCACCCACACATCAAAACACCACTACTCAGCCTTCAGCATCTGATGTGCCTAAAACCTTCGGGTCTCAAGTGTCTTTGAAACCCAGCATTCAGCTCATTTCCTCAGTAGATTGGAACTGTTCTCCTGCACTTTCAGGAGGAATAGATATAGAAGTTGGAGTCTCCAACTCTCAGTCTGCAGCTCCTAAGCATGACGAGCGCACCAAGGCCACTTCTGAAACCACTACAGATGAAATAAAACCAACTGCTGCTACTGGATGTCTTCCCAGTGTCCCAGAGAAGACCACTGTGGTTTCCCAGAAAGTGCCTGAGGTCACTGTTCATACTTCCTTAAATAACACCATCACATCTGATAGCAAGTTCTCCAGATCCGCAGCTGATGGTACCCAGCTGTGTTCCACTCCAGATGATCATCTCTTGGACTCCCAGAGTCTAAAAACAAAACCAGCTGTTGCTGAAACTAAAGAGAGCCCCACTACAGCAGTGGAAGCCCAAAGAGCAAAGAGCTCCACACAGGAGCTGATTGAAGCATTCACAAGTGAAATAGGTGAGCTTAAAATGAATTTTAAAATTTGATAACAGTAGTTTCATTTAGGAGTGGAAACATTCTCATACCTTCTCAATTTATTTTTAATCTTATTTTTTAATCTTATTATTTTTTTAATCTTATTTTAATCTTATTTTTTTTTTTTATTTTTTTTTTTTAGTATTATTTTTTCTTTGAGAAGGAATGATTCACTGACGTGCTATAAACTGGTGTTCATCTAAAAAGCCTTTGTTGTAAAATTGTCAATATCACAGCTTTGCTGACTTGAAATCACTGTACTTAATCTGCTCCAGTGCAGAAATCCAATATCAGAAATTTTGTCTGCTGTTAGAAAGCGGGTCACCTATTCATGTTCAATTTGAGTGTTACTGTGACAAAACTGTGTGTGTGAGCATGCATGCTCAGCCATCCTGCATTATAGCATCTGTAATAGTTTTAAGGGTAGCTTTTTGGCCCATTTACAATGCCACGTTTTAGTCTTCGGCTCTGCTAATATAGGTTTGCATGATACCCATCCATCTTCCTGTATGTTTTCCAGTTCAAAGTGGTCCTTATTCATCTTGTACCGGACTTTGGTTCAACCGTTCACTCCCTGCTTTGTCTAAAACAAGCAGTTTTAGCTCCTGAATCTTTAAGGTCACCCTCCCTTTAAGCCAGCTTTCGTCTGATTGGCTGCCCTTTGTAAACAAAACAGTTTTGAACAGCAGGTGGGTGGAGCTTCTGTGCTCACAGGCAGAGATGACCATATTAAGGATACCCACTATTAGTGAGTTTGTTCAAAGGCAGTAGACCGAACTGTATGAAACCAAGTGTTTGGAGGAGTCTGGGACTATTTACGCATACACTTTGGCCATGTTTGTGCATCCACCATTGTAACAGTACATCGTAACAGAAAATAAAGAAAAGCACAATAGATTCCCTTTAAATAAGGATAATTCTGTTATAATCACTCAATTCCATTCTTTTTTTTTTTTTTTAAATAGGTATTGAAGCTGCTGATCTGACTAGCTTACTGGAGCAGTTTGAAGAAACCCAAGGTAATTACCAATAGTCCAGTTTTCTCTGTATCCACTCTATCTCGAAGTTCTTGTTTTTCTTGCTTGAATTATAATTGGGTGGGTGTTCTGGCCCATAGCTCAGTGTGTCACGTAGGTTAATACCAAGCTAAATGTGGTCAGAGGATCAGTTTTCCTGGTTTCGTAATGGTGCAAAGTACCATGCAAGTTTGCTGCACTATTTTAAGTTAGCAGTAGTGAATAGGAGGACTGAATTACTTAAGGAGATAGTAAAAACCCGACCTAAAGAGCTGTTTGCTTAACAGTGGTTCATGCATGAAGTTAAATGGCACTTTTCCCTATGTTGACAAATTAACAACACGGTGGTTCTTGTATGTAGTCTGTTAAACAGTAGGCCATGGGAAAAGGATATATGAATTCCAAGCTTCTGTGATCCTACTCAAGAAGTTTAAATTCAAAGATAGTGAGGCATTTCTGTTTTTTAAATGAAACATTCCCCTTTAAGAGAAGTGGATGCTGCAGGGCCATAGAAGCTGGTCTTTGCACTTGTCTGCTCAGCTGCTGGAATTCTGCCCCGTCTGCAAATCCATTTAACTCGCGCCCTTCTGTCTTTGTTTGGGTGAATGTACAAGGCCTGATTATGACAAGTGATTTTTATGTGCCTTATGTAGCTGTTGACCATTTCCACTCCTATAGGAAATACACCCTGAGTTAAAATTCTCGAATAAATCCATTATTTGCTACATTTCCGCTAACAGCTTTTACCTCACTCCTGTCTATTCTGTTGGCCCCTGCACTGCACTCATTTTTCTGTTCCTTCTCCCTTCAGCCAAAGAGGACCAGTGTGTGTCGGAGGTCTCTGGTAGAGCAGCAGCTGTAGGAAACTCAAGGTGAGTTACCCTACAGCCATCACGCTGCTCTGTGTGAGTGAGTAACTGGAAAAACTCTGAGAGAGTGAAACCCGTTTACTGTGTGTGTGTGTGTGTGTGTGTGTGTGTGTGTGTGTGTGTGTGTGTGTGTGTGTGTGTGTGAGAGAGGTGACCCAAGTCCACCTTTTGCCAAGACCTACCGCTGATCCTGCCAATGCCTGGCCATCTCGGGTTGGCCTGAAGACCAGCCGAGGTTTGACCTGCACTGTTTACCACTGACATACTAACCACAGTCCTGTTTGCGCTCTGCAGTGTCGAGTGGGTTGCAGAGAAGACCATTGTGGATCGTGTAAAAGCTAATGACATCTCAAGTACCACAGGTAAATAAGCATTTTGACTAAAACTATGAGTTCATTAAGTTACATTATTAAATACAATAAAGTGACTAAGATGTGTAAATCTATAAAAGTTTTAATTTATAGGTGTTCACTTTCTGTATAATGCTTCATTTATGTCAGTGCATCTAGAATTTAAACAGAAGTTCTTTTAATATATCTGAAATACTGAAAGTGAATGTTTATAATTGGGGTGCAAATGATTTCTCTCTACTTCAGCTCTGACTCCTCCGGCCACTCCTCCTCATCAGATGTGGAAACCTCTGGCAGCTGTGGAACTGCTTGGGAAGCGCAAGGCATCTGAGGCCTCTAAGTCGAGCCCCTCCAAGGTTATCCCTATAGAAGCCCGGCCTCTGCCCTCAGTCAGGTCACGTAGCAAACCTACTCTTGCTGCTGCCACTGTAGCCCCCGATCTGGCATGCATGGATCATGACTATTGCCTTCCCAACAAAGGCACTTCCATTGCAGAGCCAGGCAAGCGTTGGAATGTCAAACAGCAGTCTTTTATCACTATTAAACCCATCAGGCAACATGCTGCAACCACTACACAAACACCCCCAGCTGCCCCGGCATCATCTCTCCAATCTATCGTAAATCCCGTGGTTTTAACCAAAACACAAGATTTTCCACCAAAGGCCATACAGACCAGGACAAATAAGTTGGAGGAAAGCTCTGTACTAGAGACCCCAGATGCTTCTCCTGCTCACCAGGAGACTGAATTGAAAGAAAGGAGACCCAGGAAAGGACCGCTGGGGAGGTCCTACCGTCGCCATGCTGCTTCGCGCACACCCAGCCCTAGATGTAGTCCTAAAGAGAGGGCTAGAGGCCGGTCTAGAAAAAGATCCCACCATTCTCCCAGCTCTATGTCCAGCTATTCAGAGTCAGATTCAGATTCTTCTAGATCTCGATCGCGCACTCCATCAAATAAAAGGTTTGTCCCTTTGGAAAACACCTGGTTGATTTGAAAAGGGCTAAACCTCTTTATTGAGGATAATGATTTAAACATTCCTCCCTTTTCTGATTTCTAGGTATTGTCACCGGAGCAGTTCCAGCTCCTCATCCCGTTCCTCCTTTCGGCCATCTGTGTCCCGCTCTCCTCCCAGAAGGAGGAGGTACTCCTATTCCTCCTCTCGTTCTGGCTCTTGGAGTCGCTCCAGGTCACGGTCTCAATCCCCTCAAAGAGAAGCTCAGTGGAGCAGAAGCAGACAGTTGCACAGGTAGAGTACATGAATCCTGCTTCTTTGGGTAGTTATCACTTGGACTTTGTAGCTGTTTCACTTGTGCTTTATATACACTTTGATAAACCTTTAAGTACCAACTAAAGGCTTCATCTTCTCTTCTTCAGCCCCTCCTATCAGTCCAGTTATGGTCATGCTCCAAAACCAAATGCAGATGAGGTGAAGAGACGCAAGGAGAAAGCTATTGTAAGTTAAATACTCTACATACATACTTTACATTAAGTAAAATGATTCCAGTAGTTAAAATATTGTAAACGTGACCGACTCTCTTTCAGGAGGAGCGCCGGATTGTTTACGTTGGCAGAATTCAGGGAACGATGACTCAAAAAGAACTAAAGGAGCGCTTCTCCTATTTTGGAGAGATTGAAGAATGTACCCTGCACTTTAGAGACCATGGGTAAGAAAGCTACTATTACACATCCAGACATCTTTCTTCAGTGTTTTTCTGTAGAATTTTTAGGACAGCTTTGTATATGCAGAAGGTGCACTGTCTTTGAACCTTGTTGGTCTCATTCGTGACCTCTTAGGCCAAGCTACAGTGCTAAATCAAATTCAGACTTGTTCATAACTGGAGCCTCCTGGCATCACCACCAGGTGGCTCTTTTAAAAGCAAGTTACATCTCAAACCTATATTCAAGTCCTGTTGCTACCTTCTCTTCAGAAAGTGAAAATGAGTAAGAGCTAAACTTCCGGTCATCTGCCCACAGGGACAACTATGGCTTTGTGACTTATTACAACACCAAGGATGCCTTCAGAGCGATTGAGAATGGAAGTAAGCTGCGCAAGCCTGACGAGTTGCCATTCGATCTCTGTTTCGGTGGAAGGAGACAGTTCTGCAAGACCAGCTATTCTGACTTGGGTATGCATGCTTTTCAGTTTAATAAATTTCAAATTTCCTTTTGTTTTAATAAAAATGGGGCATATGAGAAGACAGAATTTGCTGCATGAGTCTCCTTTTTTCTCCTTTAATTTTAATGCAGTGCCATCTTTATCGTGTTCATTTCAGATTCAAATAGGGAATACGATCCAGGGCCTGCAAAGGGCAAGTTTCATGCACTAGACTTCGACACTTTACTGAGGCAGGCCAAGCAGAATCTGAAGAGGTAACAGGAGGCCTGCAGCAGGAAGTGGCAGATATTTACCTCAGAGCTGACAGCGGCTCCTCACCTGCAACACTGTTTTTACATTTCAGTTGTTGCATTAGGGATTTTTTTGTTTGTTTGTAATGCTGTTTCTGCAAGCTCTAACACCTTCTATTGAAGTGAAGATTTGTAATGAAAAGAGTAAAAGGAGGCAAAAAAATTGAATAAATGGAATAAATAAATTATCATTTTTTTTAAAAGGTTTATTTAAATGTACAAAGGAACTTGAACTGCATGGAGAGGGGATAGTTTTTAAGAGTAGAATAAGTGGAATGGAGTTCCCTAATTGTTGGGAGGGGATGTATTACATTTGAATGTATTACAGACCTCAATAAAAAATCAAAATTAAAGCTTTTTTTCTTTTTGTCACTGTTCTTAATGTAAAAACATAAAAAAGTAATTTTTCTGTGTGGTAATTTTTAATTTTATGGAATATATGATGGTTGTCAGACTTGGTGCTTTGATATTTTTTTAGGGCACTGCTTTAGATGTTCATCGTGTTAAACTTTTAGACTTCTCAGCAGGAAAGAGAAGTGAAACAAATTTCATTAGCAGTGGCTCAGTTCCATTTAGTGGGCCAGTATACAAAATAATGAGAGGACCCTGGAACTGTTCAGCTAAATGTACTCGTTGTACACTTGTTCTCTTCCTGCTGTGGTAATCATTGTGCTTTTAAAAAGGTGAAATTTTCTCCCTTTCATGGCTGTCTGCAATGCTTCAATCAAACAGCCATGTTGGAATCCTCCTGTCGTGGTTAAATGTGTTGGAAAACTGAATCTTATTTTTTGCCTTACATTTAAAAGCACAAAATGTTTTTCATTCAGTTTTCAATTCAGTTTTATTTATATAGTGCCAAATCAGTTGCCTCACAGCACTTTATATTTTAAGGTAAAGACTTTACAATCAAAACAACCTACTATGATCAAGCACTTGGTGACAGTGGGAAGGGAAAAACTCCCTTTTAACAGGAAGAAACCTGCAGCAGAACCAGGCTCAGGGAGGGGCAGTCATCTGCTGTGACTGTTTGGGGCCGAGGGGAGCGAGATGAGGCAAACGACATGCTGCAGAAGAGAGCCAGAGATTAATAATTAAGATTAAATGCAGTGTGTGGTATAAACAGGTGAATGAAAAAGAAACTGTGCATCATGGGGACCCCCCCCCCCCCCCCCCAAAAAAAAAAAAATAAAATAGCCTAGGCCTATTGCAGCATAACTAAGGGATGGTTCAGGGTCACTGGATCCAGTCCTAACTCTAAATTTGATCAAAAAGGAAAGTTTTAAGCCTAATCTTAAAAATTGAGAGGGTGTCTGTCTCCCGAATCCATGCTGAAGGCTCTGCCTCCCATTCTGCTCTTAAATACCTGAGGAATCACAAGTAAGCCAGCAGTGTGAGATTGAGGTGCTCTATTGTGGTGACATGATATTCTGAGGTCTTTAAGATAAAATGGGGACTCGTTAGTCAAGGCCTTGGGTGTGAGAAGGATTTTAAATTAGGTTCTGGATTTAAGAGGGAGCCGATGAAGACAAGCAGAAGTAATAAATGCATGAATTAGCTTTTCAGCATCACTCTGAGATGGGACGTTTCTAAATTTAGAGATATTGCACAAATGCAAGAAAGCAGTCCTACACGTTTGTTTAATGTGCATTGAAGGACATATCCTAATCAAAATGACTCCAAGATTCCTCACAGTGTTACTGGAGACCAAGGTAATGCCATCCAGTGTAAGGATCTGGTTAGACACCATGTTTCTAAGATTTTTAGGGCTGAGTATAGTAACTTCAATTTTATCTGAATTTAGAAGCAAGAAATAGAGTTCAAGACATTCCTGCAGTTTGACTAATTGGTTTGTGAGATCTGGCTTCACGGATAGATATAGATACGTATCATTATACCCAGGTTGGTTTATACTGTAAGGTAAAGACCCTGCAGTATTAGAGAGAAAACCCAAACAATCTGGTGATCCCGTATGAGCAAGTGCTTGGCGGCCATGGGAAGGAGAAACTCCTTTTAATAGGAAGAAACCTGCTGGATCAGGGAGGGGCAGCCATCCACCTCGACGATTTAAGGATGAGCAGAAAGAAAAAAGGGAAAGGAGAACATAAGGAGACAGGACAAAACAAACTATGGGAGGGAGAAGACACAAGTGAATATCATGTAGTAGTGGTCTGTCATTACCTGGGGATGGAAATAAGAGGTAAGTGGAGAAGAAATGCTCAGTGTATCACGGAGTCTGACCCCATAGCAGCCTAACTAAGGTTAGTCTGATCCTACCTAAACTATAAGCTTTATCAAAAAGGAACATTTTAAGACTAATCTTAAGAGTAGAGAGGGTGTCTGTCCCCAAATCCAAACTAGGAGCTGGTTCTGCAAGACAGGTGTCTGAAAGCTGAAGCTGAAGATGGAAGCTTGTCTTCACCACTGAAAAAAAAGATTAAGTTGGCATCAAAATTTCAAGTTTATAATTTTACTTTTCAAGTGTTTTTTTTTCTTCTCAATTTAGAATAATTTTCTCAGAAGTTTGAGTTAGTCTGTAGATGGCAAAAAAAAAATTGTGGACTTTTTTTTTTTTTTCTTTTTCAACAAGCCTCCATAGCTGAAAGCTCTGCCTCCTTTTCTACTTTTAGAAACTGTAGGAACCACAAGGCCTGTAGTCTGAGAACGAAGTGCTCTGATAGGATAATATAGTGCTACGAGGTCTTTAAGATATGCGTTTACAAATACCCACTATTTTAATATTTTACTATATTCCTTTCGGTTGTCCTTTTCCACTGTTTATCCATTTATTGGGGGGGTTCAAGCCAATTCAGGTCCATCCAATTCTTTGAAATTTTTCCCCCAGACTAGTTGACCTCATCTCTCAAGAAAGGTACCTTTTACTCATCCCCTGGATAGTGTAAAAGGTACCTTTCTTGGTAGTACCTGTAGTAAAGCACATTGTATATTGTGCAAAAGTAAATAATTGTGCAAATGTATAGCTAGATTATCTTGGTGATTTGGAACAAAGCATGCGCATTTTGCTGACCGATCATAAACAGACGAGCAGCACCTCCCCTCTGTTTGAAAATGGTGTTGGAGCTCAGCTGCATTCCTAATATGGGCTGGAATCTCAAGATAATAGACAGCTGCTGAGATATTCAACGTACTCGCGCAGTAGAGCGAGTAAGCTGTCATTTTGTTGTGTATTAGTATAAATATGCGGACACTTTGTATCCCCGCTCTTTGACAAAAGGGGGAGATTAATGTTGTTGCCCTACAGCTATAACTGAATAGCTGCAAAAGCGGCTAATTTTATTGCGTGTTGAGCAGAGATGCAGACTATCTCTCTAATTGTGTGAAATCTTTGCGTTGTTTTGTCACGTAGATCTAGTTCTGACTGGTTTTAACTAGTCTCCTGAGCATGCGCACTCGGTGTAAACAGGAAGAAACGACGGAAAGTAGGTTAAATCCAGCCATAAAGAAAAAAATGTTCGGACGGCAACGAGCGAGTGTCTGATTTTTGTTTCTGTATTAGCCGAAGTAAATGATGGTTTGTACCACCTGATAGTAATTTCCATCACAGCTTATAAAAACGGTCGCAAGTTTTTCGAAAAACGCGATAGATTCCGTGAGCTCGTCAACATTAGGCAGAGTGACGCGGTTTCTTTTCACCTGGTTTGCCTACTGACCTATATTTAAAAATAGTCGGATTTTTCTGAATTCTGTGATTTTTGTATCGCGGAAAATCGTAAAGAATGGTTCAAAAAGAAAATACGTTGGAGACTCCTCAAGTGGACGGTGAGCCGAGCCCCAGCCCAGTCTCCGGAGAGCCTTGTGCAGAGGCCCCTGGCCCGGTAGAAGAGTCCGGCATCGGAGTTGAATCGACGGGCCACAGGAAATTTATAAGCGGTGTTGTGGAAGGTAATGTTGGAGAAAAATTATGGATGCATTTCGATATAAATGTGTATACCTAAATGCTCATATTTAGATGTAACTAAAGTAATCCACAAGATTACCTGAATACAAACGTGATCTAGTTAGCCGCATACAATCAAAAGCAGGGCGTCGAAATGCTGCAGCATCTCTGTCTCTGACTGTATAAGATGGACATAGTGCACGCCTCCACTTCATGAATTTAAGATGGTCGTCTTTCTTTGGGAACATTCCTGAGTAATACGGAAAATCTGTATTAAGCAAATATACCGGGGGGCAAATTGTTAAAGCAGTGAAGGAGCTCGATGTGCACAGGAAACATGACTGCAGCGTGCCTGGAAGTTAAATGTGTCATTTTCTCACGCAGGCTTTTATGGTCGACCATGGACAATGGAACAGAGGAAAGAGTTGTTCAGAAGGTACCGTGGATTATTTAAGAAAGCATGTTAAGAGCATTACAGCAGAATAATTTGTGGCGTTCTAATGAGTCTGAACTACAATGATTTGCACAGGCAGCAGAAATGGGGACTGAATACATATCTTTATGCACCCAAAGACGACTGCAAACACAGAATGTTCTGGAGAGAGATGTATTCAGTGGAGGAAGCAGGTGATTATCCAGAATATACCTTTGGGTCAGATTCATTGTGAGAAGGGAAATGTGACGATTTTAAACCAAGTGACTTGCATATTTTAGAGTTTCATAAATGCATAAGGATGTACTCAGTTATTGTCTTTTCCTACAACTCTGTCATAGAGCAACTCATGACACTAATTGGTGCTGCTGATGAGCATGGGGTAGAGTTCATCTATGCCATTTCCCCTGGATTGGACATTACTTTTTCCAACCAGAAAGAGGTTTCTGCACTCAAGAGGAAACTTGATCAGGTATTACAGGATTTTATGAAAAACATGCTTAAAATCCTCCTCGATGCATATCTACAGCAGTTTTCTGTACTTTACTACATTGTGATTAAATTCACAACCCTATTCTTCCCCTTCAGGTTTCACACTTTGGCTGCAAGTCCTTTGCCTTACTTTTTGATGATATTGACCACAACATGTGCCCTGCTGACAAAGAAGTGTTCAGCTCATTTGCACACGCTCAGGTTTCTATCACGAACGAAATCTACCAGTATCTGGGAGAACCTGAAACCTTCCTCTTCTGTCCCACAGGTACCTTAGATCAAAGTAGATCAATAGTAGATCAAACAAAGGTATAAAATGTGCAACCAGTCCAGATGCATAAACATTATTTTTTTTCTTGCTGTAAAATTCAGAGTACTGTGGAACATTCTGCTACCCAAGTGTCTCTCAGTCCCCTTACCTCCACACAGTAGGAGAGAAGCTCCTCCCTGGCATTGATGTGCTATGGACAGGCAAGTCTATTAGCTTCCTGTGAAATTACCACCATCATACATGTCAATATTGAATATTTAAAAATACTAATAATTATTATGATATGATGTCTTTTCTGTAGGCCCCAAAGTAGTTTCCAAAGATATCACAGTGGAGTCTATCGAAGAGGTGTCAAAAATCCTGAGAAGAGCCCCTGTAATCTGGGACAATATTCATGCCAATGATTATGACCAGAAGAGGCTTTTCTTGGGCCCCTACAAGGGCCGCTCCACAGAGCTCATCCCCAGACTGAAGGGAGTCCTCACCAATCCAAATTGCGAGTTTGAGTCAAACTTTGTAGCAATCCACACCTTGGCCACCTGGTACAAGTCTAATATGAATGGGGTGCGCAAGGATGTGGTCATGAGTAAGTATGATTAACCAAGACTCGATCGATCGATCTATCGATCGTGTGTGTATGTTTTGTTTTTTCTGCAAACCTCAATGCATACCACAGGCATTACAGATCCAGGTTGAAATTTGGGAAGGGGGGTGGGGGGAAAGATACCACAAGACACACCCTAGGTGTACTAGGCAGTACAAAATGTACTTTACTAAGCAACAAGGAAGAAGGAAAGGGAAAACGCAGATCAGTATTAAATAACCATTTTTTTTTTTGTTTTGTTTTGGTTTTTTTTTTTTAAATGGGTGGATTAAAAGTGTGTGTGTAACATGTAGTATTTTTAACCAGGAAATTTTGTTTGTGTTGTACATTTCAAATGTGAAAATATGATGTTCACCTGTGGAGGCAGGAAACATGGTAAACATGCCTTTTAAATGGCACAGGGTTAAGAAAATGCTTTGAGCTTTATCAAAGATGTGGAAAAATAGGCATTCAAACTAAATTAAAGTTTGAGCTAGAAAAAAAAGGGGGGGGAGTGTTTATGGTTTTTGCAGCCTGGCTTCTGAACAACTTTAAGCTAAGTAATTCCTCTATATGCAAGGGCATATGAGTAAAATGGATCCTGAGCAGTGCATTGCTCCAGCAGCTTTGATTAATATTCACCTTCAGCTCCTTTTCCCATGTATCATTTATCCAGGCAAAAAGGATGATCGTGGGGCAGGAGGAGACGTTCTTTAACAGAATTTCCTCTTAGGAAAGGATTAGAAATAAGCTCATGCAGTTGAAAGTATCTGAATAAGTCATGGTTTGGTACACCAAATTTAGTTACAAGAGTTTCAAAGCCTCTAAAAGTTTCATTAAAGTAATGCATTTTTTTTATATTAATGCAGTATAATCTGTCAGTATGAGGTTACCATCATCTTGCATTGAAGTTCAGATTAATGGATATGCTTTTCTGCTCCCCTCCCCCCCACCTTGCTCCTTTACCAGCTGACGGTGAAGACAGCACTGTTTCCATCCAGATTAAGTTGGAGAATGAAGGCAGTGATGAAGAACTGGAGACAGACATGCTGTATAGTCCACAGCTTGCTCTAAAACTGGCTCTTACAGAATGGCTAGGAGAGTTTGGTGTACCTCACCAATACAACAGTAAGTTTAATCTCCATGAGGTGTGTTTGCTAATAGGGTGGTTGTTGTTTTTAGGATCTCTACCTGAAATACCTAAAAATCATACTGAATGCACTGATACTCTGTTCTTTCAGGCCGTCAGGTGCCTCAGAGTGGTGCCAAAGGCACGGGCATAGATGTGTCATCCATGGCTGCTCCATCTCTTTGCTCCTCCACAACAGTCACAACTGTGTTCCAGCAGCCCATCATGTCTCCAGCAATGCCCCCCCTGTGCCTGGATCCAATCTCACTCCCCATGGCAAAGAGACCTCAGGAGGAAGAGGAGGTGAGATTTGCTATATGACGCACATGCTGCGCTTGTATGATCCTAATGAGTAATTTTAGGAATCAAGCTCTCTATTCGTGCAGATAGATTAACACCTAATACAAGTATTATTCAGGTCATTAATTAAGTAAACAGCTAATGATTTCATTTCTGGAAGTATTTATACCCTCCTTATAGTCAGGTATAATTCAGACCACAGAGCATCTGCAAATGATTCTACAAGTATTTTATTTTTTACTGGGCATATGCAGGTGGAGGTGGAAAAGAAGGATTCGGATGAGGAGCCCATGGAGATGGTGGTTGAGAAGCAGGATGAGGCAGAGCCAGAAGCAGAAGTAGACCCAGAAGAGAAGCATGTAGGTCCTATTTTGACCGACAAGATGGCTGAGGACCTGAAGCCTATGGATACAGACAAAGAGAGTCTGGCAGAGTCCAAGTCTCCTGAGGAGTCAATCCAGGAGGACTCTGGTAGTGATATTGCCCCTATGCAGACAGATGATCAGCTCAAACAGGTGCTGCAAACATTTGTGAGTCGTCTTCTCCTTTATATCTGCATTTGAAGGCAAAACCATGTTAAAATGCCTATAAAGTCTCATGGTTGCTGATTTGTGTCCACAGGAAGTGTTTGTACCCGGGCCCAATGAAAAGCCACTGTTCACAGCAGAGCCCCTTACCCTGGATGATCTGTGCTTGCTGGCAGAGCTCTTTTATCTGCCGTATGAACATGGACCCAAGGCCATGCAAATGTTAAAGGAGTTCAACTGGCTAAGAGCGAACAGCAGCGTTGTTAGTGTCAACTGCAAGAGGAGAGAATCTGAAAAGGTGGGTTAATGTACTGAAAGAAACACATGGAGTGGGTTTAGAGAAGGAGGTCCATTATCAACTAAACCTGCTGTTCAGTGCAGAAAACAAAATGGTGGATGTGCACTACCCATACTGCCCATTGGGTGGTGTGGTTATGACGGCATATTGTGTGCTTGCACTAGAGCTGAGTGCTGTGCTTTTTATTTGCATAAACGGCTACTTCCCCTTTTAAACCTCCTTGTTTTTTGCCTTTAGTTACATATTCACACATCACAGTAGAAAAGCACAGATGTACGTCATAATATCAACACTGTCATGGCTTATCAGGACACTTGTATTCATTGCTAATGTTAAAAGTAACACGGATGCTTTTCTCTGCTGCCACAAGTAAGAACTTAAATGGTTTAATGCTTTCCTTTTGCATCATTATTTGTCTTTTTCAAACACTGTGCAGGTAACAGAGTGGAAGACACGGGCAGACAAGTTTGAGGAGATGTGCTGCTCAGTCATCCAGATGTTCACACGGCTATCTAATACAGCCAATCGCACCATCCTGTATGACCTCTACTCTTACATCTGGGACATCAAGAGCATCATTTCTATGGTCAAGTCTTTTGTCCAGTGGCTCGGTATGTATAAGGGGAACCACGGGACCTTTATTCTTAGAGAGCAGTAGCTTAGCATCAAGTCCATTCAAGTGTAGTAATCCTGTCATTCTCAGGGACACATTTACATACAAATTATTAAAGCACATCAGTTTAAAAAAAAAAAAAAGTAACTTTTTTTTTATTATTATTATTATAATTATTATTATTTAAAGAACAAACACTGCAGTAATTGATCATTTAGCTGCATGGACTCCATTCTAATCCTGGACTGTTGTTTAATAACAGAATAATTGTTTCATACATCATTCACAATCAGTGATATTTCTGAACTTTATCATGCATTAGAATTTTTGGGAAATATCCTCAGTTTAAATTGGTAGCAGGCTATTATAGATGAGCTTAGAAATGGGTCAGACCAAATG
This sequence comes from Archocentrus centrarchus, assembly GCF_007364275.1. Taxonomy (NCBI): domain Eukaryota; kingdom Metazoa; phylum Chordata; class Actinopteri; order Cichliformes; family Cichlidae; genus Archocentrus; species Archocentrus centrarchus. The sequence goes on from NC_044360.1 coordinate 18,307,725, forward strand.
CATCATCTTTAGTTCTACATCTATTAATAATCTTGTTTTAATTTGAATCCTTTTTTTTTTTTTTTCCCTCTCTTTTCATCTGACTGAATGCTGCTTGCACTGCTAGCATCCTCCCTCTTTATTCCACAACAATTTGCTCCATATTTATGTCTAAACTGAGTATCTGTGGAAAATGTCCCAGCAGGGTTACTGCTGCTTGCTGTGTATCCAGTATCATCACACCCCCCCGGTCCTCCATGCCCTAGCGCGCACGCGAGCTGGGAGAGCAAGTTGACTGCCTCACTGTGGAAGGCCATTCTGGTGCATAAACGATAAACAAGGAATCAGAAATGCCTAAATTATTAATATGAATCATATTAATCATATCACAGGAACTTTTACACTGTTGCCTCACTGAGTAATCTCTAGCATGAGGTTATTGTTTTAAGTGAGTCATGTGCTCAGTCTGTATCAGGGTGAGATGCATCACATTGTGAAAGAGGATATTCTCTCTTTTTCTCCCACTTTATCTGTCCCTCTACCTCTCATTACTCTTTCATGTGATGTGCTGTGATACAGCTTGAGTGATGTGCAATCTTGTCATAACATCTCCATTTTTTTTTTTTTTTTGTTGGAGTGTTTGTTTTGAATAGTCTGAAGCACCAGCATGGCCTGTAGGTTACTCCCTGTAATCCAGTTTCATTCACAGGTTTCTGTCCTGTCCGGCTATATGGTAAAGCTGAGGTCTCTAGCCCACAGTACACAGCAGGCAGCATACCCACGCTGGCAAGTCCACATCAAAAGTCCACAATGCTGGCTTGATGCTTCAGTAAATGGTCTTAAACACTTAAGCATCACCAAATAATATAAAGCCCTATAAATATAGGTGCTGGTCAGTATTTTTAATACCTGCATTAAGTTCCCAGATGTTGACATCTGCTGTTCCTATTAGCATTTTTTTTTTCCATTAGTCCCCATGTTTTCCCCCCAGTAGAAGCTGTGCAGCCGGCACTTAGTCACAACCTCCCTGGTTATTGTACTGAAAACACTTACTAATAACTATTTTCTACTGTTTTCTCCCTTCACTATGTACAGATGGAAGAATCCACAGTACAAGTTTCTACTGCTATTGGATCGACAGTGACCGATGTATGCACAGTGCAGGCGTTCTTTTGTTCGTGTTTCAAATGGATCTGTGTAATTTTATTTTAATGCTAAATTTTTAAATGTAAAGGAATGATTTGAAGGAAAGGAAGCTGCCCTCTGGATGAAGTCACATTTTGCGCAGCGATTTTAAAGTTTGAATATTAAGTGTTAACTCCCAAATTTCTCTTTGGCAGCATCTCTCTAACTTGTTTTTTTTTTGTTTCTGTCAGTAGGCCTAGAGAATTGGGTCAGACCAGCCTGATGCACTCACTCAGGGGACTTTGCACTTGGCGTTTAAAATTTAAGTGTGCCACGTGACATTGATGGTACTGTTTCTGTGAATGTGCTCACCAAAAAAGAAGGGCAGAAGGACAAAAGAATAAATGTTACACATTTTCAGTGTAAATGCTAATGTGCCCGGATGGTGCGGCGACTACATAATCTGCTAATCTTTTGTACATTTTGTGGTTTGTAATCTGGATAGTCAGGTTCAGGGTTCCTTCCCGTGGGTGCATCTGCGTGCTGTGTTGTCAGTTCATCAAAGGAAATGTTTTAGGTATCAGGGAGAGAGTCGTATGTAATGCACTGATAGGTGTCCTGCACGCGCGCTGCATTTGTCTGGTCACATGACAGGGCTTCTTGTCAACCAGGGGTTGGTCTTTAGTAGCAGCTTGGACGCTTTAGAGCCGTGTTCATTTTAAATTTCTGCTGCTCTTTATATTGTTTTTAACAGTAAGCTGAGAGGCCCTTTAACTCAGGACATACTGGTCATGCTGCCTCTCACTTTGACTTCCTGGTTTTTAATGACTCCTGCTCCCCCGTCATGTGACAAGGCAGATAAAATGAGAATGTGACTTCACGTGAGGTGCAAAGATCAGTGGGGTGACGGCAGCTAAAGCTTACTTTGGTGGTCCATAGACAGAATCATAATTTTTTTTTTTTTTTTTTTTTTTTTTTTTTTTTTTTTTAAATTATTTTTTCCTCTCTCGTGATCAGTGTAATGTTCATGAGGTAGGTCAGCTTTTTAAACGAGACCACCCTCACTGAATCGCTGAGAATTAAAGACCTGCTTAAAAATAACTTGGCACATGCGCACCATGTTACATGGAGCTGCTCGATAACAGTTTATTGGCACAGAGCAGGTTTGTGTTTAAGTGATGTCTCGCACCAGATTCCTTCTGGCATACTTAAGCTTTAGGTGCTTGAGCCCCATTTGATTGCAAAATATATTTTATCTATTCCAAATTGGGTCCTTTTTTATGTTTTTAATGATTTAAAAAAAAGAAAAATTATAATTTTGCTATTAGATACATATGACCCCCTTCATTTCCATCTCCCCACTCCCTTCATTTGTATCGGAGAGCCCCATCCTGTGGTAACAATGTCCGCTTGGCTCTGCTCCTAACAGGGTGTCGTAGTCAGTCCTCAGCACAATTCCTTAGAGGAGACCAAGAGCCCTGGGCCTTTAGGGGAGGTCTAGCAGGAGAGTTCCAGGTATCTAATGCACCGAATTTACAGCAATCAAATGGAAAAAAGAAAAAAAAAAAAAAAAAGAGAGTGCTGTGAGCAAAGAAGACTATGGTACTGTGTGCGTAGGTATGAAGGGGTTTGGTCTGTCAAAGGTGAGCTGATTGCAGTGGGTGAGGCTCACAACATCCAGGCTCCATCCCCTCCATTTGATCTCCAAATATATTTGTGCCCTAACATTCCTTTGGGACATTGGCTGTGTGTGAGGGGAATTGGTGACCTGAATCCCATCCTGAAAAAAGTTAAAGCCAGTGTTTGGCATGGCATCTTCTGATTTGCGTTGCTGCTTCTGATTTAATTTTGGTTTCTTTCAGCAACTGCCCAAGGAGATGCTGCTTTTCCCTGGCACATGCGGCGCAAGCGAGTACGGCTAGGTTTTATTTTTCATGACGCATCATTTCTTTGCAGGAAAGCACAGCACACAAAGCCAGCCCTTTGCAAGCGCACGCGCAAGCATCGCAGCGCCAGCGAGAACGCAAGCGTGTATGCGATGAGAGAACTCCATGACTAAACACATCAGTCTGGTCTAAAGTGGTGTTTCCAGCCCAGACTCCCAATGGCAACTAAAATGCTGTTGAGTGACTCAGCTGGCACACATTTAATTCCCCACTTTGGGTTTTTGTTTCTTGGAGTTCTCTCTCTTTCTGCGCCAGCATCATTATTTTTCTCAACAGGAGGGTCCTGCGCAGCGAAATATTGCGATGCCTTACAAAAGGGAAAGGAGCATCTCCTTCAGCCAGTAAAACCTTAGTCAGACCAAAACGCAAGCCTTTTTTTAAAAAAAATAAATAAAAAATTGTTTTCAAATGTGTATTTGTTTGTTGTGCTATGTTTCCTTAGCAAAAATGAGAAAGATGTGATGTTTGCTCTAGTTGTCCACTGTCAGGTCAACAAGGAACTCCTCTTTATAAACTTCTGTAGTCTTCAGAGTTTTTCACGCTCCAAAGCAATTAATTGTCCTTAGTTCCTTTTGGGTTGATAGTGGTTCAACTTAGCAAACACACAGTGAGGCAGTCAGCAAGAATAGCACAGCACCTTTTCCCTGTGAAACTGAACCTGTTTGTTTTGATACCCACAGAGATTGTTGCCAATTGACGGGGCAAACGATCTTTTCTACCAACCTCCACCTTCATTGCCAACCTCAAAAATCTATACCATAAGGCCGTACTTTCCCAAAGATGAGGTAAGATCCTTGTTTGTGAGTTAGGGCATGCCCCTGTACTTCTTTCATTCAACAGTTGCTAAGCGTTGATGATGCAATACTTGCAATGTTAGGCCATTTTTGTGGGAATGCTATTTCAAGCTGGAATGTTCACTTGGACTCAAGAATGAACTGATTCGGGTTTGCTTGTTAAATGTCAGAAAATCCTCCCACCCCACCCCAACCATTACTCCATAACTTCAAGTCGCAGTGTTTCCATGTCTAAGACTTGGGAGGGTCCATCCAAGTATTTTGTATCATATATTGAATTGGTGACCCTAATAAATCTATTTTATTTTTTTTTTTTTTTTTGTCTTGATTACATTAATATACAAGTCTGGACACACATTAATGTAAGCTGCACGTTGAGTGGTTGTTGGAAGCCATACAACTCTTAAGGCAATTATTCTAGTAGTGCTGAAAGATAATAAAGTTATTGGTGTGTCATCTCATCCACTTCATTAACAGCTGTTGTGTCTTTTTATGCAGTCTGCAGTGTATAAAATATGTAGAGAGATGTACTGTGAAGGAATGGAAGATGTGCCATTCTCTGATGAGGATCCTGACCTCATAGGAGACAGGTAAAAACAACTATGGTGGTGGTGTTTTCTTTTTCCTTACCCCCTCCCCCATTCACTGACTTATAAAGGCCTTACTGTTTATTCACAGGTTGGTAGGAGGTCTCCTGACACTAAGTTCAGACTATGGGTTTGTGCTAGAGGATGATGAAGGGATCTGCGGTTATGCTCTCGGCACCGTAGATGTTAAACCCTTCATCAAAAAATGCAGTTTGAACTGGATTCCCTTCATGCAAGAAAAATACCACAAACCTGACGGTGATAAGGACCTCACAGAGGCTGAGGTATGCTCATAATCCATTTAATAAATATTTTATGGTTCTGTGTGTCCTTTTGATGAAATTACTTAACAATCTGTCTCATCCCTGTAGAAGATTATGCTGAGTTTCCACGAAGAGGAGGAGGGTCTTCCAGACTCTTTCCTCTCCAACTTCCCCTCTCTCATCAAGGTTGACATTCACGCCAAAGTCACTGATCCCAGCGTGGCCAAAAGCATGATGGGGTGTCTGTTATCTTCTCTTAAGGCCAATGGTAGGTGGTAGTCAACTCTGATTATGGCAACTGTGTCTCCACCTACAGTCTAATAACTGCTCCATAGAAGTTTTGATTTGTGAGGTTTATTTATTAGGTTTTTGTAACAAATGTTCGTTTATCTAGATGAAATGTGCATGAGGCCAAAGTCCAAAATGACAAGCAAGCTCCTCATTTGAGTTTCAGTCAGAGGTAGTTGATCTACATAATGGTAGAATGAAACCTCCTGAGATTAGGAGCCCATGTTGACTTTCAGTTTGCTGTTTTGTTTTTTTTGTTTTTTCCTTAGATTTTAATGCCAGCATCAATCAAGGGTAATAAATTTTGGTTATTCTGTGTTGTCTTTCTCTCTCAGGGTCCCGCGGTGCGTTCTGTAAGGTTCGACAGCCTGATAAGCGAATGTTGGACTTTTATAGTAAGCTGGGATGCTTCGAAGTGGCCAAAATGGAAGGCTTTCCCAAAGATGTCATCATTATGGGGCGCAGCCTTTGAAGAAATGTCCTGCTAAACACTAACGGACAAAGAGCAAATTGACATAGTTTAAACATGTTTGCTACCTTCATGAGGACAAACTTTCATGGTGGTTTTTATACCACGGTACCATCTGGGCTCTTTTTAGGATTTATGTGAGGAAGCGCAGCAGATTCCTGTGCTGCTCTTAGATATTTTGGCTCTACTGGATTCAGCACGTCAAAGACCAAGGAGTGCTATGTTGTCTCTTTCAGTCAATAACACACAAGTGGGACCCTTCCTCTGATCCCACTGCTCCTATATCTGCAGGAGGATGAAAGAGATCGCTCCATAAGCTTTTGTTTTGTTTTTTTTTGTTCGGTGGCCATTACATGAATTTTACCTGCATGCCCTAATGCAGAGCGTCTGTAACTGAAGTGAAGGCTTAGCTGTGAATTGAGAAGCCTGTATCTCAGGTAGTGTAGTAACTACCCTGACTTTCTGTTTTCCCAGTTGTGACATAGAGGAATAACGTAGATGCTGGCTTAGGTGGAACATATTTATACGATATGAGGTGCTATTTGAGAGTTTGCCTTTCATTTTCAAATCATGGTATTTTTGGGTCGCTCCACAACATACTTGGGGATGGAGGCCTTTTAAGTAGTGTGTCTAATAAAATTGATGTGAAATGCTGTACATATGAAGAGTGGACAGTTGTAGCTTTTTAAGGTTTTGTGAAGCCCTGAGTGAAATATTGCCACAGACCAGCAAAGAAAGTCAACCAGGAGGTCCTTTGAATTTCTGTTCTAGTAGTAGGCATTTGGGAAGCAATAAAAAGCTTCCATTTGTTCATAAACTTGTTTCTCAAATTGCATCTCTAACTTTAATGTTGCCCCTCTTTTTTTCAGCCATTGCCTTCTCGTTCATTGCCTTTTGATTTCAGGTTTATAATGTAGACCAAGCTTTGTGTCCAGTTTATCAGACACAGCTAGAGATGGCACATTGTTGGTAGTGTTCAAATTCCAGAGATGTAGCCTGACACTCAGTCACATGTCTTAGTTTTTGCTGTACCAGATCCATAACTTCGAGCACAAATCCCTTCAGTACAGCTGGCTAAAAATCTCATATAGTACTATTTTTAGTTATGTTAAATTCTCCATTTAACTGTTGTTGAAATGTTTTCTCTTTGAATTAAAATGTCAAGTTTACCACAGTTTAGTTAGTTCCTGTTTGAAAGCACGAGCATTTAAAGCAACACTTCCTGAGTGCACTACCCCGTGGGACCAAAATGTTCTCTTTTTTGGGGGGGGGGGGGGTTGAATGAAGAACCCTAAAACTCTGACCTACTGTTCAGTTCACTCCTGTCATCCCTCACTACTTTGTTTCAGCGTTGCATACCGGTGAAAGTATTCTCAGCGAGTGTTCTTACGATCACTGAGGTTGAGTCCTGTCACCAAATGTCAAAGTGGCACTGGTTCCCATACTGTTTTTTTTTTTTTTTTTTTTTTTTTTTAAAGTCACATTTCTAATTATTTTCTTATAAATCTGTGGCTATTTTTTTTAAGCACTTTGACTATATGAGTGTTTAACTGGTTAAATGAGGATCTTTGGTTGTTACTCAGTAGCTGCCTGCCAATGTGATGTTTTGAAACTGTGCATGAGGTGTAATGGATTTGTTTTGGCAGATGTTAGAAAAAAAATTGCCTCATCTGAAGCTACATAGAGGAAGAAGCATGTCACTCACCCCTATGAGTATAATACTGTTCTCAGAGTCTGTAAACTCTGTCAATGATAAAGTGTTATTTTGTATTATCTTTATTGAAATTGTCAGCAATTTGTCAGCTGGCCTAGTTACAACCCCTTGTCCCGTACAGCCGTCCTACCTGTCAGCCAGGTGTGAAACTCACCCACAGATCTGTTATCTGTCAGCTTAAACGACGGCACAATTTTCACACTTGTCTTAAATGGTTCAGTTTGCAGTTTGTTGATGCTCAAACTTTCTCCTCTGCCAACTAGGTTTGATAAAACTGGGCTGTGAACGAAAGGGGGCTCCAAATGTACATTTTCAGTTAAGGGTTGTGGGGAGGGTTCATTAAATTGACATTTTCCATTGTAAAGTTTGTATGTTAAAAAAAAATATATATATATATATAAAATGGAAAAACTAATAAACAATAAGTGACTTGCTTTGTTTCCAATCCTGTTTTTTTTTTTTTTTTTTGTATGCCTGTCTGTTGTGAAGAGCAAAGATTTCATGTGGGGGTTTTTTTTTTTTTTTTTTGTTTTTTTTTTAATAAGGGAAAGTAATGCTTGCATTAACTGTCGACATCCTGACGTGGTACACAAGATAAGTGACCCTTGGTCTAATATCCTTTTTTAAAATATGTAATCACTCATCAGCCAGTTGTTAGGTATACCAATTCAACTGTTCATTAAGGCAAATATACACTTAGGAACACTTTAAAAACACATCAGCTCTCAATGGGGGGGGCAATGCTGGTTGTTGTTTGATGGAAATGAAAATAATCAACCTACTGAGGGCTGAATTCAAAGACACCCTGAAAATCAAAAGGGAAATAATGATGCAGCAGGCTAGTAAATTTCCCACAATTCAATTGCAGTAACTCAGAATGGTACTAAGTAGTTTGCGTGGCCCCACTTGCTTGTATGCAAACATGCTTGACAACATCAGGGCATGCTCCTAATGAGAGGATGGATGGTGTCCTGGGGTTCTCCTCCCAGATCTGGACCAGGGTATCACTGAGCTTCTGGACAGTCTGAGGTTGGACTCAACCATAATGTCCCAGAGGTGTTCTACTGGATTTAGGTCAGTTGTGAGGGCCAGTCAATGCTATCAACTGCCAGCATATTCCACCACATGATGCCCTGCGTTGTCATGCACCAGGAAGAACCCAAGACCCACTGCACCAGTGTAGGGTCTGACAATGGATCATCCCAATACCTAACGGGAATCAGGGTGCCATTGCCTATCCTGTAGAAGTCTGTGTGTCCCTCCATGGATACCATCAGTGACCCACCGCCAAATCGGTCATGCTGAGCGATGTTACAGGCAGCACAACGTTCACGGCTTCTCCAGATCCTTTCATGTCTGTCACATGTGCTCAGGGTCAACCTGCTCTCATCTGTGAAAAGTGCAGGGTGACAGTGGTGGACCTGCCTATTCTGGTATTCTATGGCAAATGCCAGTCATGCTCCACAGTGCAGTCAGTGCACACAGGGCCCACTAGACGACGTCGGGCCCTCAGGTTACCTTCATGAAGTCTGTTTGTGATTGTTTGATCACCTATTCACATTGCTGGCCTGCTGGAGGTCATTTTCTAGGGCTCTGGCAGTGCTCATCCTGTTCCTTCTTGTATGAAAGGACCAGATACCGATCCTGTTGATGGGTTAAGGACCTTTTTTTGTCCATCTCTCCTAGACTGTCTGTCTCCTGAAATCTCCTCCATGCTCTAGAGACTGTGCCGGGGGACACAGCAAACCTATTGGCAATGGCATGTATTGATGTGCCATCTTGGAGCAGCTGGAATACCTGTGCAACCTCTGTAGGGTTCAGGTTATCACCTCATGCTACCAGTGGTGACACTGGCCTTAGCCAAATGCAAAACTAGTTAAGAAACAGTCAGTAGTTTGCCAAAAGTGTAACTGATGCTAAACTCTGATTAAAAGTGTTCCTTCAAATTTTTTTGACCAGTGTATAATTAGCCAATCACATGGCAGCAACTCAGTAGTCCTGCAGACATGGTCAAAGCGACCTGCTGAAGCTCAGTGTCTGTGTGTGTGTGTGTGTGTGTGTGTGTGTATATATATATATATATATATATATATATATATATATATATATATATATATATATATATATATATATATATATATTTCATCTTGTGCGTTTTACTGTTTGATGGTTATGAAAGACGGGAATGACCGAGGCGCGGGCGCGCACTGATGACGCATCAGGCATGCTTGTAGGCTGCGACGCGCTTGTTATTTATCGTGGAGAGCTCATTAGGCAGCAAAAGGATATTTAACTTTACCGCTTCTACAGCATGTCTTTTCACGACGATGAATCCTCGGAAGCCGGACTGACCGGTCAATCGAGGCTGGAGAGCTTCCTGTTCAGTAAGAGCCAGTTAGAGTCTGTCAGAGATGCTCTGTAGGTGCACACGTGGGTTTCTGCTGTGATGTTCCTACAGAAAAATCTGCCTCTTCATGTCATTGTTGTGGGTTTTTTTGTTGTTGTTTTTTTTTAAGCCAAAACTGCAACTAGTTAAATTCTGGTCTTCTTACTATTTTATTCCAGGCTGCGAGCTGTCCTCTAAAGTACCTTTCTACACTTTCCAAGGAGATGAAGAGGAGGACCTGGAGCACTTCCTTGAACTGAGAACAGTACGCACAGTTTTTGTTACAATCATTGTACTTTAGCAACGGCACAAATACACCAGTCAGTCACACTTAAATCTGGCTGCAAACAGTGAGGTTTAGTGCTGTGATTGCTGCAGGTTTGCTTAGGTGACGGTGCCAAGGAGGAGAGCAATGTGGTGGAGGTGACTGCCATGAACCACAATGGAAAGACTATTTCAGTTCCCATCGCCAACCTTCACATCAAGTGTCTCCCCATGGTGCGTAAACGCTGCATGTAGACTGATATAACACACTGCTGAAGTTTGATCTCTTAACTTTGACGTTTCTGTGTCCTCAGGTGAGTCTGGGTGAGTTTGAGCTGAAAGCACCAGTGACCATCCGACTCAAGGCCGGCACAGGGCCGGTTTCTGTCAGTGGACTACACCTTATTGGTAATACTTTATTTTCTTTGTGCTTAAACACTTTAATATGGAACCCCACAAGGGACATGGGGAAAAAAAAAAAAGATGTACTTCTTCGAAAAACTCGCAAAACTTTTAAATTTCAGGCCATGTGCTTCCGCGTTAATCTTGATACGGCAGCGTCCGTCAGGACATTGAAAGGATCGGCGAGAGATTGCCAGCAAAAGTCGCCTTTAATTTATAATTCAGCAGTTACTGTTGGCCGAAAGCGTGCCAAAACTGTACAGACACGAATGCACCTAACTGACTGTCTCGCGCTCACCCCCTCACTGCTCCAGTCGATCGCCACAAACACACACAGTGCTGCCCCGTCCCCCTTCACCTCTCAGTTACTCAGCTCATAAACAACCACAGTGATGGAGGACACATATCCATTGGAGAGATTCATATATATATTCATAAAATAAAATCTCGAGCTATGTGGGTGTGGGGAGGGTCGAGTGAAGCAGCGAGTACGTGAGAGCGAGACAGTCAGGTTCATTCCTTCGTACCTGTACAGTTTTTGAAGATGTTTCACCTCTTATACAAGATACTTCTTTGGTTCTAAAACCTGATGCTGATGGGGAATCCCAGGTATTTAACCCCCCGATGGGATTGTCACTTGGGAGAAGGTCTTGAGACTCTCAAGTGAACCTGAAAAAGAAGTGGAGCTGGCTTCAAATGCTTAAGCGACCCATGACCTGGATGACTGAAAACCTACATAAGACAACTACCAGCAAGGCATATTGTTGAAAAAAGTGTAGTCTAAAATGTCTGCATTAGGTTGCTAACGTGTTTAACCCTCAGCACTGAGCTTCCTGTATAGTGAAACACTTGGTGTAACCTTAGTGCTCCCCTGTGTATTACCAGAATAGCTGGACTGCAATCTGAGAAAAGTGGGCTTCTGAAATCCTTCTTTTCCTTTCTGTTTGACCCTGCCATATGAAAGGTTAAATAAATCTCTGGACAGTAAAACTTTCTAAATTCCCTTTTAAAAGAAATCTGCAACTTTTTGATATGTGTTGGATTATGAATTGTAAAAAGTACATTAACTTCTTTCAAACATACGTGCAGTGTGTGCCTTTCTTTCACTCTTTCCGCTGGTTCGAATTAGTGTGTGTGCGTGAGGGTCAGCTGTGAGGGCAGATTCAATAAAGTAACCTTTTTGGCACTTAAACAAAACATGCAGTCCAGAATGCAAATATTTCAGCAGTTTTTTTTTTAATAGGTTTTTTTTGTTGTTGTTCTTTCAATATGAAACAAAATAACAGAACATTAAAGCCCAGAGTCTCATGTTCACAATCTTGCTAATACCAGGATTCAGTTGAACACGGTGAACTGACATCATCTCCTGATCTTCTCAGCCTCACAGGTCGAAGACTCGGATTTGTCTGAGGAAGAAGACTCGGAGGAGGAGGAGGAAGAAGAGGAAGAGCTGCCTGCCATCAAACCAGCAAAAAAGAAGCAGAAGCAGTAGGCGGAGAGGTTACTGGTGGATTTTTTTTCTTCTTCTTTTTTGAAATGGCTCACTCACTGATGTGTTTTTATAAAATAATGTTTTGGTACCAGATGGACACATTTTACAAAATTCCCACTTCCACACCAGCCACGTGAATGCTGTGTGTGGTGGCAGCTAGCGGTGCAGTCGGGGGAATCATGACGGGCTCTGATGTTCTGGGTAGCGTGTGATGATCGATTGCTACCCGCAGTTTTATACTGTACATGATTCAGTCACCACTGAAGGTGGTGGAAGAGGTGTCTTTTTACCACCAGCGGATCCTGGCATTGTTTAAAGATGCTGAGCGATGGGGAAGAAAATGTATTCCAACTCAAACTGAGTGTCGCCGGCAGATGATACATGCAGACAGTATATTAAATGCTCTTGTTTCATAGGAGAGTCTCCCATTTCCTGCCACTTGTAATATCAGAATACTGTTTTTCTATGTAATGTTTCGATCTTAAATGTGAAGATTTGTACTTGCAGTTAATAGAACAAGGAAGCATTTTTCTCCAAATAAATGAGCAATTCCAGCACAATAAATAAAATACACAGTTTGTTTCGTCATGGTCGTGGTGCCTTCTTTGAAACACAGTAGCTATTTAAGCTTTAGAAGCTACAGTGCCTGGCCAAAAGAAAGGCCACGCACTCCACCTTTTGTATGGACTCACTGTGGAATTATTTCAATAAGCTTATGCAATATTGTTGCACAAATTCAAACCTCCACCTAGAGTCTTCTTTGGCACATCCTAAAGATTCTCGCTGGGGTTAGGGTCTGGAGTCTGTGGTGGCCAGTCAATATGTGAAAATCATCTCTCATGCTTCTTGAGCTAGTCTTTCATAATTTGAACCCAATGAATCCTGGTGCTGTCATCTTGGAACATGCCAGTGCCATAAGGGAAGGAAAAAAATCCATTAATGGAAAAACCTGATCAATCCCTATATGCAGGCAGCCGAACCGAGATCTCCAGTCCAACGGGAGGTTTTCTGTATATTCAGTTCTAAAGTACAGGACTTTAACAGTGATAACATTCAAAAGAAAATTATGATATGCAAAGCTGAATTTAGATGAAAGGATTTAAAAGAAATCAAATGAAGACAAATAGACAACAGAGAAAAATACAAAACAGAACCATGAGCAAAGAGTTAGACAAGTTAGTAAAGATGCATGCCTGGATTCCACCTGCAGTTAACTGGGTAACACTTTATATGTTAGGGCTAAGGGTGTAATTCCTCTGTAATTAAAGGGAATTTCAATGCATTTTATTTGAAATTAGAATGCAGTTATAGTTACTTTCAAATACTTAAATGTAGGTACACTAGAATAAGAAATATTTATACTATAAGTAATTTTAATTAGTGTGCAACTGAAATTGTAAGTACGCTGTACTTTGCAGGGTGTGAGCCATATTATGAAGTGGATTAATTTTGCCCTTTTTACATCTTTATATTTTTTTACATCTTTATTTAATATTTATTGTGTTGCTGTGCATGATGGATGTTCTAATATTCATCTGTTCTTTTATTTTAACCAGTGTAAATGTGGTAAGGACTATTCTCCCTCACCAACTTATAAGAAAAAATAAATTTGCAGTGCTATGTGACCATATAATGATGGAGCCAAATCTAACTTCTTCTTTTTTTTTCTTTCTTTCACAATCACTGTTCAAACACAACTTTCAAACGAAGAGAGGAGACACTCCTTTCCTGTAAAATACCTGGAAGTTAGGAAAGGTTAAGCTACTCCATAATAGGGCCCACACCCCGAAAAGGACAGTATACTTACAATGTAAGATGGGAAAATATTGTTCGTTTTTCTGCAAAAATACCCAGAAATTATGCAGTACTTAAAATTACTCAAAGTATAATTTGTGTCTCCTTTCCTGTAAAATACCCAGAATTTAGGCACTACTCAAAACTACTTGTGCAGTACTTAAAATTACTAACAGAATCACTTGTATTTCCTTTCCTGTAAAATAAGTTATGCAATACTTAAAATTATTCATGCACTACCTAAAATGAGTTACATATTACTTACAGTATAAATTACTTACAGTATAAATATTTCTGTTTCCTGTGAAAATCTGACTTGTTGCCCCCATATTCCAGTGTACCTACCTTTAAGTATTTAAAGGTAAATATAACTGCGTTGTAATTTCAAATAAAATACATTGAAATTCAATTTAATCACAGAGGGATTATACCTTTAGTCGTGGGCCACACAAAACAATGTGCTGATTTACTTCACTAAACTGGATCACTTGGCCTTGCTCTGAGTGGGATTTAAAACTTCTATTTGAAAGGTAATGACATCACCACTGCACCACTACGGTGTAAAAACTCCTCAAATGGTAATGCGTTACATATCAAATCAATGTATAACAATCTTCCAGCTATTTAATGTCACCTTCACTCAGAGCAGGTGGTGCTGCTTCTTATTTTCTGACTCATAAACCACATCCAACTGGTCTGTGCTGAGTGGGAGTTTTGTGAGCCTTTGCAGCACTTTTATTGCTTATCAAGATTTTATGATCCAGCATCTGCGTGGTGCATTAAACGCTCACTTTCAAGTAGAGGTTACAGCTGTGTCCAGAGCAGCGCTAGTGTCTGTAACAATATACTGATTAACACAGAGAAGCAAAATCTACTGCCAAGTGAAACCCTCCTTACCGTCACGTCAGACTCCAGAGAGATTTGTGGGACGGTGGAAGTATGTCTGTATCATCATTCTTTTCACTGAAACCCTTTTCCATGTAGTATACTTGGATCTTGCTTCACATGAGTCCTATTTTGCATATATCAAGCGCAGAAGTAGGATAAGCCACTTTGGGCTACTCTCTTATTTACATGGGGTCACCACAGCAGGTAGTTCTGCCTGTTCAATTTGGCAGATTTTTTAAATTTTTATGTCAGACACCCCTCCTGATGCAACCCCAAAGGGATTTGTGTCTCCTCACAAGGATCTTTTGCTTGTTAAATGACTACACTATGTCAAATATATTTTGAATACTTTCAAGACTGAGCAGAGTGTACATGACTGATTTGTAATTATATTCATCATCAGTCACCAGTGAGTGGAAAGTACCGTGAAGTACAGCGAGGATGGTAAGTAACTACAAAAGAATCCAGCTTGATCTTCGTCAAAGCTTAGCTCACCATAAAAATGGCTGATGCTGAGTCACTCATTTCTTTCATTAGTTCACTGAAAGCTAATGAAACAGAAAGCTGTTGTGGATGACATTGGTCCTCGCTGGCAGAACATAGAGCCACTGCAATGTGGTGGGAATGAACAGGTTGAATATGGATTTTGACTAAGTTGAATGAATATGACTTTTGTAGGGAAAATTTAAAAAAAAAAGAAGAATCTGCTGATGTTATTGTGCTGGCATTTACTTCACTAAAATTTGACCTGTATCCATTTTGTGTCACGAGTCAGGTGACGTAGCACTGGAGTTGGAACTGGTGAGCAATGTTCACTGTCAGAATGCCACTGGAGTTCTGTCCTAACGAGCAGCACCGTTTAAAACGCAACTATATGCCACAAGTGTGTAGTTTGGATCACAGCTCTAGACCCTGCTGAATTTGAAGGTCCTGCATGAACCATGAATGACATGCACTGACCGGGAGGGGGGTCATAGTTCAGCTGTGCTGGTGATGACAAAGTGTTGTTTGTCAGCCCACAGCTGTTCACCAGTTCTCTGACCTGATCCTGCACGGACTGGAGGATTGTTAACCCTGTGAAGGCTAATTCATCTTTGGTGATAACCCAGGCCTAATCTGAACCATTTGCTATCAGAAAATGTTATTTATATATATCTATATATATATATATATAGATATATATATAGATACACACACACACACACACAAACTACTTTTTAAACATCACATTACAGAGAAATAAGTAATCTTTCTGCAATGCCAACCTTGACACAAATACCTACTCAGGCTGGTCTGAGTATTGATGAGCTGCTGGGATTTTCCCACACAACCATCTCTAGGGTTTCCAGAGAATGGCCAAAGAGAAAAGAAAACAGTGACTGGCAGTTCTCTGGCTGAAAATACCTTGTTGATGTCAGAGGTCAGAGGAGAATAGCCAGACTGCTTTGAGTTGATAGGAATGAAACCAGCATGGACAGTAAAGTTTGTTTTGTAAGTACTTGGCTGAAAGTCAACATGAAATCCACACAGCTCACATGTAATGCCTCCATTCGCAACAAAAATGTTTATGTATAATCTCAGTACAGTACTTGTTTTAATCATTTCCAATCCACCCTTTAGAGAAAAAAAAGGTAGTTGAATATATCCATTTAAAATGTGCCAGAAAACTGAAATAATAAAAGTAATAATCACTCCAAATTCTTTCTTGTAAGTGTTGTGCATGAGTAAAGGCACTTGAATAGTTTCCACCTCTGACACTTGAATGCGTCACGAGTGTAGCACAAAATTACTATGGCAACAACTGACATCAATTTGTACTGTCTCTAATTAATCCAGCTTCTCTCCATGAAAGATCTCTGAAAGGTACTAAAACACTGATCTAAAATTCCTTCCATATCCACATATACAAACACTGGTTCAGTTTCCCGGCACTTATACATTCTGCTTTGCTCATTTTCACTTACATGCGCTGTATTAATGTTGTCTGTTCCCCGTCAGCTGAAACTTAACAGAGGGCTGGTTTTTGTTAGAATGATTTCCCTGAGCAAAAATAGACTTGCAGATCAATAACCATTGGCTACGGATTTTTGTCTTTGATGTGTGTGTGTGTGTGTGTGTGTGTGTGTGTGTGTGTGTGTGTGTGTGTGTGTGTGTGTCTGTGTGTGTGTGTGTGCTCGCGCACGTACTGCTATCCTGGATTAGAGTTTTGGCACAGATTTCAAAGGCCTTATCAGATGAAGGTTAAAATTCTGCTTGGCTGATGAATAGCTGCTCTGTATGCATTAAGCTGGGTGTGCTCATATTCCTGTCAGTGTTAATGGAAGGAGCGTTAAAGCTGTGTGACCAATACATTTTCCCCATTTTTAAAGGTTAGTACATTATGCATCCATGTCAGCCACCACCAGTATCCACCACTGAACTGGAACTGGCAGGACGGTTACACAAGCTGCAAGCTGTGCAAATGCATTTCTGACTATGTCAATAATATTCATCAAAGGCCTGAGTAACACAACAGAGGAAGTGAAAAACTATCCAGCTGCAAAATTTCACCTGATCAGTTCAGTTTTTGCACGCTTCATTGTGTTCATTGTGAATTTGGAGTTTTCCCTCCCATCAGTCTATTCCCAGTACCCCAGTGATGATAAAGTAAAAACATGCCAGAACATTCTGTAAATCAATTCAAAGCTTCCTACTGAAATCTCTCATTTACAAAAGTCATCAGGACCTTTCCAAATTGTGGTCAGGTGCATCCTGTTTACTTTAGCTGTCCTTGAGCCTGACTGGAGTCCACTCGTGGCAAACTGAAATGACTGGCCACACCTGTGTACATAAAGCTTCCACAATTCACACTGCATTTCAAAGCAAAAGTACACCAGCGTGACTAGAAACTGTCTCGAGGCACTGATTAGGGCAAGGTTCTAAATCAATTTCTAAAGGTTTGTAGGTTTTTTAGGAGATAGTCAGCCAGACAAAGTAGGAGTAAATATTTAATCGGTTTAGGATGTGACCAAGAACCCAGCACTCACTGCAACGAGACTTCAGAAGTTTTCAGCAGAGATGGGAGAACCTGTGTGGAGGCTGACCATCAGCAGACATGAACAAAAACACATGATAAGTCTGCTTGATGTGTGTCAAATCACATTTAAAGAATATTTGAAAAAAAACAAACAAAACTGAGCAAACATCTAGAATCATGTTTGTGGGACAGCAGGCACTGCTGGTGACACCATCGTACTGTGGACGGTTTTCTCAGCAGCAGTGGCAGGAAGGCTGGGCAGAACTGAGGAAAAGGACTGCAGCTAAACACAAGGAGGCCTTGCGAGATAACATCTCCAGAGTGCACACAACTCAAGAGTGGGATTCTTCTTTCAGGATGACCCAGGGTTCAAAAGGTCATCCAACCCCACCCCTCATCATGTACGCTGCCCGATCTTGATGAGGAATAGTCCAAAACAGTCTCCACCTGTGGAATACAATGCTGGACAGGGAAGTCTTAAGCCAGAGGCAGGAAGGTTAGCCATTTTGGAGGATGACTGAAATGCTGTGCCATTTCCTGCATTCAGGACAGTTATACTTTTGTTTCTGGATAACCTTCCTCCCCCGAAGTATCCAGAACTGTCTGTGAAGCTCAGCAAAGACTCTCTGGTCCTGGTTGCGTGAGCTGGCGGTCAAAGTCAGAAACCACAGACACACACACACCCCTATAAATATATACACGTTCAAGGAAGAGTGTCCCCCTTCAAATAAACGAGTGATCAACAGATACATTTTTTCTGAACTGGATTTATTTTTATCACAATCACCCTGTTCTTACCAGACAAACTATGGAGGTTGCAGATCTATAGAATCAGCACCTTAGATTTCATTCACTCATCACCACAGAGGTCACTTCAGTATCCTTTAAACTGACACCTCTATCATACTCAAAAGCAAAGTGGCTTCATAACAAGTCTCAGACTTTAACTTAGAGGAGCAGAATTAAACCCTTTAAAACATCTTTGGCAAGACCTGAACTTGGCAGTTTGTACATGCTTGTTAACCAATTTGACAGAGTTGCCACAGAGAACAAAAGAAACTACCATAACCCAGGTGTGCAAAGGTTGTACACTTATTCTAGAAGACACAAAGCTGTAATTACTGTCAGTGGAGGCTCTACAAAGAACTGAACACTACTTATATGAATGGGATCAGTTTTTTTTTTTTTAAATACACTCACTAACCATTCTGAAATGTTTGCTCTAGTGTAGATTGATGTCAATTTTAGAAGAGGGGTCTGAATACTTTCTAAATCACTGTCATGTACCCTCTTTCGGCTGGGACTGAGTTATTACTGGCATCAGAGGTTTGTCAGAGTATCACGATCACATCAAATATAAATATACTCCGAGGAACAGAATTAATAATAAATGTTAGGAGAGAAAAGGAGACAAACAGTTCCTTCCTTTACTCCAATATCTCTAGTCACTGGCAAAAGCATACAAATAACAGCTGCACAGTTTCCTGCACACTGATCACACGTACTGCAGGCTCATGCCCTGCTGCAGGCAGGGGCGTGTTGTTCTCATGCATATACAGCCCCGACACACCTGCCACAACAGAGCACAGCTGTCAGTGCATCAGCCTTTACCCTATACGTGACCTCACAGAGCTCACACATAAGCCTAATTATGCACACATACGACGCAATGCACTAACTGCCTGATTGTGTGGTGACACCTGAGCACACATTCGCTTAAAAAACAGGATTCGACTCGCCTGCACTCAAGGCAGCGCAAACCAAGCACAAGCATACCGTACACACTTCACTTCCAGCCCAGGGTTTGTACCTATACTTAGGAAAGCAGCAAGACAACACATGAGGAAGCCATTCAACAAAATTTCCAATTATTTTGTAAGAAGTAAAAAATGCAGACTACTTACTCTATAGAATGGAACATTGATATAAACACAGAGCTATAAATAAAATTATATGGATAAAATGCTCCTTTGGAACATCTGCTGTATGTTTTATTAATAACACACATACAGAGAAGGGACAGGGAGCAAGGGGAATGCTAATTGGCTTACACACAAACACATACACATTGTCAGATTGCCACACTGTAACTAATCTCAGGTCCTCCTGCTCCTCTCCCTTGTGTATTTGCTGCTAAAAGGGGACAAGTTATCATGGAAGTGAAAGAAATTTTATAGAAAAACTAAACTAAACTAAAAGCAGACTGGACTAGAGGAGGGAGCAGGAATTTACAACCCATAAATAAGTGATGTGCCTTACCGTTTATTCCATTCCCCTCTCCTCCCTCTCACCCCCTGACTTTGCCCCCCAGCTCATTCCTGCTATCTCACTATCTCTCTGAGGGGGAGGGGAACAATGAAAGGAGTATGAGTGACAGATAAGTAGATCCTCATTAAAACTCTGCGCTTATATCATTCTCTGCTCTAACCTTCCTCTCCTCCTCCTCTGCATCGAGCCCTGGAAAATGATAGAGGAAGGCAGAGAGGAGAGGGGAGAGGGGTGCTGCTCATCAGTTATTCCTGTTCTCTGACCTAACTTGACAACCAGCTCCAATAACGAGACAAAGAGGGATGGCACAGAGATTTTCGCCAGAGACCAGGATGTTGACAAGGAAGTGAACTGTCCTAAATTGGCAGATAATGGGTCTGCTGTGAGCCACTCTGTAACCTCCTCCGCTGTGCTCTGCTGTGAATGCAGTAGATCTCAAACATGTGGCCTTTGTGTCTTTTTTCTCTCTTTCCATTTTACAAGCC
Organism: Archocentrus centrarchus; assembly: GCF_007364275.1. Lineage (NCBI taxonomy): Eukaryota > Metazoa > Chordata > Actinopteri > Cichliformes > Cichlidae > Archocentrus > Archocentrus centrarchus. The sequence goes on from NC_044360.1 coordinate 18,327,885, forward strand.
TTGCTGGTCAGTCGCACGGTCGGATGTACTGCCTTTTTTTTTTTTTTTTCATCTGTAACCCAGTGAGTCACCCTGTAAAACCTCTTTACCCAAACAAATCACACAATTTGCTTCTCAGTACAAACAGTCCTCAAACGATAATCAGGCACGATGTTTAAAATAACCAACGTGTCACCTGGTTTAAAGTGCACACCAGCATACCCAGAGGGTTACGTTAAAATCTGTAAACCAGTGCTGAAAATACAACGAAAAGTCATTTAATATGCTTGTTTATTTATTCCAAAGATTTTGGTTTATTCATAATCTTCTATAAAAGAAAAAAAACTGAATCTGAAAAAACAAACAAACAACCAAACCAAAAAAACATTTGCAGTCCAGTGTTTTTCTAAAGCCACATGGACTTTGGAGTGCATGGAGAGGCTCCCTGCATGCTTTCAGCTGCAAACAGGAAATAATCAAGAGTTAGGAAATTGCAAGTACAATAAGAGTGTGTTAACAGTCTCTTTAGGCACTGGAGTCTCTGGAGTCCCATGCCAGGACCCCTGAAGGATATGTCATTTCTTAAGTTTGAATGGATTTAAGACTACATTATTCACATTAGCACTTCCAGTTGAACTGAAACACAAAATAAATAATGCTTTCAAATGAGATCATTAGTACTGCCACCATGATTCAGCTACATGAGTTAACAGGGCATGTTCTCCCAAAAATGGTATCAAATAAACGTCAGAGTAATGAAGGTGTGCTGGAGATATAATCTGAGGTCATATCTCTGAATCAAAATGGAAAGGAGCAAAAAAAAAAAAAAAAAGCAAACACGGAACTTCTTGATGCCAAACGTGATCTAATAGAACAGAACGGATGCTGATTCAGGTTTATTATTTGGTCCCATAGTGCTTGGTTGAAGACTGGCCGTATAGCCCATAGAGTTCAGGATGTCTGGCTGTCTGTGACGTTTCCATCAGTCCCCTCATGGGAAAATGCTGCAGCGGTTGACTTGCAGATAGAGGGGCATGTGGGGGAAACTCCTGAGAGGTCATGGAGGGGAAGGAGTCCGACGCTGGGTACGGAGGCCGGGCACAAGCAGCCGGTGACCTGGAGCAGCAGCAATTATTCAAAGTACACATCAGTACTTTTCTCCCTTCATACACGGCTTGTTGTGATGCACTTCCACTTGAGAAGTGGGAGGATGGGAATATGGTTCCTGAGTGGTGGCTAGAGCTGGACCCTAGACCCACCATGTGATGGGCTGAAGTGTCAAGGAGGCGACTATGACCGGGGCCAGTGTGAGGATTCTGGGCAAGGACTTGCGAGGAATATACAGATGAAGCCCGGTGACCCTGGTCAGCCAGGAAGGGTTTTTTGCTGCTGTAGAGCAAAGGCGGAGGATGCTGAGAGTTGGAGGTGTCTGTGTTACTCTCCAGGAAAGCCATGCTGTATTTCCTCTTTTGTATTCCTGAACTAGTCCCCAGCTGGGAGCCAGCAGAGCTGCTGTGAGACTGCACAAGCTCCAGAAGAGGCGCCTCAATGAACGGTTCTGAGAATGACAAGTAGAGGTGGGACATAAGTGCTAATTCTAATGCTGTTATATCCCCAAAACCCTCATCTTTAGTTACTTAGCTATATTTCTATCCTACCTTCCAGCATTTTTCGCAAGTTCTTCTCTCTTGTTGACAGGTCAGCCAGCAAATGACGAGAGTTGAGCTGGCCCACTCTGACCGGAGGGATGATGCTACTCAGATGTGAGTTTGACCTAAGAAACGATACACACCAGTATGAGGTATGAGGACCATGTTTAAATTGTTAGACACACTCTGCACTTTAAAAGTTAAAGGACATAGAAGATATAAAAAGTACAGAAATGTAAGTACTCTGATGCCCATCCTTTTTTTTATGCTGTGACCAAATTTGTTGATAAAGTTATCAACTCCAGCACTACCTTAGCTAGCTCGGTTAGGAAGTTCCATTTGTAACTCACTGTGGTATTAAATAGGATTAAATAGGATGCAAAGTTTGCAACTGGTGAGGTACAGTTGCAAAATTTGCTAGACAAACAAAACTGGTTTTGCAGCAAACTGTAGACATTCTGGTGCAAAAGGCCGGGCATTTTAAAAAACAGCCTCGAGTGGCCATTGTGGGAACTGCAGTTTTTGGCAATATCCACTTAATGGCACTAAACTCAGTTCATTTTATGGACTCGGGTTAATCTGAGTCACTCAGTAATGTGAGCAGATTCATTTGAGTCACTTGAGTTGTCCACCACCATCACCCCACCCCCCCAACATTAGCCTAATTAGGTTACATATCTTTATTTTAATTTAAATAATGGCTGCCAGTGGCACCAAAACAGTCAATAAATTACCATGGGGGAAGGGCTATTATACTCCTTAAGTACTGTCCTAAAGTAGCCTGTAAGCATTTCAATAATAACTATAGTTGATGTTTTCCGTACAAGGAAATATGCTACATTACTAGTCTATACCACTACTACTACTAATACTATTACTACTACTGCTACTATAAAACTAATACATCTACTACTACTACTAATAATAATAATATTAATAATTATAATAATGACAATAGCATGTGCATAAAATCAGCCACATAATGAAAATCCAATATATTCAAGTACTTATTTATTGAAATATTTAACATATTATTTAATTCAATCACTGACTGGAGTGAAGTCAGTGACTCTGTTCATGTTCAGCTGAATCACCTGAGTCAGCAGTGTTTCCGGTAAGGCCGTCAGTCACCCTATTCAGCTGAGTCACTTGAGTCAGCTGTGTTTTCAGAAACTCCATTACTCCGCTGTCTGCTCTCACTCACTCATCTTTTGTACTTAGCAGCAGCAGCTAGTCAGAGGACTCATATGATCTGGGTTAATGGAGACCTTGGACTCGTGATTCATGATTCAGTAAGAAGATTCATCTCATTAAACCAGGTGATTCAGCAACCAACCAGCACTAATCCACTTGTTAAGTCTGAAGTAAAGCCACTTTCAGGTCCAAATGCTCCTTCAGTTCCCAAAGGCAAAGGAGCACTGAGGCACCAGTGAACGTGTTAAATGTTAACATGTTAAATGTTAACTGAAGTTAAAATAAGATAACTAGTGTGGATGTTCTCCCTGTTGCAAGGTCTACCTGAGTTAGAAGTTAATCTGCCTCGAAATGATTTGCAGTGATGTGTCAACCACAGAAAATTTGGCAACTTCAAGTGACTACAGGTGAAAATAACCTTACAGTATAAAGCACCTTGAGGCAACTGTTGTTGTGAATTATATAAATGAACCTGACATGTAATTACCATCTAATGACCTGCTATGGTTAGGCTCACATTAGCACATTAGCACAGGGAACATGTAAGATGAGGGTTAAATTGTTCTGAATAAAAGTATGCCGAGGGTCCCCTGATAGCCAGAGACAAATGTCATTATATGGCAGGAAGAAGACTCTGTAAATGGGCAAAACTTCAGCCAATAAAAAGTCAGAGATGAACCCATCCACAACACGAGATTAGTCATTATGTTGCTGCGTGGTTTGGATTATCTGCTATGCAAAACTCCTGATCCCAAGCTGAATCTCACATTAAAATCTCCAGGATAAGCCTACCTGTAAACACTGCAACAGATAATTTTATGTTCTAGAAGACAATATCTGATAGTTTGGTTGTTTATATCGCAATGACTGCAGATGATGATCAGTGCACCAAAAAAACTGGCATGAAAACATCACTGGGTTAGTCCAAAGAAATGAATAGCTTCTTGGAATAAACGCTTACCTGTCCATTAGCAGCTGATAAGGTTTTGTATTCTGAAATGAAAAAAAAACAACAAGGTGCACAAATCATTCACAAACACATCTGACTTCAAACGTCTCACTAACAGCTCTAATGAGATGAATTAAAGAATACACAAACAGCTTGCTGTAGTCTGTCTGTTACATGCATCAGTGCTTATTACATGTTTTAGTATCACAACTCCTTTTCCCATTCTTTAAAAGTATCATGTCGATGCCAGAACAGTGGAAAAAGGGGTCGTACAGATAAAACTTCATGTTAGATAAACAGAAATAAAGGAAGCGCAGATCTTTCGTACCTTCATGAAGTTCAAACTGCCTGCTTTTCGGAAAAACGTTTGCACTGAGCTCAGGAGTTTTTCTGCTTCCTGGCGCCTCTCGTTGAGCTGCAGCACCTGCTGGGAGTTCTTCCTCACATACGTGCTGTAGGTGCTCTCCAGCATCTGCATGGTTTCAGCCTGGTTTGCTTCTAGCAGCGCATGCATCCGCTGATACTGGACTCGTGCACGCTCCTTCAGTTCAGACACTGCATCCTGAGGAGAAAGGACACAAAAGCAGCTGAATTATTCACGTGCCAATGTTAACAAACCGATACTGCGTTTTTTTTTCATTAACACCACTCAGCAGAAAACAAGTCAAGACACCCAATTTTGTGGGTTCTGTGCTTTTCTTGTTCAATATTAAAGTAGGAAAGTCATTTGTTAAATGCATTTTCACTTCAGTGCACCTGCCAGTCATAGCTAGAGTTAAATTTACATTTTATTTCCAAGAGTGAGAAAAGGTAGAGTAATTTCATTACAGCAGGATAAATGATAGCACAACACCCCCCCCCCCCCCATTCAGAACTGTACCTTCATCAGTGTCTTGTCTGACTCCAGCTTGTTGAGCTGCTCATCGATGTTCTGAACACGACCTTCCAGTCTGTCTTGCTGCCTCATTAGCATGCCCTGTGGAGAAATGACAGATAGGATGGATTAGACAGGTGAACCACAACAAGATGCACTGAAAATTAAAAACAAAAAATACCCACACTCTGAAACTTTCTGAAAACTCGGGCCTCTGCTGTGACCTCAGCAAACTTAGCTGCTTTTCATGAGGCCCTAAGACAGCTTCCTCCGCAGTCAGCTGCCAGCAACATGAACATGTATTTATCCATTCAGAGAGCAACACCAAAGGCAAACAACTGCACAAATCATTCTCTGACGGCTCCAAAACTTTGACGCTGACCCTGCTGCGTCAAATGAGCTCCATTGTTGGGACCAGCTTACTTCCTCTGTGGGTTCATGAGAGCCAAGACCCAGTAAAAAAAAAAAACCACATAAACATAATCCTTCCCCATTTACCGCAGGGGATGGAAATCAATCTGCAGTCACCGGCTGACAACTAACTAGAAACAGGGAAGAGCAGGTACACTTTTTAATGAACTGCTTCTGCATGGGAAAGGCAGCATGTCCAAATAAGAGAAAACTTGCTGTCATGGCAACAAAGTCTTGTGTATGTACTCATATGTGAAATCTAATGTGTATGTAGGGAGCAAAAAAAAAAAAAAAGCGGGGCTGTCTCACTACCCCTTCTGCACGTTCTCGTTTTGCCACATGCATTGCTCCCATTGTTTGCATTAGCCTGTGTGTCAGTGACAGATTGTCATGTCTGTGTGCACAGTGTCGAGGTCTCCTCCCTCCCTCCAAATGAGCGTGCACCCAAGAAAGGGAGCAAGAGGAAAGGCGACGCTTGCACATGCCAAGAACGGATAGAAAGAGAGTGAGAAAGACATACAAAAAGAGAGGGAAACCAAAAAAGAAAGAGAGAAAAAAAAAGTTTCAACCCAAAGAGAGAGATAGGGAGAACGAGGACATTCCTGTGGTCTCGAGTGACCGAGTCTCAGGGTAGTCACACTGTGGTATCACAGCAACAGGCCTCTTCAGCTGCTTACAACACTCATGTTGTGTTGTCTAATGGACATCCACAGGCTGGCCACTATAGTTTACCACAGTCAACACTTTTAACAGCGCATATAGTTTTGACAAAATAACCCAAAAGACTCTAAATGACATAAAATAAGAGACAAAACTACTACAACAACTCACTTATGCTTGTTCTGAAAACAGTTCTTTTAAGTGAAGAAGACCACTGACAGGTTGTCCACCTGGGATATGTTTATCTCCCCTAACTCTCAAAGGAGACAGATTGGATTATGTGATGTGTTTTGGACTGCTGACAGTGAACAGACTGACATGGGAAAAACCCAAACGTGGTATTTGAACTGCTCAAGCATATTTCTGGACTGGCAACAAACGCTGATAAATTTCTATCTAGACACTCATAGTGGGATAGCATAGTAGCCCAGTGGTTAGTACTATTGCTTCACACCAAGAGGGTCCTGGATTTGAACCTGGGGTAGGGCCTTTGTGTGTGGAATTTGCATGTTTTTCCTGCGCTTGCACAACCTTTTCTCTGGAAACTCTAGCTCTGCACCCTAAGCTAATGCTGCTGGTCTTGGCCCAGGACACTCTTGCAAAACATTCTAACTCTCAAGAGTTCATTCTTGGTTAAATCAAAGCTTAAAAATATTACTGTCCACCAATATCTACTGCAGTTTTAGCTCTGTTTTAGTGTACTCCAGCCCCTATTTGTCTTCTAACTGCTCCTTACTGTTAGCTAGTCTCTACCTTTGAAAACTTTCATGTGACTGACTCTGCTAATTGATGCTTGGCAGATACTGCACAGCTGGTTTATAAAAGTTGTCTGATGGTTTCCTGCAGCTGGAAAAGTCATGGATGGGAGTGATCCAAATCAGTAAACTGAAAGATGCTCAAAACTGAAGAAACTGCCACTGACAGTTCTCTCTGGACTTGTTTCTACCAGTGACCCCTCTAACATTACAGTTTGTGATCCATCGTAGTTATAAAAATACTGATGAGGGCAGCTTTAAGTGCCTCGAAGGAAACACTGCATTTCCAGCAGCTTGTTCGTGAATTAACTGCTGCATCACCCAGGAGTGCTGACCATTTTTAAAAAAAAAAAATCGGTCCCACAAGTGAAATTAAGAACACATCGTTATGAGTACAGCTTAATGGGCTGTGATACTGATATGAATCGAGTGTGAGCATAAGAGCTGTGGTTTCTATATCATTCATGGAAAGAGCAACAATAAGCTCAACAAGCACTGCAGCAAACCCAGTACAACACACCTCGAACACTATTCTTTTTAATTCTCCTAATTTTGGGCCCATAAACTTAAGGTCAGTTTTTATTAAGGACTTAACAGTTTAAGCATTATTAGTGCACCGTGTTTGTTCGCGTTCTAAACGACTTGTCAAGGTTGTTATCTTAAGTTTTTGGTGGTTTCAGCATAACCTTATCAAGTTCTGCTTTGTGCACCAATAATGAGGTCACATATACAAACCACAAGCACACTGTGAGGAGTTCAGCTGGTGGATTTCATGAATTCATTAATGATAGAGCAAGAGAAGGAAGTCTTAGCGACGTTTTAATGGTTTTCCTAAGTTGCTTCTACTAGCAGCTAGCACTGCGTGCTAACATTTTTTGTGTAAGTGTAGGTGCTGGCCTGTTCATTTCACCTGAAATCAGCAGGGTAGCCTTTAATCCTGTTTCGCACAGTTGTAACACATCCCACACCTGCACTCCGACTCAACAACACATCTTGCTTACACAAGAAGCAGTTTAGCTAAACGCTCAGCTTCAAACAACCTGATCGTACCCGTAACAGCTGACACTACCCTGCAAACTCATGTAGATCTCAGTTAGCTGCCTGTGTTTCTTCCTTCCTTCACTTTTTCATGTGCCATGTGCGCAGTACCTTTAAACTTCAAAGAGTGCACTGGCATTATTCATCACTTTGGTAACACAGTGTATAAAAGCTGCATGAATGCTGCATTGACAAAACAGGAAAGACCACTTTGTTGGGTTATTAGAATCGTAAATGGTGCGTGAGCTGCTTTATGTGAGTTGGCTTCACATTATGGCAGCAGCTTTTCTGTGTCTTGATGCTTCTGCTCGACAACTGTGTCTTCCTCTTTTTGTCATGTTTCCTCCAATTGCTTTTTTTTTTTTTGTCTTGTGTGTTTGAAATAGCACAGGGGGGCTGGGGCAGCGTAGCAGCATGAAAGCCTACCTTTATCAAGCTTAATGATCACTTTCCCCACTGTCCTATTTAGGCATCCAGACACCCACAGGTTGCCAGGAAGCTCATGTTTAAATGAGGAGCCTCAGGCTCAATGAACAGAGAGCCTCTTTCACAATCAACTGACAACTATTCCCTACTTCTGATGTCAGTGGCCTGCCCTCAGCATTCTGGGGATCTGACTCACTCCAGCCCAGATACGCGAAGCTTCAAACAGTAGAGCTTCCATGAGCGACGGTTTCCTGCTGAGGTGCCTGAGAAAGCCAAGGTGAGGTTGTGTGGGAGGGCTCCTCCTCCGCTTGTCCCAGGGAGAACATTACTATTATATTACGCTTCGTTTCTCATCTTGAAATTACCAGCATGTCTGCGAAAGGTTAATGTAAAAGTCTCCTTTGAGAGTCAAAGATAACTAAAGATATGAACATTGCTAAGTCGGTTTTGCATCTGTGTTTATCCCAAAAGCAACGAGAGTGCTGCCAGGGGAATTTAAAACCAAAATAGAACACAGCTCTGTGAAGGAGAGCGACCTCTCAGCAAATAATGATGAGAAGACACTGTGGCCTCATATTACTTCAACAAATGACCCAGCATAAGAGGAGCCCAACTTTTCACCAATTAGCACCTTTTTGTTTGTTTTTTTTCAATAAATCAGAGTGCATTAAGGTCCAGGCATGGACAGTGTGACTCCACAATAACTCCATTTGCCCCATGAACATTCAGTTGTGAAAGAACAGAAAGATGGCTGGTTGTGTGTACATGTGAGTGTGTAGAGAGAGCAGCTGTGGAAAGGGCTGAACAGACATCTTTTGTCCCAATAATAGCTCTGAACTAGGGTCAACTGATTTAGAACTTACCCTGGAAAGAAATATGTTTAACTTTCCCCACGCGGAAAAACGCTTTCACTAAAAAGTATCAAAAACACGACAAGAGGGGAGATTGTAAAGCAAATCTGCTTCTCGTTGCCTCCAAAGATAGGTAGGAAAAGGGAAGGAATGTGTATAAGGCAGCGTGGGTGGCTGTTTTTACACCTTGCTACTTACATTAGATTCGTGAAAACAGAACAAACAGAAATAAAGCGAGGAAAGCACACAAGTGGTAGGTGCCATGGCAAGCTGGCCTTATTCCTTTATGCATCCTGAGGTCAACGCTGACAAGACAGGTCATTATTCACTTGGTGCCAATTTGTAGCCAAATTGAGATTTATTTTACTCTTGCACTCTTTTCTACCTCTTCCTCCCTGCAAAATAGCCCTAAAATAGCCCTCCAACCCGGCCCTGAAACTGATCAGCTAACATAAACAAACTCCATGCGTATCCGCCCCTCACCGCACAGAGGTCATCGTTTCCGGTGGATGCAGATTGCATCACAGCACTTATCCGAAGGGCACAGCTCTGCTAATGGGAAGGCGTGGCAGTATGGAGGGGGTGGTATGATCAAGGTTAAAAGCAGCGTGTGTGTGTGTGTGTGTGTGTGTGTGAGAAGCATGCATGCATATGTGTGTGTGTCTGTGTGCTATCCCTGTACCCAGAGGGGTGGCTTTCACCTGTCCGGTCCTTTAACGTCAGATTAAAGAGGAGGGAAAGAGAAAAAGGCTTTATAGACTAGTGAACTGAAAGAATGACCCATGAATTGTGTGCACCAAATTAAATCTTTTCATTGCCGTGTAGGAGAGTATGTGGGCACGTATTTGTACCTGCATTTGTATGCGTTGCGTATCAACATCGCGGACTGTGTGTCTTTGGTTAGTGCAGTGAGAGATGCAGCAGAACGGACACAGAGCCACCTGCTCTTCCTCACAGTGGAGCAGCCTGTACTCCTCGTGACTGGGACAGGTCCAAGCGCTCAGCTCCTCAGCATCAACTAACAGGTGTCCCGGCGCCGCACACGGCTGCTGTAGGTGCGTCTGGATATGAGTTTGGCAGCAGGGCTCCTTACAGCGCAGACAGACCTTCCGCACAGGCAGCGGGGGGCCTCGTCTGCAGAGGACACAGTGCAGCACAGTGGGGGCTTTCTCAGTGTTCAAAGCATTGAAGCGCTTCACTATGTTGGCAAGCTTGAAGTTCTTCTCCAGTGTGGGTTTCTGGTCGTAGTCATGGTTGCACTCTGGACAGCGGACCGCAGCGTTGTCTTTGGCCCAAGCCTCAGAGATGCAACCCTTGCAGAAGTTGTGCTTGCATGGCAGCTGGATGGGTTCGTCAAAAACATTCAGGCAGATGGGACACAGAAGCTCCTCTTCGAAGCAGTTTTTCCAGCTTGCTTCCATGACCTCAGCTGAATCCAAACTGATGGGATGCAAATAACATAGCAAAGCAAAGAATTAGTTTAAATGAGCTGCTGCTTTCTAAAATGAGCCTATTACAGTTTAATTTTTACGGCACTTATACGACTGAAATGGCACAGATGGACGTGCGCCAAGCAAGCACGCAGGCCACTGAGTTAAGGGCTTATTAGGAGTGTATTACAGTGACACAACAATTAACAAACGAAGCTTAAAGTAACTGGTAACAACCTGCTCTTGAAACTCGATGCTAAACTACTGTTATATTTAAAAAAAACAATCGCATTTCTTAATATTTCAGTATAATGTTGGGCTTCGCTGGGGAACAGGACGACACAAGCTGTGGCGTTTGAGAGCGAGTGGGAACTTGACACTGAACAACAAATGTGACTCTTGTCAAATAAAATGTTACACTGACATTTTAGTACACGGAGGCACTCCTCGGCTTCTGTCATAGCAATCTACTGAAATATACTAGGTGTATTCTTAAAAGAAAAAACGTAACGTTACCAACTATTTATCTTCCATGTCGTCGGCAGACTCCGGTGCACCTATAATACCGTGGAGCTTGTCATCCAGCCCGCGGTGAGATTCCGGTTCCTCTGCTTGAGATTACAGCCTTCTGTCGGTCGCAACGCTCAAAGCCGGGATTTTATAAGAGTCCCCGCTGGTTTTCTCGTCTGGTTTCGCTTTCCCGTCAACTCTTCTGAGTAATATTTTATGGTAAGTACAGGCAGGATAGTGACTCGTCGGAAGGGAGCGCACTGCTTCCACACCGACAGACTGCCGACCTCCAATAACGTGACCCGTCACGGAGTTGATACACAGGCGGGGAGGAGCCGGGAGTAGGAAGCCGAGGGAACGGCCACAGCAAACTCTACCGGACAGACTGTAAAAGACCAGGAGGCGTCTGTGTGGTTCGTCATGCTTTGAAGCAGAAGAGGAGTCCCTAAGCCTCCCGCCCCACGCCCACACACCAGGGGCCCATGATAGGGCTGGTGCACGTGGGAAGTAAAAGTGGAAAGTATGGTAGGGCCTTACGGAGTAGATTTCAAATTAGTCACACTTTTTAGGCTATTAAAAAATATTTTCAGGCATTTTTTCTTACAGTCTTACAGGATATAGTGATGAATGCTAAAACTATGCAATGACACAGACAGCCTGTAAAAGGGATTACATTGTTGATTATATTGTAGATTAGCGGTTCAAATTTCTACATTTCTAAAGTAATCAAAAAGCCAAACTATTCTATTTTGAATATGGGGCCCTGAGTCTACCAACAAGATTAGACTTCTTAAGATATGGGAGAAGTTTGCATACATTTTAACTATTTGAAACTTCATACGGTAAAGCTTATTTGGAAGTCATCACTACTACTTAAGAAAAGATCAGCTACACCAGGGGTGTCAACTCACCTTAGTTCATGGGCCACATGCAGCCTAATCTGTGCCAAACCAGAAACACCACTGCAATATAGCTCACCTTTCACTTAATATCGAGAAATACAGGTAAAAATTTAATTAACTATCCAATTACAAAACAGATGACAAGCAGCCCAAGGTGCATTTAAAGAATGAGCACAATTTTAACAATAAATCTTACTATATACTGAAATTCAGTGACTTTATGAAAGCACAAAGATGACAATGTTGAAATACTTTCTATAGTTTGTCTTGTGTAGTGATGCTGGCAGCACAACACCAGGAATAACCTTTTAATGAAAGACTAAAGACATGAATTGCTTCCACACTTGTAAAGCCATCCAGTGGGACAGACCGGACCCTTTTAAAGGCTGATTCTGGCCCACAAACCACGCGTTTGACAGCCCTGAATTACAGCACCAGAACTTTTTACTCTTCTTAGCTGCAACTGGAAACTCTAAAGGAGTTGAAAATCTAAACCTCTACAGAATTAATACGTGTTTTAGCTATTACTAACCCTTCAGAAAAAATTGCCTTGCATTTTACAGGAAATTACAATAGGTACACAGAAAATAACACAAAACTCATTAGGAAATAGTGTTCCAGCTTTATTTGCGTAAATACATACATACACTCTTTAATGCACTTGGGATTACAATCAGCCAGTTCAGTCAATAAGACAGTACTTTAAAAAAAAAAAAAATTCAGTATCAATCTCATTCAATGTCAATGTATCAATGTAATTCTGAATAAAAAAAAAGAAAATAACCATGTTTTATAGAGTACATTTTTGTAAGAAAATGCTGCTTTTTGGCATTAATATGGAATGAAATAACAGTATCAGAAAAAGGCAGTGAATGCAGCAGCCTTGATTTAAAATGATGTGTCCTAACAATAACAATCCAGGAGCTTCAGGCAGCACTGACAATCAACGGAAAATATGTTGGGATTTTTCTTCAGCTCAAGGCACTGTGGAATTTTACTCATTTTCAGCAGGTCCACTGATCCAAATCATATTTTACATTTATGTAGGCACTGGAGGCTGCACTTGAGGGGGCATGAACACAGATTCCTATTAACATCTACAACAGCCTTGATTCATTTCATCTTACAACAGTGACACTACACATGGATGTTGTGAGAGAAAACAGAAAACACATTCAACAAACCTACCTCATTACAGGAGTTCTATTCTTGGTGCAGAGGAGTGATTGAGGTGGTTACATCTGTAGCATTTACTAGGTACTTAAGAAGTGAAAGTTAATGATAGCCTATGAGATCATGATTAGTGTTACAGAGACAAACATATGAGACGCAAACAGTACTAACAGAAATGGTTAAAACTTTGGTGTGACCACAAACACATCAGAGAAAAATGTCCAGCATTTGTAAATACTATACACATTAGCTCAATTTAAATCAACACTGATAAAAATGTTTAAAATGTTTGTTTTTTTCTTCCCTTTCAAAAGGCCACTGGAATAAATAGAAGTGTTTTTGAGAACTGCAGCTCAGTTATTGCTTTAGACAGCATGTCAGGTGATCACAGGATGTATGCTCAACACCATTAGTGATGTATATTATGGACTATGGGGAGAACTGACAGCATCCAGTTTGCCCTACAGGATTGTTCTAACAGGTCAACCATCTGGACTGGCTGGTTTGAGGCTGATTTGATAGTCTCAAAAGTCTCATACAGATGTAAACAATGGTGACAGTCTGAGAATGCAGTAACAGTCAGCTATGTTTAGCTCATCCCTCAGATCATCTTCTGGAGTGAGACAGTTGAGGACAGCCACAGTGGGAACAACATATCTACAAGCTCTGCCAGCTCATTGTAGCCAAGAGTCTTGGGAGGTCTCCTGTTTATGATGGTCCACTCTGGAAGGGTGTTAACATGTCTTTTTTGTTGGCATTTTCGAAAGAGCAATTGTCTCAGTCTCACTGCAGCGGGTTATCAAACACAGAGTCTGGTAGAACAGAGATTTTCAGCTTCTTTTCTGGCCAACTGTACTCCTTTGGTAACTTTGTCTATAGAAAGAGAAAACAAATACAACAGGCATGAAGTCAAATAAAACTGAAAGTAAAAGGTAACCTGCAAGGTTTTTTTTTTTTTTGTTTTTTTTTTTTTTTTAAACTTGCCTCATCACGAGTGTTGAGTTCCTGTAAATCCCCAAGCATCTGTTCCACAAACTCTTCAGTCAACAAAATCTAAAGAAGAAGAGGAGAAGTTAGAAAATAAAGTCATTAAACAGGAAAGCACCAGCCAGAATTTAAGAGTTTCTGTGTGTGTGTGTGTGTGTGTGTGTGTACATACCTGAAGCCAGGGGCCATGGGCTGCATAGGGATGCTCTTCAGTAGCAAAAGCACCTTCAACTCCTGTAGACACAAATGTGATGGCCGTGTCGCCATTGATACTTTTATATGTGAAGTGTCTCCCATGGAGCAACCGCCCCCTGTAAAAGATCAAATACAATCCAGTATGAACTAACCGCTTAATTACACTTACAAGTTGTGCTTGTTTTCATTTATGTTTGCCATAACAGAAGATTTCTAATGCCAAAAAATGCCGGTATCGCATAACTGGGACATTACACTGTGTCCTCAACACATTTCTCCTCCTTTTACACAAAGCACTCTGTACAGTAACGCAGTGGTTGTTCTTTCCAAAATAGAGTTTAAAAATAAAGCAGGCTGGTACGGGTGCGAAGGAGCACTTATAACTCCAGAATTCCTATTGGACAGTCTGCTTAGATGGCATTTTGTTTGGTTATACACATTCCTATAAATGTCACCTGTACCAAAAAATGAAAACAAAACAAAAAACAAACAAGTCCAGATAGTAACCAGTCACAGGCATGTAAATTCCACAAGTAACAGTGTCAATCAGAGATCCTGCTGTGTGGAGGTAACTTTAACAGAGTTCATATCTGCCAATCAGTATCACGCATGATCTTTGTCCTAAATCCTCTTCCTGCTGTTTGACACACTTCTTGCTGTGTAGGCGAGCAGACATTGTACACGTGCTGAGTTGACTGCAGTGATTCAATTGCTCTATAAATGTACACTAATAACCTTTGCTGACTTTTCTGTTTAAGTAAAGCAAGGAACAAGATGTAAAAACACCAAGATATGCCAGACAAATACAGAGGATATCCAATAGTCCACTGGTAACAAATAATCAGTTCCTGGCTGTCACTTTTTTCATGTTACAAGTTACATTAATATCAAATTTACACCATTTCACATTTGGCTCACTTGCGAGAACACTGGACCCACTAAAAACTAGCTAACTTGTTATTTTTTTCAGACTTTGAAGTTGCATCAAAGAACATGTGGGAGGAAGTTCAACTGATGTTTGAGGGCACCTTGCAGAAAGCCTCCTCATTCACATCTGAGGAACTAGTGGGCTTATGTGCCACTGCATTCTGCCACACCCATTCAAGACAAATATTTGGGGTATCCTTTCTGTCTCACAAACATTCAAAAAGGGTTAATTTGGCGAGCGGGTGTAGGAGAGGGAGAATGGTGCAGTACCGTAAGCAGAGGGGCAACAGTGTGCCTGACTCTTGGTTGAATTTCAAATGAACACTCTCCAACTGTCGTGTTCGGACTAACTCATGAGGAACAATAGCTGCTGAGCTCTCACTCTCCAAACTGTCCTTCCGACTCCTAAGAAACACAAAAAGAAGGGAAAAAAAAAATCTTAGTGAGGAAGTCGAAAATGGCATCATCACAAATGAGTCTGTCAGAGAACAACTGAGAGGAAAAAGGTCTACAAAAGAAAACGTACACACAGATTTCGCAACGCCTTTCACGAAGCTGTTACCTGATACTGAAGAACACACAAAACTCCACAGAAAAAAAGCAGCAGAATAGCAACACACCAACATAATATCCTGGTAGTTAAGAAACAATGCTGATGATAGTTCAGATGTCACTGGGGTTTTGAGTCACTGCACAAGAGGGAGGGAGTTATCCTGGTGCAACCCTTGTGCTGAGCTGAACTCATGCTAGAGTGAGACTGTTGGAGTGTAGGAGGAACACTTACTGTGGTCTCTCGTGGTTCTGTTTCTGACTGCTGATGGGTGGTAGGGCTGCTTTGGTGTTAAACTCCAATCCTTTTCTCAGGGTCTCCCTGATCTGCTCTGTGTCTGTCAACCCAGACAAAGATGCAAACAAAGCATTATTTCACTTGCTCTGGAATTTTTGAATCTGCTTAGTTTGAGTATCTATCGTGTGTGCTGCTTTGGGAGCTGGCAAACCTTTGTCTGAGAGCCTGCGTGGCTGTGATCCAATGCAGATCGATCGACTGTCCTCCTCATCCTCTGGCGGCCGACTCAGATCATCCCACACACACTTGGCGCTGACCCCACTCAGGTTAGAGCCTTCTGTCTCAATGCCCTGGTCCACTCTCTCCTGCTTAGATAAGCAAGAAATATACACAAATCATCAACACTAGCTCACATAAAACTCCATCAACTTCCAGAAAAGAAGATTCTACATGACAAAAAAAAAAAAAAGCCCTTCGTCTTACCCATAAAGGGTTCCCTTTAAAGTGCTTTGTACAAGTAAAAAACCATTTGCAGTATAAAACAGTAGATTTTGATCATGCTTATATTTCTATGACATTTGCAAAAACAGAACACAAGATAAATGAAGTGATTAAAGATCATAAAACTTCCCTTTATATCATATTGTATAAAAGCAACATAATGCAAAATTCCGTTAAGCTTACTTGTAGTTGTGGATCAATTTCAAAAATAGTCTCTCCTCTCCTCATGTCAGTGATTAGCCAGGGGCCACCAGCCCTGTGCACGGGACAATCATCACCATTAGTTCAGGTGAGCATTAACTTCAAGTTAAACACACCAAGTTAATAAATTAACAAGTCCGCTCTTCACTTGTTGCTCACAATGTATTTTTCAAACTGGACAAGTTCAATGACTGGCCATTTACAGGGAACAGTAAAAACTATCATGTCTGAACAGGTAAGTCATTGGGATTTTATCTGGGGGGAAAAAAAAAATCACGCATAAGTTTGACTATGTACAAATCAAGCTAAGCAAAAAAAAAAAAAAAAAAAACCATGAAGGAAAACTAGCTCTGACCAGATCACCTGCTACGCTCTACTCACACTCTGACTCCACGCATCAGCTCCAGGATACCCTGTCCATTCCACTGTTGGGCCGCCTGCAGTTCCTCTGTACAAACTCCCACAATCTATAAAAGACAGAGTGCTTCCTGCTCATCTCCAAAAATTTATTGGTTTTATACCAACTGTTGTAAAACACATGTCTGTTTTATTATTATTGGCCAACATTACATTATGTTGGATAAATGTCAAAATATGTTCTGTGACAACTCAAGGTGGATTTTCTATATTATGTTCTTCTCCTTATTTGCTACTGCAGACCATCGCCTACATGTTGTAGCTTTTTATTGTCACCAAGGGGCAGTGTCACATTCTGTGGGCTACTCTTCCTTGTAGTGTTGTTGGTCCTTCAGCCGCAGAGAAAAGCAAAGTTATATCAGCTCTTGTAACACAAGAGCTGAAGTGAAACCAAGCACTAAAAATAAAGAAAAGCGTCCACTGTTCCCACTGTCTGCTTCTTTGTTTTTCTGCGCTTCTCCTGTTCGTGCTGAACTCTGCTGCCACTTTTCAATCAATAAGCATTTGACCCAAGCACAGCCTCATCCACGCTGAGCAATGTGCTGTTGGGTTTTCGGAGGACTGCACATGCATGTCTGAAAAGGTTGCACACACCCCCCCGCGTGGGCTCTGCATAGGCAAAAACCTACTTGAACAAACACAAATGCAGTACAATAAAGCCTGCATTATTTGGTTTGACAGATTTGTATGAGCTTACTGCTAAGTTTTTTACATTAGTGTCTAGCATACATTTAAAACTTACCTGGAGAAAGCTCACTGAGCCAAACGGTGTCTGAACTGGTTGCATCTGTGGGTCTTCTGTAAGCAACATATGCTGGATACGAGATTCGCTGTTGTCTAGTGGACTGTGCCACGATACATGGTCACCGCTACAAAATGTGTTTTCTGCATGAGAGAAGGGGGGAAAAAAAGGAACTGTTTTTACATTTTGCATAAGTTGTCTAGCATACACCCTGTCAAGACTGCTCAACCAGTCTTACTTTCCTACATTTCATTATCCGGCTGTACAGAAATTCTAAAGGAAAGTTGCAGTAACAGGAAAAGAGGGGAGGCAGATCAGGAAAAAAGTGAGCATGAGTAAGAGAAAAGCAGTCAAAATTAGACCCAAATATAGAAAGAAAAGCATAAAAACTACATTTCCATCTGACTGCTTGGGAGGTAACATGCGCCCACGCCAGATTTACTTCAGGAGAAAATAGAGGGGGGTAGATGGCCAGGAATCAGCATTCATTTAGCTTAGGGGCCCTAGCCCACCCACACACAAATTGACCCCAGCTGGAAAGCAGAGAAGGGCTGAGATGTGATGAGAGGTGAGTCTGGATTAAAAAGTCTTTTTCTCTTTCTGCATGCCCCCTTATCTATAACATATACATTAAATAAACCAATGACAGATATAAGGAGCTTAACAACAGTGTAGACACCCATTACATGCAGAGTATATATATATATATATATATATATATATATATTCACACTGCAACAACTGTCTTTTTATAACTTTTGTGAAAACAATCCTACTAAAACAGCAAAGATAACAAAAGTGAAATTACATTTCCCTTCAATACCCACAGCTACAACACATGCTAATGATGCCCAGAGCAGGCTCTTCTACTTAAGCTTGTTTATATGCATCATTGGGATTACAAGCCACCTTTACAAAGAGCACATTCTTTGGCATACCACCACGTCTTTGCTTTTGCCAAAAGAGAGCTGTCACATTAAAACTTTGCAGACAAAACATTTGCTAGACTGCTAACAAACTGTGACAAATAAGTACACCAGGTTACAAATTTTTAAGTGAGGCACAACAAATATAGATAGCTGCAAAATGAAAGAAAAAAACAAACAAAAAAAACAACAACATAGAGTGTGCTGGTAAAGTTTGGGGCCACCATGTGCCACCCAACAGCTATTAATGCACCTTGGCATTGATCCTTCAAGTCTCTGGAACTCTACTACAGGGAGGAGATACCTTTCTTTTGAAAAGATAGTCCCTCTTTTGGTGTTTTCATGATAATGATGATAGTGAAGAACACTGACTAAAGCTCTTTTCAATCATGGCATATGTAACATTGTTGGGGTCATCAATTTGTGATGGCATTTTGTTTTTGTGACACAGGAAACCTTTACCGTTCTGTTTTTATAGGTACCGCATCACCAAGGGGAGCCCACCCCCCTTTCTGAGCTGACAGCTGCAAGCACAGAAGTTACTGAGGTATTGTTTAAGAACCATTGCACTAAGTGTGTGAGTGACACTTGGTGCTCTATGGATGGAGAAGACATCCCAAAAGAGAACACCTACATCAGGACAGAAAAATACCATCACAGTACAACTATCCATTGATTTGCAGTGGCCCCTCTCTCTAAAGAAAAACGTTAGTCCCAACCATGCCCCAGACAGACCAACAGAGGCACATGATTCTGTTACTGTAAGAGCCAAGGGTCCTTGTCTTTCCTTTCATTTATCAATCATCTGTATAGTTACAGTTTTGTTTGCCACTTTTTGTTTGGGCTTTTTAAGAAGGTCCTGGGTTCGAATCCAGTCAGAGGCCTTTCTGTGTAGAGTTTGCATGCTCTTCCTGTTCAATCCAGATACTCTACCTTCCTCCCACAGTCCAAAGACATGCATAGGGTTAAGTTAACTGGTGATTCCAAACTGGCTGTAGGTGTGAATGTGAATGGTTGTCTCTTTCTATTAGCTCTGCAGTAGACTGGCAACCTGTCCTCTCACCCTATGATAGCTGGGATAGGCTCCAGTACCCTCACAACCCTGAACTCGATAAGTGGAAGAAAATGGATGGTTGAGCTTTTTAATAAAATGCACAAATTACTAGAGTATTACAAATATACAGTAATCCCTTGCTACTTCGCGGGTTTTCAATCAATATTAGTGTAAAATATTTATTGCAGTATTTTCGCTGTTTTGCAGGTTTTTGCAGTATTCGTTCTGCACATGCGTAGTACGTGTTGTACAGTAATGTATATATTTGGTGTATAAGTGTGTGGGGAGGGTTTATAAAAACTTAAAATAACTTAAAATAGTGTATAGCTACTAAAATAATGTATAAGTGTAAAATAAATATAGCGTCCCTATTTCACGGATTTTCACTTATCCAGGTGGTCCTGGAACGTAACACCCGCGATAAGTGAGGGATTACTGTACTGCAAAACTAGACAACTTGCCTTGACCAATTCCAAATCTGTTGTTTGATGGTGTTTTAATGTGACCTTTATCCGTGCAACATCCATTCAACTTTTTTAAAATTGCAAAACAATACACACACAGTACCAGTTAAAAGTGTGTCCAAACTTTTAACTTTTAAACTTTTAACAGACATAAGACTAGTACACTAAAAAAAGAACACAAAACAAGAAAAAGTTCTATGTCAGTGTGTATGTGATTGTGTGCATAAATATGTACATTTGAATTAAGCAAGTGTGTATTTGTGTGTGCAGATATAGAAGGCCTTATGTAACCTTTCTCCATGCAAGTGTTTCAAAGGTTTCAACCATTGCTTTTCACTCTTACCTGACTGGAAGACATAGCGAGCCAAACCTTGCATGAGCTCAGCTGGCCATGTTGGAGGTGCTGTCTCCCCCACCTCTCGTTTGAGTCTAAAAGTGAGCTCAAAGCCAAACCCACTTGGTCCATCTGGCCCTGTAAATCTGACACACAAACTTAGTGAAAATGTGGACAAATAAAATATAAGCACTTATGGTTATGTGAAAATCCAAATACTTCTTGAGATGAATAAACCAGTCAGGGTTAGTCAGTAGGGGGGTGGGGCGATTGTTAAAGGGCTTTTGATACTGGCAAATATTTTAAATACTGTACATATATCCAATAAGTGGTCGCATAGAAGGTCTTGTATAAACAAAGTCTTGCTTTACTTACTCATGAACACGGTTATCCCCATACAGATCACTCAGTCCAAAGCTGACATAGTGCCAATGCTCCTGGACGTCCTGAGCTGGACAGCCTATATTCCTATACATACTGATGTAGTCTAACGGGTCTGGTCCACCCAGCCTGTGGGAAGCATGAAATGAGAACCATCAGCTCTGTAAAGTTTTGTTATTGTTGTCAGTATATGATATCGCTCTTTAGGACACCTATGTAAAGACAACTGGCTTATAATGGGCGCCATTTCTGCGTATAAACTAGGTGAGATACATTTCAAAAGCTGTATTTAAGCCAGTAGAGTTTAGCAGAGAAATTCTCAAACTCCCCAAACAACAGCAACTCCAGTACGGCTTCTGGATGTTAGGCTGGCTACAATTTTAGCTTGGAAGCTAAGCTAGCACTAGGCTAACGTTTAGCCATCACTACATAAATATAGTCTACAAACTCAATGCCCCCACGTATGTCAGACGAGCAACAGCAGTATGCGTTACTTACCAGTATTTTACAATGGCTGTTACTTGAAGCGGGTTGGCCTGGTCGGGATAAAGTCGCCGACATTCCCCATAAATAGCCTGCAGCCCAGGAGGAAACAGCGGCACCAGCCCGTGGGCTTGTGCACCACTGGTAGGCCGTACCTCATCCATGCCACGACCTCGAATAAACCACGTTATTCTATAGAAACAACGTATATAAAGTTACCTTTGGCAAGTACCACTTGTTCAAAAACAGACTACACTAAACCATAAAGGCTTCACACAAGTACTGCTGTCTAACAGTAAATGGTGAACTCTGTTCTGTTGTGCTACTCTCTGATCGCCTGTTGCTCATCCTTTACAAAGAAACTAGCTTACCATTGGTTGGAGAAAAGCTATTACGTCACTGACTGACGGCATATAGTAGCCAATAAAAATAAAGACAAGGTTTGTGTGAATTTGTGGATGAATATAATTGGCTGAAATACTGCCAATCAAATAGTAGGGGGGATGCATTTTCAGGGTTGGAGCTTCAAAGTTTTTCGTGGCCAAATTATTATGGCTGTGTAGATTAAAAAGGTCCTGTGTGATGAAGTGTATCTACAGAAGTATTACCAGCAAAGCATCCTTCAGTCAGTGTATATATTGTCTGTTTAATGTTATATTGCTTTTTTGTAAAACCTGATGCATTCGTTTTAGGATTTTTTTAAGTTGCAGTTAAATGTGATGGAAATAATTCTAACAGCTTTTTTTTTTTTTTTCACTAAAATGCTAATCTCCAAAGTAATTAGCTTTGTGTGAGCTGAAGTAAGGTAAAACTAACTAAACTAAACTAACTAAGGAACCACTCAAGTTCCTTTAAAATAAACTTACTTATTTAAAGCAGTTACTTCACTTACTTTCCATAACTATCCACCCACTGTTCAGGCAAGATGTATACCTCATCAGTTAGAGTCAAAGATTTCAATCAAAATCAGCCTGAAAAATATCATTATTTTGACGCTGTCTGGCATGAAAGTGCATATCTGTGGTGAATAGTCATTAAAAATTATTCAGTTTTCTTGTATTTTAGCTGCTTGGATTAAGTTATATTTGAACTTCACTGCAGAAGCCTTATTTTATCCCAAATGAGCGAGAACAAGGAGGGAGGACCAAGATTATTTGTTTTCGAAAAAAGAATGACTCATTACATTTCTACTAAGACATTGAACTTACAACATTGCCATCTCTTTCATAATACTGAATATGTGAATGATAACGTGTAGCATTATAGTTTAGTAATACTGCATAAAATCATGATAAACTAAACAATCTAAACTTGCCTCACCAACAAGGGAGTGTTTATCCTGTTTTACACATAATTTTTTTTTTTTTGTGCCTTATCACTTATTTTTGTCTACACATGCAGTGGTACACTAGCGGCCATCTTTTCTGCAGATAGCAACCATATTTTATGCATCAGACTCAACCATAATACAACCTAAAGGACTGTATCCTGTGATGCTGTTTAATCCAAGTGAGATTTGGCACAAATTCAACATGTTCTCTATGATTTCAGTCCCACTCTGACCACTGTGGCACAAGTCCCAGAAAGGAGTATAGCCTGAAGGCTCCACACATTTACACACCCTTCATGGAAGCGTTCTTAGGTGAGGTTGGAAATAATGTATTGTCCTGTCATGGCGCTTCCAGAAATGATCAAATGACTTTGTGTAGTGCGTATGGATTTTTTCCAGAATGAGTTTGAGACACACATCTGGGAGCTGTTTTGAGAGAACGCCTCCATAGCAAATGGCACAAATTAAAACTAAAAGGACACCGCATTAACAAAAGGGGGCATGTTTTATGCGGGGCGCAGATAAGAACAGGAAAAGATAGTTAATAAACTTTCATTATGAATGTTGCTCAGATGTAATGATGTGTCAGCCCTGTGAGCGCTATGATTCACTTGGTATTTATGAGTATCAAACGGATTTTTACAGTTTCAGAGCTCGTTACAAAGACCCACACAATATGTTTTTTAGTAAAAACGGTATTATAGAAATTGCATACTTTTCTCACTCTCCTTCTAAGTTTTACACAGCACTACATTATTTATCTTGAGCTACTGTGTAACGAGTTCTAATGTTCATAACAAAAACGAGTTGTTTTAAACCCGTTCTGGTGTGCTACAACTACAGTACATATAAGTGAGTCTCCGCTTCTGACCATCTGTACAAAAATGTGGTGTTTTGTATTTTATACTTCACATTTTTTGCACTCAAGTCAAAACTTTCATTACTCATTTACAAAGTGTACACTGCCCTTAGTTGACTTGTGTTAAAAAAAAGTTAAAGGTTAAAAGACTTTTTAGTCTTTTAACCTTTTTACGTAAAAAAAGAAGAAGGAAGAAAGCAACCAGGGCTCATTTAGGATGTCTGTGCTTCAGTAACTGAAAATGCAACAATACAACTGAAGATTCCCCTAAATTAAAAAAATATCTAGAAATAAATAATATTGCATAATCTTATAAGAATTATATTGTTTAAACTTGTGTCTTATTGAGGCCCTTTGGTACATCTATAGATTCCGTAGAAATAACACAGAAACACTGCGAGACCTGGAAAAAAACAAGGTCAGCGTTAAAGACGTAGCAGGGCGGCTCTTGAACGCTCTGATTTACATTTCACAATATTTTATGCCTCAAATAAAATCCTATTAATCAATAAAATATACACAAAATTATCCACTTTAGATTGAGTTTATTAACAATATATAATGACACTTCATGACAACGATAAAAACTACATTCGTCATTTCAAAATGTATATTTATTCATAGCAATAAAATGAACTCCTCATTCATAGAAATCATCAACATACATGAACAATTAAAAAAACAAACAAAAGATTTATTTCACATGGTAATAACTTCTGCTCTCTAGTGCTGTGCAGTGTGGTTGACAAACTAGTACCATGCCAGAAGAACTGAGCCCATAGATGACACCTGAAGATGTCACCATCTATGGAATTCAGTTCTCATAGTAGAGTACATTCAAATCTGTTCCCAGGGTGCCTCCGGATCCTCGAACAGCTGAACTGATTGACACAACTCATACTTCATTACTAACTCTTTTTTACATCTCGGGTTACTACCTTATTAAAATAATGACAAAATAAACAAAGCCAACAATAAGCATAATATGAAAAATAAAATAATTTAACTCTAAAAACTTAACTTCAGCCCACTTTTTTTGTTAAGTGACACATGCTGAGCAGCTTGTCGGGGTTAGGTCACCCATCCCAGTTTCTCAAGAAAGGCTGGGTAATGATGAGATGATAACGTCAGCTGTACTTCCAGTGTAATATTGAGCAAGAGGTCATTACTGTGGCAACTAAAGGGATTAGTCATATTTTACACTTGCTTTACACAGTAGCTCATGTAGTCATTCACGAAATGATCATTTGCAACAGTTAAGAGGGTTTTTTTTTTCACATAAGTTAAAAGTTAAAGCAAAGTGGAAGGGAAAAACATTCAAATTCTAAAAGAATTGAAGCAGTTCTGTAGTTAGACACAACATATGGAGAGTTTCAGGATCATTTGAGGAATCCAACTTTTTTTTTTTTTTTTTTTAAGTGTTCCTGGAAATGCTTCAGAACTACTGAAATGAAAGTCTGTCCACTGGAAGCACTGAATCAGATCGTGGTGATAGCACTCTGGTCAAGGCATGAAATGACTCATCAGTTACAGCAGTACACCCCCAGGAAAAGCCCTTTAGGACTGTGTGACTAGTGACATACAGTTAGTCAATGTATCTTTGAACCTTGCAAAGTAAGTTTAATATTAACTGAACTGTGCTGTGGTACATTCTTGTCTTTCATTAAAACAAACAAAAAACCCCGCCTCATTCAAGGTCTGGTGTCAGTATTGACAGTGAGGGTACAGTGAAGAGAATCCCTCAATGTTATCTCAATCACTGCAGTTTATTCATTCTGATGGTGCATTATTTTAAGGTGCAGTACAGCACAATGAACTTTCGAAGGAAGGCCACACCTGACTATGTTCAGGAAACTCATATCTTTCCGGCAGTTGGACTGGGAAACAACCGGTTCTACGGCCTATTACCAGACAGGGCCAATCCCCTATGAGATCATTAACTTTTTCTTAAAATTATCCATCATAAAATCTTCATAGTGTGGCGGCTTTAACAGCCTTCATCTGCTTTTGCTCGTGGAAGTTAGCATTTCTTTAACCTAATTAAAAAAGGTCACAAAACATGCCAGACGTTTGCATTCTGTAATTTTTGCATACACTTTGTGTACACTACAATGTGTTGCATTTGAAAAACGTACACACACAATTTGACCATACTGAGCTTTTTCTTTCAATATGCTTACCTTAGTATTTCAGTGATTTTTCTTTCCTGATCCTGGTTATATAATAAATGAACCTCCTCATAAAGCCCCCCCCCCCCCCCGGACTCTTCCACAGTCAAGCTTTAAAACACACTTCAGCAGTCCCATCTCACCAGACAGAAAGCAGCAAGCTTCTTCAAATTCAGCAAACACACATTCTTCACCAAATCACCTGGACGTTCTGCTCGCTCCCCCCATGTCCTCCAGGTCCCAAGGATGGATCCAGCATACTGTCTGACATTCAGAGCAAGAAGCACTTAATATATGGCCACCTTTCACATCACCCATCAGCCTCCCTCCTCTCTGTTTTTCATACACTCCCTCTGTACGGTAAGCCTGACAGTCACTTCCCAGTAAGAAGGAAGCAGTGGGAGTGTAAAACACGCCCCCTCACAGTGAATCAACACATAATAGTTTCTGAGGAAAACCATCTGACTTACCCTGCCCCCTTGTTCCCATAAAGTAAGCAGGGGAAAGGCTGTCTACTGGAGGGGCCAGGAATTCCCCCACAGGCCCTGAACAGCTGTCGAGATGTGAGACGATGACGAAGCGGACACACTGGAAGTTTGCTGGCCGGTCATATGCAAACAGAAACCAGTGTTTGGTGTATTTTATTTTTCTCTGAGTGAAATAGTGTTTAACACTATGGTATATTTACATAATAAGTAAGACATTGGAAATTCTGTCCACACACTGTGGGTGTTGAAATGCACAGTCATGTTTGAGCGAGTGACATTATGTTTCCTAGAAGTATTTTATCTTTGCTAAATAGTATTCATCAGCAGGGTTCTCTATAGAACTTACATCATGGGTATATTTTGGATGAGATTGATTCTTGAGAATATTTGTGTAGCTTGAGTCATTTATTCAGGTGGGTCTGATAGGAGTGTATTCAAAAACACAGCCTGTTTGCTCTCAGTCATAGTCAAACATGACACACATACAGGTTGTGTTTAGTCACGTGGATGAGACTGGACAGGGTTGGCAGGTTAAAACCACATTTTTTTTTAAATGAAACATCAGACAGTGCTATTCAGTTTCATCGCTGAGTGACCTTGTACAAACCCCGATTTCCTCATCCTCTTACATAGTCACCTCAAATGTGAGAAACTGGTTTGGACTTGAAGCATAATTCCTCAGAAAAAAAGCCCTATTAGAAAAATTAGCTTGATTTCCTTGAGCTGGACAAAAAGGGGATTCCACATGGTGATGGAAAACTTACAGCAAAATTCCCTTTCTTTAACTTGGATGAATATTTGTCCATATTTCCTGTATACATGCATGTCTAGACTTTTTTTTTTTTTTTGTTGCACTGACACCAGATTATGTATTGAACTTAACTAAAAGGAAACCCATAGAATAAGAGATACAGAGATCCCATAGAGTCTCACCACTGATGTTCAGTGACTCCAGAATCCACTTTCAAACTACATCCTTGGGCCGGTGGGATAAGTTGCAATTGACATTTTGCGCTGGACTTCAGAAACAAGCCTGGCTTTCATGCTGGTGTTTGAACACTGGGGAAATCACTCGCAAAGGTCACTGAGCCCATTTCCTTTCTTTCCTCTCCACGCATCTAAAGACCTGTAACAGCCCCTTTCAACTGCACTTCTGTTACTGGCAGACATATTCAAATTTCTATATAGGAAGTGAAAGAATGAGTAGGTAACAAAAGAGCAAATAAGAGCCGAGACAGTATTTTTATTGCAGCTTTTCCTGGTTTTACCAACGCTGTTTCGACATGCCAAAATAAAGACGAAAGTCATACAAATACAGTTGGCCGATACTGAAGGGGGAATATCAGCTGACATAGCAATCTTTTGCTTCCTAAAAATATAAATCAGGACTGGCCACAAAAATCAAGTAACATTCTGTCTCTATTTTTTATTTACTTTAATTCAATTCTCCAGTAATATATCCACTACCAACAGAGGACAGGAGTTTCTCACAGTCCTTATTCAAGTGTCCTTTGGCTTTTTAAAACGCAGTACTACTACATGTCTCTGCAGTCCTTCTTCTCCGTCCCACAGGCGATCCAGAGCGAAAACATGCCTCTGCTCCACAAATGCTTCAAAAAGATGTAATCCACCACCTACACCAAAGTAGTGGGATTTGGTGGCGAGGTAAACCAGACCATCTGGTGCCAGCAGTTTGTGGAGGGTCTCGTGTAGAGCAGGGTAGTACGCAGTGTTGTAGATAGTCTCTGATGTGAATATAATGTCATATTTGGGTGGTGGCTCTGTCTTTAGAACCAAAGCAAGAAATGTGCTCCAGTCACCAGAGAAAAAACGACACCTGGTTAGTAATGGGTGCTGGGCTAAGTCTATGGCTTGTTTCTTAGGAGGCGGGCTCTCCTTCTCCCCTTTTACCTTCTTTTTACAACTGTCTTCCTCCTTCATTTCCCCCTTCCCTTCTTTGTCATCTTCACTGTCTACGTCGTCATCCTCTTGGCAGTTTACCATTACATTTGGCACTGTGAGCTGTTCAATGACTGTACTGTTATAATCTTGGAAGTGGACCTGCCTGGCTCCCCTCTTCAGAGCCAGTATTCCCAACAGCCCTGCGCCACACCCCAAATCCAAAACCGCCTTTCCCCGAAAGGTCTCTCCATCTTTCTCAATCAGTTGCAGAAGGTCATAAGTGCACTCCCACACCTTCAGCCCTCCCTCGTATACACCAGAGATGAGATCATACTTCTGCTCCGCCATGCGTGAAAGAATTTTTTCCTCGTCCTCTCTCTCCGAGGCGGTCTTCTCAAAAACGGTCTCATTGAGGAAGTGCAGAGGAGGAAGAGCTCCAACTGTAACTGTTTCAAAGACAGCATCCATAAGGAGGAACTGTGGATCAGATGGCGGAAAGTGCTCGTTGGCCTCTTTTACTGGTTCTGCTGGTTTGGCACTATCCTCTGTCTGCAAAACATAAAGGAGTATGTATGGTTGATAAATAATAGCACTCCCTCAGCTCCGTATGTGTGTGATGGCTGTATGTGAAAACATGATATCAGACAATAAAGGAACTACATACATAACGTGCTTCACGTTGATAATATCAACACTTTAAATACAATTAAAGTTAGCCATAAAATCTGTCATTTGAGGCAACTACTGGTAGCATTGTTAGATTTAAATGATCATGACACCCTCGGACATTTTACAACTGCATGACTAATAACTATCAGTCTAAAGGGGGTTAAAATAGTCTAAATTAATAAGAATTATGTAGAGAAAATAAGCAAGAGTTTTCTGATGCTGACATTTACATGAGAAAAATTTAACATACTTATATATGGGTTGTCCTATTATAGTTACTGAGTAATACATATTATGGAATGCGGCGCATTAACGGTTTTTGTTTTCTGAAGTGGAACATGGGGGCACAGTGGTGCAGTGGTTAACCTTCTTCCTCTTGCCTCACAGAAAGAAGGTCATGAGTTTGAAACCACCAGCCATCTTTGTGGAGTTGCTTGTTCTCTGTGTGCTCGTGTGGGTTCTCTCTGCATCCTGCGGCATGTATGTTAGGTTAACTGGCAATTCTAAATTGGCCGTAGGTGTGAATGTGTGAATCCCTGTGAAAGCTGGAGTAGGCTCCAGCTCCTCCGCGACCCAGAACTGAGCAGAAGTAAATGGATGGATGAAGTAGGGCATGCATTAAAAAAAGATGCAGACACATCATAAATACTGGTGTTGCAAACACTTTGATAATGACACTGACACTGGATGTTACAGTATAAACCACTAAGATCTGTACATACAATAAATGTTGCAGAATGTGAAAACACCTTCAAAATGCAACAATGTCAGTTTATAAAATAGATCAGTCTGTTATTTAGTTTAATGTTAGTCTAAAATGCAGTGACAACGATCTACCTAATTCTGTATGTATATACTAGTTATATTGTGCTTTTACATCTGTGATTTATTTCCTAGTAATAACGATGTAAAGGTCAACTGACTGATAACTCAAACATGAGACTGTTATGTATCAGCCATGTGAGTCACTGTGACTGAAACAATGTTTGCAGCTCTGAATTGGTAGGTGAAAATGTTCATGTAGTCAGACCCACGGAGGAACAACAGTTTACATAAAAATGTCAGTGCAGTTTGTTGCCTCAAACGTCTGGTGTCAGCCATAACAATAACATCAGTAAGAGTTTGGATGTTTGCCACTTGGACGTGCCTCGTCCTGTAATGTGAAGGCTCACAAGCAGGAAGATTAAGAGCCTACGCTCTCTAGTGGATGCACAGGCAATATAAGATTTTTTTTCTGCTCACTTTGAACTCACACACAGTATGATTTAAACTGAACAGTATGACTATTAGTGAGGTGTATCCCTGAACTTTTTTTGGTGCTCCTGTCATTTTTTTTTTCCCCTTTGGCAGCTTTGGGTCTGGAGGTGAATGGACTGTTTCTTATGTGGTGCTTTTCTACTCTACCTGAACACCCAAAGTGCTTTATACAACATGCCTTCATTCACCCATTCACACAAGCAGTCTATTTACCTCTAACATTCACACTGAACACGCTGGAGAGCAACTTGGGACTCAGTATCTTGCCCAAGCATACTGGAGCAGGGAGGGATTGAACCAGGGTCGCGGGGAGGCTGGAGCCTATCCCAGCTGTCATCGGGCGAGGGGCAGGGTACACCCTGGATAGGTCGCCAGCCTGTCCAGTGACTTTATTACTTTGCTCTCTTTCAATGTTGTCCTCGGTTTATTTGTGATCCTTGGATCTTAAACTGGAATGCAGTGCGGCTGTTAATAAGGTATTCATTACAGACTGGTGCATTTCAGAGGGTTTAAACGTTCACTGCCTCCAGCCATGATTAATGTAATTTCCATATTAAGTCTAAACTTGCTTTACATCAATGTACCTGCAAGCATGCAGGTCGGATCTGCTATTGCTATTACCTGACAGTACTTTAGTAACTTGAGCTGTGGCGCATCATATTTAACTTAAACTAATGTTACTCACACACACAACAGCATGGTCTTTCTTTCCGTGTTGTAGTTCATTTCCATCCACGTCTTCGGGGTTCGTTGTTTGTGCTGGAAGGTCGAAGTTAAAACAAAACGACATGCTGACTGACAACACTGACCACCAAGCTTGAGGCGGCAAAGTTTGTAGGTTTTGCAGTTTCGCACAGCTTCTACCAAAGACTAGCGCCACATGGTATGCGTAGCTAGCATCGCCGCTACTAAAAACTACATATCCCACAATTCTGAAAACTATCGGCGACGACCCCCTCTATTTTAATTATAATGTAGCCAAATCGTTACAAGTCTGTGTAGGTGTAAAAACGCAAAATACAGAAAATTCGTACACACAAATGTCATATTCTGAAGACAAATAAAATGTTGAACTCAATTCCTGACTCAGTCTACCACAATGCCGTTCGGTGGGGTTCTGACGCATGCGCACTAACTCGAGGACTGTCACAGGTCCGTGATCCTGCTCCTCTTCGCTAATATGTGGCTATAATCCTGTTTTTGTCTTCCTTTTGAAAATGTCGACCGGAGGGGTGGTCTTGGTGGGTTTCTCGTCTTCATAAACCAGTGAGTAAACGCTAATGAATACGAAATGTTTTAAAATATCGGTAGAACACGATGCACGGCGCGAGGCCAGTATTTGAATAGGAGCGCAGTGTGTGTCATCCAAACATAAGGGATTTGGGAACGCTGGGACTCAGTGAGACTGTTTACAGCAGTCCTTTTATAAATGTGACAGCTATGGTTGATGGTGGTCTTTGGATGGCCTATCATTACCTGCAGCTGACCTAAGTCAACTCCACAACAAAATTTTCATTATCCGAGTCTCACTTTATCTAGCTTCCAAAAGCCTCCACCTAGACTCCACCCTGTCTGGAATGCAGCACAGCAAGATTGGTAAACGTTAGAAACAGATGTTCGTCTGATTACCTGTGCATTTTATCTTATATGTACCTGCAAGGGCTTTGGCGCTTTCATTCTAGCCTTTAAATTGTAGTCGTATCCAATGAAGACGGACAGACTCTGTTTAAGTGTCAGCGCTCTCAAAATGATATGACGAGTTACCAAAACAACTTAACTGGAAAAAAAAAATCCAAGTTGATTTGCGCTGAAATTCACCTTTTGGTAAGTTTAATGTTGCTCAGCCGAGCTGCTTAAGGCAGACTTTCTTTCAGCTTCTGTTTCTTGAATTGTTATTAACAAACTTATTATTTTCCCAAATTCAATTGACTTCCTTTTTATTATCCCCGTTGTTGCAGATGAAATAAGTGTTAGACATAACAACATACACATTGCTTACTTTTCTTAAGGCTTGCACATGTAAGGTCGGAATAGGCATGGAAGTGAGAGTTTGTGGTTGTCTTACCAGAGCCCATCCTTCATTGTAAATTTGTTTTTGTCCCTTGTAGGTGCTTGCATTTTACAAATGCAGGATGCGATGGTGTTCCAGCTCTGTGTTCCACCTGCTGCGCTGTGTGCGGCTGCGGTCATGTAGCAGGCGGGGACGAAGCAGGCTTCCTTTGTGGATTAGGGAAATAGGGGCTTACATGAGACTGCTGGTGAAATCACTTTACTTTAACTCGCTCACAGACTCAGATGTGGTTTTTGACTCAATCTTTGAACCAGTTTTTCTGACTGTGGATTACATCACCCGCTGGTTTGGACTGGTGAGTGTGCTCGTTTAAACTCTTACAAGAAAGTTATTTTTTTTTTTTCTGTAGACCACTGCAGTGGCAAGAAATAAGAACGCTAGCCTTTTTGGACTTGGCCAAAATATGATCTTCCATATACAGGTCAC
The DNA here is from genome assembly GCF_007364275.1 of Archocentrus centrarchus. Taxonomy (NCBI): domain Eukaryota; kingdom Metazoa; phylum Chordata; class Actinopteri; order Cichliformes; family Cichlidae; genus Archocentrus; species Archocentrus centrarchus. The sequence continues at coordinate 18,360,255 of NC_044360.1, forward strand.
AACTGTAGATAAACATTATGTATTTACATTTGATTAAAAAAAAAAAAAAAAAAAAACCCTTGGTTTTAATAACTACCTGCCCCCCTAACTTCAAACAAGCATTGGTAGCCGTGTTTGTTTCAGATCAAACCTGCACAACACTCAGGACCAACCTTATTTTCATGAGCCCATAAAATATTTTCCAAGGGTGTTGGCAATGCTCTTTCTTATTGAGATGCAAATTAAGCCTTTAGCCATTACTTTAGGGCTTTTCTGAGGATGCTGCGTTGTGGCCACTTCTATGGAGTGTAGCTACAGACCTAAATATTCTCATTATACATGTATAGAACTACCAGGCATTCATTAAAAAATTTGAGAACATTAATCTGGCGTGTAGACACTCCTGACCTAAATACATGAGGGGGTGGGCACACATAATCTCTTTGATATAAGCCTACACTACAACCTAAACAGAATGCTTTGACAATAATGATAAAACCAAAATGAACTGTTTGCTCTTGAGTTTAACTTTAAATGTAGATCTGATCTGAGTTTCTAGATAAATGCAGATTGTTCCGCTTTCCTTCCCTCATTACATTCTTTTGTCTTTAAGGTGTTTGTTTGTCTCGTGGTGATACTGACCAGCTCCATCGTGGCGATAGCCTATGTGGTCTTGCTGCCTCTGATCTTCAACACCTACTCCCCTGCATGGATTGCTTGGCATGTTTGTTATGGACACTGGAACCTCATCATGATTGCTTTCCATTACTACAAAGCTGCCAACACCTCTCCTGGATATCTCCCTACAGTAAGATATCAGCTTTCTTTCCTGTGTCACAACATTTTGTTTTTCTAATTTGGTAAACTGACAAGTTCTGTAATGGAAAACAAACCCTTTTTCTTTCCTCTTAGAAAAAACACGACGGTCCAGTTGTGTCAGTCTGCAAAAAGTGCATTATTCCTAAACCAGCAAGAACACACCACTGTGGAATCTGTAACAGGTGAGTCTGTTTTCATTGGTTTTATTATATGTTTATGAGTATCAGGTGTTTGAACATCAATGCTACTATATGTTGGTAGATAAAAAGGTCTTTAATTGGCTATCATAAATCTCAACATTCAAAACTCTGCCTTTAAGATATTTTCATTGACACTTCATTTCTTGAATCTTCAGTATATTACTGTCTTCATACCATAAAATCTTGTCATTCTTAAAGTCTTCCCAGAATTTTATGTTGCAGTTAGAGATATGATTACAATACAATTCCCTTTAAAAATAAACAATAAAAAAAATATCAGTAATGACAATCAGACTAATAGTTTTCTTTTTCTTTTGCAGATGCATTTTGAAAATGGACCATCACTGTCGTATCCTTTGTGCTGAACTTATTCCAGCTGATTATTTTAGAAGCATGTCAGAAAAGTTGCATATATTTACTCTACAAAGAGAGTAAATACTTTACAAGCAGACTTGGACATAGTTTTCCTTAATGTCAGCATCTCAGCCTGGTTGAATAACTGCGTGGGGCATTTTAACCACCGTTACTTCTTTTCCTTTTGTCTCTTCATGACCTTGGGCTGTGTCTACTGTAGCATCAGTGGAAGAAAACCTGTTCCTGGATGCATACAATGCACTCGAGGTTAGATAGTTGGGCTGTTGCTGCGTGTAGGTCTGTGTGGTGATTAGCTGTAGTTTGATTTTGTCTTTTAATTCTCCATGTCTGGTATCTTCTCTGTGGGGCTTCACATTTCCTTATTGACCCTGCTTTCTTCCTGTCTTTGGGTTTGTGGGCTCTTCCATTAGCGCTTTAAACATTTGGAACTGGAAAAGCCTGGGATACCAGTAACAGGGATGGGACTGCTTATAGGGCTTCTTCCTTCTGGCCAGGTAGAGCTTCAAGCTTCAAAAAAAAAAAAACACACAACATGATAAAGTGTATATTTTTTTTTTTTTTGGTCAGTTACTTATGTAATATACTCTCTTTTATTTATGTAAAGACCAACTATCAGACCCCTGCACCTCCCTACACATTTAAGGATAAGATGATCCATAAGAGCATCATCTACATGTGGGTCCTCACCAGGTAAAACATCCACTTTATGTTGCTTTCCAGCCAAACACCTGCAGAATTCTTTAAAACTTGTTAAACTGCTCACTGGAAGTAAAACACAGAATAAGAATGGTGTTAATAAACAAACACCATGAGGGGAGTCATTGTTCTGAATACATCATTTTAATAATCCAGTCAAAAATCCTGGTAATTCCAAAGGGCTCACAAACTTTTTGAGCATTAAGTTAATGGATATTCAAAGAAAAATATAAAACATTTCAGAAAGTCTAACTGTCGCCTCAGGGAAAAAGAGAAAGTATTTTTTTTATTTTCAGAAGCAAAAGTGTTATTGCTGGAAGGATTCCAGGTTTGTATTCTGACAACTCTTTTACTTCTCACTAATAGTTCAGAGCTGTAGAGTATTAGGTAGTGTTATAATGGGACAGGATTGCGGTCTGTATCATCCTTGCAGTGGGTAAATTGAATTGTGCTTTGTTGCTACAGCACAGTGGGAGTGGCACTGGGAGCTTTAACCATCTGGCATGCAGTTCTCATCTCCAGAGGAGAGACGAGCATTGAAAGACATATCAACGGCAAAGAAACAAAGCGACTGGCCAAATGGGGAAAGGTAGCCATGATCAATGAAATGGGAAAGCTCTTCACGTTGTGATTGTATATTGTTAGATGTGGGTTTTTTTTTTTGATGAACTCCTTGGTTAAAGCGACTGCTCATTTGTAAAATGTTCCTCCTCTTTTTATCTTTTTGTTTCTTTGTTATACAGGTATACAGAAACCCCTTTAACTATGGCAGGTTGAATAACTGGAAAATCTTCTTAGGTGTGGAGAAGAGAAGGTTTGTTTGTTTTCTGAGAAACAGAAATCTGTTTTGTGACTAATGTTACTTTGTGCTTCCTGTAATTTGTGTTTTTTTTTTTTTTTTTTTTAGTCACTGGGTGACGCGTGTCCTCCTCCCCTCTGCGCACCCCCCGCATGGTGACGGCTTGACGTGGGATGCCTTCCCAGTTAAAAAGAATTTCATACCTGTATGACAGACTCTGCTTAGGCACACTCTATTGTCTAATTTGTCAGTGTTTTCTCTGTCAACCTACGTAATCGGGTTTGCTTTGAGGATTCCTGCTCAGTGGCTCCACTTAAGTGAAGTCATGAATTTATGTCAACCTCCAATACCTCAAAAAAACAAAAACCTGCTGCTGGTGAGACTCTTGCCTCTCCAGCCTGCATTGCTCAGCAAGGCAGTGTGTCATGGTTTGTTCTGTACTGGGTTTTACTTAGTCTTACAAACTGGCTTTACTTGACTCTGAGCATGAGTTGGATATTTTTATAAGCCAAATATACTGACTTTATCTGTTAAATAATTCTTTTTTTTTTTTTTTAATCAACTCATCTCAGCTTCGACCCAAGCTGATTTTTATAAAAAAAAAAAAAAAAAAAAAAAAAAAGAAGTAAAACACTAAAGGTCGAGGTCGGGTTCATCTCAACACCTCCATCACTCATTTGCACACTCCAGTCCAATATTTTCATTTGATTTGAACATTCACAGGGAAACAATTATGTTATTTATCTGAATTTTGTACACATTAAGTTAATAAATCTTTAAAAAAAAAAAAAAAAAAGCTTGCTTTATTAAATAAGTTGTTTTAATCTATTTTATGGGTCACATTACTGTTAAAAACACTATACAAACTTAATTTTATTATAAAATACATTTTCACTGGAAAGTCTAAGCTAGATGCATCTCATTGCAGCAATATGTTTAGAGGGTTTTTTTGTTTTGTTTTTTTTGCTTTAGGGTGACTTCATAACTGCAGCTCCAGGGTTATGTCACAGTGTTATGCAGAGACATGCAGTTTGAAGGGGAGGATTAACTGAGATGCCGACCAGATTTGAGCTGCAGATTCATATGAATATATTACATCACAAATAAGCGCACACTGCAGCTGAGATGCATCAAGATCTGAGCAAATTTAAATTATGAAATATTTTGTGATGGATGTATTTCCTTGGTAAACTGGAAATAGTGCTGTGTTGTCTGTTATGGGGTGGGGGTGGGGTGTGCGTAAAAGAAAGGTTGTCAGATAAAGAGGGGAGAGATTAAGGGATGATAGCAGATTTCATCCTGATTGTAACCCTCTTTGACCCTGCCACTGCGCATCTCACCCACTCACTCTGAAACCGTCTACACACACACACACACACTCCTGTCAATGCTCTCCCAGCAGATGTCAGTGTTTAACATGTCATATATGGTCAGAAGCTGTTCAGGAGATCAGGATAATTGATAGTAAAAAAAAAAGGGGGGGGGGGGGGGGGGGGATTAAAATGATTATTAAAATTTTTATTAATTTCTGTTACATTTGCTAATGTGACTTGCTGTGATGAATTACTGACTGAGAGTTATGATGGCTGTATTTCAGGCTAAGCATTACATGTGTGGTACAAATAAGTTGTGGGCAGTTTTGACAGCCCTATACTGGGGAGTTGGTGAGGTGAGTGACTTACATAATCTTTTAGCTCCCAGAGAACTGGATGTTTAATTTCAGGATCTCACACTTTGGACTTTATTGTTGGGACACTTCTTTTAAAGAAAGCCCCACAATGGTCACGGAAATAACTTGAAACTGATGAGTAATAAATAAAAATTTACTAAATTCTCCAGACTGCGTCTTTCAGCTCCTTCCACAGATGTTTAATAGGAGTTAGATCAGGGTTCCTAGAAGGCCACTTCTTACCCATTCCTGGATGTTTTTAGCTGTGTGTTGTGGGTCATTATCCTGTTGAAGGACCCATGACTTGCAATAGAGACAAAGTTTACTGACACTGGGCAGCACATTTTGCTCCAGAATCCCTCGATAATCTTGAGATTTCATTGTAACTCGCACAGATTCAAGATACTCAGATGCAGCAAAGCAGCCCCAGAACATAACCAAGCCTCCTCCATGTTTCACAATAGATAAAGTGTATAGATGCAATAGATACACTGAGCAGGTGTAATGTGTGAAAGAGCTCCAGTTTTGTCTCATCTGTCCAAAGGACATTTTCCCAGAAGCTTTGTAGCTTGTCAATGTACATTTTGGCAAATTCCAGTCTTGCTTTTTTATGTTATCCTTTCAACAGCGGTGTCCTCCTGAGAATTATGGTGTTGAACCATAATTCAAAAGCAATGTCTGATTTTCATTAGTTAATATTCAGTGAACTTGTATTTATTATCACTTTTGCCAGTTTCAGTGACAATTGTGGGCTTTTCTTTCTTTAACAGAAGGTTACCAACAGTTTTTTTCCACATGTGTAAATGTCATAGCAGAATAGAAGTCTGACCCTTTTCCAACACAAAACACCAATGCGCCTCACCTCATCAGGCACCCGAGGTTATTTATAGTAGGCATTTCTGTATTTACTTTTCCTTGTATAGACTCTAAACGAACCAATGAATAAGCTGTGCTTATTATGTCAAGACTAAACTTGAGAGGATTACCATGTCCCTAGACAAGGATACAGCATAATCAGGGCTGGTTTTTGATATAGGCACACAAGACAGCCGCCTATGGTGCCACCAGCTGGTGAGGGGCCAAAATGGAGTAAAAGCTATTTTTAATTTACTCCTCATCTACTTTTAAAAGCCTACCAATGAAGTCCCAAGAGCCATGTGGCTTATTAAGATCACCACTCACCATGAAATAAACCAATGATGGGAGACTACAAACTGTAGGAACTCCACAGCAGGCGGACATTTTTAAAGCTCCCATGATTTGTTTGGTCACACTGCTGATTAAGAAAAACTGGTTATGGATGTTTCCTGCAAATGTTAGTCCACAACACAATAACTTATAATAAAAATACTCTTCTTTTTTTTTTTTCTTTCAAAAATCTGTTTATTGCTTTTTCATGTTATAAGCCGGGTACAAGAAAAGAAATTCACGGATAACAGTATCAAGCAGGAACTACAATCCAAAAAAGAAAAAGAAAAAAATAAGTAAATAAAACACACAAGAACTTCATAAACCTTCAAGGTGGCAGAAAATGTGTGAACAGTATTGAGACAGGGTATTTTAAATTTGTTATATCAGGGCTGTATGGTAGGCATTAGTCCAAGAGTGTTGGGCATAGTCCATTGAGAATAAAGACAAAAGAAATAAAGACAAAAATCAAAATTAGCCTAATTACATTCCTTCAATCATTATAGTAAAGATACTCTTATACAATTTGTGAGTCTGTTAGTTTAAGCTTGTAAAGAAGAATAATGATCACACCCCAAAACTGAGATAGTGTCACAGGTGCCATTGCATAGCAAATCTAGATATTTTTGACTCTCAGTCTAATTGCTGTAGTCTAAGTCTAGTCAAAATGTAAAATGAATATGCGTAAGTTGCACACACAGACCTGTAAGTGTTTGTTAATTGTCTAAGTTTGACAACATAACAGGAGTTGAAGTTGTGTTTGTTGCTTGCAACAATTCCTCCTTTATCTGAGTGCATTAAAAAATATCGGGCTGCCCATGAGAATCCCCAAAGCTAGAAAGTTACACAGATTTATGCATTAATTAATTAATTATCATTCATTAATTATTCAGAACTACTAATTATACTCAACACAAACACAGAATTAGTCAGGACTTAACATGTTCACAGTTTGTCTGCACCTCGTTCAGATGAGCTGTCTCACACTAATTTAGTGTTTCACACTTCGTCAGGCAGCATCTCTGCTCAGATTAATGCTGAGGAGGGGAGCAAATCCTAATCTTACCTATAGGGCACCAAAATAGCTGGCGCTGTCTGTGCATTTCAGAATCTTTTTTTTTTTTTTAACTTCTGAAATTATCATCTCGAAATGGTACAGATTGTGCACACTGTTGCTTAGTTGAAACTGTAGATGGGCAAGTAAGAAATGCCCAGTGTTTTTCTTTGTGGTGTTTTTTTTATTTTTTTATTTCTTTAGTAAATAGAACTCCAATTGTTTTTAATTGAAATGTCCTATTTTATGAAGACCTCGGCTCTAACGATCATCAATTTAACACAAGCATCGAAATACAGCTTCCGGCTTTCATTTCAGAATAAAACTCCCGTTGCAAAAATATATTGCACAATAACCCACTACCTTCATTTTAAAGTTTTTCTTTTTAGCATGACTTGCTTTTAAAGACATTTTGTTTATTCCAAAATTCTACGTGCCTTTTAAATGACTGGTTAATTACTTCCAAGGAGAAGTAATTAACTCGAAGGAGAGGTTTATCAGTTTCCTGTCTTGTTCTGACGCAAATGCTCTAAGTTACGCATGCGTGCAGACTGATAAAGCTTTAATTCTGGATCAGTGTGGATGGATTGTGCTGGTGGGTTGTGTGCGTTATGATTTGGAGGAAATGTGGATAGTGATCGGATTTTTTTTGGAGAAGCGGCTGAGATCTACTAAAGACTCTGCAAAGCCAACCTAGACACACCACCCCTGCACAGACACACTGCTCCCAGCCTGTGCCTGTCATCCCACTTGGCTTTCACGTCTTCTCCCAGTCGTCGCGTGAGGCTCTAACTTCACCTGGAGTTCGGATGTGGCAGGCGAACTGCAGACGAATGCATAATTTAGCAGACTGGATTTCCGTAGTAAAGCTAATATGTTTTGATTACATTCATTAAAAAAAAAAAAAATGTAATAGTGCTGAAACACATTTCTGACGCGTGCGTGGAAAATCAGCTGGCATTAGGTTCAGGCGCGTGTCGCCGTCAGCTGGCAGTACACGTGACGTAAACAGCAGCTCGCCTGACCTCATAAGAACAAGGAGTGCTGAGCTGTCATTCCCTGATGGTGCTTTTCACATAAGGAACTTAATTTCACATCATTATTAGCAGTTTATTTGCCAGACATTATCGCACTTTCATTTCAAAGCATTTCTATCGAAAATCTGTAAAATATGACAGATTTCTCTTTGATCTGAAATGTAGGGACTGTAATGGGAGGCTGTGTGGGGAGGAGTAGGATGGATGGACAAGGGAGTGCCCGAAGCTCGACAAGGAGCAAAAAACGCGGAGGTAAGAAGCTGAACACTGGCTTCTCAGACGCTGAAATAAGTGCAGCTTCATACTTAGTACATCATGTCCACAAAGCATAAACCAGCAATGAGTTTCTCTACATCTTTGCTGACTTGCAGTTTGTCGTGATACAGCTCTTGAACTTGAGAGAACCTTCCTCCTGGACCAGTACTGGTATATTAAAATATTATTATTTTTAATATTTTCATTTGGTAGGCTTTTTCACTGCTGCTGTGTGGTGATGCTTTAAGCACATCTGTTATACAGTAACATCCATATTGTCATTCAGTTCAACAGTACAGTTTGGCACTTTCTACATACATGTATCCATGCAGCACCTGCTGGATGGGCTGTAAGATAAAGCCTTAGGGTTTTAGGTATTGCATCTTAGCTACAACCTTATTGCACAGGACATAGTCTGAGTCTCAGAGCTTATACTTTCAGGTGTTAAATGTCTCGTGGCTCAGTCATGTGTCTGATCTGGGTTTGAGGACCTGATCTGATAGGATAGATTATATAAACATCGTTCAATCCATTCACAGAGGCTGTGTGCTGTGTGCGGAGCTAGACTTCCATTTATTATGCATTGAACAGCAGCAGGAGCCTCCACAGAGTTTTTCAATCAGAGACTGACCTACTTGGTACATGATGTACTTTATGTGCAAAACACATTTACATGCAGATACTTTACCTGCAAGACAGGCATGACCTCTTAGACCATCTTCGTAAACTCAGACCGGTATGGGGAAATTCAATGAATTTCCTCGCTGTTGCTTGTGAGAACGTAGCCTCTTATTCCTATATTTATCAGAGCATTATTCAAGAAAACAAAACCCCTTTTGGGGACATTTCCTCGAAGCAGACGTAGGCTTCTCTTCCAAACAGACTGTAATTGCCTGACAACGGTTTATTGTGTGTTAATAGGTTTAACACTTTGCCTCTGAGTATTTTTTTATCCTGTCTCTAAATAGAGCTGATAGGATTAGGCCTCTTGTGTAAAGAAGCTACCTTCTGCCAAGGACACTCGACTTACTCTCCTCGTATATTCCACTTGTTTCCATGAATTGATTCTAAGTTATTTTGAAGCTGTGTGTTGTTTGTTAGTAGAAGAGATAAAAGTGGTGGGAGTGCAGTCATTTTTAAGCAACTGGGGAAGTGTAACAATGATTAACAGAGCAGCGAATATTAGTCTGCGCAGCGTGGTGAACTAGATCGGGTGTTTGTTTCTTCAAGCTGGTCGGACCGAGCAGAGACTTCTCTTCCTCAGGGTCCTTCTCTGTATTATGGGCTTTTGATGTACGGAAGTTTGACACACATCAAACCTTAGAGACAGAAGAGCAATGGGAGTACCTAACTCAAGGGAATACAATTACTATCAGGTCCCAAATTCCCCTTTGAAGATTTTGCTTAAAAGTAAGTATAGATTTTTTTTTTTTTTTTGTCTGGGTGGGAAAAAAAAAATGCTTTCATGTTTCCTGCTTTGATGCTTGTGCAACTCACTGTGAGTGCAATAAAATGCCCCAGAGGGTTATGTGTTATTGTCTTTACTAATGTTTGTACTGTTCTTGTGCTATTATGCACTGTTAGTTGATTAATAATTTGCTTTTGTAGTACAGCTACAAAACATTGACATACAATAACAAATTGTATCTTCAATGCTGCCTTTGACTTAAATACTTCCATGATGATTCATTAAATCCTGCTTTAATAGATATATATATATATTTTTTAAGTTTAAGGGCCAAAAGCTGCAAAGCTATCACTTCATTGATAAATCTTTGTGTATTGTCTATTACTAAAGTTATTATGAACTGACTATTACATGCACAATTTACAGTAGTGAAACTACTCTGCACTACTACACTGACCACAACTCCTGCTTGTAGTGGTTGCTTAAAATGATATATAAAATTATGCAGTAATAGGAGTAGGTCCAAATCAGCTGTGTTCCTGTTTTTATTTTACTTCCACCTGCACATTTTTTTTTGCTCAAGAATCTCAAACATGTTTACTGACTTCAAGTTAAAGTGCTAATCTTTCCAGGTAGCTAGGCTTACAGCCAAAGGACACGCTGTCAAATCTGATCTCCCGGTATGCAACCACTAAGATGCACTGATTTACTACAGAAATGAGGTGGCTTGAAAGATTTTTATATACTGCTGTTGCTGTTGTCATCACTAAGTACCGATTGCATCCACCTCATTCTAGGAAGCACAACCAAAGTGAAAATGATATGTTATGTAACAGTATGTACAACCAGGAAAAAAAATTTGGCATATTTTGTCTAGTGAGCTTGTTGCTTGTTCATTCCTAAAGTTTTAGATCTGCACAATCGGGAAACTATCTCTGCGTCCTTTCCCATGTCTGCCGGGGAGGCCACTTGTTAGGATTCCACACAAACAATCTAATTTGCATTTGTTTGGCTGGCAAGTTAATTCAGTTTTGCATGTGTGCCTTGCTGCATGAACAAGATTAGACATGCAGACTAAAAATATGTGTTTTTATAAGAGAAGCAAAAACAAAGAATATTTTTTATAATAATAAAGTTGCAGACACTGGAACAGGGTAGCATCATTTTATATAGCGGGCTCCAGATTTTTGCTGCATTGTGTTCATGGTTTTATAAGTGTGGAGCTACTCCTTTGAACTTTATTACTAATGCATAAAGTGTAAATTATAAATCATGCAAATTTCATACTTCTGTGTGGAAGCTCGACCTGAAAGTCAGGTCATTACCTCATGTCCAGAAGTTTGTTAAATTAAATTTAACATAACCGTGCATGCTCACTTTCTTATTTGTCTTTAGGATTAAGGCATCAGTGTACAAGTTTAATTCAACTAGACAATTTGTGGGAGAATTCATCGACTACAAGTACCATATTTTTCATATAACGCAAAAGCATAATTTTACATTTGAATTTAGTGACACTGCATTTAGGCTTTGTTGCTATATACTGTAATGCTCACTGTTATAAGATTCCAGCTGGATTCTAATTCAGAGCCACGGAAGATGTCTTTAGTATCAATGGCAATGAGTTTGTGTTACATAGCTAAATGTTATGCAAGATTTTATCTTTCCCAGATCTTGTTGGAAAATCAGACTTGAAGGGGGCCTAACTCTGCTTTGCAGCAGTTTTTATGTTTGTAAACACTCTGTAATTCAATAAGGTGACGTTGTAATTGAATTGTAGTGGATTTGTGCTTGTATGTGCTTGCTGTGGTAGACCTGTGTCTGGTCGCTGCCTTTCATTGGCTAAAGGGTTGTCATCTTTCCATCCAATGCCTTAAGGGATAGACACAGATAAATCCTATTATGTGGGACCTGCTTACTGCCGATAATCCACTGCTGTTTGCTTGTGAGTGAGTGCCTGTCAGTGCGCATGTATGTATTACTAGCCGCTGCAGTAATCCACAGCACTATAAATAATCACTTTGATTTTCCTCCCTCTGTGAAACAAATTGACTTTTTGGTAGACCGACACAGCAGCTATACCCCAAAGGCTAGCGCAGAAACACCTGCAGTAGGTGTATGAAATAATGCTGCTGGAGTTCTGATTTAAAAAAAAACAAACAAATAAAAAAACAAAACATGCATATTAGTTACTGGATTTAGTCGGCCTCTGTTCAATATCACAGATAGTGATTGTGATGATAGATGTCACAAAGAAGTGTGTCTGTGCAGATATACTTCAGTATCAGTGATTTAAGATGTTTTTGTAAAAGAAATATATTTCCTGACCTTTACTGCCTGATGTAATATTACAGAGATTATGCATTTTTGGAGCAGTCATGACCTTGGCCAGTGTGACAAACATCTGCATACTAAGCAGTTTACTACCAGATACCTGGATTTATACCATCTGATCCCTTTATTATGTAATTACAATAAATTAACAACAAAATTTACATTTTTAACCTTTTAGAAACTAAATGTATTTTTTTCTAAAGTGTAGTCCTGATTATTTCTAAATTACACTCTTAGTAATTTCTTTAATCTCTCTTTGAATCAGATTAAACACCTCTTCCACCCCCCCACCCCCACCCCTTTTTTTTAGGACGTAATGAGCCTCTGAAGAAAGAGCGTCCAAAATGGAAGAGTGAGTACCCGATGACGGAGGGCCAGCTGAGGAGTAAGAGGGATGAATTTTGGGATACAGCACCGGCCTTTGATGGACGCAAGGAAATCTGGGATGCGCTCAGAGCAGCAGCCCTGGCAGCAGAGTGCAATGACCTGGAGCTGGCACAGGCTATAGTTGATGGTGCCTGCATTACACTTCCACATGGTATGGAAACCCACACATGCACGCACGCGCATTCACAAGATCCCCCTTGAGATATGAAAACTTTATTTGGCTATAAATTATAAGCTGTAAATATACTGGCCCTCCCAGTGAGAATGCAGAACTCCCTGCAATCATTTCTAAAATGTCAAAGAACAGTTCGCAGAATCCCATCCATCAACTGTGCAGAGATTATCGCTGTAGTAGTTACATAATAGTCGCAGTACTGCGTGACCGCTATGAGTGGTCTGATGCACTGAAAGCCCCGATGGCTTTAGCTGGCAAAAAACACAGTCCTCTCATAGTAATCTTCTCACATGAAGGATTCTGCTTTTACCTGCTACTATTCAAAGGACATGGATGCTCAGACTCTTGTTTATTAACAATGGTAATGAGTGGGCATGTGTAGATCAAGGTTAAAGTGGATTGTGGAGAGTGATAATAAGATTTCTTTTTTTTTGGAAAATGGTTGTTTATCTGGGTTATTTCTCATCCGCAGGCTCTCTCACAGAATGCTATGACGAACTGGGCAACCGCTACCAGCTCCCAGCGTACACTTTAGCCCCGCCTGTCAACCTCATCACTGAAACATCCAGTGAGAGCAAAGTTTCTGAATTGATGCAAAAACAGTCTCAGCCCTCTCCAAGCAGAGAAGAATTCCAGCTGCGGGTGCGATTATCAACAGGTAACACAATTATATATCTGTATATCTAAAAAAAAAAACACATTACGCATGGATGTGACATTATCTTCTCATGTTCAGAGATCTGTGCCAACTCTACTTGTGCCTTGTTGCTCTCTTAGGAAAGGATGTGCGTCTCACAGCCAGCATGGCGGACACCATCGCTGAGCTAAAGAAATTATTAGAAGAAGAGGAAGAAATTGATGTGTCCCGCCAGAGGTGGTTCTTTTCCGGGAAGCTTCTGACTGACAAGACTCGTCTGCAAGATACTAAAATCCAAAAGGACTTCGTTGTCCAAGTGATTGTCAATGTGAATCCCTCAGTCATAACTAACTGACGAGCGAGGCAAAGGGGATGAGGTGAAGATAAGATCATGAATGTGCCAGAGGTGGGCTGCTGGAACAGGAGAAATTCTTGACATTACTGTCCAGTTGATTCTGCAGTGAAATTTTGTGTACATTTTTATATAAGAATTTATTGCTTTTTGTATTGCTCCTTTTTCTATTTTTCCTTTTTCCAAATAAGAAAGCACTGAAACACTTTAGGTCAAAAGTAGAGCCCTAACATGCACATCCCAGTGTCTATTTGTAAAGCCATGAACTCACAGCTTTGTTGTTTACATGGGTTTCCCTCCTTGTCATGTCTGTTTGTTCTGGTGCTTATGAATAAATTAAATATGGTTCACCTCAGAATCTAAAAAAATTCTTTCTTTCTTTCTTACAATCATGCGTTTTAGTAGAAACATTCACTGTATGTTGTTTGCTCATGTGCGCACTGTTTTCATTTCACTACTGTATATTCATGGTAAAGACAGGGAATGTAGTGAAGGCACCTTTCTAAAAGGGAATAATAAGAGATGACCAGATTTACTTTCTTTTTTTATTTTTATCACTCTGAACAAGATACTGTAGTTTGATGTACAATGTGATGCTCACTGTACTTGAATAACTTAATAAATATTATAAATTTAAACTTGTTCTTTTTATTTATTTATTGGCACCAAGATCCTAAATTTTAACGTGATGTTCCCAATAAGGAAATCTCAGTATACAGTTATTAGTGACTCTCATATTAAAATGATAAAATACCAATACTGCTTTAATTCTCAGTGGCACAGATTCAGCAAAGTGCTGGAAAACAGTCCTCAGAGATTTTGATCCGTACTGACATGACAGCATCACACAGTTGCTGCAGATCTATTGGCTGCGCATCCATGATGTGAATCTCGTGTTCCACCACATCCTAATGGTGCTCTGTTGGATTGAGATCTGGTGACTGTGGAAGCCATGTGAATACAGTGAACTCACTGTCACGTTCAAGAAGCCAGTCTGAGATGATTTGAGCTTTGTGATATGGCAGATTGTCACGCTGGAAGCAGCCATCAGAAGATGGGTACGTCATAAAGGGATGGACATGATCAGCAACAATATTCAGGTTGGCTGTGATGCTTGAACGATGCTCAGTTGGTACTAAGCAGCCTGAACCACTGATACAAGGCAAGATTGATCAATGCTTTCATGTTATTTATGGCAAACTCTGACCCTACCATCTGAATGCTGCAGCAGAAATTGAGACTCATCAAACCAGAGAACATTTTTCCAATCTTCTATTGTCCAATTTTGGAGAGCCAGTGTGAATTGTAGCCTCAGTCTCCTGTTCTTAGCTGAAAGGCGTGGCACCCAGTGCGGTCTTCTGGTGCTTTAGCTCATCTGCTTTAAGCTTTGATGTGTCGTGCCTTCAGAGATGCTGTTCTGTACACCTTGTTTGTTACTGTTCCTTTCTTATAAGCTTGAAGTAGTCTGGCAATTCTCCTCGTACATCAACAAGGCATTTTCACCTAAAGAACTTCTGGTTACTTAGATCAAGATCAGCAGAACAGCCTGTCTCACAACAACAACCACATTCAAAGACTCTGAAATCACCTTTCTTCTCCATTCTGCACCTGTTTGAACATTAGCAGGTCATCTTGACCATGTCTACATGCCTAAATGCACTGAAATGCTGGCATATGATTGGCTGATTAGTTATTTGCTAAAGCAGTTGAACAGGTGAATTTTGGTGGCATTGTTTAGCTTTGTACAGTTATATTATATTATCTTTCCTCTCACTAATTCAATTGTCAAACTGACAAAGCAATACTCAAATTAAAGTCATGGGCTTTCTACTGTGCTAGGGTCTTCACTTTCACTTTGCTTAGTTTTACTGCGTCTATCTGTTGTTGACGCTGCTTTTTTATATTATGTACCCAGCAGTCCCAGTATAAGGTCCATTATCTGCAGAAAAGGTCATAGTCCTCTTTAGATAATGGCAGTCACAGTAGCTGTATCCATGCTAGTGTTATTTATGCTGCCTGTGGTGGACAGCGCCATCTTCGGGCAACATAACTTCAAGGCCGGGTCAGACACGTGAGCAAACCTGTGACGTAGTTTGGTAGGCGACAGAGTCAAAGATAGTTGGTGGTGTGACTTGATTATTTTCTCTCCCGAAAATGGTTAAATCGGGGAAACTTCGCTCTGGGACGGGGTCGAAGCTCAAGCGGTGGAAGAAGGGACACAGCAGCGACTCAAACCCGCAGTCGAGTCGTTTTCGGCAGGCTGCTAAGAGCCGCTTCTTCAGCCGACCCACTGGTAAGCTTTCCTTCTACACGTGGGTCTCAGGCTAGTGTTAGCCATTTAATCCTTTTATTTTGTGCCATAGTCAGCAGACGCATTAAATTCACAACATTCATTTCATATTTCCCTGTGTGTATCGTTGTGTCAGGTTAAATAACTCGTTTGTCATTTTAATTTTAGCTTATGAGCAACAACTGCTGTGTATTTGGAGCTCAAGGACTCAAAGACACCATGTTTTAACTGTGTAAAAGTAACTGGCCTGCAACTACTAACCCTGAAAACGATATACTTTACAATAAGAGTGCAAAGAGTGTAAATAATTAGACACAAAGGTGGTTATTTTGGCTCTGCAGCCAGCTGATTGTACGTGGAGTGTGCTCATGATTAACAGCATGTGTAACAACATTGAGGGGATTTACATCCTGCACATCGGGTGAACAGAGCGCAAGTTACGGTCCTTTACATGTCTGGTCTGCAAAGTTATGATGACCCAAAATAACTGAAGAATAATGTAATAAAAGTAAGGCTGGCTGGTGGTAAGATTTTATCAGTGGTGTTATTGATTTGCTTAGCTCAGACTCTGCCAATTCCCTTATTGATTCCTGATCGATCTTTTGCTAAGTCAAAAAGGTAGGCCTGTTCAGGGAGCTCATAGTTTTTTTTTTTTTTTTTTTCCAAGTAAAATCTTTTGCAAGTCAAGCGCATGCTTAGTCAGATGATGTTAGTGTTTAGTGTAGTAAAGTTCTGAAATTCACAGAACAAAATAACACAATGGTGATCATAATACTGAAGGGGAAACTGATGTCCTAGAAACTTCCAGGAAAGTCAGATTTGTGTGTGTTTGTGTTTTATTTTATCTTTTTCTTTCCCTGAACAGGAAAAAGTGATCTAACAGTTGATGCTCTCAAGCTTCATAATGAGCTGCAGGCCGGTCCGCTGGAGCTCAACAGCCGTAAAGATGCTGCAATGGAAGAGGAGCCAGAAGAGACTGTATCACAAAGGAGCTCCGGCACCTTCCTCAGTGGCCTGTCGGACTGCTCTAACCTCACCTTTAGAAAGGTGCAGCGCTTCTGGGAGTCTAATTCAGCTGCACACAAAGAGGTAAGTGTTACGTTTATAGTGGTTATGTGTGGTATGTTTATAGCTGTATGTCTGCAGTTTAAGCAAAGCTGGAAAATTTAGGGTAGCGCTGAAAAGTTGAACATGACCTAGGATAATGATATAGGCCATAATATAAATATATTGTAAATCCAAGATAGTACTTGTACAGTAGCTCGAACATTGTATTTTACAGATCTGTGCAGTGTTGGCAGCTGTTACTGAAGTGATCCGTAGTCAAGGAGGGAAGGAGACTGAAACAGAGTACTTCGCTGCCTTGGTGAGTTTATTGTTTTATTTTTAAGTGGGAGGATATTGTCATCATACTGTTCATCTCTCTGTGGGGTTTTACCTTTCCGGTCTTGACTCCAAAACCACAAGGAGTTGTGCCATGAAATTTGGCGCATGTGTTCTTTACTCTTCAAAGATGTGCAGCACGATATTCAAATTCCTGGATGTTTAGTACTCTTTGTACACTTTAGCTGTATTTATCCAGGGTTCTAGCCAGGAAAAAAAAAAAAAAAAACATCCTTGTGGTTTCCGGGGAACGAACGATAGCGAACCGGTAACATTTTCAGCCCGGCGCAACGATGCCTCAGTTGGGCGATCAACCACTGCTAGAACCCTGTTATCTGAAGTGGAGAGTAAACATGGAGGATTTTAGGCTGCTTATGCTGTGATAATATATGCTAATGATATACTGCCTCTATTGCTCAGAAATATTGCTCATCTGTAAACAACATGGTTGCCTTATGATTATAGTGATATGTATAATGCTTTGATATCAACAGATTATGGTGTATGGGGGCATTATGTAGTCATTTTTGTACACACATGGATGTAATGTGATGTGATATACGTTGTAATTCTTTTTTGTTCTCGGATGTGGATACCAAAAGGTGTTTATAGAAATGTTAAAGAATATCAATCTCTTCCAAATTAGGGCAGAATGTGATCAGATGCCTGCTGGAGGGTATTCTGTTATCAAATGGGGCTGTAATGTTATCCTGACTTCTAAATTAATTTTAGATTTTCATTAATCGTAGGAGGATAACCCCATCAGTGATTGGTCTTGTTCTGATATTCTTTTAGATCTTATCAAACAGCTTGTGGTTTTTTTTTAAAGTCAAAGTAAATCATGGTTTTGCTTCTGAAAATGCATTGTATCTGTCTTTTGTTTGTTTGTTTTTTTTTTCCTTAGATGACCACGCTGGAGGTTGTGGATACAGCAGAATCCCAGGCTGCAGTGGCATACCTCCTCAACCTTGTCATGAAACGGTACGGCTTACACACGTAAATAATACTAAATAGCTTTGTGGCCTCACTGCAAGAAGGCTCCTGGTTAGAACCCCAGCTTGAGACTTTCTTTGCGGAGTTTGCGTGCTCTTGCACATTCTTTGTGCCAGCGTGAGTTTTCTTTGTGCCAGCTTGGATTTACTCCAGCTTCCTCCCGCTTTCCAGAGACATGCATGTTGGGTTAACAGGTGATTCTGAACTGGCCATAAATGAGAGTCCTTAAAGTGTTTAGAATAAAGCACTGAATGAATGTTTTGGTAAATGTGGCTTGTAGTCCTCACATTAAATTCCACAAGTGTGTTGCATTTTTCCATCTGCTTGATGTGTTGCATTCCTTAGGGTTCCTGCTCCGGTGCTCAGGTCGAAGTTTTCCGACACCACCAAGGCTCTGATGGATGTCATGTCCAAGCAGGCCACGTCTGATGCCACCTCAGCACTCAGATGGGTAGGTGGATTTGTCTCTCCTTCTGTTTGGGTCTTGTTTTGAAAATTACAGCTATAATTAGTTTTATTTATTTCATTTGCAGATACTGTCATGTCTGGCCACTCTGTTGAGGAAGCAGGATGCATCTGTGTGGACTTACCCATCTACTCTTCAGGCTTACCATGGCCTTCTCAGCTTCACAGTGCACAGCAAGCCTAAGGCAAGTCCCACTTGCTAAGAACTCCTCAGCCAGACTGAACAGATGCTTTGAGTCTCTTTTAGATTTACTACTTGCATGGCATTAAAACTTTAGTGAGATACTAAAAGTGAGAACATTTGCACCATTACATTTTTCCTTTCAGGTCCGTAAAGCGGCACAGCAAGGTGTGTGCTCCATTCTTAGAGGCAGTGACTTCCTGTTTACAGATGATGCTCCAGCCAATCATCCTGCTGCAGTGACCACAGCCAAGTTCTGCATAAAAGAAATGGAACAAGCAGGAGGTAAGACGTCACATTTGTTAGGAAGGTTTGTATGACTCTGGTTGTCCACCAGGTTGTGGTAATGTTTGTGTTTTTCCCCATAGGCAGCAAAGAGGACACAACCACACTCCATGTGCTTGGCCTTTTGAAGGAGTTGATGGGGACATTTCCTCTGGGAGCTGTCAAGTCCTGTTGTGAGACTCTGCTGCGAGTGATGACACTCAGCCATGTGGTGAGAACACAAAAATATTCATAGGTGCAGCCAGATCCCCCTCATTCACAAACACGGACACTCAGATGTAGTTGTTAATGTCTTTAACTACAGCTGGTGACAGCCAGCGCCATGCAGGCCTTTCATATGCTGTTCAGTGGGAAGCCAAATGCTTCAGCGCTTTCACCAGAGCTCAACGCACAGATCATCACAGTGAGTGAATACAAATCAAGCGAGTGTGATTTTTTTTTTTTTAGTTATAATGCAAAGCTTGGTGTAAAAACTCAGTTCTCATGTCTAATCTCCAGGCTCTGTATGATTACCTGCCCAGTGAGAATGATTTACAGCCTCTGCTGGCTTGGCTTGCTGTCATGGAGAAGGCGCACATTCACCTGGCCAGGTATTACATTTAAAAAAGTACAAGAGATGTTTGTAATTGTGCATTTTCCAGTCCGATTGTTGGTCCACAGCCTCTGTGTCCTCTAGTTTGCAGAGTTCTCTGAGTTTGGGTCACCTCCCTCGGCTCTTCTCTGCTGCCATGTCCTGCCTGTTGTCACCTCACACTCAGGTGGTTTCTGCAGCCACCAACACACTAAAGGTAAGGGCCACTGAAGATGGGTAACGTGAACATGTGAAGGTGTTGAATTCTTGAGTGCAGGCTCCCAATGAATATTTATTTCTGATTATCTCTTCCAGACTTTGTTGACTGAATGTGTTGCCCCTCATATGGAGGAAATGGGCACGGTCACCGGGACAGCATCTTCAGGGAACCCCTCCTACATCTGCAAAATGTTTCGGTAAGACCCCTATGTGTTAAGCCCTGTAGTCTCTTTTTTTCCCTTTTCTTCTCAGAAACTACTTGTAAATGCTCAACATCACAATTGTGTCTGTGCATGTGTGTTCCAGTATTGTAGAAGAAGGATTGTCCTATCGCTTTCATGCCTCCTGGCCGTTTGTGCTGCAGATCCTTGGTTGCTTCTATCGAGTTGCAGGCAAACAGTCTCACCCCATCATGATCAAGGTATTAACACCAAACAATGATCGCTAAGTAACTGAAGTAAGATAAGTTTGCTTAATTCTGTGTTTTGTGTCCTGGGCAGTCTCTGCAATCTCTGGCAGACCTGCGCTCCACTCCTCACTTCACCTTCAGTGGTGAGTTGGACCTGGCTGTAGGAGGAGCTGTAGAGAGTATGGGGCCTGAAGTGGTGCTGGGTGCTGTGCCTCTCAACATCACTGGTTATGAGTAAGGACACAAACACTGTGGAGCAGCGTTCTTGTTTTTTTTTTTTTTTTTTTTGTTTTTTTTGTTTTTTTTGGTTGCTTAGCAAATTAACAAATTGTACATGATGTGTTTTGTTTTTTGTTTTTTTCAGTGACGACTTGGAGTTCCCACGCAGCTGGCTGGTCCCGGTCATACGGGATCATGTTAAGAACACTCATCTTAGTTTTTTCACTTCTTATTTTCTCCCATTGGCCTCTACACTTAAACAAAGAGGTAAACCAAGTGTGAGATGCTCCTCTTAAGGGTTTGGGACATTTTCTGGATTGTGTGTAGTGATTGCTGGATCTTTGATTGTGTTGCAGCTGTAGAGTTGGAGCAGGCAGGGCAAAAACTGGAGGCCAAAGTGTACGACACCTTGCAGCTTCAGGTACCTTTACTGACTCCATTTAAATAAGTAAGCAGAAACACTTAATGAATCATTAATATTCTTCTACATATGCTTTTTTTTTTTTATATATATATTAAGATTTGGACCATGCTTCCTGGCTTCTGTACATGTCCTGTGGACCTGCTGACATCTTTTAAAGGCATCGCCCGCACTCTTGGTATGGCTATTAATGAACGGCCAGACCTGAGACTCACAGTGTGCCAGGCACTACGCACCATCATCAACAAGAGCTGCTCAACAGGTAGGAAGACTCATGTTCGCAGAGTAAGAAAACAGTAGAATGTTTAGTGTATTGGTGGGGAAGAAAAAAAAAACATATTACTCAGCACTTGAATTTCCTAAATCAGTTTATTTTTTATTTATTTAATTTTTAAATGTTTTGTCTGCTCTATCTCTGCAGAGGAAGAAAAGGCTGAAGTGGGCCGCTTCTCTAAGAATTTCCTGCCAATCCTTTTCAATGTGTATAGCCAGCAGCCTGCAGATGGAGAATCTGGAACCTACAGGATGGCTGTGCTGGACACCATCAAAGTCTATTTAAGTACCACTGAAATGCAGGTAAGCACTTTTTTTTCTTCTTCTTGTATTGTGTTGCACAGTGTTTTCATGAAGTTACATGCCATTGCTGCCATACCGAACACTTTGAAGTTCTTCAGCCACTGAGAGCTCAACATGCACTATATGGACAGAAGTACTGGACCACCTACACATTATACCTGCAGGATCTGCTTGGCCATGGAAATCCATGTCATGAAGCTCCTGGCATACAGTTTTTATGCTGATGTTAATGTCAGAGGCAGTTTGGAACCCTGCAATTATTGAGGCAGCACAGCATTGGCAACCTCTGTGCACTATATGCCTCAGCACTCAGCGAACCCCCCCCGCCCATGCAACTTTACATGATCTTCCATGACTGACTTGCTTTGGTTCCTAAACTCTTCCACTTTGCATTAATGCCACTTACAGCTGCTCGTCAAATATCTAGGAGAGAATAAATTTAATGAATTGACTTGTTGCAGTGTTGCTTATTTGAATTCATTGAGCTCCTTCTAACAACCCATTCTTTCACAAATGTTTGTAAAGGCAGACTGCACTTGATTTTTATGCACCTGTGGCTATGAGACTGAAAACTCCTAAATTAAAAGATTAAAGTCTTATGCTTGTATATCACTAATAAAAATTTGAATCCTCAGATGATCTGCACGTTCCTGCAAAAAGCCACCGAGAGGCTGACCAGCACAGAATCCAATGAGTTCACACGGTAGGTCATAAATAGGGATATATTGCTATAACATCCTATCTTTTCTTAATCAGTGACTTAAATACACTAATGAGCCACAGTATTAAAAAGTGGGTGACATTGCACATCTTCTGAAAATGTGCAATCATCTGTTTGGGGAAACCTTGGGTCTTGCCATTCATGTGGATATCATGCAACACGCACGTAAACAGGGTTGAAAAATACCCAGTGCACCCCTGATTTCACCCCCTAAAATTTCAGCAGGTTCCTCCAGCATAAAAGTGCACCCTGCCTTACACAGAAACTGCTCATGAACAGCTTGAAGAATATGCCTGAGACCTAGCCTCCCAACACTCCCATCTCCCATGGAATACTCCATGGCACGCACCAGTAAAAAGTCCAATTCCACTCCCTGAAGGCCCCATCCTGCAACCCACACCCACTGTCATCCCCCGTGACACCCCCAGAATTCCTGTGTCCATGCCCAAATGATCGCATTTATTTGGTCTTACAAGGGTGACCTTAACAGAATTTGAGGCTCATTTTTAGTGTTGTGGTCAATCAGTATACTTTACAAAAGGGCAAATATATCAGTATGCTTACTTTCCCAGTCTAATAGCTTTTTTTGTTTTGTTTTGGCTTCATTTATGTCTTAGGCTGTCTGTGATGGACCTTGTCGTTGCTATGGCTCCGTTTGTCGACGAGGTCACCATGACTAAAACCTTTGAGCTGATTAGGCCATATTTGGAGGTGAGGGCACTTGTAGTTTCAAATTTAAACCCATTAAACTTAAGTATATTTCTTGTTAACTGTGTCTGTTGCATTTTTTTTTTTTTTCTTCAGACAAAAGAGCCAAGCATGCAGAAGAAGGCATACCGTGTGCTAGAAGAGATGTGCGGAGGAGAGAGAGATGCATGTAAATTGTTTGTCGTGTCTAATCTGGAAACACTCAAAGTTGTGCTGCTTGAGACTCTGAAAAATGCCTCTTCACCAGCAAAAAGGGTGAGTGTGCTGTTTAAAGAGAAACAAAGTAAACAAGACATCCAATGGGACTGTATATCTTAGTATAAAGTGCTGTCTGATTTTTATCTTCCTGTTTGTTTCCTCAGCCAAGACTTAAGTGTTTGAGCCACATCGTAAGAAGGTTAAATGAAGAACACAAAGACTTTATCACTGCCCTGCTGCCAGAGGTACCAACACAAATAAGTGCTGGCAAAAGCACACACAGATGGAGAGAGAGAGAGATATATAAGGATGTTCTGTCTTTCAGGTGATCATATGTACGAAGGAGGTGTCCGTTGGGGCTCGTAAGAGTGCCTACAATCTGCTGGTGGAAATGGGACAGGCTTTTGTCCGCTTCTGTGGAAATAGTAAAGGTAACACACGTATTATTTCTGTTAAATTTGCATGTTCACAAATTTCTCTTTAGACAGGGTGATTGTAAAAGTTTAGTATTAATTGAGGATCTATCTGTGATGCAGATGCCATGGAGCAGTATTTGGTGTTGGTGTATGCAGGACTCACAGGCTCAGTCACCATGATCACTTGCACAGTGTTGGCACTCACACGCTTAGTGTTTGAGTACAAAGGTAGGCCTACTGACGATCTGCAAGTTACTGGTGTTGATTTCAAAGATTTGAGTTTTGGACTGGATTTAGTGCACTGCCTTTTCTTTCCCAGACTCTATAGAGGTGACCACCATGGAGCAGCTGCTGCACAACATTTGTCTGCTGCTGACATCTCATACCAGAGAGGTAGTCAAGGCTGCTTTAGGCTTCATCAAGGTCATCCTCTTCATCATGGACCCCAAGACACTGGCCTCGCATGTCACTGTCATGGTACGCACTGTACATAGTAGTTAATGGGAGCTGCATTTTGAAGTGATTTGTGCTTTGATTTAAAGATTTTGCTCTTTACCTTCAGATGGAAGGCATTGGAAACATCAGGGATGATTTGAGAAGACACTTCAGAACAAAACTGAAGAACATCTTCACTAAATTCATCAGAAAATTTGGGTAAGGGTGCCACATTCTTAGCGATATCACCTGGGCACTGGCAGCTAGCTCGAGGCTCTAATTGTGTGATTGTTTTTTCTTTCTATGTTCTCAGTTTTGAGCTGGTGAAGAGCATGCTGCCCGCAGAGCACCACAAGGTGCTGACAAACATCCGCAAGGCTGAGGCTCGCAACAAAAGGCGGAAACAGGCCACAGAGGAGCAGGGCGACTCTGAAAGCGAGCAGGAGGCACCTAAAGCAAAAAGCGAAAGGTAGGCCACTGTTTCCAAAATAAAACCCTGCCTTTCATTACACATTTACCCACGTCCTCCTTTTAAAAAAAAAAAACAAAAAACAAAAACCTTCTGCCCTCTCTTTTTAAGCATCGAGGACATTCTTGCTGAGTCTGACAGTGATTTGTCAGAGGATGAAGGAAAACCTCATGCTGCTCAGAAGAAAGCAGGCAAACAGCGGAAAGGACGGGCATGGCTCAAAGAGGGAGAGGAAGATGACCCACTTAACTTCCTTGATCCCAAGGTTTCCCAGAGGGTGCTAGGTAAGACCATCTGTGTGTTGTTTTTGATGGGTGCTTTCTGCCTGCGGTTAAATTTCTGAACAAAAGTATACTGTTTTGTTGTTTTTCAGCCACAAACCCGGAGCTGAAAAAGAGTGCCAAGGCTGACCACGGCTTTAAAGTGACCTCAGACGGACGGCTGATCATTAGAGAAGATGACGAGGAGGATGCAAAGGACAAAGGTAAGTGGGATCTGGTACTGTTTCATACATTGCTTAATGTATGACCAGACAGCGACGATAACTGTACACTCCTCCCAGATGGAGGCGAGATGGAAGATATCCTTGAAGAGGCTGGAGTCAAAAGTGTGAGTACTTAAAGTTTAACCTACCAAGTTTGTCTTTTTTGGGACATTTCAGCACTGTTTTATTTACTCTGTCCTTTCAAAACACCCTCAGAAAAAGTCACAGAAGAGGAAGTTTGAAGATGACAACTTTGATCACATGGACATTGAACCCCAGTTAAAATATAAAGGTCACCTAAATTGAATTTTTTTTAAAAAAGGCAACAGTTTAAGCAACTTAAAACATGTCATACTGATTATACTTATCTTCTGTTGTTACTCAGCTGGAGGCTCAGGTATCCACAGAGCCCTGGGACATGACCAAAAATTTGGAGCTGATTACAAATCAAAGGTGAGCTTGACAGCAGTAACTGGACTGTGATGTGGTCCTAGTTGGAAACTGTAGATCTGAGTGGTTTTATCTTAAATTCCTCAGAAAGGAAAAGGAGATGTAAAGAAAAAAGGGAAGCTTGATCCCTACGCGTATATCCCTCTGAAGAAAGCCCAGCTGAATCGCAGGTATGAGCATCACTTTTTACTGTGTAGACCCATAAACCTCTAAAAATTTGGTTGCTCACTTTTTTTTGGGGGGGGGATTTATTCTCTGTTCAAAGGAAACGTGCCAAACTGCAGGGCCAGTTCAAGGGCATGATGAGAGGAGCCCAGAAGGGGGCGCTGTCTGGAAAGAAAATGCAGAAGAAAAAGAGGAAAGCCTGAAAAAAAACATCAAATATATTTCTCACTGGACTCTAAATGCATTGTGTGCAATGGTGTGTTCATAAACATACCAAAAGGTTGACTTAAACTTTGGATGTGTGTGTATGTTTGTGTGTGTTTCTGACAGTGAAAGGTGAAAGCAGTTTATTTTTAAACTGTGACATCTTTGTGTTCCCAAACAGCTTTCACAACAGCAGATGCATTAAAGGCTCTGCCTTTGTGGATTTTGTTATCATTTGGCTGTACATCAGATAAATATTTCTCAACATAAATGTATTTGTGTTGAAATATACAAACATTACAGCTGTAAATGGAAGACTGATGTGTGCCCTGTTTTGTTTTTTTTTTATTTTATTTTATTTTTTTTGGTCCCTTGAGGGTGCTGAAATATAGTTGAAAAGCAGTATTCGTGGAGCTTTTACATAAAATGTACCATTAAGGTTGTTGCACTGAAACATAAAATACATATTTTACCACTTTGGGTTATGAAAAATGTTACTTCCAGCATGACACTGAAAAGATGTAGGTGGCTTGTGCTGTGGGGGATTAACATACAGTTCCACTCATATGATTCATTTCCCCTGATGAGTTGCGTCAGAATGAGTCAGATAATAGCAGACTGATGTTGATCGTCTTGTCTAAACTCTGTGTCATTGTTTCTGAGGTGTTGAGCTGAACTTGTGGACTGATTCAAGACATTCTCAGACCAATCATCATCTACATCTGTGGGCAGTCTTTGTCCATTAGGCTAGGGTTCCTTGCCAGAGGCCTGCAAGCTTGAGGGTTCTGCACAGTATCTTAGCTGTTCCTATGAGTGTGCTCTTCTGGACACAGATCTTGGCTGTTGTTCCACAGGGACCACTGTTGCCTTCACCTTCCACATCCTCTCTAGCTCTTTTCTCACCCCTTGGCATTTCTCAAGCTTATTGTGTTCCGTCTTGATGTTACTGTTGCTTGGTATTGCTACATGTATGACTGTGGCTTTCTTCCTCTGCTTGTCCGCCACTACTATGGTTAGCCATCACCAGTTTTTCTGTCTTTATCTGGAAGTCTCACAGGATTTTAGCTCGGTCACGCTCAGCCACCCTTGGGGGCGTATCCCATTCTGACCTTTGGACCTCTAGGCCATACTTGACACAGATCTTCCTGTATACTGTGCCAACCACTTGGTTACGGTGTTCCATGTATTCCCTGCCTGTTAGCATCTTGCACCCTGCTGTTCTGTGCTGAATTGTTTCAGGGGCATCTCTGCACACCCTGCACCTGGGGCCTTACCGGATGTGGTAGACCCCAGCCTCTATTGACCTTGTTCTTAGAGCTTGTTCCTGTGCTGCTATGATTAGTACCTCTGTGCCTCTGTCAGTCCAGCTTTGTCCAGCCATTGGTAGGATTTCTCTATCAGGCACTTCTTCTGTCTGCTGGTGGCACATTCCAAGGTACTTGAAGCTGTCCTCAGTGTTTGCAATGTTGCCTTTTGGTAATGCAGTCCCCTCAGTTCTGACTACCTTTCCCTCTCTGTTACCATACGAATACACTTCTTGAGTCCAAATGAGATTCCGATGTTGCTGTAGATTGTAGTGGTGTGGATCAGTGAATCTGTCTCATGTACTCCTGGCATAAAGCTCGATGTCATCCATGTCCGTAGTCAGTCTTGTTAATGATCTGGCTGAGGGGGTTCAGGCCTATGCAGAACAGCAGTGGGGACAGAGCATCTCCTTGGTAAAGCTCACACTTGATAGTGACTTGGCAATTGGCTTGAAATTGGCCTCTAGTGTTGTTCTCCATATCCCCAATGAGGGGCAGCATAGTGCTGCATTCACATCATCTTCTAGTAGACTTTCAGAAGGTATTTTGTGTAGGTCTTGGTAAGCGGCCACGGAGGATCCAGATGTCCAGCTTAGGTCTTCTCTTTCAGGTCAGCTGCTCTGGCATTCAGTGGTTCTTGGGGCTTGGCACCCAATCTCCGTGTATGGGGATGATATCTCGCCCCTGACCTGATGTCCTGGCAAGGTCCCACATCCTCTTCATGTGTAGTAGCATTCTCTCTACCACTTCTGCCAACTAAGAACAGGAAACTGAGGCTACAGTTTGCACATACTCACCAAAATTGGACAGTAGCAAACTGGAAAAACGTTGCCTTGTTTGATAAATTTTGATTTCTACTGCAACATTCAGATGGTAGGGTCAGAATTTGGTGTAAACATGAAAGCATGGATCCATCCTGCCTTGTATCATTGATTCAGGCTGCTGGTGGTATAATGATGTGGGGGGATCCTTTAATAATACTCAGGAAGGCCATAGTGCTTAATGACCATCCCTTTATACACTGGGGTGTGTATTGTATTGTATTGTTATCCAGGTGGAAGCAGCTATGTCACAAAGCTCAAATCATCTCAAACTTGGTTCTTGAACATGAAAATTAGTTCACTGTACTCAAATGGTCTCCACAGTCACCAGATCTCAATCTAATAGAGCACCTTTTGGGATGTGGTGGATCAGGAGATTCTCATCATGGATGTGCTGCGTCACACAGTTGCAGATTTATCTTGTCAATATGGGCCAAACTCTCTGAGGAAAGTTTCCAGAACCTTGAGTCTATGCCATGAAGAATTAATGCAGTTCTGAGGGTCCAACCTGGTAATAGCATGGTGTACCTTTATACAAAGCACCCATATGAGTCCGAGTGCTTTGTATCAGGTGATCTAACATACATTTCAAAAAAGTTTTTGTTAGCACCTTTAAGAAGAATTAAGGCAGAAGGGTGTTAACCTGGTAGTTGCAGGGTATACCTAATAAAGTGACCACTGAGTGTATGTCATGGACAGCTTATTAATGTCTGGAGAGCAGCACAAGTGTAATTAGTTT
The DNA here is from genome assembly GCF_007364275.1 of Archocentrus centrarchus. NCBI lineage: Eukaryota > Metazoa > Chordata > Actinopteri > Cichliformes > Cichlidae > Archocentrus > Archocentrus centrarchus. The sequence continues at coordinate 18,388,745 of NC_044360.1, forward strand.
AAGAGCTGCTTAAAGAGAAATGCATTACATCACCAAATATTGCAGCAGGCAATAATCCAATTAACTAATAAATATGTCATAAGGTCTGTGTTGCGCTGATCCCGACGAGTTTGTAAGCTGATTTATAATACGAGTGCAGAAACTTTCTTGAAATATACCATACTTTTAATTACTATGAAAGAATTTGCTGCCAGGAAGGAGCTAAAAAAACATTTTTATTAAAGACAGACATTCAATTTGTTAATAATGAAATAATGCAAATGATCATTTCAGTCCATAAATGCAGTATACAAGAGAACCCTGAAGATACAAGTTTTCAGTGGTGCTGATAAGACAAATACATCAGATGCTATGCCACAATACTTCCTCATGTCCCCTCCCTCAAAGATTTGAAAACCCAGAAAGCTATCTGATACTAAAGAGAGCGTATGCAGACAGGGCCTGTATTCTAATAAATAAAATGCGGTGTAACTGCGCTGCAGTTTCAAAAAGATTACTGAACTTTAACACTAAATTTTATGAAAGAGCTTCTTTGGTTGAAAAGGTAAAATTAGACACTGAAATTAAAAAAAAAAAAAAATAGCCAACATAACTGACATCACTGATCTTTTACTACATGCTAGTTTTCAGACCACTTCCTCAGCATTAATTCCCTCTACTAAAATCAGACAGTTGTATTTATTGCCACATTTTCATACACAAACTGTCACAAACTATCTTTCAACCACGCACAAAAACATTTTTGTTAGATTGCACTTACTCTAACCATTTAGTTAAACATTACATCTAACACTGCACCTACAGACTTAATCTTTAACTACATGCTTTTTTTTTCTATCTTTTTTTTTTTTTTAAATAAAAAAACAAACTTGAAACTCAGTAGCTGAATTTGAAATCAGATAAATACTTTTTGCTGTCCAGCAACAAAGCACAGAGCTTCAAGTTTGAGCTCCTGGCCTGTAAGATTTTAAGCCTTTCTGCTGCCTATGAATCACCGGGGTGAGAAGAGGACATGTTTTTCTGTGGAATTGGTTGACCTATCAGCTGTTTATTGTAGGATCTCTATTTATCATTAGAGCCTGGGTGGGGGTCGAGATGGCGGGGGTCCTGGGGGCCCCGGGGGTGTACGAGTTGGGGGAGGACATGGAGGTGGTCGTACCATGGAAGGGGGTGCCCGCGGAGGTGGCGTGGTGCGAGGCCCTCTTGATGGAGGCTTTGTACGGGGAACAGAGTAGGAGACCAGAGGTTGCTGTTCAACAGGCGGAGGAGCAGGTGGGGCCGAGGGAGAGGGATGTGTGCGAGGAGGAGCCCGATTGTTTGGGGTGGACTCTCCATCTTTGACCCGCTGAAAGCGAATACAGCGACCCTGCATGACAAACAGAGAGAGATGATGGTTAATAAAACAACTGTGCATTATAATTTCAAAGCCGAATGCAGATTAAAATACAGTGCGGCTTTGTGCACAGGCGTTAAGCCACCAGCCAAAATGGGTTGCGTGAGACTTCTCTGAGCCTTACTAACACAAGGATGTGTGTTTGAGGGCCTGGAGGGCACACAGAGCTGCTTCTGTCTTCTGTCCACACCTGCACTACAATAGCTGTGATTTTTAGCAAAGACGCCAAGTTATCACACAGGCAAGTACACACACACACACACACACACACACACACACACACACACACACACACACACACACACACACACACACACACACACACACACACACACACACACACACACGGCTTTTGCAGTCTGCAGCTTTTTCTGTTTCCCCTCCTCTTCTCTTGGAGCCTCTGCAGTGACTAGTCCTTTCTTGGTGTAGAACAGAAAGTGGTTTATGCCTCTTATGTGCTCGACTTGAAGGAATGTAAAGGAGGGATTTCAATATCACCACAATAGTTAACAGAAACCATTTAGCATTTAACATAATTTACAAGTCAGGAAGAATGGAACGCTTCTCTTATTGTCCTCATTGATGGTTTTCCTCTCTGTTCCCTGCATAGCATCCCTCTGTAGACACACACGCATGCTTGTCTTGCTCAGTCAGTGTGTGAAGGATGGAGAGTAGGTCTCTGTGTCACAGACCCTTGGTGGTCTGATTATAACACCTTATTAAACAGAGAGGCCCTAAAGTCACACAGGGGCCATTAAGAGGGCCCCAGCAGCAGTAGCTTTGTAACTGCGGGGGCCATTGTGTAGTTATATGTGTGTGTATGAAGGGTGCGTAATTGATTGGGGGCAGCCTGCTCGGGGGAGTGGGGGGGGTGACTGCTTTGGTCTTGTCGCCGGGCTGCTGTGAAAAGGCCAGTTTGGGAGCAGCAGAGCAGCAGCACAACACCAGAGAGAGCATATGGACACAATGAGAGCACAAGCTCATGAATATATGTGTGTGTGTGTGTGTGTGTGTGTGACTGTAAGCATGCCTCCACCAGAACATATGGCCTGAATGAAACCTCTGGTTCATGAATAACAGAGGGAGGGGAACAAAGGTTAAGGGGCTGGCTGCAAGAGTGCAACCAAAAAAAAAAAAAAAAAGCATAAGCTGAGTGCTAAAGAGAACATTTTTCCACCTAAAAGAAGATAATATGGACATATATGAGTTGTATAAAAGGTCAACAATAAGTCACTTGTGATGGTCAGTCTCCCTGTCTGCCCCTGTGGCTGTAATATCTGTCACTGCTTTATTTCCCCTCATGGCATTTGTTTACTTCTGAGCTTGAACTCCTTTTCAGGAGAAAAACAAAACCCTGAAACACCTCCAGCATCCCTGTTTGCACCGCTCTTCTGTCTAGTCTCTGTTTCCCCTTCTAAGCCCCAAGAGTGTGCCCTGCCATCACAAACACACGCACACATAAAGCAGATTGTTTTGTATGCTTAGAGGGAACCCTCACTCTCTCTCACACTCACACACACACACACACACACACACACACACACACACACACACACACACTGGCCACCATTATAGTAAAGAAAATAGGAAAAAGAAGAGCGTAGACACACATCTGACCTGACAGCTCTGCCTGTCACCTCGCATGACATTACAGCAATTCACTCACATGAGGAAAATGCTTTATGTGTACTCACAAGAGTTACATGAAAGCATTTTATAGAGAGTTTAGGGTTGATACTGTGCATTTTTTTAAATGTCAGATTTTGAGATTTCTTCTTCCATATAAATGAAGGTACAAGGTGACAGTGCATTTAAATTACACCTACAAAATATATTTTTGAAGAATCAATGGCTTGGTTTGTTTTGAATTAGTATTTCCCAACAGCCCTATCATTTAATTTCAGGTACCCTTCCTCTGAGGGACTACTTTCTCTGGAAGAAGTAGTTCCTACGCAAACAGCTGACAGCCTTTTCTGTTGATTACTGAGAATACCATCTATCCTCTTCAGCTTATCCATGACAAAATGGTTTGTTCACCTTCACTCTTCTATGTGGTGGAAGAAACTTAAGACATGCACAGATGGGTGACAAATTAATGAAGAACCCAAAACTCTTGACCTTCACACTGAGGGATGGAGTGGCTTTATTATGCATTGGGAAGCATTTCACTCAGACTGTTTCTGTCCACTTGTCCCTTTGGAGGAAAGGATCACTGCAAAGTGACTGAGTGATCACCTTTGTTTTAAGAGGGAACATTTTTATCCTGATGGGAGCGGCCTCTTACTGGATGATTTGTGATTAGGATGAAAATTATGCGCATCGTGCAATATGGCCTTCGTCAACATAGCTGAATGCCTATGGGAGATTTGTAGTGATGTGTTAGATTCTCCACCACCTTCATCAAAACATCAAATATGAAAATATCTTTTGGAAGAAAGGCGTTCCATGCTGGAGATGTAGAGAACCAATGCCAAGGCACAATGAAGTTGCTCTGGCAGCATATAGAGGCCTGCAATTCTTACTAAGATGCTTTATATTGGAGATTCATTTAATCCATCGCCTGCAATCATCTCAAAATACAGAAAATATTAAAACATTTCAAATTTGGAATGAAACGATACTTTTAACAAAGTGACGGGAGGTAAAGGAGAAAGGGGTAGAAGTGGAAGTGTTCATTTGTGCAGTCTGTGCATGAGGACGGAGAGCTGGTGACCGCCCTCTGGTCTGGCCTGTACTGTGTGACAAGAGCCATCAGCGCCATCAGCTCCGGGGACAAAAGAAGGGAATCTCGTCTGTCACAATATGGCTCGTGGCCTTTCAACTCCCCATCTGTTTGTGTGACGCTTGCTCAGGAGAACTGACACGCACATTACAGTGACACACACACACACACACACACACACACGGGAATGCACACACCCATGGCAGAAAAAGAGATGAAATGCAAACTGGGAGCGTGGCAGAAACTGGCAGGCTGCTGATGGCTGTTTGCAGAGGCAGTGAGGTAGGAGTAACGCGGGGAGAAAGCAGGGCAAGCTCCTCCCGAGCTGCTGGTTAACAAGCTGGACTGGGAGGAGTGATCATTGCTAGTTAGTGCTGTACTTTTTGCCACCATGCTGGGCTCCTTGATATTCAACTGCACTGAGGTTTCTTGCTTTTGCAGAGATGTTTCTCATCATTACTGTGTGGAATGGCCTCAGATTCAAGCCTGGTGAGCAGGATGAGCAATCATTGTCGTCTTATGTGTTTGATATGGCTATCAGCTCTCATTCGCTCTCCCTTGCAACAAAAGTGGAGTTTTTTTTTTCTCCCCCTCATTTTTTTTTTTACCAGGAGAGAAGTAGCGTTTTTATTTTTCTCAGTTAATGGCGCGTGAAGGGAGCTGTGGGGGTCATTGTTGGGTGTCTGTGAACCACAGCCCCACAGAAAGTGTCTAACAAAGACCCTAGAAACTTCTGCCACGACAGAGATTAACTGTTCTGCATAGCGGAAAAAAGTGCAAGATGGAAAGAACCAGCGATGGTGACCACTTTTACAGACTTCAGACGCTGCAGACACACACAATCACACTGTTGCACAGTAAAGATGAATCGTGTCATTCAAGAGCACAAATCAATAAATTTTACAGTGATGAGGCATGAGAAGCGACAATGACACCATTTACAACGGAGCAGATGTTTCACCATGACAACCACTGTGATGATGAAAACATGTCTTTGGAGTTATGAGATGCCAGACGCGGAGTCAAGGTTAGATAAGAGGAACCGCTCTGCTCTCTCTTGTTCTCTAGTGATGTCATGATTTAGGACTTTTCAGCAGTGGCAGTAATGACCCGTAATAGTACATTTTTTTTTTTTTGTAGTTTTTCTCATAAAACATTGCACTTGAAACAAAGTATGACACATTTTATATATATGTTTTACTATAATCATGACTTAACAGTAGAGGGTGAGGGTGCAACATGCTATTTGAAAACAGAAACCTAGTCATTTCCTGGGAAAAACACAGAACAGCACAGTGCGTCTTGTGGGTGAACAATTGCAGCTTTGACAAAGAGAGTCCTATCAGCACCTCACTGACTCGCTGTGTATGTTTGTCAGTGTGTGTGTTGAGAACTGTGGTGCTGTATTAAAGATTTTCATATGTCTTTGTGCTGCATGACAGAAGAAAGATGCAGATGCTCAGCAGAAAGACAGAAAACCTGCCGTTTAAAGGCAATCCGCCGAATTACGCATAAACAGCAAATTATAGCTTTCTGTCAGCCATTAAGCATCTTTGTGGTGTCTTAAATTGTAGCAACATATGACAACGAAAGGTTACTGCAGTTAAGAAGCAGCCTCACCTCATCTCCAGGCTGCGGTCTCATCAGAGATACCTGGTCATAGCCTCGCCTGAACAGAGCCCAAAGAGCATCCAGTTTCCCCTGGACAGCCAGGAAAGAAGACGTGAATTAAAAATGGAAGATTTCCAACAGAAAAAATTCATATCTATACAGAATGATCAAAAAAAAGTAAATGTAGGTCTTTAAAAAGACCTTAACATAGCAGTTTCTACAATATTTTAAAGATCGAATATCCTTCTTTTTTTTTTTACTAGATACTGAAATATATATTCAACTGTCCATATGTTTTTATTTTTTTTGTAACACAATCAAACTTTTTTGGGGGGGTTCGGTTCTGTAGGGAGTCTTAAAGTTTTGTTGTTGTTGTGCATATAAAGGCATTTAGGGATGACTCCCACTAAGTCATTTTAGCCATTCTTCCTCTCCTGCATTGTAGTCTCCATTATGCATTCAACCTCAAACATAGACTGAACATTTAAAGAACATTTCTATGAAAAAAATTACCTGAATAGGGGTGTACCACCTCCTCTGCTGTGGGGGGCGACGGGGAGGCTTTCGGGGCTTGGGCTCGTAGGGTTCAAATTCCTGCTCCGGCATCTTCACAACGGCATTTTTAGGTTTGTCCAGCTTCGCACCTTCCTCAGTGGATCCTTTCTCCCCCCATCGTACCTTATAAAGTAAGAAAAAAAACTTGAAGATTCTTTCTCTTTTTATGTTTTGCAAATGCTGAGAGCCAAGAGTGTGTGAGTGTACCTCCATGCGTTTGATGCCACCTACTCCTCTTCCTCCATAATATGAAGCATCCACTGTGGGCCACTTCTTCTTGGGCAAACCATCATCATCATCAGACTCCTGTGAGCAAGTCTTCCATTAGAATGCAGCTCATATTCTTAAACACACTATTATTACTATTGCTTGTGCAAACAGAATGAACGACGGGGGAAAAAAAATCAGGTTCATGCAGCAGTGACTTACTGGCTCTGGAGGAGGAGGTGGCGGCGGTTCTTTGATCACCTGAAGAAGAGAAAAATGGATTAAAAATACGGTGTAAATGATTTTTTAAAAATAATTTACAAGCTGAATAATTCAGTGTAGTTGCTTTCCTGAAACAAATGAGTCATTCAGTCTCTCAGGCTGAAACACTGATACACTTACCACAGTGCAGCAGAGAGGCCAGAACCACCACATCAGCAGCAGAGCCAACAGCAGGAACACCACGAGCAAGGATATCAACACGATGGTGCCGTCAAACTGTATGCATGCAGAACGGCAGGATAAAGGTTAAACGGGAATAAAACACGATAGATGTGAAAACAATGGGAAAATGAAAAGCAGAAGTACTCACAGCCTCCTCTGATGACAGACACAACAGAGGAGAACTCAGAAGGAAGGAAGAGACAAAGATAAAAGAACCAAGAGAGAAATAAGACAGTTGGAAGAAAGTTTATTTAAAAAAAAAAAAAAAGGCAGCATGCCAGAGAGAAATATTATCATCTAATGTTGTGACAGTGTAGGCTACACCAGATGCACTTACACATTCAGTAGTAGTGATGTGAACAGAGCTGGTGATGTAGGAAAGGCCTTCATTCATGCTCACCTGCAGGTAGATCACCCTGAAAAAAACACACACACACACACCCACTGCTTGTGATTTGACACAGAAATGCTGACACATAACATCTGCTTGCATAAACACACTGCAGTGTCAGCTACTGTAAAAGCTTGCCCAGGTGCCAAATACATTCCTGCTTTGTCCGTACTTGCTGCATTATAAGCACACAAAATATGCTGACAAAGGCACGGAGCTAAAGTGTTCGAAGAGGTCAGCGAGGTCTCCCACCCACAGGAGGAATCTCTTCTGCTTGGATTAGACACAGATCTCTAATGTGGAAACCACAGACATCTAATTTTACAGCATTCAGTCCCGATATGTGTAGCTATAGTGAAACAAATGCAGGAAGGCCGGACACAAAGGTGGGAAATTTTAGCTGGGAAGATGACAGGATGGAAATGTTGACGGAAATAAAGCTGTAAATAAAATGAACAAAAACCAAGACATTTTAGCCACACAGGCTGGCAGGCGAGTAAACAGCAGACTGCTGGAGTGTAGTTATAGGTTAGAAGAAGAATGGAAAATGACTTCTTGTGCTGTTCTAATGGTTTAGGGCGATGGAGACAAGGGGGTATTGAGCTTTGGGTTAAGTTTGAGGAGGGGGCGGGAAGGCGGAGCTCACTGCAGGGTGGTGGGATGGCTGAGAAGAGGAAACAGAGGTGGGGGGATGGGAGAAGGAAAGCCTTTCCTGTTCCACATCCCTTCAGCACTCCATGCCACCGTAGCTCGTCTCATAACTCATGCTGACACTGACTTGGGAACAGGAAATTGGTGGTGCAGGTGCCACTAATCTTTTCTTCTGCATCTTCCCTCCCTTTTTTTTTCTGTCTCCCCTTCCCCATCCTGTGGTCAGCCCTCCTTTCAGGCAGGGGACAGGGTGCTATCAGCTCCACGCTGACAGAGAGATCTCAGCCCCTATCAATCATCAATCTGCCCACTATATATGTCTTTGCCCTGTGTGTGTATATGTGTGTGCGTGCTCAGGAGGGGGAGCTGCATCCGGAAGGTTCCCAGTCAACACAGATTTGTGTGACAGGACCACCAGTGACTTCATTATAACCGACAATGCGACTTGGGTGAAACAGGAGGAGAGTGAGGGTCTTTGGGGTTTGGGTGAAGAGGTGATGCTGGGAGCTGGAGTCCTTAAGATCTCATGTATAGAATTAAGAACCCCTCAACGGCAGACAGTTCACATATAACATGATCTGACATGTAAAGGTGATTTTAGGGATGCAACTAATAATTACTTTCATCACTGATTCTGTCTGCTCTGAGTGGAAATGCATCTTTGTCTTCTGTTTTAAGAGGCACTTTATATATTTTAGTGTAAATCCACTGACCTCAAGAAGTGTGGAGCTTTTTTTTCATGCTACACAGTTTGTTGTATGTCCGTGAATACAAATCTGAAGATCATTTAATTTATTTGACCACTGAATGACATAATGTAACTATTTTTGTTACTAACTGAAACGTGGAGGATACTAAAAACAGTACAATACAGGAGAAGAAACTAGTGCATAAAAAAGTGTGTAACACCTGTCCAACCTGAATAGTGTCACACTTGCCTCATTCTATATTTCCACTTCTATTGCATTGTACCCCAGAGCTCATCAGCCAGCTGTTGGCCTTCTCCTTGGGCCCGTCAGCCACCCACAGCTGACTTGCTCTTTAGTATCACTCAGGGTTTTAGGCAGTGCTGACTCTGTTCTAATGGGCCTCCGTTACATGGAAGGACGCTTCCTTCAGGCATCACTGCAGAGTGTAACGATGTTGCCTGTTTTGCTCTGCTCTCAGGAGGCGCAGCTCCACCTGCTACAACAGCACGCTGGCAACAAAGATCAGACAATAAAGCAGATAGAAGGACCGAGTATTTGCTGGACTTTACAACTTGAGCCACGTGTCTCTTATATTCTGTCATGTCAAACTCTAAACAGTTATATGCCAGTTATGCGCTACTTTTGTTATTCAGTGTAAAATATGGTGTGTCAGGTTCTTTAGTTCTCTGGAGAAAAAAGATTTCTTCCTAATCTCTGAGCAGTGGTTCCCCACCAAAGCAATACTTTTCACTGGCGGACAAGAAAAGCTCAAATCATGCTAAAAATCTGAGTGACAGAAACAAGACAGATGATGACTGGGAGGTGTCTGAGGCCACAGGCCTGAGTGTATAATTATGCACAAGACTGTAGGCAGAGGGGATGGAAGGGCTACTGGGCCTTTATCCTCTCCAAGCTCAGCCCAGAGCATCGCTCTGTCTTACCTGCAAGGAAATTCTGCTTTGAATTACCAAGGGCAGAGCTGGAAGCCCTCAGAGGAAACTTTACACTGCCCTGCTGACTCCACTCACACTTTCTCTCTGCCAAACTGCCCGACAGAGATTGGGAACATCACACACAAACACATAGGCAGTTGTGAGGTCCTCTCAAGCAGGCTCTCATTAAGTCATGTTCCTGGGCTCTACTCCTGTTGTCCCCTTGTGATTGGTGTCTGGCTTCGTTAGCTGTGACAAACATTGATTGATCACAGACACACAATGACTTTGGCCCTAATTTGTTCAAGGACAGCAGTCTTCTGTGTCCACACCAAACTTGAGAGCAGCTGGCAAATGTCCGCATTACAGCTGTATGAGGATAGTTCAGAGACTGGAGTCACAGCTGAGAAACGATCTGAGGTAAATAACGATGGAAAACGAGACAAGAGATCTGCTACCTACCTCCCCACTTCCTCTACGACAGGAGCAGGGCACAGCAGAAAGGTATCCTCTATTCCAGCTGGTCTCTCGTCTACATGGGAAAAAACAAAAGTCACTTTATGTAGTAAAATTTTAAAATACACAAATGCAAAGACCAAACCACAATCCCGTGATGCATGCACTGAGGATAAATTTCAGTTTGAAAGTATAATAATCTCTGAATATGAGCACTAATATGATATGAACAAAATATGAACCTAACCAGGCTCTCTTGTTCTATTAGGATAAGCCTCCTTATTTAGTATTGTTCCAAGACTTTTTTTCCAAATAAATGCATAACATTTATTGTAAGCATGGTTAATTTAACAGGAAAAAATGTAAAAATAAGAGATGACCACAATATAGAATATTTGGGATTTAAGCATTTTTGCCTCCTTAGAATCCAACCATCAGAAAGTTATAAAAAGGCCATTTCAGAGCCCACTGGATGGATTATAGCTGAAACCATTAGGATGGAAATAGAGTTTTCAGTAGAATTTGGTTGTTAGCATACTTAGAAGGTGAAAAGGTTCTGAATACAATCCTCAGGGAAGATTCTGGGTGGAGCCATTATATAATTGAAGGGTTCTCTGGAGATCCTCTTGCAGGGGTTCTTGCTGGAATCTTTCACAAATGGCTCCAAGTATAACCTTTATGTTTGGTTTGAGATAGAATCCCCTTAAAGGGTATGTGAGGTATTTCTATTAAAATATCCTGAGAACTCTGGGGGAGAACATTTGGTGGAAACAACCTTGAACTGCCATTGTGTGCCAGCATACGGCAAATTGAAAATGCTTTTTTTTTTTTTTTGACCAATGCAATCTTCGGTAACCACCTAACCCCACTTGCCAGATTTGGCTTCTTACAACTTTTCCCCCTTTTCCCCAGAAATTAAATTCAGGTTGAATAAATAACCATTGTGTGTGCATAAGTGTAAGTGGTCAAAATGGGTCTTCCAGTGATCTGAAAATAGCAGCAGCACTGGGAGTGCCTCAGAGCAACCCAGGAAGAAAGATAGACGATGAAAGATCTGCTTTGTGATCATACTAATAAAAGGTTCTACCTGGAGACAGGCAGTATTCTTCTCGGTAACAAACCAGAGAACCCTATAAACTTCTGTTCAGCACATGCATTTATTACAGTGTGCTTGTGTACATTTGCAGAACTTACCTACAGTATGTGTATCATTTAATTTGAAGCTGCAGAGGACCTGGTCGATGTTTCTTGCATGGAGAAAGCCATTACCTCTCACAACCACCTGGAAACTCTCTGAGACAAAAGAAAAAGGGTGCAGGCACCATCATAAGTGATTAGTAATATAACCACAATGGTAATACATATATTTTGAGCTGCACAAGAGTCATAAAAGCTCAAATTAATTTTGATGGACTGCAGAAGTAGATTTCTGGTATACAATCACAGTGAGTCCCGACAGCCGGTCCCTTTCTCTGTTGTGTTCAACTTGAGCATGCCTCATTACTGCTTGTTTATATGTGTGTGCTTGTGCGTGTATGTGCGGAAAGGCCATAATATGCTCCAGTGGTGCTAATGCTAAAAGTGTTGCTATTCAGAAATAGCTCAAGACTATGCAATAGCCAGAAGGTGTGTGCGAATGTGTGTTTGTGTGTGTGTGTCTTTGACCTTTAATTTCCCCTGGGCACTGTTAAAGTGCACTGACAGAGGCTTGCCAGCATATGCTGGAGTGTCTATGTGGCTGCTTCCCAGCATATGTTAAAGAGCGGGGAAAAAAACACTTGCTTAAAAACATGCCTGCTGGGCTGACAACAGCACAGTACTGTCAAAGTAGGTCTGACCTTACCTATGGCACCATCGCGCGGTGTTAGCACTTGTGGGTGCCTGTATGCAGATGTGTGTATGTGTGTGAGGATAGTGCGTGTGTGCACAGTAATTCTGCTTCTCTGTGGAATGTGCAGGCATTTGCATGTGTTCAGTATGTGCATGAATGAAAGCGTGCAGGCAAGTGAACTGAGGTTTCCTTTAGCATTATCCTGGCTAACAGAACATTTGCCAGCCACATCTTTAACATTTAAAGCTCCAGCGTGAAGATCACTGGATAAAAACATCACAGGTTGCGGGGTGTATATGTGACAGTATTTCTTTAAAGGTCAGACAAGCTGCTATGAAAGCCACGAATACAGATACAAACACAGAGAAAGAGCTGAGAAGAGAAAACAAACACCAATTTAGGCAGATGTTTATATATTTACAGCTGCTGGAAAAATGCTGAGTGCAGATTTGAGTTTGGAGGCAATCCAGTGGTGTTTTACATCACTAAAGTACATCAAAATTAAACTCTCAGTTGTACATATAGCACATGTGATGCAGGTATAAAAAATGTATGTCACTATACACACAGCACCTAGGTTTGTATAGATGGTGCAGCTGTTCAGTTTCATTTAGATAAAACCTTCCATGAGTTTGATTTCTAGTATCCTACAGTTACGTAAACAACTGACCTCATACAGCCATGTCTGTGGTCATTTAGAGATTCAATTAATCTTTATTTATATAGCACCAAATCACAACAGACACTTTACATAGCAGGGCAAAGACCCTAAAACTCAGTCATCAACCAATCATATATAAGCAAGGATTTGCCTACAGTGGTGACATAATAAAATGTAATATAATATAATATAATATAATATAATATAATATAATATAATATAATATAATATAATATAATATAATATAATATAATATAATATAATATAATATAATATAATATAATATAATATAATATAATAAGTTGTGGTCTATGTGGTTTGTAGTCACAACATGCAATTTAACAGTGATATGTCCCAGTGCTCAATGCTTTTTCTGTTTTTGCATTTATTCTTTTTATGCATAATCTTACAATGAAAAAGCTGCACCGTGGTATAGCTCACACACAAAAACCCACAACCTATGGCACTGTATATTGGAGAATTACTACAATGGCATGGACAGCTTTTGTCTTACTCTCGGAAAAGTGAACAATAACAATAAATTTTACATTTATTATTTATGTTTTTTTGTCAAAAAAAAGGTAAATATGTGAAGTCTATAATATTTCCAAACCACAGATATTTAGAAATAAGCATTTTCAATTGTCCTTGTTTGACTGATCTCCAAAAACCATAAAAAAAACCCAATAGTGGCAAAATAGTGGCATTTCCTTAACTAAAATGATCTCAATCACAAAATCTATTATATACACAACACTCGGCTTGATGTGCTAAAAGGTCATTCTTGTCAGACACATGGTGGGCAAGGACTGGTGGTGCCCTGCAAACACGTCCGACACTTATGCTGCTGCCCTCTCCTGTCTGCTTTCTGACCTTCCTGCGTGGCAACGTGTCCATTTACATCTACACCTGAATGGCTGACAGGGATTTCATTTGTATGAATGTATGACCATACACATGAACATACATGTGCACTGTGTGTTTGTGCATATGTGTAGTGAAAAGGGGGTACAGCTTGTCCCAACAGTAGGTCTTCAATCACGTTAGTGCGAAAGGACAGTGAAGGACAGGGAGGGGCAAAGGAGGAAGGGACGACAGGGAGAAAAGGGTCAGACGTTAATGAAAGCAGCAATCTCTCCTGTCATGTTAGATCTAAGGCCGCACTCTCACTGTCCTCAATGTGTGCTTGTGTGTACGTGCGCTGGGAATCAGTGCTGTCATGTCTTATAGTGCGGCCCAATGTTCACTGTCCAGTCTGATGGCCTGTTTGCAGGCAGCTCGATCTGGTCACTTCACATCAATGTGAGGGACGTGTGTACATGTGTGCGTGAAGATGTGTGTGCGCTAGCTGACTAAAGACCATTTAAATGTGTGTGTTGGAGTAAAGCATGTACGATATGTTATGTGACCACATGTGGGCTGAGAAAAATAACAGTGAAAGAGACTGTCACTATATAAATGCAGGGTGTCAGCATGTATTCACACTTAAATGCATGGTCTTGCTGTTCAAATTAAAACAAATTCTAGCTAAATGATAACAAGTGCTTGGCAAATGAATTATTTTCTCCACAAAGCAAAGCCTTTCCTGGCATAATAACGAAGCACCGGGGAAGTCTAAGATAAGGCTTTCATTGTTTTCATGCACATTGAGTCACAACAAAGGCAGACAAAGTGCACCATAAGCATGAGAGCATATTACAACTTCATTAATTAGGCCTCGGTTAAAGTGGGTCCTTGTTTTCTTAGTTCACTGACCATTAGGCTGCTCATCAATCGAATAATAAATGAGGCTGTTGAAGGATATTTGGGCACACGTCGAGTGACACAAAGTCTCTTGCAGGGCAACAGAAACTGTAATTATCATGTGAGTACAACTTCTCCTTTTGTCCTTTTACGGCAACATTATGAATCTTCTCTCATCTCCTCTCTCCACATCCTCTCCTGTCCTTCATATCTCGTAATGGATGTTAATCTCCATTGGTTGTCCTGGTAGCAGGGCTGCAAATGCACTCCCTTAAGTGAGTCCTAATAAGGTCATGTCAAAGCTCATCCATCCTGCTGGCTACCCATAAAAGCTCTCTCTTAATGCCTCTTCTCCTGCCTCTTACTTGCTCAAACTGCTGTCTAGGAGCAAGAAGTGCTGGGCAGGGGAAGTGAGGGAGAGGACGGGTTTAAGCAAACCCAAATGGCCATTTAGCATATTCGATGTGGCAAACTAGGCCAGAGATGCAGCCATGCTTGAAGATTCACGGCTAATTCCTCTAACCAACACCCGTACCCCCCCACCCTCTGTTTTTTTTTTTTTTTTGCACACATGCTGTGCTGAAGCGGCTATGCTAATTTCCCCCGGCCGTGAATGACAATACGCTCTCTGTCACTCTGCGGTCATAAGCGTCCATGCGATTACTCAACCTCATGTTTCACTCCAGAGGCTTTGGATGACTGTCATCTGACACAATCACACACCGTGACTGCCCACTCGGTTAACAAGAAAGGGAAAACCCCGGCTCCTCACGCCTCTTACCTCCTGCACACACGCTGGACGGCTCTGCTGCTAGAATCTCAATGCAAGACTTTTTGATGATCTGAGAGAGAGGGAATGGATAAAAAAAATGTTATGCGATACATCAGTAATGTAATATGATGTAATATGATTTTTTGTGTGTGTGTGAGTGTTTATATGGTATATGTGTGGTATTTGTGTCCCTTACTGAGTCAATGATTCCCCTGAGGGCTTGGAAACCTCCCCATACAGGAAACACATGTTCCACAGTGTCTGCAATAGTTGCAAGCTAGAAAAACATGGAGACACAGAAAGAAAATAAGCCATTTGCAATTTTATGTATTTGCAATATTGTTGATATCTGTCAGTGGATCCTACCTGGGTCTGGTTGAATTCTTTGACTCCTACGCAATAAACAATAGCTCCCATAGATCTGGCCCTCTGTGCCTGCAAAGAAAAATAAGAACAATTGCAAAGAGATTCTTGTGGTCGCATGAAGCCACTGAAATGTCCCAAAAACCACTTTCTCAGATTTTCTCAGTCCACACAGTAAAAAGTTTTTGACTGGAGGTGCACAGCATGATGCATTCTCCAGAAAAAATGGGCCTTAGCTTCAACACAGCCTGATTATTAATCACTTCTAAATACTTTTATGTATTTATCATCTGTATTCAGGACAAATGTAACAATAACCACTTAAAAAAAAAGTCCCAGAAACTGGTGAGCTTTCAGTTAACTCGCCAAAGTGAACAATGAAGTATTGAATGTGAAATCTTTAAGTAATCCATGGAGCACCCAAGAGGGCAGGACTTTTGCATCCAAATTACAGATGCACTAATCAAAGCTGGGTAAATATTAAAGCGGTTTAAAACATGAAAACCATAATGAGGGCCACCAAAGGAGAACAGCAGTAATAATGTAACAGGCATACAGACTACAGTAACAATGCCCAGCCTTTACTGGAATGCTTTCTCAAATGTTTGTAATATTTTTCTCTACTTCTCCCTCCAAAGATTTCTACATTATAACGTGTCTTACCTCTCTCTGTGCTGTGTCAAACTGCCACTCATTCAGCTCTCCATCAGTCAAGGCGATGATGACGCTGGCAGTCCCTGCAGAACACACAACTTTCACATTTCACGTTTTAACAATGTACTGGAATGTATGAAGCATGTGACATGAAGCTTACCGTGTTTCTCTTGATAGATCTGTGCATTAGCCTACAATTAAAAAGAAGGAATTATTCTGAGTTCCACAATAACTGGCACAGTTTCAGATCGTGTAAGTGGCACCGCAGATGATCATAAATTCTAACATCTTGATATTGATGCAAAGCCAAACCGCAAATCCCACTTTGAACAGCATGGTCTGGCAAAGATGGGGGACTATGTTTTGCATGTTTTGCTATTAAAGCATATTCCTGTTTTCATAAAAACAGAAAGACAAATGGAAGAGTAAATATTTTAGAATTCCTCGCTTAAATACTTAGCTCTGCACTTTCAGGAAGCAGCAAGTAATTCATGATTTGAGCCGCACCTCATACTTATCTAATTGCTCCTGGTTCCAGCTGCCAGGCAAAATTAATGCTCAGTGGCTATTTTCTGGAAATTTTATGAAGACCCAGCTAGCATGATTTAGGCTGACTTTATCAATGTACTGTGCGCTTAAACCCAGCCTTACCATCTCCAGGCCTAAGTTCATATATGTGTCTCCACCAGGGATAACCTTCCTCAGAGCCATTAAGCCTCCAGTGATCTCCTCCCTGTGGAATAAACAAGCAACCTTATAAAACATCCTAAAAGAAAGTTGCTTCTAAGAAAAGAGATTGAATAAAAGGGAAAGTAAAGATTCATTTGAGTCGGAAAGTAACTTTTTGGCTCAAGTTTTACCCGAGGTTAGTGCACAGCCAAAACTGCATTCAGTACACTGAAGTTCCTAGTTGTATTTGTAAGGTTGCATGAAGCTGGATGAAATCAGTTTGTGATTATACAGTATCTGTTCAGATGATCTGGATTTTCGAAAGGTTACAGAATTAGTTTTACAGATAAACACAAGAAGAGAGAGCAACCCTGAATGGTACTGACACACAAACATACAGACATGAGGGATAAATCAGTTACTGATATTTGGACTTTACCTGTTCTCAGTCAGTTTCATGATGATTTTTCCTTGTGTGGAGAAGACTATGAAGGACATTCTCAACATGGGGCTGTAAACACAAAGTGCTTTTATGTTAACACTGAGGAAAGAAGAACACAAAACATCCAAAACACATCAGTGACTGAATCCTGCTGGTACCTAATAAACTTTTCTGCCAGCTGCTCCACGAAGGAGTAGATCTCTATCCAGTGATGCTTCACACTCCCAGACCTGAAAAATAGCACAAACACAACCTTGTGTGATGTGATGTTGTAACAGATTACTCCAGCTAAAAAACAACACATTTTTTTTCCCCAATTCTTGTTGAAAATTCAAACCCATATCTGAATAATAGGGCTTTATTGTCATGCTGTGATTCAAAGGTAGTGTGCGTATGAAAACTTAGGATTTAATGGCCGTGGCATGTTTTTTTTTAAGGAAACAGTTTATTTATTACACAGCAAGGACCTTCTTCTGGTCATCTAGTCACATTCCCTTGCTTTGGACTGTAACCTGTCGGCTGTGAGCTGCTGGTTAGCCTGCTTCATGTTGCTGTGTACATGACAGTCTCCTTAATGAAATCGAGTCCCATGGGGCTGCTAATGGGGGCTAATTGCTGCTGGGCCAGAGGGTTGAGGTTAGACAGGGACAGATGTAGCAGTCTGCCTCTAGCAGAGACCATGAAGCAGGCAGCTGGCCTTGTGTGTGTATAGTGGATGTGTATGTGTATGCGTGAGAGTGCAAGTGTGTGTGTTTGACTGTGAGGGGGAACAGATGGTCCCACTGAGTGCAGCCAGCCCAACAACAGGTTGGGGATGCACGGAGTAAAAAGGCTGTGACATGAACAACAGAGGGACCCAGAAGTAACACTCAGCAGGGGGTAAACGTGCGAGTGTGTGTGAAGGATGCAACATCAACTAAACCAAACTCTGCAAAGGGCCAAACTCTGTGTGTATGTATAGCAGGGTCATGAGCAAAGTGAAAGTCTGAGCTGGTTAAATTTATCATGGTGTGTTTTATTTAACCCCTAACTTGCTCAGTGTTGGCATAATAAAGATGCTGGTTCAGGAGTTTAGTGGGAAAAAAACCCGTCTTAATCTTTTCTTAACCTCCTGAGACCAGAACTCCTATTTGGGAGCTATTTGGGTTTACTTGAAGCTGACTAAGTATAAAAACTAAGCTTCATCTTTGAAGAGGAAGTCATTACTTCATTACAGAGTTACATACTTTTTTTTTTTTAAGTGTGTCCTCATATGGAGTCAGTGGGTTTATTTTACAGCCTAATGCAATAAAGTCAGCAACGTTTAACAAATTATAAAATACTTTATTGAGCAGAGTGAAGTAGAAGTTGCAGAAAAACCCAAATGTAATTATGAGGAGGCAGGGTACTTTTTGATACACATACACAACTGAAGCTCAGGTTCAGTCCAGGACAGGAAGCGATTTAACACACTGCCAAAAGTAAAAACTGTGCTTCTTGTGTACTATTCATTAAACTAAGACTAAATCAAAGGGTTCCTTTGTCAGACTACCTCAGTACCTTGTAGTTTACCTTTGTTAACTACAATGAATGAGAAGATGATTCGGCCTCATTCGTATTATTAGTCCTTTTCTATACACAGAATCGTTTGGTTTATCAATTATTTTTATTTAGTTTTTTGTCATGATGAAACCATCTGCCAGATCTCCCCAAATCTTTTTAGACAAAGCAGCGTCTGACATTTGATTTGGAAACATTGTTGAGCTAGCTGCGAGTGGATTTAACTGCTTTTAAACACGGCAGTTCCCATCCTCAGAAAAAGCACGAAACATTCAAACTCGTTTCCTGTACTGAAAATCAAAGCAATCTTTCTACAATTTTAGCAATTAGCCTCCAGTCTTCTACCTGCATTCCTAAGCTATGAGATGCAGAATCTCTTTTCTGAAGCCAGTCCAAAGCACTCGGATCGGTCAACACAAAACTCTGTTCAGAGCCCTGCCATAAAACACAACACCTATTATTCCATTTGTGGGCAACCAGATAGAGAGAAAAAAATGCAGACTGGTATTCAGTGTGGCTCAGACATGGAGTGCAGGAATGTAGGGAGCTGATGGTCGATTTTCTAATGTTCATTCTGTGTATCCTGAGATGCTTCCAGTGGAGTGCACACACAATCCCCCGTCAGCATGTCTCATAACCTTCTGTAGAGTGCAGCCAAAGCAAAACATGCAAGTATGACAAGGATTGATGAGGTGAAGTCTAGTGCAGACATGATTTTGCTCTATTCTCTATCACTGAAATAGTAGATTGAGTCACTATGTGGCATTTGATATCAGCCAAGATGTCAGGAGTATCTCAGGAGAAAGATCAACAGCTTCCTGAAGGCCCGCTGGAGCTTGCAGGTCCAGACAGTCAAACAAACAAGAGGCGTATCAGAGGTTTGGCCATGCATGACATGCCGCACTCCCCAGGCTCCTCCTAAACTTTTTGAAGCAAAGGGTAAAGAGAGAAGCGAGAGGCTGACAGATGTTGCCGTGAACATTAGAAAGATCATCAAAAGTGTTGAAACCAAAGTAAAATGTCACTCAGCGCGTCTACCTCGCAGCTCATAGCTGGCGGCGGTGCACACGGGTCAGTCAAGGACATACGGAAAGCTTTTTTGTTTTAACCATTACCTCAGAGTATTTTCAAATGTTATACCCCACAGTGTTTAGCTGCTTCACCACAAAATCACATCGCTGCTTCAGTCGAGAACATAATTATTCTGCTGAAATTATAACCTGCCATTCTTTTACACGGGGAGGTCACAAATTCAGCCATACGTTATGGTTTTGTTGTCATTATCTTGTCTTATCTCTGTCTACGTTGCATGTTTCGACACGCTACTGTTCCATGACCATATGCACAATCTCACCTCGCAGCTTACGAGAAAATAACAGAAACATGCCAATTACAATGTCTGAAACTGCATGAGCTGCAGCAGTGCAAAATCATAAGGTTTACACAAGCCAGAACAGTGGCAAAAACATCCTCAGTGACCATGTGTCCTGAAAAATGTTGTGTCACTAAGTTCATTCTATTTATTTTCAGATCCATCTTCTTCCACTTATCAGGGTCGGGTGGTGGGCAACACAGAGAGACAGGCAGCTATGGGCAATTTAGAATCATCAATTAAACTAACCCCACTAAAGGTATGCCTTTAGAGTACTCAGAGAGAGCCCACGCAGACACCTGGAGGACATGCAAACTCCACACATCGAGATTTGATCTTCGTGATGTGAGGCAACCGTACTAACCACTGCATCACTGTGATAAAAGGATTCAAAGACCACGTCTGAGACATAATACTGATGTCAGAAATAGGCAGTGTTTGAGGATTAAATTCAGACTGGGGACCTTTGTTTGACATTCCCGCTGTCTCAAACTTCATTTCCTGTCCACCCACCAGACTCCTATGAATTGAAAAAAAGAAGCAGGAAATACTTGGGAAAAAGAAATAATCATTTAGGATTTCTCTCAGACCATTTTTAAAGATGCAGTAGTACCACTGTATTTAAAGAGCAAAGTTTTTGCAGCATACTTTCAACTGGAATTGTAACTAAATACAGGTAATGACAAAACACAATCAGCTGGAGGATGCAACATATGCAAGATATTTCACAACTTGCCTCCAAAGTTGTGCTTATTGCTGATAGCGTCAAGAAATCTTGTATTAACCAGTAATATAACAATCAGCTACAACCAAAATCCAGCATAAAAAAGTGTATTAGAAAGTGGGGTCAGTATACATCTTTTTGTGTGTGCTTTTGTTCAGTGCAAACACCACCCTAATTCATGACAGAAAGCAGAAATCAGTGGCTGCTGCTTCTCTTTATGGTAGAGGGAGCCAGGAATAGTTAGAGCTCACCGGGCCACACAGCACCGCTATGGGGCAGCTCCAGCAGCTGTGTCCGCAGGCGTCATCAGCCTGAAACTCTATCCATCCTGCTCGCCCTGCCCACATCCCGTCGGTAAAGCTCAGTCTGTTTGTCTCACCACTTTAAACCGAACGAAAAGAAAAGCATGCCCCAATGTCCAGAATATTCTTCCAGCTTAAAATGAAATGTGAATACCTGTACCTTAAAGACATAAACCACTGAGAGTTCAAATGATTGTGGGTGTGTTTTTTTTTTGTTGTTTTTTTTTAAGTGTAGTGATTCCATTACACAGATTTAAGATTGAATCGTGTGATGGGTGCAAAAGGCAGTTTGATTAAAATAAAAGTTAGAGTTGCGAATTTACACGCTCACTGGTTTGCTTTTCTCGGACGCCGTTACATCAGGATGCCCGGCTGATGCGCTCCGCGTTTCCAAACAACTAGGCGGTTGCATGGCAATGCGCAGCGACCAGAAACTAACAAAGCAATAAATAATATCCGAGACTCACTTGTCCAGAACAAAATAGAGGTCGAAGGCGCCCTGGCAGGACCTCTCCTCCTCCTCCTGTTGCTCCCCCTGCAGCTCTCCTCTGACCGAGACATCGAAACAGAAAATTCCAACTACAGCCAAGACGACGAACATGCGAGCCCGTGTCCTCGCCATCTTTCCCGGTTACTGTTGACTACTCCAGCACTGCAAGAACTTAAGAGCTTCACATCTCCCTCTATCATCTGTTTCCAGATTCTCTGTGCATATACCGCCGTGTTTCCTGGTATTCTTTCTCGTTATGTTGAGTGCATTCAGTCAATAAGAGTTTTGCTCAGACCGAACCGGCCTCTCCGAGTCTTCTTCTTGGATTGAAAAAAAAAAAAAAAAAAAACTCTAAAGCTGGGCAGGATGAAGGAGAGGAGCGACACCCGAGGAGACATACAAAACTCCACTTTATTTTCCTCAAAAAAACTTCTGTGTGTGTGTGTGTGTGGGGGGGGGGGGGGGGGGGGGGGGGGGGACCTTTTACTTCATGTTTTTGGGATACTCTTTTTGGCTCGAGTTTATCAAAAATAAACTTTCTGAGGAGGGAAAAAGTGTCATGTCCAACTAGTCTGCCTTGAGCCTTGATTTTCTTTTTTTTTTTTCATAGTTGGAAACATCAAAAGGCTATGAATCAGACGTATTACACATGGATAATTAAAATTCTGTCCACGTCTTTTCTAATATCCCAGTAATCAAAGGTGTAAAATCAAAGAAATCCTGATTTAGCGCAGTCAGTGAATGCCATGATGTCCATGAGTTTGTAACTTGTTCTAACTTGTGTCTTAGAATTTGGGTGTTTTACGAGTTTCATTAACCCACTCGCTTCAATATTTCGCCCCCAAAAGAAATACAAAGACCTGCTCAGTTACATTCCGACTCCGTCATATCCACAGGATATGCTGCTGCTGAAAGCTTTCCCAAGTGCTCCTGTTATTGTCATCATTCCTGTGATTGTAATGTGATTAAGCTACCACAAACAGGATAAATTGTGATTTTAATCTAAAGTAAAATAGTATTTTTAGTCTATAGTGTAATTGTACTTTGACCAGACAGTTGGAGCGCGCCCAAAAAGTCCTCCTCCGGGGCTTTTGCATTCCCACTTTCTCATTACAGAAAGTTGGCACGGGGAACTAGCAGGACATTTACTCAAAAAACCAAAGCTTTGATGCAGAATAATCATTAAATGCTCATTAGACAGAAACATTTAGTTTATGAATAATGCATTTGCCTGGTGGCAAACCCAGACCACCCTGCACCATGTCATGTAACAGCGGCCAGTTTTACAATTTCCCATCTTCTACATCAGACAGTTTCCACCAATTTCTTGTAGCTAGACATGATGTCTCCAGAAACGTGACCAAAACCTCTCTGTTCAATCCCGCATAGCGTGCATATGCTGGTGTAGTCTCGATATCTGTTAGAAGTAGAACTTGTGTTTCTTTTTCTTTTAAACCATGACATGACAGAGTACCACAAACACAACACAAAAACAAAAAACATTATAATTTTATTTCTATATGATTAATTGCAGGCTGGCAAAAGAGAGGTCTGTTCCAACGTGCTCCGTCCTCCAGTCTGTGGTTTTAGTAATACTATGAAAAATAAAATACTCTTCAGAGATTTGATTTGAAACATTTTATTTATTTATTTATTTTTTACTTTTGTCCATCTGCAGTGTGCAGAGTGTTCACACCAGCTGGCGGTATGCTGTATACGGGGCCATTAATGTGCATTATCACAGTGATCACAGTTCTGTCCAAACAAACACCCACATCTCCCCTCTCCACTGAAGGGACTGTAAATCAGACAAAGGAAAATTTACTAATAAAAGACTAATTTGAAGGCGTGTGTGCGCGAGCGTGCGTGAGCGCGCACGCGTTCGCATCAATGCGCCACGCTTCAGTGCGCTCTCCGAAGGGGATAAGTGGGAATGGGAGAGGAGAGAGACGACAGTGCGGAGGAAGATTCAGTCGGATAAGTAACTCGCGGAGACTTCGTTACCGAGGTCCGCTGCACCTGCTGCAACTTCCTTGGCTCCCAAACGGCATTAACATCGTCTTCCATGTCCGGTGGGTAAGTTGGCATGCCGTACCGGAGATTTTACTCTTAAATATAAAACAAAACAAAACAAAAAAACTAAAACTAAAAAACAGCCATTTTTTAGCCAGATCATTCTGTCACGATGCTGCGCGGTTCAGCTGTCAATATTTTAAAACCGTCAACCCAAAAGATCGGGTACTTTTACTTGATCGGAGAGAGGGAAATCAACAGTCACGTAACTGAAGAGCGTTAATGTTGTTTATAAATTATGAAAAACATACTGAACTTATCCTGCTCGCTGAGGAGGCAGCTGGACTCCGCGGCAGATGTGGAGACAAAAGGAGTAACCGAGTGAAAAACTGAGACAAAGGATGTTGGAAATCATTTTGCCTCAACACTGGCTGCGCTTGCTTCGCAGTGGGACCCTCAATTTCACTAGAAAAGAAAAAATAAAATACAGATGCACTGATATATATTTTTTCAGTAGGATATTGGAATTCTGCGTAGGCTTAGAGCAGATCCAAACCGGCTGACTGCACATCACGCATATCAAATCTTTATTGTATTTTATATATAACCCAATTATTTGCACAATTTTTTTTATGACAAACCATAAATAAAATTTATATTCTTGGCTAATTTTAACAATAACTATAGATTGTTCTGCGCTAGCGATAATTCTGACCCTGGTTATCCTGCTATTGTGTTAAATAACATGAAACGACTTATTGTTCACCTTTACTAATAATAACTATTCTATTGCAGTTTAACGATGGATCATACTTTTCTGCCTCGGTCCATCTGGACCGGTGACAGTAAGTTCCTCCAGCATCCATCAGATCTCTACACCAGTGTGGTCGTTACGCGCAGCATCCCTGCAGGCACGTGCTTTGGTCCATGCGTGCTCCAGAACACTTTCTACGACTCCATCGCTTTTATAGCGCAGAAATCCTGTGACAGGAGAGCGAAAGCCTGTGTGTTCAGGGTGCGTACGCAACAACTTTGAAATCAAGTCTTGTAACTATACTTTGTGGTATCTTGACTTAGTTGCTATATAACTCAACGGGAACATGATTTCAAAATTAGTGTACTTTCCACACAAAGATTTATTTTTATTTCACACTAAAGGCATCCTATTTTCGTATTATGTCTTTTTTTTTGACAATCTGGGGTTTGTGTCACTAAACTGCTGTGTTAAAAATGTCACTGGTCACCTGCCATCTATTAACTTAAATCACAAAAATCTACATTTATGATTCACAAGCCTGTTAGAAAGACAGCTTAAAAATAAAATAAAATCCGGTAATTCGGGAACTCGAGTAAAATATCAGTGGTTTCTATCAACAGGTCGACCCTGAGGCAATGCGTAATTCTGCCTTGGTGCTGTCCTGGTTGAGGCTTGTGCAAGCTGCGCGCAACGGGGAGGAGCAGAACACAGAAGCCTTTTTGAAAGCGGGTCAGCTGTACGTGCGGACTACTCGGGACATACGGCAGGAAGAAGAGCTGCTGATATGGTATGACCGTGAGCTGTCTCATCTGCTGGGCTTCACAGATATAACAAAAGGATCAAAAGAAGGTGAGGCTTTGATTTTTAATGCGTGTGCAAGCTTAAATCAAATTTTATGTCACTCCCAAATTATTGATATGAAAGTAAATAATCACATCATATAATTTTCTTTTGTCTCTCTTTCAGAATTAAAATGTGGACGGTGTAACCAGGTCTTCGGACATGAGTACCCTTTCCTGGCTCACTGCCGATTCTTATGTGCTCACGTAAAGACTGACAACTGGAGCCGTGAGCTTTACGAGCACAAGCACGTGGAAATTAAGAAGCAACACCGAGTCACAGATTTCCATAACATTGCCAGAGATTTGGAACACAAAAGAACTGGAAACACCGACGACGCAGAGACTTCACCGAAGAGGAGGAAATACGAGGAAACTCTTTATCCCAAATGGCGAAAAACTGTTCTGTTAGAGAAAACAAATATTTCAAATGATGACAATATTGCACCGTCGACCAAGAGTTACGACCAGGTAGCAGGAGACGCCTCTTCCTCTGAGGGGAAACTGAAACCGGATCTTTTGGAACGTAAACGTGAGGAGTTTGCTCAAGGTGGAGAATCCAAGGCGACTTTTACGCACGACAGAGAGGTGGATGCGCGGCCGGTGACAGGAGAGGGCTCTAGCGTGCATTTAAGCACCAACAGTGCGTTTTCTCTGGTGATATCTAATAGCCAGGGCGAACAGAAAAGCGCATTTTGTAAACCGAGTAAAAGAAGTTCTCCCGTTGACCCCCAAGCGCACCTCAGCAGAGCTTCAACAGCCCCCTCTAGCCGACTGGAGGAGATGACTGATGCGTTTACTTCCAGGACCGCTGTGGGATACAATAATCTTGTGGGATCCAGCATCCTAAGCAGTGACTTACATACTGTACCCTCTCCAGTTGCATTAAACAGTGGTTTCCATTACGCGCCGGAGCACTGGTCTAGAAACATAGGCGCTCAATTGCAAACCACATCATCTCTCACCATCCTTCCTCCGACTTTTACCACATTGGGCGTGTCGGTGCAGAACTGGTGCGCCAAATGCAATCTGTCCTTCCGCATGACCTCAGACCTCGTTTTCCACATGCGCTCTCACCACAAAAAAGAGTTCGCGGCGGAATCTCAGGTGAGAAGAAGGAGGGAGGAGAAACTTACCTGCCCGATCTGCCACGAATACTTCCGAGAGCGGCACCACCTGTCAAGACATATGACCTCCCATAACTGAGAGAAAACCGGGGACGGGGGCACTCTTTATTTATTACCTAAATGATACTCATATTTAACAAGCTTAGACTCCGATTCAAGCCGAGACTTGAGTGTATAACTTTGAATGTAGGTAGCTGTATAATAACAAAAAGGACACATGTCCATCGCAACTTGTCCACTAGATGACGATAGAGGTACGTGTAAAGTGATCTCAGTACAGTTTGTCCTTTCAGTTCTCTGTGTTAAGTTGATTATTTTGTGCCTTACGGAACTCAGGAGGGACGGAGAGGTTTCAAGGACAGCTCATGATTGTCATAAATATCTCAAAGCAATTCTCTTATTTAGGCTATCTACTGTTCCCCTGATTTAAATTGTACAGGAGGTATGGGTTGAGTGTGTTTGCACATTCGTTTTAAAATCTAAAATTATAAAGAAAAAAAAAAAAACCTCCAAAACGTGTGGTGTATTTTGTTCCATTATCATGTTGGTTAAAATCAGAAAGACTGTCAGTTTTTCCAGTTCCAGTAGGCGGTGACTGAGACCACAGTTTCCCTTGTATTGAGCATTCAGTGTATTGAATATATATCAGATATGTTTTCTTTTTTGTTTAGGCTGTCAGAAATGATATGAGAATTGTGTAATTTATAGAAAAATTAAGATAATTTTGTTCTCACTCTGCTGTCATGCTCTGCTTGACAATATGAGTATGCATCTGTATAATATCCCTGTGGCATCTGAGATTCGTACCCAACATTTCAGCACGCTATTTGAACAAATGAGCCGAAATAAGGTCAAATTAAGCAGCTCATTTACATGCTGCCCGCCCAAAAAAAAAGAAATCAATTATTAATTTTGTAAATTTCTGAGTTATCATTCATCTGCAGACTTGGATGGAGGCCATGTAGACCACACCACTTTGAACTTGTGATTTTATGTTTATCCACCAATCATGTGCTGCTTACTTTCCATTGGGGTTAAGCTGTGGACAGATGGACATAAATAGTTCTCTGTTGCAGGTAAATGAGCCGGGAAGAAGGCATGGAGTTCGTGGAAAAGTCAAGCGTAGACCTTGTTCTGTCAGTCTGTAACATAAGCAGGGATGTAATCCCCACATGCATTGTCATCTACCTTATTTGATTAAGACAGTTAAACTTCCCAGGAAACAGATTTATATTATGCTTTTTATTTGTGATCAGTTGAAGAGCATCATCTAAAGGTTTTATAACTAGGACTGACACAAAAACTGCTCAATATCCTCACATATTATTATTTCTATAAATATGTATTGAGTTTTAAACAAGCACTTACCTTTAGGTAGCTCAAATATTAAAATCCCTACTAAAATCTTGGCTGAATAAGTGTCCCAAAAGTTTGAATCTAGAGACTTTATATTCTTTTTTGAAGAGCGGTTTTACAGTTTCTAAAAGGAAATTAGATTTATTAATAAAAAGAAACCTGCTCTACACGATTAAATGGGCAATTAAGATACACAGTATCACTCTATTAATGCCATGTTCTAATAAACAGCACTATTACTTCTCTGAACTCAGTAACCATGTGAGGAAAGAGCTATTTCAGCCCAGACACAGAAAATCCTCTGTTGTCTAATAATGGCCGTATTGCTCTCCTTTAATTGAACAGTCATCATATGGAAAAACAAATATTGTTCTTGGTTCCCCGTTTGCCTCGTTTCATTTAGGCTTTTAGGCATTTTGGGCTCTGAAAGTGAGCCTAGACTACTGTGGTTTTCTTGGTTGGAAATGACCATTGTAAGTACTCTCCTGTGACCATGATTGCGGTTGACATGGGGTTCACTTTCTAATAGCAGAGTGCAGGTCCAGACCATAAATGGGATCAGTTAAGAAATTGAGAGGGAGAGAAAAAAAAAGGTTTGGATGTGTTCGTTACATTTGAGCCAGCCTACTTTAAAGCTACAACTTCTGTTAATGTAAACATGATTTATATAAACCCTAATTACAGCCATCATCCTAATTTAAAAGGAGGTTAGGCGCTGTAAATCGTAACATGATTTGCAGTTACTGAATATTTCCACTTGTGTGGAATGGAGAAAACTGAATCACACTTTTGTATGTCAGGCATCGCTCTTTCCCCTCCTCTGTCACTCGCCACCATCTTCAAATGTGGATTTAAAGATCATCTTTTTTACATTGTTTTTGGTCATCTCCTCTTTATGAGTTGCAGTAAAACAGAGCTGCACTGTCAAAAATTTTCAAGTTTCGTTGTTTCTCTGAGTCCTCCCCTTTTTTTTACTGGCTAAAAGAAAAAGTTCAGTTTAATTTTTCTTTTAGAGTGTAAGTGTAAGAAGATTTCTACAAAGTGATCTAGATGAATTAAATAAAATCATTAAATGCAAATTAGTAAAAATATTCACAATCTTTGACAAAAGACATAAATTACAGTAAAAAGTGTATGTGCAGAAAGTGGAAGTCGCTTAAAATTTGGAGTAAAAATAATCTGCATTTCTGCTTTGGCCCTGGCAGAAATGAAAAAATTAATAAAGAAAGTAAAGCAGAAATGTAGATTATTTTCACTCCAAACTTTAAGTGACTTCAACTTTCTTCACACATACTTTTTAGAGTGCATCACTGTCTGGTACTTCTGCTGGCTGGTCCAGATTTTGATGATATCAGTTTTTACCATTAAATGATCTTATATGCTCAAAAAAGCCACATGAACTTGTTCTGATTCATTGCTTTAAGACAATAATACAATGGGTGAATAGTCTTGGATGGAAAAGCTTACGATGGAAAAAGCCATACTGAGAGGAGTGGCAGCACACTTATCATAGCCCCAGCTACACGCAGCTTCGGTCTTGAATCCCCTTTCCTCAAAATTTCTCTGCCCCTCAGAGAAAATTGCCGTCCAGTCGTAGCAAACTTCAAAGCGGTCAGTGGTTGCGAGCAGATGTAGAGCTGCCAACTTTTGAGACTCAAGGCAATACAGCCACAGAGTAATGAGCTAATAATTAAATGGTTCCCTCTGTCATTTCAGTGTCAGTTTGACACACTGTTTTGGCACCACACGGGTCAGCTTCCCCCTCCAGCGAATAAAAGTGACATGCAGTTTAGTTGAAGTGGCTGAGATTGTCTATCTGTGACCATCTGTTCAAAAAAAAAAAAAAAAAAAAGCTACAGAAAAGAAAACCATTTACTTGGAAATGTTCTGCTTTTGAATCGTGGGGAACATGGATAGAAAAAAGTAAGTGCATCAGGTTTTCGAGTGGCTGACATCCTAAAATGCGCTCGCCTGCTTCCTCCATCAACCATTAATCCACGGTGGACACATCCGTCACATTATTTGCCTTTGGTGAGGTGTAATAATGGGTTCAAGGGGCTCTTGGGGAATGTTGGCTATCTTTGAGTGGAACCTTCCTGCTTTTGTACTAAGCTATTTTGGAACAGCGGTGCACTTTTAGGATTGTTTTGACACAAAAGTTCACCATGACAAATCAAGCGTTACACACACTAATATCCAAGAATAACAAACTCTGTGAAACAATAATGTTCCAGCAAGCAAGCACATTGGATTAAATTATGTATTTATTCTAACTTATAGAATGCTACCTTTTTATAATTTAAACAATACACATGTACAAAACAAAGTCTCACCTAAAACATACATATAATCTAACCATGACAATTTTTTTTTAACCAAGTTTCACATTCAAAATAGAAAAATATTTCTGGTTTCATTATAACATTCCTGAAGTGTTATGAGGGGGTTTGTGGGTGTAAATGAATTCCAGATGCTCTCTACAGTTCATTGGATACTTCCTTTTTAAGATAGAAAAGAGCAATAAAGTACAATATCTTGCAGTGTCGCAGGTATGTACAATGTGGGGTAGGATTCATTTAAAAGCAAGAACAGCTATACAGAGTATGTAAAAATGCATACGTTTTTCATAATCTCTATTGTTTGTATGTTTTTGCATAAGCTGCCCGATGACACATTAACAGTCTTTTACTTAAAGTCTTTGTATCCAAAGAAAACATGAACACAAACTCACTGTGAGCTGTTTGAAAAATAAGTACATTCTGCCATTAAAAAAATGAAAACATCCCTTAAATATTTTTGTCCATGAAACATCAAAATGATTTCAAACAGAATAAAAACTACTGGGCTTGTTTTTTTTTTTTGTTTTTTTTTAACACATGTGGATCATCGACTTTACATGTGTAACTCTCTTGCTAACACAGATGCCAGACAATGTGTCTCTTCAAGTCTGCTGCCCAAGGACAGAAGAGATGGAAGTGTTTCACTATAGCCTATGTTCCTCGAGGAATAACAACAGCCAAAGTGACTCTGTTTCTCAGTATCAGGAAACTGCTTAACAGAGGTATGGTTTTAACCATATTAGTCCTGTTTTCTGCTTCTCTCCACTCTGTTTCTATCTGCAGGAGCAGGACTGGACAGTCATATTAGGATAAACCTTGAGCACTGGGTTCCTGGATTCATCCTGGTAGAGCACAGCCAGAGGGCTCATATTTTCTGGTACGCAGCAGGGTTCAGGAACCCCAGGGATAATCCCAACAGCTCGGACTATGCTCTGAATGGTAGCGTGGTTAGTTGGCTTCACCACCTGGAAGAGTTTGAGCGAAGGGGAAACATGCAAATGAGAAATATAAGAGATTAGAATAGCACAATATGGTTATCAATATAACACAAGTGAACCAAATCAGCAAATATAACATGGCTTAGATGACTGTGCTCCTACCTTGGGCATAGGAAAGCCACACGTGCCAGCACAATAGTAAGCATCAAAGGCCTTGGGTGCTATGACCCACTCATTCCAGCCAATATCTGCAAAATCCACTCTGAGGTTCCTTCTGGAGCAGCCTTTGTGCTGGGTGTTACTCCACTGCCGCCTCCTGGCTTTACGCATTGTTTGTTCATCAAATCTCAGAACAGGTGACTGTGTATCAGTGCTTCCCTTGTGCTTCTTTCCACCCTTTCCCTCATTTCTCCTCTCATGCTTTTGGCCATCACTGACAGTCAATTTGTGGCTATCTTTGAGATTTTTCATAGTTAAATCATTGGTTTTGATCCCCTGTGACGTTCTTTCGCTGTCTTTCAAAACCCGTGGTTCATGCACTCTTCTATCTTGCTCCATGTCTTTTTCCTCCTGGCTCTTCCTCTTCTTTTCCTTCCTTCCTGGTTTAGTCTTGTGTTTGACTGTGAGGTACCATGTGCTCTTCCAAAGGTCATCTTTCCTGTATGAATCAGGTCTGTAGTCAACCTCGGGCAGCTCATTGTTCTGGATGGGTTCAGAGGGCAGATTTGCTTCCCTTCTCTCGCGTCCTTTCACCTCTGGTGAGGAGTTAGGTCTGTGCAGGAGCTGAGAGGAATATGAGGGCTCCCCTCCCTCGTTAAATGGGTCGTATCTCTGTAGGCTTGCAGCCACGCTATTGGGCTCATCTAAAGCTTGGTCGTTTGCGTACAGTAACAGGTAGGGCATACTGCCAGCAGAGAGCATCTCCTCTGGCTTCATCCTGTACTGTTGCCCTAACTCCAATTCAATTGACACAAACAGATGACCCCTGTCCCGTGCCTCTTTAATGACCTGGGTCACATCTTTCATCTGCCATACCCCTCTCCTGTGGGGGTGGAAGGTCACATTGCCTAGAAATGACCCCACTGACCCAGATCTGACCTCTGACCCAGAGGAGAAGGAATAAAGGAGCAAGTTGATAGACACAGAAGGGTGGACGGCTGAGGAACGACAGGTTGGGCTCTTGAAGCGTTTGCAGAACCAGGGTTTTTGATGTGGGTGCCTGTTCAGCAGGAAGTGGAATGTGGCAGAGAGGATGACCTCTGAGTCCTGGAGGGTTGTAAAGTTTAGTCGGTACATCATCCTGTGGTCAGCAGAACCTGCAAAAAGTAATCGATCAACCAGTCAGTGTCAGGCAGGCAGGCAGGCAGGTGAACAGCACTCTGCAGACTTTCCATTACAGTGTTTTAAAAACCAAACTTCTTGTTGGAGGTTTACGCAGAAACTGTGTTGCAGTTTTTTTTTTTTTAAAAACCACTCATTTGCTTTTGTGTGCTGGTTTTGAAGTTAGCCCAAATCAGTCTGTCTTTCTGGTTGTTTGACTTTTGCGACAAAACATTTGCTGTGACTAGAAAACAGAAACATCTGCCAGTGCAGGCACTGGTAACAGGAACTGAACCTTGTTTGAACTCAGGCATTTGAGCTTTCGGTGATAATCTAGATAAAATAAGATTGACTCAAATAGAAACAAACATTAACGAATTCCAACATGAGAAGGAAAGGCATTTGGGAAAAGGTTAACATATTGCAGCGAACGCACCCATCTGTGGTAAAATCTAAAAATGTGGGACAATTAAACACCTCTGCTTAAACTACATGACTGAGCTCTGTGTCTGGTGCACAACTTCATGCCTTGGTAGGATTTCAGAAGGTGCCCTTAAGAGGAACCAGACTCCAGGGATCTGCCTGGCAGAGGTGGAGGGAGGGAGGGTGAACAGAGAGCTACATATTCATGATGAACATTTACTTCAACAGCAGAGTTATTGTTCATTGTGTAAGAGTTCAGCGGAAGTATAGACTGACTCAAAAGATATACATTACCCTGGAATCGCCTGCATATGGAAATGCTTACCTCAGTTTCTCTTAAAGCTTCCCCTTAAGCTTAATACGGCCGGGACTGTCTGCCCAGACACCAAGACATAATCAACTGTTTTAACAGATATTACAATACTATATTAGTGTTGTAAAAACTCTCCTACATCTATGATTGGGTTATGCCAAGCCTTTGCAGTAAAAATACACTAGTGTTATGATATGTTATCTGAGAACTATGTAGGATACACATGCCTATGAATTGTGTTTATAAAAACAGGAGACAGAGAGAGGCGACTGTGCTTTAATCCTCTTGACTCCAGGACCCGGAGTCACTCTCGTCCTGTATTAACAACAGAGCGTGATTGTTGCTGAGGGTTCGCTGTGATATATTTTACTGGGCAATGCTCGCAGGGAATCGCATGCATTCTTGCGCGTCTGTCTGCGGTAATTGATCAGACTGTGCGCACAAGGGGCACAGCTGCTACCACAAACACAGTGTGCCCACAGCGTCCCAAAATCATTTAAATGCATTCTTAGACTGTTCCAAAAACAATCGTACCTATTTAAAGCATCTGGACGAGACATGCAGCCCCAGAGTGCTTGCACTTCTAATAACCCTCCATGGTGAGAATCAGGTGACTCTTCTGACAACACATTTATGTCTTTGCGTCGGATTACAGTTGGACTAATAATCTAGAAATTTTATTTTTGTTTCTATAATGAAATCTGAATTAATGCTTTGGAGCACTTTTGATTTAGCTATCGATTGGGTGCCGTTATATTCACACACCTTGGCTTGCTCTGAAACTCCTAACGGTGTTTCCTTCTTTGAGGCGGTTTTCCTTGTTGTATTTCTCATACAACCTGTACATGTGCTGAAAAACCGCGTCCTCCTCCAGGTCATCTGAGAACTGATTCAACGAGGGCTGGAGGAAATTGCCGTCTTCGGTCCTTAACGATGCTGCGCTCAGGAAATAGTTAAACATCACCAGGAACAGGTGCGAGGAAATAATGCCGAGAACTGCCATTTCAGTGCTGAAATGAACATAAAATCAAAATCCAAGAGGCAAACTGCGGAGTCCAAAACTATCCAAAGACGCGCCAAAACAATCCAGACTAGAAAAGCAGTGCGCAAATGTTACACCTCTCTCACTTTCTCTCGGTGCAGCGTGTCTCTCTTCTCTGTCAGCTGTGTGGGACCTGGATGCTGAATGTTTTAGCAACAGTTGGAGCTCCTACTTTTACACTTGAGTCTGTGTGACCGCCAGAGGCTCGAGGGGGTTATAGCGGAGCGGCGAGAGGCGCTGACGTATACTTATGTCAGCCAACGAGTAAACGGCAGAGAACACAGCCAAAAGTGGAGGTCATGATGATCCCCCCCCAAAACACACACACACACACACACACACACACACACACACACACACACACACACACACACACACACACACACACACACACACACACACACACACACACTCTGAGGCTGATGATGTTATTGTTGATGATGTCGTCCTTATGTTGGTGGAATGCAAAAACTGATCAAGTTTCAGGAGAAAACTTGAACTCATTTGTTTAGCACTGGCCAGACAACTCAACAACTGTGCTTTTTATATTTATGGGCAAAGTAATTCCACCTCACAATTTCCAGCTCACCACATTATTTCCAGTAACTGCTTTTGACACGCTCTCAGTCACACATAATTAGCACAGAAACACCTACAATAATAGTCTGACCAACCACCCAAGGGCTATTGTTAGGACAGAGATCCACATTTTATGCTCTTGGTTATTTTTCTCTGGGTGTGAGAGAGAGAGTGTAGTGAAAGGCTGTGCTGTCGCTGTGAGATGAGACTCTTTTGAAGGACTTACTGTGATTTTATTCATGGCAAACAGAACATGGCCTCCGCCGGGGCTGACGGATCCAAACTCGCCACAGTTCTCTCTCTGCTGTGTATGTATTTTTTTGTGTGCATGTGTGCATACAAGCTATTTCCAGTGTGTGTCTCTGCTGTCTGGAGTTCTGTACCAACAATGCTTGTTTTGTGGAAGTGGTGGTCTCCAGCAGAGAGGCTGTAACTAGCTGGGCCTCTCGGGTCATTCTCCACACACACACACACACACAAACACACAGAAGCACACACACACACACACACACACACACACACACACACACACACACACACACACACACACACACACACACACACACACACACACACACATGCGCACACAAGCGTGCAAGACAACACATAGAGAAAGCTACTTAGTACCTTTCTGGCCCCCAAGGGCCCCACAGAATTCTCCTTCTCACTATGTTACACAAGCAACAGGTTTTAAAGTTTTGTGTGTGTGTGTGTGTGTGTGTGTGTGTGTGTACATTCATACATAATAGTGTGATAGCAGTGGAGTATTTTCTTGGATGTGGCATGCCTTAGACTTTTGTCATAGCACACAGACACATGAATTTGATAAATGGCCATGGTTATTTATTTGATTGCATGCAATCCCATTTTCCGCTCGGTTAAGTGCCATCTTTGAAAAAGAACTGTGAGAAATCCAGTGAGGATTTAAAACAACATTTCAGAATGACCACGCTGTAAATCAAAACTGGTGGCTATGCAAACAAACTGAACAATATGCTGTTGCTTCTTTGGAAGCTACAACATTCAAAAAACAAAAAAAAAAGAAAAAGAAAAAGAAAAAAGAAAGTTGCCCAACTGTGAGCTGTTATTCCCTGTTATTAACAAGTCATTAAAACACTTCTTTCATTATGACAAAATGGGAGTTTCTTGTTGCTATAATTTAAAGTAGCACATGGAAATAAACGAGGAGATCTTTGCATTTAAGACAGTGTGAGTAGCTTGAGACAAAATACAGTTATTCATACTGAAACACCACAACATTTTAAACATTTTGAAAATAACAGTGAGAGAGGGAAAAGTGATAAGTGAAACCAGAGCATTAGGGTCAAAATAAATGATCCTGTGGAAGAGAAACAGCCCGATCCAAGTTTAAGCATGAGGAAGACAACATGAAATGGTGCTGACCTGTCAGCCTGAGTATGTAGGGCAGTATGAGATTAATGTTGGGCATTACAATAATGCTCCTCTCCATCATGAATGCAGTGATGTAACATTAAAACCACAAAAAACAATAAAAATGCAAGTAAAACTGCAGCAACCATAATACACAACATGCATGACTGTACCATAGAGCTGACAGAGATAGACAGGGTCACGACAGAGTGAAGATGCCCCCACAATGCTCATTACCGATTATTTTGTTGCATTTTATATGGTATTCAAAAAGATGTAAACAGTATTCTAAATTACTAAATACTATGGGTCTAATGTAATTAGTACATGCACAGATTCAAAGCTCCTAGAACACAATAGGATTTTTTATTAAAAGGCTTGAAGAATTGTTTTTTAAAATCTTGGTCTCAAGAGAAAGTTGTTACTGCCTACTGATCTCTGCAGCAGCACTGAACTGTGAAGCCCCACTCAGGCTGTGTTACAGGGCCACGGTGTGTGATAGTTTGTTCAACATGGAGGTCCGCTCGTAGGGCCGTCCAAACCAAACAGAACTTGTGCTCTACTCTCTGTGGGGGTATGGAGGAGTGTGAGGAATTAACATGCCTGTGTGTGTGTCTGAGTCTGTGTGTGGCGCAAGGACTGGGGTATCTGGAAAGGCTTGTAGTTTAACACCTTTTGGGTGAGAGTTTGTGGTTCCAGAGAATAGCAGAGGGGGTCTAATAGATGTTTGTGCATCAGCATGTGGAATTTGTTAGGGATCAACTACAGGCTAGTTATCTTTTAGTGGGTGATGTTATTATGGTTTCTCCAAAAAAAAAGACAAAGTGATGTGCATAAATTGTAGATGGGGTCAATTCAATTCAATTCAATTCAATTCAATTCAATTCAATTCAATTCAATTCAATTCAATTCAATTCAATTTTATTTATATAGCACCAAATCACAACAAGTCACCTCAAGGTGCTTTATATCATAAGGTAAAGACCCTACAATAATACAGAGAAAATCCCAATCTGACAACCCCCTTGTGAACAAGCACTTGGCGACAATGGGAAGGAAAAACTCCCTTTTAACAGGACAAAACCTCCAGCAGAACCAGGCTCAGGGAGGGGCAGTCATCTGCTGCGACCGGTTAGGGGTGAGGGGAGGGAGACAATGGCACTATCTTTATGGCCAATGTTTTCATGTTGTGCTATTATTAGGGCTGACATGGTATTGGTATCCCAATCTGAATGTTTTAAAGAAAACAAATTTCTGAAGAATGTTAAATAATTTTGTTTAAATCATTCAGTATCTACCCTTGTAAGTAGCTTTGGTTTTATTATCCCTGTGCTATTATATTTCTAAATTGTGTGCTTGTCCATCCCTCCTATTCTCATGAACAGAATAAGAGGAATTTTTTTCAAGCATTAATTCTTTAATGCATTCAGACTAATAGGGTAAAAGTAATGACATTTTATTTCTAAAAGGTCACATGGTCACTCAGTATCACAGTGACACTTTTCTGGTCAGAAACAGAAGTTTACATTCGGTCACACATCAAGTGTTCCATTACTGACCAACCCCAAATAGAGAGCCATAACCACACAATGATCACAACAAGTGTGGCGCACCGCCACACAGTTATTGCCATCTCTCGGCCAGCAACTTTCACAAATGATCCACCAGAAGTTGCCCAGTATCTCCACAACACAAAAGGTCACATCGCTAAACACTCACCTCATTAGGCATTGATAAACACTGATGTAAGTTTACACACTGGGCATGTCCAGACAAAGTTTTAGCACTATATGGTAATCCAACTAAGGGCCTAAATACACAAGACCACGAGCATTGGTCTTGTGTCTTATAACACTCCTGCAAAACTCCAAAGCATACACAGGCCCAGGATAGCCACCAAGCACGATAAACTAAAACAACAAAACAAAATGCTTCAATGGAAGGGCAGCACAGCAACCAAGCTGAAATGCAGTAATTAAAGAGAAAAAAAAAATACAAAAAAACTGATGTTTAGTCTTCATAAAAGAGTCCAAAATATCCTGGATGAGCCCCGTATACATTTTAATCAAGCTCAAAAGCTGCAACATAAAGTGGAGACAGACACCAGACTTTGCAGAAACATTTGTTCTATTTTAATGAGCTAAAAAATGACAGCCAAGAGAACGTGATGAAATCTGGCAAGAAGAGGTGTCTCCCCTTCAAGCCGACCTCTGGCATGCGTTTATCCACACCTCATCAGGTGTAGACAATCAGCAATTAAGTCCAGGCAAAATCCCAAACTTTTGCACAGCATAGAGAGCAGGGGTTGCAATGGAGCATAACACTACATTTCCAATTTAGTCACATACTAAATTGACACTAATTAGTGCCTACTTTGATGATGGTGTAATTGCATAGTTCTTCTGTGCTGCTGGATGTATGTGAATTTGACTTTCAGCTCTATTGTCCAGCCACGTCTGTATGAATACAACATAAAGAAACATTAATAGATTATCCAGTGTGATCATTACTTTAATTAATACATGTTTGAGAGTGACAATGAACATGAGTGTGTAATGTATGAGTGTGGCTATGGAGACTGTAGTTATTCTACAGGGTGTACCTCTGTGACCCATTCATATGGTTAATAAAACATTCATAGAAGCAGAGGAATGTTATGGTTTTTCTCTGTGTGTGTGTACATGCATGTGCAGGCAATCGTGTGTATGTCCTTGTGCCTGTGATGTTGGGCCTCCTGCAGTGACCCCATGGAGTGCACCATTCTGTCTGCAAACAAAGAGCCGGCTGTTTCCCCCGACTTCAACTGCGGACTGTCCCAGCACCACTGAGTGTTTGCCGCCGAGCTAACCAAATATTTCCCTTTCTGCTCTGAATTTGTCTCAATAAATAGATTTGTGCTTTGAGATTTTCTTTCTCCTCTGGCTTTTTGCTTTTGATACAAGACTCCTGAACTCACAGGTGGCCACATATATTCAGAGAGCAAAGTGGGACATCTTGTTTTACCCCAGGATAAAAACCGGAGGACAGCACATCACTTCTCATACTTTCGCCTCATTTGGGATATTGACAGTGTATGGAAAAAATGAATCTACAGTACACCAGACCTCTCTGGGAATATTTCTTCATGTTTAATTGACATGTCTCAAATTCACTTTGGTTCACTCCTGTCTTCACAGCCTGTGGCATAGAGAGACGTATTGTGTTTAAGATCTCACCGACTGACTATTTTCTCAGAGCCTGACTCTAACTGCTTGACAGGAGGGCTGATCGGTGATTAAGGAAAATAAATGGAAATGTGTGTGTGGTGTGTTTTAAACACTTGCAGGATTAATGTCCTTTCCCAGGTCTGACATACAGCCGTTGTTCTGTCTCTTTCCACTTCTCAATGCCCACATTATTCACCGGTAGAAACATTAATGCCTGCAATGTACCTATCTAATAGCTTGTTATTGTTTGTGGTCTGCATTCATGTTGTCAGTGTGTGTTTGTGTGCAAATATCAATTACCCACTCACCAGTAATTGCTTCCATTTTTTTTTTTTCTGATGCCATAAAAATGTTCGCCGGCTATTGCTTATCCATTCAGACAATCTAAACTCCGGTTATTTTTACACACTGTGACAAGGAAGCAGCTCTGTATTCAGACACAGAGTGTGCAAAATATTCTAGAAAGAGTGTGATTTAAGCTGCGACTGGTGGTGTTGTGTTTACTCTGACGCCCATGATATTCATTACAGGCTGCGCTGTGAGCGGCTACTTCCTGAACACGTCCCATAGGTCCATGACCTTGACCCCTACAGGCTGCCTTGAAACCCCATTGGGCTGTAGCCAGGATGGAGGAAACTGCACTGTGAGATTGATTAGCTAAATCCTTTTACTATTCAGATTTCACAATGGGGACTGAGTGACTGCACCTTTGGTAGGTGACTGCGTCAAACAAAGAGGGGAATGTCCGTCTTCTTTGGCAGACTCCACTGTGTTGTTGTTACTTTAGTCTGAATGTCCAGTGATGTTTAGGGTTTAAGTCGATGTGTGGGAATTACAGAATGTTTCTTAATGTTACAGAGGTGTGATTTTTGGAAATGAGTTTGGGTATTTTTACTGTAAAACAAATCAAAAAGCACACCTTTTTTTTCACTGTTCTTACATCATTCAGTCATACTCTATGTAAGTGTAAAAAAGAAAAAGCCGACTGGGTCCAGTTGATCCTGATTTCATATGAAGATAGTAGGACCTTCTGTCAGAAAGATTGTTCAGCTGTTTATTGTTTCATTTGTAACAGAGACAACATCTGCACTTAGATCTAAGGGAAATAGGGAATAGGCTAGTGATCTGAATAGGCCCAAGGCACAATGGTACAGTCATTAGCACTGTTACCTCACAGCAAGAAAGTTCAACTCCATCCCTGGCAAATTCACTGGCCAGCTGTGTGGAGTGTGCATGTTTTCCCCATGCTTGCATGTGTTCTCTCCAGGTGCTGTGTCTTCCTCCCACAGCACATAGACATGCAGGTTAGGTTAACTGGCAGTTCTAAACTGGCTGTGAATGTGAGCTTGAATGGTTGTCTGTCTCTCTGTGTTAGCCATGCACCCATGCAACCCCTGGACAAGCTGAAGAAAAACGATGGATGGATGGATGGATGGATGGATGGATGGATGGATGGATGGACCATCATATTCATGACATGTGTTTGGGAACGTGTGTGTT
The DNA here is from genome assembly GCF_007364275.1 of Archocentrus centrarchus. NCBI lineage: Eukaryota > Metazoa > Chordata > Actinopteri > Cichliformes > Cichlidae > Archocentrus > Archocentrus centrarchus. The sequence goes on from NC_044360.1 coordinate 18,429,502, forward strand.
CCCAGACAATATTTTTATCTGTAGTGAGAGTAGGGGGTAAATGGATGAGAGCCTGGAGAGGTGGAGTTATGCTCTGGAGAGAAGAGGAATGAAAGTCAAAAGAAACAAGACAGAATATGTGTGTGTGAGAGAGAGAGGTGGAAAGTTGATGCAAAAATGCAAAAAGTAGAGGTAGTGAAAGTAGATAAGTTTAAATACCAGGGTTCAACCATTCAAAGCAACGGACAGTCCACAGGCGTGAAGGAGGACATACAGAGGGTTGGTGTGACAGAAGAGGATGCAAGGGACAGGGTGAGATGGAGGCAGATGATCCATTGTGGTGACCCCTAATGTAAGCAACTAAATGAAGAAGTCTGAGTATATGTCTGGTGAACATCTACGGAATACTTGACCCTTAGTGGGAAAGGAATCAAATCACTACAACATGTTCTCAAACATTCCTTTTAAGCTATGATGAAACATTACTGGCCTTAAAGACATTTTACGTCAGAAACTACTTTAATTTGTTTCCAGTATAGATTGCTTTCCTTGACTTCTGAGACAAGAACATGTGTTTCTTTAGTATGATGAGATGGTCTTGCACACCAGAATGTGATATGGCGCACGCATTCAGTATAATATCCTGCTGATATTTACAAAACATTTTTGCACAGTTGCTATTGGGCTGATTTCTGCCCAGTGGTCCCAAAGTTCCTTAAAAAGCATGCTGTCCTGAAGCTCCAGCCCTCTAAAGGAAGCAGCTATGTAATACATACTGGAAATATGATGGCAGGGACTTTCTATAGCTTGATGGATCTGTCAGATTGATTCATGCTCTAATTTGCTTCTGTCACCATCATTTAGTGAGACGAAGTCTGACACTTCCCAATAAACTTCTTGCAGAGCAATTACCCTGGTATCTATTTTCCATTAGTGGGGTTTGCAGTAAGAGCCTGGAGCACAACAGGCACAACATGACCGTTGCTCTAGTGATGTCATATCGGTAGGTTTTAGGAAGTGAAAAGGCTCCTGGTTGCAAGAGACTGACTGCTGGAAGTGAAAAAGTTGAGATTTTAAGGAAAAGAAATCTGTTTTTCTATTTCCAAGTCATGCTGAATCAGTTTGAGATTTCATGATTCTGGCACTTGTCGACACAAGACCAAACATTTCATCCACTGGGATCTTTTGTCTCCAGTGGTCTTACAGGTAGGGAAGCCAACAGACTAAACATACAGTGTGAGCGAGCAAGTTTCATGTACACTGACGTTCTTTGAAAGCCCGCTGCAAAGTCAAGGCCAGACTAGTGGTGGCCAATCTGAACGAAACACAGAGAAGGCCTTTTGTTGTACTTCAAGGTTTTAAACAACCTTCAAGTTTCACCACATCGTTGCTTACATTCTGGCATCAGATTACAGGGAAACATTTTAATTGAAATGTATAACTGCCACCACAACCTATAAGATGTTTTAGGAAGAGTGCTGCACAGATGCTGTTAAACAAACCAAATCTCCCTTTTGTTTGTTCAAACATGCTAGTCTCAATCACAAAATCAACCAAAGGAAAACAGGATATCACTGCATTATTTAGCTGTCAGCAAATTATTAATATCGCTTTCCCTTCACTTTTTTCCCTTCTATAATCCCTGTTTATCTTTATTTTGATTTTGCTCCCCTTTTCTTTGTTGGTCTCTGGTTCAGACACACTTTTTTTTCAAACATATATTGTATTGCACTTAGAAAAGAAGGAATCCCACAGTAATCACCCCTGTTTGACTTTACTGTGTGTTTCTCTGTGTGTTTGTTTAGATATGTGTGTGTGTGTGTGTGTGTGCGCGTGTGTGTGTTTGCGTTCATATACAACATAAATCTTAGTGATAGATTGCTTCTGGATGAAGCTTAAGTTTTAGTTTGTGAACAGGAAATGCTAAAATGGCAGCGGTAACTGATATGTCTGCTAGTTATATGATTGCTATTTAGTGGTAGAGAACCAAAAGCTGAAATGCTTCATGTTGTTTTGAATAAAATACGGGCAGCTTCAGTTCCAGATGCTTAAAAACTGCATGGTTAAAAGTTACAATTCATGTCACTTTACGCTTGCTGTTTGGTGCAGCCTACATCACTTCATGATTAATTGTACACATCCATCTTATCTTAACTTAAATATTATATATATATATATTATTTATGAATGGTTTTGGATGTGGTAGACACAAGCCGTTAACAGTGAGTCTCCCAGTAAACTGAAACCTCAGCCTTGGTTTAGAGTCGCGCTGATTCACACGGCATTTTTCTGAAATGAATAGACTTCCCCTCCTGACACGGTGGGAGCAGCAGGGAAGCGGAGTCAGATGTTACACTGCATGTGTATATACTGATCTTGTGCATGCACCCTTGTGTGTGTGTGGGTGTCTGTATGTACTTGTATTACACTCGTTATTCCTTCCAATTCCTTGGCCATAGACCATGAAGTCTTCACATTATGTCTCTTGTTTAACCTCTCACACCATCACAGACTGGCTCCACAATCCTCCCATTTAGACCAAAAGTATCCAAACCACGGGATTTTGAAGGAAAAGCTCCTATCAGGCCTCATGAGCTTCAGACTCTACCATGAAACTTTGCATGCCTGAATAAAACTCACATACAGTCATGTGAAACAGAAAGTTTTCAAATTAAATCATGTTAAAAACTAAGTGAACCCTTGCTGCTTCCATAGAATAGGGCCAATAGCAGCCAGGTGCTGCTAATCTAATGCACTTGATTAATTGATTATCAGCAGAAAGCAAAGGTTTTATCAGTTTGTCAGCATTTGACACAATGTCAAGGAGGAAAAACATTAGCAATGATCTTAGAGAAGCAGTTACTGCTGCCCATCAGTCTGGGAATGGTTATAAGGCTGTTTCCAAACAATTTGAAGTCCATCAATTTACAGTGAGAAAGTGGAAAACATTCAAGGCAGATGCCAATCTTTCCAGGAGCGGATGTCCCAGAAAATTCACCCCAAGAGCCTCAGACCATGCAATGCTCGGAGAAACTGTAAAATAAAATTAAGTGCTACATCTCAGACTCTACAGGCCTCAGCTGGTATTTGAAATGTCAAAGTTCATGACAGTAAAATTAGAAAAAGACAGAACAAGTATGGCTTGTTTGGAAGGGTAGTCAGAAGAAAATGTCCTTTCTTGAAAAAGAACATGCGAAATTGCATCTGAACAAAGCACAAGATTTCTGGAACAATGTCCTATGGACAGATGAAACCAAATTAGAGATCATTGGCTATAATGCACAGCACCACATTTGGTGAAACACCACATACCAGCTATCAGAATGATGGTGGAGGGGTGGTTTTTGCAGCAACAGGACATGGGCACCTTGCAGTCACTGAGTCGATGATGAACTCTGGTATATACCAAAGTATTCTAGAGTCGAATGTGAGGCCAAGCAGGGCTGAACAGAGTCGTGTGAAAACAATCTTTTTTCACATGCCCACTCCTCCTCCTCCACTCCCCTCTACCTCTTGTAACTCAGACATGAGGTAAAGACAGATGAGAGATTTGAACAGGAGATGTCTGATGTCATGCTTGGCAGCAAATAAACTTGGAGCAGGAACAACATTCTGCCAGTACAGTGATCCTAATGGAATGGGAAATAAGCTAATATTTTTGGAAGTGAAAACACTCTGGATATGTATGGTTTACCTTCTGAATGCATTGTGTACAAATGCATGCCTCACTATTTGTATGAATTTTGTCCTGGAAAACTCGTAAAATATCAATTAAATCATAGTTAAACAGTCATGTGTAAGTGTCAGCAGTAGCTATGATCTCACCAACACATCCATTTTACAAGCATGATAGAGGTGTGGGGCCATATTTGGGAGATAAAGCTGTAAGGGGAGTGCAGATTGGTTCATGACAGTGTCAGTGGTGAGACATGTGGCACACACCAGAGTATGTCTCCTAACACCCAGACGTCTGCTGTACCACATAGAGCCGATTGTTCTACAGCCATGGGCCCTTCCATTCAGCGCTTCTCCAGTCCATCCCAAGCTCAGAGAGGACTCCCCTATCCTGGGGTGACTAATGCTGAATGACAGGCAGGCAGTGATCAAAGCTGCTCCTGGAAGCCCTCCTGTCACAGTTCAGAGGGGGCAGAGAGGAGACGATAAGTGAAGAGACAGGAGCAGTATGCCTGATCTGGAGCTGGGCCAAGAATCAAGGATCAGACAGCATGGTTGGACTTTATTAGCTTCATCAGAGACAATACACTCTCCACAGTGGACCTCCACCATGGCCAGATTATCTCATCTCTCTTTATAGCTCAGTGGCTCACAGCCACATCACGCTGGAGTCCTGTAGCCATGAGGTGAAGAGATGACTGGTTAATAGATGTAGAGCCTGGCCTTTGCAGTTTTGTTGGTTATCATCTTCTTACAATGTTACTAATACAGAGAGTCATACCAGAGGAGAATAATCCAGAATGAGATTTCTTTTTCATTCTTTGTAAAATATCCATTGTGAAGAGCATAAAACAGCAGGGTCTTCAGCAGGTGAGCAAATAATTAATAGATTATGTTCTTTTGGATTTGTTAGCCTGTGCGTATGCATTGCCCCTGTACGTCTTTTAATGTCAAAATTAACTACTGAGCAGTGGATGAAGTAAACTCTGTCTTCCATCTCCCTTAAAAATGTTTATATTTGTATTATAAAGTACATGTCACAGTATATCCTGGGTCCTTTCATCCAGGGTACCCGTTCAAACCGGAGCCAACAAAAACACTTTGCTTGGCTCTGACCTGCTCTTTACTGTTTCCCCTGTTAGTACACTTGGTGAAAAGCTGAGGCAAAAGTCTTCTTTTCCAGACAGGAAACATATTGCCAGCCTTTCGCTGATCTGTTTTGCAAAATGTTTCTGGTCAAAAAACTTTGCGTGTGTCTATTTGAAAGAATAAAGTCAGGATTTGTCATAAACCCAGAACATTTTTGGGTGAACTTCTTCCCACCTCTGCTGATGGCACTAGGAATTTCTCTGTTGTATGAAGGAAATTAAAGCTTTTGTGCAATCATGGCCTGAATGATGTATTCCATCAGGAGAAAACTGCTTGAGGAGTTTCTCAAGTTTCATATTGCACTGACACTACTTGCTGGCTGTTGTTTTCACTACAAGGGTAAGGTTAAGATTTAGGAAGTTCTTTGTGACCTCTATGGTCTGTGCGTCAAGGCAGCGTTTACACTGAGCAGCACCCAGTGCTATAGCTCAGGGGCATTAATTGCTTGTAGGAGCTCTGCATTGAGAAAGCCCTTGATATGATGGATGAATGAAGGGCACAGAACAGCACTCTGGGCCCGATTGTGTTTCTCTTCAGTCACCACATTGCCAATACAAACCTGGACAAGCAAAGACAAACAGGAGAAAGGCCAATAACACTCTCCAACTGTCAAAAGAAGGGAAGGTGGTTACTAGCAATTGCATGTAGCTTGTTAGGCCATGGAGGGAGACAAATTACAATAATAAAGTACTAATAAATATTATTTAAAATTGTCAGTGGCAAAGCAAACCCACTTGGATCACCCTTTTTGTGCATATATGAAATTGTGGTTGAGCTTCTGTGTCTCTTGTTTGCCGCTTCATATAATGAAGGTAAAAGAATATCATTCTGCTTTGCGTCTCTCATCATATCTCAGTATATCATTAAGATTGTTTATGTTTGTGTAATTATTTCCTTTTTGTGGAGCCAGAGGGATACTTTAGTGTTTTAATATTGCATTTGATCTGGGGATCTTCAAACATGTTCCCATGAATCCTGAAATGCAAATCACAGACCCGGAGGATTGCTGTGGTGCCTTGAGGTCTGAGTGCAGTTTTGATGGGGTGAAATTCAAAAGAATAATCATGGTTTTGGGGAATGAAAACTGAAACTGTAGCCAAGCAGGATCCTCTCTGAAGTGCTTCCGCATGCCTCCAGAGTCAAAAGGCCTATTTCATTGTTGAGCCAGTCGGGTTCTGAATTCATATCATTCCTATTATTATCCATCCAAATCCACCTCATTAACTCAGCCTCTCCCTATTTCACTGAAATAATTTCAGTGAAGCTCAAAAGTGGCTTGTTTAATTTCAAGCTCAATCCACAACAATAAAACACTGTTGCTGCGGCCTCCAGGCCTGCTCCTAAAATAGTACTCCAAGTGTCTGCTTTAATAGCAGAGCTCAGTGGAAGAGTCTTTGAAAATGGATCCGGCTTTTCAGTTTGGCCGACCACAACAACCAGCTTGAACAGAATGTGGTGGTTGATCCAAATGGAACCAAAATGTGTTTTAGAACATTTACTCTGCTGATGTCTGGTTATGATATGCAAAGATACAGTATGCAACATTTTGCTCTATTTTTGCTAATTTTCCTCCAATTTTAGAGAATTTGGCCACCAAAATCACAAATGGGGGAAAAAAAACACATACCTACACTAAGTTCTCACTTAATCTATTTGTAATCTTGCTGTGCTGATAGTTTGTAGTTTGTTTGCCCATGTTTTAAAATATCTGTCACTGCAACCATAACAGTATGTTCATTGGATTGTGCAGAGTAAGGCACTGGTTCTGGAAGATGTTGTACTATTAAATCTTATTTCTTTATTGCCTTGTGCATCAAATCAAATTAAATTTATCTCCAACATACTGTATAGGACATATACACAGGACAGTTGACACAAACTACACACAATGCAAAACAAATAAACCAAAAAATTAAACTGTCAGGAAAATGTGGTTAGACTCTTTACTAGTGAAAATAATAAATGGGGATTATTATCCTCAAGATAATCATGGTGGAAACTGTACAAAGAGAAGACTGCAGATCACTCACAAGCACAAGGGGTGATGTTATAGTTCTGTGGATTTTCCTTCTCAGAAAACAAACAGCAATGACAAAATCCAAAACAAAACAAAAAACTCATTTAAATTTGCCGCACCAACCCAATTTTAGCTCATCACTCCCTCACTTGTCAGATATGGCTCCCTGTGACTCCCCAAAAGGAAATTCATATTGAGGGGTTGCAGTTTTAACACAGTGGCTCACATCCAGTACAAATGGTCAGAAGTGGACTTCCAGGGAGCATCTAAAAATGACTGCTGAAAATGAGGACAGCAAAACAAACTTAAAGAACAGTTGTGCCAAATTTAAATCATGGATTAATCTTAAGAAGAGAGGGTGTCTGTCTCCCAAATCCAAACTGGGAGCTGGTTCCACAGAAGAGGGGCCTGAAAGCTGAAGACTTTGCTTCCCACCCTACTCTTAAGTATCCCAGGAACCACAAGTAAGCCAGCACTCTGAGAGCAAAGTGCTCTACTGGGGTAATGTGGTACTACGAGGTCTTTAAGATAAGATAGGGCCTGATTATTCAAGACCTTGTATGAAAGAAGAAGAATTTTAAATTTGATTCTGGATTTTACAGGGGGCCAATGAAGAGAAGCTAATATGTGAGAAATCTGCTCTCTTTTTCTAGTCCCTGTCAGTATTCTAGCTGCAGCATTTTGGTTCAGCTGAAGGCTTTTCAGGGAGCTTTTAGGACAGCCTGATAGTAATGAATTACAATATTCCAGCCTAGAAGTAATAAATGCATGAACTAGTTTTTCAGCATCACTCTGAGACAGGATGTTGCTTATTTTAGAGATATTGTGCAAATGCAAGAAAACAGTCCTACACATTTGTTTAATATGTACATTTAAGGACATATCTTGGCCAAAAATGACTCCAATTCCTCACAGTGTTACTGGAGGCCAAGTTAATGTCATACAGAGTAAGTATCTGGTTTGACACCATGTTTCTAAGATTTGTAGGGATGAGTACAATAACCTAAACAATGAATTATTTTAGAAGCAGAAAATTAGAGGTCATCCAGGCCTGCAGTTTAACTAATTGATGTGTGTAATCTGGCTTCATGGATAGATAAAACTGGATATCATCTGTAGTGCAATGAAAATACATTCTACTGTATGCCTTCTAACAATACTGCCTAAGGGGAGCATATATAATGTAAATTGAATTGGTCCTAGCACAGAACCCTGTGGAACTCCATAATTAACTTAATTAACATATAATTAATAATTAACATAATTAAGAAGACTCCCCATTTACGTTAACAAATTGTAGATATGATTCAAACCACTGCAGCCCAGTACCTTTAAAACCTTTGGCATGCTCTAATCTCTGTAATAAAAGCAACAGTATCAAAAGCTGCACTGAGGTCCAACGGAACAAACACAGAGATGAGTCCACTGTAAGAAGATTATTTGTAACCTTCATTAATGCTTTTTCTGTCTGTGATGAATTCTAAATCCTGACTGAAACTCTTCAAATAAACCGTTCCTCTGCAGATGATCAGTTAGCTGTTTCACAACTCTTTCAAGATTTTTTTGAGAGAAAAGGAAGGTTGGAGATTGGCCTATAATTAGCTAAGACAGCTTGGTTGAGTGATGCTTTTTTTTAAAAGTAATGGTTAAATTACAGCCACCTCAAAGGCCTGTGGTACATAGCAAACTAATAAATACAGATTGATCATATTTAAGATTGAAGCATCAGTTATGGTAGGACTTCTTTAAACAATCTTGTAGGAATGGGATCTAATAAACACGAGGATGGTTTGGAGGAAGTAACTATTGAAGTTAACTCAGAAAGATCATTTGGAGAGAAAGAGTCTACCAGCCTACAACTGTTAAATGTTCAGTTTCTATGCCACATATCAGTAGTACTGAAAGTAGCTGTACATAAGGATACATCTGTGAGATGGGTATGAATAATTTCTTCTATAATTAAAATTTTATTTGTGAAAAAATTCATAAAGTCATTACTAGTTAACGTTAAAGGAATACTTGGCTCAACAGAGCTCAGCCTGGCTACAGTGCTGAAAAGAAACCTGGGGTTTTTCTTATTTTATTTCTGTCAGTGATGAATAATAAGAGATTTACTAGCTTTACGGAGGGCTTTTTTTTCTAATATAGAGCAACAAACTCTTTTTCCAGGCTAAATGAAGAGCTTCTAAATTAGTGAGACACCATTTCCTCTCCAGCTTATGGCTTATCTGCTTTAAGCTGTGCGTTTGTGAATTATACCAGGGAGTCCAGCAATGAGGTTTTACTTTTCAGAGGAACCACAAATATCCAGTGAGGATGTAAAACTATTAACAAGATAATCAGCCTCTGTCAGAGCAGAGTTTAGGTAGCTGCTCTGCACTGTGTTGGCACATGGCATCAAGAAAGAAGGACAACAATGGAGGAATTATGTCCTAAAACTTAGTTACAGCACTTTGAGAAATACATTGCATTCAATTTTGAGAGAAGTCAACTGAGTCTAATAATAGATGAAATGTAGTGTTGAGGTTCCCATTTTCAGCGTTAACATTGATGTTAATGTTATCTGAACTGAGCACTACATCAGATAAAAAGTCTGAGAAATCATATAGAAACACTGAGTAAGGGCCAGGTGGACGATAGATAACAACAAATAAAACAGGTTATTGAGTTTTCCAGTTAGGGTGGACAAGGCTAAGAGTCAGGGTTTCAAATGAATTAAAACTTTGTCTGGGTTAATTAATAAGCTGGAGTGGAATATTGCTGCTACTCCTCCTCCTCAGCCTGTGCTTTGAGCATTCTGAAAGTTAGTGTGACTCCGGGGTGTTGATTATTTAAACTAACATATCATCACCTTCCTGAAATAATGGCCTGTCACTTTTTTCAGGTTTTTCAGAAAACACAAAAAACTAAACCATCCATCCATCCATCCATCCATCCATCCATCCATCCATCCATCCATCCATCCATCCATCCATCCTTTTCAGGGTTACCGGGAGGCTGGAGCCTATCCCAGCTGTCATAGATATTGAAAACATGGTGATTTAGGCAAAAATAAAATTTTCATAAAAAATGACTTAGACATTATTTTAGGCGGGTGACTATATTAATCCTGCTGTAACAGGTGCAGGTGGTGGGAGACAGAAGGACTCTGACCAAAATAACATCACTGATGGACAAGGTCTCCCATCCCATGCATGAAACTGTTGCTGAGCTGGAGAGCTCCTTCAGTGACAGACTGCTGCATCCTAAATGCACAAAGGAGCGTTACCGCAGATCCTTCCTCCCAGCAGCTGTAAGACTTTATAACCATCACTGCTCCCAACAAAAACCACAATAGCCTACACAATGTAGGATAATATATAATATACTGTAAATAGTCCGGCCTGTTAAGGTTCAACACACAGGCACATCATGTACATTGTATATAGTGTTATTATTAGTAGTAGTATTAAGGTTAATATTGTTTGTTGATTTTATATATATTCTTTTCTTAATAGTGTGAATTATTATATCTTTATTTATATTTATAATAACTGCGGCTGCTGTTACACCCAAATTTCCCCTCTGTGGGACAATAAAGGCTGTTTCTTCTTCTTCTAACCAGGTATCTGTTAGGCAGAATAATTATTAAATCATTTACTAATAGGGACGTAAAAGAGAAAGACCATTTACTCTTTGGTGCAGTTAAGAATGCTATATTGTTCTTTTATCTCACTAATTTTAGGGTTCCGTTTGTGTAAACATGATATAAACAAAGTAAATATTTGATAAAAAGAAAACTATTTAGAGATCAGACAGCTATCACTATAGGGTGTTTAGTAACAGAATTTGGTAAAAGGCCAAAGGACTTTATAAACTCATATGGCACATGACCAGCGGTTTTTGACAGCTGTGAAAGAAATCAGTTGATCGTTTTTTGGACACAGTCGCTCTAAAATATTTGTCTCTTGCTGTCAGTCTGGCCAAAGCCACATCTCAAGCAGCTTTCAGCAGCATTGCAGTACTATTGTAAATAATCAGAGGGGTGTATGATGAGCACCAAAATGTCTTTCTTCTAAAACCTGGCTGCTACATGATGCTTGGGAAAAAGGAAGTAGACTTTAAGGGAGATGACAGCTGACAGATGCATCGCTCTTGGTGGCTACTAGTGCTGTTTGGGGACTTGGATTGGATCAGTGGTTGATACTCAGCAACCACTTGTCATTGTCTCCCTCACGAAATAGAGCTGAACAAGGTCCAGAGGGTCTGTAGTGCCCAGTCATGTGGCCTCAAGAAGATGAGAAAGTTTGTCCTTCATTTTCAAACTCCCACATCTTTTATCTTAATTCTGCTCTTCTGCTTGAGAATTTGCAACTTTCTCTAAAGGCTTTCATGGCGGGTGGGTCATCGGGACTATGTGAGTTCCCATGAGAATGGTTGATCTACCCACTGCTCCAGAAAGGTGATGTAGTTCAGCTGTTTTGTTTTCTTGCTTTACTGCAGCAAGCCTCTCACATGACATGACCCACAGTTAATTTGGATTCCTGAAACCCCAAAGCCAGCACTTTATTCTTTCTTTGTGTTTTATGTCCTTTTTTCTTCTGTGGAGCTGCTTCGTGGTGGAGGAGCTTTATCAGCCTTACTTGCCTGCTGAGATGATAAAACCCCGTGGTGCCGAGTCTAATGAGTCCAGCTTGTTGATTTATTCCTGCATTTAGACCCGTATGTCTCTCTCCAAATCAGTGTTTTCATTCTTTTCATCTTTGGTTAGGTCAGTGGCACAGGGAGGAGTGGATAAAGTTGTTGTGTTTTTTCTAGCACAGACATTTTGTATTTCACTCAAAACACTCATACAACCTTAGTTTGCCCACTCTCACGAGCTGGCAGCCTCAGACTGTGGAAGAAGAGGGCTTTGTGATTGAGGGCGGCCTGCTGAGCATGCTCTAAACACACCCATGGTGCTTCAGGGGAGAGGAGCTGGGAAAGGAGAGGCCTAAGAGAACACAGAGGCCTCAAAGCAGCAACTAGTGACCCGGCCTGCTGCTAACACTTTACATTACTCCCCCAACACATTACAATACACAAGTGCAACCTACTGTAAAAACAATAATTAAATAAGAGTTATAAGTGTTAAAGTATGCGGCAAACTGGCTGCTGCAGGAATACATCCCGCTGCACAAAGTCAGCTAAAGAAGGAGAGACAGAAAGAAAGAAGGCAGAAGTTTGAGGCTTAACAGACTTCCATAATGTGTGGGGCACCTCGACATTTAAAAGCATAGCCAAATAAACTGAGTGCCAGCTCCAAATGTAGAACTGGATCTCAAAAAGTCTGCAAGCATTATTCAAAGATAAAAGAGCACATAACATGTGAGAGGAGATAGAATAATAAACTCTCTGCAGGAGGAGGCCTGAGTTGAGTGGAGAAAGGCCTGTCAATCGCTTTGTGTATGTGTTGGTGTGTGTATTTGTTCAGAGACAGAATAAGATTGATGAGGTTGTCGTCTTTGGTGGTATCATGGCATCCTGGTATCATAGTAACAGTGTAACAGTGTAATGGGGCGGAGATTTGAACTAGGGCGTGATGGCTCTCACATGTGTTTGTGTGTGTGTGTGTGTGTGTGTGTGGGGGGGGGGGGGGGGGGGGGGGCAACATTCACCAGGTGTGCCCTGCTTGTCTTCACATATTCTTTGTTTTCAAATTCATTAGTACTCTGTTCAAAACTGTTAGAAACCATATTGACCACTTGATATGGAAATTGAGACAGCAATCTTACTAAAGTGCTGCAAAACCCAGAAATATTCTGTCTGTGCCTGAACTATGTTAAATCTTTGTAAAACCTTGATGTGCGGCTGCCTGGGGTGAAATCAGCGCACATGCTACTCATCAGTTGTACTCATCAGTTGACAGGGAGTGTGGGTTTCATGGCCAGGCAATATAGTGAGGGTTTCATACATAGAAAACATCTGTCATTTGCAGCTGGAATGACGAGGTGAAAGTGAGCAAAAACAGCCAACGGATTTTAAAACAATGAAAAGAAAGATGCAAAAATATGGAGCTGAAGGGAACTGCATTTGAGTTTGGTGATGACCTCTTTCTCAAATTCATCCAAATCAAAAGTGATAAAAAAAAACAAAAAAAAAAAAACAAGTTGCCTTTTAACCATGACATCAGCTGCCAAATGGTCCATGATATTCCATGACACAGTTCATTCGGCCAGTCTGCACCAGACAGTGTACTTTCTGCATGTGTGACATTATGGAAAATATTAGCGTTGAGATGTTTCACTTCAGCTTCAATATATTCCAGTCCAAAAGTTGTCCTTTATGAGCAGGTAGTGCCAGTTTTTGTTTATCTAAAAACCCAGTGCTAGGAATCACCAAATCAATGAAAATCTCACCCGTTTTCATTTGTCACTCTCCCACAACCTTACAAGTGTTACTATATCTATTAGTTTCCACATGCACTCTTTACGGCCATATTTCTGCCTTGATATGTATTCACATTGAAAAGGTCCCTTTTCCCCAATTCACTTGTTAAATGTTATGTTTCCAGCCTTTGGGCTCTCTGGAGTCTTTACCTGGTAAACAGCAGAAACACCTAAAATCATTGGAAAATATGCCTCATGGAATTGGGGAGCACCCCTTCCCTTTTCCCAGCAATTCTGCTAAGGTATAAAGCACTACAGCCAGATGGAAACTATAAACTAAATAACAAAATTCAAATAAAGTCAAGTATTGTAAAAATAAGGATCTAATGAAAAGCAAGGAGGAACATTAGTAGTATGAACTTTTCATCACACCCTGGGCTGTCAGCAGGGATCCACAGACTGTAGGAGGTCCTCAAAGATACTCTTGGGGGGGATTTCCTAATTTGTTTATTGTAAATTTTTGTATTTGTGTATTTGCTTTTGTGTCTTCCACCCCAGACACATCTGGCCAACAAGTGGACCAAGCATTCTCACGTGGTTTGTAGTGACGCATTTTAGTTCGTTTAGTTTAGAGTTTTTTTCTGTGTAAATAAAAACCAAACCACAGGAAAAAGCTACAAACTTATAAACTCATCAACTGATTCAGACCAGAGTAAATGAACTAAAAGTGTGAAACAGCCCTAGACTAAGATTAAAAAAGTGCTTGATTTACAGACCTCCAGGACTTGAGAGGGTTCAAAAATGTCATTTAATTATTAATTGTACTAAATCTGTTACAAATACAAAAGTGTGACATCCAGTAAGAAGGTAAATTTATAGATGGCACTATAGGCCACCACATGTGTTATTGTAGGCCCAATTTACTATGCAAACAAGGAGCCAGATTTACCAGTACTGAAATGTACTTTGAAAAACTATAGCATGAGATGAGCTAATCACCTTTAGGTGTCCGGTATTGCACTCACTTGTGGTTCTCAGACAGTAAAGAAGAATGAAAAAGAGTTACAGTGAAATTCAGTGCTGCTGCACTTCTATGCTTCAGCTATTTGATGGCTTAATAGCATCGGTGAATGCAAAGAACCTGCCGACTTCCTGCACGGTTTTATCTTTGTCCAAGAGAACCAGAAATTAGCATGCCTCACTCTCTCTGCATGTATGCATGTCACTGTCTATTAGTGTGCACGAGTGTTGGAGACTGCACGGGTGGAGGAGAAAAAGCTGTCGGGGAAAGCCCTAGTGAGGTGTTTTCTCGTGGAGTCCCCCTCAAACTGCAGCAAGCTAGTTAGAATTTCCATCCACTCAAGAGAAACACTGTTATTTTAAAACACACACACACACACACACACACACACACACACACACACACACACACACACACACACACACACACACACACACACACACACACACACATACACACACACACACACACACGTGACCTTTTCTGTTAAAAACAAGGCATCAATGTTCTCAATTTTGTCTTGGCCTGTTATAGGTCTGTGACTCAATACAGATCAGAAAACTGTCTACATAGATGAGACAGTTAAATCGTTTTTTCTCTAAAGTAAAGGAGTGTCGTAGGTGATTCCCGAGAAACTGAAAGAAGTGAATAAAAGCCTCATTATGTGTTTTACAGCCTCTGTTATAAGGTCACAGGCTCAGAGTAGTCACAGCTCAGTAATAGTTAGACACGGTTGATTTCAGGGATCTGATTGATGCTCTGCTATAATGATCCCCATATCCCACACTGTGAGGTTCACTAATTATTAAACAGACTGAAATATAGGTTTGTATTTTAGCAGCAGCACTACAGGCTTCTGACCCAGGCCCATCTGTTAGTTGTTGA
The DNA here is from genome assembly GCF_007364275.1 of Archocentrus centrarchus. NCBI lineage: Eukaryota > Metazoa > Chordata > Actinopteri > Cichliformes > Cichlidae > Archocentrus > Archocentrus centrarchus. The sequence goes on from NC_044360.1 coordinate 18,444,575, forward strand.
CCTTTTTCATTTTCTGTTGTTGCAGACGCTCTGGCCCGTGCTTAAATGTGTAAGAATTTGAAGTTTTATTTACATTACTCAGTTATATTTCGCAAAATGCAAAACTATTCAACAAACATAATGCTTTGCCTGAACTGACTGTAGAAGAAATTTGACTGATCTTGCGATTGGGTGGAAAGAGGAAAATGATGAATTCATCAGCTTCGAGTTTCCTTGACATGTGTGAGAAAATGTCAGAAAGTCTATGGTTAAGGTCACACTCATGTACTCACTCACACACACAGTTATGAATAAAATAATATATATATATATATATATATATGAAATACACACTTTTGATTACAAGTTTTTTACTTAATATACATGATTAATGACCATTCATACATCATTTTCTTTACTCTGATAAATGACTCTTTAAATGCAAATTAATGAGCTCCACCTTCTTTGCCTGCACGCACCTAAATGGCAATTTGCATCCATAATGCATTGTTTGAAAATGAAGCTATGTAGTGGCAGCTGTCAAAAAAAAAAAAAAAAAAAATCCCAGAAGATGCATACGTCTTCCCCTGCTTGTGGTCACAGCTTGCAGCATTAGAAATAAACAGTAAAATGCAATGTTTTCGTAATTCTGTTCTACAAAATCCAAAGGTGTCAGCACTGTTTCATTCCCACTGGACATTTATATTTACTCAACAGAAAATATCACATGCAAGGAAAGTCAAAATGAAACACATCCCACAGATATAGATATACACATCTCTATCTTCTCCCGTCTCTGGCATGGTCGTGCTGCCTTCGCTTTGTACTCTAAACATCTTCCCATCCTTAAAGAAAACCTCTGATGGGCCTCCTTGACATGCATTGTTTGTGCGAGAAAATTTAGACCCCTAGCTCCTGGCCTTGGCCCTCATCTGCAATCCACTCATAGGCGGGGCTGCCACTGTGACTAATGCCTTATAGATCAGCCTCTTTGAGTGTGTGCGTGCATACATGTTCGTGTGTGTGCCAGAGAAAGAGAAAAAGTGTGACTAATGTCTGCAGAATGGTATTTATACATTAGGGGGCCATTAGTAGTTTAGGCTCCTGGGTGGAACAGCAGGGAGTGAGACAGGCATTGTCGTGGCCCCCGTCACCCCCATCACACCCACTGCCATCCTTGCAGCACACAGCGCCATTTTTAAGATGTTAGAGAAGCAAGCAACAGCTGCCCGAGCGCTGGAACATGCTGAATGAACATCCAGATCAGCAGTTAGACGTTTAATCCGATTTTAGGTCAGAGTCTTCAATTGAAAACATCATGTCTTACGCGTAAGTGTATCAATACCATACTTACATCACACTTTCATTCATGTCAAGCTAATTTTTTTCCCAGAAACCTCCACAGTGGATGAAAACTTCAGGTCCAACTACTGCATCATTTTCAAACGTAGATTTCCTTGATACGCTGAAGTGTCTTGGAAAATTTTCCCTACTTTGTATGAATTTACAGGTGAAAACCCCAATTCTGGAGAAAAAACAATGACGCTATCAAAAAGACCAAAAGGGAAATATTACTGAAAGAAAAAGCATTAGCAAAACAAACATTTTAACACTTATCAAGGAAGCAACAGTATTTCAAATGTGAGCAAGCAAACCTGTGCTTTGAGGTCTCTTTGAGGCTACAAAACACCGAATAACAACACAGAAAGGAATGCAGCTAAAGTTCGCTAGATGATGGGTTAGCAAGCTGACCCCATAGATGTTGCTTTGGAGCTAACATACAGAGAAGAGAAGACCAGTATCCAAGAGCCAGCACTCTAGGTTCATAAAGAAATGCTCAACTTTTCTCAATCTCTGCATTTGTTATTGCATTTGTTATATATATATATACAGGGGTTGGACAATGAAACTGAAACACCTGTCATTTTAGTGTGGGAGGTTTCATTGCTAAATTGGACCAGCCTGGTGGCCAATCAATCACACTCTGCTCTTACTGGTGCAATTAGCAGGGTAAGAGCACAGTTTTGCTCAAAATATTGCAATGCACACAACATTATGGGTGACATACCAGAGTTCAAAAGAGGACAAATTGTTGGTGCACGTCTTGCTGGCGCATCTGTGACCAAGACAGCAAGTCTTTATGATCTATAAGAGCCACGGTATCCAGGGTAATGTCAGCATACCACCAAGAAGGACGAACCACATTCAACAGGATTAACTGTGGACGCAAGAGGAAGCTGTCTGAAAGGGATGTTCGGGTGCTAACCCGGATTGTATCCAAAAAACATAAAACCACGGCTGCCCAAATCACGGCAGAGTTAAATGTGCACCTCAACTCTCCTGTTTCCACCAAAACTGTCCGTCGGGAGCTCCACAGGGTCAATATACACGGCCGGGCTGCTATAGCCAAATCTTTGGTCACTTGTGCCAATGCCAAACGTCAGTTTCAATGGTACAAGGAGTGCAAATCTTGGGCTGTGGACAATGTGAAACATGTATTGTTCTCTGATGAGTCCACCTTTACTGTTTTCCCCACATCCGGGAGAGTTACGGTGTGGAGAAGCCCCAAAGAAGCGTACCAACCAGACTGTTGCATGCCCAGAGTGAAGCATGGGGGTGGATCAGTGATGGTTTGGGCTGCCATATCATGGCATTCCCTTGGCCCAATACTTGTGCTAGATGGGCGCGTCACTGCCAAGGACTACCGAACCATTCTGGAGGACCATGTGCATCCAATGGTTCAAACACTGTATCCAGAAGGCGGTGCCGTGTATCAGGATGACAATGCACCAATACACACAGCAAGACTGGTGAAAGATTGGTTTGATGAACATGAAAGTGAAGTTGAACATCTCCCATGGCCTGCACAGTCACCAGATCTAAATATTATTGAGCCACTTTGGGGTGTTTTGGAGGACCGAGTCAGGAAACGTTTTCCTCCACCAGCATCACATCGTGACCTGGCCACTATCCTGCAAGAAGAATGGCTTAAAATCCCTCTGACCACTGTGCAGGACTTGTATATGTCATTCCCAAGACGAATCCCAAGACGTATTGGCCGCAAAAGGAGGCCCTACACCCATACTAATAAATTATTGTGGTCTAAAACCAGGTGTTTCAGTTTCATTGTCCAACCCCTGTATATTACCATTCAGAGGACGGAAAGGTCAGCAGTTCAAAATCCTCTTCCAATGGATACATCCAGATAAGGACCTTGCGTAATACAGAGGAAGTGAGTCCTCACTGGAGCTTGCTAATGGTATGAGCAGTGAAAAGCTGTATACACAGATAACAGAAAAGAACACAAAAATGTCGAATAACAGTATGAAAGAATAGCCCCCATGGGGGAAAAAAAAAAGCTATATAAAAACATAAATTTGTATATAAAATAAACATAACTTCCTGTTTTTAATTCTAGTATAAATAAGATAATGGCTCCTGGCCTGACTCACAATAAACATCAGTTTAATCAGGTAACAGAACTCACCACATCTGTGTTATTTCTCAAATCTGACTATCGGGAATCTCAGTATTATATTTGATTGTCTGCTGCCATAAACTTTTGGACTGGTAATCAGTGATGAGGGTGTTGCTTAAAAAATGTAATGCATACTCCCCGGAGAAAAAAAAAATTGTCACTCAACTTGTTACATTACTTTTGCATTACTCCATGACACGGCCTATAATGCACACATAATATAAACCTTAAGCTACAGTTCCACTCATTGAAACAAATCTCCATCCTAAACACAAAGCAGTCACCACAAAGCAAAATTTAAAACCAGCAAAAAGAGACTTCAAAGCGATTATCACTGTGATCCTTCTGTAGAAACATGGACAGGTAGAAATGACTGTAATGTGATTACTGAATTTCGTACAGTAATGCATTACATAACGCCATTACAGAATGATGTGATGTGAGTATTATGTGTTTCTTTGTAGCGTTACACCTGGTAATAAAAGTCAAATTCTATCCTTTGCTTGGTGGATGTCTGTTTCATCCAGGGAGGGTGGGGACCAGGGTTGAGTAAATGTGGGGAGTCCTTATCCTGCCAGGATCAAGGGTAGGGTTTCACATATAGTTGGTAGGATGAATTTAAAGTCTACCATCCAAATATAGATCAGAGTCATTAGACTTTTCTTTACCTTAAAAAATGTCCTTTTTTGTTGGTCATCATATTTGGACACCGGCGCTGGTCTTTATATTTGTTAATAAAGACATGTAAGACATGCAGACTAAAGAGGGTGTTAGTATTTTGTGTTATGCATCATGCACAGTGACTTGCACTGGGTGGGCTGTGTTGGAAAACCCAAGTGTGTGTGTGTGTGTGTGTGTGTGTGTGTGTGTGTAAGAGTGAAGCAGTAACGAAAGGTGTAAAAATACCATACCACTCCAAGATAAACCCTCTCTCCCACGGTCTGACATTTACAGAGCTCTGGTTGGAGCGTGGGAGTACGTGAGGGGTTTGCACTATGAGTGTGTGACTCTGTTCGCTGTGCGTATGCATATGTGTGTGTATGAGGTTTCCCTCCCTCATAGAGAAAAGGTGCATTGATGTAAGATGGTGCTGCTGTTCCTGTGTCAAGTGCAGCCCAAGGTCAGAAGGGAACTCTGGGATTTTCCACAGGCATATAGTTGTTTGTGTTTGCGTGTTTTCCATGTTTGGATAGAAATGTATGACGTTTTAGAGAGTGTGTTTCATTCATAACTGAGGGGGGAACTCTGTTTTCTTGCAGCAGAGTTTTAGAAGAGGGGATGATGCCACTTAGGAAACCCTGTGTTAGAGGAATATGTCACAGAGCTGAATACATAGTGACATCTATAGTCCCTGTAACAGAGCTCTTTAGCGATTGCTGAAAAATGTTGTCAATTGTTACAGCTTATCACAGATGTTTTGATAGACTCTACCAACGTCTGTCTTAGAGAGTCAGAAAAAGAGTTTTGTAATGTCTATTAAGAGACCTGATGTGAGACAGGAGTTGTAGCCAGCCAGTGAGAAATATGAAATGTAGACATTGCTTGAAATCACTCTCTCATCTACTCTTTTGCTTCTGCCTTTGTGATAAAAGATGCACACAAAAAAAGAAAGAAAAAGCAGGACTGCTACATTTGAATTGCTCCTTGGGGGGGTCTTCTTCCAACCACTTCCACCTGATCATTAACGATTTCACCAGAGGCGTCAAACTTCCTTAAATACCAAGAATCACTGTCTTAGTTAAAATGACCCAACCTTCATGACGTGGTTAATGAAGTGCCACTGATTACAACTCGGAGACCAAACAGCATTCTGTGGAAAAAAAAATCCACAATTTCCAAACTAACAGCGGCGCATAGACTTGCATTAGCCTTTGCTAAGCAGCATGTTTGTCAGTTTTTCAAAAGTCCTCTGGATTTTGCACTGTGAATTCATCCCCCAGGGTCAGACTGTCATTGCAAAATTTTACTGTCATTTGGTAAAACAAGCTGAGCTGTAGGTGTGCCAGTGTACCTGCACATAGTATATTGAAATGACTGAAGTATTCACACCTGTAACCTTGTCTTTTACCATAAAGTGAAATTTGAGCTGCCCCTTTTTACAATTTTTTTTTTTTGCACAGCTCATATATATTCAATAGTTCATCTTAAAATGAGTACTGAATTAGGAGCTTGGGGATTATTAAAAGAAAGCATCTAAGGCTACATGTCAGATTTTTTTGCTTTGAATTGCTTAATTTTTTAGGAACACACTTTATGCAATGAATTTACACACATAAAGTGATGATGGACCGTAAATGCCAAGTAGACAATGGAGTCTGGATTTGCAAACACAGGATATTTTGAAGAGCTTGAGTTTATGAAAAATCAGAGAGGGAAAAAAGCTCTGAAATACTGAACGGTTTCCTTCTCTCAAACTGTCATGTTTGACATTTCATGTCAAACACAAACAACCTTTAACCATCAACCTTTGCTCCAGCATTGTCACCCACCCAGAAGACCCACAAATACAAACTCACCAGAGACCTGTCAGGTCAATAAATTATGACCTTTGGCATGATACATCTGATAAAGTTCTCCGCTTTACATGCTGACAGCCTTTACTGGAGTAATTTACCAGGCTTCAATAAAGGAGCACTCAGCTCCTTTGCCTCCTCTGGCTCAGTGGTTTGTGACAGGCGGGCAAGTGGAGGAGCAGCCCATTCAGTGACCCGCCATGGTTGATGTTCATCACACTGACACTGACCTACTTAACTGCCATCTCCTCTTGAATGTCAAAGAAATCACTGCTTGACATTTGGAGAAAGCTTGGTCAGTATTGGCCAGGAAGGACAAATAACAACCTGGCCTCTTTCTGATAACGATTACTGGCAGAAAGGAGAAAAGAACTACTCTTTAGTGGGGCGCAGCATTGTCTGCATGTGATTGGTGTTACCTTTCAGAAGCTAGGTTAATTTGCCTAGTAAGTGTGCTGAGAGCATAAACACAGGCTTAGGCAGAGGCCATCACAGCTAACGTCTCCACTCGAATCAGACACAGATTGATGGTGGTGAGGCAAAAAAGGCTCCTCCGCTGCGTATTTAGCAAGAGGCGAATGTGGGAGGCAGTGACCCGAAGCAGAGGTCTCATCAGTGCCTGTCCCTGTCTGAGCCCCCTCTGCCTGTCAAAGTCACATTTTAATCGCAAACATAATTTGAATTTACACTAATGAATACAAATGACTCCCAGGACTCCACAAGCTGAAAGTAATAAATTATTATCGATGCTAACAATCGCATTTCTGAAGCCCTTTTTCAATTAGCCGCCCCTGTGGAGATGATCACGGAGGGCCCACTCAAATGAAGATAAACGATGCCCCTCGTATCGCCATGCGTCTGCTCCTCTGATTTAATAGCTTTCTAATTCAGTAACATCTTCGACGTGACGAGGCATGAGGCTCTTTTCCCAACCAAAGCTTGATGAGAAAGCCGCTTAATTGAAAGCAGGTGTTAATCAACCTTGGTCTGATGTGTCATGTGATGTAGGAGGGAGTTTGACAAAGAGAACATCGTCCTTGCCACTCAGTGACACAGACCATTCAGTTCACAAAAGGCCCTTTTTGCTACACTTAACAGTTTTTGGAGTACATCCTGCACCATTTAACCAAATATCCCATTATCGCTATGACATTTAAATGTGACAAATTGGGGAGACCGATTCAAATATTAGAGAACTTTATTTAGTAGATTCCAAAAAGTATTTTTGGTTACAAAAGTAGCCTCCTAAAATAACAGTAAATTGTAATGTAATTTTAATTTCTTGTGGCACATGTGTACTGTTGTTCCTTCTGGTAAAGACCATCAGCAAAACCAAAGTTTATGTCCATTGACAGGTGCTCATTTACTCTGGCTGCTTGGAGAGGGCACATGATAATTATAGCAAATTATGGTTGTGGAAAAAGGTCTTTGCTGAGTTCTGCTGATGGACTCAGGACTGCTCCAGAGCATACAAACCAACATCAAAAATACAAAATTATTCAACTCCTTTAGCCTATGAGGGCTACTATAACTGTGTTGTGGTTTGCTTCTGATGTAGCTGTGTGGTTAAAAAAAGACACTGGCAGGCTTGCATGTCTTATTTTAGACAAACTACTCCACAATGCTCTGCACCCATTTCCAGGATCCCTAAATGAACGTCACCTGGGGCTTATGACACAGTAACCCAGCACTTTTACATATGGATCAGTGCCCTTCATGATATTTGACACTAACTTTCCTTTCTTCACTACATAAAAGAAGGTCTGTAAATCAAGCTAATAACACATCTAACAACATTGCCTTGTTTTGTGCATTGTGCATACACATTATATTAGGTTAATCTTTCTGCTTTAAAGTAAGTTGCAGTAACAGAGTTTTTAATGTCTTCTTGGCCAGATGTTTCATGACAAAGATCCCTTTCTTTGTCAAAAGAAATACTTTTTCTGTAGCTGTTAGAAAATTTATCGCCGGATTTATTAGCTGGGCACATGATAGACACCTGCATTTTTAAACCCTAAGAAAATGCAGACCGAGCTTCAAATTGTATTTTTGTTTAGTTTGTCTTTTGTTGTATGTTTTGTTGTTTTCACATTTAACAGGCACAATAAAACGGAGCAGGAAATGAAACAAATTTACTGGATGCCTCAGCAAATTAGATCATTTGGACAAAGCACCGTAGGGCGTAATTGTAGACTCCTCTTGCAAGCAAAACAGAAAAACCTAATGGCGAGCCCAGCTAACCCATTACCTAACCAACTTAAGAGGAGCCCTTAATCATAATCGTCTTTCTTTGACAAGTCTGTGGTTTTTGAAAGTCTTGAAAGCCACAAAAGTGACAATCTGCTCTGGGAGCGGATGAATGGCTCTCTGTGTCTCTGTCAGTGGGCTGTCATCACAGAGAAGCCTATGGGGTCGACTTACAAAGGGCATGGTCAACAACAACCCAGAAAATCACATCAGTGTTCATTTATTTCACTGCCCGAAACTCAATTAAATGCCACATTTTGAAATCCAGAAAGAGTTCAGATTTCTTCTTAGAAGCGTGTGACAACTGGTATCTGTTATGTAGCAAAGCATTTCAGGCTGTTTCACTGCATTGATGACAATGAGTCATCAGCTGGATAAACATTACTTTTATTTTCAATGCTCTCACTCAACATGTGGCTATTCACCGAAACAAGTAAAAATTAGAGGAATTCTCAGGGATGGCCACAGCATCCTTTCAGCTCTGCAGCTCTTTGTGGCATCCTTTGGACCACTGGTTGTGTTAGGTCACTCATCACTTGTATAGCATCCTTTTTGGATATGCAGGGGAGCTATTTTCAGCCAACTGAATTCATCTAGTCATCATATCATTCTGTAACATCAAAGAGAATGTTTTGTTTCTCTCATGTTTAGCTCAGTATAATGTTTCAACCCCAGAAAAGGGACAAGGATAATATTTAAAGCCATGCCAATTTTTTTGTCATGTCTTGCAAAAATATCCATCCACTGTTCTTGAAATTCAGGACAGTACACAATGAGTGTGAGTCCCAATCTAGGCACAGGGGTGACAGCAGAAACTTTCATATCTTTTGTTCTCAGTGGCTCAGGTGGTGGAGCGGGTTGTCTACCAGTAAGAAGGTCAGTGGATTGATCCTCTGGCTCCTCTCATTTACATGTCAAAGTATCCTTGGGCAAGACACTGAACCCCAAGTTGTCTGTGATGCAGCTATCAGAGTGTGAATATGAGGAAAGTCTACGCCTCCATATCAATGTAAAATCTATGTGTAATATATCTATAATTTTTTTTTAATTAATGTAATATTTCATCCATAAAAATGCCTTGATTCAGTTTCCACCCCATATAAACAGACTTCATCTTCGGCTATCTGCATCTTGAGGTGCTGAAGCAAGCAGATAATGAATATATGTGTAAGAAAGAAAAATCCTGCAATACTCTCCAGCAACATCACTGTTCACATCCCACACGTGTGAGCAGATACTTATTTATGATTTAAGACTTGCAGATGCACAAAATTGAAATATGAGGGGACAGCAAAGCATTAAAGGAGGATGGGACTAACATGCCACGGGTAAGTGTGTGTGTGTGTGTGCATGCGGATGTGTTGCTGCAGCACATAATTTGTGTTCTGTTCTGTTCTTTTAATCACTTCACAGATGGAAAGTAAACAGGCTCGTGTCCCTGTTACACTGCGAGAACACAGAGAATGAGAAGATTTACTCTGAGCATGTGATCTCAGTTCTACACATTTTTTTATGCCTTTAAAACACATTTTCTGAACGATTGCCTCTCTGTTAAGGCTTTACCACATTTGTGTTCCCAGTTCGAAATGCTGCTGATGTCTATAATGTCAGACTCTTAAGAAGTATTCTATAAAAGATATTCGACTGATCTTTTGCCCTTTTTCTTGAATTCAGCTGTTTTTAGATGACAATAGGATCTAGCAACTGTACTTTAATACCAGTTTTGAGTCTTTGAGCCTGCCAGCAATTCCTGCCTTGTCTTGTGGTTTGAATTTGAAAGGACCACTCTTTAATAAAACGGTACAGTGAATTGAGTTGCTAATGCATTTGCTATAACTCATAGCAATAACAAGGGAGCAAAGAGAAATACGAGGAGTGGGGGTGGGTAACTGAATGTGCGTGTGTGAGTGGAGCTGGTATAGATATAGTACACAAGGGCAGTGGCTGAGAAAGTAGAGGGAAAGTGAGCAAGTAAATCTGCTCCGTGGCTTCCCCAGCGTCAGGTTTAAATGTGTGCAGAGTGTGCAACGTGTTTTGAGGGGTTTCCATGCTGTCACAAAAGACCCCTGTGAGACCAGCTTATTTACCCTGCAGTAAAACCCGAGAGGGAGTAAACCGTGCAGTAAAAGTAGAGAAGGGGCACAGTGGAATTAGATTTAGGGCCACCTCCGGCTCTCTGTTCTGTGTGTGCCATCAGGGAAAACCCAATCTGCAGCCCGCTGCTCTTGTTCAAGTTAAATTATGTTGTGTTCAGAGCCAAGGGGTAAAATGTGGCGTATAACACACAAACAAGTTTCAGAATAGCTTTTAATTAAAGAGAGAGGTATTACATTGTTCTCAATTATTGGTTACATAGTGGCTGGTACAGTGACAAGATATTAATGCGGCATAAATAAGCAGTTGTGCAATTAGGGGTTATTATATTTCACAATGCCACGCATAAGCACTTGCTTGACTGTACAAGATGCATTTTCACAGATGAATGCAAAATGTGCATTTCTTTTGTTCTTTCAAGAATAATCATTTTTCAAACATGTCAACAGGGTCTCAAATAGAACACGAACTTGCTCATAACAGGGGGTTAGCTGTCGCTGGAAACCAGCCGACCAGCACTGAGTGAAGAGATGTTGCATACACAGTACGGAGGCTGATGGCTGTGCATGGCCATCCACATGGCAAAAGTACAGTACTGCATATGTCTCACCAACATGCTCCAAACAGTTTATAAGATCGGATAAGAGATTCATACATTCAGATCCCCTCCTCCTCAGGAGTATTGCTTTATTACATTCCACGTTTTGATCATGTTCAAGTCATCTGGTCAAACTCCAGGCTGTACTGTAAGAGTCTGCATGCAATAAGAGAGCTGGTGTGTGTTTGTTAGCAGCTACACGAACAAAGCCCACAAGCAGTGACATCCAAAGGTTGAGGTTCAAACCAGCAGCTCTAAATCATTTTTTGATCTTTGACTGTTGCTTTGTGCAACGTCTAAAGTGGCAAAATGGAAAGTTTGTAAACCTCAGAATATTTTTTGCATTTTTGGCTGACTTTGTATTAAAATAGCTACAGAATACAGAGAAAGGATGCTATCACATAACAAATTGCACATAAAAGCCCAGCAGCTAATTATTCAAATTACATCTAAATCATTTTTGTACATTTTACAAAAGAAAATCTGAATATTTAGTGTCCAAATCTTAGTAAAATAGTGAATTGAAAATTTATGAATTTTCAAAAAAATTTGTTATGTGGGATCATTCTTTATCTGTATTGGGATGTGCAATTTGGGATTATGTGTAATAAAATGTTCTTCGTGATAGATATTGTATAAAATGAGCACACACAAAAAAAAAAAAAAAAAATCGGAAGGCAGTGCGCAAACAACACACTGTTTCAGAGTTACAATTTAACTAAAAGGTGAGATGTGATCTTCCTCTGGTTTGAATCAACCAAAAGTCCACCTTACAAACAGACCAAAAGCTGCTCATTTACTCTAACCACTATCAGGTGCTCTCAAATCAGTTTCTTGTCCTCCATCCCTGACTGCTTATGACAAGTGGCCTGGAGTCAGTATGGAGCAAGTGAGGTGTATCTTTCCAAGGCACTTGATGCTTTTCATTCCCTTAGATGATTAATTGAAAAAAAAAAATCAATAATGTTATTTTATTAATACCCTTTTTTGCAGGGTACGAATGCACTTAAATGAAATGATAACACAATCCTGAAACAAATGCTACTCATCCAGATTTCAAACAGACACTAACTTTGGTATGATGATCTTACACTTGTGCACTTTGATGACATTACTGGCAGGTAAAATATGCAAATATTATCAGATTTTAAAATTGCATGCAATGTGACTGTTAAAAATAAAAGCAATTTCAAAATGAAAGAACATGGAGAAAAAAAATGAGATGCAATATTTAAAAAAAAAAAAAATGTTTGAGAGAGAAGGCAAATCACTAAACCTGAAAAGGCAAAACAACCTCAGTGATCTAAAACAAAGTGACATAATCACAGCACCAAGAACACATACACAGACAAAGAAAGTTGAAATCATTGTAGCAAAGCTGAGAAGTACAGATTTCATATTATAGCCAGCTAAACGAAAGAAAGCCAAAGAAAACTGTATCATCAATGTATCGCTCTGCTGGGCGTGACTGCACATGGTCAAACATTCACAGCTTATGCCTTACAGGTATGTGAACTGGAGGTGAAAACATTCTCAAACTACTTTGTGGTCTCTGGGGTCTTCTGGCTGCCACTGGCTGCTGTGAAGCTGTAAAATCCCCTGTAAAACCTCTAACCAGACTTTGTAGCAGAAGAGGTACTGCTCCTGAAACAAGAGGGACAAAGGACACGTCTAGCTTTTGCTAATCCTCTCTTCCAAAGCTTGAACTTTAACCCTTCTGCTGGCACTCACCTTGGTTTGAATCATCCCATGCCGCTGAAGTCTCATCTCTTTCACGATGTCACTTACATTAATCTGAAGGCAAGAAAAGAAGGCTGTTAAGAAGGGATAATAGTACATTCATGTTTTATTTGAAATATCAGCCATTAATGAAGGGTTTATAACCATGCTATAGCTGTTAAGCTGTACTTCGGCACAGTGGTGGTTAAGAATAGCCATTGTTAGTAGAATCTGCGTGGGGACCTAGTTTGTGAAAAATTTCACAGTAGTCCATCTGATAATTGTGACAAGTGCCATCTCTAGAGCTGAGCCAGTAGCATGGCTAACACCACTAAATGCCATGGTAAACATATCAAAGTGGATCCCACTCACAGGCAAATCATTCTCAATGAGGCTAAGGATAATGTCAGTACAAATGAGAACTCCTGTACGTCCGATGCCAGCACTGCAGTGCACAGTGACCGGCCCCTTATGGTGCATCGCCCTCAGGTAGCGGATGAAGCGAACCAGTTGCTCGGAGGAGTGCGGCACACCGTGGTCAGGCCAGTGTGTGAACTTCAGGTGTCGAACAAAGTGTGTCTCACCAGTCTGGAATGGCAATTAGTTATAGTTTTGCACAGATGCCATATTTTTGCAGTAAAGCATAGTATTGCAGCCATGTTATTAGATAGGCAAGTTCCCCTCTCTTTTACCTCAGTCTCCACCATGCGGATGATCTTGATGTGGAAGTATTCCAGGTACTGTTGGTTCTCCAGGTGAAGATGGTACCTGCCAATATCCAAAGGCACCCCTAGCTTCTCTGGCCAGTATTTGTGGCATTTGATCCTTCCCCGCTCTACTTCCTGGGTCATCATGGAAACTACGTCAGATTTATTTTCCCAGATCATCTGCCAGAAGGTCTGCACAGTGGAAGGTAAAGGGCCCTGACAGGAGATGTAGAAGAACTCTTCATCTCCAACTTGCATGCGAATGTAACTGGCATTGATGTAGTCCTGGTTCTCTCCAACCACAACACGAGTTTTGTCATCTATAAGGGAAGAAAGAGAAAAAACACTATAGCCTCTATATGTTTTTGAATTTGAACCATAGGCTGTACATATGGACTTCACGCAGTGGTTAGCGAAGTCTTGACTTGAGCATTTTAATCACTGCCATCTTGGTGTTTTGAAACCGGACGTGATGATCGAGGGGTGCATCTGACTGGGAAGTCAAGGACACTCCAAGTTCACGAGGTAGTGACTAACTCTATTGTTTACTTAACCATAAATCAGACATTAAGCCCCTGTAATTCATGGTGATAACACAGCTTGCAATATTATTTGTTCTTGATGCTGCTTCATTTATTAAAAATATAAATCCCAGATAATTACATCATATACTTGGCAGACTCAGAGAAAATTATAAGTGTGGTACCACTGAGTTATTGATAGTCATGTGGGAAATAATTTGTTGTGTAGAAATTGCTTAACTGCTGTAAACAAATATCTCCCTTAGAGGCAGCTGGCTGAAATAAGTGCCAACAATAATGCCAAGTCTCTGAGTATCCATTTTTACAAGCTTTCAACCACCAGTAAGAAAGAAAGAATTCCAAAATGGGAACATAATATAAAGTTCAAGGTTTGAATCTCTTACAGGGTAGGATATCTCTGTAGCGGTTCTTGTCTCTGTTCTCAGGGGCTTTTCCTGCTAGACAGTTGTCAGAAGGCTTCAGGTGCTCCAGAGCCTGAAATATAAACATCAACATAATAACCATAATAACTTCTGATAAAATAATGTAGCTGGATAACCAGAAAAATAGTCTAAAAATGCACCATTTTAATAACAACTGAATTTCCACAGTATGGATGTGTGTTTGCAGTTTTTGCTGCTTTTTTGAAGCATAAATCATAGTAAGTTATATAATTACGTCAGTGTCAATGTGGAAGATGTAACTGGCACATTTTACAACTACTGCATACAAACCATGAACTCTTTGACCAGCTCCTGCTGGTCCAGTTGATGCTGCAGAATCTGGATAAGAGCTTTGACCCTGGAGCCTGAATACTGGCTGGCCTTTGCAGGGACAATGAGAGCTAGCCTGGCCAGTTCCTCCTCTGATACTATGGGTGGGCCTGAGGGCACAAAAAGAATACAAGTGGAGACAAGGGTCACTTTTATTTTTTTATTCCTTAGTTTTAAAAACTCGGACACGTCATTACAGTAGTAGAGAAATAGGCACCTGTTTGGAGTGAGGTCATTTCCTGACCTGTGGTGCTGAATACCTCATCATCATCATCTTCACTGCTCCAGCCGTCTGACTGGGTTTTCCGGATGTCTTTGCAGGACTGGTCCAAAAGTTTGCTCACAATTTGTTTCCTGGGGGAGTCAGGGGCAGGGCAGGGGTGAGACCAGACCATTTTTACTCTTCGGAAGGAGGGGTTGAAATCATGCAAGGCTGAGCTTCCTTTCCCTGCGACTTTTCCACCTAAAATACAGTATAGACAAAAGGCTAAAATATATTTTTACTACTGCTGCACCTTTGTTTTAAGGCTGCATGGAATAGTAATATGCACTTCCTAACTGTTACACTGTACTGACATTATCCTCAATGGGGATCACAGCTCATAAGCAACCTTCATCCCCGGTCATGATTTATTTATTGCTCTTTGCTGCCTCCTTATGGTTAATAGTGGTACTCCTTCATACCAACAACCAGGAGTAGGGAAGGACGTAAAGAAGAGGACAGGAAATACGTAAACAATAAGAAAGTAGTACTACCTGTCAGAAGCTCCATGCAACATGTCAGTGACATTGAGGGATGGGCAGCAAGCTTGATGAGAAGGAGTGCTGTTACAACTCTCCTGTTCCACAGACAAACAGCCAGAGGAGGCAACAGAGAGGAGGAGCAAGATGTTAGCAGCAGATGTTAGTAAAGAGGAAAGGAAGGATACGATTTAATTTTAACAGATTGTTGCTATTAGTTTATACACTGTACTCTACAAACTTCTTGAGCCACCCCTTTCTTCATATTTTGCTTGGAAAATGGGAAATAGGTGCCGTAAGTTATTGAAACATGAGCAAACATATGTGGAAAACACAATAAGGGAAAAACAGAGTTTGTTCAATTCTAATGAACTTGAAAGTAAACATTTGGTATGGCCTCCTTTATTCTTCAGCACAGTCTGAACTCTTTTAGGTAAGCTTTGTTGTTATTTCTTTAAAAAGTCTTCAGAATACTTCTCCAGGCTTCTTGAGGGACATTCAAAGCTCTTCTGTTGATGCTGGCTGCTGGTATTTGGTATTTTTCACAGATTCAACTAAAGAAATGAGAACAAATTATGTGTTTTTACAACAGGGTGCTAGTAACAAGGTGCCTAAAGATACCATTTAAAATTAGGTTCTTTGCTAAGTTGTCTGTTATGTGTAGATACAAAACTGGTTCATCCCTTGAGTTAGGTATCTTTTTATACTTGAATAATTCATAGGTCAGGATTAAGTGGCTTAATACGAAAAAACATTCCTCTGAAAATGGTGAAGTACATGGATGCGGCTGAAAATGAGAAGAAAAGCAGCAAATGTCCAAACAAATATTTGAAAGACCTTCGGAAAGCCTGGAAAACTATTGCTCAAGACCACTTTTAAAATGACAAGAAAGTCCGACTCCCAGGATGCAAAATATAAAAAAATGAAGGGTGGCTCGAGACTTTTGCACAGTTCTGTATGCTTGTTAGTGTCCACATTACCTGTTTACCTGTAGTCTCATCTGTTACAACCATCAGCAGGTGAGGTGAGGGCGGTGGTGAAGTTAGAACAACATCTGCTTCATTAACCACATGGTCTGAAGTTGCCTCTAAATCAGCAAATGTAGACCAAATGTCAACAAATAAGATTAAAAATGATTGAGTTGTTTTTTTTTTAAGCTTTCCTCATTTTTTTGTGTGTGTTTTACATTGCTCAGAAAAAGAACTGTTCATGAAATATTACAAGTCTCTCAGAGTCTACAACCCTGTATTAAACATCCACCTTCTACAAATGTTTGATAATACAACAGGGCTACACTTTATTTTAAAGTAACCTAATAAAGCCAAATAAGCTGTGTTTGTATGAAATTAGACAAAGCAAGAAATAATGTTTCTTTAGTAGACAAATTTAACAAACAGTCATATCTTCATTAGATGCCTTATAAGTAAATTATTTAGGATTTTGCATGACCTTACTTAACACTACAGTTGTGCTTTAATGTGTTTCAGATTATCTTCTAAGACAGTCTAATGAGCTTCTAACAATGGGAAATAAAGACGGATTTGGCTTTATTTCTCAGTGTAGTGTTGCAGTTGCAGAAAGTAAAGATCCAATGACCTAGTAGCAATCATGGCCTGATATTAGGGGATTGGATAGAGACATGACATTTCTTAAAGTCTGTGAGAGTAGAGTGTCTGTCAGAGAGCATACCAGGTGGGCGGTCCACTGGCCTGTTCAGCACGAGGTCAGGTGAAGAGCAGTTATCAGGGCTGGACACAAGAGCTGGCTGCTCAGCTAAAATAGCTTCAGTACGAGCTGACATGTTGAGCGCTGTAGGTGACTCGGTGTAGGTCAGGGGCAGGATATCTCTGCAGATGGTGAGCTGTACAGTGCCTTCAGCTTTGCGTATGATTTCCACCACCTTACTGTGGCTCAGTCCAGACACAATCACACCATTCACCTAGCAGGGGCACAAAGGCAATTAAAGTCTTCTCCACTGTGGAAGTAATGCAGCAATCATTACATATGATGTGTTGGTACCTCTAACAGAATATCTCCCACTCGCAGTCGGCCATCCTGCTCAGCTACTCCACCTGAGCAGATTTCCCTCACCCTGAGCATGCTGCCATTTGTTCCCCCAACCAATGCAAAGCCAAGGCCTCCTCCTTCTGGTTTAGTAAACTCCACTTGCATGACGCAACTCTAAAAAGACATTCAGAAATAAAGAGTTTAAGGAATCAGCGGTTGAGCCATGCATTTACAGGGCCAGAGTTTATTCTACACAAAAACTGCCACTGTGGTGTGAATAGAGAGATGAGGAGTAAAGAATGCTTGCCAGATGCACACATAGAGAATACACTGGCAGATTGACACTAAATAGAATCACATTACAGTGTCCACTTAAACACACACTTTAAAAAATGTGCAGATAAAGAAATTGATGTGACATAAACCTGGTGATGCTGGAAACAAAATAGAAGGGGTATACCAAAAAAGACTGGGCTGTTGGACAAAAAAATAATCTGTTAATATACTTACATCCTGTTCTTGGGTGAGAGACAGACATCTGAATTTTCCAGCAGTCTGATACGCAGCTTCGTCTGAAAAACAGCCCATGCAGGCAGAAAAAAAAAAAGTTAACACATCTGAAAATATTGAGCAAGTTTAATAAAGGAAACTCCTGGAGTTTGGCCCTAAGCCAACAGGAGAGCTTCCCTGCTCTAACAGTTTGCATTCATGCAAACTTCTGGATCAAAATAAATATAAGAACCAGACACACCGAGAAAAACAACACACACCAACCTCCCACCTCTTCGGCCATTTTGAAAGAGAAGTGTTGATCAGTGTGTTTCTTCTCTGACATCCGAACAAAGCTGATCTTTTCAGACTGGCCCTCTCCACTCCATACACCGTCACCAGGCAACTGAGCTACCTGCCCTATAGACCACTGGCTGTATGGTTCTGACTGTGTGTGTGTGTGTGTGCGTGCGTGTGAGTGAGTGATGCTTTTGGCCTTGCAGTCCAATACACCAGTGGAGGGCCAGAGGCTCGCTAATTATTAATCCTGCTGTGTGAGCCCAGGATCTGTCTGTCAGCATTCAGATCACACACACACAGACACACACACACTCAGCTGCAAAGAGAACTATCTGTCAGCACCAAGCTCATGCTTCACCCTGATAATGGGATGACCATCAAAGGGGTGAATGGTAACCAGTTATGGTGCTGATGATGGAAAGAGTTTGGAGGAGACATAAAGAGAAATAAATGAAAGAAAGAAAGAAAGAAAGAAAGAAAGAAAGAAAGAAAGAAAGAAAGAAAGAAAGAAAGAAAGAAAGAAAGAAAGAAAGAAAGAAAGAAAGAAGGAAAAAACTCACCATCTTCAGTAGGAGACTCTCTCTCTGTGGACACTGGCTCTTCAAAACGGGCAAAGGACTTCCTGTCCTTTTTCCAGTCAAACAGGCCTGTGGAAGACAAAAAGACATCTTGTTTAGAAATGCACTGCCATGAATTGAAATGTACTACAGATGGCATGTAAAAATGTGCACACGAGTAATTGCTTTGCTTCCTAGAATTTTAAGGTTTTCTGATAATGATTGAACCTAAATGATCATTGTTGAACACAAACATATTTGGTCTCTAGGCAATGCATCGTTGCATATTACCACATAGCAACAAAACTATTCCGTTTAAGTGTCCTTGGATTCCCCATGAAGCCATGCCATAAATTCTTTGGAAGCACTTACCATTCCACTTACCCCGGGGGGTCACTGGCTGATCTTCTCTGTAAAAGACACAAAAAACTGAGTCATTCAAAGAAAGAAAAACAAAGACTACAAACACTACTTCTCTAGCCATTAATACCTGATGGCTTTTAGTTTCACTTTACGTGGGGCGATTTCACAAGCTTTGACTGCATCTTCTAGGGTCATTCCCAGGGTGCACCTTCCACAGATGTACAGGATCTTGTCATTGGGTTGGACACTGCCCTCCTCGCTGGCTGGGGAACCTGGCACCACCTCCAGACAGTAGATGCCCTGCCATTTACTGCCAATGCCGCCTGTCAGCTTTATTCCTGGAAAGGGCACACACAGAGATTAATTCACATAATACTTGACTGATGTGTTTCTATGCAGTGAGTCAAAGTCCCACCCAGCTGTCCTGAGGGTGTCTTGTATAGAACAATATCAGGCAGGCTGTCACAAGGGGGTGGAGCCACTAGGTTGCTAACTGCCCTCCCTAGTGTCATGCTCAGTCGCCTTGGAGATGACCTGAGAATAGTCATGGCAACGTCATCTGCCACACTGGTAACATCATGCCCATTTACCTGGTAAAAGATGACAGAGAAGGAACAGTTGTCATATCAACAAGACATGCTTCATACATCGCATGATTGCTTTTAAATGAGCAGACACAAGTGTTGGCGCATACTGTGACAAGCCTGTCTCCTGCCCTGAGTCGTCCATCTGCCTTGGCTGGATTGTCCAATATTTCCTGTATGTAGTAGCAGTTGTCCAGTTTGCTTCGAGTAATGGTGAACCCAAAGCTGCCGCTCCTGGACTTTGTCAGAACCACTGACAGCTCAAACTCTTTAACCAATCCCTGTCAGAAGAGAAACTAATCATAAACCCATATTTTATTCATAATAGAACATAAAAAAACACATCAAATGTTTAAATTGAGAAAATGCAACATTTTAAGAAAAAATATGTCATTTTTAATTTGTTGGCAGCAACATGTCTCAAAAGTTGGGAAACAACAAGCTGGAAAAGTAAACGGTGCTAAAAAGAAACAGCGAGTTTCTCAGAAGTAAACATGGGCAAAGGTTCACCAATCTGCAAAAACTGCATCTACAAATTGGAACAATTTCAGAATAATGTCCCTCAATGTAAAATTGTGAAGCCTTTAAATATCATCTGCAGTACATAATGTCATCAAAAGATTCTGGGAATCTGGAGAAATCTCTGTGCGCAAGGGCCAAGGCTGAAACTGAATGTCTGTGTATCTTCAGGCCATCAGGTGGCACTGCATTAAAAGCAGAGATGATTCTGTCATGGAAAACACTGCATGGGCTCAGGAACACTTTCAGAAATCATCTGTGAACACAGTTCACTGTGCCATCCATAAATGTAGGTTAAAGCTCTATCATGCAAAGAAGGAACCATTTATGAACATGATCCAGAAACGCCACCATCACCTCTGGGCCAAAGTTCATTTAAAATGGACAAAGTGGAAAACTGTTCTGTGGTCAGAGAAATCAAAATTTTAAATTCTTTTTGGAAAACATGCACACTGCATCCTCTGGACTAAAGAGGAGAGGGGCCATCCAGCTCGTTATCAGTACTCAATTCAAAAACCTGCATCTCTGATGATATGGGGGTAAATTAATGCCTATGAAATTAACAGCTTGCACATCTGGAAAAGCACCATCAATGCTGAAAGGTATATAGAGGTTTTAGAGCAACATATGCTCCCATCCAGTTGATGTCTTTTTTAGAGAAGGCCTTTCATATTTCAGCAAGACAATGCTAAACCGCATACTGCATCAACAGCATGACTTTGTAGAAGACTCCTGGTGCTGAACTAACCTGCCTGCAGTCCAGACCTTTAACCAACTGAAAACATTTGGTGCATCGTGAAATGAAAAATACGACAAAGACAACCCAGGACTGTTGAGCAGCTAGAATCTATATCAGACAAGAAGTCCAACAACTGGTCTCTTCAACAAACTTTGTGGCAAACTAGCAGACAAACTAATAGCATTGAAAACATATCCTTCTAAGAAAATTTAAGCAGTGATGTATAAACATCATCAGCTTGCCTTTCTTCGACTCTCTTCCTCTTCCTCGTCAAGTTCTTCATCATCGTAATCTTTGTATTCCTTTTCTTTCTTTTCTATTTCTTCTCTAAGCTGGCTCTGAACAGCAGGGGGCAGCACTGTGGGGGGCAGCGTTGGGGCAGGTGGACTTGGACAGGGAGCCACAGAGATGATCTGGGCTGTGATAGGGCTCAGTGGTGGAGGTTGGGGTGGAGGCACAATAGGGCGGCTGATCTTGGACATGGCTTTGTAGTGACTTGGAAGAAGCCCCTGCTGAATTGGGTGGTGCTTGGTTTTTGGGGGCTGTTTTGTGAGGGGCTGAGATGGGTGTGCCAGGGAGCAAGTGGTGGGAGTGTCAGATAAGAGGTTGAGGGGCGAGATGGTGAAGCTGGGGTTTGGATTCTGCAAGCTGCTGGAGGTTTGAGAACTAAAGTTGGCTGTTTGAGTGCTAGTGGTGGAATGGGTGTGAGAAGGTTCCAATGTGGAGCTAATGGTCAGGTACTCTTCATCTGCCATGATAGTGAGTCCATTTCCCATGAGGCAGTAGGTCACACTTCCATCTGCCTCCTCTCTGACTCCACTGCAGATAAACAAACATATCATATTTTGTAGTCCACTTGAAATACAGATGTTCATGTTTATCCTAACAATTAAACTAGTTTCACCTGTGTCTGCATCTGAAACATTACCTGGTATACACAGAGTTGGAACCGTTCTTAGGACAGACATCAATAAGCATCACAGTAGAGCCTGATGTTGTTGGAGTGTCCCCTCCTACATCAGTGCTCTTCTTTTCTGCTTCTACCTCTTTTTGCTCCTCTACTTTCCCAGCAGGTAGTTGTGCCTCTGTTGGAGCAGGTGGAGAGCCAAACCCAGGTGAAGTAGGTGAGGTAGGTGAGGCGGGTGATGCCGGCGAGACTGGTGAAGGAGGAGATGTAGGTGATGTTGGTGAAGGGGGTGAGCGAGGAGGAGATGGTGGAGTCTGGTGTGTCTGCACTTCTGCCTTGAGACTCTCCTGGCTCTCTGGGAGTTGTGGAGCTTCAGGAACCTCTGATGTGTTGGTCAGCTCTTCCTCCTGGTTGGAGGGCTTCTTGAGGAGCTGGCTGTAGTCCTCCCCTAACCTGATGTCCAGAGACCGGGATCGAGCATCACGGAGGGGTGTAAGACTCTGTAGAGTAAGACAGAAAGTACAGCAGTTTGTCTATATTAATGTCTGCCTTGGGACTGAATTTTCAGTGATTCATGAGTATATTAGCTTACCAGTGAGTTATTATCGACATCATTCAGTGCTCTAGGACCAGGGCGGCAGATCAGCAGATGAACCTCAGATGGAGCGCCACGTAGCAGGAGCAAAACCCTCTGAGACAAACAGAAAAGGGTGATGGTCTATTCTGGCTTGGTTAACACATGTGCACAGCTATCTGACTGCCCTTCGTTATCAATACCATTGTAACTTCTTGGTAGTACAGAAAAGATTAAATGACACACGCTCAATGACACAAACTGCTTTCTATTTCAAGTAGTACAAGATTAAAGGATTAGTGAAACAGTGAGCTGACTGAAATCTTACGAATACGAATACGAATACCTTTATTAGTCCCACAATGGGGAAATTACAGTTAACAGAGAACAAGGCCACTTGTGTCACTCATACACTTGGGAGTCCATTCCTGATTATCTATAGATGAAATGACCTACTGTGCTTCCACAAGTTCACAGTTTTAAGGATATATTGGCTACCTTGCAAACAGGTTTATTTTGCTTTTTAGCACAATGCGCATGCACATTTTTGTCCTCTTATGAATGCAAGAAATAAAATCAAACAAAACTAGAATACAACTGCTTATATCTGACAAATGCACTTTTTATGTACAAGGGGAATTTGATCTAGACAAGCCAAGTCTACTGCGACAGGCTGGTGACCTATCCAGGGTGTACCCTGCCTCTCACCCCATGACAGCTGGGATAGGCCCCAGCACCAATGTGACCCTGAAAAGGGTAAGTGGAAGAAAATGGATGGATGGATGTCAATTCTACCTGATAAGAAAGATTCTTGAGGGGCTCTTTGTTGACAGACAGAATTACGTCTCCTTCTCGGAGCAGGCCACTTTCCAGTGCTGGCTGACCTGGGAACAGACGTTTGATGCGGACCACGCTGCCACGGTCTGGTTCCGAGTTCAGCTGTGAGATATAAAAGCTAAAGCCAAGGCCAGACAAGCTCTTCTTCAGCACCACTTCATGTGTGTTTTCTAGGAAAGATAAGAGATGGAAGGAAATCTTTGAGTATTAACATGTGAAATGCAATCGATAGAGTGAGTTGAAATGTTATACACTGTGTGTAAATTTTTTTAAATCAGTCTCACAAATACATGTTTAACTTTTTTTCTACCAGTGCCAGTATAGAGGGGAAGGCTACATACCAGTGAACAGGAAGCTTTAAGATTTCAGTGCATGCAGCCCCAGGGGACTGAGGCAGCATCAACCTTAGATGACTCTGACAGCAACCACAATGTAACTGTCAGATGACTCACAGCCACCTCTGGGCCATGTGCATATGAGTGTGTCTCCCTGACACTGTCTATCTTTTCTTTTTTTTTTTTTTTTTTTTCTTCTCCCTTCTCACCATCAGTTACAAAGCTGTAGTCCTTGGCTCGACCACTCAAGGTCGTTTCCATGGAGACTTCAGTCCTGGGGGGCTGTGTGTGTGATGCACTATGGACCAAGGCAGGACAGGGCGAGTCAGGTCTAGGCTCCAAGATTACTGTGGGCTCCCTTTCCAGCAGCAGACTCACCACCTATGGGGAACAGATGATGCGCATACTCCCCCTTAATATGTTTAATAAATTTAATTGAACACAGCTTCATAGCAGCCACAGAGAATAATGTGCAGCAGCACTAGTTCCTCTAAATTTTTTCACTGCACGCATGTTTTCATGCAAGTCCTTATAATTGTGAATTCCAAAATGATTACATAAATGTTGTTTGGACTTTTGCACTTTTATCATTATGTTAATTTTTAATGGTACAATTAAGCTAAGAAAATCGGGATTGGAAAAGATGAAAAAATACATATATAACCTGTGTTGAGGACAATCACTTAGCACTGATATTAATGTAATCATATCAGCAAATGAGAACATTTGTGTGTGTGTGTGTGTGTGTGTGTGATTGTGTTCCATTGCATGAGCATAGGTTCATGTCTGTGTATATACCTCCCCAGTCCTCTTCAGGAACTCGACAGCTTGATGGTGAGTCACGCCCCTCAGGTTGCACCCATCAACCTCCAGCAGTCTGTCACCTTTCATATGCACAAACACAAACCTCATCATCATTAGCAACATCAAAACCTAAGCTGTGTGTGTTTGTGTGTGTGTGTGTGTGTGTGTGGCTGATAGCATGTCAACAAATCTTAAAGTCGCTCCTGCTCATTGAGGCATGATGCAGACACAGCAAAGTGTCTCTCCAGTGGCATACACATGTACAAGTTTACAAAATTTAAACAACAGCAACAAGTTCTATAATGTGACGTCTCAAAACATTTTTGTATGCTCTTTAGGATTTAGACTTTTTATCCTACTCAGCCTGGGAACCACTGTTGGTTCCCTGTCCACAATCATTTATATAAGATATTGTATATGGAAGCTGAAGAACTTTTATGTACTTTTCAGTGTTATGATGATGATGATGATGCTAGGGAAACTGTCATTAAAGAAATAATTGCAATGTAACAAAAAACGAT
This sequence comes from Archocentrus centrarchus, assembly GCF_007364275.1. Classification (NCBI taxonomy): domain Eukaryota; kingdom Metazoa; phylum Chordata; class Actinopteri; order Cichliformes; family Cichlidae; genus Archocentrus; species Archocentrus centrarchus. Next base: position 18,469,481 of record NC_044360.1, read on the forward strand.
AAACTAAATAAACAATGGTAACCGCAAGCATCTCTACAGCAGTAAGAAGTTTAATAAGGATCCCGCTTCTTTTGTTTTTGCATAATCTTTGACCTTTTTTGACCTGATTGTATCTTTAAGAAGTTTGTAGTGCGGTAAAAGTCAGTTAAGGGCAGTATGATAAATGTTTACTTTGATTACACAGACATTATGTAGGCGCAGGTAATGATAACAGGTTGATTTGTAAGTAACTAGACATGAATAAATTGAGCTTATTATATAATATTATACAACAGCATATTTCTAATTAGCTAGGCAGCTCATTCTCTTGACAACACCTTTAAATATAGAACATATTTTGGGGTCAACCTGAAAGAAAGGCAGATGTGAAATGTAAAAGTAAGGTCAAATGTCACATGATATTTAGATTCAAAATATGTGATATTTAGACAGCATCATTTCCTAAATGTTGCCAATAAACAAAGGCAGCAGAATGTTAAACATTTTTTAAACATAGGACACATTTGAAGACTTATTTGACCTTGACCGTGATAGTTAGAATTCCAGTATATCTTCCCCTGTATGCCTATATGTTGTCAATACAAACAATGGCTATAAATAGCTCTATACAGTATTTTTTATCATTTTGACCTTCAGATCAATGTATTGACCTTGAAGGAGAGGTCATATTGTATATTGAAATCTTTATATTGTACTTTCTGTATGTTGACAATACACAGCACACTTGTAAGAATCATAAGTTTTAAGTTATAAGGCTTTTGGTCAATTTTCAAACAATAAATCATGAAGCTGAGCTTGAAGACCTTGGTGGATGTAGCCAAACTGGACGGTTAATAGGACCCCACTCTACTCCCCTACAAAGTTTTATCAGAATTCATTCAAAACCTTTTGAGCTATCGTGTTTAAAGAATGACATGCATGCATGCAAACACCACCAAAAACATAACCTCCTTGGCCGAAGTAAAGATTACCAATTTGAATGCGCCCATCCTGCTCAGCAGCACCTCCAGGCACCAGACTCTTGATGTAAATGCCTCCATCATGCACGTTAGTGTTTATTCCTCCCTTTGGCAAAACAGGTTACAAACAAAAAAAGAAATTTGTGTCACTGGCCTCAAATAATGGAAATGACCCACACTGACTCAGCATGCAGGAATGCAGGTTGCTGTGTAGTTTGCTTGTTACATAAAAGCCTTTGCCATTGTCGCCTGTAAATTAATTTGGCTAACAGTAAAGCAGTGATCTTACAAAATTTTGACATGATTTCTACATGAGTCAGCATAAAGTATCTGACATTATATTGAGAAGATGTTTATTTTACAGCTTCCCTATTCAAATTTATTGAGTGAAAAAACCAAAGTCTACATTCTTTAACAACTAGAGAACATGTGACAAACGCTCTTCAATGAAAGGCTACGTTTTACTCACAGCAACACTGATGCCGAGGTTTCCACTGCTTTTCTTCAGCTCCACTATAAACCGCTCCCCCGTTTTAAGGCTTATAATAGAGGGCGACCGAGAACAAATATCCTGAAAAAGAGGCAGAACAAAGGCATTGTGTTAGATTACAGCATGAAATGCTGTGTAATGCATTGTAGTGTTCAGTGGGTACAAGTTGAGAAGTAAAAGAAAGATGGGGCAAAAATATGTGTGTTTAATAGGAACTAGATTTAAATATTAAAAATGAGAAATGTTTTGTTTTTGAAAAATAAATTTGCTCATTTTGAATTCAATATCAGCAACACATTTCAAAAAATTTGGGATGGGTCAAAAATGTCCAAATGTAAATGTATCGTTAATAGTGTAATCCTTTAACAAACCACAAGTGGATTAATCCTTAAAAAGCAACCGGTGGATCATTTCCTACCTTATGAGGTGCATTATTAACCTCACTGCATATAAAAAGAACATTTTCAGACAGCACAGCAATAGGTTTTGAACTGGAAATCACTGCATGAGATTCTGAACACTTCTAAAAAAAGAATTCCTATGGAAAATGTTTGCCAGTACATCCAAACAAAATCTCTCGCATGCAAAGAAAAAAACAACTGCAGCCTTCTCTGGGCCTGACCTCGTTAAAGATGGATGAAGTGGAAAAGTGCCCTGTGGTCTTAGCCATCAAAAGTGGAAACTTTCAGTTCGGTACCAGCTGTCTTTAAAAGCTGTCTTTCATATTGGCATGGGGGTGCTTTAGTGCACACATTCTCAGTAATCTGCACAGCTGTGATGGTGCTACGCTGAATGATATATTTGGGTTTTGGAGCAACATGTGTTGCCACCAAGACAGCAAGAATTCAGTGATTTCAACCAGACCTGCCAAACCACATTCTGCATATGCTACAACAGCAAAACTTCATAGTGCTACAAAGTGGTCTGATGGCCCATCCAGACCCTAAAAATATTTGAAAAAGACACGATGAAATAGACAACCTGTTGAACAGCTTGCCATGGCCAAATGCCATCAACCACAGTCAGAGGATTGTTCACAACCAAAATCCACTATTTTTATACAACTAAAATCTATTGCACAATATTTTCTCTTTCAAATATCACTCAGTGTAACATCTGTTGACCTACATGTGCAATATACACTTCATTATCTGTGCAATATCTACTGTATTCTACAGCATACTGTGTTACTGCGGAATACTCAGTGTGCAATAACTGCAGATAGACGGTTTGAAAAAATGTTCACAAGCTCCCTGAACCTGGTACATGTAATATATATTTATTTGGCTAAGAAATTCTCATCCTTGTTATACTTAAATAACCTTTTTAAGTCCCTACTTATATTTTTATATCTTGCACGATTACTTATTTCCTATTTTTATATTTTATATTTCTCTCTCTTTTTGCACTGTCACTCAAGAGCTCTGATTTTGAAACATATTGCTGGTCCCAACATTAAAATAGCCATGTAATTAAAACTAAATAAATAAATAAAGCTTCTCTGTGTCAGCATACATTGTGGTATTTGTACTGTTCTCTAGTAAATGTATAACACTTCAATTCTATTTTTATTTGCATTTTACCTGGGGTTCCCAGCTTTTTCAGAGATGGGGTTAATACTACAATGATGGATCAATACACTGAATATCACAAAATAATGACAGAGTAACTTATAGGCAGAAAGCTAATGTGTTCCAAAAATAGAAAGAAATGAATGAGTGTGTCTTTTCTCCTGATGCCCTTGAATGACAACATCTTTCAGTTTTATCCAATTAATGTGGCCACTTAATCTGTTTATCAGTTAGCACTGGACTCTTATCAGCTTTGACAGCACTGCTTCTTTAAAAAGAGCAAAGTCACTAATTTCTAACCATTATCTTTTGAGCACTGGTTCTAACCTGGGCGTCATGTATTCGCACCACAGGAATGTGAAGCTTCCTGCTGTGTTTTGGAGTTGCCATGCTGGACAATGCGATGACCTCCTCAAGTTCCTCCACTGCGGAACGGCACTCTGTGCCACTCAGGGTAGTCTGTGACCCAAAGCTCCTCTCCAACCCCAAACCAAGCGTACTTTGACTCAAGGAACTCTGTCTGTCCTTCAGCGACTCTGACAGGAAAACAGCCGGGTGGCATTAAAGATCTCAGAGCACAAAATAACTGCTGCTCTACATAGTAATGATCTGATAATAATTTATGAATATTTGAAGAGCTGACGGAGAAAGCATCAAGCAGATCTTACGTTTAGGCTGGGACACGATGAGCTCCACCTCATCTGGGCTGCTCTGTAAGATGGCAGCAGCATCAGTGAATGTCACTCCTTCCAAACTAGTCTTGTTGAGTGAGATGAGACGTCCACCTGGGAAAATCAGCAAATCACCTTCAAATCCTTATGACAGATTATCATGTGCATTCTCTTTGTCTAGAGATTTTATGCTATAGTTTAGTCCGGTGTCTATATTTCCAGTCCCTATTGTTTGAGCTTCACACCTGGCTTGATTCGTCCATCCTTGTCTGCAGGCCCATCAGGCACAATGGAAGCAATGAAGATCCCAAGGTCAAGTTTACCTGTACTGTCCTCTCCCACTATCACAAAACCTGAAACAGGTGCAGAGAATATGAAGTCTTCTGCTACAGAATCATATTGGCATTAATGTCAGACTAGTAATTCTCAACTAAGCCTATCGTAATAAACTCACCAAAGCCCAGTTTGGGATCTTTCTTCAGGGTCACACAGACTATCTCTCTCTCTGGTGGGGTCCGGGTTGGTGTATCAACTGCAAAATACGTTTTTTAAATATGATAAATGGCCATCTGTAAATTATGTACTTTGTTTGCCTTGTTATTGTGCTCTGGGCCACAGGGGCAGGTTAAATATCCAGTTTGGGTTTAGCGCATATAAACAGACAAAAAAGTTAACGCTTGTGAGTGCTTTAGAAGTGTCCTGATCACCAAATCTAGAATTACATCTAAATACAATTAGAAAACATACAGACTCCACATCAAATGGCCCCTATTGTGAGGGGATAGTGTTAACCGGTGAAACACAGTGTCACTCTAATTTAAATATGCAGATGGACATCAAATTTAAAAACTAAATATGATTCAGATGCTTCCAAACAGGTGTTAGGAGTCCACGGCGACTTCTACTCAAACACTTATTGCATTTTTGCATGTGCAAAACTGAATAGTTGACATGTTCACCTCGAATGGAGGATGAGGCATCAGAGTCCTGCTTCTGTAGTGACACACTGGACATCATTCTGGGAAGAAGCTCTGGAGTACTACAACATATGTGCACAGTAACATTTAGTCTAAGCCACCTATATATTTTTTCTAATAAAAACATGAATCTTGTCATCATTGTCAAGGGCTACCTCCAACACTGTCGCTCTTTTACATCCCTGAGGCCTCCTGTTTCAGACAGATCCTTGTTCAGCTCTCGACTCATCTCCCTTCTCATCTCTCTCTGCTGCCGCAGCCGAGCCTCCAGTTTGGCAGTCAGGTCATCACAGGACTTGGAGAGGGAGTCTGGTTGACCAGGCGCCAAACCTACATGGTTCAACATGCCCTCTGAGCAGGATATCCGCCTTAAGTTCAGGTTACGACCCCGGTAGGCGGACATGTACTTTTCCATGTTTTCATCTGGAGAAACAAAGCAGAATCAGATGTTGTTTACTCTTTGTTATGCTTGGTTAAAGCCTTTTTTTTATATTAGTATTGCTAAACCCCAAAACAAAATTATTCTGTACACATGGAGAAAATTTCCTGCTCACAATACTCTTTTCTTTTCTCTTTTGGAATAAATATGATCTGCTTTTCCTACCAGCCCTATCCCCATCCCCAGGAGAAATGAAAAAAAAAAAAGAAGAAATCAATCTAAGACAAATGATCCTGTCCAGTTTGAGAACAAAGCAAGAGAAACACAAGGAAAGCAGGATATAAAATACGCACAGTTTGAATTTGCTCACTGACACAAGTTCCTAACATAATGCTTGTTAATTTATTATTGTGAGAGACCAAAAAAAGCACATTTTAAGGTCTTAAGTTGGCATCAGGCTGAGGAAAGAGGAGAAGCTATACAAAAATCATTAAAAACAAAACAATTTGGGGAGTTTAAACAGTCAAAATATTCCCACCTGGTATCAAGGTGTGGTTTAGCTGTCGTGATGTCATCTCACTGTGAAACTTGTGCTGTGCTGAGCAGAGGTTCAGGAGGTATTGGGCTATTTTTGAGCTTTCTGTTACAAAACCATGCTTTTTCCCGCTGGGCCCACCACATTCTATAATCAGTTTACGTCGCTGAAAGACACAAACCATTATGCACTTCCTTTGAGCTTCAAGGCAATATTAGCTCTGAAAAAAATATCTTACACAGCTTGGCAAATTCTGATTAAAAGACCATATTTTTACCCCAGTGGATATTGAGTCAGTTTCTCTCCAGAGGAAGCGTCTGGTGACAGTCCGGGCGTGGTTCTTCATCTCATACACGATGATTCCTTTGGCACAGACTCCCAAAACCAACTCTCCAACTACTGGCCTTTTCTCTCTCCCCACACGGTGGAACATAACTCCGTACTCTGGTAGCTGCTGCGTAATCTGATGTGTACATGGTTTTCAGATTTTGCTTGACTCTGTGCGAGTGTAACTGTTGATCTTAAATCTCATATATAGTTATAAACTAAGCAAAACAGTAAAAATATCATCAAATTAAAAGCAAATAGCAACAAAAAGGTCAAAGACTTATTAATATAGCATACTAATCCACTATTAGTGTGGCTACCTTTAGGTACTCCATTTCTGCCTCTTCTGGCAGCATCTGTGCATGACTTGCATGTAGTCTTGGCAACTCTTCCTTGACGCTGGGCAGGGCAAGCTTCTCCAGCATCCTCTTAGACACGTAGTGCTCTGGCTGGTAATAGTTCTTGCCATATAACTAAAGAAAGAGACACAAAATGTAATACACACTGACAGATAATAATACTTAAAGATACATCACAAACATGATTGTTATGTCCTCTGTACCTCTGGCATGTAATCACCAAACTCAGCCTGCAGAGCAAGAGCAGCCAGGAACAAGCCTGTCTCCTCATTACAGTAAAGTCTGTCCTCCAAGATATCCTTACGCAGCTGTAAGTAGTACTGGTGACGAGTCAGTTTGTGCCTAGGAAGCAGGAAAGAAATGATAAAAAAAAACAACAGTGGCTTTATCTATCCATTTCTCAGAATGAACTTCCTGCATATGAGTAAATCGTGCAGCACTTACAGAATGAAGGAGATATCATCAACAAAAAATTTGACCCGAAGAAACACCAAAAAGGAGGATATCTGCCCTTTTTTCCAACTGTCAGGTGCAACTTTGGAGATTTTTGTTTCATGATCCAAAAAGAAATATTCATCATCTGCAGAATGCCAAAGAAAAGCCTCTTTAACCACACACGTCTGAAGTGACTAAAACATCCAATCATGGAAAGATAGATTCAGATTCATTTCATTCAGTTTTTATCTGAAAAAATATTCAGACAAAAACTGAGTTTACCAAGCGAGGACATCAAATTTCAAGCTGGATATTTTCAAATGAATTTTTACTGCCAATTTTTCCGACAATCAGTGCAGTCGAGCTAGAGCAGGTCCCATTTAATATGTCCTCTTACCATCTAGGAAGGCAAGACCAAAGTAAAAGTGTTCCACCAAGTTTGCATGTGCGACCACCATGTCAAACACATCTCTTGCCCTGGACTTAATGTCACAGCGAACCACCACGTACTGTCCGTTAGGCATCACAACAGTCACTTCTCTCTGAGACGAACATGAACGGCCCTTTCTGGACTGTGGTGTACACACACAAACACACAGGCACACACTTACATGTACATACATATACAAATACTATACATGCAATTATGCAAATAGACACAGTTCAGCATGCAAGAAAAGACAAGCTAAAGCAATATGAACAAGTGGGCAAGTGACCCATGATTATTCATTTACCACAATAGATCCTGGAAGCTCAAGAAAAATTTGTTGCTCATCTGGCATTCTGATGAACTCAGGACCCAATGCCTGAAAAATAAAATAAATTAATTATTTTATATATATATATATATATATATATATATATATATATATATATATATATATATATATATATATATATATATATATATATATATATATATATATATATATATATATATATATATATAATTAGCAGAAACAAATCTGACATATCTCTCTAAATACTCTGCTGTCTGCAGAGATTTTAATTCATCTGCTCTGACTACTCCACAGTTCCCTGTCATTCTAATACAGCTACATGTACACAGATCCACAGCATGCACTTTTAATTCATGCTCAACAAAAACAGTGAACTTGAGTTATGTCACTAATACATACCAGGTGGTCTTTGAGCTTACCTTAGCTTTTCTCTGGCTCAGGCTGAGCGAGGAGTCGCTGAATGTGATGGAGGGACTGTGAGATCTGCCTGATGTCTTAGGAGAGATGTCGTGATGGGGACTCCTACCAAGCCAGCTGCAGTTGCTGTCCCTGTGACGAGCCCCACGAGGGATTCTGAGGGGAGAGAGGTGGGTGGGGAAGGACAGGTTGTGTAATAGTTGTGCCAACGAGTTGGAAAAGTCAAACAATGAGAAAATGTCATGTCCCCTCAAAGTCAGTAGAGACAATAAGGGAGGGGGGGAAATGAGGAGAGGACAGATTTATCTATGCTGACATGAACACACAGATGGCATCCTTCCACGCTGTCAGTGATATAGCGATGGTGTGCATGTATGCATGCATATATACATGCCTTTCTAAAGAAGATTGGTACAGCGATGTGGGAGAGCTTCTTGGTCTTTGTCTCCATGGTCTTTGAGGTAAACTCCCTATAAAACAAAACAACAAAAAAAAAATTAAAGCTAGCATGTATATTGCTAAAACATACATGATCACATAAATGTATGCATAATTCAGGAATTACATCCAGACACTAAAGTAATGGGTTTTGGCATGTAACAAATTACTCTGAAAGAAATCCTGTGACTGCATGAAATGCATACCTGACTTTGAATCAGAGTCCGTTGAGTATCTTCTACCTTCAGCGCTTCCTTCGCTGAAGTCTGAAAATGGCCCTCTCTTTCCTGTCATCCAGGTAAGAAATGAAAGATGACAGCAATGTTTCATTTGGTTCTTTCTCTGGGCTGCCCTGAGACACTAAGATGATTGGACAGAGCTAAGGCTGGTGGAGGTTTTAGCTCGGAGCATCTCGCACTCAGTATCTGATTACTGGCTCTTGCAGGAGCCTAATCCTGGGCTTGCTTTAGGTTAAGATTTTAATCCTGCTGACCTGTCTACAGTGTTGAGTCAAACGAACCGTGACTGCAGCTTTCCAGTAAATATGTAGATGGCATCTCTTAAAGGTCAAATATAAGAGAATTTATTGAGGAAGCATTATTATTTAGAAATAAAACAACTCAGCTTTCTGCTCTCTTATGAGCGTGTTGGATGTTACTGGTACAGCTGGTTTAATAAAACTGTAACATGCTCACCATGAAGTCGTTCTCTGATCATCAGGCTTCTGCCACTTAGAGGGACATTGCTGTCTGGCAGAGATGTCTGGTCCATCTGGATGAAAAGAAACCACTGATATTCACAACCATTTGTATTTTTTGTCATTAGTACATAGTATAACATTATTTTCACACACAGAATGCCCTGGTGAGAAGACTAGATGCCATCAGACATGATCTTATTGTAGAAAAACTTTTTTTCAACTCACTGATTCATGAAAAACCTCCTCTACCAGCTGCCTGATGACTTTGGCGGGGGGCGGCAGGATGGAGGCTTTGAGCTGAGATTCGCAGGCTTCCAGGATCGAGTTGAGGTTTACCCGGCGGTGAGAGAGGTCCTCGCACATGCTGAGGAGGAGGCTGTTTAGATGATCACTCAACTGGACTGGCTGAAAATGAGAGTTTAAATAATAATTACAACAGCTGGGTTGTGGGACTTTGATGGTTAATGAGAAAGTAACTGACGACTTTGTATAAGGGACTCCTACCTGATTTTGAGGTAGGTGAAAATCAACTGACCAGTAGAGAGTCATACCCAGTGAATACACCAGCATCTGTACAACAGAGAAAACCAGATTTACTTTTGTGTTCTTTCATAGTGTGTTTAACAATATGTTGATGTTTTTACAGTCAGAAGTTCAGCGACGTAGATAAAGCGGAACAAAGTGAGCTAGTTTGCATAGACGGTCTTCAAAAATTAAAGAAGAAATATATTTCAAGCATGATTTAATGAATCACAGGTATGTCAGTTACTGAATAAATAGAGTAGAAATGCAGCAGTGGTTGTGAACTGGTTGAGGACATTCTTCTTCGTATTATACTGGGCAGGACATTTCAGCCCTGATTTAAGGCATATTTTTTTTAACATGAATGCTGTATAAAATCTTTGATAAATACATCATATTGTTAGCAATGCATGATTATTTTCACATTTTAATCAGTTTTAGGTGTTATAATGTTAATGCACATGTAGAGCTCTGAAGTGCGGATTTCAGGCCAAAGTATCCTTTGCTCCGCCACTAGATGGCGTGCTTACACCTTATTCGACCTTCAACTCCAGACATCCTGAGATTTTGCACTCAAATGCAAAAGGCACATCAGTTAAAGACTGTAATGATTTTCAATGCTGTTAAATCATTGCAGAGTTTAAAGCTGCTAATAAGTTGGAAAGCTATAGGACCTAATACTCTGCCCTGTTTGAGAAGTCTGCCTTCCACTTTCATGTGATGTACTGGGACAGGTAGGAGAACACATCCACTGACCCTCTCTGTGGCAGGTTTGGTTGAGCTGGCACGGCCCTGCAGCATCTCTGGAGCAGCGAAGGTGGAAACCTCATCTGATAGGCCACAGTTCTTGAATGCTAAGGTACCAGTGGCTGACAGCAGTAGGGAGGTGGGGCTTATGATACTGCACATATTGTTGTGACCTAAAAAATGGAACAATATATATACTATATTGCTGCTGCTACAGTTTTCCAGTAAAGTCACACTAAAGGAAACAATAGTATAAGATATGTTCAAATGTTTTCATAAATTTACGCTGCAGCAACATGATAGTATGTTCATAGCATTATAAGGCATGATGTGCATGAGGCTAAAATAACAGGGAGTAAGGTGGGGAGGGTCTAAAATGCTTTACCCTTATAAGAGACATCCACTAAAGATTCTGCAGTGCCCAGCAGCAAGGACCAGACCTCCTCCTCCAGTAGAGGTCCCCCTCGTGCCTCCAATACTTCAGCTAATGTAACAAATGTGCTGCTCATTCTGCACACATTCCACGCATACACCTGAGGGAGAATGCATATAGAGAACATATGCATAATACACACACTTACATATGCAAATTATTACTCATTAGAGACATTTTTGACAGTAATATTCTAAAAAGAGGTTTAATTTTTCTTGATCTACATAAAGATCAGGCATGCACAAGAGGCTATATGTGATGTCTTTCACCACTACTGAAAGAAATGGACAGACTGTATTGAGCTTTTATTCTTTATGCCAAGCTTGTTATTGTGTTCTTCACTCGTTGCCTTTATCATATATTTCTGATCATTATTTTTTTGTCACAGCCTAACAATATTTTTGACTTTAGAGAGAGCTGCAAAGCTCATTCTTGGAAAGACACACACACACACACACACACACACACACACACACACACACACACACACACACACACACACACACACACACACACACACACACACACACACAAATCCTTTGCACTGGATTTGGATTATTTTAGTACATTCGTCTTACTGCTTCTCACTTTCTTTGCCACTCCCATCTTCTAATTGGCTTTTCCCTGATCTGGGAGCAGTTCTTAAGCTTTGATTCTTGCACCAAAGCAAGTGTGTCACTATCCCAAGTTAGTTTGCTACAAACTGTGCAGCTACCACAGTTATATATAGCATTCCTATTTTGAGTATTAAGATTTTTGACATGCATTAATTATACAACATGTATTATCTAGTTGTTTTGGTTGCTGTTCCACATCTGGGCAGTTCACTTTGATATATATGAACATCCACTTAGATTAGACCTGAATTGCCATCGTTTGAAAAGGTTGTGGTTAAAAACAAGCAATAAGGTTTTATGAGATGTCTCACGTGGATAAAGAAAAATGAGGAATAACACTATGAGTAAAATAGGCCTGTTATTTTCCCCCAAAGCTAAAGTTTTAACTAAGTTTTCTCAGTTACCAATGACAGAGTCTGGCTGATCTTGATGTTAACATCAAGTAAAACCCGATCACCATGCCTTTTATTCTACCAGATCTATTGGTTTTATTGTGATTCTAAGTTACTCTAAATCTTTCAAAGCAGTAATATAATAGGCTTGTTCCTACAGATAAAATCAAACCCAATTACGTTAGATTAATACTCCCTCTTAAACTGAACTTATCCTTGGCTTACAAGATTAAATGCGTGACAAAAAAACAAATACTCTAATCAAACTGTGAGGCTATGAGGTTTAAATCTGGGATTATATAATTATATTGATGAGAAACCTAAAATCATGCCATAGATTACATAATGATGCTTTGATCGAAGAAGTAGGAAGTTTGTCAGTACTCCCACCATCTAGCCTTGAGTAAAAGTTCCACAACTGTGCTTCTGTAAAGCTATTGGAGTAAATTTTGTAAAGAGATACAGCACGACAGGGGCCTGAAGACACACCTGGTTACTGGACGGCAGTTATAGCGACAGCAGTTTTATGTGTTACTAAATATGTAAGAAAACTGTAAAGGAACCATGTTGTTGTTGTTGTTGTTACAACAACATGGATATACTGATGGGCTAGACCAAGTGTGTTGACTCACCATCAACATCGAACTTTCAGTTTCTGTTAGAACATCTACATTCCCCACACAGATAATGATTACTACATTCTAATTATAGAGCATATAGAAATCCATTCACATTCAAAGATCTCTAATAATCTAACTGCAGGCTGCCTGGAACCAACTCTGTGTAGTGTCTGATAATCTAATTAAATAGTTTACTGCAAACACAATGTTTTCTCCTTCATATATTATATTTGCTCTAAGATGGCAAACATACTATGATGGTTAGTCTTTTTGCACTGTTAGAAAAACCTTCATACTTAATCATGAAGCAGACAATAACTTGATGTAGATTCACACCCAAAAGCTGTGATATATTCTGGGGAATTTAGGACATCATGCTTCTTCAGGATCTAGGTCTCATGCAACCTTCTTTCTGGCTACAAGGTGACAATAAAACCTATCTTCCACTACCATGAACAGAAAACATGATAAGGTGGGCACAAAGCTACTAGGGTGAGTGTTTGCTTGTTTGGACTTACAGCATAAACAGTCTATAACAAACAACCAATTTCACCCAGATGATTTTTGTCCTTACAGGCCTAAACACCACAGCCTTGCTGTGCATTTTATGGATATGTGACCATATCTCTAGGGTTAGTGCCTAAAACGGATTAGTTTTCATCTCAAATCTGCAGTCAATAAAATGTATTCAAAATATGAAGACTCCAGTTTCACACATGTGCCAAACAGCAGTGCAAAATGAAGGTGATATAGAGCATTACCTGGTACCATATGTAACCTGTGTCAGCGGTCTGATCCTTAGTATTATCGTCAGTACTCCCACGGATCCAAAGTAATCCTCGTGATCATCGCATTGCTGTTTTGATGTCCTCGCTTTGAAGGCTGCTGGGTTCTGGCAGGTAATTCATCAGTGACATTAACTATACATGGTCCCCCATTCATTTGCACTATTACCACACTCACGCTGAAGATCTGAAACTTTTTACTGTAACTGGCGCTATTCTTAGCGTCTCGCCTTTAAACACTTGATTGGATTAGCTCCGCGGTTTGACAACGACAGGTCAGAGCCACCAATAGCCGGTGGCGTCAGATCAGCTACACCGATTTAACTAATCCGTCTGACGCCCAAAGGTGCGGTGGATCCCCGGGGTTGGTGCGCTACAGAGAAGCCTGGTTAGGACGGACGATTTCGGCCACGCCAGTGGACAGGAGCTTGCTGCTGCAGGGCTGCTCCTCAACAATGATCATAACACTGCGGGCTCTCTTCGAACAAGGGGTAAGAAACCGTAGTAGCCGTGTCTTGCTGCGGGAGTCTGTGCTGGGACGTTTATCCATCGCTGTCCAGGTCTTTTGCGCGCAGCTTGTCTCTGCAGGCCCGGCATCTGCGCAGGACAAAGATGAATAACAACCATCCAGGGTTGTGAGGTGGGTGCTGGGAGAATTTAAACTACTCAGCGCTAAGTTAACATAATTTTATCTCATGTCCTTACTCAGTCACATGCCTTCGCAGGCACCCTGAAGCATACGCTGGTGTAGCGTACGCTGGTGTAGGGTGAAGGAACTGATGGATGGACTCTAGATGGTACCCTTTTTCAAACTATGCTGTGGATTTCTGCGGAGCCTTTAATGTCATCCTCTACAAATTAGCCAGCAGCTCACAGATGATAATGAATATTGCCTTCCGTTTATTTATATATATATATATATATATATATATATATATATATATATATATATATATATATATATATATATATATATATATATATATATATATATATATATATATATATAGTAGCTTCTGTTCTGCTACATCGGTGTTTATTCTGGGAAAAGACGAGCCTAACTTTGAAATAATTTTATTGATACCACTGTAATTTAGCTCACATAATGACAGGTTCTGTTCACTAGCATGATTAATGTGAGAACATTAAAGAAAACTTCATCATTTACTATGACAATAGTATAGCTCTTTGCTGACATTGAAAAATAAGTAAATAAATAAAACTGAAGGAATTATTTTCGGTCCTAAACTATCCGAAGTATCTAATAACCTAACCGAGTTGACAAAGAATAAATGAATGAATGAATAAATAAATAAATAAAAATAAAGGAGAAAAAGACCAATCTCTATAAATTCCTTTTGCTTAGAGCTGTGCCAATTTCACTTTTTGCTCTCTATGTGAGCGTCTGTCACACCACTGTGAAGGATTCTGCAGCAAGGACAGTTTTAGGGAAGAGACTGGGATCAGTTTCCAAAGCTTTCTGTTTTAGTTACAGGGGGGAAAAAAAATGTGAACACCATTCTGTCTGACCTGTGTGCTCAATGATCCACACAGCCTGGCACTCCCTGTCTCATTCTGTTTGTGGTTATGTGAGTAAATTGTATGAGATAAAGGCAGACGATAATATCCACTCTTCACTGGAAGCTGAAAGCTTAAAATCCCACCTGCTGTGTTTTGTTGAATATAAATATGGTTATTTTTATTTTTATCCTATATTCGGAAAAACAAACAGTCCTCTGCAATAAGTTTGCTGTAAGCATAAGGCGCATAAAGTAATATGTAGATTACCATTTTTTAAACGGAAGTTGTCCAAAAATATTTTCTAAATAGCTGGATAGATAAGCGGAAGGAAGGATGGATGGAGGAGGAGGTGGGTGTGTCTCTGTGGATGAGTGACGTCGCGTTGGTGGGACGCATGCCCCGTGCGCACTGCGCGTCCCGGCCTGTCAGTGGCAGTCAGATGGAAACGTAGGCAATAAATTTGGTGAGGTCATGTATTTTTAAGCCGCGCAACCGAATAAATGATCCTTCAGCAGCGGCATAAACAAATAGCCCGCAGCCCCGGAACATTTCACCGCTGAACGAACAGCCGGGGGATCGATAGTTTGATGATTTGATGACAGAGGTAAGATGAGGATTCGCACCTCCGCTCCTCAGACGTGCTTATTGTTTGGTCGTGGGGGAGGGTCGTAAGTGGCACCGTCCACGCCGCTTCACTGAGCGGTTGTTGTGTTATATTGTTGCCTCACTTGTTAACAAAACCCTCTTAAAAAAAAAAAAAAAATGTGGTTATGTGTATGTAATAGTCCGTATTGCGTTTGCTTACAGCTTCAGGCAGAAGCCGGCCGGTATCATCACCGACTGTGTCAAAATCAGGGCCTGACTGTCATATCGCGAAGGGCTGTTATTATCACTACCAGCTCAAGACGAGGGGTCGTGTGTCCAAGATTAACACACTGACATGGGTTGAAGATCAATAATAGCGGTCCTTCACTCGGTCTCTGCTGTTAATCTGTATCACGGAGAAGGAAGGCCAATTCTTGTACTCTTCGCATGTGTGCAATTGGAAAGTGGGTCGTCTAAACTTTTGATCGAGCGTATAGGTTGCTGTGGATGACATATCATTTGTATCTGTTGTTGAGTTATACATGTAAACTGGGAGAACAGGAAATTGTATTCTGGTTATGGGAATCATTTGCAATGTTTTGTTTATGGGATGTAATGCCAGGAACTGACCTAATTAAGTATGCACTTTGAAAGCTATTCATTTAATAACTAGGCTTTTTTTTTTTAAAAAAAGAAAACAAAAGTATTAAGTCATTAGAAGGCAGTGCAGTCTATGAATGTCCCAGCTGTATTTGTGCTTTTGCAGAAAGCATAGAGCACTTAGATGTATCACAGTCCTCTGCATACCTTCAAATCTATCCAGAGTTACAGCATCTTGAGTACTGCATGAGACTACTAATGTGGCTGCTGCAATCCTTGTAAATACTGCAGCTGACACGTAACTGCAAGCGTGCAATTGATTTTAGATGAATTTGTTGCTGCTGCCTGCAGTTCTAGGTGTCAATACCGGTTATTTCACATTAGGGACATTGATATTAACACAGTTTGTGACTAAGTATGAATACCGGTCATAAGAAGATATCAACTGACTGAAAATTATCAGCCTGTGATTTCCTCACTGTAGTCATCTGACTCTAATTATCTTCATAGATAGCCATTACAGGAAAAAAAAAAAAAAAGGTATAGATCATTCAGTGTATGTGCAACCGATAACTATTCATACCACAGACATCACTGCATACCAACAGCAGTGCTATTTAGGCTGTCATAACTTGGATGAGCACAATTGTCTTCCGGTCTGGAATATAAAAAGAAACAGCATGTCTATTTTCATGTTGCGAAGGAGGTGGATGTTCTGGACGTCTTTGTGACGTTGGAGGAACAGAAGGAGAGCTGACTCACTTCATTCTGGCAATTATATCCCTCATATGGACTGTGTGTCAGAAGAGTGGAAGAATGAGAATGGGGAGGGTGATTATGTTGCTTATGTAAGAACTGAAGAAAGTGAAAGGAAGCTGCTTAGCTTTTCTCCTTTTTTTTTTTTTTACATTTTAGGCATTTCAGTTTGATGCAAAATGAGCCTCATGTGCTCCAATTGGCGTTCGTGCGTTGTGTATTATCTGGGCTCACAGTCTCATGGTGGAACCTGACCCAGTTAACATGTGCCTGTGGAGGACCTGCTTGTAGAACTGAGCTGGATTCCTGGGCTGCAGTCCAAACTCACAGGAATTATCACCAGACTTGATTTTCCATGCGATAGAGTCACTGTGAGAGTTACGTTTCATATGTTGAAGTAGACCTCCCCATGGCCTGCTGTTCTGCCACCACGGCTGATGATATAAAATCTTCCATCTCAATGTGTTTCTGAGTTGCTGAGATGAGGAACTGCATTGCTTGCCTCAAGTGTGAAATTCAGCACTCTCTTTTCTCCTTTACTCCTAATCTGCTTTCTCTGGAGCAGGGATTTTCAACTGACTAGCATGCTCAGCAGCAACTGCGATATCTATTGTGTAGTTCTGACTCTGCAAAAACATTTAAACGCGTCTCCGTCTCCACAGAGGACATTTTTGGATGCACAGAAGGCAGTAATCAAAGATTTCACCATGAATAAAAACAAGAGAGAAAAGGAGTTCTATAGTGTCGATGTGGGGGATTCAACGTTCATGGTGCTGAAGCGATACCAGAATTTAAGACCCATTGGATCAGGAGCGCAGGGTATCGTCTGGTGAGTGGCTCAGCCTCATCCATATTCAGTCAACACCTACTTGTAGAAATAGCGCTCACTGTTTCCATTAGTCCATGAGAATCTCATTTAATGACACCTTCTGTTACTAATGAAACTAAAATTAAATCCCTCACCAGTTGTAAATTGTTCAGTTTTATGTTACAAGCTGAGACCTTGAGACGGTTGAAGACGAATGTCATGATTTTTTTATCATGTCTTTTGCCCATTTATGTTGATTCATGTGCTCTTCAGCTCTGCTTATGACCAAATCCTTGAAAGAAATGTTGCCATCAAGAAGCTGAGTCGGCCATTTCAAAATCAGACCCATGCCAAGAGGGCGTACAGAGAGCTCGTCCTAATGAAATGTGTCAATCACAAAAATGTAAGTGTGGAAATATTCAGATACTTTTCACTAGTGGGAGACATGATCATGGTTTCAGTTTGCTTGAGTGTGTTTGTTTGTGACAAATTGTGATTTTAATTTGAAATGTGGATGCCATTAAAATATAATTCTGATTAATGCAATTTTATACCCGCAGATCATCGGTCTGTTAAATGTATTTACACCACAAAAATCATTAGAAGAATTCCAAGATGTGTAAGTATCAAGTTATACATGCAGTCTGTGACGTAAACATAATGAATTCTGCCGTGTGTTTGTTTGAAATGCTTCTCAGCCAAAACTGTAAACGCTTTCTGTTCCGTCCAGATACTTGGTGATGGAGCTGATGGATGCCAACCTGTGCCAGGTCATACAGATGGAGCTGGACCATGAGAGGCTGTCCTATCTGCTCTATCAGATGTTGTGCGGCATAAAACACCTCCATGCTGCGGGCATCATTCACAGGGTGAGCATCAGCTGGCCATGAATACACACACTAATGCCAGGGAGTGTTCTGACCTGTTAAACCTGCTGTGATACTTGATACTGAGGTTAAAGGGCAAATGGTCATCTGGCACGCTTTTAGATGGTATATGTAGTCTTTTAATATAGTCTTAATTATTAGACCCCACCAGAAATTCGATTACTTAATAAATACATTGATATTATAAATTATAATTTGTTATAACTGCTAAAAGGCAGCACAAACATTTTTAATAAAAGTCTTTGAATAAAACCCTGATTTTCAATCAGCTTTTGTGAAGCTGGCGTAAGCTGATACAGACTTCTCACCTCCTCTGACGATGGAAGGTGAATCGTTTTCTCATATGGATCAGTAAGAAGCAGGTGTGAAACGAAGGGATGCACTGTGATTTACAAGTGCAACTCATCATTACCGCAAGAAACATGCAGCCAGGTGTGTTTCTCGGCAAATGAAATTATGGCACTGATAATTTATTGATTTTGGCTAGTTACTTAAACAGGTATTGATTAAACTTTGATCAAGAAAGAAGCATTATTTTTCTTTGGCATGAAGGAGCAGCCAGTTGCCACTTGATTCAGCTGGAAGCGAGGAAAAAATAATAAACAATAAACACATTTCTACTGCAGAGAAACTGAGAAGGAGGTTATAAGCTGTTTGCTGTTTGTTTGCTCCTGTGTAGGACCTCAAGCCCAGTAATATAGTTGTCAAGTCAGATTGCACACTGAAGATTTTAGACTTCGGCTTGGCTCGGACGGCTGCCACGGGCCTCCTGATGACACCATATGTAGTTACCCGCTACTACAGAGCACCAGAGGTTATCCTGGGCATGGGCTACCAAGCCAATGGTGGGTAATTACGTTTGTGCTGTATCTGAGTCAGTCCACAGTACCTGTCATTGTTGATTTTTAGATGAACAAAAATGACCTGCAGTTGCACCGTAGTATGAGGCTTTAATCCATATTCAGGTACCTGGAGATGAATCCTGCTGTAGTTGTGCTTTAAGCTGCACGCTTCTTTACATGAAGGGAAATTAATCACTAACTCACCTCTTACATGGAACTAACCTGTTGCTGTGCATTCTCCTTACCTCTTATTGGCTTTGTTTAGTGGACATATGGTCTGTGGGCTGCATACTAGCGGAAATGGTTCGCCATAAAATCCTCTTCCCAGGAAGGGACTGTATCCTTGTGTCTTTTAAATTATTCCTTGCTGTTATTTTTAACAGTCTTTATAACGTTTTTCTGCACACTGTCAGATTTTTCTCCGGTCGGTTTCCCTATACTTTTTCATCATCGTGACATTGCTTGTCTGTTCAACAATGCTTTCTCCCGCTCGGGCTCACCCGCACCTGGCTGTTGCTGCATCATTTGCGTCCTAATCATCGCACCACTTCTGTTTACAGTCTTCTCACTTTGTTTTTTTGTTTATTTGTGTGCTTTTTTTTTTTTTCTTCCCCCCCTTTCTCTTCACCATTTTGTTTGCATGTCCACCTCTCTGCCACCTAAATGTCTCCAGTGGATGTATGGTCAGTGGGATGCATTGTGGCTGAGATGATCAGGGGAAGTGTCTTGTTCCCTGGCACTGATCGTATCCTTCCCCATCATTGATTGATCACTGTGTCATCACCTCATTTAGTATGAAGACATCCACCATCATCCCGAGAGTTTTTCACTCTGCCATTCCACCAGCATTACCTCTGTCATTCCTTTGCCGCTTCCACATATTGAGATAGAATTCAGGCTAAATTAGATAATAAATGGTGGTAGCTGCTGAGAGTATATACTATAGTTATATATAGGAGTGAATGGCCATGTCACCATAGATCATGTAGTCTAGGTATTTGTGTGTGCAGATTATGTGGGTAGAGCTGTTGGTGTGTGCACCTCAAAGAAAGGTAAATGTCATGTTGCCCTTATGGTCTGTTAGAGCATATGTATGTGGCCTTTTCCTTTAACATTTACACTTTAGACATTGACCAGTGGAACAAGGTAATTGAGCAGCTGGGCACTCCATCTCAGGACTTTCTAATGAAGTTGAACCATTCAGTAAGAACGTACGTAGAAAACAGGCCTCGCTATGCTGGATACAGCTTTGAGAAACTCTTCCCAGATGTTCTCTTCCCTGCTGACTCTGATCACAACAAACTGAAAGGTAGAGTTTCTTGTCATGCCTTAAACACGCAAGAAATGATTCACCAAAGGACATCCTTGTGATCAGTAGCACGGCATCTTATTTGTTGTTTTTCTTTTCTTTCTTAATCCCCCACAGCAAGCCAAGCTAGAGATCTCTTATCCAAGATGTTAGTAATTGATGCCTCCAAGCGCATTTCTGTTGACGAGGCCCTGCAGCACCCCTATATCAACGTTTGGTACGATCCTGCTGAAGTGGAAGCGGTAAGTGGATCGCTGATAGGACTGCGTTAAATGTGTCACATGAGATTTTAATAACATCACTTTGAGTGGAAACTTGGCATCACTCTTGCACCACCAAGGTGCCATTTAAACCATTTTCTTCTTTCCAGCCCCCGCCAAAAATCCCAGACAAACAGCTGGATGAAAGGGAGCACACCGTGGAAGAGTGGAAAGGTTAGACGGCCTACTATGCCTCTTAACACTTGACATTTGACATGCAATTTATTATTTACCTGCCCCACGAGGCTGCAAAGAAATTAACTAAAAAGCTAGGATGTATTGGTCCAAGTATATTTCAGTTGAAGGTGACATTTAGTACAATGTACACACTGTGACAAATTATCAGGTAGTCAGAGTTTATGATGAGCATTTTATGAATGGTGATGTGGTGATTTCTATTCAGGGGAAGCACAAAAATGGTATGTCCAAAAAGCTCCAGAGCTCCTAAGGAGCTCTATATCTCTGCCATGGCTGCCAGAGGGTGTATAGTGTGACTTTAAACACCCATTCAAAGCCTCTCAGTTAGTGCTTTCCACTGTGGGGAACCTGATTCTATTGGGCATGAGAGGACTTAAGATTGTGAGTAAATATCACTTTCAGTTGTGCAGCAGGATGAGCTCATCCTTATCCCTGCCAGGCGATAATGACCCCTCAATCATTTTTAGAAGGGTCACACCAGCACAGCCAGTCCAAATTAGCAACATGTTGCTGTTTGGACTGTACAGTATGCAGCACACTCCAGCTATACAGAAAAAGTATATCAACTGCATTGATGATTCCTCTCTGTCACCCCAGCTGAATGCTTTCTTATTTCATTTGCAGAGCTAATTTATAAGGAAGTGAGCGAATGGGAGGAATGGACAAAGAACGGTGTAATAAGAGGCCAACCACCTCCTTTAGGTGAGTAATCTTGATATCTTTGGGAGATAAGAAGGTGGAAAGGATTAATTGGAAATATTTTTGGTTTTCAGAGGCATGTGATGGGTATTTATCAGATGGTTGATGTGTCTGTTACAAGTTTTAGTTTCATAAGATTCAGACACCCACTCACTGTGCACAAATGTTCTATTAGTAAAGCCAGGGAGATGTCACGATGGACTGCATTGATATAGCTTTGTTTCTAGGTTTATTGACCACTCAGTGGGCTATACAGTGCTAGCCAGAGGGTTCATATAGCCTGGAATAAAGTAGAATGACCCACTTAATCTCCTGAGCATCATTTACTGCAAAGTACAATGTGTTTAGCTGTAATGGTCAAACACCCTGTTGTCACATGAATTCTGAACTCAGCAGAAAGTGGCACTAACCTGTGTATTTTGATGAAACCTATGCGTTGATGTGTGTTTTTCGCAGCACAGGTGCAGCAGTGATTGACAGCCCTCCTCAGCCCACATCTTCTTCTTCCTCTTCCTCTTCGGCCAATGACGTCTCGTCCATGTCCACAGAGCCCACTGACCCAAGCAGTGACCCCACCATGACCTCTGAAACAGACAGCAGCTTAGACGGTCACACCTCTTTGGGTGCGCTGGCCTGCTGCAGATAACGTACACACACAATACATGTACACATAACACAGAAACAAGTCTTTTCTCATCAGTACGTGTGATGGGAGACGGTTTAGGCCAATGAAACTGATCATAGTTTGTAGAGCTGCGCTTTTTTATGTACAGGTTGTTTTTATTTCTCCTTCTCCCCCATAAAGCTGTAAATGATTGTGGTTTGAAATTGTACCATTATTACTGTATTTTTGCTGCAGAGAGTTTTGACGTGAAACTGTGATGAATGTTATGAAAGAGAGGGATCTGATGGCTGTTTTTTTTAGCTACTACTACAAATTCAGATGCCATACCGTTAGCACTGCAATATTATGTTGAGTATATTTTTGTATAGTTTTCTGTTTTGTTTTATTTGGACATTTGAATGAACCTACACTAATGCTGTCTAACAACAGACTATAGCACTCTTCATCTTGGATCTTAATGCAAATGGATGCTTTTATTTTGGTATTGTTCCTCATCTTTTTTGTGGAAAGCGTCTCTTGATGCATCCAAGTTAACGTTATTTAATTTTTTTCTGTGTCACCTCTGATTGTGTGAATCTCGGCTATGCCCTGACGCAGTTCCCTTTTTTACTATAGCACACTGTAAACTGATTGTATTCTGACTCATTCTTTTACTTAGATGTAATTTGTAGTTGACGGTCTGTTGGATGAACAAAAACTGGATGAAAGGAAAGTGAATAGAAATGTGGAATAGTAAGGAGTGAGTGTTTACTGTTACCACTGTATCAACCCTACTGGCTAGAATGAGTGCTGTTTTGGGGACTGTCACCAGAGACTGAAGTCTAAATTAGTCACTTTATCCTACTGTCTGATATTATCTACAGCTGTCTGATATTTAAGATATTTAATTTAAGTGTCCTTACTCAGTTCCATGATTTTTAGTTCTCTCCATTGCAGATGCCCCTCTCATCTGTGGCGCATCTTTCTGAGTTCTACCTCACACATGCACTCACTCAAACACGTTTGTGAAGATACAGTATCATGGCACACATCGTTTTGACAGAAATGCAAAAAAAAAGGAAAAGATACATTTTTTTTCTCTGTATTTTATTTATTTGTTTCAAGCAGGAGGCATTGTATGTAATGTACATTTCATCCAGAAGCACTATTTATATGCATTTTGTTTTCTGTGCAGTATAATTCATGAATTAGTATAGTTAGTGACTGATCTGTACATTTTACTGTAGATGTACTGTATGTATGTTTTTCAAGAGTCAGGAAACAGACATTTGCTTCCTGCCATGATAACTTTTTTGTATAAGAAGGCTCAAATTCCCACAATGTCCTTTTTGCCTTTTTTCACTGTTGGGCACTCCAGGCAGTAACCCCTAGCATCACCTCCCAGAATGCACTTTGGGGAATGTGACGCATGTCCTGACCCTTTACTTGGCCACAGTTCAGCTAACTGTTGTGGCTTTTTTTTCTGTGATTTTGCCCCTTCGTCATGTTCTTAGAAATAAAACCAGTAGAAGAGACTAAGAATGATTTTTCTCTGAGTAAATGTAGAATTAGTGCAGATACATGTGGGGGGGAGGGGGGGGGGGGCATTCAGCACCACCGGTATGATGCATTCTTCTGATGGTTTTGGCCAAACGCTGTCAGCAATGAATTAACCTTTCATGGTGTCTTTTGGGAAGGTCACTTAGCCTCTGGATTAGATATTGCCTCACTAACAGACCAAATATATACATCAGAAAATGGAAGCTGTCTACCTTCAACTCCAGCAAATAAAAGAGTTGAATTTTAATGTCTCACATTATTCTTTCTTTTACTCCAAAGTCAACATTTCTTTTTAGAATATTAGCATTAACAATAACATATCTATGTAAGGACTACCTTATATTTTTAATAAGGCCTTTTCTGGTTTGTTACAAGAACATTTCATTTGCTAATTAAATGACCTATGGTGTATAACAGTAAGGAATGACACATGAGAGGTGCTTGGTCTAGAGGAGTTCTTGTTTGGCACCGGCACTGGTCAGTGTAGGCACAAGAGAGCTGTACTAAAAGATGGCAATTAGTACTGCACTAGAGGTATTTGGTCTTCAAAGCTTTGGGGCTGGTTGGTCGTCCCAGTAACTGAGCTCCTCCTCTACTGATGGACCAGATAAAGGCAGGTTGGTCTGGTCTATTTGGTCCTTGTTGCTCCCGTAGTCAGATCTCCAAGGGTTTTGAAAAATTCCTCCATCTCTTGCTGGAGGAGAATGTTTCGATTTTCTGCATCTTGATGTGCCCGCTCTGAGTTCCTGAGTCGGATCTCTAGCATGTGAAACTTCTTCTTCTCCTGGTCTAGGTCCTCCTCGAGGCGGTTTATCTGGGACTGGTAGTTGGAACAGGACTCCTCCAACCTCAGACAAGAGAAAAAGAGGATGTAAATAACACATTTTGATTTTAAATGGCTATTCTAAACAGAATGACAGATGACTCATCCTTACTTGCGGATACGGGCCTCATAACTCGTCCTCTGCTTCTTCAGTTCCTGCTTTAGCTGGGCCACCTTGCTTGAGGCATCTTCACTTGTTCCTGCAAGATCATCCTCACTGCAGCTTGCACTGTGTTCTAAAGTATTTGCACAGTCTTTGAACTCTGTGGGTCTTTCTTGACTCTGTTCTGATTTCGCTGCTTTATCGCTCCCTTCTGGCTCAGACAATGAGATCTCATAGGACGTCCACATAGACGAAGTGTCAGCAGGTAGGCTTAGACTGGAGGGGGCTACGTTGTCATAGGCAGACAGTCTGTGGGATTGGTGGAGGGCTCTGTGAGACAAGGATGTTCGAGAAGAGTCTTCATCAGAGTCTCTGTGAGAGTCTTTAAGAGTAGTTTCTTTAAGAGAGAGGGTTGAATCCTTCAAAGAGTCTTTCAGTCTTTCCCCAGATGAGGTGGTACGTCTGTGAGCTCGGAGGGATGATAGACCATTCATTAACCAGTTGCTCCCACCAGCAACTGACACGTCCCCTGCTGAGCCCCCTATTTTCCCCCTTGGCACACCAGAGGCTGCACTTCCCTTGAAGGTGCATCTCCAGGAGGGCAAGGCTTTAGCTTGTTTGCTAGGACTAACAGCTACTTCGCTTCCTACTTTTCCTTCAGTCTTGTTGTCTTCCTCTGTCTTGCTTTTGCTTTTCTCTTCAATCTGATCTTCCCCACCTTTTTCCTGTGTAACAGGGCTTGCTGCAGTTGACTTAATGTCTGTAGAAGAAGTGGAAGATTGTTTTTTTTCTTTAGGCATTTTGGTGCTTGTCCCTGAGGAGGGTGGGTGGGCAGGATCTTCTTGTGAAAGCCATTCCACCTTGCACCTTTGGCTCTCCTGTTGCTTAATAGGAACCTTAATCTCTGTTTCTGGCTCCTCACGTTGGTAAAGTCGGGAGTGTTCACTGATTAGCACAGTCATGAGGTGCTGCACTTGTGTACTTCCTGTTTAGAATGGGAAACAAACAAACAATATTGATTGGAATGTAAAATTTTGTCACAAATTTGCAGTATATTATCAGATATGGACATGCTCTCCAACCCTCCATCATGGTGACTGGATCCTCCACTCTGGGACGAAGGATATTAGGTCCAAACACAGTGGCCAGGTTCTGGACACTCATCTTATTCTCACTGGAGTGAGATTGGACCTCATCCAGAAACCTGAACAGAGAGATAATCAAAAGAAAAACTTGCTTTTTACATAATCATAAGTGCTAAGTTCTGCTAAAGTTGGTTAGATGATTGAGAGGCATTGATTGTGACTGGTGCGTGGGATTATTTGTATAGTGGGAGGAGGTACAGAAGATGTGCAATTATGTACAGTGATGTCACTTCCCCTGATGAAGAGGATGTGGGTGTGATGAATGTCTCTGGTTTGAAAGGCTGACAAATCCTCAGTTGTGAAGCATTGAAAATGAGGACACAATAATGAATCCCACCAGAATCACAATGGCACTGATATATTCAGTACGCAAGATACGGCTTACGTACTTGCAGATGTACTCAAGGAGGTTGTAGTTGACCTGAGGAAGTGATTTCACCTGTTTGCCGAGCTCTGTAATACCCTTGAGGGAAAAAAAAAGAGACGTGTATTGCCAGGAACAAAGTTCACAATGTACCAGTAAAGTCTTAAGCAGACAATTCATTACCATTTCTTTATCCTTAGTAAGAAGCTGAGCACAAGAGAGAAACTGTGTGTATTTGGAGAATGGGATTATAGGCTCTGGCAGCTCTCGTATATAGAGCTTTAACAGTGATGCCACTGTGTGGACGTCTGTGGAACTGTAAGAGAAAAGGAGTGCACAATATAGAGTACTGTTCCATACAGATAATGATTTGGTATACTGTTGTAGATAAAATGCCCCCTCCCACTGCCTCACCTGTCAAACACTGGCTTCTCGCCACGGTCAAAGGCATCCTGCAATTCTCGAACATGATTGGTCTGTCCGGGGGCCCTGAAAAGGCCCTCCTCTTTGAGTCCATTTTCACGTATGAAGCATACACACTGCTCAACCAGCACGGGGACCAGTCTCTGAGGGCCACACTGGGATTCATACAACATTGTCTCCTCCAGGTGCTGCCCAAAGACACCTGCAGTCACAAAACCAAGAAAATGGAATACCAGTCATGTGACTGATAGATAGATTAGATAGATCCTTAATTAATGCTGTGCAGGAAATTATCATGTCACGGCAGCATCAATAAAAAATAAATTACTTATGCGAACCCTGGAAGCCCCATTTTTAAAGCATGTAGACACTTCTGTGTGTATTTGTCTGTACATAAGAACATTTTAAAGACTCAAACCTCCACCAAGTGGAGCCCATATAGCTCTACGTATGGCTCTGACCCATTCTTCCATGTCACTCTGGGAGCTAGCCATCAGCAGGAATGATTCATGGCTTATACCGGTTCGATCCTTTTCTCCACCTCCTGCTGAAAAGAAAGCAATACTTCGTCATTTTCTTGGTCACTATGGAAGAATGACTAGCGCATCTCAACCCTACTGTGTTTTAAACATGTGGAATTAAACACATAACAGATAGCACTCCTGCAAATTCGATTGCAACTAAATGGCAAATGACAGAATTATTCTGTTTACCGATACCATGTGCAAACAGATAAACTAAACCAACTACAAATATCAATATCAGTATTCTCAATAACCTCATTAGCTCAAGCACCCCTGTAAAGTACAAAGACACAATCATGCAGCTCTGCCTTTTCTTCCTCTGGGTGCTCACAGCTTGATGCTACCGGGTGTGACATTTCAGTTTGACATTTACTTCATTTCAGCACAGCTTTGATTACACTATGTGAAATTCTCTCCTGCCATACTCCTTTGCCTTTGAAGAGGTGGAAGGATAAATAAATAAATAGATTTTAAAAAAAGCATAAAACTTGCATTCATGAAAACCAGATTTTAACAAAGAAACACAAAAGATGAGTTTTTCAAAAGTAGATTTAACAAGGACTGCATATGGCTCACTGTGTGGGATACATATCAGTACCTGGATTCATTACCAAGTCCTGCACTGTGGTGCATAGTGTGTTGTGTGTGAGACAAACGACCCAGAAAGAGTATGCTTCCCCTGGGACACCAGCAACTGCACCATGCGTTTCATTCTTTTCTCTCTCTGTCCTGGACCTTTCCTCGTGCAACTTTACACTCTGTTTTTTCAACAAGACAATCTTTGCCTTCAAGGTCACACTGGACTGAGGGCAGTGTATTTACATATAACAACCCATTTATTACAAATTCTACATATTTATTGCCAACCATTTTCCTAAGCACTTATGTGTGTTTATGTTAATATCCACTGAGCAGCAGGGAGGTACAGTCATGGTAAAAAGAAACCACACCCCATTTAAATTCAAAGGTTTGATGTGTCAGAATACAATTAAAATCATCTACAGGTCTTAAAATTAGATAAATTAAAACATCAAAACATGACATATTGCACTAAGTCATTATTTATTTAACCAAACCGTAATGCAAAAGCAGTGCGTGCAAAAACTGATCACATCCTTAAAGCTTTATAGGAATCAAGAGGGTAAGTAACAGCCAGATGTCGCTAATCACATGCATCAAATTAATAGCAAATGCGACCACCTCTATAAAGCTGATGTTTTGGTAGTTTGATGATCTGGAGCATTCAGGTGTGTGTTAACATAATGCCAAGAAGAAAAGGCATTAGAGATGTAACTGTTGCTGCCCATCAGTCTGGGAAGGGTTGAAAGTTCATTTCCAAACTATTTGAAATATAGAAAGATTATTTAAGGACGGTTCCCCAGGAGTAAAAGTCCCAGCAAAATCACCCCAAGGTCAGACTGTGCAATGCTCAGAAACTGCAAAAATCCCAAGAGTTACATCTCAGACTCTACAGGCCTCAGTTAGCATGTTAAATGTTAAAGTTCATGACAGTACAATTAGAAAATGATTGAACAACTATGGCTTATTTGGAATGGTTGCTAGAAGACAGTGTCTTCTCTCTAAAAAGAACATGGCAGCACAGCTTAGGTTTGCAAAATTGCATTTGAACAAACCATAAGATTTTTGGAACAATTTCCTTTGGACAGATGAGACCAAAGTGGAAATGTTTGGTCATAATGCCTAGCGCCCCATTTGGAAAAAAGCAAACACAACATATCAACACAAACACCTCATATCAACTGTCATGCAAAGTGGTGGAGGGGTGATGATTTGGGTTTGTTTTACAGCCACAGGACCTGGGCACTTTAGAGTCCTTAAGCTGACAATGAAGTCAAAGAATAGAGTATAAAGTATAGAGTCAAATGTGAGGCCAACTGTCTGACAGCTCAAGCTTGGCTGAAGTTGGGTCATGCAACAGGACAATAATCCCAAGCACAGCAGCAAGTCTACAACAGAATGAGTAAAAATGAAAAGGTGCTGCAATGGCTCAGTCAAAGTCCAGACCTCAACCATGACTGAAATGCTGTGGAGGGACCTTAAGAGAGTTGTACATAAATGAATGCCTGCAAATCTCAATGAACTGAAGCAAAGTTGCAAAAAAAGAGTGTGACAAAAATTCCTCCACAATGATATGAGAGACCTACAAAAGTCATACAAAAAGCAATTACTTGAAGTCACTGCCAAAAGTCCCTTCAAGCTCCTGAATCATGAACTTTTTTGTTGTTGTTGTTTTTCACATCTACTACTTCTGCATCGTGGCTTAATTTTAGTTACATTTATAACAAAACAGTGTAATATCTGATGTGTTGTTCATTTCAGGATGTATTTAAATAATTTTAGAACCTGTTAGGTACCAGATGTTTTTTTTTTTGTTTTGCTTTTTATGTCCTAATACATACTGTAAAGCCTTAGAACTGACAGAGGGCATGCTTTCTTTTTACAATCACTTAATCTAATATCTAATCAGAAATTCATTCTTTATTGTGACAACATAGTAAGTAGTTTAATATCTTTAATCATATTATTTTATACACTGATCATAAAGTCAAATGCAAGAGGTACAGTTAAAATGATCCCTTTAATTACATAATAGGAAAAGTACAAAGTAAAAACATGGAGTACAATGGCTCAAATATCTACTCAGTGAATGCACTTAGCAATATATCACTATCAGTATCAAAAGCAAAAGTGCTCACTATATATGAAAATGGCTGCAGTCTAGGCTACATTATATTCTAATTACATTAATTATTAATGCATGCATTACTGGAGGATTTAGCTGTTACATTTAGTTGGAGTGGAGCATATTTAAAGGACTTTATTTACTGTTGGATAGTTTAATCTGTTGCACTTTATGTCATTATAAGTATTGTTTCTATATATCCTGAATAATGACATCAGGAAGGCATCTTAATATCCTAAAATCATTCTTCACCGTGACAACCTCAAACTACCAGACGCTTGGAATGACAGACCTGCCAAGTACCTTTAAAACCTTTAGTACCAATAAGAGTCAGTACATGATAGAGTATATGAGAGAGACTTGGATGAGCACAGGATAGGATATGGCTTGCTGCACACATAGTCTTGATCACAATTTTAAGCAACATGGAGAAAAGTCTAGTTAGGTCTGGCACTCTGCTTTTCAATCTTGTGTCCTTTTTTTTTGGCAAAAACTTTTTTATAGCTAAGTGAAACATTAATTTTGACATAAAAATCTAAAGGGAGCCGAGTGTGTGGTTTTCTATTTGGCACTCAGTGCTAAACAGATTGCTCAGCATCACTTGCACAAGGCTTATTTACTTACTTGTTTCCTTCTATAACAGAACTGTCACCGTGCCAACTCACCTGGAACAATTTCAAAAAGGTGGCGACCAGGCTCGTCCTGATTGGCAGGCACCTCATTGACCTGACTACCCTGAAGAGGAATACAACCCTGCCGGAGAAAGGCAGGAAGGTGTGAGATAGACAGGGGTTCTGGACAAGGGCGTGTAGTGAATGTTAAATATTATAGAGATCTGAGTACACACACGTCTGGGCAATTGTCCAACAGAGGGAGGCAATGATGATGGAGGGAAGGATGACTCAGGGAAACATCTATTCATCTACTTATCCCACGGGTACTTCCTGATGTACTAGCATTTTTGATCCCTCCAGCACAGAGACGGTCAAAGGTCAAAAACTAAGTGCTTCAAGCACAACCACAGGGTAGGTAGTTACCACATAATCAGTGTATGTGTCAGGGCAGTAACAGCACACTATGGCTTTAATGGAGATCGTGGGGAAGTCTTAATGGAGAGTGATTTTCTGTATGAAAAATAATAATATTTACCCAGCTGTAGTTTGAACCAAGTATTTCATTTAGTGTGTGGCTTAAAAAAACACATGGTCACTTTTATTTTACTTGGCTATTTAAAAGAATGGAAAACATATTTGACTTTATTTTCGCTGGAGACCAGCTCTGGGTTGAAATACGAATCAGATCAGTTCAAAAAGTTGGCTCAGAAGTTTCAGGTTGAATCTAAACGTATAACAGAGCAGCCTTGCAACAGGTGACATGATGTAACTGCTTTGTATTCGCTATTTTGTGTACCTGTGCTTTGCTTTCATCCTGATCCTTGTAAAAATACAGAGCTTCCGTTCTCAGGACAAACCAACGCAGCTGCCAGTTTTTCATGATACTCCGTTGTCTTTTGAGCCAGCCCGCCTTCAGTGCTTTCTCATGATCCAGAGGAGAACAGGGCCTGGAAACCCGAGACAACTCTCCAAGAACCATGCTTTTGGACCGTGCTGCAAGGATACACACATTGAGAGCAAAGAGAGAGTGATGAAGAGAGATTTTAAAAAATTGGGATTCCATAAAGGCAATAAGCAATTTTGTAAATCTTTCTTTGTTGTCTCCCTCGGGTACAGCTAAGCCCACAGGATGGGCCGTGCGTCAAGATTTCATCTAAATTCAGTCTGCAAAGGGAAAGCCTCCATTTTGCAGCAAAGCCACCTTGTTTTCAGAAACCCATCTATTTCAGTATATTTTATTATGTGTTTCAGATATTAACAAGGGGATATATTATTTCCAGTCTCATTGCTGCACAGAATTTTGCTTTGTATCAGGCTGTGCTTTGACTGCTACAGCCTGACTAAAAATATGGATTATATATTAGCATCTGTATGCCAAAGGAATGGAGCAAAAACAGTGACAGTAGAGTGATCCCTAGGGATTCAAACAGCAAGAGAATGGAGAGAGATAAACAGAAGGCAGAGGAGAGGAGAGAAGAGAGAAATCAATGGCGTCTTTTTTTCCCTGTTAATTGCATTTTGCTTTCTGCTGAGGACAGCAGGGAAGGTATCTTTAAGGGTCTGGACTGAGCTCTCTCTTTCCTTTCTCCCTCCTGCTTCTTCTCTTCATCCCTCCCTCTCTCTCTCCCTCTCTCCCAATTATCAGCTCTCTTTCTGGATTCCTCATTTTAATTTCTCCCCTTGTTGAACATCCTTCCTTTGCAGAGTCATGACTGCTGGGAAGGAGGAAGAGAGACCACATGAAGCAGTCATTTCCAAAACAATATGCCGACAGCTGAAGTAGGCTGATCAAGGTTTATGAATACAGTAGACATACCCATTTTTAGATTGAGTAACCTAGTAAAAGTACAATGTAAAGGGTAAAATTGTAACACTCAAGTGAAGTACAGTTTATTACCCAAGCACAGTATCTGAGTGAATGTACTCAGCTACATCCCACCACTGTAGTATCAAAAGTAAAAGTTTGGTTGCAGTGGAGCTAATTTAAACTACTTTATTTACCATTGGGTAGCTTTATCATTATTATGCATCTATAATGATCTAAAATAACTATTGACTGTATGTAGTGGTAGCAGCATAAAATGGAAATACTCACAATCAGGGCAGTATTATTCGCAGCTAAACCACAGCCAATTATTCAGTTAATATTAAAATAATTTAATAATAAGTTATAACATTTACTGCATGTCATTAACATATGAATGAGATGAGACTGCAATAATACATTCATCAGTGATTATTATGCACAGTTCAGTATGAGAATGTCTATAGTATGGGCTCCCTCCTAATTTTGCCTCTACAGTATCTCAAAAGCACCACATATTAAAGCCCTTATGCTATCCATTCAAATATTTTAGCAATTATTCAGCAATCCAGATAATGGAGGGGCTTCATCTACATCACACTCAGTTTTACAAATAACATCTTTGGGCATAACTGCAGCATAACTGAATAGGTTCCAGATCCAGCTCTGTGATGCTGTTTGAATTTGCCCTGAAAGATGTTGCATAAAAGGGTCAGTGGAGAGCAAAGCTGGGAATCTAATCAAAGGAGGATACCATTACAGCAAATGAGAGATGGCAAGCGCACAAGACATGGCAAGCAAAGTGAAGTGGCTACTGCACTCTCTGACTGTGTTCGTGAAGGAGAAAGAGGAGGCACTACTCCTCCCCATCATTTTTTACGATCTGATTTTTACAGCTTGTCTAGAACATCAGCTGCCAGGGGAGAGCCGAAGCAACATCCTCACCTAAAGACACACAAATACGAGTCTTCTTGAAGAAGATACTAGACAATATTTTTGAAACAGTGATTACAATAATAATCAGTTTTCCTGGAGATAAGGTGGTAGCTGTCACAACTCCCCACGGCACCTGCAACAGTGTGTCAAACAGCGTGCCATGTAGGAACCACTTGCTGTGAAGAGGACAAGAAGTATTTATACACTGCATCCTGATAACTTCGGTGGTAGGAGCTGTTCCTCTGATTTACAGCTTCCATATTAATCTTCACACAGTCATGTGAGAGGCATGTATATTTGGTTTCCCAACTTCTGTGGTCACAAATGGATTTTACCCTGCATTAGAGGAACTATGTTTGACAGTCAGCTGTTGTGATTTGCAGGGGCAGAGAGTCACACGTTCCTCCCAACTGGATCTCTGTCACCTGCCAAAAACCCCAGCCAAATAGCTGGAGAAACCTAGTCATGTGTTCGGGTGCAAACGTGTCAGAATATGGGCAATTTTTACATGAAGAATTATCTTTCCAGCAGCCATGTTTACTACAACCTGCAGCATCTCCATCAGAATCAAATCTTCTAGGAATAATGGTAGTATAATCACCTGAGGAAGACATGTCGGATTACATCACCCTATAGTAGAGCCTGTTAACGCTCAGTGAGCTCTGGACACAACATTTGAAGCCTCTACACTTCAGATCATTCAAGAAAATGAATCAAATTGTTAGTAACAATGGTAACTGGGCTGCAGAATGACACTGCTCTGCATGTCATTATTAATGAAATCACTAATGACAATATTGATGATAATCTACGAAAAAAGACAGTAGGACAGATGGAGCTCTGCAGAGGCAGCAAGTAAAAAAAAAAGAAGAAGAAAGCAGCAAGAGAGGAAGAAAAGACCGAAAAATGAAGCCTAGATGAAGGATGGAGGAAAGGGAGGAGGGACTGTGCTTACCCCGGCGTGCCTGTTTTATCTTGGGGCTCAGCATGGTTACCGTTGCTATACTGCTCCTTCTCACAGAGACATGACCGCATCCCTCTGTTCACACACTATTCCTCACACACACGCTCTACCGGCTCCTATCGCTGTTGCCTCGCCCTCTTACTCCTCATCCTCTTCGAGCATCTCTCTCCCTGGCTCACAGTCTTGCACTCTGTCTGATTTCACACTCACACACACACACACACACACACACTCTTAACCTCACACTCTCCTCTACCTCTCCTCTTCCCTTTAAGTCTGACTCCCCCTCTCTGTCCCACTGGCCCAGTACGCTGTTGTGCTCACATACCTAGAGCCCTGCCTACTCTCTCCCTCTCTCTCTCTCTCTCTCTCTCTCTCTCTTTTTCTTTGGTTTTTCTCTCTATCAGTCACACTGCTTCCTGCTGCACACTCTCTGTATCAATTTCTCACCATCTATAAATATGTCTGGCTCTGTGTCCTCTGTCTTGTAACCCTTTTCTGTATTTTGGCTTTCTTATTGCTCCACAGTCTTCACAATCCCCACAGCTGGTCATGGAGATTTGATTATGGGCTCATGTGAACCTGAAGTACAACCTCAGATCAATATATTTGATTTAACTGACATAAGCCTCACCACTAAATGTTTGATGCAGTGAACGTAGGCATGACACTGCAATGTCTATGTATAGCTGTAAATCTGGGAAAGTTGCAAATTTTGCTGATATTTTCTTTAACCTAAAAACCACCGACTCCACTAAGATCCTGAGTTGGCCAAGCACCTGGCTGAGGATCTGAAAATGAAGCCAACTGATGCATGAAAATCAGAGAAAAACTGTAAAAAGGTTTCAATTTCCTCTGTCTGAAATGTCATTAAAAATGTCACTTAAAGGGGAAGTCAAGACAGGAGCCAGAAACCTCAAAAAAACCTTTAGAGAAAACTGTCTGCTGGGAAAAAGGCATCGTAAAAATCTTGTATAACTAAAATAACTCACAGAAAGGTGTAACTGAAATAGGAGAGGTGGTGCATCATTCCCAGCATTTCTGCATAAACACTGTTTATATGGAAGAGTTTTCAGACATTTTTACACCACAAGTTGGTGCATGAAGTTTGTAAGGGAACATCTGGATCTGAGCTATTAACAGATAAAGTCAAATTAAGACACAATCACTAGGACTTTGGGAAGTATAAAGTATTAGAGTAGTGGGTCCGTCTAAAGGGGAAAACACTGAAATCCACTTAGAAAGCTTCTCCCCTGGCAAGAGTTTAAACCAAGGCCAAGCTTGTTGGGAGGCAACATTGTTAACCACTGAGCCACCCTAACATTAACGTTTAAAATGTGCCCTTTTAAATCAGTTTTTTTGTTTGTTTGTTTTAATCAAATCTTGACAAAGTACATAAACACTGGCTGTATAATCCACAGCAGACATTTGGCAGAACTGATAAATTTTGGGTGGACACATGTTTAAATCAAACAAAACATTAAGCATTTACTCACTCAGGGTAAGATTTACAGTCAGACAGTAAATGCCAAACTCCTCAGTCACTCAGTAATTTGCGTGGTAAAAGCCAAAACTCTCAAGGGTGCGATGTTCTTGTTCCTGTTCAGTTTGCTATAAGGTTGTAGTGATATGGCAGCTAAATGCTAAAATCAAGAGGGTGGATGAGACCAAAAAGAGCTGACTGAGATTTCTATAATAGTCTTTTATTTAGAATTAAATAGTATTCGTTAAATTTGTTAAACTAGTATTTATAATAACATAAATTTGGTCATAGAAACAGCTTAGACTGTCACAGGCAGTGCAAGGCTCACAGATGGATAGAGAAATACTGCTGACAGAGACAAAACAAAATTGCAGCTTAACTTCATCTGAGAGCTCAGACAGTCAGTTTTATCAAATTTGACAAAATTAATAATAAAGTTTCCTTTACACAATGATATTCACTACAAAACAAGCTAAAAACCGAGCTTTACCTGCCAGCTCCTTTGCTTTGTCAAACATCTGTGGAGTCCTGTTAGGATTCATGACACTGAACCCGTGTGCACCGTAGGTATCCTTCTCCACTGGGGCCATTTCTAGAGCCATAACACATGCAAGCAGGCACATTCATGGTCTAAACAATGACAATATTGAAATCTTAGTCCTCTACTTAATAGCCAATCAAATGGCATTCACATGTCCACAGAAAATGGACTGCCATAGTTGCCATCAATAACACCTCTGACTTGTCTCTCAGGAATGCTGATGTGAACAGACTCTGATAGAGGGAAGGAAATAAAGACTGTCATGCGAGCATTACTTGCCATGTCATCTTGGTTGGGTAGACCGGACGAGTCTTTCTGGAGCCAGCCTCTCTGCGCAGCAAGGAAAAGAATCACATTGTCTGAAGCAGCTGCAGTGATAGGTCCTGCTTTACAGGGAAATAAAACACAGCTGTGATGCTCTCCCACCGTCTTCGTCCTCATTTTCAGTCTGTCTCTCACTCAGGAAGTGAGCTGGCCCGATGGAGAAGTGAAAACTGCTGACTTCTGTATAAAAGTAATATTAGTTTTTCCTTTAAATGACACCAATGTTCATTTATCGCACTCGCAACATGACAAAATAAATTGCTGTAAATACTTTCCTGATATGCAAATTGGAAATGGGGGTGGGGGACACAGAGTTCAGAAAATCTCTTAAAAGTTTGTTTTTTTTTCCATAAAGCTACACAATGGCATAAAATAGAAAAATTATGTGAAACAGATTTTCTTACAGCACGAAAACATCATGCTACAAATTACTTGTGTCAGTGTGCATAAAATCAAGTGGCAACCAGCTGATTAGACATGAGAGACATGACAAAAGAGAAAAACAGCAGTTTCAAAAGCCTTTATGTGCTCAACTTGATCACTCCACATGTACAACAGGCACTACAGAAGACACTAAATTATATCACAGCATAGCCACTCACACAGTCCAGACACACCAGCCTCTGGGGTGTGTGGAATATCATCTATAATCTAGAAATACGGTCCTGAGGGACACATAGGAAATGAGTGTGTATAATTGAAGGCATGAAAAGAGCAATGTCCCATTAATGAGAGCAGAGGAAATGTCATGGCGCAAAGGACTTGGAGCAGGTTAGAGACGTAATGACATTATGGTAGGAACAAAGTCTTTTGGACTGTCTGCTGCTAACTATTATCTCCAGCTAATCACTGGACTCACTAATTTTATGAAAACACAGAGTAAACTTTGATCAAACGTCTTGCAGTACACCGTGGCAAACGTTTATTTAAAGCAACAAAAAGAAAGACATTTAAAAATTATGGAGCATAAAAACAAGTATAAATGTAGACATTCGTGTAGACGCTCGCTGCTAAAACACAGTATCAGGAATATTGAGTACTTTACACAAACTCTGTATAACAATGAAAACACTGTTTCTTGCAGTAGTATTCAGTGAGGTCTCTAAAAACTAGGCGACGTCTACATTCTTCGTGGTAGATACTCTCAAAGTCACTTTGTGAACTATTCTGCTGTCAAATCTACAGCATACTTAATATCAAAATATATTAGATATAAAAACATTTAGATTCAAGTACAAGATATGGCATTAGAGTTACTGAATCTAAAAAGGACATGATCACCACCAACTTTACAAGGAGGACTCTTTAAACTAAGAATGTATATTTGTACTTGAGCAATAATGGAGCTGTTTTCAATTAAGCTACACAAAGGTCAAAGTGACAGTTTTAAATGTCTATGGCAGTTTTGTCCTCTCTGGTTTGTCTGCTGCCCACCCGTCTGCGACCCTCCAGCAGAAATGACAGTGCTATTACCCAACGCTGTGCTAGTGACCTCTGCCGTGCGGCGCTTTCACACTGTCTGAAGTAGGTGGTCGTTCCGGTGGCGACAGCATCAAACTGCTCAATCAGAAGCCACACCTCCCAGAGGAGTGTCAGCGCGTTCATAACCATCATGACAGCAACCCAAAACTCCTCGCCTAACAAGGTGAGCCACAATGACAAGCTGTGGCTGCCTCCAGGCATCTTGCTGTACAGGTAACTTATTCCTGTGGCAACAAAAAGAAGGTGGGCAGCTGCCATGGAGAGGATGAAGAACAGGAACAGGCGGTGGTTACCCCGGCCAATGCACCGGTTGAGGAAAAGGCAGTGATGGTCATAGTCTTTAATGCACACTTCACAAAGCTTGCAGTGTTTAGTGTAGTCAGGTTGAAACAGCTGTGATGAGGACAAAAAGAAGGTCAGCAAAATACTAGAAAGAAAAAAAAAAATCAACTTTTTGTATAAATTGTATCTAAAATGGAAACAGAACTTTAACCCCGCGTTCTTTCTAATGCTCAGTGAGGCTCGACTCCTGGTCAGTTTATGGATTCACTGACTAGAAAATCTTCTTCAGTACACCATGGTGTCCATTTTGTAAGTTATGGTCTCATTTAGAGTAAAACAGAGATGGCATAGAGGTATTTGCTCAGTAATAAGAAAATAATGACATCCCATGGACTGGTTACACCTTCAACACGTCCTTTTCCCTTCTTATCCCTGTGATCCCTGCGTTCATGGTGCAGAGGTAAATAAAGTTGTGGTCGGGACACTTAGCATCTAGCTAGCACTACAGAAGAAGAATGAGCATAAACTGAGTACATTTTTTTAAGTGGCAGGTAATTTCAAAGGCAACTTTTCACACAGCTCAGCAAACATCACCAAGCACACAAACTTTTTGCAGTTTGTTAAAAAATGTGTTTGATAGCTACTGTACAGTTGTTGTATTTCCCAGGGAAAGAAAAAAGTTATTGTGTGACACTGAGAGGTAAAGAAAGATGCATGAAAGAAGGACAAGAGAGGAAGATGACAGATTATTCTCAAAGGTAAGAACTGCTCAGCAAGTGAAATTTTATAATCTTGAATATAAAGTCCTAGTTCATTTCAGAGTTTTTAAATCAGATATTGGATCTGTACATGATGTGTTGTTGAGTGACAGATTACAGGAAGGGAAATCAATCATGTGGAGCCACCTCCTTCGATTAATAAGGGAGCAGCCAAAAGTAACATGATGTGTTGCTGAATTGTTTTTTTGTTTTTTGTGAAATGTCTTGCAAAACAAATTGAAGTATACTAATTCTGTGCTATTCAAAGACTGCATGGAAATACTAGTAGTTATAGTACAGTTTAGTCCTTCTAAACTGCTTAATCTGCAGTACTGTGGTGATGTTTACAGTGATGTTTCACTATGTCGGACTGGTATCGAGCAGGCTGCTGTGTTCATGTAAGGTTACATCAAGGGTAGCAGACATCAATTTTTTATTTAAGGTGATCATGCTGATTAGTTTCACTCACTGTATTCTACTTTTTATACTAGCTTTATACCGTCTGAGGTTGGAAATCAGCTCTATAGCTCATGAAGCATCTGCTTATATCTTGTTAAGATTTTATTGCTTACATTTAAAGCCTTAAACAGACTGGCACCTTTGTATCGAGTATCTGTCCGAGCTGCTTCACAGTCACACCCCTGTAAGAGCTTTGAGATCATCTAACCAGCTGCTCTTACAGAGGACTAAAACTAGACTAAAACAGAGGTGACTGAGCTTTTGCAGCAGCAGCACCAAAGCTAAACACAGGTGTGTTAAGAACTTTTGTCATTTGAAGTCAGTTGCAATTAGAAGAAAGGTTGTGTATACATTTCTAGATCTAAACAGAAAGACTGATAACTAGACAGACATCACAGACTACAAACATAAGTAATGCATGGCATGTAAAACAGGCTCTTTGAATTAATACCCATGCGGATGCCTCACCTCACAATATGGGCAGAACCTTTGAGGGCTCTGGTTGTTCTCCACCAGATCAGCAATACAGGAGAACCGAGGATCTGATTCTTCTCTGTCTAGTGCCCCGGGATCTTGAGTCAGAACCTTACAGAATAACCCAAGGAGTATGGAGAAGTGGACCATTGACACCTGGGTTAAAGCACTGGTTGGCCACACACATTCACAAGATTAAGGATAAAACCTAAATCATTTTAATGTTCAAAAATCCTAGATTACATGTGCCTTACTTTAAGAAACCAAAACACCTGGGAGACCAGTGTTGAGTTCACAATTGAATTAAAGTTTGTTGAATATCTTGGCAAATGCCACAGCAATACAATTATAGTATATGGCATATGAGAGATGGGTCAGGCAGTCACTAAAAATCAGACCTAGAATTACAGACTTGAGGTTTAATGAATATATAAGAAATGTGAAGAAATGAAGATGGCGGTGGTGCAGTGAGTAGGTGCTCGCTGGTTCGAGTCCCCGTCTGAGCGCATGCTGTCGTTGTGTCCCTGGGCAAGACACTTAACCCACATTGCCTAAGTGTGAATGTGGTTGATGTTTGGTGGTGGTCAGAGGGGCGGTAGGCGCGAATTGGCAGCCACGCTTCTGTCAGACTGCCCCAGGGCAGCTGTGGCTATGTTAATAGCTTACCACTACCAGGTGTGAATGGATAGTACTTGAAATTGTAAAGCATCTTTGAGTACCTTGAAAAGCGCTATATAAGTCTAATGCATTATTAGAAATGTAGCCGAAGATTAGTGTCACCAATTCAAAATGTAAAATATGGTTACAATCTCCTGCTCCTGAGTTTTGTGATTTAATAATGACCCCAAAACTGTGTGTTTGTTTTCAGATGATTGTAATGTCACAGTGAAGATGAGCTTTGACTTCTTCTTCTGCTCCACATCAGATCACCTGTCTCCATCTTCCTCTCCACCAACTCTCTGCATGCCCTCCTCCACTGCATCCATGAACCTCCCCCATGGGTTTTCTCTTTCCCTCGTGGCTGGCAGCTCCATATTCATATGTCCTCCTCCATATATTTGCCCAATATATTTGCTATCCCTTCATCTCAGCCTTGCCTCTCTAACTTTGGCTCCAAACTGCTCAGCCTGAGATGTCCCTCTGATATACTCATTTTTAATCCTCTCCATCCTGGTCACTCCCAACGAAGTATTAGCATCTTCTGCCACCAGATTTTTTTGTCTCCAAACCATAAATCAAAGCAGGTCTCACCACCATCTTGTAGATCTTCCCTATGACTCCTACTGCTATCCTTCTGTCACAAATCACTCTGACACTCAAACAAGAAGGGGCTCAGAGCCAATCCCTGATGTAATCCCATCCCCACCTTGGACCCATCTATTGCTCCTACTGCACACCTCACCACTGTCTTGCTGTCCTACAAGTCCTGGACCACTCTCACATACCACTCCTGACTTACTCATACAGTAAACACCGATCATATGCTTTCTCTAGATCCTCAAAGAAACAGTGCAACTCCTTCTGACCTCTATTCTTCTCCATCAACACTCTTAAAGCAAACATTGCATCTGTAGTGCTCGTTCTCAGCATGAAGCCATACTGCTGCTCACTGATCACCACTGCTCTTTTTAACCTAGCTTTAAAAACTCTTTCCCATATCTTCATGGTATGGATCATCAACTTTATCCCTCCGTAGCTACCATAGGTCTGCATATCACCCTTGTTCTTGAAAATATGTACAGTACACTTTCTCTCTGTTTCTCGGGCATCCTCACACTCTCCAAAATTGTGTTAAATAGTCTGCTTCTCTCCTAAACATCTCCATACCTGACTATTTGAATGTAATACATCACTTCATCATTTAGTGGCAGCCTATTTAGTGTATAAATCTAATGTATTTATCTATGCATTCAACTGAACAATTGTGCTGAACTCCTCCAAGGCTTTAAGAGACATAATTCCTCTGCCCACCGCTCTTGCTAGTGTAGAGGTGTGAAAATCCAAATTATCAAGAAATATGTATGAGCAAAAGACTTAATATATGCCAGCTATTTTAAGGATATTAGGCATCATTTTTCCATAAAAGCAGAGCAGGGAATGAAACAAACCAGCAATGAGGGTTCCCAAGTAGACCGGGTTAGGCAACCTAGAAGGAAGACATATGCTATCTCAACAGATAGATACAACAAACAGTAAAGGATGATTATGTTTTCATGCACTGCAAGTTTTGTCAAACCTTTGGTACGTGGTCATGCGGTGATATTGTGTGAAAATGCTTCTGGCCAGCCATGGGAAGAGCAAACCACAGATTACCCCCCCATAGCCACCCAACATGGCTGCAATCAGCAGGATGGCAGCTCCACTCAGTGATGGAAAAAACAGCGTCCAGTAGTATAAAACTGTTAAGAAAAAACAGATAACACCAATTTACCTGTGCATACAAGTACATTCGGCATGTAAACAGCCACAAAGCACCTTTCATGTTACAGCTCTGTTACTAGAACTAGTTCATAATCATTATCCCTGTGTTTTATTGTAAAAATGAATGGAGAAAACTAGAGCGCAATCTGTACCATGAGACTCTCTGGGCTTGTGGTGGATTGGTTCATTAATGTACCGACTCAGTAGTTTGGTGAGTTGCTGATGTCTAGAGAAAAAATACAGCAGAGAAATAATCAGCATCATGATCCCAAGAGAAAAATCCAATCAGGAAAAGGTGGGTGGGCATTTTAAAGGTGCCAAAGGATGCTACAATCTAATGCAGTGCCTTACTAGTTTGTGTTTTTCCACATATTTCTAGAGACAGCAGATTCACCTGAATGTTTTGCCCTGTTTGCTGAGATCCAGCGGTGTGAGGCCACTATGATTCTTCTGATGGAGCATCCTGCACCCTGTTCTCTGCAGCAGTATCCAGCACACTTCCACTCCACCCCTCTCTGCTGCAACGTGAAGTGCTGTCGCACCCTGCTGGTCAACTGCATCCACAGCACACCTCTGAAACAGTTTTTGCAAATCCAAGAAAATGCACATTATTTAAACCTTATTTTGTTATTTAAAACTTGGAAATCACTGCTCAGGCGTCTGAAAACAGTCAGTGACTACAGTCTATAGCTCCAGCCACACAATGCAAGTTAAAACCATGCATGCACCATACAAAAACAAACAAAACAAAAAAAATACATACGCAGAATAATTCTAGTACAAATTGGAACACTATCCATCCATCCATCCATCTGGGCAAGTTACCAGTAAATTACAGGGTCACACACAGAGTGAGAGACAACCATTCACACTCACATTTACACTATGAATTAACCATATTATAAAGGTTTGGGTTAAAGAAGCATAGAGATCAAAAGCATAATAGAAGCATTATATTTGTGTATAATAATTTTAATGCTGTGTGGCAGCTTTTAGATCTTTATCTGACTCAATATTTTTATCAAAACTTTGAGAATGAGTTTTAAGACTTCAGTATTGAACAAAGAGGCAGACACTGAAGACTGTATCATACCTGGTCCTTGAGCAAATACCGAACCACTTCTGTGTTTCCTGTGGATGCAGCCAGGTGAAGGGGTGTCACCTGGTACATGTCTGTGTCTGTGAATCTAAACATTCCTGTCTCCCACAAATAGTGCACTGCAATGCTGGGAAAAACAACTAACAGTTAGTGCATGCATAATACAGTACTGTGCAGAAGTCACCCCTCATTTCTTCAGATTTTGCTTCCAGGAGCCAGACTTTCTTGTCATTTTTAAAGTGGTCTTGAGCAATAATTCTCCAGGCTTTCTGAAGGTCTTTCCAATTTTTTTCTTTTGACATTGGCTGCTTTTTTTAACTCTTTTCCAGTCCAGTCCTTGTGCCCCAACATTTTCAGAAGAATGTTTTGTTTGTTAAACCACTTAACACTGACCTATGAATCATTCAAGTATAAAAAAGGCGCCTAATTCAAGGGATGAACCAGTGTTGTGTCTACACATAACAGACAGCTTAGCAAAGAACCAACTTTAAGCTGTACCTTCAGGCACTTTGTTACTAGCAACCTGTCATAAAAACACATAATTTGTCCCCATTTCTTTAGTTGAATCTACAAAAAAATCCCAATGATAGCACAGTTTAATAGGCACAAAGTATTTTTACACCAACAAGGTAATTCCCAAAGAACTATTAGCTTCTTAAGAAAATGGGGGGGGGGGGGGGGGGGGGGGGGGGGTCCTGCAAAGACCCGACACAGGACCTAAGAGATCAATCTGGCCCTTCAGCTGATCACAGAAGAAAGGGTCTCAATGAAAGGGTGGCTGCAAAAAAGCCATTCTTAAAGAAGGGAAACAGTGAGAAAAGGCTGGGGTATGCCAACTTACACAAGAATTGGGCTGAAAATCAGTGGCAACAGGTTTCATAGAGTGATGACTGCAAATTTGAAAGTTTCGGTTCAAATCGTCTTCAACATGTAAGGAGGAGGTCAGGAGGGAGGTACAACAGTATGTGTGTACAGCCACCTGTGAAACATAGTGGAGGCTCTGTCATGGTTTGGGGCT
This sequence comes from Archocentrus centrarchus, assembly GCF_007364275.1. Classification (NCBI taxonomy): domain Eukaryota; kingdom Metazoa; phylum Chordata; class Actinopteri; order Cichliformes; family Cichlidae; genus Archocentrus; species Archocentrus centrarchus. Next base: position 18,513,969 of record NC_044360.1, read on the forward strand.
ACATTTCAGCCAGTGATGTTTGGGATGTTGTTCAAATTGATGGAATTATGAACACTGAAAAGTACTGTCAGATTTTGCGTCACCATGCAGTACCATCTGGAATGTGATTGCCAACAGATTAATTTTTCAGCATTACAATGATATCAAACACACTGCAGATGCAGTAAAAGGGTACCTAGATAGAAAAATGCACAGTGGATTGGCCTCCCCAGAGCCCGGACCTCAACACAAAGCAATGTGGGATCATTTTGACAAAGAACAGAACAAACATCCAAAGAAGAGCTTTGAAATGTCTATCATGAAGCCTGGAGAACTATTCCTGAAATGACTGGAAAGCTGCCTAAAACAGCTCAGGTTGTGTTGAAGAATGAAGGTGGTCATACCAAATGTTGACTCTGAAGCTCATTAGAAGCGTACACACTCTATAGGGTTGGTTTAACACTTTTGCCCAGCACTGTATATATAACTGTGCAGTAGCACACGGCAAAACCAGCTAAGTTTATGGTACGATGTTTCATCCACTTACATGCTTCCCCCAGTGACTGCATGATGCAATGATGTTTTTCCCTGTAGGTCTATGAGGCGTAAATCAGCCCCATACTGCATCATTTGATGTATGATGTAGAGATTTCCTTGCCTGATTGTAATACAAACTATTATTAGACAGACTGAGCAAAGAACAAAATGCACAATGTTCAACTCACACTCTCACCTTGATAATCCAGGCTTGAACTAAATATGCAGCTGCTACTCACCTACAGGCAAAATGAAAGGCTGTCTGTCCTGCATCACATGTCAGGTTAGGATCAGCTCCTGCACTTAGGAAAAGGTCGACCAAGGCGCGGTTACCATGTAGGGCAGCATAGTGGAGCGGGGTGAAGCCACCCCAGCCTGGATGAAGACAAACACATTTACATCAAAGTCAGGCTTGAAGAGGTTGACCTTCAACCCTGACTCTGTGACTAACAATATGAGACTGACACAAATGAACGGACTGTCAGCCTGTTGATGCTGAAAGCCCTCTCAAGTTAGGAGTCCTTCAGTACAATGTGACTTTGTGCTGTGTTGTCACAGGATCTGTCCATCTCTCCATCACAGGATCTGTGCCAGACTATCTCACAGAGGAGCTGCAGAAGTGTTAGGTTTCCCCTTGGCATTGTGACAAAATCAAACCAGGTGACACCAGAGAGTGATCAAGTTTATAATAACATCCTGTAAATTTATAGCTCTCTAATGCTGGCACATTCACACATTATGAGAGAGTTCAAAGTATTACATATAACATAAAATAGATATAAATGTCCTCCTTCTGAACAATGTTGTCAGCAGTTTTTTCGCTGTAAAACGAAGAAATAAAGAAATCCCGACACGACGATGTTAAACACAGACATTTACAAAAAGACAGATCTTAAGTTTGCAGTGTATCTGTTTCTAGCTTACCTTTTTGCTTGAGCATGGATCGGTTATTCTGAACGAAGTGTATACACTGTTCAATATTTCCTCTCTGTATACAGTCAAATATGTCTCCATCGCTGACGGAAGACACGGGCATCGGATGCATTATGATGGGTACACAGAGGCCGCCTTCTACTATTTCCACCGACAGAAACTGCAAAGGAAGCAAAATCAGCTCCTGGGATGGGGCGCTACAACATCATAATGTAAAGTGAGAAGGGATCTCATGTGTCGCTACAAAGTAACGGAGATCTTTCATTGTGTCAAACTGATTGAGGCAATCCACGCCCTGGACACCTCATTGGCTGCAGCGGGTCACATGGCCAGTTTCAACGAAGCACGTGGTCGCCACAAATACGGTGACGCCTCCAAAAGTAAGCAGTATGAATATAGTTATCGAAGAATGCAAAGAAAATTGTGTGGAGCATATTAAAAACATTTTAGTGGAAAAGAAATGTAAACGCCACATTTAAAGTAAGTGTTCTGGCATTAACTTAAGGAAAAGAGAGCATGTTTGTGATTATTTGCCCATTGCAGATTTGACGGCGGTTGAATTAGTGGTGTAAGATTATGTTACAGTAACAGTGAGGGTTAACCTGTAGTATTCGGCGGGGGTTGGGGGTACATTTGGGACCAGGGCTGAAATAAGAGTCTAGCCTTTTAACCTCGGAAGTAGCTCGTCAGTGTATCCATTTCGCAGGCTGTCAGCTTACAAAGAAGTCTTGAAAGCGGCAACAATGCGTCGGCTTGAGTTTGGCTGTAAAGACAGCAGAGCTGCAGTCAGAAGAAATGATTTGAAAATGGAGTAGCATATAATGCGCCACAAAGAGAAGGTGGTTCTACTTGGGAGTGCATACGGCAGGTGTATGTAATAATTTCAGTAGTCACACTGTTATCTTTAGTATTTCATTTGCATTTTCTAATTCTGGAAGCCCCCCTCCGCCCCTTAGTGGTGCACAGGTTACGCCTGTACAGTTCCTGTTCTTTTCAGTGAAAAACTCTGTTACACTAACTTATCAAGTTTGCTATATCTGTCTGTAATTCTGAGCCTTTTTTTTTTTTTCTTTTTGTGTTCTAGCTGCTATTAGCACATTTACGTATCGTTAATACTCACAAGATGGCGCCGTTTAGCCGTTTTAGCTCTAGTGCTTCACCAGTGCCGCATTACTTAAGATTTGCTGCTCAGTTGGTTGGTCTTTAATTACAAAATGTGTAGTTATGGTTTGTAATGCTGCTAAAGGCTTGTTGCTGGCTGTGAAATATTACTTCAATATATAACTATAATGTATATACAGTATGAAATGTATCTACTAGTCCACTCAGGACGTCTGTAAAAGACTTGTGTTGACCCCGACCCCAGTATTTCAAAGGCTGGTTTTGAAAGGCTTATTCCTTAATTTACTTAAGCACAAACAGTCCTGTCATTCAGGCAGCAAACAAACAAAAATAATTTTGTTTCTAATTGTCACTTCCTTCAACTGTCAACTTGTGATTAAGACCCAGGTTTGCAGATTTTGTCTGTTGAATCATGGACTTTTGTGATTGTGATTCAATATCATAACAACCTGACAAGGCTGGTCTATAAAAAGAAAAGGGACTCTTCTTTGAGCTGCAGTGGGAGGGCCCCATCCAACCAGCTTAACAACTGTTATTTCACTTCTGCTTCTCTAAGGAAGTGGGAAAGCACATGACTCAAACCAGCTGATTTGAGTTGCTCAAAGTTCAGTCTACTTGGTGCAGATTAGTAAGGAGCGGGTAGTTTTACAAAAGGGTCTGCACAGTGTGCACCATACATGTCTTAGCAGGTCTTCTCTTGTCCTTTTTTTCCTGACATGGCAACAGAGACGGACTACTCAGCTAGTTGGAATAACACTGCACAGATGACAACATCCCCTTAGAGCCAGGAAAACCTCAGATGGCTCTCACACAAGCTCAGGTAAAGAATTGTCTGTTGCACTGATTTTTTTTTTTTCTTCTGAAAGGCCAGTTAAAGAGGCAGTTTACTGCGAGCATGTATGCATTTTCACTTAGATGTATTTCACTGTATGTGAGTGAAAAAACTCAAAAAGCAAGTTTCGCTTTCACAAGTTGGCAGCAATTCATCCACACTGGGAAAACCGCATCAAAGTATTCATGAATATCAAGGGAATGTGAGCTGCCTTTTACTTTACTTACCACCTTAACTGAATTTACTGGCTCTGGCTTATCAGTTAAGCCCTCTGATTCTCACCACCATTGTTCATTATGAGTATGTGATCCAAAATGGATAGTAGTCTAGAGAGACTGTAATAAAAAGTACAGTGTTCTAGCTAAGATTGTCATGTAGAACAATGCCACATTTTCTTAGTGGTAGAACTCCGCAGCTCCTGACATGCTGTTAAACAGAAGTGAAAGTCATTGTTTCTCAGTATCCAAATAAAGGACATGTTCAGAACCACCGACCTCCAGCAATGTTGTACTTTATTAGGGTAACATATGTTTGATTTCTGGAAGTGCAGTTGTCTTGAACTGGCCTTACAAGTACTCATATTGTTAGTTTTACAGAAAGGATCTCTCTTAAATGTTTGCCAAAGCAATGGTGAATGTGAAACGTGAAAAGTTTCACTCACACTCTGAAAAATACAGACCCTTCACAAGAATGGCAATCAGTTGAGAATGGCACATGACTGCCAGTGGCTTGTCCTTCTGCCTGACTATTTCTCAATGAAGACAGTGTGATCAGTGGAAGAGGGCAGAAGGTTTGGTTAAAGACAAATTAAACTGAGCGAGACAGCTGAAGAAAGTGTGATTAAAAATATTGGGAAGATTATATAACCTTGTGATATCTTTTAAAAAAAAGAAAAGAAAAAATGGAAGAGTCTAATTTTTCCCCCTCTCCAGGAGCAGACCTTTAGAGGAGAGAGGATCAATAAGGAAACTGGAGAGTTGAGTGCTTCAGGAGAGTTAACCGTCTCTGTGGAGTTGAAGCCAGAGAATGTGGAGGGCTCCTGTAGCAACCCTCAGATCACACAGGTGCTCAGAGAAAAACTGCAAGAGCTGGGAATTCATACAGCCTCAACCCCCGACCACAGAGCTGTTCCTTTGGAGCAGAGAGAGGACCACCTGCAGAAAGTGCTGCCTCTTTACATACAGGTATAGACAACTGAGAACAAATGACTGCTTACTTACAATATCATAGACTGTTCTTCTATTCATTGTTTTCAGACTTATATCTTGCAGTTTAGTGTTCTACCGTGCATATTATATATTTATAAATAGCTAGAGCTATTATTACATTATGTCAGTTCAGTTTGAAGTGGGGTCTCAGTTCAAATTTCTAATCAACTTTGAAACGGGTAAATGGCTGGAGACAGCGTGGCCTCCGGAAATGCGACAGACCACTGGGATGAAGAGTTAAAGCAACATTAGATGACCGTCAGATGTTTGGCCCTTAGATGATCTTATCACTGTTTGTTCCTGGACCTAATGTGTGTGTCGTTTCTTTATAAATCTGCACAGTTTGCTAAATTGTTGCATTAAAAAAACTGCTTAAAATCAATAGCTTCTTGCCTTATTTTGATTAACTGACTAAAGAGGTTTTTTTTTCCTTTTTCTTTCTCAGTGCATCTCAGTTATAAGGAAATCTTGTGTTTTGTTTTTTGTTTTTTTGGCTTTGTTTTGTTTAACCTGTGTGTACACTAAATTCCACCACTGATTTGTGTGTGCTCTTACAGTTGCAGACATAGTCATTCTTTGGGGTTTTTTGTTGTTGGTTTTTTTTTTTTTTTTTGATGGTTGTGTGTAAAAACCTCATGACCCAGATTTCACCACAATATAAGGCCGCGCTCAAGAAGAACATACGCTGTGAAATGAGAGATTCTCTTATTGAACTGAAGAGTGTATAGTGTGCACTGCCATTCATTATTTATAGCACAGCACATTAGCAAAAACTTACTGCAGTATGTCCCTTAACTTAACATCAAGTACTTTGCTGATAAGTGTTGCAACTGAAGGGAAAAATGAGTTGTATTTGCTTTTACTCTTACAGTTAGTTCCCAGTTTATTCAGAGGTAATGCTTACTAATTGAATCAGTTAAATCAAACACATCTACAGTACATCAAATCTAAATCAATATTCCTTTTTTCAGTTTTTTATTTAAAAGTTTTTTTTTAAGAGAGGTGTTGATTGAACTCTAGTAATTTTGGGCACAGTAGTTTGTCGAATAGATAGGGACATGGTGTGGTCAAAATATGTCACTGCATGGCTATATTTAGAAAAATCAGCATTTTCAGTGATGGTTTCTATCCTCTCTGATCCCAGGTCTGTGAAGATGGTGGCAGATTTGAAGGTTTGGACATAAAGGGGCTTGCAGCTTTTACTGCTGACACTGTCATCGCCAATGTCCACAAGAAACTGGCAGATAGACCTGCAGGTACTGCTCATTTCAGTAACTGAACACACAGGGACTTTCCTCCACCTACTTCTGCTATTTTTGGGTCCTATCATTTTTTTCAGTGTAAATGTGATTGGTATTATTGACAATCTAAAGCCAGCGCTTACAGTACAATGCAATACAGTCTGTTCTAAAACTGTGGAAACACTGAAAAGGGAGTAAGAGCTTCTCCAGTTTTATTTTTCTCTGTCTCTCCTGTCTTGTTCCATGTTCCTGCTCTTGCTTGTTGTTTGTGAAATTGTGTTTTTCTTTAGATAAGAAAGAGAAAGTTATTTGAGGAAGTAAATACTTCTTGTTTTTGACACAGAATCTGTATTTAATTTATAAAAAGCTGACATGGTCCCTGTAGGAGCTGGTTAGTGATTCACAGCTTTGTATGCCACAAAAGTGTAACCTTTATTCTATATTTAAATATTTAGAAGCTGTTGTGCAGTAAATAAACTCTATTCAATATATATATTATATATTATTATATATGCTATTTACTGAAACACTGAAATTTTTGTCACTGAAGATAGAAAATAATCCATTTTAAAACTTTTTTTTTAAAATGTTGGCTTTATGATTATTAAGTTAGTAAGTGGTATATAGCTACAATATGTGGCAAAATTGCTATCTTAAATTGTTTTTTGACTTGCACTGACCTCTTTAAACTGTGGCGCTAACTCTGATTTTTTTTTTTTGTTTTTTTTTTTTCCCCCCAGAGGCGGCTCGTGAAGAGGTGGTTCAGTTCTTTAAGAGGCCAGATAACGACAAAGATCATGAAACAGAACAAAGTTTAGGATGGCTGCTGTTAAAGTCTCTCTTGCTGCTTACGGCTGACAGCTCAGTGAGTCATTAAAGTACATTTAAAGTAAAGAAAAATTTCAGCTGGATTTTTATTCCTTGTTTCAGTTAATCAGTTGAATTATGAATATTTTTATGTGTTTGTTTGCAGGATGTGTTGTTATGTATAAATCAAAGACTCCCTGCTGCTTTGGTAAAATGTCTGTACCTGCTAGTGTGCCTTCCATCTAAAAAGGAGAACATGAAAATAGAAGAAACCTTTCAGGAGACATTAACACAGGTTAATAACAACTTACTCCTCCCTTTAGGACAATGGGTTATTTTTATTTCTCTGATATTTTTTTGTTTACTTTTGATATTGTTGGCATTGTGCAAGTGCTACAGTATTTCCTTCTTTCCTGAATTTTGGATAAGCTATACTTACTTCCTTCTTCCCCTTTTTAGGTTCTCCTTCAGCTCTGTAGGCTGCCAGTCAATGTGGAAAAACTGGTAGAAACTCAGGAACTGCAGTGTCTTATCATTGGCCTCACATCATTATGGGATCAAACCAGTGCCCCCTGGAGGCATCAGGCCTCCCGCATCCTCAAAGCAGTCTCAGCTGTAGCAACAAGCAACACTGTCCCCAGCTTACAGGGTAAGATAGCATAAAAAATATTGTGGATAATTAACATTTTTGTACAGATTATAGTCATGTAATTGCTTTGCTTCGTAGTTAGGTTATAGACCCGAATAGACCCTTAAGTATTGTGCCAAAACAGGCTGAATAGGAGCAGATTTCATGAAGGAAAGTTATTTGTGCACTAATGAGTTAATTATATCAAGAAGCATGACCAAATGTCTCGGCAGACTGGTACTGAAAGTATGTCACATGATGACTTAACAAGAACAAATTATTCATTCAAATGTTCCAGTATACACGAGTTTACTCAGATTTATTTTGGACAACAAGATGCTGTCCAGATTTTCCTGCATAGTATTTTACTCCATTGACTCTAAACCTCTTTATTATGGAATTTTCTTCCTATAGCACTTTGAAGATGGACTAAGAAAAGCAAAAGGATGTAATTAAATCATACTTTAAGACTCTTATTTTCAGTGATAAAGACATGTGGTTGAAACATTACTTGTTTGAACTGTAAACCTTTGTGTAAACACTATTGCACAGATATAGTTGTCACTTAATTAACCAAGAACACTGTCCATTTCTCATTAGGCAAGAACTGTGTTCGTATCTGCATCCAGAACCTCTTGCACATCGGTGGCGATGTCTCGGGATCACTGCTAGCTGAGGTGGCAGTGGCTGTGTTTAGCTTCATTAGAGACACCTATCACCTCAGTCCAGCCCTCTTCATGGAGTTTGACACAAACAACGGCTACAAGGCCCTTGAGAATATCCTGAAGCGGTGAGATTACAGGGCACGGACAAAAAGGAATGAAACAAAAGCTAGAGTTAATGAAATTCAATTTAAAAACCTATAAAGTGGGCATGCCTGTCTAAAGACATTAAAAGAATTGCGTTCTTGTTTTGCTGGTCTTCTTTTACGGCAAGAGTAAATGCACCTTAGTGGAAATTAAGTGGAATTTAATAGGATATAACCACTTTAAATAGTGAAATGTTTCATATAAATTCAGTTTGATTGGTCTGAGAATTGACAGAGATTTCTTTAATTTTTCTCTGCTCAACATTTATCTTGTCTTTTGTGTCTCCTATCATACAATCATTAGCTGTGAAGAGGGTGTGTCCTTGGAGCAGTTTCAGCCTGTGGAGGAGTTGCTGGCTCTCATTGGGTCTTTCACGCTTCTTGGAAAATCTGAGCTGAAAGTGGCTCTTTGTGTCACCAACCCCCAGCCTCCAGGCTTTAAGTTTGACCCTCCACTCACTAAAGGTAGGCCAAGCCTTCATAATAAACTCTGTATTGTTATTCTCAGGATGCCTGTCCCTAATTATCTCTTAACGGCTCATTGTACCTTGAGGATAAACTCTGAAACATCCCTTCCAAATACATGCTCCAAACCATCTAATTAATATCACTTGCGTGGCTCAGCAAAAGAAACTCAGTACGGGGAATGTCCTCTCATAATGACCACACAGGTCACCCCTTGCTTATACTTCTACTTTCGTATGACCCACCCAAACTACACTACCCACTTCCCATGATTTCCCACACATCCTGACTCCCCATACAGCTACCCCCACTGCAGCGCACAACACCCCTCAGGTTAACAGGAAGCTGAGGTGATTATGTCTGGGATGATGAAGTGGAGGCTCCCACTCTAACTCTGTTAGGATGCCCCACATCCATTCACCACTGGCCTACAGCAACCAGTCATCTATCATTGATGCACACACACCTCTATCAACACTCATAAATAGAGTGTCCATAATAAACACATACATATCATCCAAGCATGCACACAGACACACACTCAACACTCATCTATCACATCAAGGACTAGATCTGTTTCCAGCAGAGGGGCCAGGGACTGTTTTTATGCTGACCTTATTTGGTTTTGATACAATTTTGTCTAATCATGAAAATGAATCCTATTACTAACCAGCCTTTTATTTATTCATGACAAACATAAGTGTATTTTGGCACCCAAATCTAAGGCCTTTTCTTAATACTTTGACAATACCGTAAACAAACTCTATCAAAGTAAATCATGCTACTTTTCTTTGCACCTATGCATGTAACATTATCAAATCTTTGCTTGTATAACTCAATAGGTTTGTGAGATTGAGCATGTACTCTGTTGTTTGTCTTTGTTTTCATATGGCGTTCACTTTTTGACCATGCCAGAGTAAAATCTGATAATTCAAGTTTTAAATTCAAACCATCTTTTAGCTAAATTGACCTCAAGATGATATTGTTTTGTACTGACTGTAGAACTGACTGAGGTAGTACCGACTATAGAATGTAAGAGTGCATTCTCTCCCCATTTATCTAGTGCATATTTTGTTAAATATGATCAGATCTAAAAGCAGAAACTTTATTTGAAAAGTGCTCTAGTCCTTGGACACATTTTATTTTCCCCCTCCCTGTCTCCAGGTTTAGCAGTGAAGAACCTGCGTGCCTTCCACCTGCTGCAGGCCGCCTTGATGCATTCTGAGGATTGCCTGCTGGGTTGCCAGCTTCTTCGAACCCTACAGACAATATGGGAGAGAGACCCAGCCAATTTCTTCCTCTTGGAGTGGACTGTTCAGTCAGTGGCCCAGCTGGCTACTTGTGTGTGGCGTAAACCAGCGCCTGTCCAAAATCTATTCTTTTCTCTTGTAGAGATGGTATGATTTCTTATGTTGACAGAAAACCCCATGTGCAGTCTTTTCCTCAATGCCACATACATACCTGGACTGATTTAAATACTTTTTTTTCTTTTTTTTTTTTTAAAACAGGTGATATTTAAGTTGAACTACATCCCTCATGAGACCTTGCAAGCACTGTTACATGTGCTGAAGCAGACTTGGGCTGGGACTCTGGCTGGTGGGATGGCAGGGATAGAATTTGGAGTGGTGGTTCTTAAGAGTTTTCACAAGTAAGCAGTGCAAGCTATTAAAATATTTCTCAGAATTGTTCAGGATGCTCTTGCTTAATTTTTTTTTTTTTTCTATCCTAAATTTATCTGTTGGATCTAGTAATATAAACAGATATTCACTAAACACGTGTGACAGGATTAAGCTGTCAATTTAAGTTGTTTGGATAAAATCTCTTCTTTGTAGGATGACTGTGCACAATGTAATGGTATCTGAGGTGCTAACTGACTTGGGTCTGCTGGAGCTGCTGCTGGGGGAACTGCGCAGGAGAGCTAAAATCCTGAGGAAGGCTGGAGTCATATCTTGCTCTAAACTGGGTATGAATGATTGTTTCAGTTTCCTCAATTTATGATGTAATCACAATTGTACAACTACTAAGTGTAGACAAAGAGTGCTTATGTGACATAACTCCTACCATTACAGCAAACTTGGGATTGAGCAAAACCCTTGGCCATGAAAGAGTACTTGGCCTTTCAAAGTGTGTCATTGTGAAATAAAATTCATGTGGTGCTTTGTATTTGGGCATGCATCTTCAGTCTAGCCGGTGACCATAACATGAGAAGTGCATCATTCATCCTGATTATGCGCCCTGTAATTTGCAGCTGAAGTTCTTGTGCTCTTTAGATTCTCAGCAGCTGCCATGTGTCGAGGACAGTGAGAAACTACTCACTACCTGCATGCTTCAGGTTGTGTCAGCCCTTACTTTGCGTTCAATCAAAAACACAGGTATATATCCATACATATCCAGTTACTTGTGTACTATCCACAATAATTGTTTATTTCTTGAATTTATCTTGTAGCTATACCCTGTTGTTGTATACTTAATTTTTGCATATGTGTTCCAGTTTCAGTGCGAGACCTTGGCATGATCCCCTACATCAAGATCTTCTTAGATGTGGATCAGTATCGAGGCCCCACTTTGAGCATTTTGGAGCAGCTAGCTGAGATTAACCCTGAGGAATTCATGAGTACAGCCATCGGAGCTCTCTGCTCCTCCACGCAGCAGGAGCTTGGGTTAAAGCAGGACCTTTTGCAGGTACCTTACGTGAACCTTCCATCAGAGACATCACACACACATCCAGTGATCTCAGTTCAACTGTACGTGTAGCCTCTACATCAGATCATAACAAATAGTAATGCACTTAAAACATAATAAGCTTGTGAATTTATTTTCTTAGCATGTGGGACTCTGATTCCATTATAGACAAATGCAGATTGATTTGCTAAAATGCGTTTAGCTGTTAACTCTGGACCGATTTGATTAGGCCAGCAGCCTTGTGCTGTGGCACTCTGAAGATTACCACCTCTATCAGATCAGTGAATGGGACAGATCTGATTAAGCTTAACCAAGTTACACACCTACTGTATGTGTCCATTTTTATAGATGGCAGCAAGAAGAGCACTTACTTGCTGATATTATGTGTACTCTGTGTGAGTGTGTGCACTTGTGCTTGTTTGTGCACACATGCAGGATTTTCTCAGGGTGTGTGTGTGTGTGCGTGTGTGTGTGTGTGTGTTCTTTGTGCTAACATGGTTATAGCAGGTGGCAATCAGATTGGGTGCGACCTGGGCTGGCAAGTGTTGAGAGCCATTGTGATTACTCCAGTTTCAGTTAATCACATTTTCCCCTGCGTTCTGTCTCACACATTACCTACCTGATGGATTAGCTCTCTAAATTTGATAAAGCTAATGTGATTTTGTTCACCTCCAAAAACTAGTTACCAGAAATGATTTATGATTTATCTATATGTTTCATCTATTTTTCATGACACTGTTTTAATTGAATGGGGAGATCTTTTAAAAGCCAAGATTTAGGCTTTGTGTCTATTAAAATGCTTTAACTCTCAGGTATATTAATCAGAATTAGCTGCTTAAGTGTGTTTGAGTCCACATATGGACAGTCCAAATAATGTCAGTCCTGTCTTCTGTATTTCAGTCGGTGTTGAAGGTCCTGGAAAGTCCCAACAGCTGGGAAGCTTTTAGGAAGGCAGGAGGCTTCACTGGACTCTTGTCTCTGGTGACAGACATGGAAGGAGCCCTGTCTGACCCTCCACAGGGAGAAGTGTGGAAGACACTGGGGCATCAACTGCTGCTTGAACTCCTTCTCCTCACACTGCACATCTTGTCCATGGCTGTGCATCTTCACACTGTAAATGCACACCATTTTGAGACTGGTGGCTTTTATGAAAAGCTGGCAGAGGCTCTACTCCAGCTGGGCTGCTTCCACACTGAAGCCTCTGAGAATGAGAAGTGGGTTGAAGAGAAATGCTCCTGTCCCAGGAGTGCAGAGGACAAGCAAGCTCCTGGAAAGAGCTTCTACCAGTTTGTTGAGTTAGCAGAATCCCCTGTAGCTCCTGCTTCTCCCTCCAACACACCACAGCCCAATCTGCCCCTCACTCTTCGGACATGTATAAAGCTGCTCTCCTTTCTTGACCAGTTTGCTACAGGGACATACTCTCCTCAGGAGTTCAGTTTGAGACCAGAGCCTGAGGATGGGTGGGAGGAAGATAAAAGGAAATTAAATGGAACAGCAGGATATGAAGGAGTGTTTTCAGAATCAGGTCCACAGTCCATGGAGGACAAACAGGGAAGTTCCAGAAACACAGTGTCCAGGAGTCCTACAATTTGCACAGAGTCTCAAGACAGGTGGATATTTTTATTTGGAGGATTTCTATTATATTAATTAATGCATTCACATCTAAATTGTACAGATAAATGTGCTAAAGATCGTCTGTGGTGTCAAGTACTGACTTCTTTTTTAAAATCAATTAATTTATTTACATGCGATTTACAGTAGGTTCAGCTGTGATCCAGTTATTCTTCATCCAGGAGCAATCAGAGTTATCATGACTCTCCTTCCATCAGTTTTTACTCCTGAGGATCCACAGGTACCACTCTAGACTGAACATTTTACAATCCCTGTGCCATACTTGTTTTGTTTTTGTTTTTTTATTCCCAAAGAGGCCTCAGCATGAGAATCTTATTTTCCTCTTTCACAGCTCTCAATGGAAGTCCAGTTCTCACTGGCATACCACATCCAGGCCATGGTCAAATCTGAGCGAAACCGTCAGATTATGTGCGAGGGTGGGCTGGTCTCCATCCTCCTGGCCCACTGTCAGAGCATCTTGCTTTCTTCAAACCACCCATTACATCTACCTGTTACACGCATCTTGGAGAAGCTCTCTTCCCAGTCCATCACTCTTTCAGACTTCAGGTCAGATATGCTCATTAACTGAAGTTTATATTCATGCATTTCTTAATTGCACTGAACTTACAATGTTTTCTATTTAACCTTTTCATCCTTAGAAAATTCCTGTGTTTAGGGAACCCTCTCATGTGCTTGGGAGACAAAACAGCAATGCAAGTGCAGCCAGAATGTAACCCACCAACCAACTCACCCATTACAAATGGTACACATGTTTTATTATCATTTGGCTTTCTGTTTTCTTGTTGTCTGTTTTTAAATCAGTACATATTTGATTTAATCCTCTTCAAGTTATTTATTTTTTAATATTCATGATGCAATTTGTACATTAGATTATGCTTGTCTTGCCTAAACCAGGTCAGAATACAGGGGTAAAGACACTGAAGCGCAGCTTCAGTTTGTTGCAGTCTACAAACTCCTTTGGTTCAGCAATCCCCGTCCACCAGATCCTCAGTCTCGTGTCTATGACTTCACCACGGACCTTTAAACCACACAGGATCTCTTGTTCACCTGCCTTTGTAGAGTTTGACATGTGTGAGAGTGGATATGGGTGAGTTCTTGTTTCACTGAGGAGTAAATTAAAAAAAACAAAACAAAAAAAACCAGCCACTTACTAAATACTTGTCATGTAACATTGTGCTTTGCAGCTGTTTGTTCCTACCCTCTCTGGCCACAGTGAAAGGTGTGACTGCTGATTCAGTCTCGACAGGTGGCATTGGAGGAGGTAAATCCATACATTTTATTTTTACAGATTTGTGAATAAAACTGAGTAAATGTTTAATCAGTTCCCTCTCATATTTTAGACTGCAGAGGTTTTCCACCTACAGCTGGTCTCTCATTTACCTGCTGGTTCCAGATCAACAGGTTCAGTTCAGCCTGTGATTCCCACCCAATCCGCCTACTGTCTGTGGTTCGCCACATGTCGCGGACTGAGCAACACTACATCTGTTTGTCCATCTCCTTCTCAGCCTGTGATGGCTGTCTGGTCATCTCTACTGAGGAGGAAGCATTAACATATCTAGGTGAGAGTTTGTACATTGTTGTCTCTGGAGCTTGAGCTTGAACTGGACTTCTTTTTGTTTCTTGAAACAAAAAGAAGTCCAGTTGCCTTTTTTCAAGCTCCAGAGACTACTATGACCTGGATGACTGAGAATCTACACAGACATTTTGTACACTGTTCTTTGCTATACCTTAGCAGATTTTTTTTAAATTTTTTTTATGTTTTTTTTTTTTTAAGCTTTTATACTTAAAAGATATCTCATAAACATTTTTGCAGTGAGGTGGCACAATAGTTGCATCATGTGTTTATACTACAGAGACTGGCCTTCCCTGTGTCTCCAACAGATATGATGGAGCCAGAAGTTGAAGTTAGCAGTCCCACTTCTTTGCCTACATCACTGAGGTTCCGTTGCGCCAACATCCTGGTCCCCGGTCAGTGGCACCATCTGGCTGTGGTCATAGCCAAAGACGTGAAGAAGAGCTGTCTGACCTCAGTCTACTTAAATGGCAAAGCAGTGGGGACAGGAAAGGTATGGCAAGAGGAAACAGATTTAGGAGCTGCACTGATTCTAGCTCTTATCGTAGCATTCATGTATCCATGTATATGTCCACTTTCTGTCAGATGAAGTATATTCAGCCATTCCCTGGTCAATATGTCTCCATGGACCCCTCAGCTGTGATTGATGTGTATGGACTGATAGGGACACCAGCTTTCTGGAAGGAGTACGCTGCTCTAGTGTGGCGAGTGGGTCCTTCTTACCTTTTTGAAGAGGCTTTGAGCCCTGAGGCTGTGGGTGTTATACACGCACAAGGAACCGCATACCTTGGCAACTTCCTAGCTCTGCAAAACATAGGTGAGTCACAACAACTTTGTAACAATTTCACATGTCTGCTCTTTGTTTTCTTTTAATGAGTCATCCTGAAAAGGCTCTTTTGAATGTAGTCTGATTCTATATTTTGTTGGGAGTTTTGTTTATCGTGTGATCCTACAATTGGATAAAAGTTATCTTTAGATCAAACATAGTTTTGATAATGTTATACTCATTGTAATTTAAAGTAATACATCAGTTGCATGTAATTTCAGAAGTTATTTTTCTTAATGTACAGTATTTTGACGTTTATTGTGACACATTACATGGATCAAGTGTGTATTGTTTAGCTTTACTCACTGGACTTAATCTGCTTTGCCTGCCTGTGTCTCATCTCTGTGCTTGTGTTCTGGCCATGGTCCAGATCATGAGTCTCTCCCCCTCAGACTTGTTCCTGAGGAGAGGATCTCATTTGGCATTAACCCAGCAGTTTCTACATTAACAACTGTTGTGCAGATCAGAGAGGATTACAATGAGGTGGATTGCAGACTGATTGCTAAAGAGGTAAGGGTGAGGTGAGCCTTTGTTGAAACTAAGTGTTGGTTGTGGTTTTAATAGATTGTGGTAATCCTTGTGTCTAATTACAGATGGGGATAACATCTCGCGATCAGTCCACTCCTGTGTTCCTTGCTCGAAACATCAGCCAACACCTGAGTGGTACAGCTCGCACCATAGGAGCAGCCCTAGTTGGACATTTTGGTAAATCAAATGTTGTTTTGTGTGTGCGCTGTAGTTTCCTCTTGCAGGCACGCTTTTTAAAAAAAATAAAAATTAAAAATTTTTGACCTCTTCCTTCTACTATAGGTGTGCGTACATTCGCCCCTAGTGCTGCGTCTAATGGGTTTCTGTATGTTGGTGGGCCTGCCGTTGTTCTCAGTCTGGTTGCAATGGCACCAGATGATGGCTCTTTGTATGCAGCAGTTAAAGTTCTTCATTCTGTTCTGGAGACCAGTTCGGCCATGCAGCAGGAAATGACCCGCTTAAATGGATACAAGGTCTGCCAGATCTTTGTGTGCTGGTGCAGCACAAATGATTTCTAAATGGAAATAAATATCTACTGTTTACAGTTGTGATCTGTTCTTATGTGCCTATATAATTGACTGCCCTTTTAGCTGTTAGCTTTCCTGCTGAAGATGAAGAGCAAACTGGTCAGCCACCGAACCTTTCAGCTGATTCTGTATCTCACAAGTTCATTAGAGCAGAACTATGAATCTAGTTACCTGCAGAACACACCTGCTTTCCAGGCCTTGCTGTGTGACCTGGATGTAAGTATCTACATTTTAGCTGACTATTTATTTGGAAGGTTAATTGGAAGTTAAATGTTATAATTTTGTTCCCCTCGCTGTTTTCAGGTGTGGCAGAATACTGCAGACGATCTGCACCTTTCAGTTCTGAACTACTTTGCTGAAATCCTGAAGTCCTCAAGGTAATTTCCACAGTTATCAGCGTGTGACCCAACCACACAGTGTATATATGTATTAGCTCTAATCTAATTTATTATTAACTCACATGATAGACAAGTTATACGACACACTAGAGGCTCTTGTTGGTGACAGACTTTATCGGCTGTTCTGTCAACATTTGTAACTGCTTGCCATCAATATCGTGGAACTGTCAGCAGAAGGTCGAGCAAATGTTTAACAGAATCGGTGACAGAGAAAACTGAATGTTTGAATGGATTGTATTATTAGATTTTCTGTCTATGGGAACAAATTGGGATTGAGATTGATGCTATATCCCTTTTCCTGACTATATCTTCAACAGTGACAGCAAGAATGCAGAAGTCTTCCACAGTGTGGACATGTTGCCAAAGCTGCTCTTTGAGTTGTCTGACCCTGCTGTGACCATTCAGAAGGTTGAGGTTATTTCTGATGTCATTACATCTCTCCTTAAGGCTCACTTAACCGCCACTGACATAAGCAGGTAGAGTCAGGGAATGCACTGTTAACAACAAATGTCCTTTCAAAAATTTCACAAATTGATGTCAGGTTGATAAAGTTTGTAAGAGCTCATACCTTCTCTGAATTCCTTTTTATTTGATTAGACTTGGCCTCTTCCTAGTCTACACCCTTCCTCCTTCTAGTAATGTAGCTGAAAGCGGTGAGATATCTGACGATCCTTCAAACGATATGTCAGGTACAGTATAAAACACAGAACCACATCTCATATAGGCTCATGTTTAACACAAGTTATTTGCAGTGACCCAGACCTGTCTCCCCTGTGCTGTAGCACCAAGTGCCGGTCCAGCCAGCCTCATCTGGATCCGCAACCAGATGCTGCTTGTGCTTTGTGAAATCCTTGAGTCAAACAGCCTTTTAAGCAAAGAGTGAGTCTGTTACTTTTTAGCTAAACAAAATCGGAGCATAAACACACTTTCTCAGTTTTCATGTGCTATAATGTTTAACCTTGAATTTGTCATTGTTTTCCCCCGCTAGTCAACAGAAGGTTGTATTTGATGCCTTGGGCAGTGATTGGTTCCTGTTCTTCCTTCAGCCCCACCTTCACCCTTCCACATTTAAACTGGGTCTTGTCCTCCTCACACACTTTCTGTCAAGTCCAAGCCAGCAGAGCAGTTTCAGAGAGGGAGTAGTTCCAGGAACACTCATTGGAGGCATGGAAGAGCCCTTTGCTGTGATGGGTACATAAAGTTGATTTTAATAAAGTTGATTTTATTTTAAGCAAGGAAATACAGAAAAAAGCAATACATTTCTCCTCTTGTACTGGAATCAAATTTTACTGTAAAGTCTTTTTAGTACACATTTCAGATTAAAAAGGATGAAGTGAAGTTTAATTGTATTTAAGTACTGTACTCATACAACAATACTAAACAGCAGTTTTTATTATGGAGAATGTTACTTATTAATTTCACACGTTACTACTTCATCCCAAACCAACTAATATCAGTAATCTTTTATTTTTTTTTGGTCATGCTTCCAGACAATCTTATAGCCCATTCTTGGTCTCATGAGTGCCTTAGCATCCCGTGTCGTGGCTTTGACGTTCTGCGGGGGTTGCTGATCAGACAGTCTCATCTACCTCACGTGTATGAAGCTCTGGCTGCTCTGCTCCAGGGGAAGAAGGCCAGTCACACTTCAAAGGGAAAAGTGGGTCTTTTTTTTTTATGTAGTTTTCTACCATATTCATCATCTTTGTCATAATGCTCTTTTTTTTATAATATACTGTAGATGGATTTGGATGATATTCTGCAGTCACTTATTGACAACCAAGTGGACACTCCTGCCCAGCCCCTCTGTGTTGAAGCTGCTTCAATAATGATGGAATTAATCAAAGTCATTGTCACTCAGGTAGACAAAACAAAAGGGAACAAAAAACAAACAAAACAACAATAAACAGCTCTTCAGTTTTTCACCAGAAGT
This sequence comes from Archocentrus centrarchus, assembly GCF_007364275.1. Classification (NCBI taxonomy): domain Eukaryota; kingdom Metazoa; phylum Chordata; class Actinopteri; order Cichliformes; family Cichlidae; genus Archocentrus; species Archocentrus centrarchus. The sequence continues at coordinate 18,532,625 of NC_044360.1, forward strand.
AGCTCATGTTTAATAAATTTTCTTTTGTTTTAACAGCCTATTTCATCTAAGGACATGCCAGGCACTGATGGATCATGGGAGTTGCAGCTTCCAGCAAGTGTGATGCAGTTTCTTTGCCTCCTTCATAGCCTCCGGCCAAGAGACCCACTGTGGGTGTCATCCACATTCCTGCACACGCTCGCTGGTGTTGTGTTCCCTCTGGATATTTCAAAGGTTTGTGTGTTGTTCTAGTTTTGCAAAACTCTTATCAGTTCTCATCTCTCTGGTCTCATTTTCTTGTTTTCTGATACCTTTCAGGGTGTCAGTGAGCGCAGAATAAAGGGTACAGGTGAGGATGCAGTCAAGAATAATCCATCCAGGAAGCCGGTGCTTGACTTCATCAGTATTCTTCTGATGGACAGTCTAATCAACGTGTCTGCCAACAGCAACACGCATCCTTTTGTTCTACTACTGGAGGTGAATTTGCTTGTATCAGAGTTGAATATAAAAATACAGACATGCACGCATCACAAACAAAATGCATTTTCATCAAAAAAGGCCTCTTCATTTCACTATAATACTGTAAAACTCTCATTTCTCCAGAAGGTGCCACTCTATACTCAGTTACTCAAACAAGTCAAGGTATTCTCAATTAAATTATTCACCACTAGGAGGGCAAGAACACAAAGAGGGCAAGCACTGCAGATTTCTACACAGATTTTCAGCTTGACAAGCTTAACCTGCAGTTAGACTGCCATCAACATCTGCACTTGAACAATAATCAAGCAAAAGGAAAAAAAGAGAGCTTTCACATATCAAAATGTCAATCCATATGTTGTCTTACTGGTTTCAATAGTTTCTGACAATAAATTGGTTAAATGTTGCAGTTTTCCCCTGATGGCGCATCACTGGAACAGAGGCAAAGTTTTCAGACCGAGTTGCTGGGGCTAGTCATGAACATCATCCACATGCTCAGCGATGAGGAAGACAACAACACTCATCTCTGTTCGCAAGGTAGAATTACAGTGGATGCTTTCTGCAAATGCTCAAACTCTGCACAAAAACAAACATGAACTCACTCCTTTTTAAATCTGTCAGACTGTAGTAATCAGAGGCCTGAAGGACAGATGGCTACACTGATGGAGAATGTGGTGCTTTTCAGTCAGACTCTGCTGCTGAAACTTTATGTTGGAACTTATTTGGGAGACTGTGAGAGTTTGCTCAGCTTCCTCACAGATCAGATTGTGGTGGTGAGACAAATGCACACGCACACTCTTATATGCAATAGTATGTGAATATTTTCACCAAAAACTGCACATATTAAATCAACAAAACTTCTAAATTGTTAATTTAGAGATTATAATCAGTGGGAGCTTAAATTATGATAGTATAACATCTGCCCACAGTGAACAAATTACTCATATTTAATTTCAGTTTTATAAATGCACTGCTCTATACTTCTAGGCTCTGGAGAAAGGCCAAACTCAGAAAGAGAAGATTGTGTCTGACCTCTACTCATGCACAAATAAAGTCCTGCTTTATTTCTTGTCTCAACCACGACATTCACAAGAACAAAAGGAAGTGGTCATCAGGGCATTGCAGACCTTAATAGAACGCTGGGATGTTATAATGGCAACTTACAATGGAAATGCAAACTTTGTTACTTGCCTTCTCCACTGTCTGTTACTGATACGTTCTGGCAGGTAATAGAGAAGAACAAAACTCCCACACATGTGCACACACAGTGAAACTAGATTCAGTGGTAATTCACATACTCACGCTGTTTGCAGCTATCCTGAAGGTTTTGGGTTTGTGGCACAAAAACGCAGAAGCTCATCCAGTCCGTTGGCTCCCAGAACCAGGCAATTCAGGTCCCTTACCAATGGAGCAGACGTTTCGACAGGTATGCAAATTGTTCTTTACTTTTATCACTTTAATCTGACATTTTGTCAATTTTAAGTCCACTGGGTCAGTGGATGGTTCAGAACAAGTACGTGTGTGTGTGTTTCAGATGAGAGCCAGCTAGTGTCCTTAGTGGAGGCCTGCTGGTCAAAGGTCATATCAGAGCGGCAACACATGCTTGAAGAAACCTATAAGATAGAGATCTCAGCGAGCCACAAAGCACAGACAGAGCCTGTCGGCATGAATGACATCAGTCCTCTCTGGGAGGAGATGGCACGCAAAGCCTGGCTTCTACACACAGGTTAGCTCCTGTTATGGGAGAAGATGACTATCAGTGCCATTATACTGACATTTAAACCCTTTGCTCTCTTTCAGAGTATCAGAACAAGAAGGTGGCCAGCAGCTCTCACAAGAAGTTTGACATCAGCAGTGCTCTTCGCTCAGCTTTGGGAAAATCAGTTAATCAGTCAGTAACTGCAGAGGTAAATTTGCACTTACATTGTCTCGGTGTTTGCTTCTTCTGCACAGAGCAGGACCGAGGTCTGTATCCTTGCAACTGTTGTCCCCTGAGTAGTATGGGGTTGTTGCCTTTCCCAGGTGTCTCTGCATCCTTGAGTGCTGTGCCAAACACTCATCCCAAAGTCACCACTATCCTTGTGCTGTGGGCCATCCAGCCCTGTGGGGGTGTTTGATTATTTCTTTAAATAGATTTGGATTATCACAGCTGATTGCCCCTGAGTGGGCATTGTAATTGATATCTGTTAGGCCAATCCATGGGAACACTCACTACAACACACTGTTTGGAGCTGAAGGTTAAAGACGCGTTTATTGTTGTTTTTTCCCTTGAAAAACACGTGGCCCACATCATTAGTTCCCCCACAACGCTTAAGACGTCGAGCCATCTGGAGCAGGGAGCAGGGACATATTACTCAGGCACACAGGCATGAAATTACCGCGTCTGTGTGTCTGTCTCACACCCTTAAAGTGTGTGTGTTCTTGTGCACGTCTCTTGCCCACAGAAATCGGGTTGGCAATTATAGTGCTACCAATCTGATGAAAACATTATTCATTTGATGTTATTCTTTATCATATCAGTCTTTGACAGGCTATCAGAGAGGGTGATGAATTGTTTTTCCATCTGAGATGCAGAGAAGAAGAGGGAGGAGTTTGTTTTTTTTGTTTTTCTTCCTCTCTGAGGTTATTGCGCCACTTCACTCCAAATAGGTTGCAGCATGCAGTGAGTGCTCAAAAAAAAAAGATTCTCAAATCATCAGCTATGGTCAGCCAGTCAGCTCCTTTTTTTTTTTTTTTTTTCTTTTTCTTCATCCATTCTCATGATGAAACAAGTGAGTCATTAATTAATTTCTGGATCATCAACTTATGACCTTTGTTTGACAAGTCACGAGCTTATGGGGAGTCTCTTTTCAGACGCAGGATCCATAGTTGCATAGAGCACTGAGCATAGTTTCTTGGGCTCAAAAATCTACATTTATTGAACAAAAAAGAGTTTTAAAGCCTACTGTAGGTAATGAATGAGAATATAGAGACTGATAGGCAGACTGTGTCCTCAGTCAAGCTTCAGTGCAATCCTTCCAGAGATTTATTTCATCAGCGAATGCAGTTTCCATAATCATATCTGTGTCCTCATATTAGAAAGATAATTAACAGCACTAATGATCACGTTAAGTTCATTACACATTCACTGCCAGCTCAGAATGAAGTTGACATTATGTTGCCTTATCATCAAAGGTGGCGTATTGTTGGGAAGTCATTAAAATGGAAATGAGTGTGATGTTCTGATGTTAATTGCAGAGGGAAGAGATGAGTTATGTATTTAATGCAGCATTTAAAAAGCCAATGAGGTTCCTATCTGCTAAATAGGGTAATTAATGCTATATATTACTTATGTTTGTCCAAATGAAGGAATGAAATTAGGAGATGATGACGCCGACTTGCTGTTTATCTGTCACAGCACGGCTCTAGCTTGCAAACTTCATTATTACTCTCTTTTCTGTCTGTAATATTTCTATAATCTCTCCTCAGATTACTCCTTTATTTCTTTTTCTGTACAACTTCTCATTTGGCTAGGCAGTCAGTCATTTAGAGAAACAGTTTTCATTCTCTGGTGAGCTTGTCAAAGTTTGTCAACTTTTATGCTTGCCCCCCCCCCCCCCCCCCCCCCCCGAAATTATCTAAAAAAAAGTTTTGCATCTCTTGTTACGCAGAACTAGTTGTTTTCCTTTTATTCTACTTGAAATCAATTATTCCATTTGTGGGTTTATAGTGCACAAAATAGAATTAGTATCTGTAAATAAGACTCGATATAAAGACTTACCGTATTTTCATTCAGTCAATTAAACGGCTTTCCTGGGTCAGCTGTGAGGATGGACACATGTTGTTTCACTAGTCTCTCAGCGAGCACTGCTGTGATGATGGGCTTAATGAAGCAGTTAACAGTCAGAATATGATCCCAGTGTGTCTGCTGAACATGAGCATCCTGCAGTGTCAACATGGCTTTGCTTTATTTTTTTTTTTTCCTCATTTTTCATTTCTTTTCTCTTTTAATCGACACATAAACTCTGACTCGCACAATATTAAAGCGTAGACACACACTTACCTTGCCCTTTATGGTGGTGTGGCTCAGTGATATTAATGTTTATGTTAATTAGATCACACCAACAAATGATTACATTTCCAGACAGGGTTATTGTAAGACTGTAGCCACTAGCTTATTTTGCCCAGTGAATGCAATTTAGAACAGATGTAATTGTATGAATGCATTGTAATTGCATGAGGAAACAACAATACTATTATGTATATACAATTTATGTGAACATGGTGTGTGTGTGTGTGTGTGTGTGTGTGTTTGTACAATATGAGCTAGGGGAAGAGTGATTGTGCTGCCTCTCTTTTCATTTGCACCCATCAGGTTACTCTTGTTTCTTTGCAGGAGTTTTTGTCCAACATGGAGTCACATCGACAGAGAGGCTACAGCATGTTGGAAAAAATGAGGGCAAACCATTTACAGGTTTGACAGACATTTTAACATGAATACACTGCAGTATATTTCATTGCAAATTTTCAAATGGAAGCTTTAATATTGTTTATCTCTGCATTTTCCCCTCTATTCTGCTGTTTCTCAGGTTCGTGCTTCTGAGTGGGAGCGTTTGAATTACGCGTGGCTGAATTTGGAGGCCGAGCTGCTGAGGGAAAGGGCCATTTTCGGGCCTGGCCCAGGGGTGCTGTTGAGCAATGGTTGGGTGCAAGACGCTGCTGAAGGACCCAATCGGACGAGATCATGCATCCGCAGAAAGACTTTGAGACAATCCAGACGGGTATAGAATTTTTGCGTGAAGCATAGTTGATATTCAGCTAGTTCACAGCCTAACCTGTAACACTGTCATGTTTTTACAACAGGTGCTAGGAATGTTGGATATAAGGCCCGGCAGGTCTGAAGTCAGTAAAAATAGAACAGAGACTGACACAGGTAAAGAAGATTGCTGCTTGTTGTTTTTTTTTTGTTGTTTTTTTTAATTTTATTTATTTATGATGCTCAGTGTGAAATTTTTTTTTCCATTGTAACAGAGCCTAAGATCTTGTGTGAAGTTGCCGCTGAGGTTAAAGACGACGAAGAGGATGAAGGACATTTATGTGATCGACTGACTTTCTTCCCAGCACTGAATGAGACACCTGCTGTCGCAGAGGATCCGCCCGACCCTTCAACTCCTGCATCCTGCTCCCTCATGCAAGATTGCCCGGACATACGTGTCGTCCTGCAGGAGCTGCACCCAGGAGAAGAGGTACTGTGGCACAGGAGGGTCTGTTGGTATGCTGGGCTGAAAACATGAGCCTAAAAATGAGCACAACTGCTTCCCACCCTACTAATATTCACAATGATAATTATCTGATGTAGACTAAGGGATTCCAATTGCCCAGCGCTGCTATCAGAATTTCATCTTTCCTCATTAGTATAATGTTTTAATGCTGAGGCCCAGCACAGCTCTTCTCATTCTTACAGTGAGTTAGAAACCAGTGCACATGTTGACAGGGACTCTCATCGCTCCGGCAACCAGCCGCGGCTTTTAATGTTTCTGACAGAAGTATTAATAAAAACAGTAGGAGGTGATGCAAGCTGTCTTACATCCGCTTAGTAAGTGTGTGATGTGTGCAAGTGTGTCCTGTTGTCTTGCAGTGGTTGAGTGCATGAGTCCTGCTGAGCTTCCTGTCAAATGAACACAGTCATTAGCTCTGAAAAATGCACACACATGCACAGACTTAACACACACACACATGCAGTAACACACAAAGGGAGACCCACTCATAATTAGCTTGCCAGCGCCAATAGTGTGATTATGACAATAATGTGTGTGGGGAGAAATCAATGGTCTGACATTAGGCTCTTAGTCAATAAAAGTCCTCCTTTTCTCTCCTTCTTCCCATCATCAGCTAAATCACTCTCAGACTGATAATGCGTATCTGTCCGGCGCACAGTAAGGAGATAAGGAAACAAGTTTATTGTTATGTATTTAATCTTTGATAATAATAAATTCAACTAGTTTTTTTCTGAAATATAGTCATTGTTTAGGACAGTAGGCTGAGCACCAGTTTGTTTTCACTGATGGAAACTGCTGCACAAGCCAACCATGATATAACTCAGTGCAAGATTTCTCTACCATGTCGCTGAGACTCACTCACCTTGACTCTTCTTAAAAGCTTTCACTTAAGTAATATTATTCATCATAGCATATCTGTGTGTGCATTCAGACAAGAGGTTCTGATCACTTATCAGGTTTTCTATTGTGTGTGTGGCAGTGATTAATTCTCCTAATAATGGCCAGGCAGGGCCTTCTCCTCCACCAAGTGTGTGTGACTCTGTGTCTGGGGGTGAGGAGTCTGATTTGATTAGTATAAAATGTTACGAGCCCGCGGGTATGTTAGGGCCCCATATGGTTTTTGGGCGCTATGTCTCAGAGGGCCTGCAGAGGGGCCGGCACATGGAGACAGCCAGGTGCGTGCACTCGTTGTGAAATGAGGGGAGACAATAGAATTATCCACGCATTATCACAATGCAGTTAGCATTAGCTACAACCAGTGCTGAAAGCAGCATGTGGGTTCACTTTGGCACTGGATGGAACACACACTGCTGGAAAAAGGGGGCTGTGCCTTCTACACCCCATCAATCAGCTTAGATAATGAAGTGTTCAACTGTGTCTTTTTAATAATGATTAAAATATGTGATTAAAATGATCAATCAAATAAAGGCTGAAGTGCCTGTATTGCTGCCGTGTCATGTCCTGAGAGAGAAAGGCGCTGATGTGGATTGCGCCTCTCACATAGGGCTTAATACATATGGCCTTCTCTGCTCAACTGAATTCAGTTTAAAAGGGTTGAAAGTCCAAAAGAACTAAATAATTACACAATAACAATGATATGAACATTAATGGAAGAACTTCTTTCTTTCTCGCTGTAGGTAAACTCTAAGATGTGTGTCGTGATGGTGAGTGGCCTCAGAGTCACAGAGGGATTGCTGCTGTTTGGGAAGGACAGCCTGCTCTTGTGTGAGGGATTCACTCTTGGCCCTGCTGGAGATGTTTGCTGCAGGAAGCACCACCCCAGCAGGTATGTTTACAGATCTGCAAACCATGGCTGCTCGCTTATGTCAGTGTTTCATCATCATTTGTGTCTCTTTCTGCCAGTGTGCGAGATTCCTTCATTTCTACTGTGCTAAGTGAAGACCTGCCAGCAGCCAGTTGCAGACGCTGGCTCTACGAGGATATCAAGGAGGCTCGCTTCATGCGTTTCCTTTTAGAGGTCAGACATCTGCACACTCCCACTGATACCAGCCACATTTGATATTAAAGTTCTTCTCTTGCCACACTGCATTTTATCTGCTCTTGTATCTTCATTAGTTGATTCTGCATATGGATAAGAGAATCAGCCAGGATGCATGTTAAACTGTTTTTTTTTTTTAAATAGATGTGATGGGGTAAAAATATGTACTGGAAACAAATATCACTGCATCTGCATTATTAAAAAAGCCACTATCTCCTTCTCTGCAACTGTAAGGACGATGCCATTGAGATCTTCATGAAAAACGGACAGTCAGCCTTCCTTGTATTCCTGAATAAAGACCATGTCTCTGCTTATAAAAGGTAGCATTTTTTAAATATATATATATATGAATAAAAAATAAATAAAGGAATTTTATTTTCAGTATCCTCATACTGATCCTTACCCCTCCTTCTTTCTCCCTACAGGTTGAGTAGAGTAGTGCCAGCATTAAAAGGCAGAGGAGTTGCTGAGGTTATTGCTAATGCCAAGTAAGTGTCATGAGTTTGTTATAATCACCCAAATGCAATATTTCAAGAAATCTGTTTTTATTTCATCAGTAGAAACATTAAGTTTACAACAAATAGTCATGTAACTTACTATAGCTACACAGCTTGATATAATGCAGATATTATTTACTGTGCAACTGCCTTATAAATATATAATTTCCTGCTGTTTTGTATTTTTGAAAAGGTGACTTCAGCAGACTTGTTGGTTATTTGATTTGCATGTATTTAAACGTTTCTCGTATTCTCCACAAATCTTGATTGACTGCAGCCACTGAGTTTGCTGTCGCCAGCCCAGGAAATGTCCTTTTCTTCTCAGATATGTCACCAACATCACCTCTTCCTCCTTTTGCTTCTCTTCTTCCTCCTTTTCCTCCCTTTCCCCCACCTTTCATAAGCTTTTCTCTCTCTGCTTTACACCTCTTAAGGCATGTCCTACACAGGCTGCTCTCATGGACCAGATACACATCCTCCTCATGCTCTGCCTTTTCCTTCCGAATCCTCTCACCTTCATTTGAGCATATGATAGAGGATTTCGTCTCATGTTCAGCTTTGTGAGGTTGTGTAGGCCTTCCACAAATTGCGGTGGCTTTTTAAAGAGGTTATCAAACAGGCCTAACTCTTGAAGATTTTCTAAGGCCACCAAAGTGGGAGGCAGTGCATCAAGTCGATTCATTCCTAAATTCAGACTCTCCAGGTTGGTGAGGAAGCCCAATGAGGAGGGTAAACTTGAAGCGGTTAAGCAGTTGTTGGAAAGATTGAGGTGGGTAAGTCCTGTCAGGTTGCCGATGGACTCGGGCACAGATTCCAGCTTGTTACTGTGTAGATCCAGCCATTTGAGTGATGAGAAATTCCCAAAGTTTTCTGGGAGTTTTTCCATCAGGTTGCGGCTTAAGTCCAATTCATCCACATAGGTTAGCTTGAAGAGGCACTTTGGGAATATGATTATTCCCATGTTGCTAAGAGTGAGTCTGCGTCGTCCATCTGGGGTCATACGTATAGCCTTTTTTGCAGTTTTGAGGGTCACCTTTGTCCCATTGGCTCCCTTTCTCTTGGGCATGGTACTGCAATGCACAATTTCTGAACAGGTCAGTTTAAAATTTCAGCTCAGCCATCCTTTTGAGATTGTTTCACCAAGAGACCAATTTACAATAATTTATCTAATCTACGCCACCACACAGTACTATTGCAAACAAATGCATTGTGTGTTTATGTGTAAAGGTGCGAGTGTGTGTGTGAGGCTGATGTGATTTATTCAAACACATGGGCTTATGTATGGCCTCGGGCAGTGAGGAAAGCATGCTCTCTGAGGAATGAGAGCTTGAGCAGCGTGTGTGTCTCCATGAGTGTGCATGTATCGCAGTGTTGTGACTGCACTAGTGCGTGCTCACCCAGTGTTGCCCATGGGGGTATTTAAGAGCATGACTCTCTAATTAAGGCTAATGCTGGGGAACAATAGGAGAGAGGCGACACTGGGTAATACAGCAAAAACAAATGAGTGCTGATGCTCCCTCACCATTCAGCGGATTGAGTTGCTTGGCTCTTCTCAGGCAAGAAAAGTGTGTGCGTGTATAACACATTCACATCCAAGTGTGATGACAGTCATGGATATAGTGTGTGTGTGTGTGTGTGTGTGTGTGTGTGTGTGTGTGTGTGTGTGTGTGTGTGTGTGTGTACAAAGGATCAAATCAGGACTTTGATAAATGATAGTTGGGGAGTGTTGTGAGTGTAATGAGGGCTTCGCTCTTCTCCCCTCCTTGTCTAAAAGAGCAAGGTGTGTGTCTGTTTGTGTCTGTGTTACACCCCAAGGCCCTCTCTCGCCTCATTCATCATCCTCAGGATGAGAGAGGTTATCCACTGGTGCTTGTTCCCATTATAACTCCTATAGAAAACTATTGCATGAAATTATTGCCTGCAATTAGATAACACGTACTGAGCCAAATGCAATGATTGATTTAGTGTAGTTTTACAAAATATTTGGTCAGTAGTTATTGGTGTTTGAAATGGACACACTTTAAGAAGCTCCTGATCATCTTTGCTATTTGCATCCTTAGTTCATCTTTCACTTGCTATGTGGACTATAGTTTTAAGACTTTTATCTACATTTTTATTTTTTTCTTGTAGGTGCATTATCTCTTTAATTGCATGGCCTAATTAAAAAACAGACAAATACTTAAAAAAAAACTGATTACATGACAGCAACTAGATACAATATTTAAAATATTTGATGTCAAACGATACTGCAAATGACATTTGCACAGCATACTGATGCTAACATGCCTTTCTAAACAATTTTATACATTTTTTTTTTTAAACTGGACTATTTTAAGCATAATTAATATAGAACTTTAACTTTGACTGTGTTATCTATATTAGTGTTTACAGTGCTCTCAAATTTGTAAATGCCATTTATTTTCTCATTTTCAAACATATTTTGATGCTTTCCAATAGTCATTTGTGTCTCATCTGTGTAGCTGCATATGACTTGCTCTATTTTAAGTTCTAAATTTAGTCGGTGGGTTATTTCCTCATACTTCCACTAGTGTCTAATGAGTAGACTAACCCAGTATAATTTGGCCATTATTCAGTGTTTCTTTACGCACAACATGATAGAAAAATGAGCCTTTCATGTGATGGGGCAGACTTTGCCATTATTTACATGTGGTACAAAGCATTCATTTTCAAAATGGATGAAGGCAGGTACTTACCGTATTTTATCGTCTTTTTTCCTTTGGATTGGTTTTAAGCAGGTGATGAGATTTCCTGCTCCTGGGAAAGGGTTGCTCATCTCAAAGCCTCTCACTCCTGTACAAAAAAATAAATAAACCTCCTTTACTTTATTGACATGCAAACCTTCAGAGTACATTTACAATTAATAATACAATTTAATCAGAATGTAGAAGTTGTGATGGTTAAGTAAAAAGGAAAGACCATTCCTGTATATCAGCATTAGCCTTGCCGTCCTTCTCCAAATGAGGATAGTCAAGGTTCTTGTTTTATAACGTTACTTAGCAACTGGGCTGCTTGGTGCCTGGACTTTATTGCCCTGTTACTAGTCCGCAGAGAAAGAGAGGAGATTTCAGGAGCAGTTGATCACTTTCCTTATTTAGATTAAGCACATTTAGGTAGGAGTACAATACTGAATAAAATGTTTAGCCACAGTGTCATTTAGTATCAGTGTTTTCTCAAGCCAGTCACACTTTCTTGTAGTTGGAAATAAGGCTAAACTGGTTTAGTTTCTTAAAGAAAAACTCTTATTATAGTGACATAGGAAATGGGGCATATTCGGCATATCTAGTAAACATCAGTATCAGCCTGGCATGGATTTGACTGCAAATAAACAGTCTCAATATTCAAAGATGGTGGAATGAACAGCTGTTTGTGACTATTTTTTCCTTCTCACAAAGAGTGGAATAAATGCATCAAAAACCAAATAAAGAGGAAAAATACAGCTGGCTAATTGATATTTCCCAATCAGTTTAAAAAAAAAAAAAAAATCACCATGCAATGCCTAACAAAGTGAAAGCAGCTGACACCAAGTTACATATCAACCATTGTTTGTCATTGCTGTGAAACAGGAGTTTCACAAGAGGATGGCATCCCTGTTGTCTCAGTAATCATCAACTTCAGCTGAGAAAAATGGTGCCACGTGTCAAAACATGCCATTCAAATCAACAAATCTTCTCTCAAACATTCTTGTTTGCTGAAGTAGCTCCAGTAAAAGAACTTTTTTTTTTTTTTTTGGATTATTATTATCCTGTTTCTTCCTCTTGTGCTACATCCACCACTCACTATTTATGCTACACACTGTAGCTCACATTAGTCCCTTAACTGCTCCTGCAGCTGTGTACACACACTTTCTGTTTTCTGAGTTTGCTCACTCACCTCAGCTACGCTGCTATTGCTGAACTCTGCTGTGTTACATTTAACTGTGGTTGCTAGGCAACAAAGCAAGCAGGAAAACTTTGTGTTGATAAGTGCTGCTCAGTGATCAGCCTCTGTTGCTAATTCAAAGTATCTGCTTTTGTTGTGCTTTAGAAAGACTCCTGTGGTTGAAAAGACAGCCCTTGTTAAATGGCAGGTAATGCATTTCCGTTTTCCATTTTGCCCAAGTTGTTTGTGCTCACAGATTTGGGGCCCTCTCCTTCAACATCAGTAATGAATGACTCCAAAAAATATTGAATAAATGATTTAATCCACTTTATACTGTGTTGCTGTGTTTTTTAAGGTGTTTTTGCTTTATACCACTCTTGTCTGTCCTCTAGAAAGGGGAGATAAGTAACTTTGAGTACTTGATGCACCTGAATACAATCGCTGGGAGGACATACAATGACTTGATGCAGTATCCGGTTTTCCCCTGGATCATTGCTGACTATCAATCAGAGGTAAAATCTCGCACACCTTCTTTATCTTAAACATTTATATGGCCTTGAACAGTGGTTCTCAAAGTGTCCAAGGGTCCACAATCAGAAGCTGAGGGCTCTGCAAAATGATTTGCTCGAAATCATAAAAATGTACCGTGTAATTTATAAGTGCATCTACTGTATACAGATTGGGACTGTTTATTTCAACAAAACAAAGCATATTGTGCCCATTTTTCTCTTCCTGCTGTGATTGCAACCCATCACATCAGCTGTCACTTGTTTCTCTCATTGTGAAACAAACCCTTCCTGCTGCTGTAGCTTAGGGTAGCCAGCCATCAGGTGAGCATGGAGAAATATTTCAGTCAGGCCACATCAGTTGATGCTAGGTCCAGCTAAATTGGTGCTATAATTTAAAAGGGATCCTTGTGGGGGAAGACTCTCTCTGATTTATCTCTGTCCTTCACAGACGCTTGATTTGTCAAATCCTGCAGTCTTCCGTGATTTGTCTAAGCCGATGGGAGCTCAAACAGAGAAAAGGAAACAGATGTTCATTCAGAGATATGAAGAAGTTGAGGGCAAAGAGAGTGAAGGTATCCATCAATTTTATTCACCTGTACTGTTCTGTTTTCTTTACTCCAGTATTAGTATTTCTAAAATGGTTCTCTCTGTAACAGACCTGGCAGCACAGTGCCACTATTGTACCCACTACTCCTCAGCCATCATTGTGTCCTCCTTCCTTGTCAGGATGGAGCCATTTTCCCACACCTTTCAAACACTGCAGGTGAGTCCAGTGACAGCAAGTGTGACAGTGTGCGGAGATTATAATTTATTTTTAAATTCTTTCTCCTCCTACACACCTGTTGTTCATTTAGATGTGCAGAGATTTTAAACAAGTAGCAAGAAAATAAAAATGTTACTTGTTTGTAGGGAAAAGTAGATCTGAATTGTTGCTGACATATCTGCAAAAATGGAACTTGCTGTGTTCAGTATGTTTTTACTAACCAACTGGTCTTTCTGCAAACTCTGTGCTCTTAATGTCCATTGGCATTCATCATGTTGTCTTTTTCCCATATGTAATCTTGCTTGTAATATGAAACTAACGTGAGCTATTTTCAGCTTTCTAGTTCTTGTTTCAGTGCTCTTTTTGGTACAAAAAGCAGATTATAGGAGGATTTTAATATATATGCAAATAATTACACAAAGCATCCAGAAGAATCCAATGGAAATAGCCACAGATGTTACCAATTTACAACACAGCATCCAGTTGATTATAATGAAAAGACATGCATATTTGATAGTCAGAATAAAACAATAAAGATGGTGAATTAGGAGGCCTTTTCTGTCTTCTGAAGCACATAATGGGTGTGTAGTAATATCCATAACTGGATTTACGTCTCTAACCGAGTTTACCAGCATATATGCTATTTTCATTCATTGAGGTAATTGTTTTACTCTAAATTACATTCACTCTCATGAGATTCCCATCATAGATTATGGAATTTTGCAGAAAGATGAAAAGCTTTCTTCTAATGGTAGCAAATATTCCGTGCTTACATAATAAAATGAAGAATATAAAATATGGTTCACTGCACTGAATCAGGCAGACTGCTTTATTAATATGCCAACAGAAAAGTTTAGCTCAGTGATATGGTGGGGGTCTGACAGTGTTTTGTCTGCTCTCCTCACAGGGAGGGTTTGATATCGCAGAGCGGATGTTTTACAGTATAAAGAAAGAGTGGGAGTCTGCCTCCAGAGACAACATGGGAGACGTTAGAGAGCTGATCCCTGAGTTCTTCTACCTGCCAGACTTCCTGCTTAACTCCAACCACATCCAGCTAGGTCAGCCTTAAAAATACTCTGTGTACCTAACTTAATGACCGAAAGTATGAATTTCTTTATATTTAGCTTGTGCGCCTGACTTTGTTACTAATGTGCTCAAATGAAAACAAAATGAAATGAAAGTATTATGATGATTATTTGACTTCCCTACCCTCTCTTGTTCTCAGCCCCAAGGCGTTTTCTTTCTAGATGGTCAAAATGTTATTACAACCATTATAGTGTATTTTTATGTCCTCCATTGTATGTGCTACATACACTCACTGGCCACTTTAGTAATTGCACCTTGCTAGTACAGGGTTGGATGCATTTTTGCCCTTAGAACTGCTTTAATTCTTCCTGGCATAGATTCAACAAGGTGCTGGAAACCTTCCTCAGAGGTTTTGGTCCATATTGACATGAAGTTCCTGCAGAATTGTCAGCTGCACATCTCATGCAAATCTTCCATTTGACCTGATCTGGTGACAGTGGAGGCCATTTGAGTACAGTGAACTCATTGTCATGCTCAAGAGATAACATATACAGTGCCAGTCAAAGGTTTGGGCACATTTACCCATTCATACAAATGGGTAAGTGTGTGTATGAATCATCCAAGGAAATGGTAAAAAATGTAATCTGTTTCTTAGTAATTATTTTGTTGTTTAATAAACTAATTTAAGCTTCATTTGAATGAAACACAATATAGTAGGCTGCACATGTATCCCACAGATTAACTGATTAGGTTTGACACACACAGTACTGCATACATTTGCCCATGTTCGTGGTAATGAGGGAACATATAGCAGATTGCACCACAGTGGTTTTCTGCAGTTTTTGTTGCCCACCAAAGAAGGTGTGTGGCACAGAACAATAATCTATATTAATCTCTGGCGAGTTCCTATTACAATCATATATTGTTGGTCCTTCTTTATATGGCAATAAAAATATATAGTATCATCAGCCACATGAGGGAATTAATTTCCTTCCTCAGAAAACATTTACAAAGCCAGTTTGATTGTATATTATTTTTCCTGGCACATTTTCACCAGCAAGTGTCAGTCAGTGTAATTACATGAAGCTGTTGGCAATATTGTGAATGGCATTATTCAAGTGTTAATGTATGCATATGTGCGTCACTGCACACAAATGGCATGCAAACAAAACCAGTATTCACTAATTAAAACATTGCTCCACCCAAAGACAGTTCACAATAAGTAAACACAGCATATTTGTATCTCTTTAGGTTGTATGGAGGACGGCACAGCTCTGGGAGATGTCGAGCTACCTCCATGGGCGAAAGGCGACCCCCAGGAGTTCATTAGAATCCATCGAGAGGTCAGTGACACCAGGACCTTCTGCTACAAATGGCCAGCCAGGGCAGTTGTACACTGAGACTTTACCCACAAGACCTAATAATGATTGTCAGTACTGGCTGATGTATACAGACAATGCACTGTTTTAGTATATTCACACAAATATTCACTATATGCATGGCACTGTACAGTAATAGTTTAGGTTGCAGTCCATTTGTCTCATATTCTTTCATAACACAGTATAACAGGCAGATGTTAGTCACTTCAGTAGATTCTCAGCAGGCCGTTTTTGTCTCACTGAGTTTGGTTCAGTTACGTTCTTTTGGTACTAACTGCTAAGTATAATGACCAGTTGTTTTCCTATACAGAAGATGCATAAAAAGGCATTTATCTGAAGTTTAGATGAAAAAGGACAACAAGCCTATTTAACATGATTCAGCGAACACATAAGACTTTCTCTTCTTCATAATACCATTATTTCTACCAGCTGTTGATTGGTTGAATATTCTCACTGTCTGCTGTTTTCAGCTCATCCTTGTCTTTCCCTGTACGGGGTTATTGTACCCCTCTGTTCGTTTTCTCTCAGTTTATACACCATGACCCTCCCTTTTTCCATTCCTGGGGCATATGTGATGGTTATCACTCTGTAATCTACTGAACTACTCTTATTGCCTACATTCTCATAAAATTAGCGACTTCAGAAGATTGTGGGTTTTTTTTTTTTCCTTCCACAGACAAATTAACTCAGGACAATATATCCTTGTTAGGATCCCCCCCCAACCTTGTTCATCCAGGACGGGTATATTAAAATTTGGTGCTAGGATATATAGCTGGTCATAATGCCCACTTTCCCTCATTAGCTCTTCAAAACCAATATCTGGCTAATTCGACCCAAATCATCCTGTAATTTTAACATGAAGATGTGCTCATAACACAGCTGTTCAGCTTCCTGCCGTTCTACACTTCTAAATTGACTTTTGGAAAGAATTGTAGGGTACCTGAATAATTTGATTGACTGTACAGTCTTAGAGAAGTTTTGTGCGTTTGTGTCATATTAACAGTTTGACTAATGGTTTTGGGACCACTATAATAACGAGTGCTAAACGCTACTGTTTTTTTTTTTAAAAAAGACTCTATGCATGTTTTAATAGTTTTATAATATCAGTTGACTAGATTGTTTTAGTTTCTTCAACAATCTCCTGCTCTGTTTGCTTCAGGCCCTGGAGAGTGACTATGTGAGCTCCAACATACACCTGTGGATCGATCTGATTTTTGGATATCGCCAACAAGGTCCAGCTGCGGTAGAAAGTGTGAACACGTTCCACCCTTACTTCTACGCCCAGAAACGCTGGCAGGACACTAAAGACCCTGTCATCAAGAGCACAATCTTGGGATACATCAGCAACTTTGGACAAGTTCCCAAACAGGTAAAGAAAAGTGTGATAAGTTGGGGAAACTGGAGCATATTATGTTATTTACTGTAAATCCAGTAAATGTATTGTATTGTTTTTAAATATAACTCTTCATCTATGCATTTCCCATAGCTCTTCACCAAGCCCCATCCACCTCGCAGTGGCTCTAAGAAAGAAGGGTCCTCACCATCCCAGCCAACTCCATTTTACTTCAAACTGGATAAGCTAAAGACCCCTTTGCAACCATTCAGAGGTATAGCTAAACAAAAGGAGCTTTAGACAATATGCAACGTATCTTATAGGATTTCTGGCTTCTTTCCCTTCACCCAAGCTTGATTTTCCTCTTTGATTTTAGTGGTAAAAATTAGAGCATGTGTCTTAGTGAGTTCTGCTAGTACTTCTATTTTTTTTTTCTTCCTTCGTACAAAATGAGGCCAGCTATTTCCAGCTGTTTTCAGTGTTCATTGTAAGCTTGTTTTTGCTGCACGCCTTGGTTTTATATTTAGTGTAATTGCAGCAAAACTGTCAAACTATTGTCTTTAAATTAAGGTATAAAATAAAAACAAATCATGATACAGCCTCATAAATGACATATATTCTCAAATACTGAAAAACATTGTTAATGCTGAGTAAACTAAATTGAATCAACTATAGTCATCTACATTGATACTGTTTTGCGTTGTTCTTTTATTTTATTTCCTACTATTTGATGTTAGTTATTATATGCAAGATGTGTCCATATCTCAAGGGAATCATTGAAATGGAGTGAGAATGCCCATAGATTAATTTACGCTACAGAAGGATAGAAGCTATCTGTTAGAGCTACAATATGGAGATGACTCTGCTGCTGAGCCCTACTTAATAATCGGAATATCCCTATAGGCCCACTGAGGGATAGAAGATGAATCTGCGAATGCTCAGGGAGAGATTCCTGCATATTACATTTCATATTAAATCTTAGAGTGTCTGATCTGATCAATAAGCAGATAGAGATGAATAGGACAAGGAACGCTAAGAACTAATGCAGACAGGACTTCTTTCTGGGGATTTTAGAAACAGAGCTGGCCATAGGATGTAATGATTTCTGCCTCTTCCTGCATGAATAGGTCAATTACAAGCACAATTACAGCATATCTCTCACTGCCTCACCCCCGGTTGCAGGTTCCCTCTTAGGACCAAGCCTCAGTTGTTACCTGGGGATAGCTGTTTTAATTGCCCAGTTTTCTGTGCTCAGTTTAATGAAATTCTTTACAAGTTTACTGAGATACCAAACTCCTTAATATGATGTTTTTGAAGAGCCATTATCTTCATTACTGGTACACCTTTTTTTTAAAAAACTTTTTTAAAGACTATAACCTCTGTGTGGGTGGGTGGTGGTGGTGGGTTGACAAGTTTAAAATATTTATATATATCTTGTTCTAAACCAAACTGCAGAGCTGCCAAGAGGCCCAGTAGGTCAGATACTGTGTCTGGAAAAAGAAGTCTTGGTCCTGGAGAAAAACCGGCTCCTCCTGTCACCTCTGCTGAGCTGCTTCTTCAGCTGGGGATTTCCTGACAACAGCTGTGCCTTTGGAAACTATGCTACGGAGAAGGTATTTATGTAGAGATCTACTATATATATGTTTTACACTTTTTTGATTACTCCCCAACTTTCCAGCCCCTTGTAGCTGCATCAAATCGTTCAATATGATCTCAAGGTTTAGGAGTGTGTTTTGGGGAATTTTTGACTATTTTTCCAGAAGCACATTTGTGAGCTCAGGAACTGATGTTTGATGAGAAGGTGTGGCTCGCACTCTCCACTCTTATTCATCCCAAAGGTGTTCTATTGGGTTGAGGTCAGGACTCTGTGCAGGCCAGTCAAGTTCTTCCACCAAACTTGTTCATCCATATCTTTATGGACCTGCTTTGTGCACTAGTGCGCAGTCATGTTTGAACAGGAAGGAGCCATCCCCAAACTGTTCCCACAAAGTTGGGAGCATGAAATTTTCCAAGATGTCTTGGTGTGCTGAAGCATTAAGAGTTCCTTTTAGTGTAATTAAGGGCTGAGCCCAATGCCTGAAAAACAACCCCACACCATAATCTCCTCTCCACCAAACTTTACACGTGGCACAATACGGTCAGGAGTGCCTGATGAGGGAGATAATAGTTTCATAACATGAATGAAACGCGTTTTTCTCATTCACAGTGACGAATTCTGAACCTTTTCTCTATGTTGACCTCTAGACATTTGCAGTGTGTGAGAGTTTATGTGACTGGGGTGAAATATTATGTGCCGCCTGTCCCAATGCAACCACCATCATCACTGCAGGAACCAGCACTGTAGTTTGTGTGTGGGATGTGGCGATCACCAAGGACAAACTCACTAACATAAAACTCAGACAGGTTGGTCTGTCCATATGTTTTTATGCTCTTGAAATTCAACAATACTGTCAACAGTGTATTTACACACACACTAATGCCGACCCCCACTGTTCTTCACAGCCATTATACGGTCATACAGATGCAGTGGTGTGTCTCGCTGTTTCTGAGGTCCACAGCGTAATAGTCAGTGGCTCTCGTGACCTCACCTGTATCCTGTGGGACATGGAAGAGCTAAGTTACATCACTCAATTAGCAGGACACACAACCAGCATCTCTGCACTGGCTATCAATGATCTCACTGTAAGTCCACCACATTTGTCTAATCTCTCTCTTTTTCTTCTGTCCTTTGAAATTTTTGGCTCACTGTTGTCATGTTTTCCCCTTGACTCACCTCACAGCATGAGGAAGGGAGGGTTCTCACTGTTAACAGCATGAATATCCTGTTTGTGTGTGTTCTGCTTTTTTTTTCTGCATTTCTGTCTGTATCTGCGCACATGTGAATGTCAACACTGTTAATCTGTCCAAGGGGGAGATTGCGTCATGTGCGGGACCGCAACTCTACCTGTGGACCATGAAGGGCCAGCTGTTGACCTGCACTGACACTTCCTGGAGGCCTCAGTCAGACATCTTGTGTATCAGCTTTGCACAGCGACACGAGTGGGATTCCAGGAATGTCATTGTCACAGGATGTGCAGATGGCATTATACGGGTGAGGTGTTTTTGTTTAGTTTTTTTATGTAGTTAAATAATGTAATAGTCGTATGCATGATGGAAAATGCTTGTCCTAATGCCATCACAATACTCTGTATCTCCTAATAGATCAGTGGGAGAGTTTTTTTTTTTTGTTTTTTTTTCTTTTCATATTATTTTTACTCAGTATGCTGTGCAGTATTCAACTGTGGCAGTCATTACTTTGGTATTAGCCTCGCAGGTACCAGCTTGGATGTCCATCAAAGTATTAATAACAGTATGTGGGTTGTGTGCAGTGTGTGACTGGTTTTCTTTGCTTAGGATTAATATTTGCACATGCTGCCTTTCTGCAATCAACGCTGCAAACAGTAAATTGTGCTTCACTTGGGAGTGTGTACCCATGCCACATGCACAGCACTCACACACAAACAGTATCATTACTTTATTATTACATTGTGTGCGTGCGTGCGTGCGTGCGTGCGTGTGTGTGTGTGTGTGTGTGTCTGTGTGCATATATGAGTGTGTTTGTTATTATCTTGAATTATATTTATGATTTTTGTTACTCGTTATGTGTCTCTCATACAGATATGGAGGACAGAGTACACCAGAACACAATTACCTGGCCCTCCAGAAGAGCCTGTGTCCCCAGGGCAAGACCAAACACAGAGAGACGGTAATACTACTGGCAGTACGATAGGATATGCATGCAGGTGTTGTGTTTATAACAAAATAGATAAGAGTGGTCGACAGTATCAAAACTGTGAAACCAACTGAAAGGTAATGTCACAGAAAGACCAACATTATTTACAGTGTTTAGAAAAAAGCAACCATTACCATCTAATTAGATGAATCCTTAAGTGAGATGATTATTTTTAACCACTGATCTCTGAGCTAGACGGCATGGTTTCCAGATGAGAGCTTGTAATGTTCATCCCATCCCTCACTAGCATTAGGGCTAGCAGGAATTATGTTGTTATAAAGTTATTAAACATAGAGGCAGTAAACACTGATGAGTAATTTTGCTGACGTGTGTGAGCGTGTATAATTTAGAAAGCAATAATACCCAGATCCAATTTGGCATACGTTGGTTACAGCCTCGCGTCACCTCATAGGAGCATTATGCTTTCCAATTACGTTGAGACAAGTTTTTACGTAACACTGAAGCATTCATATTTGAGGACTTTTTCTCCCTTTTATGGCCTGCTGACTGCAGATCGACACTCTCTCTTAATGCACAGTGAATTTTTTTTTTTGGGGGGGGGGGCCCCGGGGGTTGGGGTTTCAGGTGGGACGGACGACTGTCCTGTAATTCAATATTAAGTAGATGCTAATGTATTCTCATGATTCCACAGTGAGCAGCTCAAGCCAGGGTAAAGGCTGGGAGAGACATCTGGTGTTACGTCAAGAGCTGAACAGAAGTCAAACTGTGTCACAACGGCGCTACAAAAATAATCCAGCCATCACAGCGCTGGCCATGTCCAGGTACAGTAAATAAAAAGCACTCACTCATAGGAACACCAGTTGGGTTTTAGGTAGTTTGAAGTACGGTAATAAACAATTTCTATGTTAAAAGAAAAAAAAAATTATATTCAAATATATGTATTATTTTAATATTCATGTAGTACACTGAACTTAATTCTTTCCAAACTTCATCTACATGTACTGGATTGTATGTGTGTTATGGCATGCTTTACAACACAACACTGCATTTCCTTTGCTGTCTTCTGTGCAGGACTCATGCTACTCTACTGGCAGGCGATGCCTGGGGACAAGTTTTCACCTGGACGTGTGAATGAAAACACAGTTTCTGCATGTCTCTTATCCTCTGAGAGAGACTCTGATGGGAAATTCACTAGTATCTCAGGTCTGGCAGCAGCTGAGCAGCGTAACTGCTGTATGTTGGTTATCTTGTGTGTATTCGTGGAGAACAGTGCTAGAATATTTGATGCATTCAGGCGAAACATGACTTTTACCTCCCAAGTGAATATTTAATTTTTGTATTTTTGTGTGTAAATACTGAATTTCAATAAATAAAATTATTGATAGACACTTGACAAAAACCTTTTCCTGCTGGTCTTGATTTTGACTGAAATCTGTTACATTTTATTTAATCTAACTGAAGTTAAACCAGAAAGACACTGGCTAAATTTTTCCAGAGCTGGTGGATGAATTTGAATGAGGGAAACACTCATACAGTCATTTAAATTGACCCTTACTGCTTTAGCAGAGCCCACAGCAGAAGCCTGTGGTTAAAATGGGCACTTTTAAACTGAACGCAAGAGGCACTGTGAACGATGACCAGGAGCATGCACGCTCAGCAAACATTTCCTGGGAAATGCAGCTCTTTGACTGAAGCATTTCTGAGAAACTGCAAGTCAAGCATCCACTATTGTGAAGACAAAAATAAGCCAGCATTTGATTGTGTGAGGGTTGTAATATTTTGGTTTGGTAAATGTTTGTGGCATGAACAGCTCAGGATGTTTAGTTTGATGTGAATCATTTACTGGGGTTACTATGTTGATTTTCACAGTGTGCTTTCAGTTTGCTTTGTAATATGGTATTTATGACTTTTGACAGCCACTTTGTATTTGTGTTGTGGGTAAATGTGTTTGACTGTTGAGGTATCGCTTCTGCTTGACACAGCTTTGTGTGTGTGTGTGTGTGTGTGTGTGTGTTTATCTTTACCCAAGGATATTTCCTTCTATCCACAAAACACTGGGTGAGTCTGACCAATTTTACAAGTCAGTATGAAACTCGTCCCTTTTTAAATATTGATGTTAATCTTGCAGATGAAAAGTATAATAGCAGCACATTATCACACATGCATCCCAGTGAATAAGCAGGCGTGTTAGGCTGTCGATTGTGGAGGGTTTGTTTGCTTTCCGTCTTCTACTTGCTCTCATGCACATGCACCACTCCTCTCTATCATAAAGGAAGAGGTCTCTCTCTTTAACCTTTGTGTGTGTGGCTAATTGTGCTAAGTGGAGTAGCTTAATAGAGTGGAAAATAGTCCTCATAATTTTCCCAGAGAGCTAGCAGTGACCTTCTCTAAAGACAACGGCCATCTCCATTCTCTCTACACGGCTGGTTTTATGATATGAAATGTCAAACCATTGGGTTCCTCAGAATAATTAAATCAAATAAATTATTGCACCTAGGCAGAACCATCTTGTAGCCTAACCCAATTATAATGCACTGTAAAGCTAATTATTAACCATGATTACAATTAGTCTAATTTGAATAAATGTAGTCATTAGTGGGTTCATCCTAGTCAGTGAGTGCAAACTGTGGGGGATGATGGGCTCTCTCTATCTCTCCCACTCACCAAGGGAAAGGTGGATTTGCATCATTCTCTTCCTCCATCTTCATCCCATTTTTCACACAGTGACCTTCACAAAATGGCCCGCACCCTTCACCTTTCCTGAGCTTTATGTCTGCTGCTTCCAAGATTTATATTTGCTATTTATGCTTGTGCTACAGTGAATAGACTTTTAAATTAGAGGCACTTCTTGCTGTTTCTACTCTTTCTGCTATTTTATTAGGAAACTGAAAAGAACTGTAAAATCTTAATATCTATTGCTGACATGAGAAGATTGATACCTCTGTCCTCTTTCTTTTTATGAGTCTTGTTGGCAGCCATTTAGCTTAATATGAAGACTGGAAACTGTTGGTCTGCCTTTGTCTGAAGGTAGCAAAAATACTCGTACTCATACTCGTTATCTGTTTAATTCATACAAAAGCAAAAGTGGGTTTTCACTACCTTTGAAGCCAAAGGCAGATGTTAATTCTCCCATCAAGTGGCAACTAACCCGAAACTTTTACTTTGACACAGATTAAACAAGCAAGATGCATTGCAATAATCAATAATTAACCATTTAGAAGTGTTTTGTGGTTTCATATATACTCACTGGTCACTTTATTAGGTACTCCTTGCTAGTTCCAGGTTGGACCCTCTTTTGCCCTCAGCACTGCTTTAATTCTTCATAGCACAGATTCAACAAGGCGCTGGAAACATTCCTGAGAGATTTTGGTCCAAACTAATATGAACGCATCACACAGTTGATGCAGATTTGTTGGCTGCACATCCATGATGAGAATCTTCCATTCCATCACATCCCAAAGGTGCTCTAGCCCCATACTCTACTGGATTGTGATCTGGTGACTGTGGAGCCCATTTGAGTTCAAGAAACCCGTTTCATCTGAGCTCTGTGACATTGAGCTTTATTGGCTGTAAGGAACCTTCAGAAGATGAGTACACTGTGGTCGTAAAGGTTTGGACATGATCAGCAACAAAGCTTTGTTAGGCCATGGGGTTTAATGATGGTCCGTTGGTACTAAGGGACCTAAAATGTGCCAAGAAAATATCCCCCACCGCCAACACCAGCCCGAACTTTCTACAAGGCATCCATGCTTTCATGGAACTGCCACCCATGTTTTTGTTTTTTTTTTTGGCCCACTCAGGTTGAGTGGTTTCAGTCTTGTGTAACTTTCATCATAAGACACAGGAAGGAAATTTCACAACTTTGTAAGATTATCGAACATTCCAGTTACATTTGTCATTCTGTGCCGTGTTGTTTTTGTTCTCTAAAAACACAATTTTCTTACAAATCTGGAAAGCATAAAGTGGAGTCCAACCTGTTCTAAAGAAAAGCTGTATTTAAAAACTGTATTTATATAAATCAAACACAGTACTCTTTGGCATCTCTTAATATGATCTATTAGCACTATAATCATAAATGCATTTAAAAGCTGACCTTTACAGTGCCTTATTACACTGCGGTACAACAGTTTCTTCCCACACAGTCTCCTGAGTTTATAAAGAACAGTTAATGGTAAGAGCATTCTATAAACATCTGGCTCACAGGCCAGAGATGCCAACAAACAAACAGAGTTATGAGACCCTAAAGCTGCTGTGCTGGAATGGAACTGCACAGAGCAAACACAAACCTCCTATTTACCCACAGATGTGGCATACTTGCATCCAAAATAAAAATAAAAAAATTGAAAAGAGGGGGGGGGGGGGGGGGGGGGGGTGCTAAATGTCATACTATAAGTTCATAAATATAGTCCTTTGGCTATCACACAGTTCAGTTTGAAGAGCTGGATCTCTGCAGGAGGTACCAAGCTGACATGTTTACAGCTATTTCTCCTGGAAGAGGATCTGAGCATAGACGGTGTCCGGGCTGGAGGGCGCGGGGTCAGGGCTGGAGGCGGCTGGGGGCTCCTGCCTCGGTCGCACAAGCTCCAGCTCCGCGTATGTCAGGCTCTCTTCGTGTGATACTCGAGGCTAGAGGAGGGAAGTATTAGGTAAAAGAAAGTTGAAGGAAATTAGCTGACAGATACTGATTTTTTTTTTTTTAAATGTGACACAAAATATACTGCAACATTTCAGATTTTAGCAAACATCCACAGTCAAGTGTAGGTTGTCAGCATTACACATTTTTCAGCAAATTGTACTTGTTGTCCACTTTCATGGTAAACGTCTTTTCTGCATTTCCCAGCAGCAGAAACAGTGTTTACGTAGTTTGCAGGACCTCTTGGAACATTTAGTTTACCCGGAAAACATTTGGTACAACAGGAGTCCTATCCAAAATCCTCAGATCCTCCTAGTTGCACTAATCTAATCAGTATGTTCGTGCTAAAGGAACGCTCGCGTCTCCAGTGCTTCATTTCAGTACAAAATCACAAGAACACCATTAGACGAAATACTGATGATGCTTAGTTTGAGTAGTTTTCTTCTGTATACACATGTTTGACACTTTTATTGAAGATATAAAACCAATGAAGCACTCTAAATAAATAATTGTGTTTCAGAAGCAATAACGCTAAATAGAATTATCAAGCTCATAACTGAATGAAGACATGGCAATAAACTGCTGTAGACAATCATGCAGTCGTGAGACAAATTCCCTCTTGCATGTATTTCAATAACATCTGTGCTCATGGAAGAAAAAAATCTTTTCAAAACATTAATACATTCTAAAGGTAATAAGTACCTATGTGTCATAATTGATCTTGGTGGTTTTAGTGGACATGGGTAAAGCACTTGAAGAAGAGACTTACAGTGGCAGATCTCCTTGACTGAGCCTTCAGCCTTCTGGGCTTTTGAGGTCTCTTTGCAGCAATGGGCACTGAAAACAGAGACAACCCTAATTGACTCAAAATAGCAGCCAGGAGGAATGAATTTGCAAATATTATATTGTAGTTGAAGTCAAAATTGTCCTTCACAAGCACTTTGTGTTTAAACCGAATCAAAGTGTTGTTTAAAAACGGATATAAATGCTTTATTCTGCTGTTTTCGGTGTCAGTGTTGATTTTACTTGTAACACACTCAGCAGGATTTTCACAGTCTCTCACTGTTTCTGTGCTAGTCTAATTCCTGCTTTTCTGCTTGCTGATAATTGACTGTAATTTACTTTTCTTTGCTAAATTCCTGTTCTTGGGGCTGGGGCCTCTCACAGCACCCTGTGACTCTGATACCTCCAGTATGTTTCATGTTTGGTTTAAAACTGAAACCTCTGTGATTCAGGGAACCTTTGTTTGCTGCAAAGATTAATGTATGGTTTCTAATCTTTGCGTTGCTATTAATGCATTTTATTTTGTGAAATACCATACAATAATTGAAAGGTCGCATCTAGCTCCCTGAAGGGCACTTTACCTTTGGCTGGTATGTGCAGTGGAATCTTTTCAGGTAGTTTAGGTGGTGTTACTGTTTGTGCTCGGTCAGTTTTCTGTCTTGTGTCTTTCCTTTGTGCACTTGGGGAGGAACTGGAGCAACTACTGGAGCTTGTTACAGTCTCTCCTGAGCTGTAAGGAGTAGATAAGATTAGGTTTTAATTAGGGAGCAACTTTAATTTGTATTTAATTTATGTAATTTAGACATCTTAAAAATGCTTTTAGAGCTCAAGGCAGTGTAGTTAAACATCACATTTGCATAAATATGAGTGAATATTGTATTTGGCGTTTAGCTTTCTGATTTTATGATAATTTTGGAAAAAAAAATGTAATCACTGATAGCTGTTTTTAATAAAGAGCATGCTGATACCTGCTTTCTGGACATTTGACCAGAGGGTAACTGGCTGTAGAGACAGGAAATAAAGAAAAACAAACATTTTGACTTGACAGCTTGTTTTAAATACAAAAGCTGAAACATAAAGTCATAAATCTATAGTTACAGTAGCAAAACAAGTGGTTTTACATTTGAGTCTGTGTCTTCTGTGGAAGTATTGGCAGGTTAGGACAAGAGTGAATAGGAAGATGGACAGCAGGCCCAGTGAGCAGATCACCACAGCACACAGATACACATCTAAAAACAGACGTGAAAAGGCATCACTGTCGAATAAGCATTATTTAAGTATGACGTGTAAATGAGAGAGAATTAGAAGAGCTGAGAACAGTACCTGCGAATAAAAGCCACAGTCCTTCGCTGCTACCATCCTCGGGCGTAAAGTGCACTGCAGAAACAGATGTTGCAAAATGTCATCAAAAACTGTACATAAACGACAGAAACTGCCCAGACTGAGTATCTTTATAAATCGCTGATGTCTGAGGGCAGTGGTCCAATACAACAAACTCCAGTGGTTTTCAGAAATATCCAAACCACTGTCATGAAGGGAGAGTCTGCTGCAGTATCAGCCAAACCCAACACACACACACACACACACACACACACACACACACACACACACACACACACACACACACACACACACACACACACACACACACACACACACACAGACAGAGGAATTAGCTGTATTGCTGTTCTTGGACCGTGTTTGGGGGTTCCCCATTGTTCTGCATATCAACTATCAGCAGTGTTCCCTTTGTCCTTATTAAGTAGGGGGAAAAAAGTAAGGGAGTTGTCACTGATTTTTTTTACTGGTCAGGGGTCTTTAGGAAGAGGTTGAGGAGAGTGCAGACAGTGTCTCTGCTCCTCATAATGAGATTTTAATGTCTTTTACACACAGGTTGATGCATATCAGAAGATATTTACTCTAATTGACTTTTAGCCTGTTTCCAGACCACTGAACTACATGCACAACTGTCAACGTGTCTTCACTGTTCTGTTTCAGTACCACATAATTAATGTGGAATGCAGTGGGAGAAACATAATGCCTCTGCTATGACCAAAAATGGGGGAAAAAGGTATAAAAACAACAAAACTCATAGGTATGGATTAGTTCAGCAAGGCAATGCCAAGATTGTGGTGCTCATGTTCCTACAAGCATGGCTCCAGGTATTAAAATGCCCAGGTACTAAAATGACCTACCAGCAGCCTACACCTGTCACCTACACCCACACCATCAATCAAAAATACAATAGATTAGGCCCCAAACTCTTGAAGCTGAACTCATATCAAGCAAGAGGTGGAAATAATTTTGCTTTCAAAACTACAGCAGCTTATCTTCTGTGTCCTAACACTTTTTTCTTGAAATGGAAATTTTTTTTTTTCAAAAATATTTATCCAACCCAACAAATGTTGCATGATTTTAAAAATGCCCAGCAGTAAAATAGCCCTGAAATATGCCATCTTTACCATAAATGTAAAGTTACATTGTAAATAAAAATGTAAATAAACTTTTTTTTTAGAGACTGTCGTCGGTATTTATGTTATCGGTATTTTGCCCAGTCACTGGTAACCGCCAAATAGTGGCAACCTAAGATAAAGACTTGTAAAGCAGATGAACTTTAGCAGCCCTGTTCATCAGGCGACAGTTACAATTAGCTGGAATCTCTTGACAATGTGAGCAGTTAGGCTGAGGTTAACCACCAGTTTAACCGCACATCTGATGAGAGCAAACAAACTGCGGTCACCAGCTTGTCTGTAAGGGCGCCATTAAATGTACACACTCTCTACAGATGTTTCTACACAGTACCAGTAGTGCCTGATTTATGGGACATATAAATACTGTAGAGTCCTGTACACCATCAGACACAGATTTAGGCGCATCTGCTTTCCTTCAGCTGTGAAGGCGAAGGTGGCAAAAATTAACCAACCACTGAAACTGGCAGCTCTGTAAACCTGAAAGCACTAACAAGTTTACCATTTAGAAAACCAGCACCAAGCAATCGACGTTTAGGATTAAAGGTCTGAAGCTGGGAGTTAGATATAAAGAAGAGGATGGATTTTTTTTTTTTTTTTTTTGTGAATGAAAGTAGTCCATTGACCTCATTAGTGTGTAGACTTTGCTCTATGGTCTGTAGACCGAAATCTGGAGACTGAGGGGTTCCCTCAATTTCCGTTTTTTTCCCCTCTTTGTTTACCCTTATAATGTCAGGTCTTCTGTTTCTGGTTCTGTAGTCAATGCATGGCGGAGATGCCTGAGGTTGTGTGGCTTCCTCAGTGGGACATTGCCCTGAATATAGGGCAGGGCGTTGTCAGGCTCTGTCTGACTCAAACCTCTCTGCTTTTATGGCACAAAACTACTGAAAGGTAAACTGTACAACTGAGTCATGTGCGGCCTTATCAGTGTGATAAAGCATCTCAAACCTCTAGTGAACACCTTCACCCGGTGCATCTCACTGATGATCAGTCCAGTTAAAATTAAATAAGTACTGCATGGATAAAAATAAATATTAATTACTTCATGTGATTTACATTAGTTCCTATTTCTCTTTATTTTGTTTATTGTTGATTTCTGCAGGAGCCTTGGCACAGACTGAAAAAGTTGCAACTGAACTCTCCAGTAATTTTTTTTTTTCCCAAGGCTTGCATAAAAGTAAACCCAAAATGCTGACATCAGAGTTTTTGAACTCTGCCAGCTCAACAACACCCTACCTTTTACTCCTTACACGCACACAGGCAGTTTAAGTGTGGTTTGGCTGTGTGAGCTCATTGTTTTGAGATGGAAATGCCAGAGGATTGGGGTCACACTCAAACGTATAGGCACAACTTTCTGCAAAATATCCCAAGTTAAAGTTAGAGGACACATCCAACACATTTTCTATGTGATCCTTGTCTTAGTAAAAATTATTGCCCTTCCTTAATTTTTTTTTTCCAGATAACATGGTCTGCATATGTTTGCTTAAATGAATGGGGTGCTCGGGGAGTTCTTTGGAACGACGCATTTAATAAAAAAATATTTTCAGAGTAATCAAACAATAATTCCGCTTTCAGATTGACTGAAAGGTTTTATGGTTTTGCTGTGTGATTATATCAAATACATCAGCAGTGTGAACCGAGGTAAACTGACATTAATAAATTCCTTTGTGTCTGATCCAACAAAAAAAGTTACACAATCTGATGCCTATTTTTTTTTTTTTTTTAATGTTTTTAACCCCCACATTCACTTTTTACTTCCTCAACCAAGGTACCCTCATCTTTAACATCTGGCTCAAATGTAGACAGCCTTGATGGGGACTGTGATGGTAGACAAAGGGTCTCAAAACCATAACCTCTTGGCTGGTCTGCTTAATTTAAGCCAGAAATCTACAAGAACAACTAGGAATCCTGATAAGTCCCTGGGGAGGCCCTGGGTCTGTCTTCTTAGAAATATGGCATGGAGAGCAGAAGGAATACACCTTTTTACCTGCCAGCTGTGTGGTGCTGGTACCATTGGAAGATATTCTCCATGTGTTTCTGTGTTTGCGGATCTCCTGAACTTTACAGCTGTAAAAACCCTGGTCCAACCCCGTCACACTGAGAATCCGCAACTGGTACACGTCTCCCTCCATTTCCTCGTGCAGATGAAACTTTGGTTGGGGGAAACGGTGGGTGTAGTTCCCATACAGCTTCCTTTTCCTGATGCCCATCTTTACGATCAGAAACTCGGAGTGTTTGAGTACAGGGGGAGAGGTGGGTGGAAAGGAGACAGGAGGCACGGGAGTAGGAGCCATTAGGGGAGAGAAGAACCAGCGAAGAATCAGGACACTGGTGTTCCTCCTTCTTTGAGATACCAGACAGGACAGTGTCAGGTTGTTGTTCTCTGTTACCAAGACAACAGGTCCAGGGGTCACTGTCACATTGAGAGCATGACATACCTCTGTTGACAAAAAACATAAACACTGTGGGTTATATATATATTTACATATGTATACAGCTGTCATTTTAAATATATTGTTTAGTTTCAGTCTACCCCGAGCATCCCTTTTCCAAAAAAGTGTGCTTCTGTTGTTGTGTATTCTTTCCAAATAAGGCATCCAGGTAAATGTCTCAAACCAAACCACAGGCCTCACATAATGCTTACGTGACTCCTTCATTCTTTTTAAATGAGTAATTAACTAGAGTTAATGTGTTCATATGCACATTGGATTTATGCTGTCACAGCTTAAAACAATCACCGGTTCTACTTGTGTGTCTTTTCATTACTGCATGCAAATTTGCTTGCTTTTAGCTGGAAACCATAAAAGCACTAAGACTGAAAAAACTAAAGCACTGCAGTGGTTTCCTTTCCTTTCCTTTCCTTTCCTTTCCTTTCCTTTCCTTTGTGTACGCTTGTTTCAGTCTGTTGCCACCCAGGTCAGAGAGACAGAATCTGGACACAGTATGTGTGATCAGACAGACAAAGAGCAGCTACAGGTGGGAAACATTCATCCTTGGTGTGGAACAACCCAGTGCATACAAGGAGAAACATGGAAGGATAACAGGGACCATCTGGTCTCCCATGCTGCCTTTGCTTTGCTTTCCTTCTTTTTTTTTTTTGTCTTGTTTGTTGGGGAATCTCCCTGAGGCTCTCTGGGACTTGTCTTAGACTATTTAACATGACAACAAAAGCAGCAAAAGTACTTCAGACAACATGATACACAACTGAAAATACCAAAAGAAATTATAGGACTTAAAACATGAGTTGCAAGTCTACTTCACGGCAGTTTGTTTTTTTACATCTGATTTGTGTCCTACATACTGTGGTTTTCTCTGATCGCAGACAACAAACGTTCCCAACTTCACAACTGTTTTCATTTTATTTTATTTTTTCAAGTTTGCATAATACTTTGCTGCATCAAACTAACAACACAATAACAAACGCACTTGCAAATTGTGAGTATTGTAGAGATGGGTGATAACCTTTCTTGCATGTTTACCATTATTCCCATTATTTTCTTACCAAAGGTCCATAATGCAGTAAAACTTTCACAGTGGTGTATGATGATGGCTCAAGTTACTACTCAAACAACTGTTCTTTCAAGCCCGCTTGTTTATTTGCTTCTAACTTCATATTGTGGTAAAGAAGGCAAACTTACCTGTGACCAGAGCCTTAGTCAGGACAAGGACCACTACAGAGAAGTACATTTTCCACAGTCAGTGAATCCATAAACCCAGACAACTGCTCAACAACTTACACAAGCAGCTACATTCAAAACAGAGCCTGACTGCGCAACCCACCAGAGCCCTTACCCACCATTAACTCTTCTCCTCTTTTCTGTGTAATATGAAACAGTAAGGGCTCTGTTCCCACTTAGAAACTCCCACTCTTCCAGTACTCTGTCTCCCTCTCCCTGTGACTGTCTCTTTCGGTCTCCTTCTGTGTGTCCTGCAAAACGTAGGAAATGTCATTTCCTGTGTTCCTGTGTCCTGGACTGTGGCCCAAACCCCCAGAACTCTAAAGTGATGGTCAAGTCTCGTGGTTTTGTGTGTGTGTGAATGTGGGTGTCTGTGTGTGTGTGTGTGTGTGTGTGTGTGTGTGTGTGTGTGTGTGTGTGTGTGTGTGTGTGTGTGTGTGTGTGTGTGTGTGTGTGTGTGTGTGTGTGTGTCTGTGTGTGCACGCATCTGTCACATTGTGTGCAGTTCTGAGAAGCATACACAGTAAAATGCTGAAAATGCTTTTCCATCACCTCAGTCACTAGGAATAATGCTCATCTTGCATCTCGGAGTAAAGGCCAAGTGCTGCTGTTTATTTGTGGGGGTTTTGTATTTTTGTGTATGTGTGCACGTATTTATGCATTTATGTGGAGGCACATTTGTCCCTGTGTGTGTGTGCTGGAACCTCTCCCAGCTGCTGGACAGAGTGGCATGGGCTTGTCTCTGGATGTGGTTGTCAGACTGTCCCAGTGGTATGAAGCCTGCTGCTTTATTGGGCAGGCTAAACTGCTGAGGCAGGGCTTCTGCTGGCGCTTTGCGCTCTGCCAAAGCCAAATGGAATTACACAACAGATTTAACCCTTAAAGTTGTGTGTAGGATTCTCTTGAAAAGCACTGAGTCAGTGGGAGTCTACTGGCTCGGTTCACAAGGTGGTTTAATTTAAAATAAATCTTTCAGCATCCTTGTTTTGAAAAGACAGACACTGCATTATAAGTTTAAGCCACAGTACACATTTTATAACTTGAGGGTTGTGTGTAAAATGTGTTAAAATGATAGTTCTGTTTTTCTGACTTCTTAACAACATCTTGTACTTCAGGTTTCCCTTAGGATTTTTTCTCTACCCAAGTCTTGAGTTCAGGTCTTTGCTCCAGTGGAGGAATCACTCTGCTCTGCCCCACAGTGGTCAAAGCAGGTTACTGCTTCTCAGGGGATCAGCAATACTTGAGGTTACCATAAAACAGCAGAGTATAGGCATGCATTCTCACCACGGCAGTGTACATTTAATTGGAGTGTGTGGATCAAGGGAAATAAAAGAGCGCATTTTCACACTCTCATGGGTGTAATAATAAAAGATTTAAACATTTGGATGGTTTCATACAGTGAAAAGGACACAAAATAAATGTCATCAAAACACGTTATTTTCCTTTTCCTCTCAGGACATATTACTGCACATTACAATAGCACATTGTAATTGTCTTATGCAATCATAAAAAGACTCTTCATTTTGAATCACTCAGACCCAGGGTGCATTTCAAGAGTCAGAGCAGGATGTCATTATATCATATTATAATATAGTTGTAAAATAAAATCAGCCTCTTCAATCAACCTTTTATGTTTTCTTTTTGTTTATTTCTACCTTTTGCAGGGTGGTTTAAAATACAGCCATTGTGATGAAAAATGATTAATTATCTAACTGAGGCATGTTTTTATTGTCTGATTCAGCCCGTGTCATGCTACTGTTTCACAGCAACCCAGAAACATTCTTACAAACTTTCAGCTTAAAAACAGTATGATATTAATTCGTAAAAGTAGCACCAGCCATATGACCAAGTGTTCACGTCATACATGGCTGAATACAAAAACTATGCTTTACACCATTTGAAAATCTCCAGTTGGTGCTTAAAGGTTAAGCAGTCCTGTCCAGTGGCAGAAATTTATCCAAGCAACTTAAAACTTTTGATATACTGTTGCTGTTTGATATATAATAAAATACGACTAGGTTGAACAGGCAGTGGGATGCTAATGATATTGTTTACACAAGAAGCGTACCTTAGCTTCTCACATTCAAAGTCAAATGGAATGGTGAACTCTGTAAAACAATAAATAAATCAACAGCAAATCTCCAAAAGCAGCAACAACAGTTTAACGGTATATCATAGACACGTATTAAAACTACAAACCAAAAACATTCTGAGACTATTTTTCATTTGGAAAAAGTCATTTACAACCACTTAAAATACTGTATATTATGATCCATTCATTCTTTATTAAATGTCTAATATCAGTTTTTGCTCTCACCAATCAGATACCTCCATAAAGTCCTCCAGTTCACTCATAGCTATTATATCACGAGGACAACATTGTGAGTGGGCTGAGTTATCATTTTCACAAACTGAGCTTCTTGCAAGCTGGCTGTTTGTGTCACACTCTGGGAACGACTCATATGAGCCATGTGTGCTGTAAACTGTGTTAGATGTTTTGGCTTTATCATTAACCGTGTCCATGTACGGAGTCTTCTCTGGACTGTAGCGATGCCCTTCAGAGTTCTGTCCCAGTTCAAAACCTGGATATCCAGGCTGTTGGTTCTGGTGGAGAGCTGCAGGAACCTGTGACCTACTGGGGTGCAAGGAGTTGATATTTGCAGGTTGGTAGCCCTGGGGATAACCGTGGTAGCCTTGATAAAGCAGAACGGGTTTGCCAGCAGGAAAAGTCTGGGAGAAGGGCTGTTGCTGTGGCTTGATCTGCATTTGGGGTTGGAGCTGAGGCTGTGGACACGTTTGCTGGGGTTGAGGTTGCAAGATGCTCTGGCCAGACTCACGCACATTCAGCTGAATATACTTTCCCGTCTGTGGGTCAAAAAAAGTCTTCTTTTTCACTTGAACAGGCAGGTCCACTACAAAATATTGGCCAGAACCAGGGTCTTGCAGCACTTTGCGCTGGGTCAGAGGGTAGGACTGGGGATAGCTTGACTCTACATGGTACTGTGTCACTGGAGCTGGGTGGTTGGGATGATGGAGAGTGGGAGAAGAGGGAACATGAGCAACTGTCTTAGGAGCAGCAGCATGGGAAGCAGGGCCAGTAGCATAAGGAGACACAGCAGGGAGGGAAACAGCCGCAGTAGAATGAGGGATAGAAATGGGACCAGTGGCATGAGGTGAAGCATGGAAAGAGTAGTGAGAAGACTGGTGCTCTGTATGAGAAGAAGGCAAGCTGGACCCCAACACAGGCGCATTAGCAAGGGAGATGGGTGAGGAAAAATGAGGGGAAGCCATAGCATGGCGACTGGGAGAGCGTACCTCAGTGGATGAGGGTGAACGAATAGTGGAGACATCTTTCCCAACTCCAGTGGGGCTGTCTGTGGCAACTTTGGACAACTCTTTCTTCATTCTCCGAGTGGTTAACCTTTGAGCTCTGCGCAGGGCTTTCTCACTCTTTGGGGGAACAACTGGAGGCTTGCCCAATGAACGGGATGCATCACTGCTGAAGCTACACGCCGATTCTGGTCTCTCGTAGTCATACAAACCTCGTGTCTCTGCCAGGTCTGCTGCACTGGTGGCAAAACTCTCCACATCTTCTGACATATTGCTGATGAAAGAGCGTGAGTCATCTTCATCCATAGCAATGCTTCTCCTGGAATAGGGCCTGCAATGAGGGATGGGAGTTGAGTGATCCTGTGGTGAAGATGCTGACTGGGAAGTTGAAGATTCAGCAATGAGTCTATTTAATCCTGTGTCAAGATGGACAGGAGTTCCACCACTGTGTCTTATTTTCTCCTGCTCTTCCTCTCTTCTGTCTGATCCCCTGTCACTGGGTGAACCCATCTGGAAATCGTCTCCAAAGCTCTTAAAGAATCGTGGCTTAACTGACTTGGTGGAAGAAGAACCTCGGAAAGTGTTGTCCTTTACTCTGAACATTAAGGGTTTGGCTCCTAGAGCAGGAGAGGAAGTGTTGGATCGGGGCAGCGAGGATGCTGGAGATGCAGGGGCATGTGGTCTGCTAGGTCTCATGTGGGACTCAGGTGACTCATGCTCTGATAGATTGTTTCTTTGTTGGGAAGGTGAAGGGGAGCATAGTTGCCTTTCTCTGGGTTTCTTTTCTGATTCTGTTGAAGTGATGGCATAGTACTGGAGAGCATCCACCTGTGCTGCTCTTTTTTGCTCTACCTCAGCGTCTCTCACATTCTCACTGTCAACTGTTAACTTTTCTTCTTTTCTCTTATTAGCCTGAATGTCATCATCTTTTGCCACTCTCTTCTCCTCTTTCAGGGCTTCTTGGCTATTCTCAAGGGGCTTAGGCCTCTCTTTGACTTGGTTTTGTTCTTTTATGATTTTTTCTTTTTCTACAACTCTCTTTCCTGCCTCCCCTTTTTGAGTTATCCATTCTTCATTTTTCCACTTTTGTCTCTTTTTCTCTTCAATCTGGATCTGGTTGATCCTTTCCTTTTCTGAAATATGAGTAACTTTATCTTCCTCTCTGTGTTTTCTGTTCTTTTCTTCCTCAATATTGACAAGTATCTTCTCAGTCTCCCGTTGTTCCTCAATCAAAGCTGCTCTCCTCCTCTGCTGAATCTCTTGAACTACTCTCATTTGTACCTCTCTTTGAGCTGCTCTCCTTTGCTGCTCTTCAGCTTTCCTCTGTT
This sequence comes from Archocentrus centrarchus, assembly GCF_007364275.1. Taxonomy (NCBI): domain Eukaryota; kingdom Metazoa; phylum Chordata; class Actinopteri; order Cichliformes; family Cichlidae; genus Archocentrus; species Archocentrus centrarchus. The sequence goes on from NC_044360.1 coordinate 18,569,676, forward strand.
CCTCTTCTTTGACCAGTTTGTGTTGTTCTTCATGTACAGCTTTCTTCTGTTGCTCTTCTTGTGCAGCTCTTCTCCGTTGCTCTTCTTGTGCAGCTGTCCTCCATTGCTTTTCTTGTGTGGCTCTCCTCTGTAGCTCTCCTTGTGCGGCTCTCCTCTGTAGCTCTTCTTGTGTAGCTTTTCTTTGCTGCTCTTCTTGTGCAGCTTCTCTTTGCTGCTCTTCTTGTGCAGCTCTTCTCTGTTGCTCTTCTTGTACAGCTCTCCTCTGTAGCTCCTTCTCTGCAGCTCTCCTCTGTAGCTCTTCTTGTGCAGCTTTTTTCCATTGCTCTTCTGCAGCTCTCCTCTGTTGCTCTTCTTGTGCAGCTTTTTTCAGTTGCTCTTCTTGTGTAGCTCTCCTCTGTTGCTCTTCTTGTGCAGCTTTTTTCTGTTGCTCTTCTGCAGCTCTCTGCTGTTGCTCTTCTTGTACAGCTCTTCTCTGTTGCTCTTCTCGTACAGCTCTTCTCTGTTGCTCTTCTTGTGCAACTTTCCTCTGTAGCTCTTCTTGGGCAGCTCTTTTCTGTTGCTCTTCTTGTGCAGCTCTCCTCTGTTGCTCTTCTTGTGTAGCTCTCCTCTGTTGCTCTTCTTGTGCAGCTTTTTTCCATTGCTCTTCAGCAGCTCTCCTCTGTTGCTCTTCTTGTACAGCTCTTCTCTGTTGCTCTTCTTGTGCAACTCTCCTCTGTTGCTCTTCTTGTGCAGCTTTTTTCCATTGCTCTTCTGCAGCTCTCCGCTGTTGCTCTTCTTGTACAGCTCTTCTCTGTTGCTCTTCTCGTACAGCTCTTCTCTGTAGCTCTTCTTGTGCAACTTTCCTCTGTAACTCTTCTTGGGCAGCTCTTCTCTGTTGCTCTTCTTGTGCAGTTCTCCTTTGTTTTTCTTCTTGTGCTGCTCTCCTGTGTTGTTCTTCTTGTGCAGCTCTTTTCTGTTGCTCTTCTTCTACAACTCTCCTCTGTTGCTCTTCTTGTACAGCTCTCCTCTGTTGCTCTTCTTGTGCAGCTCTGTGTTGCTCCTCTATGTTTGTCTTCTCCTCAATTTCTTTCATTCTCATTTTTTCTTCCCTTTGCTTTGCTCTAATATCTTCTTCTTTCTGTTTGACTTTTCTTTCTTCATCTGTTCTTCTCTCTGATTCTCTCTGCTTGTCTCTCCTCTCCTTGATCTTAATAGCTACGGCCTCTCGCTCTCTCGCTCTCCTCTCCTCTTCCCTCTGAATGGCTCTCCTCTCTTCTTCAGCCAAAGAAGCTCTGCTCTCCTCCAATATGTGCTTTATTCTCATGTCGTCTTTTTTCTCCTCTTCACACCTTAATGCTTGCTCTTCTCCCCCTTGTTTTTTCCTAATCTGCTGCTTTACTTTGATTTTGTCATGCTGAGTTGCAAGGCTTTCTTCCTTTAGTTTATCTGTCCTCCCATCTTCAGTATTAGCCTCTGTGTCTTTATCCTGTTGTTTTTCAACTCTCTCATCTTGCATTTGTTGTGTCATGTTTTCTTTCCTGTTGTGCATTTGCCCCATGGTTGGATGTAGAAGAGAATTTTTAACTACAGAAGCTGAAGTTGCTGCTTGCAAAGAATGACTGTTTGGCTGACATACTCTTTGGGAGTCAGACATTTGTACTGTCTGAGTTTTTGGTGAATCATTCCTCTCTTTGTGATGGGTATATTTTGTTGCATTGACTACTGGGTCTTCATTCACTTTGGCATCTTGTCTTTCTTTTTCTCCCAGTTTGAACATCCCTGTCCTTTGGTGTTCCTTGTCTGTAATGGGAAACACTACTGCTTTGGGCACTTTATTCACTTTAGCACTCATTTCTGTCTTATTTGGCAAACTTTTCTCCTTTACAGAGAGCTCTTGTGGGTCAGGAGTAAACACAGGACGTCTGCTATGACGGGTCTGTATCAGTGGAAAGAATCCTTCCTTTTTGTTGGGTGGGTATTCCTGAAATGCAGTTTCCTCTCTGTCCTCTGAAACAATTACTTTTAACCTTGCATAGTCTGCAATTGCTGATATCTCAGGTATTGTGGATACCTTTCCTTTTGGTTTTGGTTTAACTTCAGGTTTTTCCTGAACGGTGCTCTCCCTTGCTGGGCGTGAATTTCTTGAACTTTGTCTTTCGGTTGCTGATAAAGTAGACTGCTTCACCATTTGTTTTCCAATATGATTATCTTGATCTGCCTCAGTATTTTCATTACTGCTCCATCTTTCCCTGAATCCATCTCTCTGTTTTGATGCCAGCTTATCTTCTGCTTCTGCTTTCCTCTTTGCGTCTTCAGCTTGAATTCTTAATGTACTTGAATCCACTGTTTTTCTTTTACTTTGATCCAAAGTGAACACAAAGGCTTCAATTTTTCCTTCCGTGTGTGATTCATTGCTGACAGCTGTTTTGTTTGGTGGTAACCCTGGAAGTTCCCTTCCCTTTGATGCATCTCTATCAGTTATGCTATTGTGCTGTGGCTCATTACTGGTTTCTGTTATTCCTTGTACTTGAAAGTAGTCTCCTTCTGCTGGTTGTTCATTTGATTCCCCACATTTCTTTACTTTTTCAAGCTCTTCATTCTCAGATTGCATGTTCTCGCTGGTTGCATTGTTGCTGTTCTGTTGACTGCTGATTTTAAGTGAATCAGACAGTTTTCTGACACTGGACAGCACATGTTGTACACCAAATGTGTCCTCAGAACTGTATTTCTTAGTTCTTGTATGTTCTTTAGTGTTTAAAGTCTTAACTTTTTCTTTACAACTAGATGATGCAACTTGTTTCTCTTCATTAGATTGCACAGCTTCATATGGCAAAGTTGCACCATGTTGTTTTCCCACTTTTTTCAGGCTATCCTCAGTTACTGGTGGTACAACTTGGATGGCGATGTTGTCAATATGCAAATTATCATCCTCTTTATTAGCGTCGCTGATTTGTTTCTCATTATCTTGCCGTTTATGTGATACATTTGTCTTTTCATTCTTGGTTGCCTTGTTGGAAGGACTGGTGTTTAAAGTTTTTGCAGTTGTGGAGTCATGTTTGTTTTCCTCCAGTACGGTTGTTCTAATGCCATCTACACTGCTGATGTTGGAGTGATTGACCACATTTGTCATATCTTCTTTCACAGTCTGTTGGGTGACCTGTTTTATCAGAGTTTCAGCATCATTTGTGTTGTCGATTCCAGTGTTCACTGCCGTGACACTAAAGTTCTCATTGGTATGAGCTGTTTGTACATTTTGTGCAACTTTCTCTTCATCAGTCCTTAAGCTACTTGCTGAGTTCTCGCTTAGTGTTTCATCTGTGTGATCTTTTCTTTCTCTTACTATTATGTTCTCTTTGTGGAGAAGGGGTTGAGTTTCACCTGGCACTTTATTTTTAGCAGATACAGTGACTCTATCACCTTTTTCGGTCAGGGTTTCTGGTTGTGTTTCCCCCTGGGGTTTTATGTTCATAGTGGAACTCTCCTGCTGAGGATGCGTCCTTTTCTGACACATCCTCATATTGTTCGTTACTGCTTCTGAGGGTGGTGTTTCTTGTACATTTTCAGAATGACTTTTTATAATAAATTTAGCCTGATCTTCTGTTTCCTCTATGTCCTTTGTCTTTGTGAGCTCATTTGTGGATATATTTCTCTCACTTAATTCTAGACCTGAGTTGGGAGGATGCTTATCCAGGTCTGAACTATTGTTCTCTTTCTCTATTGCATTCATTTGATTTTGAGTGCTGCAGTTCCCCTGACCAGTATTCACAGTTGGCTTTCTTTCTCGTACAGTTACCATTATTCCCTTAATCTGCAAGCTCTGATCAGCTGTAGGGTCCTTTTTCTGGCCAAAGACAACATTTAGTAAAGGGGATAAATCTACACGATCTGCTTCTTTACTTTCAGTATTTCCTGTCGTCACAGGTTTGGAGTTCGTAGCTTCAACACCTGTAGTGTGTCCTGGATCTTCTTCCTTTTTGTTGGGATTGTCAGTGTTTATGGCTGAATAGTCTTTAAGTCCATCTTTTGGTTTTCCAGATATTTCTGTATGATCTGCTTTCTGTTCTCCTCGGTCATTTGTGGGTGGCTGCTCTTTATTTTTCATCGGTTTGGTCTCCTGCTTTTGATTTTGTAGCAAACACTCAGCTGTACTCATGATATTATGAGTGGTGATTGCTGAAGATTTAACAGGTATTTGTAGATTTGATTTGGAGTTCATAGGTGAAACAGACTTGACCAGGTCCACCTGTACTCCTGAAGGTTCCATCTGAGGCTTCGGTTTTATATTACTGGGCACTGAGCTTTCATGCTTTTTAGATACTTCCTGTGATGGTGGCCTCTGGCGTGTATTGACAGTCTGACTACCTGCTAATTGCTTGAAAGAACCTTTGGATGTAAACCCATCTCGTATAGCACAGCCCTTTTCTTTAATTGCTGAAATTTCTTTTTCAGCATGAGCTTTTATCTTGGAAGTCAAAATCTCTTGCTTGGTCATAGTTCTTTCTTTATGAGACAGTGATCTGGGAGGGATGAAATGTTGATCTTTAACTGGACCTACAGTGTGCTCAGCTGACTTAGATTTTCTTTCATGGGGTAGCAGTTTGGCCAAATCAGAATCTCTTTGCTGTGAAACCTCGGTGACTTTCACAGGGTCACATTTTTCCAATTTTCCAACACTGTTGTCCTTCATTTTATCTCTAACAGTGTCACCATTTATTCTTTTATTTACACTGGTTGGAGAATAATTTGCATTAGATAACTTGAATTCTTTGGATGAGTCACTGTGCACACACTGACTTTCAGAGACTTCACTGGATTTAAAGCCACCTACTTCCTCTATCTTTTCTTTGTTAGCTGTGGTAAATCTGCTTGTAGGACTGTGTTCTTCTATTGATTTCTCCTTAACTATCTCAGCTTTATCAGGAGATAAAACTTGCGTTTCATTGGCATCATTCAAAGAGATATCTTCTGTCGCTGACGCATTGTTTCTGTTAGCTAAAATTAAGTTAGTAAAACCGTATTTCTCTCTCAGACGCTCATAATCATCAGCCCCATTTCTGATAACCGAGTCTTCCTTCTGCTGATGCATTTGAACTGTCTTATCTTGTTTTAGGTAATCCTCATTTTTATGTATATTTAACTTTAAAGGAACATTGTTCTTTGCAGTGTCATCCTCTTTAGTGATGACACTATGTTTGACTTTCTCCTTTTGCTCGCCTCTCATTTTCTCTTTTATTTTGGCTAACTCTGCTTTAGCTTTAGCTAACTCTGTCTTCACTTGTTCAACTTTATCTGGCTCAATTTTGACCTGTTGTGTAGCTGTGAGTTTAGCTGTGAGTTTAGCTGACATTTCCTGCATACTTTCTGCTTTTATTAGCTCTGCTTTAGCTCGTTCCTGCTTTGCCCATTCCACTTTTCTCTCTTTAGGTTTGGCATTTTGCATTGTACTTATTTCTGCTGTAGACCAGTCTGTATTTACTTGACCTACATGAGCTGACGCTTTTCCTTCCTTTGCTTTTTGAAAATTCTCAATTTTAATGTGGTCTGTCTGGACCTTTTCCACTTCAGCTGCATTTGTCCTCACCTTTTCTTTGGTTTGTTGCTCCTGTACTTGCTCTGTGTTTGTTTTCTCTGCTTCGGCCTGTTTTGCATTGACCTTTTCTGTTTCAGATTGTTCCGCTTCCGTCTGCTCTTTTTTAACTTGTTCAGTGGTTACCTGCGCTTCCTGGATTTGTGCTGCATTGATCCTTTTTTCTGTGGCCTGTTCAGTTTTAGCTTCCTCTATTCTCGCCTGCCAAGCCTGCTCGGTTTTTGCCAGTTCGGTTTTTATGTGCTCTTCTTTTAGCTTCTCTGCTTCAGCTTGTTCTGCTTTGACCTGCTTACCCTGCTCCTTTTTAATGTGCTCAGCTCCTGCTTTCTCTGTAATATTTCTTGGCTCATCTCTTGCTTCATGTAGTCTGGTTTGCTCAGCCTTTGTCTCCTCCTCTCTGGCCAACTCTGGTTGTTTTTCTCCGAACTGCCTTGTTTGTTCTCCTTTTATCTTCTCCCCTTTAATATGTTCTGCTTTGGCTTGGGCCTGCTCTGCTGTGACTTTTTCCGAATCACTCTGCCCTGCTAAAATTAACCTAGACGATTCTGCTTCAGGTTGCTCTACTTGAGCCCACTGCTGAACTTTTGCCACCTCTACTTGGGTGTGGTGTGATTTTATATGTTCTGCTATGAACGGTTCAGACTTGACCTCAACAAACTGTCTATCCTTCATCTGCTTCGACATTTGGGGGGCAGATGTATTGTCAGGGTTAAATGAATTTTTGTGTATGTTATGTTCAGACTGTGGTTTTGCCTCTGTTGGCTGGAGATCATGGACTTCATGTCCCCTTGGAATTTGCATATATTGTTTTTTTGTTTCATTCGTGTCAATATGTTTTTCTTTAATAGAAGAAAAAGTCTGATGGCTTATGTATTCATTATCATTATGTTTGTTATAGTTCTGTTTGAAATAAGTATCTTTCATTTCAGTTTTCTCATTATCATCATTACTTAAAGGTTGGTTTGAAATGTTAGTATTGACCAAACCAGGCTTTTTATCAGAGGGGCAAATGGCAAAACTCTCCCTCATCTCTTCCTTCTCAAATTCTTGATCTATAGTTTGCTGATTTTCTTGCCCTGTCTTTTCCATTAAAGCAGCTGTTTCTTGTTTCCATGGAGAGAGAGTTGCTTTCACGCCGAGCTTTTCAGTGTCTTGGCTGTTTATCTGTCTCCTTTTATCCTGTAAGGACACATTATTGTAATCATGTTTGTTGTGTTTGAGCTGCTCACATTTCTCCACCTTTGTGAATAGCCTTCCCACTGTTTCATTAAAAGGTTGTTCAGTGTTTGGCTTGCTTATTAAATATCCTCCACTTTGATTGTTGTCAGCATTTAGCTTTGGTGTTTCTGTAGCTGAGTAAGGTGGGTTATGTGTGTATAAATCTCTTCCTAAAGTTCCTGCATCAGCCATCGTATCTTGTTTATAGGGAGCAAATGATGCTAAGTCTTCATGTAGATTCTGTCCATTAACCAGCTTATTTCCGATGTAGTTTTCAGGTAAAAAGCCAGTGAACCCAGAGTGATGAACCATCTGACCTTGCATCTGAGCTGTCTGGTAATCACTTAAAGAGTATGCTGTAGTCGTCATTACAGGTTGGGAATTTGACACTGTAAGAGGCAGTTCTGGGCAGCGATACTGGTTTATAGCAGCACTTGTCCTGCTGGATTCCTCTAGCTGGGAAAATTGAATTTCTGAATCTGGAAAATAAGGGATATCTATCACAGTCTCTCTAGGCTCCTGTTTGTTTTTCTCCTGTGTCTCCACTGCTTTAAATTTGGTAGGACTGTAGGTGCTTTTTACTCGTTTTCTGTTGTCTTTGAGATTGAAGAGCAGGCTCGTGGCTCGGGATTTGTAGGTGGACATCCTGACGTCAGGAGTCGCACCCCTGCTTTCTGCTCGTACTGGAGGATGCTCCACAGGTTGAGGAGAAACTGCATAATGTTGGAAATCAGAGGAAACTGCCTCTGGGTGTGCATGGACCAGAGGTGTCAGCATCTGGCTGACGTTAAATGGAGTGGTGCTTGTGTTACTGCTAACAATATTAGGCGCCACTGTTATTGCATTGGTATCAAGATTTAAATTTTCACTGCTGCAAAGTACTGCTTGCTGGTTTTCTGTCACTCCCCTTGTGATATTTTGCTCTGTCATCATTTTGATTTTCTGCTGGAGGGCTTTGACAGAGCTGATTGTGTCCCTGACACGTCGAGACATCTCAGTGGTGGGCGATGCGGTCGATGGCCGATGGGACGGAAGCCTATTAGTTCCCAGACTCTGGGTCCTTTTCCTGTGAGGGTAATGACCTGCCAACTCTGACTCACAGCGTTTCTCCACAGCTGAAGCGTTCTGTAGCATTGTTGAGGTGGAACGTGGAAGAGCTGGTGAAATCATGGGTGCCAAGTTACTCCTTGGCTGTCTGATACCTGTATAATAACCCTGTGGTTGACCCATCTGTGAAGGCTCCTTGTACATGGGTGTCTCATACCATTTAGGGAACTCTGAACAGTGCATAAAGCCTGAGACTTGTCCTTGCTGGAAGGGAAACCTGTTATGGTCCCTCCACACCTTGAAGGGACTAAACTCACTGTGTATAAAGACATTAGAGTTGCAGTCGACCTGTGTGAACATGCTCTGTGAGGATCTCATGAATGAAGACGCAGAACTGTGAGATGCTGCTGCTATATCAGATCCAGAGGAGTAGAGGTTGGTGTCTCGGCATGAGAATGGGCCAGAAGAGGGGAAATGACCACTGTGGAAATTTTGCTGGTATGATGTAGAGAATTCAGAAAGCTCCCTTTGGATGCTCATTAGAGCTGATTTGTCCCAGCTTGTCTCCTCACTCCACTCTCTGAGTTTGTCTTCCATTCCTACACCATCCCTGTGTCCCTCAGAGTTAAAAGCTCTGATGAGAGAGGAAACTCTGGAGCGGCTTCTGCGTTGCTGTGAACTCAACTCTGTGGCTCCATTGCTGAGAAAGTTGAGCTCCTCCCTCAAAGACTTTTCCTGTTGAGAGGTTTCCACAACGGAGTGCTGGAATGTGGCTGAAATCCTCCCCTGTGCCCTTTCTCCAGAAAACTCCCATCTCGGATCTCTGTGGATCTCACCTCCATACCTTCTTCCATGGATCCAGTCTTGTCCATACTGCTGCACCTTAAGGCTGAAGTTCTCATGTGCAGCTCTCTTAAGTTCCTCCCTCTCTCTGTACTCTCTGTCTCTGTCCTGTCCACTCTGGCTAAAGGCCAGCTGTCTGTCTTTCTGGGTGCAGGGTGAAGACAAACTTAAATCTGAGTCATTGTAGACAGCCTCATCTCCGATACAGAGACTCCTGAATGCTCTGTCCGTCAGACTGCTGACCTCACGGTCATTCTCATCCAAGAAGGACCCACCGCTAGAGGTGTCGCTGTAACCTCCATCGCTGTGCCTTCGATGGCCACCGCTCTTTCGGCCAGAGCGGCGCTTCTCGACGGAGGTCATGATGCAGAATTGCAAACAAAAATGCCTGCCTTCAGTTGTTCAAACATTCATGCAAACATAGACCTCAAAATTACACACTCTGTCTGCTGCTGGAGCTGCTGCACCCAGAATTGAGGGCCCTGGGTCAGGATTTTGTAAAGCCAGGAGCTCCTAAGGCATCATGGCATTTAGCTGTCCTCTGTCCAAAACAATCCCAGAGTTTGTTGGTTTCCTAAAAAAGAAAATAAAGAAGAATCAGCCCAGGGTGAAATATATAACCCTTCATTTTATATTCACAGTTTTAAAACTGTGATAATAGTATATTTTGCTCGATGTAATGCAACCTTGATCCAAAACCTAAAATATATTCAATATTCTTTCCTGTGAGATCATTTAAAAAAAACAAACTGTAACTCATTTGTTGTGGTGCATAATATATGATAGCTGGCCTTGATAGGGTCCATTTTTCTTTTGCATTAAAGCCACTATGTACTGTATGTGGTTCTGAAAACAGCTCTGTAAATCCTTTCACTCAATCACTGTGACCTTCAGAGTGAATAAAACTACACTGTTGCTAGGCACAGTGAAGACAGCCTCACGTGAGTTATTTAGGGTAATCAAGATGCATCTGTACAAATTTAGATGGGCACACATGCACCACATATTGACTTCAGAGTAAAAGATAGAACTTGAGTAATCGGAGCTTGAAATGAACACATTTTCAAGTTGCTAATGCTGCTGATCTTCAATCAGCCTGTTTCCTGTTCAGTCAAAGAGTAAAATATCTGATAAGGACTTTCCAAGTGTGACACTTGTAATTAAAGCCCTTTTCTTTACAGAGAGGGGTGGAATTAAACAAATTACAAAGTCTATAGCCAGTGAGGTACATAATCTGTTATCTAAAATGATTTCCCCCCCAAACATATTATTTAGACTCTTTAAAATTAAATACAAAAAATTTTCTTATAAATAAAGCCACAAAACCTAAATCTAAATACAAGGCCACAAGTTTTAAGTAGGACCATCTGTTGGCACAGAAGCTTTTCTGTGCCATAATATAATGTGTTTCTTTTAAACTGGAGGATATAGGTGGCTTATCACATTCTTCTTTTGTTATACTGTAAATGGATAATAGCATGGGTATGCTTTAGTTAAATACTGGACAGCTGCCAGGCAGCCGTCACTTTGCTTAGAATATCCGGTGGTTCATTAATATCTTTTGACCTGGAGGCTCTTCATCTGATACAGCTACTCATCACACTGCTGTACCGACTGACTACATCAGCATCAAATAAGAGTGGTGCAGAACTGAAAGGATGTTCAAGAATATAATGCAACACTTTTCTTCTTAAGCAGAAAAAAAAAAACAGCAGCTTGAACAAGGCTGTAGCTTCACATTCGGATTGTCTCACTGTAAGCATCGTCTTTCAGTGCATTAAAAGAAACATTTAGAAAAGAATCAAAGCAATAACACTCTGGCATTTAAGTTTCATGCCACAGGTCAAAGAAAACATTTGTTACATAAAGAGAGACTTCAGACATCAGAAAGAAGCATTAAAAACATGCACAGTTGTGATAGCTGTCCCTCACTTGCAACGGTAATCTCTTGTCAAACTGTCAGTGTGATTTCTGTTCATTCTTGCATGTGACAGGTTTATTTTTGTCCGGTGACGGGTCTCCAACCAAAACCTGACACCAAAGATGACTTGTTTTCAGAGGGGACTCTGGGCCAGAGGAAGACTGAACAGGAATGTGTGTATCTTCTCAAAGGAGAGCAGTAAATGTTAACTGATGTCAGTAACTGGTATAAAACTAAATTCTGTAAGTGCAGCTAAATACTGCACAGTACCTTCAGTAAGGGAGATCTTTTTTTTTTCTTTAAAGGTATCTCTCTTTTTTCTGTGAGAAAATCATTGAAATTGCATGCTTGAAAGCAAGATTATTCATATCTGTTATTATAACCTTTTCTGGTCTTTTCCATGTATTTATGTCTCTCTTTCTAATATGAACAAAAATGTACACTGAATCTCTTGACTTACCTTTGAGTTTTATATTCCATAATTTCCGCCTTGTTGCAAACTCCTCAAAAGTGCTTCATCTCCCCAAAAAGGCCTTGATGCTGATCTGATCCTGCCCTGTCCCCCTCGCACAACTCGTCTCTCACAGCTCAAGCTCTTTCTATTAACAGGAGTCCAAATCAAAAAAACCTCTATGTAGTCCACTGTCAGGTCTTTGAGCGGCAAGCAGCAGGCAGGAATCGGGGCTGGAGACTAGACAGAAATAGAGGAGTTATCCCAGGGAGAGTGTCCACCATGGGGGACCAGAATGAGGGCTTGAGCTAGCATGCGGGTCTGTGAGATCCTTTGGTGTCGAGTGTCAGATGCATGAAACAAACAGCCTCTCAACTATTTATAAATCTGGACAGCTACTGTTGGCCATTAGCAGCCAGAACTAACTGTCAGTAAACTGGAAACATTTTGCAACTTTATGATGAGGCTGTGAGATCTAAAGCAGTAGAAAAACCTAATTTCTTGAGGATGTACTATTATGGTGGGTGTTTGGGAGTGTGAGAGGGGTAGGGCTGCATGGAGGGGCTGCAGTTTGGGTGCCCTTCTGGAGGACAGAAATAACTTAATTGCGTTACACTCGAGTGCCACCTTCTTTGTTTAACAGAACTGGCAAGCACTGTATTGAGTGTCAACAAGTGGCTCCTGGCCAGTTCACTTGAATGAAACTTCATACTGGAGACCAAAATGAGGGAAATGTTTTTCCAACATTGTTAGTTTTTTTCGTCCGTTTCCTTCCAAAGAGATTTTTTTTTTAAATTATTATTTGATGCAGCATATCTGAGAGGTTCATTTTAACCTGAATTTTCACTTTATCACAGTACTCAAGCCATGGAGGTCTAATCTCCCTGACTATAGCCTCACTCAACCCCAGCAGAAAAGGCCATAAGGCAAAGGAAGGGGAGGAACTGTACCTCCCCCTTTCACCCCATCTCTCCCTCCCCCTACAGCCCGCTGCTATAATGGGAGATTGCTGCAGCAGATAGTTTCCTGGGATTCTTGGCGGGTGCAGGGCTGGCCTGATAGGATGATGGACACACACACATGGGCCTTAATGGAGATGCACTCCTCCACACATGCCTCCCCCCCACACATACACACAGATGGTTTTACATACAGCTCACTAAACTTTAGAGAAGGCTGATGTAATCCCTTTTTAACTAATCTCTTTCCGCCCTTCTAAACAAACTCCACCCACATGCCCTTCTCATCCATTTTCCTCTCCTCGCCGGAATCATTTCAGTCTCAGACATTCAGCTGTATATTCCATTCATATCAATAATCAGCTCAACAGATCCAAGTTGCTGCCATAAAAATCTAGTTTTGCTGCTTACTTTGGGGCCTTCCATTCATCTTAAAAATTGTTTTGATTGACTAAATGTCATTTGCAACATCCCTCAGCAAAAAGAATCTGCATGTGTTAAACCAAGTGGCTCAATTTTCCCACTGAGGTTAGAAATGAAGCCAGTCGTGTCAGTTTCCTGCTCAATAAGTCCCTCTAGTGGGCAAATTTATATTACAAAGCACCCAGTTCTGATAGCTGTTTGCAGAAATTTGGACTTTTGATACAAACCTTACACATTTCTGTACAGTGCAAGTGTCCAGCTTTGCTTCAAAATAGTTTTACTGACAAGCTGCGAGGACTGTGGGCATTGATCACAAACGCTGAGGATGCCTTTCCTTCTGCTGAGTAAGGGGGAGCAGAGCTGTGGTTATGTGGCAAACAGCAGACAGGCACATTACTTGCTGCATTAAGATATGCTTTGTTTGTATAATCTCCATCCAGAAATGGGCCTAATTGATTGGGTTATTGGTCAGCTCTGTTGCAGGAATTAAAAGCAGAGATGATACTTTAGCAGGTTGTTTTGGCCCTTCACTGGACCAGGCCTGAATTCACTTTATGTCTGACTTTGAAAGCTGGAGCTGTAAATAGTGAAAAATTCAGTGTTGCAGCTAATGTCGAGCAAAAAAGAAAAGAAAAAGTGTATGTATGGATGAATCTTTCTTGAGTGCACGGTCTCTTTCTGGCTTATATTGTCTGCATGTCTGTGGATGGGTGCCTGTGCGTAGCGTCTCCCTGTTTCAGGACAGTTCCCCCCCCCCCCCCCCCCCCACGTCCCTGCAAAAATATTTCATTACTGCAACAAAAGAAGCCCATTAACTGCACTGTAAGAACAGAGTTCAACTGCTGTCCCCCGTATTCACCATGTTTGTCTGCATTTCTGGCCACTCTCCAGCTAATTTGATATAACAATGCTCCACAAAACCGCCTCAGGACTTTTTTTAGGTGACAGAAAATTATCAATGATGCCACATGCACAGCTGAATGTCAACACCAACTTGACTTGTTTATGAAATATTAAAGCAGTGAATTATGGGCACCATGCAGAACTTAATGATGATCGGAGTCATTATAACTTCAGCATCCTTTGTTTTGGCTAATGATTAAATTCCACAACTGCTGTATTCAATTTTGGAGAGTCTGAATGTGTTTTTCTGCGTCTTTTGTATGAGTTGGCCGGATTACGTCGCCCATAGTGGTACATTTTGGAGAAGGAGCTGGTTTGTATAAGGATATTGTGTTATCATTAGCTGCCATGTCACTGGGCGCAACATTTTTGCTCTGGAGCTCTCTCATGCACTTAAAGATAAAGCATTATATGAAGGTACGATGTTTTTGGTAATAATGTTTGGGCCATTTTTAGATCCAGGAGAATATCTGCTATATGAGGCAATAATTTTTTTTTTTTTTTTTTTACCTGCACTGATTTGTGATATCAAATATGTTTGTTTTTTTTGCTTTTTTAAAAAAGTCCCACAGTTTTAAACTTTTGTCAAAATTTTGCGATTTTGTCTAAAACTTAAATATGAATAGTGTGTGGGTTTATAGAAATGAGGCCCTCATAAATGAAAAATCCTATCAAAAAGCCTTAAAGTCACAGTCAGTAAAAGCATCACTTTATTGGTATACTTTTCAGATATTTACAACATGCACACATAATGGTGTAAAAAAAAAAAAAAAAAAAAGAAAAAGAAAAAGCTCTGTGTACAACCTGACATTATCTCCCTCTTCTGTGTCACCAGGGTGTCGCCTCATCAATTATTGAACCAGTACTTCATGGTAATACATAATTTCTTATCAATTATTCATGATAATGTGTGTGTAGTTTACTTAATTGTGTTATTGACTATCAAAAGTAATTTCCTGAAAATCCTCAAGGACGCAAATTGAATCAGTCCAACTACTGGTTGTGTGCTCTGCGGTTAAGTATTCTCAGTCCGATCAGTCGATCCTATAGTCAAGAGTCATTCTAGTGAGGGGAGATATTTAAGAATAATGAATCAACAGATATATTCCGTGTGATAAACTATGATGTGAAGAGCCCTGAGGTGATGATAGATGATGCTTTTTAAAATGTAAATCCAACATTAACAAATAGCATATATTATATTTAATGGGGTTTATTTAAAAAAAAAAAAAAGGCTCACAGAGAGGAAGAGAGCGCGTAAGCGTTCCTAAAAGTAAATAAATAATAAGAGTCACGAATACTCTCCTCTCCCGGCTTTAAGGGAAGATGATAAATAATGTATCAGAACAGATGGCTGGAGCGAGAGGCAACAGGAGAGGTACATGAGCGAGTACATCTTTAATTGTTTTAAAGAACATGTCACAACAGGAGCGGTGTGTTCCCTGTCTCCTGCCACTACAGATGTGCTAACCGAGTGGAAGGGACAACTGCCGCTCTCTCACTGAGTCTGCTTCAGCCTGCCTGTGGGTCACACGTGAGCATACAGTAGTCTGGCACATGTACACATTTACAGTTAGAATGGCTGATTAATATTAAAGTGCACTTTCACTTTAAACTCAAAAGAACGAGAGGTGATTGTTTGACCTGAAACCATAAACATTATTTTGCCCCAAATCCTGCAAAAATCCTCGCTGTCCTGCCATCACTTGTACACTTACAGTTTACATGCATTAATGTTTACAATGTAACCACCAGCCCTCCTAATGAAAATGAGAGGGACAACATCGGGATTATTTAAATTCACATTATCAAATATGTCTTTGCTGCACACATATTGTATTTATGTTAGTCCATCAAAAGAGTCCAAGAGTGCATGAAGACAGATAATAGATCCAAAACCACAGTTGTGCTTTTATGAGGGGAACAAGGCCCCAGTTACTGAGCATTTCTCACAATCGTAACTTACTGTCAAATAAATATTTAAATGTTTGCATCCATACAGTGCGATATCAGAAAAGTCTGTCCCAGGCTGTTTCTGGAGTCAGTCGTTTGTGCTTAGTTTCTCATATGACCAGAGTAGAGTAGTTAGAGCAGGCACAGTCACACAGATTTAGAGCATCAGTACATCCAAGTTTGTGTCCAGCACCTCACTTTTTCTCCAGTGGTTCCTTGGGGCAGTGAGGGTGCTTGTCAGGACTGCTTCCCAGGACTGGGACCTTAGAGGCCAAGGTGGGACTGGAGCTATCTCCCCCTCTTCCGACGGTGCCCGACACCTCAATGGGAGGACCCACCGAGGGTCTTACCACCCCGGCTGCGCTCACGCCAACTCCAGACAGGACTCCAACGCTGGCACCGGGACCGGTTGCTGCACCAAGCAGGTTGGCAGACTGCAGTACAGCCTCGGAGTGCTCACGGGCCTTCATGCGCAGGGCGGCCACGCTGGCTGTGCGGTTGCCCTGACAACCATAGGGTGGTAGGAAGGACAAGCCCATGGGGTCCGAAACACAGCAGGAGCATAAGCCATTACCTGAAATATTAGAATTAGTGGGGTTTGTGATAAGATTACAAAAAATCTTCATCTTTATTACCATCTCTATTTGCCAGTTAATAAGGATTAGATTTACCTTTCAGAGTGGCGACCTGTGAGAGAGCCTGGGCGTAGGTGGCAGAATTAAGGAGGGTGCCTGGTAGGCAAGATGGAAAGAACGGACCACCAGGACCCACTGTCCTGTTGATACTGGAGAGAGAAGGAATACTTAACATAAATATCTAGGAATAACTTTAAACAGACAGTTTATTCTCTTAATATATATCTAGACATATCTACAGCTATTTCCTAAATGCACAAACGAACTAGAATTGTTTGTTAATGACATGGTGCTTTCCACAGATGTCATTGATGGCTATCAAAGTTTTGAAATTTTTTTTCAGTTATTTCTAGTTGACTCCACCAGCAAACTGGCCAACAATCCTTCCCAAATTTCCCCTTTAAAAGGACAATTTTTCACTACAATAATTGTGAAAACAGTCGTCTGTCTGTCTCTTCTCACCTTGGCTGCATCTCCAGTGGTTCTTTCTGTTTTCTGCCCTGATCCACTGGGGACTGAGAGTTGATGCTGCGAGATGGAGGAGTGCCCTCACTCATCTGCTCTTTCCCTCCTTCAGGGTCTGAGCTTCCTCGTTCTGTCTTCCTCCACTTTGCTCTGCGGTTCTGAAACCAAACCTGCATTTAAAATAAAAAAAGGCAAGAAAAGCAGACAAAAGTTGAATTAAATCATAAATTAAAACCGGAATACTGGAATCAATCTAATGACACACTGGCAGATTTAATCATTCCAGTTCAATTCCTTGGATTTAGGTTTATAATTTATCTTGCATATTCGTGGGAGAAATGGAAAGTACAGTAAACATTATTCTTTTTTTCTTATTAACATAAAAGTTAAATGTTCTTTCTTTCCTTTGTTCTGTGACCCCTCTTAACAAGAGGCAAGTGAATCTGTCACAGCAGTGCTCTGATTTCCCACAGTCCCTGACTTATCCCCAAAACCTTCACCATCCATACAGCTGAGAGCACATATAGCCAAGTTCTGGTATCTTAATCGAATGAAGGTCAGTGCCTATAACAACATTTAATTGAGCAATTTTTCATTATCATATTTTAATGACTTCCCACTGACAGTTGTGCTGCCCAAGAGAGAGGCGGCAATGATGAAGTCGTTTATTTCCCTATTTAGTGATTGTTTGACAACATCAGATTCGATTAGGACTTGGTTCTAGCAGGCATTAATCATGATGTGTGAATGGAGGTTAGAGTCGGTGTGCATGTGCTCTGCATCCCTCCTATTGTACCCGGGGTATAAATGATGTCAACAGCCAAACAAAACACATGCATTCATTCGGCATAAAGAAAGGACAACATTTTGGTGGCAGGACAACAATACAGCCGATGGACTTATCTCACCCCTGCACCTTCCAGCTAGAAGTCGCGCCCCCCCACACACACCCATCTCTGAATGGGCTATAATTGCTCCATTAATCTCAATTTGCGGCGTGCTCTTAATGCGGGGGAGGCCCATTGACACTTTACAAAAAGGGGGGGGCAACAACACTACAACAGAAAGGAAATTTATTTTCTAATAATAATGTAAGTTTAATATCCCTGCATACTGCGGTGGATTCATGTTCAGATTTAATAATAGGAATGTGGTAATCGGATTAGGAGGGGAATAATTTGTTTACAATCCCTAATTTACAGCGCTGGATTCCATTATCAACCCAGCCATTGGGTTTAAGCGATAGTAAGATGACCCTGGGGAACAAAAGGCAAACTATTATATTTCCCACAATTAGATCTGCGCGCACAACAAAACCCAAAAGCAAATCTGGAATGCAGGAAATTACATACAGGACACATAACTTAATTACATCTGGCCAAGTTTATAACCGCGCATATGTGCAGGGCAGGAGCGGAATATAAATTGCCACATTTAAGGTGCATGCTTGTGTATTTGTGCTTTTATGTGTGTGTGTGTGTGTGTGTGTGTGTGTGTGTGTGTGTGTGTGTGTGTGTGTGTGTGTGTGTGTGTGTGTGTGTGTGTGTGTGAGAGAGATAGATTCAGCGAGAGAGAGAAAGAGAGTTTTGGAGGCTACGGACTTTTGCCCTCTTTTCAAACACACATGATTTTTCTGGCTGCGTTACGAGAGCAAGATCTGCACGGATGATGTATTCCTACCTCAGAGACGCGGACAAATTAGGGAAGAACATTATCGCTGGTTAATTATGAATGACCGATTAATCAAGCTAATCTAATATTCACCATTATGTTGATGTTATTAAAGTGCATAGCCAGAATGACAGAGTGCCTTAATTTACCCTCTCTTGCATGGTCAAACGTGCCCAGGACACATCACACTACTGCAGCCTACCTGCACCCTGGCCTCGGTCAGGTTGATCTTCATCGCGAGCTCCTCCCGCGTGAACACGTCCGGGTAGTGGGTCTGGGCGAAAACAGCCTCCAAAGCTTCCAGCTGTATTGGCACAAAACAGCGGGTACACTTTTAATTAAGAAGATGATTTGCTATCAGTTGATTTGATTGTAAGCAGACTTCTTTCTTTCTTTCTTTCTTTCTTTCTTTCTTTCTTTCTTTCTTTCTTTCTTTCTTTCTTTCTTTCTTTCTTTCTTTCTTTCTTTCTTCAGGTGTTTGGAATACAAATGGATAATTTAAAAATGTAAATAATCACAAATAATAATCCACAGATCTTTCCTCGTCTCGTATTTTCATATGAAGTTATGGCGTTGTTGTCTTTATGGTTTGTAATAAATTATTGATAAAGGCCTTATTTTTTTAATTATTTTAAAAAATTTTTGTCTGCGGTAGTTATCAGGAAAGACCAACTCTCTGCCAAAATGCTTCATTTCGAAAACTTTCCCAATTTTGCCCTCATTTCCCACTTCTGATTATAGGTCGAGCGCCCAACACCTGCTTTGCTTTGAGAGAAGTTTTAGTCAGGCCCATTTCTTTTGCACCAATATATATATATAAATATATATATATATATATATATATATATATATATATATTTATTTATTTATTTGCCCTGGAAAATTATTACCTGTTGCAAAGTAAATGTTGTTCTGTTTCTGCGCTGTTTCCTTCGGAGAAATCCATCATCAAAATCAGTCGGAGCATGGTTGCCAAATCCGCCTGAATTCACTGGAAAAAAGAAAAGAAAAAATGAAAAAAGATTGGAAATAATTCAATTATTTTGGGAAAAGTGGGTGTAATATGGGGTGAATAACGCCATGCTGTATTTCGGTCAGTTCAGTAAATTATAAAAGAAAGTCTATTTGTGTGCTAAAAATGCTGAAAAAAATAGAACTAATGGACAAAACAGATGCATTTTGTGCTTCCATTAATTGCATGAAACATTGATGTTAGGTGTCTAAGGGGAACCATGACGGACTAAAAGCCATGACACCCAACATCTGTGCCCGGGACAAAACGCCCCTTCTGCCCCGGGGCCAAACCACCAGCTCTTCTCACCCAAAGAGAGCAGAGGGAAAATCAGCCTTAACCCTTTACATTCATCTTTGAATTTGTTGGGGGAAATATAGCCGCTGCTTTTGAGTTATACATAAAGCAACCAACACTTTCAAGTTAAAAATGTAAAAGATAAATCACTTAAACTTTTTTTTTTTTAGTTATTTAGTTTTTAGTTATCACAACATTAAAAAATTACTTGTGTTTTTTTAATTAACAATTGATGACAACAAAATGTGTTGTTAAAATATTATAATATAATAATTTAGTGAAAGTAAAGATCGGGCCTATTCTCAGGTCTCCAATAGCACACACACTACGCGCAGAAGCAGCCTGCGCTGGCTAAACATTACAAAACTTTACAGGGAACAACTCTGAGAGTAACGTTAGAAATCATTTGTAGCTGGAAAATAGTAAGAGAAAACTTACGCGTGTTGGAGCGACAGCATTCTCCGTCCAGCTGAGGCGGACAGTGAAAGTAGAACATCTTTGCACGTTTAAGAGCTCCGAAACGGAACCTGGAAGAGAGACAAAAGTTTCAGCTTAAAGCTTCAGATCTGGAGTGATGCAGATCTGCGATGGGAACAAAAATAACACTTTAAATCGTCAGCAGAAGATGTGGAACCGCGCGGGACTTAGAAAGACTCAAAGTTGATGTGAGAGAGCATCCTACCTGCGGTGAGGATGCTGATGAGAGTGAGTTAGCGCTCCGGAGAGAAGTGGCTGCTGCACTTCCACTGACTCTCTGACTCTCTGTCTGGGAGTGTCCAGATCGCTCCCCCCACCCCTCCACCACCACTACTCTCTCTCTCTCTCTCTATCGCTGTCTCTCTCTTCTGCATATACACACACACACTACTTACTTCTCTCCCTCTCTCTCTCTGTCCGTCTCTCTATTTCTCTCTGGGAGTGTCCAGATGTCTCTATAACTGTATAACTGTCAACGGAGTGTTAAGGCTTTCAGCTAGTGTCGTAGAATCTCACGCCTAATTGGTCCTAATCGGATTATCACGGCTTTGTCTTTCTCACCCCCCAACCCCTGGTGTGTGTGTGTGTGTGTGTGTGTGTGTGTGAGTGTGTGTAAGAGAAAGACAGAAAGAGGGAGAGAAGAGACATGCCCGGGGTGGCAAACGGCAGCTCTGCTCTGGTGCCAAAAAAATTCATCACAAGTGATTGTTATTCCAGAGTCAAGCATATTCCCTAACCATAAACATGCACACATACCCACTGCACTTTTTATTTGGTTCTTTCATATATTAAAAAAAGGAGGATGACTGCTTTTGGGTTTTAGATTGACTGTCGGGTGGTTTAATTGCTCGTCAGGGTGTGTTAGGGGGTCCACTTTACAAGGGGTTGCGCATGTAGAACACTCACAAGGCCAAATTTTTGATTTTGTTCACAGCAAGGGGTCCAGCGATTTATTTCGCTTCCTCAGATAAATGATCTGCTGCGGGACCCTTTCAATTAGTTTTAAAGCGCATCTGGGACGGCAGAGCGCAGACGCCATGCGTCTCTGAGGTGGAGGCAAAATGAGGCTTCGAGAAGCAGCTGAAATTTAGAAGAGGAGTGCGGGATTGGACTAAACCACATAAAGTGCAGAAAATCCCTTCTAATGGTGCGTAATTGGTTCTGTAATATCATTACAGGCGGATAATGGCCAGTTACAGGGCCCCGCGCTATTAAGGGTTTCCCTGGCGTGCAGCGTTTATGTTATTAAAGGGGGAATATAATGATATTTTAGTTATTAAATGCGCGTAATTAATTTATGCACCACTGAAAATAAAGTTGTTATTATGACCTCGGTGAGGTGCGTGGAGAAAATTGAAATCAAATAACGGCTGATAACTTTATCCCAATATTTGGTCTAGACAACTCTTGACAAGAGTGCAGGCCCAAAGTGTGTGTGTGTGTGTGTGTGTGTGTGAATGTGCGTGTGCTTCCTGTCAGCGCCTTTCCTCTCCATCCTCTGATGATTGCTTAAAAGACTAAATGAAATTACTCATCTCATTTCCGTCGGTAGAGACAATTTCACAAATAAACTTTAACTAGTTCGGGTTTTGCAGATTTTGCATACCACGTTTAGGCCTGCTTAATTTATAGTAATCGACTATTTCAGGACCCCGGTCAGCACCACGGTTAAATAAAACAGGTCAGCTTTCCATCAAATTTTGATTCATCGTGTTATTTTAAAATCCCCACATTTATCAGTATTCTTGGTCCAAAACTGTCCCACATCTTTATAATTTGCATTGATTTCCTTATACAAATAGTTAAAAATATATTAATATTAATAAGTCTTCATTTTCTTCTCTGTATTTTTAAAATAACACAACCAGAGAAGCAGCCAGCAGATTTATTACATACAGTACATGCAAGTCAGTGCATTGCATTTATTTATTTTTTTTTATAAAACACAGCTGCTCATCCATGAATAATAAAGAGGTAATATGAATGTGTTGATCCAATCCCCAAAATCTTCTACAGTGTACAAGAAAATTATAAAATCTACCAAAACCTTTAGTGAGGTCTTATGTATAAAATGGCACCCTAGTCCATTATTACATTTGCTAAAATCTGACACCACATAGGTTGTTGAAATACAAAGTTTGAAAAGAAACATATCTGAATATGGCATTACACGTTTCAAAATAATTGAATTCAAGTATCACCAGGTACAAGTGACAGTAAACGGAAATAGAACAAGCACCAAAATTCAGTCACAGAAATTACCTTCAACACTCGGTTAACTGATAATTATGACTTCATTAGCTAACCCAACAACTCCACTGTACTGCAAAATGTCTTTCCTATGATATGTTCCTCCCATAACATCTAAACTGAACATAAGATAACAAAAAGGAACAAAATGAAAGTTGACAACAACTGTAAGTTTGATCTCGACAGACTTGAAGCTCACAAGTATTTAAATATTCTCCACTCAGCGAAAGCATTCTTTGAGTCTCCAGATGCCCTCCTGACCAGAGGTCCTATGAAAGTCACAGATGCTTCTGAGTAGCTCTCTGAAGACAGGTGCCTGTTCCTGGGTCAGTCTTGGTTTGAAATACTCGAGCAGTTCCTGGGTGGTGGCCTGCCCATCCACACTGGCCTGGAATGCTACAAAGTTGCGCAGATCCACCAACAGCTCATCGTGCTCAGTGGATGGAGCAGCAGGAAGACTCGCTGGAACTCCTGAGCCACCCTCCTCCTCCTCCTCTTCGGTTTCTCCTCCCCTGGAGGGCATGCTGAGATGATTACGGGCCCTCATCCGGGCCAGGAGAGAGGAGGATGACAGCGGGGCAGAATTTGAGTCACTTTCTGCACCCTCCCCACTGAAATGAGCTCCTGAACCTGGTTTCTTTGACACAGACGTCTTTACAATAGCAGCATCCTAAACAAAAGAAATCAATGAACGCACCCAAAATGGCATCGCAAATGAAAAACAACAGAATATCTTTTAATGAGAACCTAGCTGTTACCTTGCATTTGACTGAAGTGGGGGCAGCCTGAACAGAAGGCGTAGCTAAGAGAGAATTCTTCTTTTGTCCAAAGCGTTTCCTGAGAGAGCAAACAAGAGAATAACTTAGATATATTTGTTTTAAATGACAATAGTGAGGCTCTAATAAAACCCTGTGTCAGTGTTTGATTACATACTTAGTGGGGGGAGGAGTAGTTCTGTTGAAGGGCTGTCTGCATTGCTGCCGGGAAATTTTAAGAGCTTTAAGGGCATCTTTAGCCACCCTGTTGGCTTCTGCTTCTACAAGAACATAGTCAGGATTGGAGGATTCCATGATGGTGTCATGCTGCATTACACTGTGAATACCTGAGAAACGCCGTGGAGGAAAAGTGACAGAACAGAAAAAGGAAGCTTACTGTTTTGCAAGTCTTATATACATTAAAAAGTCTGATATTGCAGATGGAGCTGGTGCACAAAAAAAACCTACCAGATTTCTTGAAGAGCTTTGCCAAGACATAATCGTCTGATTTTTTCTGGTCCTCTGCTGCATTGTTTTCACTCTCGGCTTTCTTATACGTGCTTTTCTTTACCAAATGAGAGATGCGGTGGCCTTCAAATCGAGCATCCCGGGAGTGTCTGCGTTTCTTATGTTTGCGTTTGTCCGAGTCAGCTGAGTCACAGTGCTTCCTCTTTTCCCTGTGTTTCTGTGGACTGGTCAGGGCAGAGTGTTTGTCTTTGTGCTGGTGAAAACTGGGTGAGTTTGAGGTATTCATTGCTGGTTTGGCTGCATCGCAGTCTCCTTTATTATTTTGTCCCACAGGCACTACATCTACACCGTCTTGGTTGGTGCTTTGGCTGTCTATCGGGATGATTTTTTTACCCTGAGAGTTTTTACTGCATGGAGAGGTGTGTCCATCCCTTAACGCAGGAGTGTGCGTGCTGTCTGTACCTGTATTGCTGAAGTTTGCTGAGGAGTGTTTATGTGCATGGCTGCTGTGATTTACTTTGTGTGATGGCTTTGGCCTTTCAGGCTTCTTGGGTGCTTTGACATCAGAGCCTGTACCTGTTTGAGGGTGAAAATGAACCTTGTCAAAATCCTTCAAACTTAATTTTGGAAGAGATTCTGGTAATCGAATGACTGACAACAAAAGGTTTCTCTGGGAAAAACAAAAAAGAAGAAGTAAATTCTACAGACCTGCAAAAATAGCACTGGTCTCTGTTCCCTGACCTCCATCTAGATCAGTTAGAGTAAAGAGCTCATAGATGTCATTTGACTTGAAGAACCGTCTTTGTTTGGGATCCTTCAGCACTCGATTGGTGAGGAACTGTTTGAAGATCTGCCTGAATTACAACAGATATAATACAGAATTACATACTCGAATGAAAGCTGCCATTTTAACTCAGCAGGCAGTCCTGATCTGCTGTCACCGCAGAGTAGTTTGGCTGATGGATGAGAGCATTAGTTAACCTCACCACTGTAGGTATCAAAACAGAATGCCTGCAGTTTTTCCAACTTGCTTTCTGAAAGCACTTTACAGACAAAAAACAAACAGAGCAACAGTTTAGAAGTCCTCAATTGGCCATTTAATAATGCAGGAATGCTTTTCAATTACCTAGAACCGGGACAGTGCAAGTAGTAATATAGCAGTGATGTAAGCAATTAGTCACGTCATTACCAATACTCATGAACGCGTGAAATCAACAGAAAGAAAACTAAAACAAAAGACTGGGTGAGAGAAAGGACAATAGCCAACAGAGGATTTAAAAATTTATTTATTTATTTTTGCAATTGAATATTATGCTTATAAAGTGCTTAGATAAGAAAGCTGCTGTCTGACCTGTGGTAGATTTTCTCTTCAATGGTCCCAGCAGTCAGCAGTCTGTAGATTGTTACTTGCTGCTTTTGACCGATCCTCCAAGCGCGTTCCCGAGCCTGCGAACAGCGTAACACATTCACAACAAAATGATTAAGAAATGAGGAAAAGCAATGTTACAGTGCAGCAGGTAAACTGGGGAGCAAAAAATTGGAAACGCATGAAAAGCTGGCATCCAACAGGAAAAAAGTAGGCAATTTAATGTGACAAATAACACCTCTAAGGAACATTAAGACTCACATGAGAAATAATAGACAATGCCAATGTTTTTAATTATTTTACGTGTGGCTGTCTTACCTGTGTGTCAGTACTGGGGTTCCAGTCTGGATCATAAATGATGACTCTATTGGCTCCAGTCAGATTGACTCCCAGACCTCCGACTTTAGTGGTCAACAAGAAGATAAAAATGGATTTGTCCTGTTTATAAAAAAAAAAAAAAAGAAAAAAGAGGAGAGAGGGAAAAGGAGAAAATACTGTTGATTAATGAACCAATGCGTAATTTTATACTCCCTTTGATAATCACTTTGGGGTATAATCCGATAAAAAATTTCAGTGGTAAACTGTTAAAATGAATGGAAGTCAGATAACAATCTCCTGCTCTCAAATTAAACCCTATTTAAAGAGAATAAAGCAGCTTTATCTAAACGCAGTGGATGTTGAACAGATTTAGCATTAGATATAAAACATTAAAATTTTAAAAGACTATTAGTTTTAAGGACTGCTTCAATGCTAAGTGATATTTCGACACAGAAAAATTGAGTATATCCACTTTCAACAACAGATTTTCTTCAATTAGTGTCTCCACCTCAGGGTGAGAAGGATTCCACTGAAGCATTTGGTCCCTCAGGACAGGATTTTCATTGGAAACACATACATTAGAGATGACTAAACCTTACCTCATTGTAGCGAGCGATGAGTGGCTGTCGGGAGGATATTGTCGTCGTGCCGTCCATTTTCAGGTACGAGTAGTTATTCTCCCTTACAAACACCTCCAAGATGTCCATCATCTGGATGGAGGGGGGTGATAAAGACAGCAGAAAGAGGAGGTAAAGACGGGGAAAGAAGGGCTGAGGTTTGGATTATCGCTAAAAGGATTAGAGCAGATTAATATTACATGGACAGAGATACCGACAGGGAGGGTCTCGGGTTCCCTCTGAGGTATAATCTCATTGGTATTGACTGCAACAGCTGGGGCCTCCATCACATATACACACTCTCGCACTTGCTCACTTTCTCCCTCTGTCTCTCACTCCCACAGACACACAAAATTTTACAGGCTTTACAGGCAGCTGCCAGCACGTACAAATATATGACATCACAATTTAAGATGTAAAGGAGGGAAGAAATGTTTTGCCTGGATCCTCTGCATTAATGCAAACCATTGTTACTCGTTCTTTAATACTGGCGGTGATTTCAGCAAAGTGATCCAAAATTCAGAGCCACGTGTTCCTAACCTGTCTAGACTGAGTGAAGAGCAGAACTCTGTGTCCCTGTTTGAACCAGAGACGTAGCAGTGACTCCACAACAATCAGCTTGCCCGAGCGTTTCCAGTAGCCAAAATGTTCCTCTTCAGTTAGCTGGTCCTCGGGGATTCCTCTCAGTATCCGTGGTCCGCCTGAGAAAAGGTCTGGGTGGTTACAGATCTTACGGAGCGCTATCAAACCTGAGAACACCTAAATGATACAAAAAGGGAAAGGAGATTACTACATGAGCACAACATTGTTGACAGAACTGACGTAGCGCTTGGATAGATTTTCTGAATTTTACAGTGTTGCACCTTTGAAAAAAAATAAAAAAACATTTACTTTAGTCTACAGGAATGAGTTACATAATTTATTTACAAACAGTAAAGCCAGTTTTCCTGATGAAGGCCCAGTGGTCACTGCATTAGTAATGGTGGTTAATGGACTGAGAGTGACCACTGAATACGTCTGTAAGAGCGCATGTGTGTGTATATGCACAATCTGTGGTCACTTCTGGCTCTTCAAACATGTCCATTTGGTCAGTGGTGATAAATGGTAGTCTCTCTCTCAAGGGTCTCACTAATGTGAGAAACAACTCTATATCTTTCTTAAAGCAAACCTCTTAAACAGTACTAAAATCAAGCTATTAGGGGTTTAACATAATTTACATGGCAAAATAATTCCAATTCCACAGATTCCACTTACAGGTGGTGATCTTTAATTGTATGAGAGTTCATAAAAATCCACACAATGAGTGAGGTAAATGGAAATTCATCTGTTAGGTGGTTAAATAATGAATGTCTTGTTCCAGGAAGTCTCCTACTTTAGCTTTTCTTATCCTCGTAAAGTGTGTGTCAACCAAACAATAAAGCAAAAAAGAAAAACTATGAAGGCTTACGTGCATGTCCCCATTTAGTATTTGGTAGACCTCTTTGGAATCTAAGAAGCTTTGATACACTTGACGCTGCTCTTCTGTCAATCTACAGAAGAGAACCTACACACAGACACAAACGCATAACAGAGGGCAGTGTAAGAGTTTATAATGAGCAGTGAACATCCACTTTAAAGCCCCTTGATGAAGTGAAATGTGTGAGAAGAGAAATTAGAAGAAAGCAATGGGTTTTTCTGAAGCCCCTGCTGTCCTGAGGGACTGACTTAATGAGCAGAAGTGGACTGAGAAGTCCACCAGCGTCAGCCGCAAGGACAGACCAGAGACCAGCCACCTTAATGAATACCTGCTTCTTTTACTTTACTGGGACTTTATTAGCTGGTTTCACCTGACAAGGGCCATGCACATTCATCAAATACTCCTTAGACATGGCACATAAGAATCACATCCAATCAGATAAACATCTCCCCTGATAAGAGATGCAGGCGTTAGAGGCTGTTCAATACTTAGAGCAGGGTCAAGTGTCTTAGAGTATGATGAATACCTGTTCATTTTTGTCAGGTAAGGAGAGGTTAGCCTTGACGTCTGCCTTCATTCTTCTGAGCAGGTAAGGATTTATGGTGTCCCTCAGCACACATGCGCATTTAAATGCCGTCTGGACCTAAAAATTCACAACAGTTAAACCTTTAAGGATAAACAAACTGATTTAAAACAAAAGCAACCTTCAGGCCAGCGTGTCAAACAAACACATACACACTCAACTCCTGTCGGTGCTCATGTTTCCTGAGGCACGGTTGTTGTTTAGCCACTCATCTGCTATCTCTCATCACCTCATGTTGCTGTCCCTCTAAGCGTTACAAGCCATTCAACATTGATCTGAGTGCTGCTGGTCTCGAGGGATACAGCCCTCTTTTATCAGTACTGCTGGCCAGCTCCAATGGAAACAGAGGGGGAGTATGAGACACACTTGGTCCACACTAGAAGCCCCACTGCAAATGGCCTGCTAAACCGAATGTAGGGTCAGTGCTAAAAGCCAGTTGGCCTTTTAAACATTAACTCACTTGGGATCTGGGAGGGGGATCAAAGACACCTTTGGCAAAGCTGGAGGGGACAATAACATGGTGGGATCTTGAGCTCAGTGGAGGTCAAAGTAGGGGGAAAACAAAAATACAGGAGGGCAGCAGATGATCCAGTGATCTCAGCACAAGCTGCTGAGTGGATTCACATGGGG
This sequence comes from Archocentrus centrarchus, assembly GCF_007364275.1. Classification (NCBI taxonomy): domain Eukaryota; kingdom Metazoa; phylum Chordata; class Actinopteri; order Cichliformes; family Cichlidae; genus Archocentrus; species Archocentrus centrarchus. Next base: position 18,597,960 of record NC_044360.1, read on the forward strand.
CTGCAAATACATGCCTCAGTAATAGGCCCATATACACATGCTCATAAAGCCCCACCCCAAACAATTATGCTTTTTTTTTTCTTTTACATACATCTAGCTGTACATACATGCATCTTATGTATCATTTGAGGGCCTGTTTTGTTGCTCTGAGAATTTCAAGAAAAAGATAAGGCAGCAGAGCTTTGCCCTCTCTGACCATTTAATAACATTAATAATTAGTAAAGGTTTTTATTATCGACAGCGGAAGAAGCATCAATAGCCATCTTAAATAATTAAATCTATTCAGTCAGTGAGTTATTAACGATTGGACACTAATGACAAAGGGCTACAATTTAGCTCCCTGGCTTTCTACTTTAGCCTCTCCCTCTCGCACACACTGGGGAGGCACTGAAGTTTCCTTGCATGGACCTACATTATCCTGCACTGGCCTTAATGGCTTCTATCTAGCTTTCCAAAACTATGCATACATGAATGGATCTTAGTTTCAAATTAGTGTAGCCCTTTATTGCTCCACCCTTATGCTACATTTACAGAAATACTAGAGTTGCTGGATTAACTGGCTACTTTCTGGAATAACATTATCAGCCGCAGTTCAAGGAAGAAAAGGATCAAGAAATAGAACTGAAATAAATCCTGATTTCACAATTGTGTGTGTGTGTGTGTGTGTTCATGTACCTGTACAGGTGATGCATTACTGTATCCTCCCATGGTAATTGGTACGGAGAACTGCTCCATAAACACGGGTAATGTCCCCAGTTTGCCAGGAAACACGAAGTCAAACAGAGACCACAGCTCCTTCAAATTGTTCTGCATAGGTGAGCCTGACAGGATGAACCTGTGAGGAGTGCGAAACTGGAGGAGAGGGAAAGACAACTAATTACTACTCATGAACTTTGTATATATTCATGCACATGTATATGTGCTTACTATACCTGCTTGCAGGCAACAGTAACTCCAGCATTTGGATTCCTGATCTTATGGCCCTCGTCCAGTATAACGTAGTGCCAGTCGTAGAGCTGCAGGGTGTCCTGCATATTCCTAACAGCTGAATATGATGTGATTAGGATGCCATGACATGCTGCTATTTCTGGAATGAGTTTTTCCTGAAACACAAAACCCCCCCCCAAAAAACCACAATCTTATAAAATAAATAAATAAATCAGTGCCATTCCTAACCATGTCCGGCATTCTATACTTCAAAGAATGTGCTAAGTAGGGCAACATTATCAGTATGGCTTTAAAAAGAGAGGGGAAGAGTGAGGGTGTAAGGTCAGGTGATAATACTGTAAACAGACCTCTAGTGCCCCCCAGAGGAAAAAGTCCCTGTATAAAACTTTTAGCTAAATTATGAATAACAACACACACAGAAACACTTACCTTGTTGCTGGTAAACGACCCAGTTTCATGTAGGATTGCCACTCGGAAAGGAGGCCACCAGGTATGAAACTCCTTCACCCACTGGTGCATGACTGTAGCTGGGCACACAATGACTGTTGGACCCAGACCAGCATACCTACAACAAAACACAAGGGAGACCTGTTTAATCTCAAAGATGGGTAAACATTGAAACTCTTCATTAAACTTTGAATAACCTCAGCAGATTTCATTAGCAAATTACAGCTATAGTTTTTACACAGAACAATAGAAAATAAAAGCTTTTCCCCTCATAAGTAAAATATTGTACATGTGTTCAGATTGCAATGACAATATGTGATGCATTCAAGGATAAAGAAACAACAGTACAGAGCAGAACTATAAAGTCTTGTACTTGTACCAAATAAATCAAAGAAAGTGCTCAGGCATATCCTCAGCTACTCTGTGAAAAATTACAAGAACTTTGTCAAACACACACTCAGACACACACAAAAGATGCACTAATGGGCTGGTATGAACCTCTGCCTGGTGGAAGCTATTGATACTGGGCCATAATTGAGTTTGCAAGCAATCAATTTGTGGGCGTCTATAGTAGACAGAGTATTGACCATCAGGGAAGCTCCACCCAATAAATGCATGAGTGTTGTTCGAGGAAGTAAAACTCGATTATCAGCAGCACTCCTTCATGTTTTCAGTGGTTGATACATTGTCACACCCCCCACCTCATGAGCCTGAAATTCATTTTTAGGGCTCATGCAAACACTCACTCTAACACAATCTCACTTTCAAGCACATCCCCCTGTCTCACACACACAGTGTTAGTGATTTCTCTGATGTCCACAGTAAAAAAAAAAAGAAAAAAAAAGTGAAGAGTCTGATAATTGAAACATGTTTAATAATTCAGATGAACACTCTCAAGCAGAAATCCCCCTAATCAAATATTCATACCATACAGACACACAGTCTCTGGACACAGTTTGTTTGTGTGTGTGTGTGTGTGTGTGTGTGTGTGTGTGTGTGTGTGTGTGTGTGTGTGTGTGTGTGTGTGTGTGTGTGTGTGCGCACACCTGTAGTTGGACCCTCTAGTTCTCAGTTTGCTGTAGCTCAGCCCAGCCAGAAAGCTGATGACCTGGATGGTTTTACCCAATCCCATCTCATCCCCCAGGATGCCGCCCGCCTGCTGACAGTGGAGTTCCCACATCCACCGCACACCCGTCTGCTGGTACCTGAAAAGGTCATTGGCACATGGGTGTGACAGCAACCATGGACAATCCAAATAAACACACATAGGGTTGCCTAGCCGTCACATGGTGGCTACATTTGTCCACAGTGATCCTTGTCACTGACCATTCACATTGCTCAATTGTCATTAAATTACTTAATCCCATGAGCTGAAGGGACGATGAATGATGTGAAGATTAATGCCTGCACTTGAAAGCTCAGTCAAGTTTATCACAGTGAGTATTGTCATTAAATCCATGCTAAAAGTGCATAGTAGGTGTGACAAACACGCCAACCAACAAATGTATAAGGACATAACAAGGAGTTAAAATCATAGTGAGAGTCTGACTTAGCAAACTTATATTTAACAATCAAGTAAAACTCAAACTGATGCCTGTTTATTAGTCCTGGTTCTCACTTTCTCAACTGCTAAAAATAGTTCAAAAATAGCTCTGTCTACATGTGTGAATATTTGAGATAATTCTCAAAATCAACGTTTCAGACTGGACTTACTTGTAAAGTTTTTTCCAGAGGAAACCAGGAACTTTGAAGCCTTCGTCAAATTCAGCATCGCTGTCATCTGTTAGCTCCTCGCCCCTTTCTCTCTTCTCCTCCCTTTCTCGAAGACGGTGACGCTTCCATCTCCTGGTGAGAAAATTAATATACACTGATGAAGTGTTGGAATGCCTGTGTGGTGAAATTCAGTTTATTTATTTTAGTCAGAAGATCTATCAAAATGGTTAAGATCAGTACTGAGAACAAAGACCTGCTTCATCTTTTAAAGAGCGTAATTTACTACCTGAATAACAGTGATGAATTCAGTCTGTTTAAACTTTCATTGTTACAGATGCAAAATGAAAACAATTTAGTAATCCAAACTGAATCAGACATTTCAGGTGAATACAATGCAGCCCTAAACAGGATAAGCAGAGACTGTTTAGGTGTTCTATTTGCACCTCTTGCACTCCCTGTTTTATTTGAGGACTTGTCTACACAGGTGTATGGCTAGCAAATGTTTTGTGTTAAGGGTATTTCCCTTGAGCAGTGGAACATCTACAGCAAAAAGGGAAATGTAAAAGGAAAACAGTTTTAATAGTGCAGGAGAGAGGGCAGTTAGAGGCACAGTCGTCACGCAGCAAATGAAGATTGATACAGACAATTAGTAGTGCGAGTTCCCCAGAAAGGTGTGAGGTACAGAGGATAAGAATCCATCTTCATTTGGGCCTGGTCCTGTCACCCTGCCACAAAACTGGTCCTTAAGCTAGGCCTGGGAGACCACACTCTCTAATTAAGTCAAGACTAAGCATTGGTTCAGTTAATTACACTTTTCTGCCCCCACTCCATCTCCCACCCAACTACAAATACCGCCCACTCTAATAATATCATTCCACATATAAGCTAGTCTCACCATCCATGCCGGGTCTATGCTGTCGTATTGACATTCAGTCACTATAGTGTAGAAAAAGGACACATGCCAACACAATTTATTTGGCAGCTATAAATATGAAATCTCATTAGGGCTGCTCTTCCATTAATTTGAGCATTAGAGTGAGTGAGTGTATAAAACCATGTGCAGGAGGATAATTAGGCCAGTGTGAGAGCAGAGAGAGAAGAGGAGCAGGGAGTGAATTTGCTTAGTCAAGAAACAGCTGCCAATCTCATCTGGGATTAACTCTCTTTCTGCACTATGGAGCCAGCAGAAAAAGACAACTGCTTCCTCCTTAAGTAAAAGGAATAACAATAGCCCACTGCACTGCCATTACAAATGTGATGCAAAGTTAAAGGAACAATCTGGTGGTTTTTGAGCACGTCATTTGCAGGCGTGAATTTTTGCTTTAGAAGAAGAATAGCTGATAAAAACTTTACACACCTTTGCACCCAACAAAAGATCCAAATACGAGTTTAGAGCAACATTATTAGTGCATGATCATACCTTATTCTTTGCCTATAGTACTCCACATCGCCATCGTCTTTGCATTTTTTTAGTTTTCCCTTGTCAGAATCGTCTTCATCTGAACTGTCCGGGCAGTATTCTTCCTCACTGTCACTTTTCTTTCCTTTTTTCCTCCCTTTTCCTTCAGTTTTTCTCTTGTATGGTTTCAACTCATACTCTTCATCATCATCATCATCCCCAAAGCCCTCCACCATGGCTTCTCTCTCCTCTTGGTCAGGATCTATTCCTTCATCACTGGGGAGGTACTCTGACCCCTCGCTGTCTGTCTCCTCTCCTTCAGTGTGGTGTTTCCTCCTTGGCTTTTGGATCTGTGGCTCAGCCTTTGGCCGAGCCTTAGGATGGGCCTTTAAAGCAGTTATCTGAAGCTTTCGCATGCGTTTACTCAGTTTTTTATCCTTGGAAGAAGAAACAGTTCTTTTGGTCTTCTCCTTGGTCTCTCCATTAGAGCCAAACATAGAGCTTTTCCTCTTCTTAAGGAGAGGGGCTCTCTTCCTCTCAGTAGCCAACTTGGCTTGGTCTGCCAGGTACTGGTCAAATGCAGAGTTCTCAGCAAGCATCAGTTTTCGAGGCTCCTTCTTTACCTCCTTCTGCTGGATTCGGGTTCCAAAAGGAGTCATGTGACCTTTCCGGATAAGCTCTTCCCATTCGGTCTCCTGAGCTGGCATGAGCATGCTGCCCAACGTGGATGGCCCGGCTTCTAATGTAACACACACAAATGCAGAGTTAGAGAAAATGCTGAACAATTTTTGATAAGTACAGAATAGAGTTTTCTCAACTGCCAGGAACAAAACGCATGCCTGCAGGAAGGAAGATCAGTTTGTGTTTTATGAATAAGGAGATACTCAAACTACTGTGACTTCAAAGGTAGCAAATTTTAAATATGCTGCCCTAACAGCCATAACTGTAATGTCAAGGTGTTCATATTCAACGCTCACAAAGCACACAAACATAATAAATTGACTGGAATTCGATATTTATTTGACATAAAAGAACTGCAACTAACTGTTATTTTCATAGATTAATTTGCTGGTCAAGTAATCATTTAGTCTGTAAAATATTAGGGAAAAAAGGAAGAAATGCCTATTCCAACTTCCTAGGGTGCAAGATGATATATGTCGAGCTGCTTACAGTGCTTATCATGATTAGTCATGGAGTATACTGAGAGCATAATCTATATTACAGCTGAAGAAAACTGTTATGGGTTCTTTTTTTTTCCACAGTACATGGAAATATTTCTTAATAGCTGTTTAAAATTGGAATTTGTATTGCATACGTAATATTTTTACACTCGATAACTGTTTTTCAGTTCTGACACACAAAGGCCGGAGCAAACAGGCCTGACAGGCTTTGGCAAAACAGTGAACCATGCTGTGTAACAACAGGAGAGTTGTCTGTCACATTTATATTAAAGGTGTGTAAGAAATGAAATCCACTGAAGGCGTAACATGAATGGATATCCTGATGTTCCAAATAGCCATTAACGCAGGGTGATTTTTTTTCCAACCCACCTAATATGGACTTAATTTAGTGAATGCTACAAATTAGCCACCTTGGTCACCATAAAACTTCAGAGTTACTTCCACCCACTCATCAGTGGTTAATGTTTTCAGTCAGTACATTGAAAAGGGATCGAACATTAGAAAAAAAAAAAAAAAATAACATGTTACCTTCCTCTCCATCATCTTCTGCCAAAAACTCAACTTCCACCCTCTGAGTGTCCTCTCCTCCCAGAATGGCTTGAAGTCGCTTCTGTTTGGCTCTGACTTTCTTCAGCTGTTTCTCCTGTATTACAAGTTTTTACCATCATCGTCACAATCGCTATTATTATTATGTTATTATACCATTATCACATTAATCAAACATTTTAATTTGAAAGCTTGGCACATCCAGTACTTTACCTTATTTTCTTTCTGTCTTTTGACAGATTCAATCTTCCTACTGATGTCTTTACTGGAGGATGCATAAGGAGACAGCTGCTCAATAATCTTGTTGATATGTTTTAAAGATGCAGTAACAGACCTGAAACACAGATGATTAAAAGCAGAAGGCTTATTAGTCCCTTTAAGGTTTGTTGCTATAAGTATAATATTTTTTAAAAGGTTTTAGTTTACAGTATCACAAGACTATCACGTGAAAACTTCAACACAACATGGAAAACCATTTACAGTGTTTTTTTCCCCTGTACCTGACATCATCCAGCACAGACTGGTACTCCTTCTCTGCTTCAGCTTTAGCAGCGGCCAGACTGGCCTCCTGGATCGCTTCGTCCACTTGCTGCAGAACACCCTGTTCAAGGACGTCCTGGTCATACACAGCCACACCAAGTCCCTGGAGCTCATCAGCTCCCGAACTGGCAGATGCTGCTTGGATGCGCTGTCGGTCAATCTGCAGCATGGCTCCGGATCTTTTACCAGCTAAATGCACCACAGATAACACATGAAGTGGCTTTATCATGATACATTTACATTCTCCATCTCCTCTCTCAACATGCTACACAGCTCACCGCTGTTGCCCTCCCCAGGTCCAGTGTTGGCTGGATAGGCTGCAGCAGCCTCAGGGGCCTGACTGTTTTCAGGGAAAGTGCAGACTGCCGAGCCGCCTGAAGTGCCATCCTCCTCTGTCCCTCCCGGGGTGAGGGCCGCACTTGCCGGGCTAGAGAGAGAGGAGGGGACCTGGTCCTCTGTACCGTCTACAGGCATAATGATGCAGCTGCCAAAAGTGTCAAACAGATGTCAAGTCATTTACACCATTGTCTCCCCTAAGCTGTTAAAGAACTGTCTTAAATAAATAAAAATAAATAAACAAATAAAAATAAACAGTTATTGTGTGGCGGTTTGTTGCGGTAACTTTGAACGTTATTATGTAACGATCGGAATGAAAAACTAGCTTGTTTCCATAGGTTAACAATGATTAGAGGAAAGGGCTTTTCAACTGATGATCATGTGAATGTGGAGGCTCTTAATGAGAGGAAATTAGTGTAAATAATACCCGTTTAAACTAAAGAATGAACTACATTAGCAGTTAGCAGCTGAGTTGCAAGACATCCATGATAAAATTGAAAGAAACGTTAAATTCTCTCACAGCCCATTGTTTACGTGGCTAGGCTAACCTGCTAAGCTAACAGTGAACGGAACATCATCAGCTGTTCAGCTTCAGCAAACACAGGGACTTCAAGCTACCAACATGTGCGTTTCGACTACAGGCGCTGACACCGTTTCTCCCTCTGTCTGAATGAAATCTGGTCCATTAAACCGAGCTTCAAAGCGATAATGGCACAGTAATACTTACAAAACGTGGAGTTATACAACATCACTGGCTCGGTTTATGTCATACTGCTCCCCAGCTTCTTCCTGGTTTCCGGTGCCAGTGAGTGAATACACTGTGCGCTCTCAGTTCAATGATTAACTTGCTAGACAGCGTCCTCTGCTGGTTCACATCAGCAGGGACTCTCACCCTCTAGATGGCGCCACAAAACCACTTATTTTGACAACGTTTGGGGAACTCTGAACTGCACTGGTCTGCAACACATTTTGAAAAGCAAGCCTTTGCATTTGTAGAGAACCATTCAGACACTCTTACCCAGAAATGTACGCACCTTGTATTCCTTTGGAAAGCATCAGTCTCTGTTAATATACAGACAGGCAGGTGACAAATTAAAGGAAAAACGTGGACAGTGAGGAGATCTGGTGGGTCTGTTATGCTGTAGGGGGGCACTTTGCTGGCGCGTGTTTGTTTTGTCTCCTTAAAGGGAAGGATCACTGCAGATCAGCGCAAAGTTATGATCTTATCTTATGATAAAATATATCTGAACTAATGGGAGGGGATGACAATGTTCCCTTTTACAGCCACAAGGGATCACTGAGTGATGAATACACCATGAAACTATGTAAAATGAGGTGAATCATCCACTGTGGCCTTCTCGGTCAGCAGATCTTGGCCTAACTGAAAACTAATTGTTGATTCTGGACAAACATGTTAGACAATACTCTTTACCGCTATCATTAAAACACCAAATTAGGGCATATCCTTTGGAGAGTAGACTTCTCTGGAGTAGAATCAGTTTCAAAGAACACAAAAACTGGCCTGATTGCGCATTAGGCCCCAACGTGTTACTAAGACACTTTCCATTTAATTTGTCAAAAGTCTGCAATTGTTTTCCAAAGCCATGAAAAGCCTGCACTTCATGGATGAGCAGTTCCAAGTATTCACATCTGAGAGGAAGTTTATTTCCACCATCTTGCTAAAATAAATGAAGGCCTTAATTAAAATTTCCTCTTCATCTTGCACTGTGGTGCATGAGCAAAAGTCAGTAATCTTTCCAAACAGTGTTATCTGTGTAAGCAAACAGCAGCTATATGGGGATGAATATTGCTGTCACCCTTGGCTCGTGAATGTAGGAAGATGGAGACATTTGTCTATTTTATTTTCCTAACCAATAAATGTGGGTCACCTTCAGTGGAACCTCTCCAGAGATACTGGAGGGGATTTGAACCAAAAGGAAAGTATGTCACTGTAAAATCTTGTAGTTTAATTAGTGGAAGACCTGCAGGGTGCAGAGCTGTGATCAGGTAGGGCAAAGACACAATGTTTTCCCTGTTTTTTAAATCAGGGTAGTGTATATGAGGGGCCTGTATACAGAAGTCAGAAAAGGTTAAATAAACTATTGAGCTGCATATAAATGATCATAGGTGGTAAATAAACTGATGCATTCACACAGTGTTGTTCCTGTAAAACTGAGCTGCAGAGAGGAATGTAAACCTTCTATATTCCCCCGCCATCTCTTACATATTTCTCCAGTACTTGCCAACCTTTATCGAGAGAAGGAGGAGATAATATTAAGTATACAGCTGTGCTTTCTGCACATCATAATGTAGGGGAGGTTCAGCTGGTTAAAGTTAACTAAGCTCACAGTATTCAGTAGGTAGCAAAGCTGTTCATCTTAACTGTACGCATATGTGATAAATCTTTCTCCTCTGTATGCACAGGGCAGATTTGTAGATTTATGGGGCGTAGGAGGGTAGGGTGCAAATCTCTGAGGGTGCTGGGAGTGCTATTAACACTGCCGCTCTGTGCTACTTTGCATCCTGACAGTGGAATAACATGAAGAGCAAGATTTAAAGTCAGAGTGTTATAGGTTTTAATTTATATATGAAAAGCTTGGTGGTCCTGGCTTTTTATAGATTTTCAGTCAAAACACTGTAAATGGTGATACATACTCCAGTATGAAGTTGTGTTTCATCTGTTGTCTCCGACACACCATCCTCCTCGCTTCGATAACGGTGTTTTCACTTGTCTGGCCTTCATCGTCTGCCTCGGACCAGACGAATGTCTTGAGGATGAAATCACTTTACAAAGAATTTGGTGATACAGCAGGACAGCAGTTCCTTGCATCTGAAATCTTCTCTAAGTTTATGCAGTATGCTCCTCATGAATTCAGCAGTTCTCAGAGGTGTGCAGAAGATCCTTTTTTTCCCCCGTCATTCAATACATAGGTTACCAGCTGGAAGGATCCAAGTCCAAAACAAATTTCCCAATGGTTGCAAATATAATATCTTGATCTTGATCTATTTTGATATTGCAAGCTGTGTTGATGAACTGAATCCCTTTTTTAGTCTTGGATTTTAATTTTCAAGGCTTTCTAACTGAAATGCTTTTGTTTGTTTTTGTGGTGTGTGTTTCCCAGTAAGAAAAAGACCCCCTGAAATATAATGATTTCATGTGGTCAGAACCTAATGTACAATTTCATTCTTTTCACAGTGGTCATGCTGGTTGAGATATGTTTTTGTGGCTCTGAATATGAACAATTGGCTCAGGGGCATTTTGATTCACTCACACTTCATTCTTCAAGTGAATATACTGCAGGAGATCTGTTATTGTTACAGACCCTGGTTTCTTCTCAAGGAACACAAGGAGAACAAATGAATGTGTTCCATGGATGATTTAATGCAAATCTGATGTACAAAATATATGACAACTAAGTGTATTAGTAAACTATTTAACTGGGTAATTACATTTGATAATATTTTAATTCAAAACATTTGCCCTTTTCACCCCCTTGAGTATCTGTTCACATGTGTATTTTTTCGCCCTGTTTTGACATTTTATGCACCAAACCATTTATGGATTGATCACGAAAATAATTGGCAGAGTAAATGACAGAAAAAAACAATTAGCTGCAGCCCTATAATAAATGTTGTCTTATATTATTTATTAACATTATATACACTCCAATTTCCTTGTCTCACTTGAAACCTAATAAATTGGTGGGTATATAAACATACACATGTAGGCCACAGGGATAGAGTTACTCTATGTCACACTTCCATTTGTCACAGTGCACATATATAACACAAAGGCATGACTTTACATTGAGTTACATTCATTTCCTGGAGATTCATTATATCTATAACTAATATTTGACTAACCTTAACCTAAATTTGAACCTGCTGAAACCTTTAAGTATACACACCTTACAGTTTGATCATTTAGCTTCTTAGGTCTCATTTATTTTGTCCCTATAAGGAAGACATGTCCTCATAATATGACTTTGGTTCCTAAAAGAAAGTACCCAGAGCACATAAAAATATTAGTTATTATAGATACCTGCAAATAACTAAAAATTTGAAGCGCGTGTGAAATTAAACTTGAATTAACTAAAATAAAAATAAAAACAGAAAAAATGAAAACCAACTTAATCAATATGTTTTTAACAAAACACACTAAAATAAAACAGAACGAAAAAATAAATGACATCTTCATTTTCATTCTCTGTCAGTTTGGTCAAATTTGTTAACACATGCATGAGGAGGCACTGGTACATTTTTTTTTAATGCCTGGAATGTCTTCTTGACTGTGAGTCAACCACTTTCATTAAGTGTTTTATTTGTATTGTGAAATTCTTGCCCCTGGAAAATCCCCCTATAATTTCGATTTGAAATGAGATTAATACCAATACTGAAACAAATGAAAGCTGAATGAAAGCTGAACTGAAACTAACAAAATCACTCTGAACTAAAATGAAAAAAGACATTCACTGATGTAATGCTTTCACTTAATATAACCATGATCAACTCAGCTAAGTGAGTAGCCATAACCCTTTTTAAACCAACTTTAACCTTAACCCCTCAAGCAAGTTTCAAGCATTAGCTCTTTGAAAAGGTGCAGGAAAGTGAGGGCTGGTCCAAATGTGCTTACTTATCCTGAAGCCAGTGATATAAATGAACTGCAGCCCTGAACTCTTCTATTCAGCACCCCACAGTGGGGCATATGAGAACGCAAACATCTGACGAGGTTGGATTGGACATTAAGTGGTCTTTAACATGCCAGCTCCCTGGAGCAAAGTTTGTTTGATGTCTGGTTGTCACGATTTGCATCGATGTGAGAGCACTGCAGTGTGCTCAGCTAGCAAGTGGTCCTCATGTGTCCTGCCTCCTGCACACCCTACCCAGGTAGCACCTTCTCCAAAATCAGAACCCTTTTCTGAAATTGCCCTGAGTTAATGTGTGAAAATGGCTAAAGATAAGTGTTCAAGCACACACGCACATGCACACACACACACACACGCACACACACACACACACACACACACACGCACACACACACGCACGCACGCACACACGCACACAGACACAAAATTAAATCCTCTAATTTCAGCTGCTGGTGTGTGCAGCATTGCAGTTAAATTGGCCCCTTGTTTTATTTTTCTTAGTTGAGTGCCTGCTTCATTGCACAGCTGGGCAGACATAAGGTCTATGATGTTCTCTTAAGCCTCAAATTGGTTAATAAATCAACACGAGTAAAGCATCATCATGTCTATACTAATGTATATTCCAGCCACAGCGTACTTTACACGTGTGTCAGTGTTGGCAGTGATAATATCTCCCATGTGCTCTACTGTCCCAGCTAATACATGTCTGTTTGTGTGTCTGACAATAATTACTGGGGTGAGCTGGGTTCTCATCCGGGTGCATCAGACCACTGCCATGCTGCTGTAAATGTCTAATTCATCTGGATGTGATTCCGCTCAGCAGCAGGTGTGCATTTACACATAACCACATGACAGCTGTACACTACTGTGCTCTTGTAAATATCTTAACAAAAATTGGTTTCGGAGGTGAACTATTCAGAGATGTTGGGCCCAGGGTAAAGGGTATTAATCGTCACATAAAAGGTTTTAAAGTGATTCCCAGAGTGCACAGGAAACCACCTGCATGCAAGCTGGTTCCGGCCAGGGCTGAGGGCATTTTCACACTGTATGCCTACCTCTTCCAGGTCAGCTTCTGTCAACACATTGCTGTGAGTTCACACAGAAGTGTGTATTTAGTGGTTCTCAAACACAGCTGGAACAAACCACACCAGAAAGAATCAGGATGAGGCCTGTGTGGTTCAATGACACATCGCATGAAACCACCAGAACCGCAATGTGGGCACAACGTATGCGGACTTGCGTGTTTTTGTGTTTCACTGTGTGACAGCGGCATCGCTCTCCATTGATAACTACACTTTTCTCTTTGCTGTGGCTTTGAGGACTCCAACCAGTGATAGCTGCAGACCACAACAAAGAACTCAGGCCTGCTATGATGATACACAGTGGCAGCAGTGCCTCAGAAGACCATGACCTGAAACACAAGCCGAGGGAATACAGTAGAACAGATGTAAAAATATCTTGAGTAATTACGATGCAATCCTAAACTCAGGCATATTTGGCTTTTCCTGAAGTCTGATTTCCAGTGTTCAGTTCACAAGTTGCTAAAACATACATTCGCAACTGTCAAACTGATGATAGGTGCACTATGGACAGTGGCATCTGGTAAAAACAGCAGTCTGTCTGTCAACTCACGCGCACAGAGAGCACCTAGGAAGGCTGATAAATATGCATCCAGTTTAATGTAAGCTTACTACAGCAGGAAACCTCCAGATTTCGAAGATTTGTTAACCTCCCAAAGGTTTCAACTGAGTTATGATTCTCCCTCATGCTCAATAAGCTACCAACAGTAGTTAAAATGATCTTTGAATTCAAACCAAACTCAAACACTCTAATATGCCAATATTTTTGTCATCCCTTCTTCTTTCCACAAATCTTTCTGTCATTCAACTTTCCAGAGTATTTATTTACAAGCTTATAACACTTAAGTGGACTTTGTCAAACCCAACCACGTTCAGTGCAGTTCACTTCTACTAGCTTATTTTTGACTTTAATATCCTCTTATTGACAGGCACAGCAAAAATGCTTCTCAGCTGTCAAATACTACTCATTTTTCTTTGACTTGTTTGCCTTTGAGCTGTGATTTTCTGTGGCTCTCAACACTGTCAGATTCCTCACGTTTCTCTGTGCCGCTACACTGCGGTGAGAGATAGGTTTGATGCTGTTGTGCCCACATGGGATACATCTATAAAGAACATTTGAACAGCTCTATTGTTTGTTGTGTGCTTGTTCTCTCAGTCTAATAAGAAACATGTGTCCCGTCATCGGAAATGTGTGCTGAAAACACAGAACTTTGACTGGAGGACCTCTGCACAGAGACCTCACCCAGTGGGAAATCAGCTTCATGGGCATGACGGCAGATTGGCTGTAAACTCAAGTGATAGAGCACAGCAACATGGGTCAAAGTTGATGGTGTGCTCAACCAAGATATGCGAAGAATCATAAGGGGACAAGAAATAATATGGGGAGGTGAACTTTCTTTTTAAAAAGTGGTTTGTCAGATCTTATTTCGGGGAAAGAATGAAAACATTGGGATTTCCCAATGTTAAATCAAAGGGCAAAAAAGGGCAAGGTCAATCAAAGTAATAAGTGAGGCTACGTTTTGTGACAAAGGTCAGATCAAGCTTGAAGTTCAAAACTCTCTTCCTGCCACTGCAAAGTCTAATGTACTGGGAACAGGAAACAACTCAACATTTCTTCATAACTCTGGACTTCCATTATCTACTGTAAAACTTCAACTTCGGGAGTGTTTATGTGTTGAGTGGACTTGGATGAAAACATAATTCATTTTGAGATAAGTAATTTATTTATTATCTCAAAGGATTTTGCTACTTCAGTGCAGATATATATTGAGAAACTGACTACAAAAGCATCTGTCTTGCGTCATGGTTAATGAGTTCAAATAAAAATGGAGTTTTGCTGTTTGGTTGTGCAAACGGAGGCATGACCTTGGCAAGTGCTTCATGAGCCCAAAGGTCACAATATGCTTGCAACTTAAGAAAGAACATAAAATCCTTTGGGCAAGCAAAAGCAATTTATTATATGTCATTCATTTGGCAAATGCAATTTAGAGTTTGGTGCTGGTGAATAAATCACCATCTTTTTTTCCCTTACTTTAACGCAGTAAGAGAAAATATATAAACTGATCATCCTTTATTAGGTATTCAGGATATCAAATCCCATTATTGTTTTATTTCAGCTGAAGCTGTTATTTTAATTTTTCTCATATTGCCCCAATATATGATGGTCTGTGGTTGTAAGAATGCGCAACTAAAACTAAGCATTAAAAAGAGACAGAAACCTTTAGTTCTTATGGAGTTTAGCTTCAAGGGGGTCTTTTGTCCATACTCCCTGTGTCTGCCTGTCCCTGTCTGTGATGCCCAGCTGATTCACAACAGGAGTATGGACTGTTGTGCGAGGACGATATGCTGCTTGGGGCAGCCCTCAGTATGTCAGCATTTAGAGTGGTTGATTTATTCCAGGATAGGCCCATGTACTGTGCAGTTAAGGCTGCTCATAGCCGACAAAGCTAGGAACAGGCCCCAGTCTACCCTGGGAATCATAAATTACCCAAAAGCTTTGTTAGCAGCTTTGTCTTCTGCTCCTGCCCTTCTGCCACACTTACCCTTTATCCCCACTGATTTGGCCCCTGTCCTTACTCAACATGATTAGAAGCCTGGCCCATGCCGTCCAGCCAGGAGCAAACATGTAGCAGTGGCTCTACTTCAGCCAATAACAGAAAGACCTAACTGACTTTGTTGCTGTCCCCAGTGGAGTGAAAAGCAGAGAAAGTACACAATTCATTACACTGGTAGCATGCTGCTAGCACGTGTAGAGATCTACAGATTTGTTCTAAGTCTCTTTTATAATCTGACGTTAGAACGATCTGATGAGAAAAACTGATCAGTGAAAGTAAAAGCATGCATGAGATTAGCTAATCTCTTTGGTGGACCAAATCAAACATGCTGCCGTCTTCTGAGGCCAATTTTAATCGGGGTTGCAGAATTACTTCCAGCTGCACAAAGCTATCAAGTGTGGGAGGCAATGACCAATCTAGTAAAACAATCCAGTGCATTACAGTAATATATGAAGTGCTACACCAAATCCCTTTTACAGAACACCATATCAAAGGTCAGCAGTGACTTATTTTAGTTGATAGTAAGTACTCTCTGTCACTTTCTCATGAAGTACATTCTCTGCCAGTATGTTCTGGTTTCTACACTTTCAGCAGAGACTTGGCCTGAAATTCAGGCTCTGATTGCAAATGTATCATGTGTCCCATCATTGTATAAAGAGTACTTTACATTAGCTCGGTAAGCATAAAGTCTTTTCTGTGCTGAGTGGCAGTGGCCATGATGTGACCCTTTATTGTAGAGTCTGAGGCAACTCCATATCTCTTGCCAAAAGTATACAAGACTGAAGAACAGGAGATTTATGTATGTACACTAAAGACACTTGCAAATAAATGAGGAGCATTGCTGGGAAAGTGAAAGGCTGACTCATGAATAGATAAAATGCAGAGAGCCAAGAGTCTTGAGAGCCAAGAGTCTATTAGCTGCTATATAACCCAAATCTGATATCAGCTCTGGGCCAAGGATCAGCAGAGGAGACATGTCAGTGAGTAAAAATAAAACCTTTGTGTGTGCGTTACAGGTCAGCAGGGAAACATTAAGTGAATGCTTTCATTCGAAGTCTTATTGTGTCTTTGTGCATCCTCTGTCCTCCACCACATCCTCTGTCCCGACAGTTCACAGTCACCTAATAAAAGGTGTGCAGCCATGGAAAATACAGTTAGTTCTCTGCTGCTGCCAACCATGTACACTTCCTCTCCTAACCCACAACTGCCCTTCCTTCCCGGCTCCCTTCACTCAGCTCCCTTATCAGTGATTGTTAATTGACAAAGTGGGCAGCACACCCACCTCAAAATACAGTAATGATAACAAAAAAGTATACATTTATACTGTCAATTATAAAGTTTTATGTAACAGAACACAATTTAAAAATCATCTGTAGGTCATTAATAGGTCTTAAAATTATTTAAATACATGACATATTATACTGTTACTATTAATTTTACACAAATAAAGCCAAAAAATACAGAAACGGTCTGTGAAAAACTAAGTACACCTTTATGCCTTCCATAGGAATTAAGAGGTTAAGTAGCAACTGGGTGCTGCAAATCAACAAACCCGAGAGCTACATCTCAGACTCTATAGGTCTCAGCATGTTGAAGTTCATGACAGTACAAATGGAAAAAAACTGAACAAATATGGCTTATTTAGAAGAGTTTAAAAAAAGAGAAACACGCACATCCAAAAAATTAACCTGGGTGCTGGATCCAAACAAAACTCAATGAAAAAGGAGGAGGTCCGCACACAACAAGCTCCTTGTGAAATTTTAATCCATCAGTATTTTAAAAGAAGTAACGTTTCGGGCTGAAAGTCTGAAGAAGGGCATTTCAGCCCGAAAGCACACCAGCAAATCTACAACGGAATGGCTGACAAAGAAAATAATAAATTTGTCCAGATCTGAATGAAACGCTGTGCTAAGACAACGTTGTAAATTCCTTCACAACAACGTGAGAGACTAATAACATACAAAAAACAACTGCTTCAACTTACTCCAAGTTATTTCTGCTAAAAGTCATTCTTTAGCTATTAAATCATGGGGTGTACTTAGTTTTTCCACATAATGCTTCTGCAGTTTGGCTTAGTTTTTATTAATGGCATGGTGTAACATGTTAATGACATGGTGTCAAGTTTTGTTCTTCATCTGAGGTTAGAACCTGATAAAGACCAGATGATTTTTTTTTTTTTTAATATGCTGTGACCTTAGAATATAAAATGGGCTTATTTTCATTTTACCATGACTGTAAATGCTTGCAGTGGAGGAGAACAGTAGGAATCACTTTCACTGGGTACATTTCTCTTCTCTTCTCATTTTATAAGCTAAAGCATAGATGTTTGTTTCTAATTCTGGCTGTCTTCAGCCTCCAGCTAGCAATAGGTTAACCACAATAAACTGTCAACAAGAAGTTAATGAATTGGCCGAGCTAACAATCGCTACAGGCTCCAGTTTGGGGAGCAACACTGCTGAAAGGGACTGACCTGATTTGACACTGAAAGATTGATTCATTACAGACAATTCAGACTGAAGATGCAGTGTTACGGCCTACCTAACACCTCTGGTAAGCAGTCAGGTTTTGGCAGACAGAAAGGTGTGTTAGTGTCAAGTATTCATTCACACGTTGTGACATATGCGCTGATATTTGTAGATTAATTGCGTTACTGATGAGAGTAAATCTCTCTGGAGACATGGATATGGATCAGGAGATCAGAGGCTATTAGCTTGGTGTAGCATAACATAAAGACTTTAGAAGCAAGTGCTTCATCCAAATCTACACACAGTGAAATGTAAAACTGACAGCTTGTTCAATAGGAGTGCATCTTGCTTTCTTGGTGAACAGCCAGGTCCACCTAGGTTTAACTAACATCGAGGTGCTTAAGAATTAACTTTGTCATGTAACTCGCTGTAATAGGGCAAATAAGCAAGCTTTAATAGGTTGCACATTACTGTTGACAACAACCTCATTGTTCCATGAAACATGTTTCCTGTTTCACAGTAAAAATGTCCTAGGTCCCTTGTTGTGTATAAATTTATTATTTGCCCTTTGTTGAAATTAATGATGCTTTTTAGCTGTTTCTTGTTGTTGCCATCATTTTTTTTATCTCCGTTTTGCAAGGACCAGACATTCTCATGTCAGACCTCGTGACTCCACTACCCATTCATATTCGCCTGTAATCTATGTTTGGGAGCAAATGCTTAAGGTCGTGCCATTTTTATTGTCAGTATTCAGCACGAGCTTTTGTGTTTCCTGCATCGGAGCATATTTTATTTTCCAGAACAAGTTTTCCCTCGCCCTGTAGCATCCTGAGGAGCCATGAATCGGGTTAATGGGGGGTCGCCGCGTTGCCACATGCTTGTGGTGACCCGGAGTGTGTTCAGAGTGGACGTGCAGGGAAACTCCTGGCTGAAGACATTGATGCATCGTTTTATGCCAAAACAGGAAAAATGGGACCAACAGAAGAATCCAACACATATTTACTCTGGGTAAACAAAGTAATTCTTGGAAGAAGCTGGCCACATTTCTGCTGCATGTAAACATGATTTTAGTAGGCCATATTAGCTGGCTATATTTATATTCAGTTTATAGTTTTCAGACATTTTCATGTCCACATTTTTTGGAGCTTTTTATTCAGTTTGGGGCTGATATTTAAATATTTTGTTCTTATCTATCTTTTCTTATCCATATCTGGATTTATAGCTGCTGCTGCAGTTAGTGTGCTGTGTCACTGAGAAGAGGAAATGTTCTAGGCAATTTCATTCAGCAAGGTCGGCATGTTTCATCACAGAGAGCTGGTCTAGCGTCACCTGAATGCTCTCTTAGCATCACAGCACTGTCAGGTGGTTGGAAATGAGCACAGATGTGCAACTTCCACAGATAAACAAGCTCATCCAGTTTGAAGAGAGAGTGAAGCCAAGAACAAAAACAGAGCATTATAGAATAATTATAGATTATAAAATAAGACTTTTTCAATGTAAATAGGCATGTATCCATATTTTGTAACATTTTAAAGCAAAATCCATCTATATTCACTTTTTCTGTTCAATATACTGTATATTAGTCATGATTATTATTGTTTGTTCATGACAGTGTCTACAGAAAAAAATGACAGTTGTTTCAAATATACAGCTTTTTAAAAAAAAAAAAACATGCACGCCTTGGATCTAAGGACATAAAATTAAGAGAGGTTAGACTTGTTACTCTCCACGTCATTGCCAACAAAATTAGGGCAAAAAGCTGTGTAGAAGAAAGCTCTGTAGAAAAAAAGATATAATTTTCCTTTTCTTTTTTCTTTTGAGCCAATGATGTGTCTGCAGTCTGCACTGAGGAAATCTTTCATCTTCAAGATTATTTTCCACGTCATTATTTGTAGAGGGTACGTGCCAGTTTATGCCATTTTCTCTTTTTTCAAACTGAGAAGCTAATCAAATGCACCTTTACTTTAACAAACCACACACACAAAAAGAAGAGGAAGTATTTCACAAAGTGGGTTCTCTCAAAAGAAAGAAAACTTTGTTTTATATTTATTATTACAACTCAATCCTTTTTGCGTACAGTGGCGTAGCTGCATCAACACAACTGTGTGAGGTCTCATCTGCCCATCAGCTCTGATGTTATCTTTTCGTGCTTCACAGTTACCAGTAAAAAGCGGCTGATTTAACATTCCTAGCAACTGTTGTTTGGCTCCAAAATATTTTAAGTAAAACTTACAACTTCTTGATGCCCAGAGAAATTAAACACAGATGGGTTTTTTTGTGTGTGTGTCCTGTTTTGTTTTGTTTTATTAACTTAGTTTGATTTTGCGTGTGTGATCTAATATATCCGTTGAAGTAGTTTTCTATGAATGCTGGCACATGTATGTTCTCATTGCTTCAGAGAACTGGCACACAGTCTAAATATGACGTCTTCCCTTTCTCAGTAAGCTTTCGTTAATTTCCTCCCACTCTCAAGGGAAACACCGCTTTTCTGACTGCTTGATGCCCATTGAGAAACCACTCACAAAGTTTTTCTGAGAAGAGAGTCATTCATGCTGATTCAGTGACAAGTTAAATATATTGGACATGTGCCCCTTGGGCTGAGCTCCAATTACGTAAGGCTGGGATAAACTGTACAATTAACTTTTTTTTCTTGAGCCCTGTGCCTTTTCTGTTTCCAGTAAAAACGTGTAAGATGAAAAACTTTTCAAAAATATAGTTTAAAATTTAGAAAATTTTTTTCACATTATGTTGAAAGTGGCACCCCTCTTAAGCCTGAAAAATATGAGGCAACCTGCTTGGCTGGCATAATTTGTACAAAAACTGGAGAGTAAAAATGAAACTCTGTTTTCCAGAGGTTTTATTATTATGACATTCAACTACATTTCTTCTCCCACCCCAGAAATAGCAAGGTTTATTTTGTTAGCACTAGACAAAGCCTTGCTAGTGGCTTCCCACTGTTTACAGTCTTTGTGCGCTGCAAATCTAACTGGCCCTGCCCTTCAGCCTGTATTTAACAAACAGATGGATTTAATCTTCTGATCTAATTTTTTGCTGGTGGGCATTATTGAACATTTTGAATGATCCTGACCATTAAATTGTTTAAATATATAGTTTCAAATGTGATTTCTGCACAACATTGTGTCATTTATCACACCAATGACACAAAAAAAAATCAGCAATTTTTTCAGTCATCTGAAACATGTAGAGTTGATATATCATCACGAACATCACTGTTTTATTTACACTGTGCCTGTTAAATGCAGAAAAGTAATGTATAATGTATGAAACTAAATCAGTGACAGTTATATCACATTAACACCACACTCTCATGCACATTTCATTTTTAATGGGCATAAAACCCCAAACTATTTACATTATCTGTGATAAGAAGGCTTTTTCACACTTGCAAGAAGGAACAACCTCCTCTGGCTCTCCTCCCTTGTAGGTAAATTCTGATTTCTCGTGGCTTGTTGTTGACTCAGCTGGGGTCAGTCAAGTGCTGCTGGTAGACAGAACCTCTCATTTGTCCTGCTGTTATCCACCAACAGCTCCCGAAACCTCTTAAGCCTGTCTTTATTATCCTTAGCACTTAGTGAAGGGCCACACTCAACCTTCCTGTGCAGATCTCTCTTTCCCTCCACTGCCCTCTCCCTCCTGCTGTCTCCTCTTCTCAGCTTCCCATCGTCCCTTCCCCTATTTATACATTTATATGTACCTTTTTGTTAAAATTCATGAGTGCTTTCCATGTTTTCAGAGCCCCTCTGAGAGGTTAGAGGTCAGTGGAGTTTTATGGTCCCACATTGCCAATTCTCCCAGAAGGGTTTGGGGCTCCTGAGACTAAACATCCCAACATCCTCTCTAATGCATTCAGTTTGTATCAGCCTCAAGATCCAAGTGGTGTGTTTGTATTCCTTTGTAAGGAGCCTCCTCGGGCAAAATGTTTCAACTGTTGCAGTGTGAGATCATGTTGCAGCGCTTTTCTTTTGTGTGGATTTTTTAACACCCAATGTGTTTGATTCTCCAATTTATCAAGTACAAAAAAACATCTACTGAAAAAAAAAAAATTTAATTAATAAAACAGCCCACTGAGGGAACAGGACTCAAATGTTGCTCCAAATGCAGTCTGCACACACTATAGCTGCATCTCCTGCAATGAAATTTATTTTTAGCGTATCCCAGTTTCAGTTTCTCTAAAATTATTGAAGAAGTTGGTCACTCTGCCTGCATGAGCTGTCAACACATCAAATGCAATTTAGTCTAAGTAGAGGACTCGGTGCTGAATGATCTAAGAAGGGTGATGTCTCACTGCAAAATCAGCATCGTGTGTAAGTCCTGTCTTATTATCATTTAGTGGTACCAATCAAATTTATTAAGAAAAGAAAATTACCTTCACATTCGTCAAGCTTGGATCCCCACAATGCCCAGAGTGACTCTTAATGGTTGCTAGTGCTCACCGGACATGGGAGTTTGCATGTGTTGTACTGACATCAGCCTGTGGCACTAACCACCATCTGTAGGTGATGTTTTATTGGATTATCATTGGTGGCAGAGTGCTGCTGGTGATTCCCTATGTCAGATAACAGCCTCTGTCAATGAGAAAGACAAATAAACATCCACGCCAGCACCCCCATGGTTACATCTGAAAACAGATCCTCTCTGCCTCCTGGGGCTAAAATAACAAACTCAATATCTGCTTTAACAGATACCATGCCTCCCCAGAGAGTTCATACTTCTGGAGCTACATTTGAGTCCTGATCCCCACAGTCATGACTGCAAATGATATGGACTACATGAAGAGTCAGCACAATACAACACATATGGACATGTGGCTTTGTAACATGCCTTTAATAGATGACAGCATGCTCCACTTTGAAGTGATGCAGGTCATTTCCAGAGCAGCAACATGTATGCTTTAGCAATCTGTCAGTGTTAATTTTGGCACATGATTTTGATTTAGTTTGTATCTCAGCGTCAGGGTTTAGCTGGGGACAAGTCACTGACCTGTCATATAAAATTAATGCAGATTTTTTTTTTTTTAGCAAATATCTGTGGCTGCCATCTTTATGTTACACACAACAGCTTGCTAAAATGAACTTTAACATTTTGTTAGTGCCACTTAATAATGTGTTAAAATTGGCCTACCTTTTCTGTAATAAACACTAGTGTGCCGGGCTGCATGTGCCCACAATTTGTTGCTCCGTCTTCGCCAGTGATCAGTGTGAGTAGGTTAATTTAGAAAATAAATAAAGTACTTTGTAATCTTTGCTACCAGAGTACAAGAAACATGTTGTTTCTGAAACGCAAGATTAATATGATGGGTGTTTTTTTTTTTGTTTGTTTTTTTTGCTTTTTGGTGGTGGAGAACCAATCAGAAGGTCAGGTTCAAGTAGGTAGAATTAGATTTTGCATTAATTATTTTGTCTTTTTCAGTTGTATTATTATATTTTTTGTTGTTTTAATTTCATTAAATATCATTTCATTCAATACATATCAGACTAAAAAAATACCACAGTAAGGAACACACAAAAGTAATCATAAGGCTCAACTTATGGAAAGTTGATCCTTATTGAAAGTTGATAGTGGAAATAATAGTTTTGATTTTAGTAATTGGCCCAGCTGAATTGTTTTATGAATTTTATGAGTATTGTTTTATGAATCTATTTCTATTTTTAGTGTCCCTTTTTAGCTCTGGAAAAATAGCCTCTCATTTAAATAATTGTCAGGTCTTCTTGTTTTCATGGCAAACATGAAGAATCTTGAGCTATTTAGCTCAAAATGTCAAATTTGATTGGATTTGATTTGTTGACCCTTGAAAAACTGTTGTAATGTGTATTGTCTGTTACTTAGGTACCAAATTAATCTCAGGGTCCATTTTTCTTTAGAACTTTCAACCACATTGTGTAGTCTTAGTCTCTGTGAAAGGAGCCTCACGAGTAACAGTTGCTGATTTTCTAAAGATCCAGATCACCACCAAAACCAATCGATTGTTTCTTGAATACATTTTCAGTGAATAAAACAACAGGTTCTGTAAACAGAACAATTCAGTTACTGTATAATTATGTAAATTATTTGGTAGGTTATTGAGATGTTCTGCTGATTTGTGCAAGAAGACAAAAAAAAGTGAAATGAAAACATTTTCCAGTACATGAGAAACAAAAAGGTTCCCATGCTTTGGAGGTCAGCCTGTGCAGTGCGTTTCTTCAAAGGTTGACCTCTACTTTTTTTTTATGCTGGGTGAGTTACCTCTTTCAGTGAAGATAAAATGCTTCCCTTCTCTTTAGTTTGGCCTAATCCAGACTGCCTGTGGTGGCAGGTTGGTGCCTCATTGTGAAGCATCACTGCAAGAATAAAATGGTGTACTCCATCCAGCTATGGGGGTCTGTAGAGAGAATAAGCTCACCGTTGTGCATGTGGGTGAATAGATCATAAAAACAAATGGGGGAAAATTTTTAAAAGTCTGCCAAAGTTTATATTTCCCTTATGATTTGATTGAGAAACTGGATTTGTTGCTGATGTTGTTGAAGGCAGAGGTCAAACTGTAAATGTTTTGTAGTCTAGTCATTTTTATACAGAAACACAGATTTACTGGAATTTAGCTTGAGGATCATCACCCATTAAAAAAAAAGGAAAGAAAAAAAAAAGCCAGAACAGCGATTAAAGCATGTGGGTTTCTGTAAACATTTACTCAAACTGTACGGTAGTGCTCTATGATGAAAGTATTTTGAGTCACATTTAAAGTCCTCATTTCCTTTGCTTATGCACACATGTTGATTTTGTTTGATGGAATCCTAATATTTAAACCTGAAAAATGAGATGGCTGTGTATTTTCAGCTGTGAGTCTGTGGTGAGCAATGTCACTCTAGTCCACGTCTTTGGTCTTTGACTAAAATATGTCAATACTGGATTGTTTGCCAAGAAATTTGATTCTGTTGATGATATCAATCATAGATAATGGCTTTGGTGATCCTCTGACTTTTTCTCTACTTCACAAATTAAAGTTTAAATTAAAATGACTTCACAATTATTGTCGTTAAACCTATCTGGCACATGCATTCACGTGCACATCAGAAAGAGCTAGGGCTTTGGTGAGCCCCGAAGCTTTCAAAACATCCGTTTGTCACACTTTAGCAAATGTTAGTGTGTAGTAAAAGAAAATGATGAGTCTGGAAGACATGAATGTGACGCGACCTGCTGACATTCATTCTCCCAGAACTTGCACACTGCCTGCAGACAACTGGTCTCCTTTTTTTGTTCAAGCCATAACATGCTAATTGTCGTTCGTTTTTATCACTCAATCGGGGACATGTACTTTTAAAATGCAGCGGGGAATTCTTATGACTCCTTTCGAGCTATGTGGGAATGCCATGCTTTATTGGACACAAAGTACTGGGAAACTGTCTGAGCTGGACTGAGAAATGCATTGGCTTTTGCACGAGTGTTATGATTCTTTTGAGAACCGAAAAGCTTTACTGGCAAAAAAGTATCCCGACAAAGCCTGTAGGGGAGGAAACAGACAGTTATGTTCATAATAATAGCAGTGTGTTCAAAAAGGTGAGTAAACCTCAAAAGTCTTCAAATAAATCGTATTTTAATGAACACAAATGCATTGGGGACACTGCACATTCTATTCCAAAGCAAGAAAATTGGATAAAGTAACTGAATTTGATAATATTTTACAGAAAGTCAAGGAATATAATGTTCAAAAAAATAGCAGTGTTGACATCGGTCTTTACAAACTCAAAAATGTATAAACTAAGAAATGCTTGAAGATTCAACTTTCCTGAGAATCATAAACTAATATTTAGTTGCATAACCACGGTTTCTGATAACTGCTTCACATCTGTGGTACATGGAGTCCACCAACTTCTGGCACCGGTCAACAGGTATCGCAGCCCAGGACAATTGTACTACGTTCCACAATTCTTCTGCATTTCTTGGTTTTGCCTCATGAACAGCTTTTTTTATGTCAGCCCTCAAGTTTTCTATGGGATTAAGATCCGGGGATTGTGCTGCCCACTCCATTACTTGAACTCTGTTTGTCTGGAACCATGATTTTGCTCGCTTGCTGTTGTGTTTGGGGTCATTGTCTTGTTGAAACACCCATTTCAAGGGCATTTCCTCTTCAGCATACGGCAACATGACTTCTTCCAGTATTCTGATGTACTCAAACTGATCCCATAGTACCTATACCTTTACTATACCTTCTAGAAACTTACTTGCAGTGTAGAAGTTGAAATTCTAACAAAAACAGTGATTTGTCTTGCTAGTGATGTGGGACTGCTATTATTTTGAACACAACTGTAACTCTGTGTCCCTCGTGAAAAATCTGGATTTAGGTAAACTGCTGTAGGTTTTCTTTGTTGTCTGTCTCTGCTTGTGCAGCACAATTTGGATTCAATTTCACTTTCATAAATGCTCCATATAAGGACAGCATATATAAACAGAGAGCCCAAGTAATGAGTTTGTAAGAAATAGCATTGAGAGCAATTTTCAAGTCCATCCCAGGGGCAGGAGGGGCTGGGTAACATGGATGTAACCTTAAGCATTTTCTGGACTGCAGAGTAATTACTGAATAGGACTGCAATAACAGCTTCACTCTCTGGAGTGAAATTAATAGACCCGAGAAGGTGCGAGATGATCTTTCACCCCAGAGGAAATCACATGAAAAGCAGCCACTCACGTCTCACACACACACACACACACACACACGCACTCACACAAACAAACACACATTTAATTCCACAGTATTTTTTCATAAACTGAGTAACACAATTCCAGATTATTTCTCTTCATCTTTTCCCCGCTATCTGCCATTCTACTCTCTTTTTTTCTCTGGGTTCTGTTTCTTTTCTGTTTTTTGTTTCAATCTTATCTTTTACTCGTTGTTGCTGGACCTCCTTCTCATGTCAGCCTGCCCTACATCTTTAAATTATTAGCCTGATACTGATACTGATACTGATGCTGCAATGTCGTAATCATGTCTACTAGGTACTTTCATTCAAGAATTTGCTCTCCCTTTGTATCCAATAAAGTCTGTTAGAAATGAGGTATATGGGGCAACCATGTAAACAATGAGTTACCCTGTTCAGTGCTGTCATCAAACTCAGATATATCCACAAAGGTTGACAAGGATGGAAGGAGGACAAAGATATGCTAATAATCCCTACAGTTAAAAAAAAACACACACACACATTAAAGTCCTTTTTGTCATTTGTGATTCTTCTCTTGTGAGTTTTATTTTGACATATATCAACCACAGCTTTCACATTTGTGTCACTTTTATTGTATATGAAATTTCATTCTCGACATGTTGACAACAGTCATTTTCTTATTAACTCTTGATGGTTGGTTGCAAGTAATAAAAACCTGGCAGGGGGTCGGCAGCCAAAATAAGCTCTGCGTTGAGCTAAATATCAAAAGCAGGAATGGGTACTGCAGCAGTGCTTTTCAAAGGGCCGAATTAAACTCCCACAGCTAAGGAAGAACAGATAAATTTGTCCACAACTGTGAAAATTACAGCCTCCTTTTGAAAGTGAGAGGGACACTGTTAGCGTGCCTGTGGGCGTGCATTTATGTCAGGAAAGGTGGCGTCAATGCTGACATGATTGTTTCTGTAAGTGACCTTGAAAAGCTGGCAGTGAGTTTGTGGAAGACGGATATGGCTGGCACTTGGTGGTACTTTGACAGAGAAACAAACCACTTAGTGAAAGTATTTCTTTACCCTGACACATAAAAGGCAGAGGCTGCATTGTTTATTGAAAACATTAGATTTTAACATAATTTGTTAAAGGAATACCTCAAATGACAGCAGCGTGTTCTGTCTCAGTGTCAGGAAATGTTGCTGAAGAGGCTACCTCCCAAGACCGGCTTTCATTTCACCATCCCATTCTTGCTACTGAGTTTCCGAAGCAGGCCAACACTGCAAGCTCTCATCACTTGAAAACATTCACTTGACACTGTGGCTTCTCCAGCTGTGCTTTGTAAAGAGGAGTACGTGAAAGAGAAGACAACAAGTCTCACTTTAAATGCATGTGACAGTTTGAGAGGGAACGGCTCGCAGTCCAACCTCTTCTTGCAGGTGGAGAGGCGTATTCAGTTACCCTAGCAAAGTGGCAGATTCACATGTTGGCTGCTTTGCCAGCTTTGTTTCCACTTTGAGGAAAGCAAAAAGCAAAAAGCTCCTTGTCAGAGTTTAAATTGTCTGTGTGGGAGGAGGACATTTCAACATAACAGTTACAGTAAGGTAACACAATCTACAAGGGTCATGTGATGCCAGCATTAAAATAGCTTGTATAGCTTCAGTGGAATCTGCACTTTTTCCATGATTTTATCCAGTCCAAGTGGGTTCATATCATTCCTTTCTTTGTCCATGATTTGGGTTTCCTTAATATTTAAACTGAGCCAAACTTTTTGGTTTTTTGAGAAAGGTTTTTCTTTTCCCCCCACTTCAGTTCTATTTATATCTGTTTTATTAACATGTTGCAATTTGTCACAAGTGAACCCAAATGGCTGAACATTTTTTTAAGCATATCCATGCATGAGAACATTTGTTCTCTGGAGCACTGAAATTAATCCAAAACATCTGAGAGTAAGAAAGTAACTTCATGGCTAATAATTGTAGCTTTTGCAAATGTAATGTAGATCTTCTGATTATTGGAATTCATATGGGGTTGGTTACATAAATTTCTTGGTTAGCCTCTTAATCGATTATTAATCTTAAGGAGCAGATGTTGTTTATTGGGGCTGAAGTTTATCTTTGATCACTTCTCTTTTTTTAAATTACTGCATGTATGGTTTTGTTTGGCTTCTGCCTCAGTGTACACAGACTTTATAAATAAACATTTTTTTTTTCTAGCGCAGCATTATATAGTACATTTTACAGTCAGTTCTGCAGAAACCATGCAAAAGTGCATCCTGATTTGTGAGCTTTCATAAAGAGGCCAAAGGAGGGGAAACACTCCTCTGCAGTCTCTTTAAGCCATGCCAGATCACTCTCTGTGATGTCGTAATTCTAAAATTCACCGATTGTCTTTTCAACACAGCTTTTATGATCTCTACAGCCTGGGCTGCTGAGAACACTAGGTGAAGTGCAAGTGCTGCAATTATTTATTTTGGTGATTGGAATAAACCATTATATTTTATTCCTTAAATAACAGCTAGAAGCTGAACTCTCACCCTCTTTACTGGGGCCTGCAATAAACAGCCAGCTTACAAGATCTCCTTTATGTATCATACAATTTATACCAGATTGATAGAGAATTCCTTTCAGTCTGGCTATTAGAAAGGCTTTGTTCTGTATTCTTTGATGTGTTTTATGCAAAGTGCAACAGGCAGCTGGTTTGTCTGTGAGGTTGTGTTCTTCTATAACAATAGATGTGATTCCAGGAAAACGTCACTGAGTCAGCCAGATGGATAGAAAAAAATGCATCAGGCAAACTATAAGGTGGATTGTCTTTACTATTCCTTTGTGCCCATGGCAGAAGCTTTACAACTTTACTTCACTTCCTTGGTGTGCTTCCAGTGGTTTCCTGTGTATTCGGACCTCAAAGGCAGGTTGTGAAAGATGAGAGCAAAGCTGGAGCTGGATGTCAGCATGATATGAGATCACTTGTATTGATCCAGTTACTGCTCTGATTATTGCTCTGGTCCAGTTGTACTGTGAAGACTGAATTAAAGCAAACTAACATCTGAACAATCAAATATCCTTAAATGTTATTTTTATCACATCTGGAAAATGATAATCATTAATCTTTCGAAGTTTAGATTTACAGAAACAAAAAAGAGACTATCTGGTGTGGTGAGCAGAGGCTATGGACTCTCAAGGGAATTTGGAAACTTGCAGCGACAAAAAGACAAAGATGCATTACACACAGATATAGTTAACTGACAAATAAATGGGTAGGAAATGTAATAGAGGGTTTACCTACACAGCCAGAACCTAGACTGTCCACTAGGGGTGAATGAGTGAGTGGCTTTAGAGCTCACTGAATACAGTGGTACTGTAATCAGATGGCAGCTTGCAACAAGTCGGTCTGGGAAATTCCTTCCCTCCTAGATATTCCACGATCAGCTGTAAGTGGTATTATTGCAAAGTGTAGCAGACCACGTAAAGTTATAGAGCAGCATTGCCATTTTCTGAGGCACATATTGAGTAAGTCGCAATCCCTCTGCTGCATTGAGGGACTGCAAAGTTCCAAACATCCTTGGACATTAACATTGACACAAACACTATGTGCTGGTAGGTTCATGGCATGAGTTTCCATGGCCTGGAGATGTAATGTATAGGTGGTCCAGTACTTCTGTCCATTCAGTGTATAATGCTTACTGTGTTTCTTATATTCTGAAAAAAATTTTAATTAAAATTTTCCTTCCATGCCACCTACTTATAAATTTAACACAGTTTAAAGGTCCATCCATCACTGAGTCGTGTCTTTTGGCAAATATGTTGAGTTATATTCAGAAGATATGCTTTTAACTTCACATAAACTCTTTTAAACAGTCCCTGTCAAATTTAAGATTAGGCCAAAGAAACACAAATAGCTAGACCTAATGAAATAAAGACCATCCCAAATATTTGGGGAGTATCAGTTACATCAAAATGCCATTCAGATGTATCGTGGGTAAAACTGATGTTTCTTCATTTTGTTTCTGGAAAACTGAATTGTTTGTGGATGAACACTGTTGGTGGATAGCATTAGAGATCAGACCTCCCTGTATGTTGCATATGGACAGCATGCTGATCCACTGAGTCACACTGCAGGCCAACAGAAGCATCTCTATATAGAAGCACTCTAGATGTGGCAAGTACAGTCTATCAGCTACATCTACAGATAATAGTGTAATTGTTCCTTTTTTTATGGTGTGTCACATCCTTTATGGACTCCCCCACCCGTCTATATCACATGCTGCCGAAAGCTACATATGGGACGACATTCAGCACACCATTCATCGAGGCATCATGGAGAGATCAACCAATTAGGATGTGGGTGATAATCCTGAAAGGAATGGAGATGAAGGGACACAGAGTGAGATATGTGGGTGAGGTTTAAAGTTGGTAGTGTTTCAGCTTCTCTGGGCCCCACAGACAGAGGCCTCCTACTGTCCCCTGAGTGTGTGACTCCTTTGTGTCTCATCCATACCTAACATCAAGAGATTGCTGTGTTTCTTCTGGGCTTAAAAACATACTCACACTGAAGGAATTTGGTTCCATAGCTGGTGTTATTGTGTGGCGGGAAGGCCCCACATCCATGAGAACAGCTGTGTGGAGATGGATGGAGTTTGGACCCACAACCTTGGAAATATTAGCACATGAAAGGTAGAGAGACTTCAGGAGGGCTATTTTAACCGCTCACAGGGGCCCCTCTATTTGCCTCCCCTTCGTTCACAAACAGACGCACATATAACACTGTTGTTACACGCCGCATGTTGGTCACTTATATCCGCTGCAGAGCCCAACTCCTCTAAGACATTTAGCTGAGTAATTTTGTCATAATTATGATTAATGCTCTGGCGGGTCACTGGCAGTGTGAAGGCAATTAACAGCACTCGGTGCCCCCCTTCACGCAATCAACAAGTCATTTACAAATCATTACTTGATTTGTGGAAATGTGCAACGGGTCATCTGATACATGAACAGCTATAGCTCTGCTTATGTCTCCCTTGGGGAGCATTGAGCTTGGTGCAAACAGTGCCTCAGGACAGCGACCTGGTCCGGGGCAGGTTATAAGTAACAACAGAAAGGAGGAAGCAGGAGGGACATTTTGGTTGAGACAGAACAGAAACTGTGGATACACAGTTAGCAGACGAGCCTCTCATAGGGTATTCTAACTGTGAGCATTAAAGTGCTTCCAAAAACTTTCTGTGGAGCTGTCATGGCCCAGGGGTTTTATGGTTATTCTAGTATTTGTGGTCTTGATTTGTGTTTGTTGAATTTTTGGACCCCTGTTTTGATTTCTTTATTATTCTGACAGAGTGTGAATTTAACTTTTTGTACTATGATTGAGTCTTTTGCTGTTTTTATTTTACAGTTATTGCAGTGATAAGTTGTTCCTGTGTTTCAGTTCACGTCTTGATGCTTATTCTCGGAATAGTTTGATCCTCTGCCTGTTCTTGTGTGGGTCGTGTCCCTGATTAAGAGTTTGTTTGTTTTGTTACTTCCTGTTTTACTTTGAAGGCTGGATTTCTGTTGTGTCTCATTCTAGTTTTACCCCCCCCCCCCCCCCCCCCCCCCCTTTGTAACTGTTATCCTCACCCTCTCTTCACCTGTCTTCATTGTGTTCAGCTGTGCCTTATTCCTCACCTGTCTCCTCTTGGCTAATCAGCCGTCTGTGTGTAACAGTCTTGTCTTTCCTCTGTCAAAGCATCTGTTTTAGTTTCCCTGGTTTATGCTGTTTTTCTTGTTTCTTGGCACTTGTTTTGAGGGTTTCAGCTTGAGTTACTTTTTTGAAATTGCTTTATTCTTTCATGAGCCCTCAAAAGCGTGCTTTATAGGTCATTCAGCCTTCAGCTGCCTGCATTTAGCTCCTAACCTTTATGCTCCACACATTCTCACAGACAGAATACAGTTGGTATGTTGTATTTGCATACCTGTATGTGGTATGCTGCAGTTCAGGAAGATAGGCAACATCTGGATGTCTACTCTGATTACAAAATGGAAAGATTCAGTACTCAAGGGCATCCACTCAAAGATAAGCATTAGAGACAGTTCTTCATACAAGATATGTAAATGAATGCAGCGTGATACGTCTGTTCAGGGCGGAAGCTCACTTTGTTGAGATTGCCTCTGAAGAGTTTCTGTGATATTCTACCAACAGTGTCTTTGTAGTGTATAATCATTCGATCAGACACTCTCAAGTGCAATATATGATTAAGAAAGTATGGGAATGGTATCAGTTGGGAGTGTTCAGGCTCCAAATTCAGCTTTTCCACAGCTTTATTAATGCAATGAGGTTCGTTGGTTAAATGCGACCTTGCCAACTTTATCACACCCAAGAGTGGATAATCACTATGTTCTGTTTTATTTGGCTCTTTGGTATGCTTCTTGCCATAATAAAGAAGCAATTGCATGAACATGTAATCTCTAACCTTATATCACTTCATGACTTTCTTCTCTATTTTCACGTAGTTTGCCAACGATTTTAAAGAGACAACCTATCAACTGCAAAAAAAACAAAGATCAATCCCACATGACAGCCGAGCGTCTGCTCTGCAGTAGCTGACCCTGTGCTCTGAGCTAATTAAGGAGGGGCCAAAACAGAAAAAGTCAAGTTTGCCTTTGGGAGAACAAAAGTGTGTCCTCTCTTATGAATATGATACCAAGAACAACAGGCAAAGAGAAAATAGCCATGAGTTCAGCAGTCAGTACTTTTTTATAAATAGGTTTTTCTTCCAGTTAATTTTGGGAAGGAGGCTGCTATCCTTCAAAAGACTTGCAAATCAGAGAGTTTTTCCATGTACTGTAGCATGAGCAGATGTAAACACTTTCAGTGGAAAACAAAGTATGTGAGAGCACCAGATCTGTGTGCACTCGCATCCTTGCCCTGCCAATTCAAACAGTTCGCAAGTCTGATTTTGCTCCAGGAGATTATTGTTGTGCGGCATTGCTTTTCTCTTTCTTTGTCAAACCGCAGTGATGAGGGAGTGTCTGCGTTTCTGACCACCTAAAATGCTCCACGGGGCAATTTCCATGATCCCTTGACATTTTGAGTGGTGACAAACTACAAAAGGATTTTAAACCTTTGTGCGTGACTGCCAGCGTGGCCGGAGGAACGGCGCTAAAATAAAGCCGATGCCTTCAAGTAGAGCGAGGAAGTGACACATACACACACATGCAAATATTAATAATTAACCTAGGTCAACTTTACCACCTTGCAGTGTTTATTAAAACCTAGTTTGACCCATGAGAGCAATGTTCAGTGGGAACCTTCTTGAAGTGGCTTCCTGTGACCCCCTTTGCCCTCTCATGCACACATTTACACACATGTACAGCAATATTTCATATTTTCATGCTCAGCTTTTCATGATGAATAACCACTAAGTGGAGTTTCATTGGCTACACATGGGAACCTTTACAGCTGAGGATGGAGGGAACATACGCTGCAAGTTAAATGAATGCACACATTCAGCTCGTCCCTCGTTTCTGTGTCATTCCTTCCATTTCATATAACAAATCTTCATTCATGTGTCAAGGTGTCAGTTTTTTGTCTGACACTGTGGTTGAACTCAAAACCCCAATGGAGTTTTGAAGGCCACGCTGAATATGAATTTCACATGTCTTCTTTTGTCTTGTACATTCTTCAACCTTTCAGTAAATCAGAGCAACCCCAGCTGGACAACTCATACCAAGGTGCTGAGTAGCCTTCTGATTTATTTTAAAATTTAGTTTCACAATTTTGTAAAACTCAGTCTTGCGACACTGACTTAACTTCTTCTGGTAAAATACTTTTTTCTTTCTTTTTCCTTTTTTTTTTTTTTTTTAAATTATGTGAACAGTTGCTATATCAGGATTTTTTATGTGCAAGGTTGCAGTGAGTCACAGTTGATTATATCAGTTGATTATTTCTCTCAGATTCATTGTTGAATATGTGAAACACTCTGGCACTGCAGGTCTCTGTGTGTGTTTATTTAGGCTGGGTGCCCAGCTGGCCTCAAGTACTAACATGGCACTAAAGAAGATCATTGATGTAATTCTTACAATTATTCAGATAATCGTGCTGTTCTGTTCCGCTGCAGTAAACTTCATGTGCAGATGCGTTGGTGCCATAACACATCTCAGTTATTTCCCAAAGCCTTTTGCTTAATGACGATTTGTTACAGTAACCTCTTCAGATGTTTGCATTAACCATTTAGTTTTTTTGACACAGCACGTTTTTTATGAATCACCTGGCTTTACAAGATTTGTGGGATATCCCCACACAATTTCTTGCATTTTTTTTCTGCCTATATTTTCCACGTGTAAGTAAACAACACATGCATAAAATAAAAAGTTAAACCATTCCCTTTTGAAAATACTCCCTAGTGCCATGGTTCCAGTCACAACACCTGCATACTTAAACTGGTGGGCGTTGGCAGCAGTCCTGAGGACACAATTAGTTATTAACTATTACAAACAACTGCTTTTCATTAAAGACAATCTCACAATTGCACAGATTCCTGTGCGGCCTACATAGATCAGTTAGTGATAATGTAGGCAGACAAGACAAACAGGTAGTAAAATAATAATGACAAAAGGCTAATAGTGTATGAGCTATTCGTCTTAAATTGTTTAACAGACAGAATCTTAGTAAATATGTTTAAATGATCCACTTTGTATTACAGGGTCTTACACAAAGACTCTAAAGCACGTAAATCTCCCCCATATGACTAAAAAATTAAACACCATATAAGCTGTCTTAACTTCACAGTACTGTGAAGGAAAATACTTGTTTCCACCTGCAGATCCTTGCGGTGAAACCAGTTAATATAGGGATTATATCTGATTTATTTCCGGTCCAAATTGTAACTGGAAATAAAACTACTGCTGACTCATTTTTTCTCACATTTAAACTAGATTTCAAAGCAAATCAGTAAGCATAGTGAAATGGGCTTTCACTACCTGCTTCTTGCATCCCTTTATCTACCCCTGATGTTTCAGTCAGCACACCACTCACATCAGATATACTACTGTGCTCAGTCTAAAATAAGGCCCCGTGCGGGAAGTTAAAAGTTCATCCCTTTTAGCACTAATGTTTTCATAATGGTCGCTTGTTGAGTTAATAGTTAAATAGCTGGCAGGATCGTTGTCCTTGCCTTTTATTTACCCTCGTGAGTAAAGCCAAACACATGTTCTCACATCAAAGCTTTACATTTACCCTCTGACCTGTTAGCACTGTAAGCCTGTAGCAGCTGTGTGTTGGCCCTGGCAAAGCTTGCTTTACATTCAGTATAATGATTAAAAGAGTCACTCACATGAAAAGCATGTATGTGTGCACCAGTGGGAATAAGGCTCGTACCGCGTACAGGAATCAAACACCCATAGTATTTTAAAGATTTCCTTTTTACTGACCAGATGCATACACATTTGACAATAAAAACACTGGATGGCTCAGTTGTAAGAGTACAGTTCCTTCATTTAAATGTTTGGATTTAATATATATAAATGCACAATGAGTACAAAAATAAAACATTTGTAAGACATAAATTTTACATAGGAAAGGGATATTTAAGAGAATAGATGGGGGGAAAAAACAAACCACTTAATTTCAGCTATAGATTCAATGATCACAAAAGAGTAGAAATGGGATGATAAACCTTAAAAAAAAAATCAAAAGACAGAATTTAGTATTTAAAGTTAGTACATTTTGTTCTTAAATCATGAATACATCAGGTATAAAGTGCATTTCTATCTGCATGACAGTTGTAGGTAGTCACATCTATGTACACACATTAATTGTCAGTGATG
Source organism: Archocentrus centrarchus (assembly GCF_007364275.1). Taxonomy (NCBI): domain Eukaryota; kingdom Metazoa; phylum Chordata; class Actinopteri; order Cichliformes; family Cichlidae; genus Archocentrus; species Archocentrus centrarchus. Next base: position 18,634,254 of record NC_044360.1, read on the forward strand.
GTAGTATTTGCTCTACTGCAGCTCTCGGTGTTACAAATTGTTTTCATTACTATTTTAATGACCTTTTTGTGCGCCCATCTTTAGAAGTAGCATTCACATTCGGAGGTTATTTTGATCAGTGTCACAATTTCTTCTTACAATTTCCCGTTAACTGACACAATTTTATGATTCTGGTAAATTTCGTCTAACTGGCTGCTCATTAAAAACTGTTTGGAAACCAGATGTTTTTGCAAAGAATTAAAAAAAAAATAAGACAGGGTAGCACAATCCCAGACATAGAACAGTTGTAGGAAATTTTTCAGCTCTTTCTGCATTAATTTCCATCACAAAAACATTGTAATTGCTATTTTTATTAGGCTCTTGCTTGCATCTTATATTCAGTCTGGGGGATGGGCTGGCATTCACTTACATTCCTTGGTGCCAATTAACTTAAACCGATCATTTATTTAACCGAGAGCCTATACATTTTGCATCAGTTTGTGTGATCTGAGCTTTGGCACAATCAAGATAAACAGATCCACAGACCACAAAAATGGTGTTCCTTACAAATGGGATGCTGAATAAAGTTTGTTTTGGAGAAACCTTCTAACACATCATCCCTCTTTAAGCCCCTTCACCCTGGGGTCTTCACTATTTCCAAAATATCAAAGAGGCCAAAGGAACGTCAAAATCTCCAAAAATAGCTCTTTACTTTTAAAGTCCATTAGCAAAATAGTATATACACTAAGGTTAGGAAAGCATACACTCACAGATATAATAGCACTTTGCACTAATATTTGTTATATCTATAAGTGGTCAGATGAAGTGGGGAAGGCAAAGGATGCGGCAGTACTAGTAGGCTGGTGTTCACGATGAAGACTTTTAAGCTGATCCAAGCGAAAGTGTGTCAGCTGGAGTAAGTGCTGTACAACTTAACACATGATCTGGTATCATGTTACATATCTGTGATGACGGTCCAAATCCTAAGCGGCAGCTCAGGAGGACTTCCGCAGTTCTTTTAGTTGCCTGGCTTGGTTTTCTTCATCCTGGAATGGGAAAGCATATTTGCCATGAGAACAAACTAAACATGAAGACAACAATGTCAGACTCATACGGCTTATTGGTGCCGACTACTCGCATGGTCACTTTTAATGACAAAATATGTCAAAACATGACAGGAAAAACAAATGCATGTTAACTTGTGAGTAGTAAACACCAAGTTGAAAATTAATGAGCATTTACTCCAGTGGCAAAACTCACGGCTGATTTCACAGTCAGTTCCAGGTTATCGAGTAAAAACAGCTGCTTCAAGTTTACGATGCTGAAATGTTTTTTGACTTGTAATCGTGAGCTAACCGCCTCAGCAAAATAAATGCAATTTGATTTTTGCGTTCTCTTTTAGCTGGCCAGTCAATTAATGGGCCATTCTGAAAATGTTATGTCTAAAGATGTAATTTTGCAGAGCACTGATTTACTTCAGTTACAGAGTGAAACAGAGAGGATAAACAGCACATTATCAGTATAAACACTTGGAACTCAACTGGGTTCTTTAATTATATATACCAGATACAAAAAGGCAGTCATCATTTTGTTTACATAAGTAATGCATGACTTATAATTGTGTGCATTTCTGCACATTATAAGCAGGTTTATCCCTCCTCCTCTCTGACTGTACGTGTAAGTGGAAACACATTAGGTCTGACTGATTGTAAACAAGCAACATGTACTCTACATGCACTATTTTGTTATGCAGAAGGCTGTTCACGCCTCATCAACCCGAGGGCTCCACAGTCATCCTTGAGACAGGCCGTCTGACTGCTAGACTGTGGGTGGATCTGCCAGTGTGTATTGAGCGTGTATGTCACAAGCTGGATTAAATACCGAAGTGCGTTTAGTTTTCTTTACATGAAAGGACGGGAATCCACATTTGACGTTCCAAAAACTCTTTTATCCACCTCCATCACACAGTGCAAGGTTTGTTTCGCTCTTTAAATAACAGAGATGGCAACTTGATCCCTTCTATAAACTTCATTGCACCAACATTTTTCAGAAAGCCACTGCCAGTATGCGCCGTCTCCTTCCTCAAGGAGACGGCGCATACTGGCAGTGACTTTTAATGTCAGCAGTCTCAGAATAAATTTAACATGAACGTATAAAGTTGTATAAAGTGACCATAAATCATATTACATTTTTACTTAAAATAATGTTATCTTAACTCTCAAACTACATTAAACTACATTTGCAAGACTGGGTTACAGTGTGAAGAGTGATGACCAGGAACAAACCTGTAACAGCACTTAAGAGCAGATTAAATGCACCCACACTTTGTATGTGAAAGCGGAATCCCTCTCTCCTCCCACTTGGTCATGTACCAGCATGTTTTGACTTTGGGTTCCAGTATAAGTTGGGCAATTTAGAACTGTTACTCCCACAATGGTCTGTTGGTAAATATCCAAATGCGCATTTGTTCCTTTGTGTTTGTGGGTTCTTTGCTTTAAATTGTGTAAGTGATCATATCCCACTTGAGACAACTTGTTTGTTGAAGCCAGACGGGATTGTGTATTGCAGTAAAAACATGACCTTTAACTAAAATCTGCTGGATTTGCTGATACTTACTTGTTAAAAGCGTTCTTCAGGTACTGCTTCAGCCACTGGATCTCTGGGTTCAAACACACCTCTTTGTTTGTCTTCAGCTTGGCACTGATTAGGGAAAGGATAAGATGAGAATGAAAGCGTGAATTATGCAAAATCATTAAAAGTGGGTATTTTAACACACTATTATCAAACTGACTGAATTGACACTGTCTTATTAGATTGATGCTTGCAGTGAACCTCTTCGCAGTGGTGCCTTAATTTGTAGTGACACTGCTACAGAAATTAATAGCCATTAATATTTATAAGATGCCCCTTAAGTTAAGTTCAAATTAGAATATGTTGCAATGTGTAGGCAACTTTCTAAAGCCACCATAGCTCTGTGGTTATTTAAAGAATGGGCCACAACCATATCATATGTCTAGATGTGGGAGGCCATACCTCATTTGGCAACAGGTCTTGTTTTAAGTAACTTCAAATGTATTTTTCTGTCTGTTTATGTAAACTTTTAAGATGTAGCAATTTTATTCATTTTTTTTCCATTCTGCTGAAATTCTAATGTAACCGACCCCTTTTTTCTTTTTTGCCTGTGTTGCTGCACATTTACGTCCGTAAATTCGCTCTGCACAAGCTGTAACTACGAATGAGATCCGAACTAAAGGTTGCATGCACACTGTGAAGAGAAAGCCCTGCGTGACAAGCAAATGAGAAGCAAACCCAGTATACAAACCCCACAATCATTTCTTCCCTGTTCAAACCAAAACTGCATCCAATTTCCACCACCTTTTCACATTCACTCATACTCAAACGGACCACTTCCTGCGGATGCGTCAGTGGGCCAGTTGTAAAAATGGCCTGTTTTCTGTGAATGAGTGAGTGAAAGACAGAGGGGCGTGCATGTACACATTCACGCATGATTCTTTTCTCTGGCCTGTCACCGCTCAGAGATTGATGGTGAGAAGTGTCCAACAAGGAGGAAACCTGTCTATCGTTTATATGGTCAAGGCAGAAAGAAAACGCTGCCTGTGAAGCAAATTCAAAAACAATACTCACATCACTTGGAAGGGGCAGTTGGGTGTGTGGATCAGCCTGAGTTCTCGAATGTAGCTTCGTGGCAAGTTGTTGACTGTTAAACGACAGAAGCATCTCTCCACCAGACTAATGGGCTTTCCTGAGAAAGCAAAGAGAAGGTCAGCAGAGCAAGTACACAAAGCAATAACACAGATTAGATTAAGCCAATGATCCTTCTTGGGGAAATGGCATACATATAATACAGTTTATCCCAAATGACACCATCAAATGATATTCAAATGACAGAGCAAGCACCAACAGAAAAAAAAATTGCACCCCCTGCACTGAACTATATACAGTCTTTTGGATCTAAAGCCTTTTTTTTTTTTTCATCACTTCATTATACTTGCTTATGTCTGCTTGGCCAAGAATCCTACAGTCAATACTACCAAATATGACTAACAAATGACACTGACAGATGAAAATTTCCTATTTAAACTTTTCAGAATCCTGTTTTTGCTCATCCCACATAGCAAACACGGAGACAGAGGACATTATTAGCAGGACTTTTACACCCACAAACATTAAGCTCTCCCAGTCAAACATCACTGTGTACTGTGTGGTCCCAAACATGATGGATGTGCGTAGTTTCCATTGCAGCCCCAGCTTTCAGGTTTCTACACTGAGATTGTCAAGGTTGATTAATGCGGAAAACTAAATGGAATCATGTTTTGTTTTTTTCTTTCTTTCTTTGAATTTACGTTGTTGGAAATAGATACAATTTAGAACCACACTGGTCGAAGTGATTTTAGAACAAATACAGATTATTCACTGTTTACATGTCAGCAAACAGTTTTAAAGCGAAAAAAGCAGACGGTGGGTCACAGATGGTGAGACGTGCCCCGATGGATTAAACTATGCAAATTATTTTTACACCTGATTAGCATGATAAAGAGCGCAACACCTTCACGTTAGGTGATTGATGTCGCCACGTACACCAGCTGAGGTTTGGCTTCTAGAGACTTCATTTGTGGCTAATTAAAAGAAAACAAAAGGAAGGACAAACACACGCTGATCAGTGATCCAGCAGCGAAATTCCTGTACGGCGAGAGCCACATGTGCTTTTACGCACGGCGCAAAATGCATTCTACCTTCTTCGGAAAAAAAAAATGCATGAAAGATTTGTGGAGTTCAAATAATATTTAAATAATTAAAATTAAAAATGTATCAGGTCTTATTTACGCTTTTTTTTTCATTTGCACTCTGAGTGCACGCAACTGGAATTTTTAATCTGATTTCATTCCCAAATATTTGCGCTGATTTTTTCGGCAAAAAAATTGTGTACATACACATCCCTTTATGATAACAATCAATAATATGAACAAATTATTACCCCCCAAAAATGAGTTTAATAATTGAAGAACTCTCTCGGGATTATTTTATAAAAATACTAAAGACATCCAGGGTCGCAGCTGGGCTGGAGCGTATCCCAGCTGTGTGGATAAGCGGAAGAAAATGGATGGATGGATGGAACGAAGATATGACAAAGCAACAGGTGAGCAGTGGAAAAGCAAATACGTTACTGATCCTCTCGTGCAATTTCTTGTCTTTTATTTTTTAGCAATTGTAGTCACAGTTAATTGCGGAATGAGCCTTGATAAGCATCGCAGCTGCAGAAAAGTCTAAACAAAATCTGAACTAACATTCCACAGCAAACCAGAAAACGATTTCATACCTTGTATTGGAGATGCATATATCATCACCATCAGTGCAGTCACAACCGCCAGGAGCTTCACATCCATTTTGCATTAATGTCACTGTGATCCGATCCTGCTCAGAGTAGAGTCCAGAGGAGTTCTGACACACGGGGCACTGGAGGAGTGTTAAATTAGGCACCTCCGCGTAAAGCTGCACTTATAAAAACCTACATTTCCGGTCACATACCCGGAAACAGCTGCTGTACGTAAGTGATATTTATGAAGTAATAAGGTATCAAATTGCAACAAGACAATTATATTCAGAAAAAAAATACGTCATAGATAACCTCTTAGTGTCCACAGATCTATGTTAGTGTTAATAGCTTTTTTTCATGCTTTTATTTTGTATGAGCTTTTCCACTATTTCCTGTATAAAAACGCAAAATGCCGCCTCATTACGCATGATAGACCCCCAGGCGCGCGCAAGCGAGCACATGCCTCTTATGTGTGAAACATTTGTGTGCTATAATCAAAGTGTTTAAAGTAAAACGTTTCTTGCTTTCATTTTTTTTTCTTGGAAGAAGATTTAACAATGAGCTTATTGGCATCTATTTAGTTACTTCCTTACTGGAAAGATCCAAAATTTGCCCTCAAGCAGTGGGTAGGATTTCTTCTGGCTGGTGGTCCTTGTGACTGTTGCAGAGGCTTAAAAGAAACAGAAACATTTTTGTGTTTTTTTCCGTTTTTTTTTTTTTTCATGCTTCATGGTTTTCATGTCACGGCTGGTCATCGCAGGGACTTTACTGGCCTCATTTAATTAAAAGTTAAAAGTGGAGAGGATTAGCGTGAGTATACAGTGCTCCGTTACTGATCCAATATGATAAAAAATGTGGTGCAGAAACAGCACACATCATTTTAGGCCCTTTTGGGAGTGTGTGCGTGTAAACGACTGTATCTAATAAATGTATGCCTATTCATGTGTTCATCAAATGCTACCTTATACTAATGCATTAACAGTCTAATTGCCGTTTTAGGCTGTTTAAGTTAAATACACACAAGTGAACTCAATGCAATTCCACTAAGTAAATAGAAACCCTTTACTGAAGACAGCAAAACCTTATATTTACACAGACTGAGGTGGCGTTTTGCTACATTTTTTTCTGAATCTCAGAGCAACATGAATAATGTGACTAAGTGGTTGGTTTTGTATTTTCTATTCTTTCTTTTTTCAGTTATTGCAGACATATCCTCTCATCACACCAACTGTGGGAACGCAAACCACCTGTTGACAGCACACTTTATCATGAAAATGAGCGAGGAATAGAAAACGGTTGTTCGAAGAGAATAACATTGTTTTGCGCTTGTTTTAAGTGTCTAGCTGGCATTATAAGTAAAAGGACAATTCCTCTGTTGTGGAAGTTGTGTGGAGTTCTGTTTTATGAGTGAAGGATTTGTTATAACAGAGTCCTGACATAACCAATACTTACCCTTTTTATAACCTGTTTGCCCATAATTTTGTATCTGTCTGAGACATTTTGTTCGATTTGTTGCAGGCTGTCTGTGTTTTGGATCTCAGACAGTGATAGATGAAGCCATGGATACCAGACACACGGGAGGAGACGCCAGGAGGGTAAAATTAGCTGAAAGGACATATTGACTTCTCTCACAGGCCACAAAGGCTGACTCCAAGTGTGTGGGTTATAAAGACAGAGCAGGCAAAATAGTAAAAAGCGTAGCGTGGATGCCCAGATATTTGAGTGAGGGTCTTCTCAGCTCGGAGTGAAGGGTTTCAGATCAAAGTGCTCACCTCATCAACCTGCTTGTTCTCACACAGGATGCCTGACATGTCATTACAATCTACAGGTTACACTCCTCTCCACTTTCCTGTGAGCCTGCACAAACTGCAAACGTGTGCAGCGGGCTTGTGCAAGCACATGTACAAATGGAAGTCATTTGTCTTAAACACACGTACACACATGCTCTCGCATCTATGGGATCTGTGCACATAGTTCAGGCTGTCAGCGGGGGGTGCAACCTGCGACATGTCATGAGAGAGAAGTCAAGGCACATCCAAGTATTTCGACATTTCTTAACAGTAAGCATGATTTACTTTCTTGGCCTGAGGTGAATGGACTTTAATAGTGTGGTTACATAAGCAGATTTTTTTTGGCAGAACATCTGCCCAATTGTTTCGATCTTTCTTACACTCACAAGTTCTCAGGCTGTGTTGTCCCAAAATTGTTTTTTCTCTCCCTCAGCAGATGGGATTGTTTATAGAAACATTTATTAGAGTACCTTTTCTAAAAATGAAACTGAAAGAAAGCCCCACATTTGGGGGGATTCTGGTGTCATGGAGACACTTGACTGAATATGTTTATTTGCAAGATGTCTTTCTGATGATAGTGGCTGGTACACATTGCGTACACATTGGTTGCCTGTTATGGGTTATTCACACCTGTCCAGCATCCAGTAACTTTGAGTTGCAGCACAGTCTTCTGTAGCCTGTCGGTCTGATTTGGGAAGTCTCACTCCAGGGGTCCATCTCCCGCTCTCTTCATGTCACAGCTTACTGTACTGTCAAAGAATAAGATAAGATAGAAAATTGATGGTTTTTCTCTGAAGTTCTGAAGACATAGCAGGTGTTCTGCAGATTTTATGAACCTTTGAGAATATTCTGTAGACTCTTTCTGATGTTTTTGATTTAATTGTGTTATCCCTGCACATGCATACAAACTATTTAGTGCTCACTTACTGTGCTCCCGATCATGCCACATCTAAATTTCAAATCAGCACACATGACATCATGTCATCATTTTGCAAAGGAAATGCTTAAACATTTATTTAAAAAAATTGATCTGTATGCTGCAGATAAGTCTGTCACATGCCACTAGATTGTTAAACATTCCTCTACTATTATTCACCTTTAAAAAGAGACCATGTGGCCCAGGGGGAGTTGAAGTATGGATGGCTGAACGTATTATGGTGGGGTTGCCAGTTTCCATAGATCAGACTGGTTTGAAAACGTACAGGCAGCTAGACTCAGTAGGGAATCTGCCAGTGCCCCATTGAGGCTCTGTGAGGCTGAGGGCCTGCTGGCTCGGCCTTTTGTCTGGTTTTCTCCACGTCCTCCAGAGAGTCACGAGCCCGGTGCCTTCACACTGCCATATGGACCACCTCAATGGCCTGTCAACAAAGTCTTTAGCAATAGATGTTGAATCCGTGAGGAAACAATGCTCTGGACAATGGCTTTATTATTATCACTGGTAAGTTTTTGAGATCCTCTAAATGAAGTAGCACAAAAAGAAGTTTTCTGCCTCATTTTGTCTAAAGTACTATAAGATCCACTCAAATACGTAAAATGGCACAATTTCACTGTTCTAAGCATAGCCCTCATATTTGTTCCCTCCTTTCTTCACCGTCTACAGAGTTTCCTCCCTGCCTCAGCTAATTAAATCTCTGTTTCCTTGCCTCAAATAAGAAACGATCAGTGTCAATATTTATCTTGTATATTGTCATCTAAAACGCTTTGGGAACCGCACAAAATTCTTTGTGCGTCACAGTGCTGTTATTAACAAAACTAAACTAAGTTTTTTTTTTTTTTTTTTTTTTTTTTACAGCAAACTAAACATGATTCAAGATACTGTTTCTTGTGGTACAAAAAGATATTGTTACTGCCGGCAAGACACCAGACATGACTTTCCTATTATTAAGAAACAATAGAACGGGTTTTGCATTGTTGAGATCTGGTGGATGTATTTTTCACTTAGAAAAACAAAAGATATGCTCATTTTACATTAAAGACGTGGAGTAAATGTCAGTTGTGCTAGTTTTAATGGTTTCAGCTGTGAATTTATATCAGGACAGGGCACACGAGCCACAGCTGGTGTGGAGCAGCTATAGGTGGAGTTTGACACCTGGTGGTGTCCGGCCGCGAGAACAAAAATCCCTCAGCTGCTTTGTGTGATATTCCCCAGGAGTAGCTGAGAAACAGCTCAGGGACACATTAATGTTCAGGATAACGCTGCTGATTCTGCCTTTTTTGAAGTCAAGAGTGATGATATATTGTTTCATGTGGTTACGGTTTTGTAAATTGAAGAAATGTGGCTTAATTCTTCTCTTCAAGCAGGTTTTTTTGGGGTGGGTCATAGAGATCTGTGACTCACTCTCACAAAATGCAGTAAAGATAAGTCACAGTCAAGCGTGGAGCGCAGGCTCGGAGAAAATGCGTTAGCTTTTGTCTGACCTGTGAAAGAGATCTGTGTGTGTTTTGTTCTTTTCAGTGGAGTTTCTCAACTCTGCATATGTTGGAGTCATTGAACTTTAAACTTGTATATAGACTCATTTGTCCAGTTAACTGTTAGTGTGTTGCAACTGTACATAGACACACATGAAACACCAGGACAGATGCACATAACCAAATTCACTTTTTCTCACAATCGAAAGCTCCTGCAGTTTATTTTGTCACCGAAAATGAAAACCACAATACAAACAATATGGCCCATGCTTTAGCCCCAGCCGCATGTTTAATCCTTGACAAAGACACTGACACATGATCCCTTTCTACATTTAGCTCCCTTGTCGTTGTTGTTTTTTTCTCTCGCTCTCATTTCTTTTAGCCTCTTTGGCTCCTACATTAGTCAATGTATCCTCACGGAGTTGATGTTTTTGGCTTGTCCTTAAACTTGATCCATTTCTGCGATAAAAGGGCTAAAAGACACATGGAGTCAGTTAATATTTCATTATTCATTCATTCCTGCATGTCATACAGCACAAGTGTTACCAACTACACTAATTCTGTCTGTCATCAAGCAGCCATAAGGCTGTGTACTCTAAGGTTTCTGAGAGATGCTAAAAGAGGTGAGTAAGTGTCACAAACAGTGAAAAGCCAGTCTGACTTAATCTGTCGTAGTTTGTGGTGAAACACAAAGGTGGCTGCTTAAATTAAAAAAAAAAAAAATCAAAATACTAATGACAAATCATGTACTGTGATACACTGTCTTGAAGTACTTCAAGATGCAGTTGTATTTGAGTTTTTGTACCTTATATTTCATCACCCCAGTTGTGCATGTGAAGCTATAAGTTTGCACACTGCTGCTTTTCCTTTTATTACTGTTTATTCTGCAAAAAGATAAACATGTTGGTCCCAACACTAACTATGCAACAGTGCAACAATAGTAATACACAAACTGAAAACCCATTCAGCTCCCTAAATTTAGTAGACTTCTTATTTAACTCTGACATTATGATCTAAAGCTATCCACTTCCCCTGGGCTCCCAGAGAGGTGCATTTACAATTTGGAATTCATATCAGAAAGTCATCAGGGGCCAATGAGAGGACTGAGAAACATGATATTGGCTGAACAAAGAAAACACAATTTTGTCTACTTGCCAACCAAACCTGCAGATTGTCCAGGCTGAAAATAATTACCTGTAGAACAACCTGCAGCCTCCAGTCTCCTGTGCACGAATTTAATTTGCTAAGTGCACTGGACATATCACATTTCCTGCACTACAATTATCGAGGAATCATGGCCTAGTTTAAAGAAAGTGCTTTCCCGTAGTTTAGCCACATCTTTCCCCCCCTGTCCTTTCGCCACTTTTTCTGGCACAACCCCCAAGGTGCTTCTATTGTCAGTCCTCTGCTGAGCCATAACACCACAGCTGCTGTCTCTTTACTGCCTTTCCATGCACAGGTCACTACATAAAACACTTAAGGAGCATTTAAAGAGAGAGTTAAGGCTGCAGCTGTCAGTCAAAATAACAGAATAGCTTAACATAACTGTCACTTTTATGCTTTCCCTTTGTAACCTAGCAGGCTATAATAGTAAACAGCCATGTAGCTCTGTATTCATGGGCTCAGGTCTGTAGCTGCAATCAAAAACCTATTAATCAGACTGAGGAAATGGCACCAGCAGAGAAGCGAAGACAGAGTATCTTGTCCTATTTCACATGGACAAATACGAGATATTGTTACATGTTATTCATCCTGCGTGGCGGCTTTGAAGTAATCCCCCAGCAGGGAAATGGAGGGTGATTTTTCATGAAGGCATAAATGAACATGAAGGGGATTATGTGTCCACTTGCATGTGCCTGGATACACAGTCACATGCATATAAATACAAAGACACAAAAACAAACATGAATGTATATAAAGATATTAAAAATAGATTTCAGATGTAGACAGAGCTGCAGAGTCCTAAACGTTCTTTGATAATTGTGATTATGTGTACGATGTGTTTGACATGCTGGTTGGTGGGCCCGGAGGTATTTGCCTCTGCTTCTCTGGTATTCTTAATAGGTCGTGTGATACCACACGCCTCCTGTGGGCTCACTAACAGCAACGTGCACACGTCACCAATGTGCTCTGAGTAGGTGAGAGATGAATACTGAATGCAAATGATAAGACGGGCAGAAAAGGGAGAAAGCAAGAAGCACAGTCAACAACGGGTAAAGAGAGAGGGGAGCAGAGAAGGAGAACAGATGATGCAGAAGAAAGACCAAAGTAACAAGAGGTGCAGGAGAAAAACGAGCAGCCAGCTGAATCCTCGTTTCCAGAGCTGGCTTTGATTAGTGAATGTTACCACGCTCTGTTCCTCATTAACTCACCACAGCGTGGAGGTGCAGCAGAGGAAGAGCGGGCTCTTTCGTGGAGGTTAGGCAATGCAGAGTCTAAATCCAGACTCAAGATGTCTCTCCACAAAACTAAGGTTACCATAATTCAAAAAAAACTTCTGATCTGATGGGAATTTCCACACTGGGATTCACACCCTTTACTTTTATAAAATTCGTTTGTGTTAGAATAAAGTGATCTTCTCTTGGGGGCAAGAAAAACCTTGCCTGCTGTGAAATGTGTTGTTATCTTAATCAGTGAGGCAAAGCTAAAGGAATGAAATTTTTATTTTTAAGCATCTCGTCTTATCAATAGGTGCTGAACTTTGCTGCACAGAAATTAATTCATGCAATTTAACGCTGAACTTTATCATTTCTGTCTGCAGCTCACCCCTTGGCCATGGCTATCTACGAGTGCTTGTGGAAGTAGTTTATACAAAATTATACAATAGACCTACGTTTATTAGGCCCGTATAGTTCTGATGTAATGTTTCGAATTACAGTCTAACGAGCATCTAATGATGGAAAATTTTGATCCAGTGTTCTGGCTGCTTTCCTAGCCTAATATTAGGCCCATATTACCTCACTGGGGTCACATTGTGACAGGTCTTAACCTTTATGGGAGTACAGCATCAAGGAGGTGTCGCCAACACACTCCACAGGACTCTGAAGAACATCCAGCCTTCGACTGTGCTTCGACTTCAGTTTTCTTTTAATGAGCTACAAATGTGTAAAAAAAAAAATGTGAACAATATGCAGGTCTATTGTCATCTGAGTGATTTGTCTCACTATTATTAAGGCTAAGTCAATGTAATTTGGTATAATACTGTCTAAGTATATTAATATTTGGGATCTAATTGTATTATACATGACTTGTAATTAGGCCCGTATTTAGTGCAAGGTGTATAATTAGGGTATTACTGTGTTTGTTTACAGTCTAGTAATTTCTAGTTTTGTTCCGCTTGATACAAAGTATGTTTTTTTTCATATTTTATTAATGTACCTTCAAATAAAGACAAATTTCACTCAGTTTAAAGCCAAACTTTGAAAGGAACAGCAAATGTCCTGGCTGATGTTTCTTTTTCTTATACCTGCCATGCAATTATAGTGCAGTTGCCTACTATGAAAGCCTACTGGGCAGAAGACTACAAATGGAAATAAATATTTAGGTACCAAAAATCTTGTTGATTCACTACAGATTCTGCATATTTATGAAGATTACTTAGGAACACGAGAAACTTCAGATGTTCCACAACTAAGTTAACATAAAGTGCTGTTCTTGTAAATGCCAGATTGTGTTGTAATTTATATATATATATATATATATATATATATATATATATATATATATATATATATATATATATATATATATATATATATATATATAAATAACCTCAGAGATGTCCCCTACATTATCTTTCGGACAGTCTGAGCGTATTTCCATCCATCCATCCATCCATCCATCCATTTTCTTCTGCTTATCTGGGGCTGAGTTGAAGGGGCAGGAGTCTGAGCAGAGAAGCCCAGACCTCCCTCCCTCTAGTCATCTCCTCCAGCTTATCCAAGTTAAGAGATATAATCTCTCCAGCATGTCCTGGTTTTACCCCTGGGCCTTCCCCTGATAGGAGGTGCCCAGAAGGCATCCTTGTCAGATGCCCAAACCACCTCAGCTGGTACCTTTAAAACATAAATCTTCTAAATGTGCCAAAAAACAAAAAAAAAAAATAGTGTTGGATAAGAAGGGCTGTCTTCTATAGCTGCCAAAGCAGCACACACATAATCTGATTATGGGTGGTCTTTTAAGTAGGCCCATCAGCCACTACAAGTACTCTTTCAGCTTTCTCAACATGTGGTCTGAGCACTTCTGCAAGCCTGTTGTTTTTTTTATATATATATTTTAAAAGTTGTAAACTACTCGCAAGTCTTGCACATGCACTAAGGAATCAATCAATCAATCGGGCAGGTGTTTTTTTAACACTCTGTATAATAGAAGCCATCAAACTTTCAATGGGAGTTAATTTGTTTCTGTTGCAGCAGGAATAACTACAGGATTACATACTCTGAAGATCCCTCACCACTCTTGAATGAAAACAGAAAGTGCTATAGAGTGTCAGTGAAATAAGATGCCAGCACCATACAAAAGGAAAAACAACAGATGAAAAATATAGTCAAATTTAAGCTTGTGACTTGCCAAACCCGCAGCGGGACATCTCAAAAAACTCTGTCGTCTCTGCTGTTCCTTTCTGGACTATTTTTCACAGTGGGAGGATAAAGGACCAGTATTGCACGGTTTATAGGTTTAGCAGCTTGTTCACAAATATTCCTCTTCTCCCCTTTTTCCTCTCTTTTCCTCATCCATCTTCTGTAAATTGTTCTCCAGTGACAATGACTTCACACTCCGGTAAAAGCCTTTTGACCGCACAAAACCAAGCAATGGTTCTTCTTATTGCATAAAAAGTCCATCTGTGAAAAGGTATTTGAGGACTAAAAGGACTGAAGAAAATCTTTTATTCTAATTTACCATAATTATCAGAGATTGGAATTAGAATCGGCTTTCAGTGGAGATAGGCTTCCCTGCTGTTTTCTTCTCTCAGTGAAGTTACTTCTATTAGCATGTTTTCCTGGTTCTGCTGTATTATAACTACGTAAACATAGAATGATTCAGTCATATAGCATTTGCCAAAGTTATTGTTAGCTGTTAGAGGTACATTTTGTGCAGATGGACAAAAGAGAACAGAGCTGTTCCCACACAGATTTTAAGTATCTATTGTAGAGTATCTGTTTATGTCACATCATCAATCTGTTTGTTTACAAAAGCTATGAGAAAAGCCTTGTGTGGACACAGAAAAATGTTTTGTAATTACAAGTTGTTTTTTTTTTATTTAATATAAACTGATTTATATTGGTGTGTGATAAAGCACAAAGGTTCCCAGTGGCTTTGTATCTGTACTCTAACAAGTCTCTGTTAACCCCAGACTCCCCAGACAAAAGCAGCTTTGTGTCTGAGCGCTGTATGTGCAATGAAAAGGTTTTCGGGAGGTGAATGTGAAATAAGGTTCTCTCTTTTCTTCTTTTTCAGCTTGGTCTTTCACGTCCTCGCTTTACAAATGTATGGGTGCCATTACCAGGGAATCAAGGCCATTCAGGAGGTGCATAGTGGTCAAAAAGCAGCGAAAATCCACCGTTCAGATGTTGGCTGGCCGTTGAAATGCGAGCTGGCTTTGACTAAAACTGTATGTCTTTCTTTCTGTGTGCTGGTGTGGCAGCTATTCAGCAACTGTGGCTTTTACTCGAATCCTGTTAAAGAGGACACAGCGAATAAAAAGTGCAGAGGCTAATCAGTGTAAAAAAAAAACATCTGCTTTCCCTCCATCTCACACTACTTTAGAGACCTTGTGTTCTTTGTTTTTTGGTCATAACACGCAGTAATGATCATACAGGCAAGACCCTATTTTTCCTTTATTATGTGGCAATGATAGAGAGCAACATGGTTTACACTCAGGTACAAAAGCTGAGACTTGTAGCTCTGACTCTGGTTGCAAATCTTAACTGCACTTTAATAGTGTGGGTCATCAAACATGTGGGGGTTTACTACAAGGCACCCTGCTGTGAACATACATGCATTAAAATATCTGCCTTCCAGACCTCCCTAGCAATCACAGCAGGTCTCAATATTTAAATAATAATTAGGAATGAGCATTTGGTTTGTTTCAGTGGACGAGCTATACTTGCATCATTAACATGTGGCAATTTAAGAAGTTGCAGGTTAGAATTTAGTACCTAGATACAACCCTCTGTGTTAATCTGTCTCCTCTGTCCTTTCAACCCGCCTCTTTTCCCCTCCTCATGGTAAGTCACTCTTATCAGAGGCTGGTTAGCAGGTCTGTGTTGTGCTGTGATTTTGATAAGAGATGTCTTCTTCCCAGGCCTGAAATAGGCCACCACAAAGTGAGCCTTTATTGACTGCCTGCTGTCTGTTGGCCCGGCCAGAGCTGGGGTCCCATGGGGGGGCTTCTGGTTAGTAAGGGGCTATCTCAAACCTTATAAAAATCTGATAACCTGAGAGGAAATTAAGGAGAGAGGAAGAGGGGGTAGAAACAGCTTTCATTCTGTCACATTTAACACATGTAGTAGCTGTAAAAAGATTAAACAGAGATAAAAGAAGCTTTTGCACTGTGGGGCACTCTTTGACTCTATATGTGACCAAATGAAATACAGAGTTGTGTGGGTGAATGGTTTGTTGGCTGTATTATGTCTGCTGTGTTTCTTGGCAGGAGAGTAGATGATAAACTAGATGCTGTAAGTTTGAAATGATTGAGTGTGTTAATCAAACTTGAAGTTACAATGTGAACGTGTATTTGGGTAATCTCCTTATATGCTCCAATATATGCTCATTATTGCAAAGAGACAGATCAGAAGACTGATACCGTCTCCTGTCCGCCAAGTATGATGCTGCAGTCAGCAGCAAGTTGGCTTAACTAAAGGACTGGAAGCAGCAGAAAACAGCAGTCGTAGTTCTGTCCAAATGTAACAAAGTCCACCTTTCAACACCTCAATAGCTGCCTAACTTCATAATAACTTATGCTTGTTTAATATTCTTTTCTTCCTCTTTCTTCTTTTGACTGCTGCTTTATGGGTCGACACAGCAGATCATCTGCCTCCATCTCAGTCTATCCTGAGCCTCCTCTTCTGTCACACCAACCCTTTGCATATCCTCCTTCAGTACATCCATGAATCTTCTCTGTGGTCTTCCTCTTTTCCTGCTGCCTGGCAGCTCCGCATTCAACACCCTTTGTCCAATATATCCACTACCCCTCCCCTGTGCATGTCCAAACAGCCTCAGCCTCACTTCTCTAACTTTGGCTCTAAACTGCTCAACCTGAGCCGTCCCTCAGCTCCAATTCTTGTGTTTTTGTTAGTGTCATCATCTCCAAACCACACACCACAGCAGGTCTCACTGCCATCTTGTAAATCTTCCCTTTCACTCTTGCTGCTAACCTTCTGTCACAGATCCACCCTGACGCTCATCTCCACCCGCTCCACCCTGTCTGCACTCTCTACTTCACCTCTCTTGTGCGCAGTCTGTTGCTTTATGGTTGACCCCAGATTTTTAGACTCATCTACCTTTACTGCTGCTACTCCTTGCACTTCTCATTCGCACATGTGTATTTTGTCTTGCTTCTACTGACTTTCTGTTTTTTTTTTCTAAAACATACCTCCAGCTCCCCAGACTCTCTTTCACCTGCTCCCTACTCTCACTACAGATCACAATGTCATCTGTTTAATACATATAAAAACAGACTGTAGTTAGCAGGGCCTATGGATCAGCAAATTCCTAGATGTTTCTAGTTATTACAATAAGTGATGCTACAAAATCGTTGGTTGTAACTTTATATTTAACAAATATTAATTTGAGATTTGGCAAACAGAGTATTTAGCAAAATGTGGAGCTTTTACTTTATATCTTTTGATAGTATCTTCACAAAAGCTGTTATTGTCCATCGCCAAGAACACAGGACATGCAATGGAGAATGCAGTCATCATTCATTTAAAATCTGACCATAATTTCCAGATCTCTCTTTCATCGGAATAAGCATAAAAATTAGTTTGAGAAAGGCATGACAGCTACTTCTGGAAAAGATTAGGAAGCTTCCCTTATTCTGGTTCAGTGTCTGTAGTTGTGGGTTTACTTGGTGGTTTCTAATGTCCTGAAATATTAGGTGTCCCCTCTATGTATTTCATTTCTAAGGTTTAAGCTCTATCTCGATTGGCATGCCTGTCGAGCGTCTGCCACAGGGCTTCAGTATGATATGTTAGTTATCCTCCCTGCGGGTCAATAGCTCATATTTGCGCAGCTGGCCCAGGCTGCTTGGAAAGATGTTGAAGACAACTAAACAATGTTAATTTGAAATCTATTAACATTCTACTTTAGTTCACACTGAGGAAGATAGTTTCAACGCCTAACATGCACAGAGAGCAGCATTTGTTTCCCATTGAGGTGACCTTCCTTACATTTTCCTCCGTGAAATCACAATCTCCATGCTGGACCTGAACACACATTTTTAGGATGAGAAAATAGTGATCAAACTTCAGTTTGTTCTTTCACGTGCTAATATTTGGCCACATGTCAAACTGTGAGTGGTTGAGTGTCAGAGACAGGACTGTTTTTTGTGGGTGTGGGTGTGTATGTGTCATGTTATTGTGGAAGAGGTAATTATTTTTCCCTTTAATTGAATCTGTCTGGGGCTTAATGGAGTGATCCTGTTGTATTAGGCTGGTTTCCTGTCCCACCTTGTTCACCCAAATACATGCACTCCACTCAATTAGTTATGACTTATACTGCAAAGAGAGTGCTTTAAGACAAACGCCATTGAAATGTAGCCTTCACACACCTAAAGTTTGGGGCTGAAATCAGACTCTGGATTCATGAACCTAACTCACTGCTTAGTGAGTTAGGTTCATTAGGTTAGCTTAAAAGGGCTCTCCAGGAGGTCAAAACTTTGGTTCCTATAGATAAGATCTCTGGGGTTTCCTCAGGTAACTATGTTCTTCTAGTGGTAGTTTACACTAAACACTTGTGTCACCTAGACATATGTGTATGTATATGTGTGTGTGTCAATGGCAGATGTTTGCTGTGAATTTATCTGTCTGGCTTTCGTTTAGGCTGTGGTCATGGATTCCTCAGGGAAGCATCCCAAACACAGGCTCAATTTGTGAAACAAATCTTCTGTTTTTCACCTAAAACAGAATTGTTTGTTTCTCTTTGCATGTGGCCTTTGCCAAGCGTGGGCGATGATCTACATCAAGAGTTCCGACTTAAAAAGGCAAAAAGGGTGGAAATAGTTGCTCATCGTATGAATAAACTAGAAGTCCTTTTAAAAAGGAAGGGGGGGTCCCCTCTCTATCTGATTGCTTGTTTCCCACTTATCTGTGAAAAGTTGCTTTCTAGAAAAACATTTGCAATTTATACTATGACGTATATTGAAAAGAAAATAAACTCTTTTGCCAAATGCTAACTACCATTACTATGGTCAACATGAAATGGGAGGGCTCATACACTCATTAACAAAGTCTGCCACAGTTTATGAGGTAAAACAGTGAGCTTGTTCAATCATTTTTAATCAAGCTTGCTTTGTTTGTGTTACGATGCTGATAAACTGGTTTTTCTATTGAACAGAAAAGCCAAGACAAATTGACTGCATAAAAACTAAAGTTTATTGTAATCATTTCTCACTGTGTTTTTATTCTGCATGTGACGACTCAGTTAGCACATGTGTTTTTATAAGACAATCTGCGACCTCTGCGTTAGTAAGCACACTTCTGGCATATGTTGGAGTGTGTGTGTGAAAAAAGGAGGGGCGCTATGTAAGCATGCATGCGGTAATTGTTAAAAAATGATGTGTTTTACTAAATAAAATGAGTGAAACCTGTCATTTATTTTACTCTCTCTTTTCCACCTGTGCTTAAGTGAACTTTTAAATGTGTAATGTTTGCTCTGCCATTTTAACTATATCAGGTGTGGCACATTATATTTTATTCAGTCAACATGCCAACTGTTGAGAGCAAACCTTCAGCTGTAACTCCACATCATGTTTGAATCACTCATTCATCTTTGTTCCCCCCCCCCACCCAGAGGCCACAGTGTTAAAGGTCAGGACTGCAGGAATATATCGTTATTCGACCTTCATCAAATAAAGTGACCATGAAATTTGGACAAGGTGCAACATCAAGATAACTTGGCAGCTACAATTTTTTCCCAAACTGCATTATGCGGAAATTGTATTTAACCATTTGTTTTCATCTGGGTCATGGTGTGATGGAACGGCTGTATGGCAGACAGAGTTGGACCCAAATGTAGGATTCAGAGGACACGAGTAAACTTAAACTCAGCTTTTATTTACAGGGAAAACATACTAGGTGTAAACAGGGCTAGACTGGACCCAGAGATACACTAACTCGGGAAAACTAGGAAGAAGCTAGGAACCAGCATGGAAAAACACAGAGCTGTATCCTTTCCAGTTCAAAGACAATGACACAACCAAGAACTGGGAAGGACACAGACAATATACACAGACAATATATATACACACACGAGTCAATCAGGGAGAGTGGAGACAGCAGGAGAGAACAGGTGAACTGAATCTAATTAATGAGAGAAGGGAAACAAAACTGAATACAAAGCACATGATGTAAGTGCAAAGTAAAACAGGAAGTGAGTAAACATGGAGACAGAAAACGTTGAAATAGCTTAAGAAGATTTAATCAGTTTGTGGACGGGATGATTGTCATCCTGCTAGAGGATGTTTCTATTATGATAGAAATGTTTCATCATAGATAAAGGTGATTATTTAGAACAACTCAATTTCCAGTAAACCTTTTTCTGAGGGACAAGTGCACCTAAAACATGCCAGAAAAATCCCCCCCAAAGTGAAACAAAGCCACAGGATCATTTTTCTGCAGAGGTTGTGTCTAAGTGTTGGTTAGGCTCTTAAATTTGCCAGCCCTCTGTACTCTGAGCTTTAGATTTGTTTATTGCCCTTAGCTTTTAACATTCAGGCTGTCAGGCTAAATTTGCTAAATCACATATCTTCCTATAGCCCGTTGAAGAGCAGGTAATTAAGAGGAAAGACTAAAAGGTGTTTGTGTCTGCTGGAAAACTCACTTTTGAATTCTAGAAATGAGAATTTTTTTTTTTTAATTTCACGCAGATGAAATTCAGAGGTGGTAAAATTGTTTTACCAGTTTTGACACCTCAATATAAGGTATATCAATAAAGATGTGGTTTGATGACCATTAGAATAGTATCTGGGTTTTTTGGGGGGTTTTTTTCTCTCAAAGCTAGCTCCAGTAAGCTGTACAGGCAGAGATCAACCTCACTAACTTCTGATGCAAACCCAGTCGTTTCCCCTCGTAGGCGTCCAAGGGGAAAGAGTTAATGTAATGCCATCCACCCCCAGTAATTTACACCTTCCACACTGGGATACAGTCATTACTACTGATGTTATTACAGCAACAGAAACGTGTTTCTTCATATTTATTTACATTTAGGGCATGCCAAACTCTTGTGTTCAGTTGCTGTGTCTGGTTAAGAATAAACACAGACATCATGCATGGCTTATTACTTTGCAGAGTTTTTCCATTTAGAAAAATAGGCCCTGGCTGAAAGGGGACCCTGGGGATCTCTCACCTCATGATCACCACTTCCAGTAACTCTTGAAATAAGAGCTTCACTTTTTCACACTTTGCAAGCACTCGTCATGAAATACCGCTGACCTCACACTTAACCTTAAACCGATCCTTTCAGGTTCTCCCTTATCTTCACACTTACACTCCCACCACCATGTCTATGCTTTTACATCCAATGTAGAGTATGCAACATTTTACTGATCTATATGTTTAAGACATTGGCCCATTCTATTAAGCAATGTTGCTATAGTAACTGGCCCAAGCGAGGATGACCCATGACGTCAGGGTCACGAGGAGATTGGTGAGTGTTAAGGACATCCTTGCACTTACACGCATGTCTTACCTCACAGCGAGGGTTAAAATGCGGCTGTGACCCCGCTGACGGAGCGCTTGTGTGGTCGGGCAGGGTCAGAGGTTCAACTCAGAGCAGTGAAAGGTTAGGTATGAATGGCATCAATAAAAACACCTATCGATGTTTTACATACAGGCACCAGAGCATGTTTTTATTGCATCAGTAGGCTAGTAGCTCTTCTCTCATCATTAAATTCTACATTCAACACTGATTCAGCTCAACGGGTGCATCAAGACACATGAAACATCTTAAACATTCTTTCTTTTTATTGGGTCTTGCAAGAGTCTTTTGCCGATTACTGATTTTAAAAGTAAATATTAGGCTCACCTTGTTTTCTGTTATTTATTTCAGAGTCCATCTGTCGTCACTCAGTGCTCGTTACTGCATCCAGTTATGGAAACAGACTGGCAAGAGAACATTCTTCCTGTGTGTCCTCACACATGAGTCTGATGTGATTTACGCACGTGACAGGTGTTCAACAAATATACACACACTCTGGACGAGCTGTAGCTGTTATTCCCATAAAGTCAAAGTCATAGTCATAAACCTTTGCTCCCCTTTCATTTGGCCAACATTTTTTGTGGATGCCAGAATAAATGAGCTCTACATTTCTGTCATCATATATGCCTAGTCTCATAACACTAAAGAGAGTTACTTTTTCTCGGCAATTATTTCAGTTCATGGGTTGGGAATTAAAAGGTTGGCTAACATCCATAGCACGCTGAGAGAATTCAGCTGAACTGTAGCACATCGACCACATTGTTTTTTTAAACCACTAGTTGTTTTTTTAAAAAAAAATATATAATGATAAAGTTAAAAAAATCTTTCTCATTATGATGCTTGACTCCCTCACAAATTCAAACTTCAGCGTGTTTCTCTCGCATGTGCATGCAAAGTTGGGAGCAGCTGGAGCAATCTTCTTGGGCTGTCCTTGATTGAGGCCTCCTCTCATTGGTACCACTGGGCAACCAGCTGCGGTTAGCAAAATGCAGCAGCATGGAACCATTTAACCAGGCTGAAGGATGGCCCTCACCCTGACTGCTGCACACACTCATGAAACACAGCCATATGTAAAGGATTGGAAGGGTGATGCCTTTTCTTTTGATATTCAGTATGAGGGCAGTAGGCATGACTAATAACATGTTGTTTATAGTGTCTTGCATATAATAAGATATGACTCCACTCTCTTAACCTGGATCTTGAACTTAATCTTCCAATTTATTAGCTGTCTTTAGACAGAGCTCACAACTGTAAAAGCCAGCCACAGGATTAGGTATAGAGCGCAGGTTGTTTCTTTTTACTGCCTCAAGGAAAAGAACACACCATTCAATTTATTCCAGTCATTTTATCTTCTGAAATCTCAAACTTTGGCAAACAGGCATCCATTCAAATCCTTGATGACAAGTCAAACAGAAGCTAAACTTTCTCTTGGTCGGATTCCAGTTGCCCTTAAATGTAGAAATATAAAACTAATCACCATCTGTTTGGAAGTCCATGTCTGTTAAAGTCAGTCTGTGGTCTTGACCCACACACAGGGGATACACAAACTTACATAAATACTGTGCTTCACTATGAATTCATCTGTGTGGTGCATGCTGATTGGCTGAATTTGTATTGACTGTGTGACTGTGTGTCAGGAAAACCTTGAGTGTTTTTAATTTTATTTTTATTTTGATGTTATACCTTAGAAAGGCTACAGCCTGACAGGAGCCAAATGTGGACTTTTTTTTTTTTTAGGTTGAATACATTTCTAACAGTAAAAGTAAAAGTGCAGGACACCATGCAGGGAGATGGAAAATTTGTAAAGCAAAACAATTTTAATGAAAGAAAATGTGCTGCAGGAAGGTTGCAGGATATTCCCATAAAAGTAGTGAGATGTTGTGAGAACTTGAGCTGCCATCAGGGATTAATTATGCTGAAACATTATTTCAGCATATCTCCAACACTGGTCTGGCTACAAATGATGGTGTATTCTGTATGATAGGCAAAAAAAAATGCACACACAGCCAGTTACTGTATGTATACTTTTTTAAGGAGTCTCTGTGTAACCATTACCTGCATATTCATCTTATTTAGTGACAAAAGCTTTTGTGAACCATGACCGTAGTTTACACCTCCCAACTGGACCATATAGTAAGAAGATTTTCAACTTGGATTCCTGAGTGACCCTCACTTTTTTCTTTGATGCAATCACATAAATGCAGTTTATCTCTCACATTACACTATGATATAAAGCAGGGAGGAAAGAACTCCCATTTTCACTGTCAGACTGCACAGTCTGTTGCACTCATGAGTGTCATTACGATTGCTGACTTGAGCTTCTCTTTTCCATATTACTTCTGTCTACTTTGAAACCTCTGTTGTTGTTTTTTTAGATTCCCGTCTCCAAGGACCTCCTGGGATAATCTTTACAGCCAGGCCAGATTGCCGTGAAGGCATTTCTTCTACTCTTGATTTGTAACAAGAAATAAATAAAGAGCAGATTTTTATGACTAAGGTTTGGATGTCAACAAAGAAACAGCAGACTATGTCATGAGAATTTTTTTTTCTGTTTTCAATGAAATACTGCACCATCTCAGATTTTATCGTGGTGGAGAGGATACTATATGGCTATAACGTATGTTTTGAAGGGAGAATCCTGTGGGTTTCATAGAATCTTTTATTCATATCTTTAAATCATTTTAGATCTGCTTCTTTCGTCTTGCCCTTGCCTGAATTGCTGAGGAAAGCATGTGTAGCTAAGCCAGCAGGAGATGACCGGGTCATGTGACAGGCTGTCATTAGTTTGAAGGGACCAGTGGGCCTGTGTTCATGCTGCAACCTTTTGGTTACAGGACAAATACTTCATCTTTAAAGACTTTATACTGAAACCACAGAATAACTGCTCATGGGACAGAAATGCTGTTTCAAAAAAGAAAAATTAAAAAAGCAATATCAGAACTCATCAGTGCAAAAGCCAAAGTCTGGATTGCTAACAGTTCTCATCTCTGGTTATTATCAGTGTGTGTGTGTGTGTGTGTGTGTGTGTGTGTGTGTGTGTGTGTGTGTGTGTTAAAAGGAACTAGCTTCTCATTCTTCATTCCAACCTCTACTAGATGATGTGTAAGGATACTGACACCCTGTGACAGCTCAAGATGATGACCTGACTGACGAGGTGCCCTTTGCCATGCGCTCACTGGCCGAAAAGAAATTCTCCACCTCGCTTGACAGCTCATCTAATGTCACCTGTCAGAAAAAAAGAAAGAAAAAAGAAAGCGTTTCCTTGTTTCTGTTAATTAGGCCTGTCTGTAGGATGAAAAACAGACAAACTAAATGGCTTTACATAAAGAAAGAGACAAGTTATGAGAAGGATAATGAGCAAATGAGAAAACACTGTTTTGGCTCATCATGATATGCTGTAAAGTGGAGAGGACAGAGACAGAACAACAGTTGGTGACATCTCAAAGTCATATGCTCAAACAAACAACAAAAGCCAGGATGTAAATATGTAAATAAAAACAGAAAGCTGTGATTTGCAAATCTCACAAACATGCATTTTATATATAAAAAAAATATATATACATATATATATATAAGGTACAGTAGAAAACAAATCAGAGAAAATGTACAATTTTAAGAAAAATATTAACTCGTGTTGAATTTGATGGCAGCAACATAAAAAAAATGTTGGTATGGAGACAAGAAAAGGCTGGAAAAGTAAGTGGTACTAAAAAGTCACAGCTGGATGAACATTTTGCAGTTAATTAAGTTAACTGACAACAGCTCAGTAACATGACTGGATATAAAAAGCATATCTTAGGCAGTTTCTCAGAAGCAAAAATGGACAGAGGTTCACAAAACTGCAAAAAACAAACAAAAAAGTCTACATATTTCAGAATAATGTTCCTCAATACAAAACTCATCCACAGTGACTAATATCACCAAAAACTGTGAGAATCTGGAGAAATCTCTGTGTGCAAGCAACAAGGCCAAAGATCATATTAAGATGCTTGTGATCTTCTGACCCTCGTGCAGCACTGCATCAAAAAAAAAAAACCGGGATGATTCTTTCATGGAAATCACTGGATGGGCTCAGGAACACTTCCAGAAATCATTGTCTGTGGGGCCATCCACAAATGTGGGTTAAAGTTCTATCATATAGAGAAGAAGCCATGTGTGAACATGAAACAATGGTCTCTTCTCTGACCCAAAGCTCATTTAAAATGGACTGAGGCAAAATGGTAAACTGTTTTTTGGCCAGATTAATTGAAAATGAAAATATGGAAAATCTGGACAGAGAGGGACCATCCGGCCTATTATCAATGCTTGGTTCTAAAGCCTTTATCTCTGCATCAGAGTCTATGGAATTGCCATCTTGCAGTTCTGGAAAGACACCACCAATGCTGAAAGGTATAAACAGGTTTAGACCAACATCCATCCCATCCATATGGTGTCTTTTTCAGGGAAAGGCCTTTCATATTTCAGCAAGACAATGCTAAATCACATACTGCATCTATTACAACAGCGTGGCCTTATAGATGAAGAGTCTGGGTGCTGAACTGACCTGCTTGCAGTCCAGACCCTTCACCAACTGAAAACATTTGGCACATCATTAAACAGAAAATACAACAAATAAGACCCAGGACTGCTGAGCGACTAGAGTTCTCTATCAGACAAGAATGGGACAACTTTCGTCTCCCAGAAGTCCAGCAGCTGACCGCTGTTCAAAGAACAGGGAACACTGCACATTGGTAAACGTGGCTCTGTCCAAAGGTTTTTGAGATGTGATGCTGCCATCAAATTCAATATGAGCTCATATTTTTCTCATAATGCTGCATTTTCTCAGCTTAAACACCTTCTATGTGTTCTAGGTTCTACTGTGAAATTTTGGAATAAGGGTTGTATTTCAGAAGAAGTGAATCAAGTCTGCTTAAATAAAAACCTTAACACATTAGCTTACATTAGCTTTGAAAGAGAAGGATTTGGATTAAGTATTTCTTTAATGCATTCATGCATCTGTGCTCAAACTCACAGTTGAGAAGCCAAAGATGAAATTTCACTGTAGTACATATACAGATGTACTGGTATAGGAGAATTTGTACTACAAAGCAAGTTCAGCATACCAAGGATATCTTTCTGTTATGTGGCTTTGCTTAAATCTAATATCATCAACAGCCCTAATCAGTCACACAAACATGGTTATGAACTCCATAAGTCAGCCCAGGTTTTCTGAATCTATCTGAGCACATGATAAACGGGATAGCGATGGCAACAGAGGACCAAATATGGACAAGCTTAGAGTCACATACAGTATTTCTCACAAAAAGATAATCCATGAAAGAAATATGAGGGGCTGAAAGCAACACAGCTGCTGCAGCCAAAGCGAAGAAAAGTTGGCAAAAGAAACATTAAATGTGTAAGTTAATAGGTTTATCAATCACTGACTCGTGGAGGCAGATCTGACTTACAAATCTGTATTTATTTTACCTTAATATTTGGATTAGATGTACCATTCTTCTGTGGTGTGTAAGTTGTTGCCATAAAAAGGCCAATGGAAATTTCGTGCAGCCAGTGGGGAAGAAATGAAGCAAGAATAACAACAAATAAAGCTCACATCACTGAGAATCTGTATCTCACTGATGCTCATCAGGAAAAGCCAGACTTTAGATGATCTCCAAAATCTAGAGACTCTCATGATTCACATAAGGAGCTGCATTGAGTTCTGTAGGTGGGGTGTCAGAGAGTCTCATGAGTATTTTAGAAATGGTGACACAAATTTCCAGATAACTGATTGGTCTATAGGGAACACACGCTAATCCGCAATTTTGAGCATAACCTGTCTCAGAGCCAGTCAGGGCTGTAGCACAAATTACAACTGTGATGTACCCCAGTAAGAAGTGAGCCACCTTCATAACACTGAAAACTCAGCCGCTGCCTCACAGTACAGGCCTCTGGTATGATGTGGCTTTTGCTACAACTGTTTTCAGTGAAATGCTTTAGCAGAGAGAGCAAAAGAGAGCTATGAGGAGAAAACATATTGGACTCAGGTTCATCGAGTGCACACAAAAATGAATGCCACCATTGCTGCATTGGACCATGTTAAGCTGAATAACTTTGCTCTTCATCTAATTTGAATGTAAGAAATAATAGCTCTTAAAGGGCATTCATAATGTTTCAGCGATACACATGAAAAGTGACAGAACTAGTTGGAAAGGTGTGATAGAGTGGATCATCTGAGTATGAGGTCCCCTTAAAAAGTTGAACCTTTTCTAAGAATTTTATTCAGCATCTTAAATGATATGTTATGTATATGTTAAGTATGTTTTCAGTGTGTTTTCTGTTTGTTTACAGCTGAACACGAAAAAAATTAGCCACTGCAATTTAAATTTTGAATTAAAATTTAAATTATGCTTCGAAATATTTTACAATACACTAATATCTTTCACTGAGACATAGCAGAAAACTGATCTCTTCACATAGACATAATTTGATACATATAGTTTTCCACAAGACTGTAACTGTCCATCCACCAATCTTCTTAATCACTTATCAGGATCAGGGAAAGACTGAAGCTTTTTCCAGCTATCATGGGACAGAGGCAGGGTATAGTCTGGTACACCCTGGAAAGGTTGCCCATCCATTGCAGGGCCAACACATTCACACCTATAACCAGTTTAAAATAATGACTAATTAACTTAACAATGTCTTTGAACTGTGTAGGAAGCCTGAGTACGTGGAGAGAATCCAGCAGTGTGACCATACAAACTCCACACACAAAGGCCCAAGGTGACCAGCAGGTTTGAACCCAGACCTTCTTGCTGTGACACTGCTAACCACTGCACCACTGTGCTGCCCTCAAATACCACAATTCTCTCTTTCAACAGTAGTGCACTGACCAAATTAAAATGCAAACACTCTCTTAGACTTCTAAAATATTTCTCCATGTTTTGCTTCTGTTTCATGACAGCATATTTTTCCTGCTCTTTCCCGTGTCTGTACTTCATCTTTCTGAATAATGCTGTTGACCTTTTGGTATCATTATAAATGTTATCTAAGACAAGCTTAAAAATGACTTTTTCCTGCACAGTGTCAGTATGTAAATATCTTTTCAGTTCATGAATCTGCTGGGCAATGACCATGAGGTCGCTTCAGGGTTGCAGTGTACCACTACCTCTCGACCACTAGGGGACTCTGTGCATTTGTAAATGTAATCATTACGCTCCATGAAAGCAGGATTTAATCATTCTGTGTGTTTAATACTCATATTGCATACAGCAATGTCTATAAATTCACATTTTATAATGTGTCACACTGGAATTAATTCAGTCCTTTGGCAATCTTCACCGCTTAACCTTTGAATAAAATGGCAAATCAGAGATGAAGTGGATAATGGAGATATTGTCTGAGCAAAGCATTAGGACATGGCAATAAAGCTGCTGGTTTAATTAAGATTCAAGCTGTTTTCACTGAAATAAAGAATAAAGAAAGAATAAAAAATTCAGAAAGGCACCAGACACACATTCTGGACTGAAATTGGCTAGATGGGGAAAAACGCTTGAAAAAAGGTACAGGTAATCTCTAGTCTCATGTCTATAGACCGGAGAGAATGGTGTGAAACAGAGATGATGAGAATGGTGAGGATGCATAATGCAGAGATGATTACAGGATGGCTGAACGTGAGAACATGCAAGTGAAAGTCTGAGGAGAAGGTCAGTTGGTCAAACTGAGCGATTTAAGAGAAGAGATGTGCACAGGCCAAATGAAAACATGAGACTGTGTTTATACTGTAACACTAGATTTACAATCTCAGATGGCGATCACTCAATTATTTAAACTGTTCCACCCTCTGGCATATCCTGGTGATTGCCATATAACTCATGATGTACAGTAAATGTCAGCAAGAATCCCTAAACACTACACAGTGATTGATTACCATAAATTATGTTGTTACAAGGCTGTTTTTATGTCATCATCAGAGTCAAATAAACATACACACACTGCCCACTGTGGCCATGATGACACTTAACAGCACACATTCCTCCTAGCCCAAGTTTGTGTAGTCCATGTGCAAAAATACACTGCAGTCTAAACATGCATGTTGTTTAACCAAGATTTTCTCTGCAAATCTTCTCTCTTTCAACAGCGCATTTACAATTAAGCGCGTGGTTAATCTGTTGTGTTTGTTCGATGTCGTTGTGCCCATGTGAGTGACACAAAAGACACTTTGAAATCCGATTTGAGTGTCCGGCTACAATCGAACAATTGCACAAACTATGGAGAAAATTGGTTTCAGTGATTCATTTTTTCAAAAAGGGAGGCAGTTGTGCAACTCAAAAGGATGCCATGCACTGACTAACCCCAAAGACAAATAGAAGTCTCTAGACAATAGATGATTTAGAGTTACATAAAATATAGCATCCAGTTTTTAAAAAGGAAAGCCAATGCTGACATGCCTTAAATCTGCATTCACTTTAATGGCCAGCAGGGGGTGTACTCTGGTTTCAAAATGAAATCACATAGAACGGAAGTCAATAAGAAAATGACCCTATGATAAATGATAAAGCAAGAAAGTTGCTCCTGTGTGAGTGTGTAGTGTCCAGTCTGCCGGTCAGCTCCGTCCTTCATTCATCATGTCCAGTTTAGAAAAACTAACACGGTGAAGGTTAAAACATTTCACTCATGGTTTTAAAACTGAACCCCCCAAACCAGCGGGTGACATCATGCTACATGTCTAAGGATTATGGTCAGTGAAAAATCCAGTCTGCATACAATCTGAATATACCAAAACAAACAAACAAACTAAAAAGTCTGAAGCCATAGAAACTCTCTGTAGTGCTTCATTAACATGCCAACATGCTCATAGCAACAATGGGAACATGTTGAGTATGATAATTGCTATTTGCTATGTTTTCCATCTTAGTTTAGCCTGTTAGCATGCTTCAATTTTATTAACTAGTACTATACATAGATGTCATTGTGCGAGTATATTTGGTCATGAGCCAAGGCTGAACAAGGGGAACTTGCCTGAGGATGTTCTTGTACTTCCTTCAGACAGGGACATGACTGTCTGTGCTAAATGAGTCCATCAAAAAGTTACCATGGCATAAAAAGTAATTTTAGCTCATTGCACATATAAAAAAAAAAAAATAATCCGGAGTTCTTATCCAGTGTTTGCAAAAACTATGACAGATATTTCAGTCATACATTCTCCCCACATTCTGAACAATTTTGCCTTCCCTGCAGAAGTGGAACCAAATGCAGTATTTTGTTGTTGCACATTTGGTATCTGTTGTTTTTTCCACATAGTTCATCCACACTCACTAACACTCTACCATAAATGCCACAAATATCCGGAAACAAGTAGAACTGGTACAAAAACACAAAAGTGTCTTTGTTATAGATTTAAGAAGATTTATGTAGCTTACTTTGGGCCTGACAGGAGTCAGTGTGGGTATGCCTGTGTGAAATCTACAAATCTGACTTGCTTGTTCCAGTAGGCCTCTGCTGTGCCCGAACAAGCTTATACCTCAGGCAAACCTTTGTCACCTGATTATGTGGGCTACATGTGAATGTATGTCAAAAGGTGTCTGTTTGCATCCCATAACCACTGTTCACAAAGTGCAGAGAGCCAATCGTGCATGCACTACACTGTATACTAAGTGTAGTTTGTTTATAATTTGTGCAAACCCGTAAAAAATGTCCTTTTCTTTACTGACGCAAGCTGTTGCAAATTTCGTCAATGCTCACCCTGCTGAGACAAAGTTGAGATCAGCGGGTGCCAAAATGACGGCTGCATGTATGAGAGTGGCTTTGAAAAAAGAGGGTGTTTGTTTGAATAGTTTCAGATGGTTTCGTTACACTGGATCACCAACAACCTCTCAATATGGTGAAATTACACACAGAGGAAAACACGTAAAGAGGGGACAAGAAAAAATTTTATTGAAAAACAAGGTCATTGATCTCTGCTGCACTTCACGGCTGCACACAAACACATAATTTATTTTTTTTTAAAGATTTAGTTAAGCTAGTTTTACATTAATTCTTCAAAGATAATTTTTAACCAGCTTCAATGACAAAGTCATAATAGTCAACAAGTGACCTTGAGCTTAATAGCTTCTCCTCGTGTGTGTGTGTGTGTGTGTGTGTGTGTGTGTGTGTGTGTGTGTGTGTGTGTGTGTGTGTGTGTGTGTGTGTGTGTGTGTGTGTGTGTGTGATTAGCAGTTACTGCAGCAACAGGGGCATTCAGTCACAAACCTTTCTGAGGTAAACTCCAGAATAAGAGGCTCCACATCATGGAACTGCAGTGTTACTCACCTTTGGCTTTTCTACTATTCATCCATCCGGCCAGCAGTCAACTACACATCTAGGATGGTATTTTTGTAACTATTAGGTTTTGGAAAGGAGTTACATTTTTAAAGGTGAAAGTATTTGAGGTCATGGGGAGCTTAGAGAGAATATGGTGGATTGTAGTAGAGTGCACCTCCAGGATCACTGGCATTTCTACAGCCACAGGTAAGACAAAAACAAAAAGATTACATTTAGAGTCATGTGTGTCACTTCTCATTTTAGTATGAGCCAGATTTAGTTCTTTGGGTGCACCTATATAGATGCACCAAAGAGTCCAAATCTTTCAAAAAAAAAAAAATCACATTTTTTAAACAGTTCCTAGAGGGAAGAGTCATAAAGTTGATCTTTTTCAAAAACATGCTAAAAGGTCAGACTGTGAAACAGGCCAGCTCTAGTCTTGACCTCCAAGAACACCAAACCATCTCTTGGCTGATATGCACAGCTTATACTTGATCACAGATAACATTGCTGTTATTGTCCCTCTTCTTCTGTTTTCCTCAAGCACACAGGGACAGATTGTACAGAGTTCTCTTTGCTGCAGTAAATTATCACAAACACTCTCTGCTTGCTGCTTCCTTCAAAAAATATGGGACCCCTACACTTAAATTCAAACAGCTGCAGACTGAACATTTACTGAGAGGCATGTGCCTCGTACAACACAAACAGTTTCTGCATCCAGCAGGGTTATTGGGATTATGTGATCAGGAGCTGTTATAGATTTGCACCTACATGAGCTTTCTGTGCATTGTTTTTGTGTGTGCGTGCGTGCGAGTGTGCATGTGTGTATTTATTGTATGTCTGTGTGTGTCTCTGGCTGGCAGACCTGCTGTGGGTTCACATGTCTGGGTTAGTCTGTTGGTGTCTGTGTGTGTTCCATATGCTGACAGTGCATGCAGGCAGCAGCTAAATGTTAATATCCAGATGCTCTATATGCAGCTTTAAATCCTTGCATACTCTCCAAACTACTAGAAACCATCTAGCCACATTCCCCAGTTTCCCTCTACTGCAGATTTTATCTCTGAATTTCTGGTAAGCAAGTCAGGGAAAGTACTTCCATGTGTTTGGCAGCAATCACCATTTAACCAGGCTTATCTCACAGGAAAATAACCGGTTAATAAAGGAGGCTTTGGTTTAAAGTTTTAAAAACTTTGCTGTCATGTCATTTCTTATTTTCTGTCACATCAGGACAGTAGTATCCCTTAATGTGGCATGAATGGTATTTTATTGCTGTCAGCACCCAGTTTTAGGGAACTTCCTCTTAAAGGAATACTGAATGGCGCCGGTAGGTGGATTGTGTTGCATCTGGACAGAGCCAGGCCAGCTGTTTACCCCACTGCTTCCAGCGTTTTTGCTAAGCTAGCCAACTGCTGGCATTAGTTTGACATTTAACATGCAGAAGTGCTATCATCCCTCTGCAGTTAACTCACAGTGAGCGTTATCTGCTGAAGAGATTTGTCATCTTGCTGCTAAAGCATGAATCTCACGGATGCTGTTCCCTGGCAGAAGCTGTGTGACTGGTTAAATATCCACTCAAAATTACATAGTGACACTGGTATGGCAATTGCAAGCATGAGTAAGCTATTACCAAAGTTTTGTGACCATGACAGGAACAATTGCAATAATTGCCTACATCAAGCATCTTTAAATATCTTATAATGCATATCACTAGGTCAGCGCCACCAATTCTGTGGTAGGTAAATTATGACTTTAAGTTGAATCAATTTTGGTCAGCTACAGAGAGTTCTTTTTTTTTATTGATGGGGAGAAAAATGTTCAGTCAAGTCTTAAATCATGTGCCACAATGGCTGAAAGAACACTGTAAAGAACACTTTGAAAAAATAAAATGTCAAAGACATAGTGAAAAATGAATCAAAGAGCACTGCAAATGTTTAATCCCAGTGAAAATACAGAGTATTTATAGAAGTTTCAGAGGTTACCTTATACTGCATTCTAGCAGCCAGCTAAAGAAAAAATCATGAACTTAGTCTGACATCTGGTGGACAGAATCTGTGGGGTAATTATCTTCCTGTCTTATTTTCAGTGTTGTGCGCTGTGGGAGTGGAAACACTCCATCAGGGAGAATTCAGCAGCCTTGGCATCTACCTTATGTAAGTGATTACTTTTTAGTCTATTTCTTGACCTACAGAAAGAATTTAGAAGCACCCCTGACTCAGGCCCACTTAAAACTAAAACTAGTGGCATTCCTGAGTTCTAAATATGTAGCCTGGTTTTCAACATGTCAAAGAATAGGACCTAAGTGCCTTTAGAAAATGGCTTAAAAAAAACTACTTGCTTTCACAGTCTCTCATAAATAAACACACTTGAGAGGAGCTGTTGGGAAGGAGTCAGAAGGTTGAAGCAGGGTGCAGAGAGCAGAACAGGGGCCAGTCCTCTGATTCTTCTTATTATCTCTGTAGTACACAGCCAAATTCCCACAGAGACACCGGAAAGCATCTCTCCAAGGACACTAGAAATGCACAATTGTTTATTCAGTCACTACACATCAAGTGATTGCAGAAGGATGGTGTACTCACACACAGAAATACACAGTTCAGAGGTTAGTGTGTAATAATGGTTAGTCTGGGACACTTGAAGATGCATTTTACCCTTTAGCCAAATAAAAGATATAAAGTTCAATCTCCAAACTGACCCATATATTTAATTTAGTATGAAAATTACTGAGTATATCACTGAGATTCCACCATTGTCCATTTTCTGCCCCCAGAATATCATCGATTGGCATCATGATTCTTGAACTAGCCTATTTCCTGGATTCTCTCATGTCCACGTGTTTGCCGTGAGTACACAACTCTCATCTGCAGGATCTGTGTTCCATGGGTTCTGTAGCATAAATAATGCATGAACCTTTGAACTTTGCAGTCTGAACAGATTCTAGATAGCCTGTTATGCACAAAAAGCATTTAATCTCAAAAATGTTTTAATAACATAAAGTAAACGATTAAGTAAGTAATCACCTTCTTCCCTGATGCCTCTACAGCTGCCCTCCAGACTGGCAGTTGTTTGTACTGTGGGGGAAGATGGCTCGCATTGGAGGCTTTCATAAATTCCTATATTACACCATAATGTCAGTGGTCTGTTTCTTGCACCCTGTGTTGGTGTGGCATGCAGTCATCCCAGGTAAAATAACACCAGCAAGTTCAATACTTACAACTATATTACTGTTTACTGTTTCTACGGCATTTCATCAGCAGACATTTTTACTTATCAAGTAAAAGCATAAAAGCTTACTGAAGGTGCAACACATTAAATTAATGATGGCACTATTATTCAAACGGCAGGAACAATGCTTCTGGTGACAGCCTTTTTCAACTTCATACTGAGCAAGAAAACAAAGACCAAGTCCCCCAAAAGCCCACAGGAGAGCTACAGCATCCAAGGCCCAACTGCTGTCTGTGTGACAGAAAGCACAGGCTCAGACAGCACCTTCTCATTCTTCCATATGGTGACAGACAGGAGAGGACAGGGGCTGGCACTGACAAGCAGGGACCACTGCCTCAGCATGGGAGAGAGAGGAGATAGTGTCCAGGCTATGCTGGAGCCGGAGCAGACAACAGCACCTAAAGCCACAGACGGGGAAAGGAGGAGGAGGTGGAAAGAGA
Source organism: Archocentrus centrarchus (assembly GCF_007364275.1). NCBI lineage: Eukaryota > Metazoa > Chordata > Actinopteri > Cichliformes > Cichlidae > Archocentrus > Archocentrus centrarchus. The sequence goes on from NC_044360.1 coordinate 18,669,629, forward strand.
AGAGACTAATATGCTTTAGAGGTGGGGAGGAGCCTGTGGAGAGGGAGATGGAAGAGATGGATGGGTACTGTGAGCCAGACACCACCTCAGACACTGCACCTATGATTCCCGACTGATTGTCACTGCACTTGCTGATAACACACAATGGAAAGCATGTTTATAGAATAATGTGTTCAGATTGACTTGGTACAACTAGCTGGTCTTGCACCAACTTTTAGTAGAAAACACCAATGTGTTTCGCAAGGTACATTTTTATGTGATTAAACTATAAAAATTTAATTTTTTTTAAATAAAATGCTTGACCAATTTGTACATTTTGATGTCCTGTGCAAAATTAAAAGTTTGAGTTTAAAATGTATGCATTCATAAAAAAAAAAAAAAATTAAACCATTTGTACCAACATCTGCATGTGGGTGAATTTAGGCCTGTTTTTTGCATATCCAGCATTGAGCAGACGTTCATGGCCAGCAATCCCATCCAGTTACTGCCACATAAATTATGCATAAGGCCATAAATTAGATCAACTGTTTCACTCATTCAGAGAAAACGTGTGCAAATGCGGCTGCGAGTATAACAGGCAGTAGAGCTTGTGCAGGTGCACGCTTTGGCGCTCATTGTGTGTTTGTCGTATGTGAGCGGTGACCATGGAGACAGAGCTCTGGGAGGAGTGCTCATGTTAATATGGTGATGAAAGAAACATCAGATCATCCACCAAAGCACCACCATAGGTTCCACCAAAACAAGTCTAGCCAAACACACTAAATTATTAAAGTGTCATACGCTGAACACTGACAATATTAACTGTGAATCAGACAGTTTAAATGCCCCTGAAATTAGTATAACCGTGACACAAAGGTAAGTAAAAAAAAAAGCCTTTACTGAGATTTCTATTGTTTTCCTTTTTTTTTTTTAACCATGCTACAAAGGATGCGAGTCTCTATATGGGCATTACTCTTTTGTTCAGGTCATAAATCAATACTGTCTTGTTCTGTCAAAACACACACACTGCACACACACAGTATTCCTCAGTCCTTTGTTCACTGAATAAGTACATAACTGTATGTAGCCCTAAGAGGAAATCTCTCTGCGGCATCAAAACTAAGGAGAGAATCAATAAAAGCAGAGAGCCCTATTCATCAGAAAATACCTCAGTGAGAACTGGAACCAGATAGCCCACATGCATTAAACAACCTGAAGGTTATACGGCTGGGTTATTCTACATTTTTCTCACAAAATGTCATAACCAGTACGGCATCACTTAGCATCACAAATACGTTCAATATGTTTGTATGTCATGACATGTGTATCCTCCCCAGAGGGACGAGACCTCCTGGTGTGTCTCATGGAAAGAACAGAGAGTCTTTGTCCAGAGATGGCTGAGGCTGTTCACTGGCCCATAACCTGAGCTGTATTATTATCTTCACAATGATCTTTGTTCAATTAGCAGCTGACCGACCTATAAACAGAGGAGCGGAAAAGAACGGCAGTATTTCTCGCCCGCTTCCAAAAATGCTCCGGCAGCTTTGTCACATCCACATCCTTTAGAATGAGGGAAGTTGTTCAGCTGTTGGAACAACTTACTTCCTCTGTGCATGTTAAATCATAAATCCTATTCAGACACACAGAGAGGGGCACTTCCTACGGTTTGTGTTTCCACCCTGCAATAGTTTCCTAGATGGCAGATCCAGGCTCAAAAACAGGATGGGTGAAATAAATCTTAACAGGTCATAGGAACTTCTTGCCCTGCCTGGAAAAAAACAACAGAACAGGTCTTTAGCAGTGGAGTTGGTAAAGTAATTTGATTTTTCCTGTCACTAAATATGATTGATTTGACAGTTTAAGGAAAGACATGCCTCAAAATCGACTATTCAAGTTAAAATTCAGCCTTCGTGGCAGTTAAAAGAAAAACTTAATGACCTAAAACTAAAATTTGTCACCCAGTGACAAGAACACACTAAGAATATGGGCTATACATTAAGACTGTATACATTATTTGTTCAACAGTTCACTAGCATCCAAAATGCGCACTATACATAACACAAAAACTCACTTAACCGATATAACCCTCAATCAAAGTTTTAAATGAAACCTTTATAGTCTTGGAGCTGAGTCTTAACACTCTTACTGTAGCGAAGACCACAATTTAAAACACTTTTCTGGCTGATAGGATTAAAGCAAAGCCTCAGAGGCACCTTGATCAAGAAAGGAGAGGTATGCAACCCTGACGCATCCCGCCCATGCTCGAGTGTGATTGGTTGCGGCGTTTCAACACGACCTGCTATTGGAGCTGCCGGATGTCAGATTTATCTCCCAGCTCAGAATACCGCACTGCCAAGGAGGCATGAAAACTGATAACGAAAACTGGGATATAACGCTGGTGATACGGAAGAAAACGGGGACGCACTCTGTTATGGTAAGGCTCAAAATGATCACGTTTATATTTAGAGGATGCAAAATAACTTTACTGGTGCAATCAAAGCCCGAAAACAATAAAATGCTTTCATAACAAGAGATGCTCGGAAGTTGGATGCAGGTTAAAGTCAGTTTTTTTCTGCATTTGGAAATATTAATGCGGTGATGACTGCTGTAAGAAACTTTTCGTCAGCCGTTATTTGATGTACTACTTGCTGTTATAAAATTAGAGCTTCGTTATTGTAATAGCTCTGACTCCGGCGTGATTTGATCAGTGTATCTGTCCCGTTAGCGTTTGAAATTCAGACTTTTTGTGGATATGTGTTTTCAAAATTCGCTTTGTGTGCGTTATTTGGAGCTCTCTGGGTCGTTTTACGCGTGACACTGGATTGTCTTCGGGCGCAGCTGCCAGCGTAGGTGTGATAATTGGATACGAATCTCGCGATGATCAAACCAATTAGCAGACCTGCAATGAAGGTTCTTTGTCCACCGAGGGAGCTTACACACAAAAGGTGCTGCATGAGTAAAAGGGAAGAGTTGTGAAGAGACAGACAATGTAAACTCACCCAAATCCGAGCCCACCCAAATAAAATGAACCCCCATTTTGATTGCACAGCTTTTGGTCCATCTACCGTGTAGCCATTTGCGGTGGCTGAATAATTCATAGTAATGGTGACAGACTGGAATCCTTTAAGTTATGGAAAATGTATACACCCATTATTGTGTATAAATATGTATGAGAGGTAGAATGGCCATCTCTTTATGCACATACTTTGTCAGCACTTTGCTCAGTTGAAGGTGGAGCTGGGTAGAGGTCATTAAAGGGAGGTAGGACAGGTGCTATTGTTGCCTCAGAAATGCATGAGATAAACGGGGACTTTTGTGTAAATTATGAAAACATCAACATGGGGATCTTGTTGATGTTAAATCTTCAACTTCTCTGTTTTTTATTCCTATTGTTTGGCTGAATTGCCACATCACCTCCCAAAGATCACTTCCCAGTCAGACAGTATGGGGCAGTCTGTTTCCTGGTTTCTGTGGTGGCTAACACTGCCTATGCAAGCATTTTTTTTTTTTCCTTCTGTTTTTTTTTTTTTTTTTTTCTTTCATTTCTGCTTGATGAAATAAAACAGAATCACTTACACAGAACAGACACATTGCCTCTAAGAATAAAAGGTTTAATGATTCATACTAAAGTCATTGTGAATGGCCAATTCAAGATGAAAACAAAGTGTGTCAAAGTGAAACAGTTTCTACTTTAAATAAGTCACACAGCATTACTGTAACTGATCAACTTCCTTTTTTATCATGTGACAAAGGCTTAGACAGTGTTGAGGCCAAAAAATAACCCAGTCTTTTTTTTTTTTTTAAAGTAAAATCTACAGTCCAGATGACTCTGTGTCCTGCTGGTGTTGTCCATGTGAAAGAGACTGAAGTCCCTGTAAACAAAGATGTGTTTACATTGATTGTCTATACTCACTGACCACTTTATTTGGTACAAGGTTGGACTCCCTTTTGCCTTCAGGTCTGCCTTCATTCTTAGTGGCATAGAGTCAACATGCTGCTGCAAACATTCCTCTGAGACTTTGGTCCATATTGACACGATAGTATCACACAGTTACTGCAGATATGTCAGCTGCACGTCTATGATGCAAATCTCCTGTTCCACCACATCCCAAAGGTGCTCTATTAGACTGAGATCTGGTGACTGTGGAGGCCATTTGAGTGCAGTGAAGTCAATCTGATGAAACCAGTTTGAGATCATTTGAGCTTTGTGACATGGTACATTATCATACTGGAAGCAGCCATCAGAAGATAGGTAGACTGTGGTCTTAAAGGGTGGACATGATCAGCAACAATACACCGTGGTATTTAAATAATGCTCAGTTGGTAATAAGAGGTCCAAAGTGTCCCAAGAAAATATTCCCCACAGCATTACACCACCAACAGACTGAACCATTCACGGCTACATTTGGATGAACTATAAATTCCCCATTGTGGGATCAATAAAAGTATCATTCATTCATTCATGAATTGTAGACTCCTATGCTAAACTGCAACCCTACTATCTGAATGTTACAGCAGAAATCGAGACTCATCAGGCAATGTTTTTGTGATCTATTGTCCAGGTTTGGTGAGCCTGTGTGAATTGTAGCCTCTGTTTCCTGTTCTTAGCTGCACCCAGTGTGATCTTCTACTGCTGTAGCCCATCTGCTTCAAGCTACCAAGATACCTTGGTTGTAACGAGTGGTTATTTGCATTACTGTTGCCTTCTAAATAACTTGAAGCAGTCTGCTCATTCTCTTCTGGCATCAACGAGGAATTTTCACCCAAAGAACTGCCACTCACTGGATAATTTCTCTACTTCAGACCGTTCTCTGTAAACCCTAGAGATGGTTGTGTTGGAAAATCTCAGCAGTTTCTGAAATACTCAGAACAGCCCATCTGGCACCAACAAGCATGCCACATTCAAAGCGGATTCAAAGCTTTGAACTTCAGCAGGTCACCTTGATACCTACATGCTTAAATTAATTTACTTGTTGGCATGTGATCAGTTGATTAGATATTTACATCCAAAGCTGTGGGACAGGTGTACCTAATAAAGGGAGTGTATAAAAAGGGGCATTGTGGGAACGACACGGAAATAGTAAAGATTTTGAGGTTTAGTCTTGCAGTAGACACTAGGTGGCACCATAGTATCATCTACATCATGGATAGTTTTATGTTTGACTCTATCAGTGTGTTGCATAAACATGCTGAAAAATGAGAAACTCTTTTCTGTAATTTTGCCATGAGGTTACCTTACGTACATTACAAGGAGAGCAAGAAAAAGGCAAATCCTTTAAATGTGTTAGTAAATCAGTTTGTATTTAGGACCTTTTGTCACACAGCTGCAGTTTGTATCTAAGGGCCATTAGCTTTATTTGTTTGCTTTTAAGTAGTCTGCATTGGAAGGATTTACACACAAAATTTCTTTAAAAACTGTCATATTATTCCTAAGTGAGATTTTAACTGTGTAAAAAGACCAACTAATATTCAGTGGACACCAGTGTGAGTGTTTAATTACTTTATTTTTGTTTTCCCATTTCAGGCATTCCCCAAAGAAAAGGGGGAAAGAAAAAAAATAGAAAAACCATTACATCAACCCATGAACAATCTCATTGCTCAGTCTCTACAGTTTGTTCCTGTGACACCGATATCTCAGCCCTCACCCTGTCATCGATGTGTGAACTTGGAATATTTCTTCCATTTCTCTCAACACAGTCCTTATTGAAGTTTTATCTTGTGAGTCAGTTCCTCCATAACACAAATTTCACTCACTATTCTCAGCCGTTCATCTTGTGTTGGTTGACCCAGTTTGAAAGAAAGCCATCTCTTTGTGACAGCTTTCTTATAGGCTACTAACAAGATTTTAAACAAATATGTCTTCTCTTGATACATTATTTCCTTCCATGTTACCTAAATACAACACAATACATGACCCTGGTATATCATAACCTAGAATTTTGGCAGTTACATAAAGAACACTCTCCCAGAAATGTACAGTGCCAGGGCAGAGCCCAAAAACATGAGACTGGTTTACATTTACTGCTCCACAGTGTTTCTAAAGTGGCCGTGTGGCAAACAAAGACTTGCTCCTAATTTTGGGCATGACAAAAAAATCAGTGTTCTCTCCAAGTAAATAGAATAATATATGCATTATGATGATTAGTGGATTGTTCTCCATATATGCAATCATTCATCCTCAGAAATAGTCACACCTAGCTCCCTTTCCCTTTCTGTTTCCCATTTCCTTTCCTTTCCACTCCGTTAGTTGTTGGTATAATGCACATATTATTCTTTTTCTTTGAATTGTAGACTCCTACTGTGGTTCCAGTTATGTCATTTTTGTCCAGATCTACACTGGGCTTTACTTCCCTCTCGTAAAAATCCCCTAGTTGTAACTTTCAGTGTGTTTTATGATGTTTATAGTTCTTTTGTATTAGCACTGATGCATTAACCAGGTAAATTAATTTATTTCTATGCCGGCTGATATATAAATAAATCCAAGTAGCACATTAAAACACCTAATCACTGACTTAGACTAAGAGACCTGTCACGTGAGCACATCTGTATAAATTATTATTAATATTAATTAATAAATAAATGTGCATAGTTACATTCCTCTGTTGAATTTTAAGTTCCTGTCTCCTGCAGTTGTGCACCAACACTGTTATTCTGACACACCATCTCTGCATCATTCTTGTTTTAACTGATAAATGTTTGACTTTGGTGGAACGGCTGCTTTCGTACACCTGCTGAAACAGGTCGCTATTAAACTTTGTCCTGCAAGCTTCTGACAATGGTGAGCTTGTCGAGGACTTTCACTTTCCCCATCAGTACACATACTTGCACTGTTTTTCAAACACTAAAAAAAAAAAGTAAGTACAGGTTGGTGCATGCTGCATTCATGCAGTCCGGGCTAAAGTATTTAGTGCCTTAGTTTCTCCCTCTGTCTTTGTGTGCGCTCTTTTGACACGTGATTTACAAGAAATCTCAAGTGGCTGTAGAGCATGTTGTCTTGTTATCATAAAACACAATTCACACCCTGATTTTATAATCTATTGTATAACAATGGTTTGTAAACTTGAGCAAACACAATAACCTCTGATACACACAGTATCCACTACTTTTACATTGAGGATCCTCTCTTCTGACCTTATGTCAGTGCCATGGACAGGAATGTTATACATCCAAATTATTAAAAAAATGCATGGTTAGCTCCTCTTATAATTTATGCAAGTAGTTTAAGTAAAACCTCTTTGCTTTAACCCTGCAGCTGACTCACATCCTCGAGTTTATTAACTTAAGCCGAGGCTGTCTGCTAGGTGACCTCACATATCCTGCCAAGTAAATAATCCCACTCCTTCCCTTCACTTATTAAGAATATCAAAGGCTTAAGCCAAAATAACACAGTCACAGCATTGTTTTGGTATATTTTGATATTTATTACAAAATTGTATGAAAAATCAGTCATATAAACAGTCATATAAATATAAAACACAAGATCTCAAGGTGGCCTTCCCAGCTGCGTGTACAGAACCACGTGTAAAGAAATAGACTGACCCTTTTACAGCAATTTACGGCAAATGCTGTCAACATTAATGAGCCTCCAGGGCTGTTTCAGTACATTTAGTCATTTAGATTGAAATAATGAGCGTTTGGTTTACAGCTTAAACAACAATTTAATGTCTGCATGTTCTGACATTTATAGAGAGAAAAGACGCAGTTGGCATTACAGTAGTTTCTTGCCTGGACACACTCCTCCTCTCTGCATACTTGTGTAATTTGTTAGTTCCCTCAGTTACTGGGAGTCTTGGGATGAGGCTTTCCTGTTGTGGCCTCTTCTCCTCTGTCGGGTCCGTTTTCGTTGACCACCTCTCACTCGCTTTCTTTTTAGACACAACTTTACATCACGACCCAGCTTTTGAACTCTGTGGGGGGGACACATAAATGAGCACAGCTGAGATAAAGCTGATTATCAGTGCTAAATATCACAACTATTTTCTTCTTCTTATAGAAAATGTTATTCATTGCTAGCACATGTTGCCTCCAACTGAAATTTCCTAGTTATTCTCAAGCAAAGAGCTGGAAAGGTTAAGTTGCAGTACCGACACACGTTTTGTTACAAGAACCGGCTTGGCAACTAATAAAAGGGTGATGGTTACAATTTACAGGAAATGTGAAGATGGGTGGATCTCCTCTGTGTTTATTAGTTTGCTCACAGGTATGCAATAACAGCTAAAGCTCACCTTTCCCAGCAGCGAATCAGCTGTTTGGCCATTGGTCCTTCTGGATCCAGGCACACTGGTGCATTGTTTCTTTGCAGGGTGACTCTGAAAAACACGCAAAACAATACACTGAGTTACACGCACACAAAGATGAGAGTGTTCTCTATGTGTGTGTGTGTGTGTGTGTGTGTGTGTTTGTGTGTGTGCGCACGCGCATGTGCGGGGGTGGATTGAGGGGAGGTGAAAGTGTGTCTGCAGTATCTGGTACTCACATGACTGTGACATTATTGCAAGCGGAGCTTTTTGGTAACACTCTGAGGTCCTTCAGTCGTCCTCTGACACCAAGTTGTTTCTCCGGACACAAACATCTACCCGGCACAAACGTGCTGTAGGATTCTCGCACTGCACAGAAACGGTAACAGGATCAAAGGTTAATTCAGTACAGCAGAACACAAGCAGAGGTCAAATTACAGCAACGCCCAAAAAGAGCAAGTTTTAGAAATTTTAAGCATAAATCAGTAAAAAGACTTGCCTGTGATCAGTACACAGCAGAGGCTCAGGAGAGCAAGCTGGCAGATGGATTGAGGATAAAGCTTCATGCTGGAGACACACAGGGTGAGCGCTGACACTGAGCCCAGAACCACATGTTGGCTGCTTTATACTGATGCTCCTCCCCCACCGTGGGCTTTCCAAATCAGGAAATTCCCAGTGGCACCTTCCTTTCAGAGTATCAGGACTCAGGAATCCGGGCAAGGATCAGGGACATCTCTCCTCTGGATTTGCCAGAGAAGATTTCCTATCCTGAAGCACACAGTGATTAATAGGATTTCCTTTGTTTTGTGCTGTCCACTAGACAAAAAATGGAGACTAGTGATGCAGATATAAATTATGCAGGGATATTTTTCTTGTCAACTGAACTGAAAAGATTACAAAGTTGTTACATATATAATCATATTTAAGATGCCATTAATCCTTTAATGCCATTAAGATGATATTTCCCTGAGATTTGCTGTGCTCTACTGCAACATGACACCTCATTTACTTTGCTGGCTCTGTGCCAACATCATGTGATTTCTTCTAAACCACTGTCCTTGCCCTTAACACTGGAGACAATTTTTCAATAGCTTTTCATGAAAAGTGTGTGTGTGTGTGGGTGGGGGGGGCTTTCCAAAGTCCTCAAATTCAGGAAAAAGCATGAAAGCATATAAAATTAGCGTGCACTATTTACATTATATGCTTTAAATGTATTTCTATGATTATTTGTACAGGAGTATCACACATATATATTCTCATACATGCAGATTTTAATGCCCGTCTCTCATGTTTTTCTGCCAAAGCTGCGATCTAGTCAGAATGAGTCAGCATCAGACCTACGTAAAGCTCAATGAGGAGAAACTCATACCAAAGTAAGTACTTTTTACCATTACAGTAAACATGTAAAATCACATTAAATTTCATTCATCTTCTAATTAGGCACTGATCCATCCTTTGTGGTTGTGTGTTCTTATTCAGGTCGGACATCTTGTCACTGCTGAAGACGTACAACTGTTACCATGAAGGGAAAAACTTCCAGCTGAGGACTCGTGAGGTAGGAAAAGTTGAGTGGTACATGGACCACCTAGCAGGAGACTGTGCTGTGGGGGGAAATAAAAAAGGGTGACCAGAGCAGTTATTGAAAATTGCCATGCTGGAATGCAGGACACGCTACGTAAAATGGCTCACGCTCATAGCAAAACTGGAACCAGTTGCTGCAACCTAGTGCTTTGAATTTCAGCCAGATAATGAGGACAAAAATCCCGAGACTGAATTGGCTTCGACTGTGGAGGCAGCTTTAAACACAGACCTGAGACTGTTGTGTTCTTTTCCTACATGACAAATAGTCGGTAAACCACAAAAAGCCCCTCTTTCCCTCAAAATAAAGATATAAAGGGAGACGTTTCAAAATTCCTTCTTAAAAATTTGCTTAGCGCAACTTTTTTTTTTTTTTTTTTTTTCCTGTGAAATTTTGATGTTGTGGGTGTAAAGAGATTTGCGAGAGGTTGGTTATTTGTTAGATATTCATTCTTTAGGTTTTCTGGTTGGGAGTTTCCCTTTACCAGCAGGTTTTTAAGGGAGAGGCAATGTGTATGTGTACATGAGGGCAGGGCAGGGTGGTCAAGATCTGTCCCTCTTGTTGTGCCCCTGCAGTCAGACTCACTACATTGTCACTCAATGGGAAAATCCCCTATAGCCACAAACCCAACATGGATGCAGAGGAAACCAGTGATGTTACAACATTAACCATAATATTAAAGGATAAATTTGTTTGAATGTCTTAATTCTTGACAAGAAAGACATTAAATAGGACTTTGTTTCCTTTAATTTTCATAAAGAATGACTTAATACAAGTTACAGTGGTTCATTACCCTGCTGTAAGAGTGCATCAGGTTCAGGTCCCAGAAATGGAGAACCAACAGACTGAAACAGTTTTTATCCATGGGCTATCAGACTCCTAAACACACCACAATAACACACCAGCTCCTTCATCCCATAAGACAATCACAGAGCACTAACAACTGAACTGTGCAAATGTCTTTCCACTTGGTAATAGTGCAATATTGTTTCTACAACACTTCATACCCATGTGCAATACAACCCATGTGTAATAGTGCAATATTCTATTTGTGCAATACTGGAAACCCATGTACAATAAAATTTCCATCATTTATTAATATTTATTAAAAGGTACCTTCCCTGTGTAAATTTAAATATACCTTTGCTACACATTCACCCATCACCCAGTGACACACACACACAAACACACACACAGATATACATCTATGCTTATAATATGATCAGCGACAGCTGGCACAATTTCGTCAAGTACCTGTTTGATGACGATAAAAGCTTTCTGATTCTGATCAAAAGCTGATTTTTCAGCACTGAAAGAAGTTTACTCAGAACAAGTCTGAGTGGGTGAATCAGTGACTCTTATACAGCCATAATGACTTTAACAGGTGTCGTGTACAGATCGAGCTGACCTGTGTCTGCTAGGCCTCACCTTCACTACTCTGAGTCTTTAAACTGGACATCTTCACTGTGTGTGTGCCATTGGTGCCTTTTTTGGAGAACCTTAATTGACTTATTTGACTAATAATATAACTTATTGTGTGATACAGACTGTAAAAGAAGTTTGTGCTACAGTTTCAGTGAGTGAAATTCCAGCATTTTATTAGTCTGTTACCTGCTGTGGTGAGTCTTTATAACGCAGTACCTTGTTTTTATTGGTAGTTGTCTCTATCTGTTTTTTGCAACCATATAGTGCCTGGATGCGGCTTTCTACCCAAGTTTATTAGCTGATAATGCTGCACTCCACTCTCTCGTTCAAATGTGGTCACTTCTGGTTCCAAAAAACGAACATGGCAGCAGCCAAAATGCAAAACTTTATTGTGGGGAGCCCAGAAACCAATGGGTGATGTCACAGTGGCTACGGCCATATGTTATACTGCCTTTGGTTATTACTCAATATTCCAGTTAACAACAACAACAGACAGATGGAGTTTGTGGCACAGCCATAACACAACAATGACACATTCACAGTGACAGTGACAGTGACTCACTCACATAAGCTCACTTTATAGGTCACATATCACCAACTCACTAGAGACGCAGTGCTGTAACAGTAAACTGTAACAGTAAACTTAGACCGTTCAGTCTTATTTTAACTTGTAATACAGTACTAGAAGAGAAATATTGCTCAGCAATAATGTTGATGGTAAGCATCAATTACAATGAATTAGACCCTGTATTTAGTGGCACAGGGACACTGAGTTAGGGTGCATCACTGAATCCTAAAACATAACATGCTAATTTTGCTGGGAAAGGAAACACTAAATCTCATTATCTAAAGCTGTTTTCACTCAAACACTGGACAACGACAACCAAGAGAGAGAGTCTGTTTTCACAGCTGGATGCGCTCCATTTAGATTAGGCCACAGACCTGCCTGGATCAACAGGAAGCCCAGTTACTTGTTGTGAATTCTCCAGAACATTACCGCCTCTATTCTTACAGTGGTTCAATCAGACATTATACAAACTTTGTGTTACAAAACTGGCAGTTTAAAAACCATTACAGGTCTGATGTAGCACCATCAGGTAATGAAAAGGGAAGCAGTGCATGTGTGAACATTTAATAGCTTACGGGAAACTGGATGGATGGTAATCCAGCTGTAGTAAATAAAACTAAAACAAGTTCATTTTTGTCCCACTGCTCGGATTTTACCATGAAAAGTCATATTTCTTAAAATGTGATTTATCTATTATTGTTGTCTGGTTTAAGGGCTTCAAGTATTCTTAATCACTCCAGCTTACATGGCATGCACAGGGAAACTAAAGAGTGGCAAGAATTCAGTGTTTTAACAAATATTATGTTACAGAAAATACAGTAAGGAATAATAACATAGTGTGCTTTGTCAATTAAAAACATAATTTGGAAACTGAAAGTGCATTTTTGACAGTGTAGAGTGGTTCCAAAATGTAGGTGAAAGACCCCTGGTTTGGTTTGATCCTGGAAGGAGACACAAATTCCCTTGGGGTTGTGTCAGGAAGGACATCCGGCATTAGAAAAACCTGCCAAATGAAATATGAGGAGGTACCTGCTGCGGTGACCCGAAAAGCCCAAAGTAGCTTTTTTATTCTTGACAACAATAGCTAGGAAAAACAATCTGACCACAAGGTCACACTGGTCTTCATCTACTGAGAAGTAGATATTTTTTTAGATATGCCTCACAAATATTACACAGCACTGGCACTCCTTGATTTTAAGATAAAAGTAGAAAATTCCTCCGGTAAATTTTTTTAAAATGAGTCTGTAATTAGACAAAGCCAGACTTGCACAGTCATGCATGCAAGTTCTGTGTGGAAACAGATATGTGAAGGGGCAGTTGGAGGCAGTAGAGATTTGTGTTGTTTTAGGACTCGGGATCACATTCTAAAGGTGTAGTCAGGTGATGTGGGTTAGTCATGTCAGAGGAGGAGATGTCAGGTGCTTTGAGTTGGCGGTTTAGTACCATCCAGAATAAATAACCTGGGGACTTGTGAGGAGAAAACAAATTCTGGCATGTACATCTACAAAGACTATCACTGTGTTAGCTGTAATAATGGGGGTGGTGACTGCCGGAGGTGCTGTATTCTCCTCTCACTGCTCAGACTGTAGAGCCAGGTTCCAAAACACGCCTGAGAATATGTTAGTATCATGGATTTGTCTTAAAAGTCAGCATTGGTCTGCTGAATATTTTATTTCATGTTATGACAATGTTTTATTTATTTTTTAAAGATTATCATATGTATAGTGCAAAGGTTTCTAAGTCATCTCTGGATTCACTAAAGCACAGGAGTGGCTGAAAATCTCAATTTTTCTATTCAATGTTAATCTAGGTGTTCGTCAATGAGCATATAGCGCACTCTAGTGGCGGAATCCGGGATTTGAATGGCCACCATTGTAGCACCATTGCTCACCGGTAGATGTCAGTGAGATGATGAGACTGAAAGAGAGAAAAAGATGACCGTGGTTGATTTGAAGCTGTGGTGGGAAGCAGAGGCATTTAAAAAAAAAAAAGTTCATTTATAAGTCATACATGTAAAGTATTATCAGTAAAATGTGAAAAAAGAAAAGAAAATATACTCACTAAATTTATGTATTTATAATTTATATATTACGTGTTATTTTTTTGGATCATTGCCAGTGATGCTTTAATAAATAAGCATTTTACTAGCATTTTGTTGTATCAGGTGAATTTGCTTAAAAGCTGTGGTACTGGATCTTTTACATAAGTAAAAGTAGAAATAGAAATATAATTTTAAAAAATAGAAGTGCATTTTTAAAAAAATTATTCTTTCTTTTTAATTAAATGAAAGTAAAGTATTAAATATATGCTCCTGCAGGATGTTGCATTTAATCTTTTTATTATCTGTCACTGCACTCTGTGCCTGGGGCACTTCTACTCTTGCTTTGTTGTTTGTTTATTGTATATCCTACTATTTTTTGCTATCTATCTAATATTATTTACTATCATGTAAGAAGCACTATCCTATATTTGCTTAGAGTTTGAAAAGCACATGATGAGGGTCTGTGTATTTTGGAAGGTCAGTTGATCCTTTTATTAGACTGAGTTCAGTGGTTTGATTATTTTTCCTGTTTTGCTTCAGTGGGTCACCTGTGTTTCTGGGAATCACTCATTGACCAATGGTAGTTGAGATGTGTTGCATGGGAGCAGTAGGGGAGGATGGAGAGCAGTTTTTTTGGATATCTGGCTCTACAGTCTGTCTATACATTACCTTCTGCTACTGGGGAATAATGTGGTTTGTATGTGAACTGTGGTCTGAAAATGATCCAGGGATTTACACAGTTAAATAAATTATAAAGTGTAAACATTGTCCTTAAATATACAGTCAACTCTATAACAGTGTTGGAGTAAAATATGTGCTGCTTACCTACAGATACCTCTCAAAATATGGATACAAATAACACTTATTGTTATTAATATACTAGGGTTATCTGCTCTTTTTAATATGACAGAAATGACAGAAAACACATAAAATGCCTACCACAAGATCTTTGAGCTTTTAAGATTTGTTTTGCTTTGTAGTGAGAGAGTTTCACTTTACACACAAAATGAAACAAGATTGTTTTGGGCGTTTTTCCTTTTTTTTTTTTTTTTTTTGATAACTAATTTCAGCTGCATTTCAAATGTGATAATCTTCTCTTTTGTGGATTAATCTCAGAAAAAAAATGATTGAGATTCTCTTGATTAATTTAGTATTTTATTACAAACTAGAGACTTTACATCTTAACAAAATATTCCATTATGTAAACATTGTAAACGTGCATGGAAATAAATAAGTCTTCATTTTTCTCATGAGCCATGTAGAGATTTTGTCTTCTTTGAGCAAATACCAGCAGTGCATTTCCACCTGAGGTTCCTTGTTTGGCTTCTCCAAAGTACCTCCAGGGTTTCCCACAGCAACCACAACATCAAAATCTCCCTTCAAGTCCTTATCTGTCCAAACAGCCAGTCTACTGGGTCCTTTCCCTTGCAGTCACGTTCTCTGCTCATCCTGAGAGAAAAATCCTCTGTGCTGCTGTTTAGATTCAGACTGGAAGGTCTGGAAGTCCTTAGTGTGCGCGGAGACCCGCGAGGTACTGAGGCAGAAACGGAGAGCTTCATCTGAGCCTTTGAGAACTGCCGCAGCCTGGGGGACCTCTGGAGCCTGACAGGGCCGCAGCTTGGGGCCTCAACGGGGCGGGCAAGAGCCTGGATGCTGGTCATGTAGTCCTCTAGAGACTGGGAGCTCTGGGTGGACTGGGAGGATGAAGGAGTGAGAGGCAAATCCTCGAGCGTCTCAGTGATGGTTGGCAAGTGAGGCAGAGACAGCAACAACCGTCTGCGTTTCATGCTGTAGTGGAGAGAAAATGTAAAGTAATTAGACTCTTTATTTAATAAAAAAATAGAACCTGTCACTATGCTGCTGAAACATCTGACATTGTGTTTGGTATCTGTAACTGCTGTCTTTGCTTTATATTTGTTTTAAAACAGCAGGTAAACTGATAGATGGACATATTCTTTCCTTATTCTCTACCCAGAAGACAATGTCAGCAGTAGTTTCAGATCATTAACTTAATCCCATAGCTGTCTAGTTTACATTGAATCCATGGCTACAGTTTCTTTAAAAGACAACTTGTGGGAATAATTAATTTGTAATCCTGAAGAATGGCTAATAATAAAGAAGTAAAAGAAGAGTAACGCTCACCTTTGATGCTTGTGTTGTAGCTTTGACATGCAGAGAGAAATAAGAGTGATGTCCAGTCTGTGCAGTTGAGTCTGAGTGGACTGGAGTGTGTATCCAGCTTTTATAACAGCACGCTGCATCAGAGTGATTAACCGCTAGGTCCAAAAATAGCTCGGCTGACCTAACTCACATCTGTGTGAATTTGTGTGCGTGCACTTGAGGGTGTGTTCATGCCTGCTCAGGAAACTCGGGAGTGGCGGGTCAGCGAAGTTCACTGATGCAGCTGCACTGAATGTTTATATTCCAGAAACAATGAAGTCCTGTGAGCACCACCAGAAATCCAATCTTTCTGCTTCTTCTCTCCATTCTTTAACAGTTATGATTGTTATCACTGTAAAAAAAAAAAAAATGAAAACAAGTATAACCACTCCATCAGTGATTTCCAACCATAAAGCCTCCTCCTGACCCCCTTGTTATAAAACCAACACAATGATTAGATTTGTAAAGTAAGAACACACATAAACACACACAAACCACAAGTTATACATGCAAATTAACCCATTAAAAGTAAAAAATGTGATTGTCATGCATTTGAAGACCCAGAACCCATAAAACATTAGTGTCAATCTATAAATTGTTTACATAAAAACTCCTAGAAATCATGTGGCTATCTCAACAGTCAGATAGCCTCATGCACACACTGCATGAAAACAGCGAACATGAGGAAATATGGCAGGCAAGCTGCTCCAAAGGTACATGAAATATCTGCCATGTTAATTGTTTTATTCTTGTTTAATTAATAGTTGATCCATCGTGAGCTCAGTGAAGGCAAGTGTTTGTATATACCACCTTCTTAATTAGCAGAACTGGTCTAATCATGCTCTTCTAGTTCTTAATAGAGTATTTAATCAATTTAAAAGTTTTACATTTAAGTAGAAATTATTAGCTCTTATTGGAAATTATGTAAATTGTAACATCAACACTTACTTACATCAAGGGTTTCAATAATCTGTGTATTTCAATGTATTCAGCTCTAATCTAATGATTTTTACATGTTATTACTTATAACATTTACTATTATTAAAATGTATTACTATTTAACAATCTATGCTAGTTGATTTTAGCTGGCAGTGTGTCAGCTGATCAGCTGGACTTCTGAGAATTAGGAATTATGTCTTCTGTCTCTTATCTGTGGTGCTCCATAATGAATTGATTCATCAGCCTTTGCCCTCAGCAAAATCTCTTTAAAAGATATTTATTGTGTTTCAGGGTAATTAATTAGTTATAGTGATGATGTAACAAGTTGTTTCAGGCAAGGGAAGCAGACGTGTGTTGGGTGGCTGTTATGGGTTATCTAGTTTTAATTAAAAAACACACACACACACACACAAAAACCGTAACTTGAACCTCTGGATTTAGTCTTCAGGCTAACCTGAGGAAGACCTTTGATTCCTGTTTTTATTTCTGTTTTTCTTTTTTTTTTTTTTTTGGTTTTGCTTTTAGCTGTGAAAGCAAACTGTAACTGTTTGTTTTTTCTGCACCCAAAGCACGTACAGCATGGTGTCCATTTTCTTCCAAATTTAGAGTTTCATTTTTATTTCATGTAAAATCAACAAACTCCCCCTGCATGTACGTGACCCAGAGCAGTCGAGGCTTTGTTCCATTTCGGCCTTCCCAGATGTGATTTCACTCTTGTAAAAGGCTTCTTTGACCCGCCCTTTTTCCCCCAGTTTCTCTGAGACGAGCCTTCTCAGCACGTACACCTGATATTGACCCACCATGGCTGCAGGCCAGCAGGATATCCCCCCTCTGATAAAGACTGCTGATAATTATTGTCATACGTGTGTTTGTGTGTGTATGCAGGAGGATGGGGAGTTTATTCTTGAAGGGCTGCTAAATATCTACTGGGGCCTACGCCGACCAATAAGACTTCAGATGTATGATGACAATGAAAGATTTCGTCTCAGCAGGTATGACGACCTAATCCAGGCTCCAACTTCTCAAATGCAAGGAATCTATGCTTTTCTTTTTCATATATAGCAATAATAATAAATATATTTGTCATATATTTGGGTTGTTGACTATTGGTGACATAAATTAAGAAATTTGAGTCACATTTTAAGCACTTTTTAGCCAAAAGCCAGCAGTATATTTCTCAAGAGAATGATTCGGCCTTTGAGCTAAGCTAGTCTAATCCTCTTTTTGCTGTAGCATCATAATCATCCGACAGATACTAATCTGCTCATCCAGCTCTCTGCAGGAAAGTAAATCATCAGTGTCCGTGCATTAGTTTCATTCAGGCTTTCTCACAACTTCAGAAAAAGCTGAAGACACAAAGTTGAGCTAAAATGTAAAGATACATTAAACACGCTTTTCCTCTATTGCCTTCTACAAAAACAGCAGATTTACCGTGGCGAAGCAGGTGTCAGCAGAGTCTAACAATAACTCCCTGAGCCGAGAAACTGGACCAGCAGGTGAGTTTGGAACACGTGCGGATATTCTCACACACAGACACCTGCTGGATTATTTCAGATCACACTCCTACAGAAGGAGATTACAGCCCCACAAGTGCTTCATTCAGCATGTGGGAAGGTAGACTCACATGTTGAGCACATATGATCATGAGATGCTACTGAAATCAGATCCCAACTCTATAAATAACCAGGGTTAAGCTTGTTAGAGAGGCCTCTGTCAGAGCCATCGCTAAGTGGTTTTGTCAGCAGCTGTTTTTTTCACTGGTGCACCTTCTGACTACAATGGGGCAAATTTGTAAAATAGTTTTTACACATTTAATTTCCTCCCCTTACAAACCCAAATCACTGATCTCACTTTTTGTCATGCAATGGTGACGTGGTCTTCCAGGAAAATTCAGTAGGAAAATATTTGGGAGAAAAGACTGAATCATCACAACCAAATTGAAGCTAAGGAGTTACTTTTTATTTCTGCTTGTTCCAATTATTGGTTTAGATTGTGATCATGGAGTTGCAATTGCAAAAACTGTCCACCTATAAGGTTAACGCATCAGAGCTGACTATAAGGAACAAGATTTGCCTGAGTTTAACACCACATTATTAGCATTTTAATATTGGTGATGTCAGTAATTGTTTCATAATTGAATAAATACCACAGGGAGCTGCCGCTCATGTAAAAAGAATGTGGCAGCGTAAAAAAATTTTTTTTATTGGAAATAGACACATAAAATTTGCTTGCTCCTAACCCTTAAATGATTGTTCAAAAATATTTTAATGTTACATTTAACGTCAGTATGAAATATTGGCTACTGGCTATGCTCTCACTGACTACATTATTAAGTACACCTTGCTAGTACCGGGTTGGACTCCCTTTTGCCTTCATAACTGCCTGAATTTTTTATGGCATAGATTCAACAAGCTGTTGGAAACATTCCTGTGAGTTTTTGGTCCATATTGTCATGATAACATCACACAGTTGCTGCAGATTTATCGGCTGCATGTCCATGATGTCAGTCTCGTGTTTCACCACATTCCAAAGGTGGATTGAGATCTGGAGACTGTGGAGGCCATCTGATTACAGTGAACTCACTGTCATGTTCAGAAAAACAGTTTGAGATGATCTGAGCTCTGTGACACGGTGCATTTTCATGACAGAAGCAACCATCAGAAGATGGCTACGCTGTAGTCATAAAGGGATGGACATGATCAGCAATAATATTGAGATATGCTGTGATGTTTAAAAAACACAGTTTGCTCAGCTGCTACTAAGGCACACCAAGAGCACCAAGAAAATATCCTCCACACCATTTCACCACCAACACCAGCCTGAACTGTTGATACAAGGCATGATGGATCTGTGCTTTCACGTTCTGAAAGCACAGATCTGACCATATCATCTGAATGCTTCAGCCAAAATAAAGACTCATCAGACCAGGCAAGGTTTTTCCAATCTTCTATTGTCCAATTTTGGTTTTCTGTTCTTAGCTGACAGGCTTGGCACCTGGTGTGCTTTCATGCTCTTCTGCAAACCTTGGCTGCAACAAGTATTTATTTAAGCAACCGTTGTCTTCCTGTCAGCTCAAAGTAGTCTGGCCATTCTCCTGTGATCAGCAACAACATGCCATGTTTAACGTCACTTAAAATGCTTACTTAAATCTTCCCCATTCGGATGCTTGGTTTGAACTTCATGAGGCTATCTAGACCGTGTCTACATGCTTAAGTGTACTGAGTTGCTGCCAGCTGATTGGGTGATTAGGTATTTGCATTTGCACAGATGTACCATAAGGTACAATAAACAGAACACACATAGGCAATGAAAATACACAGTGCTTTGGCACAGACAAACAAATCTGGGACAGAACTATCTGATCCATGTTTTAAGACAGGTGTTTTTGTTTGTTTTTTCTCTTTACATGACTCCCTGAGGTGGTGAGGGTAGTCAGGAGGAGGAGGACTCACCTCAGCTACTCAGGACCAGGAGTGATGCTTCCTTCATGCGGGTTCAGAGGAGGTCAAACACACACACTGCCAGAGACCTGCAGCGCTTGCGCACACATAGGTTCTCAATCAACGGTCACTTCTACAACCATAAGGTACAATAAACAGAACACACATAACAACACACCCATTAATGTATCTGGTTGTTGACACATCTCCAGGTGCAGAGGGGCAGTGGTTTCCTGTGTGGGTGTGCCTGTACTTTTGCTGAGTTTCACAATAGCCAGCTGTGATCTCATTTTAAAAAAAAAGTTACGGTGTGTCCCTGCATCAATTTCTCTTGGATACAATAAGTGCATGTTGTTTTTGAACTGAGTCCAGGTACAGACTGAGAGATTTCCTTTCTGTTTTAGACTTCCTGTGGAAAATATCCAGGGTGCTAAAGCCTAGGAATCCCTACTCAAGTGTTGATGAAGCAAAGTTCCTCTGCTAGTACTTGGTGCCTTCACCATAGACATTTTCTATTATGAATTTCTGAATGCTTGTTTTCTCACTTCCAGACATCTGTATTTACTCCTGCCTATGGCTCGGTCACTAATGTAAGAGTAAACAGCACCATGACAACCGAACAAGTCCTGAACCTACTGCTACACAAGTTTAGGGTGAGCAATAAAGATACTGGTTGCACTTCAAGTTGTGTTTTAGCAAAACTAAAAGTCTCCTATGACTAAAATAATTTTTTTTTTTACCTCATGAACATATTCATTTGGTGAATTTTGAAAATACTAGTGAAATAAGCACTTATTATCAAGGGGGAAGCATTTTCATCTAAGAACTGCAGTTTACCATTGACTAACACACAAAGACTGGAGACAGCTATGGGAGCATACTTTAGGAAACCAATCCTGATAACATGCATGTCAGTAACACATTACAGACTGTTAAATATTTTTGTCTTTTAAGGTTGAGAATAAAGCTGAAGAGTTTGTCCTTTACATGGTGCATGAGTCTGGCGGTAAGTCAGAACTTTCCATATCTGATTTTTCCACTGCAGATACTGTGGTTTTTTTTGCATGTGTGTGTTTGTAAACAGTGTTTCACATGACCTTGCAGAGAGGACCCGACTGAGGGATGGTGAATACCCACTGGTGATGCGTGTGCTTTATGGACCCTGTGAGAAAATTTCCAAGATCTTTATCACAGAGGCCGACCTGGGAGAGGAAGTCACATATGATGTGAGGATGGGCCTTGTGCCGCCAATTTTCTTTTATCTTGTGCGCGTGACTCTCTTTCTTTTTTTTTTTTCTGTAGTCTTAAACATGGACACACAACAAAACAATGGAGCAATGACAGATAGTTGGGTTAAATTTAGCGAGCTGAGAAAAGATTTCCTGTTTTGGGACTGATGTAACAATGGCCTAAGTTGACTAACTGCAATGCGACCACACAGTAATATACAGGACTGTAAAATATTTAAATCTATTTTGGTCTGCACTCCATTTTTAAATCAAGGCTACCAAAAAAAAAACCAAAACAAAAAAAACATCATGGACCAAGATGAAAAACATTATATAGCATATGAAAAGAAGTTTACCTAAAAGCACTGTGAGTATAACATAATCATTGTTCCAGTGGCCACAGAGCAATTGTAGGTCACTAAATCAGAGGGGAGTTCTGACATCAAGTTGTTGATTAGGCCCTCAAATCCCTACAAGACAATGTAAATTAAAATTACCTGGATGCATATGCGTAGTCATATAATGAACTAGAGACTTCTAAGTACAACTACTACTGTGATATAGTAGCATCTGCAGTACATACAGTGCTATGAAAAAGTATTTTCCTCCTTCCTGATTTCTGTATGATTTTTGCATGTTTGTCACACTTAAATGTTTCAGATAATCAAATAAATTTGAATATTGGACAAAGATAACCTAAGTATATAGAACATGCAGTTTTAAAATGACGATTTAATTTATTAAATGAAAAAGACTATCCAAACCTGTCTGCCCCATAAAACTGGTTGTGCCACCCTTGGCAGTAACACATTGGAACACAATGTGAAAAACATGAATTTTTACAGGTTCCAAGAATCCACAAAAACAACTTTAATAATGAAGAATAAATGATGTATTTATTAATCAATAGTTTTACAAACACAGGAGTATAAATTAGTGTTGGGGTAGGCTAAGGCCAAAATGACAAACAAATCTAGACATCACAATAAAGCTAAGAAAAAACAAACAAAAAATGAACAAACCAAAATGGGATGCAGCTCACCCCTACTTACTCCTTCAAGTGTGAATGCAGAGTGCACAGCAGAAGTGGTGCAGCTGTTAGCATATTTGCTCTCAACACTACGCAGACCTTTTCAAACACACCAATTACACAGAAGAATACATAAATACAACAGCAGCCATAACAGTCTGCCATTTTTTTTTTTTTTTTGGTAAATCATTTTTTAAAAAGTATCTTCTTCAGAGAAAACAGGCTTGCTGTTTGCATGCATGTGTAATATTTGTTTGTAGGCAGTGTACTCACTCAAATTATATGTTTAATTTTTTTTTTCCCACCCAGGTTGCCCAGTACATAAAGTTTGAGATCCCCGTTTTAGACAGCTTTGTAGAGAAACTTAAAGAAGAAGAGGAACGCGAGATAATCAAACTGACCAAAAAGTGAGTCAAGAGTCTCTCTACTCATAACACCTGCAAATCTCGGCTGATTTATTCCATCATGTGAAGCCGATATGCCAGCATTATTGAATCAAAACAAGGCAGTCGCTCTTCAGTGAGGACAGTGTCATCGCTTATTGTTTTCCAAGCTTATATAATCTTTTACCTCATATGACTGATATTTCAGCCTGCTAACCCTGACATTGTGTGTACTTTTATGACTCATGTGGGCACATTAATCTATTTACACAGTCCCGTGGTGGGGACCTGCTTCCCCACTGAAGACAGAAAAATATTACATTGTAATACTATTATCAGGTTTAAGGTTGGGATCAAGTTTCTAGGAAATTAATCCAAGTCTTTTGAAGTGATGAAATCACCACAGTGCTTTTCATGGTTACAGTTAAGTGGCAGCACACTGTCTCAGACAATATTTTTTTTAGGATTTATGTCCTAAGTAGCTAAGCTGCACAGACAGGCTCAGGAAGGAGACATTCATAACACATTCTTTGTTTGGTCTTTCAATGGAATTTATTAAAATAGCACCGGCCTTCAATAACAAATATGTATTTGTGCGAGTGTAGGCATGTGACACAAAGTCTTTTAATCAAGTGTATTTTTCCACCTCTGCAGGTACAGCGCCCTGAGATCTATGATTCTACATCAGCTTGAAAACAGAGCTCATTCCGGTGACAGAGTATGATTGTTTCTGTAGGCTTGTTCTGATGTGTAATGGGAATGGGTGGGTGTGGGTGGGTGCAACACTAATGATTGTCGTTTTACTGTGGGAATATTTCTAAATACTGTAGTGAATGTAGAGGTAAAGGAGAAAAGGTGCTTCACCACTTTGTACCATCTGTTCTGTCAATATTTTTACAATTAAGTGCATCACTGTTTTGATATATTCTATTAATATATTCACATTTTGTATGAAAATCTTTACTGCACATATGGATATTTATACTGAAGGGTTTTGGTAATGTTTTTTCTCACTTGGACCTTTTTATCTAATAAATCAGCTTTAGTGTTGTCCTTTAAAAATACTGCTGGATCTCTGATAACCATGAAACTCAGCTTGGGCTACCACAAAGAAAACAGCCATATTTATTATTTCCTGTGTTTCTACAGGCTGAGCACACATTAGCATTGTTCTTCGGAGCAGCCCTCTTTGCCAGCTATTTCCCATGAGGGACGTGTGTGTGTGTGTGTGTGTGTGTGTGTGTGTGTGTGTGTGTGTGTGTGTGTGTGTGTGTGTGTGTGTGTGTGTGTGTGTGTGTGTGTGTGTGTGTGTGAACCCTGAACTGATCAACATTACACAATAGAAGTATCCTGAGAGAGTACGGCTGTTCCTTTTTCCCACAGTTTCACAAATGGCAAGACTGTTGTAATATTTGGTGGCTCAACCTTGACTTTAAACACTGACCTACAATTACTGACCGTTATTGTTTTATCAGCTCATAATAATAATAAAATGATGCTCTCTACCCCCACCACACAGCTCATGTTCTTACAAAAGCAAATTTAATTTGCAATATTGCACAAGTGGAACCTCAGTCATATTTATCCACTACTTAAGGGAACAGTCCTAAAGCTTAACTATACTCAGCTAAGGAAAGCTGTACCTTATGAAATTCACCAGAAGCCCGGAAAAAAAAGTTAGCCCATTAACTGATTGGCAACTGATTATCAGTAAACCAGAAATAAAAACAACTGTAATGACCTTCATTCAGCAAACAGCTACTATGTGGATTTTGACATTGAGATTGTTTTATCAAGTGGTGTTCCTGTTGTTGAAAATCTACTTATTCAAGAAAAAAACATTTTTAATCATGTTTTAAAAGTAATCAGCATTAAATACAGTGTTAAAAGTGCAGTACTGTATACCAATTAAAATTCCATTTAGGAACACTTTTATTTACACACACACGGAAACAAATGCATTAAACAAATGCTATATGTTAAAGCATGTTTTTTGGGGGGAGGGGGGGGGGGCTGTCATGTTTGGCAGTTTTTGAAATCGGAATGATGATCCGAATGCACCATTGTACCGAACATTTTTGCTTTTACAAGAAGAGCTCTGTAAGTTTTCTATAGGTTATTCTTATTAATTGTATTTTTATTTTTATTTTATTTATTCAGATCTGACAGGCAGGGAAAGAAGAGGCGAGATAACGTAAAGAAAGAGGAAAAAAAAAAAGGGGAGAGGGCAGAAAAAAATAGAAGATAGATAGCTACACATACATACCCATTCACATTCACATATATATATATATATATATATATATATATATATATATATATATATATATATATATATATATATATATATATATATATATATACAGTACATGCCATACATATACACGCATACATACAGTCTTGCTGTAGTTTGTAGTAATGTGTGAGTGTTCCTCTGTCATGAAATGTATGCAATAATGAGGGCAAGAGGCCGCAACCACCCCCCTTTGGGATCCAGAGGGAAGCAGGGAAAGATCCAGGGGACCCGGTCCATCCACAGCCCACCAGGAGCTCAGAAGACCCAAGGCCAGACACCATGCGCACACCCCAGAGGGGGGAAGACCCCAGACGGAGCCCCCACAGTCAACGGGCAAGAGCCCAGAGAGCCAGAGGCAATGAGCAGCCGGCCCCCTGGGAAGGCCGGCCCCCCCAGCATGAGCTGTGAACATGGCCCCGAGGCCCCAGGTGCTCGGGAATCGCCCAACACCAGCAGAGCCCCCCCCCCCAACGCCAAAGAGGCCCGAGTCACCCCCAGGCCACAGCTGCCAAGGAAGCAGGCCAGAAGCCACGCCAACACAACCAACCACGCACCCCAGGACCTCCAGGCACCCACACCTCAGGGGTGGCAGTGATGATCAATGGGGAGTAGCAGGGAGCGGTAGGCAGGGGTAAATCCTGCCCTCCGCAACCGTGTCCCACAGGGGCCAGGGCTCAGCAAAAAGCAGCTTTTAACAACCCATATGGATATTTATAGCAGCCTCTAGTGGTCATTGAAATACTGACACACATAAAGAGAAAGTGAAGAGTCTATGTAGGGACAAGGTAAGCAGAGCCATCTGTGTGGAAAAATCAGACCGATACAGAAATGCCAAAACTGCAATTTCCCCCACCCATAGAATGTGCATAATTGTTACATAAACTTTATTGTGAGACCTAGCAAACGGCTTCAAAATTTCATCTACTGTACAGATGTCATGAAGTGGGAAAACTATCCATGAAAGCCAAAACTGTTTAAGTTATAAATCCTCATTTTTATAATGGGAAACTCTGAAGGATTTTCTATAGACTATATATAAAAGATGGACGTGGTCACTGTGACAACACCCACTGTTTAATTAACTTATGTTGTGAAGTCTTCAACTGAGTGCTTTCACAATCACCATCTTGGTGTTTTGAAACAGGAAGTGATGGGCTAGTTATGAAACCAACAGGTTAACTTCCACAGCTGAAAAATGAAGCCAATGCAGAATTTACAAAAACTGCGGCTCATCTCGCTGCCACTTGAGGATTTCTCAAAAATTGACTCCAATTTTAAAATGGCCACTTTTACAGCATTAAAAAGCATCTGATTAAGTGAGTTAGGGGTGTGGCCAAATGAATTGGCAGCTGCAGCCGATTGGAGTCTGCTAGGCCTCATCAAGTCACTAAACTGCACCTTTTTACTGTGTATGCTGTTTGAAGCATTTTTAGTAGACTATCTGATTACAATAATATCTTCGCATGAGATACAAACCATGCAAGGAGTTTGTGCTTCAGCTTTAGTAAGTGAAATTCTAGCATTTTATCAGTCTCTGTGCTTTGTATCTGCACAGTTTAGAAATATAGCTTGAAACTGACTGCAAGGCAAAAGCTGTGTCCAAATTCAGGGGCTGCATTCTTCAAAGACCACATTTGTAGGCTGATTACTCCACAGCAAGGCGCAGGACGCTGTCCAAATTCGAAGACACCTCCAAATGCAGTCGACTAATGTGTCTTCCTTTTCCCCGGATTTAAAGGATGGGTCTGGTATATCCTTCGTGGCCTACCATATCCCATGATTCATTGTGCATCAAAACTCAAATGCAGTAATTGTGGAGGAGAGTGACCAAAAAGTTTGAAATATGACTGTCTGTTTGTGACACAAAAAAAAAAAAACTTTTAAGATGTTTTCAGGCGAAAATATAGATGTGTAAATCTCAAATCTGCTTGTTTTATTAAGATATCTCTTAATTGCAAATAGTGCTACGACGTTTTCAGAGATGTCTGTTCCTGCTGCTCTACCAGCTCGCCTTGCCAGCTGTCAGCTGAATGGGCAGTCCAGGCTCTCTATACTGGGAGAAAACGCCCACTGTCTTTTGCTGCTGAGTGGAAGTTAAACACAGATTTAATTCCCTCAGATGATCTCTGACAGTTTATGTTTGGTTTACTTCAGTGTTTCATTTGTTCCTGAGCAAATTGGTTTGGCTGAGAGTAAAGTTGGGCATCATAACTTGATTTTATTTAACTTTAATGTCTAACTAGAGAGCTGTTAATATATCTGGAAATTAATCATTCACTCATCTGTATTCCTTGATGTTGAAATGTGTTACACTTGTTTTAACCGCTTATTTTGAATTAAAGCTGGCATTAAATGAACCACAATAAAAGGAGCAAAACTTCGGGCTCCATTATAACAGCTACTTTTCCACAGCTCTGCATTGCATTGTCACGGTTGCTAGGCAACCCGTGGAAGCTGAGATGAGGGATGGGTTTCGAAGGACGCAACCCTACTAAAGTCACAGCTGGTGACTGACAAGTCAGTAGTGTTAACGTGTTCATTTAAGTGTGAAGGAAGACACCTGAAACACTTTATTTAAAAAAGTAAGACATTTAATATATTAAAGAATCAGAAGATATCACACATGTACATGTGGGACTCATAGGAGGAGACAGGCCTGTGTGTGCTCTGTCTCTCTCACTTCTGAGCCCATGTTCCTCTCTAACCATAACATTATTATACTGCAACTATCTACACATAAACAGAGTCTGGGTGCTGTGAGTTGGCCTTTGTCATTTGGTCTTGTCCAAGCTGGTTCTTCGTGACCCATATTCCTCTCATCAGCGATAAAGTCAAATTAGTCAGGCACTTTCTATCTGTTGCTCTCTGTCTAATGTATTATTTAATTGTTTATTATATATATATATAGTCCAAATAAAATCAAACTGTCCAAATGATCCATGGCGATGAGCAAACTCTGTTGCAAAAAGTTACACAAAAAACAGAGGACAATAAGCAAGAAGTAAAAGCAAAAAGCCCTCCTGGGAGGTTGGGCCTTAGTAGCTGCTGGAAAAATGGACAACACAGACATCTTATCTTCTTTCTTTTACTCTTCTTCTAAGCGTGGTATTTATACTCTTTCCCTTCCTTTGTCTAAGATTTGTGCTGAGTCTGCACTTTATAAGCATATATTACGGGGTCTCATTAATCTTCTGATGCTATCTAAAAGAGCACAAACATCCCAAAGTATTTTCAATACATCAAGAAGACAGTAAAAAAAATTAATCACAATAATTGTCAGAAGCAACCTCTTTCTGCCCATCCTATAGTACTCCTTAAGAAGGATTTACAACTGCTCACACTTACACAGACCAGATATGAAAGAGAAAGTGGGGCCCAATTTGCCCCAGACTAGTTGCTTAGACAGATTTACACTTTTTTGATTTGCATTTCCAAAATCTTTGGCTGTGCTACATAGGCAAGATAGCCTATGGCTAGGTCTACTGGACAGATTTATCCCTATCAAAAAATGGGCAAACAGGATGACAGGTGTCCTATACATGAACCCAAAAAGGGCAGTTTTATGAGCTGAGACCCCTAAGCATGAATTTGAATGAGCAACAGGTTCAACACTGGGCTAGAGCAGAAGATGAATATGCTTTGAGAGTGATCTGAGAGGGCCTTTTTGGCCACAGCAGACTGCTAGGGAGGGGTAGCAGAGCTTCTGGGGCCCTGAACCTGAATAAGAGCAATCCAACACGCCTCAAATCTTCCTACTACTTTTAGACGCACAATATGCATTTTATTTCAGTGTAGAAAGCACTTTAGTTGTAAATAAACAGAAGTAGGAAAAATAACTTTAAATATCAGCATTGGGGTAATAAAAATATTCCATCAAAGGCTTTAAAAAAAATCTCTGTGTATTTAATATGCAGGCTTTTGCGTAGTCTAAAAAGTCTGACATGAAATATTTTCTTCACAGTTTGATGAAGTGCTTCTGGTAACTCGGGAGCAGTATGTGAAACTCTTGAATGGTGAGTTGATTGCAAACATGTGCTTCAAAGCCCGGATTATTAGAGCTAAAATTAAACTAAAAGTTCAAACAAGGAATGTGTGTGTGTGTGTGTGTGTGTGTGTGTGTGTGTGTGTGTGTGTGTGTGTGTGTGTGTGTGTGTGTGTGTGTGTGTGTGTGTGTGTATTACAAGTAAAAACTAGACTTGAGAAAAATTGCACTTACACATGTTATGCAACCTGGAATGATACAGAAGTTTGCATGTGGGTGTCTCCAGTATCTTCTGATCTATGATCAAAGATGTACGTTAAGACGAATTGTGGTGTTTTTGCAAATTGGGAGTGCAAACCTGCTTTACCGGCTGCTCTTTGCTCTGCAGATGGCGCACTCCTGTTTCAACAGGTGCCTTTGGTGGAAATCGATGGCATGAAGCTCGTTCAGACCAAAGCGATCCTGAATTATATCGCTGAGAAGTACAATCTGCATGTAAAGGACATCAAAGACAGCCAAACCATAGCAGCGCCTCCACCATGTTTTGCACACAGCTGTAGACACTCACCGTTGTATCTCTCTCCTGACCTACTCCATACATACTGAATCCAAATTTGATTCATCACTCCGTAAGACCTGTCACATTGATTAATAGTCCAGCTCTTCAGTAATCTGGTGTACCTCAGCCTTTTCTCTCTGTTTCCCTTCCTTAAGAATGCCTTCTCGACAGCCATCCTTCCACTGAGAGCATTTTTGAGGTAACTTTGGAGCACAGTAGCTGGATCGAAGAAGGACCAGCCTAGCGAATTGAATGACTTCTGACCAGTGGCACTCACCTCACATCTAATGAAGATGTTGGAGCGGCTCTTCCTCAGCCTCCTCAGACCCCAGGTGCGACATGCCCAGGACCATCTGCAGTTTGCATACTGGGCAGATGTTGGTATGGAGGACGCCGTCCTCTACATCCAGGAAGGACACATTCAGGCTGGACAAACTCATCAGGTGGACTGGCTCTGTGCTCGGCATGAAACTGGATTCTCTGGTGACAGTGGCAGAGAAGAGGACTATGGACAAACTACTGGACATGCTGGTCACCTTCTGCACACTGTCATCAGAAACCAGAGGAGCATGTTCAATGGCAGACTGCTCCTTCCCAAATGTAGGACCAACAGACTGAAAAACTCCTTTGTCCATCACGCCATCAAACTGTACAACTCCTCGCTGGGGCGGGGGCTAAACAGGAGGACAGAGGGAGGGGAGCAGCAGCAGCCTCAGCCCGACCACAACACAACAGAAAGAAATACTTGTCTGTTTTATTATTTATTTATCCATATGTTTGTTTAGTGTCATTTCTGCTGTCTTTGTGTGCCTATGTTATCTGTAAAACCGCTACTGGAACTTTCATTTTCCCGACGGAATCTTCCTGAAGGGATTCATAAACTTTTATCTAATCTAATCTAACCATCAACAAACTGTAACAACATTACAAAGCTTTTTATTTTTAAAGCCAAACTCTTATTGTCACAATCTGTTTCTGTGCACATTGCTGCATAAGTTGGTTTACTGG
Source organism: Archocentrus centrarchus (assembly GCF_007364275.1). Classification (NCBI taxonomy): domain Eukaryota; kingdom Metazoa; phylum Chordata; class Actinopteri; order Cichliformes; family Cichlidae; genus Archocentrus; species Archocentrus centrarchus. The sequence continues at coordinate 18,700,484 of NC_044360.1, forward strand.
CTAAATGTGCAGCAGCTTTACAGAGACTCTTTTCACAGGTAAGGAATTACTCAGTGGCTGACATTTGCTAAAAAAGAAAGTTAAAGCCAGATGTCATTATCTGTATATATGATGTGGTGAAGTTAAGTGTTTTAACCAAAGTGATGAAGACACAATTCAAGGGTGCTGGAACAAAAATGAACCAAGCAAAAAATCAAGTCCACACACCAAATGGAGCTCCTGAATGAAAACGTTTCATACAAAAACCTGAGATGATACAAACCCCATCAACAGGGTTAGAAAAAGGCTCTCAGATCTAAATCTTCATTCAGTCCACTAGGCGCTAATGTGTTTAAGCTATAAATCCAAAAGGCTTCTCTCTTCAAAAGAAGAGAATTAACATCACCACCACATTGGGCTTTATTGACTTCAATCCCGCAATAGTAAAGGCCAGAGGCATTATGGAAGCCATGTGGAAAGTGAATAGCAACACAACATTTTGTATCATGATTCTGAATATTTCAACCATGTTCACATATTCTGATTTTTAATGGTCTGGTGCTTTTGCGGCTTTATATGGGCCTTAACTCTTGTCACTCCTATTTTATTTGATTATTCATTATTAGCCACTGGCTTTACTTCATTATGATTCCTTCATTTTCTCTTTGTAATATGTCTTATATCTCTTTGTAGATTTCCTAGATTTTTCTAATATTGATATTACAATTTTTACAAGATTGTATTTCTATATGCACTCTTTTTACATTTCTGCCTTTTATACTTGCAGCTTACTCATTAGGGTTTCTCACTAGTCTATCTCAGCTATGGTATTATTCCTTTCATATACTTGTATATCTTACATCATTTGATTTATGCTTTGGCTTTTTCCACATCTTTGGATATACTGATATCAATTTCTTATAAGATTTTACAATACCACTGCTCACACTTCTTACCTCATTCTTTATTATATTCATCTGTTTTATTGGATGACGCTCTTTTTCCTTGTTTGGGCACAGGCACCTCAACCACATCACTCTGTCCAGTAGTGGGCGGGTATAGATAACGTCTTTCTTGTCACTTCTTAAGTCTGATGAAGGCCACTCAAATGTCACTTCATCTCACCTTTTTCTATTAAACTGTTTCATTCAGCAGCTACATTTGGTGTGCCGACTTCCTTTTTGACAACTTAAGTGTTTTCACATCATCAAATGTCTGAAAGCAAACAAAATGCTGCTCAGCAGGTGCACGCCAAACTGCCTAGCTTGTAGTAAGTATAGTCTTGTAAACTTTATACTCATGCATTACATAACAGGATGTGCTCTTCATTATCACTGCGTTTGCTTAAGGGAAGCAGTCAACACTCTCAATTACAGCTGATGGTCAACTTGGCACTTTTACACTAGCTTTATAATGGCAAGTGCTTCAAATGCAGCCAGCATAGCCCTGGAAATCAACAAAACTCTATTGGCCTAAATTGGCTTCCAGTCCATCTCACTTTCATTTTTGATTACTTCTTTTTAAGTGCCTTCATGGTGTGGCACCACCCTGCTTAACTCAGCTTTTACAGCCCTATGCTTCTACCACAGCACTGAGCTCTAGAAACCAGCTGCTCTTGGATAGTCCTGGATCCAGGCTCAAAAGCACAGGCTAGGGCCCAATTTCGCTGGTGGATCCTAATCTGTGGAACAAGCTACCTTTTCACATAAGAGCTGCTCAACCGCTCACTCATTTTAAAACACTCTTAAAAACTTTTTTACTTCTATTATTGTTTTATTTGATCATTTTCTTTTTCCTCTTCTTTTTAATTGAGCTTTATGGCTTTCATTTGCACAGCTGCCCAGCATGGGATCCACTGTGTGTCTGTCTTTTTATGCACTAGCTAGCACGAGGAGAGGAAGGCTGAGCTCAACTCAGCTGCCTGCCAAGACACCAAAGCATTTTGTCAACTCTAAACACAGATCACAATAAAAGGCTTCTGATCTACCCCCCGTGTTGCTGTGTGTGTGTGTGTGTGTGTGTGTGTGTGTGTGTGTGTGTGTGTGTGTGTGTGTGTGTGTGTGTGTGTGTGTGTGTGTGTGTGTTTTGGGACTGACCATAGACTTAAGTGCTATAAGCACTTTTCCATCTTACACTCAAAGCGCTTCATTCACCCATTTACATTCATACAAGCACTTTTTTACATGCCTAAGTGCTTTTCACCTAACATTCACACACATTCACACTTCAACAAACACATCTCAAAGCAACTTCACTTCACTATCTTGCCCAACCATACTTACTCTACCTCATGACCTACAGCCACCCCAAATTTATTCTTATGCATAATCAATATTTTATAGACCCTGTCTAGCACTTTGCTCAACTCATCTTCTTTCTGTGCTGTCTGATCTATGTTAAACTGCATGTATGGATGCTTTCTTCCTTTACCACCAAAGCCTTCACTTTAGCCCTTCAATTCACGCCACCACAAAGCTATGCACATCTCACCCCATTTGGGCTATCTCTTTACAAATAACCAACTCACCAATCATCCATATTGATAAACAACTTTATGATCCATTCAACTTGCTCTCCATAGAGTACCTATATATGGTAAAAGTCAGGAATGTGGCAGTTGGCCACAAAGGAACACTATATAACCTTTGTTAACCCTCTTTTGAAATGACTCAGCAAGATTGGGCCTCCTCTCCCACCTGTCTCACATAGCATCTGTTTGACACTGTCTGTTTTGCAATAAACTCTGTATATGCATCAAGACTTGTATTGTAAAATGCAAATTCACAAAGAGCAATAATATCAATACTCACTTGTATGCAGGTCATGCTCTTATTTTTACACAAGCAAGTAGTGATATGGAGGTTTCGAAAAAATTAACAAAAGCTATGAAATGTATTCAAGTGTGGCTTAGCAGGTCATGTCTACTGCTTCATCTAAAGAAAACTGTTTGTATTAATGTGCTGTCATTAATGGTGCATGTTTTATACATGTTTTTGTATTGTGGGTCTTTATGTGTCTTTTTTTTCCCACGTGTAACTTCATGCTTTTCTTAATGCTTCTCTTCTCTACATTTACATTTCTTGGTAATTGTTTGATGTTTTTTTGTCTGACCTTCCAGGGACTACAGATGAAAAGTAGCCTTTTTGGCTAATTCTGGCATATTTACACTGTGATCTTCATTAATGTGCGCTGTCCCTTTTAAATAAATAAATAAAACAAACAAACAAACCACATCTTAGATTATTACACTGTCCCTTCAAATGTGCATTTGTTTATTTTTGTATTTAATGACACAAATTCAAATGACACTATTGACTTATATGACAAGATGCTTTGACCTGTGACCTGGGGGTGGACCCATCCTTTCAGGACCAAATCTGAATGGGATGCATTGCCAGTTACTGCTAAGACTAATAGTCTTTTCATACGTGTTTAATTTGAAAAAAAAATGTGCATGTATATCTCAATAAATACTCAATAAATACTAAATGACTGATTCTAAACTCTAAACGTGCATGTTACATACAAAAATGAATGCAGACTGCCACGTGCAGCGCCGCATTTGGATGTTGGAGCTTGACTTCCCCACGTTTCTCCTACAAATGCACCTTCAGGTTAATTTGGAGGTTGTAGCTGAAGAGCCTAGCTCCTGGTATACCAATCGATGGTCGTCCGCAGGCCAGGGGGGCGGACTTCCCCTGCCACCGAGCGCGGGGCGTCGGGGCGGCGACAAACATTGATCGGTGAGGGAGAAAGGGGACACCCGCATAGCCAGCCAGATCTAATACTGATTGGTTGACAAGTGGGTCGGAATCGGGAAGGGAGCGACAGCTGACAGAAGAACGGGAACAAAAATAATCGAAGATCAAAAAAATAAAAAGCACAGACAGTGGCAGCAGTGGACACTTGTCATTGCTTTTAACACTCGATTCCACTTAATCTCTTTGTATCTTATAACTTCGCTCTTCTCTGCGGCGGACTGACGAACCAACAACAGCACAGGCAAGAGCAGTTCATTCACCTGTGCCACATATTTGACACCGCCTCCATCGCAGGTGACGGATTGTCGCCACTCCTCGACCATAATTTCCTATATAATATATACCTGCACTTACACCATGTAGGCTGAATTCACACTGTACCTCGTACACGTCCTGAGGTGAACTAGAGACGTGTCGGTGAGAGCGATAGTTATACAGTTTGACGCGAACCAGGTATGGCGACAAGTTCGGACCCAAAGATAGTTATTATAGGATGCGGGATATCAGGTATAGCAGCGGCACACCGGCTTGTGAAAGCCGGATATGGCCATGTGCGGATTCTTGAGGCGACTGCAAGAAGCGGAGGACGAATAAAAACAGCAACTCTGGGTAAGCATTTATATGAAGTTTCTTTTTTAATGCCCCGTTTACACGAGAGCGTTTTCACTGGAAACGCTGACGTTTTTCCGTTTTCGCTTTCGAAAAGTAGCGCGTTCACACGGAAACGTTTCAGAAACGATCTCCGTTTACACGGAAACGCAAAACGCTGCAGTTCCTATTGCCAGGCTTCTTCTTCTTGGGGTTTTTACTGGCGGTTGGGAAACCAGCTTAGAAATTGGCGGTGTGGATATAGGAGGCGCAACCATACTGCGCATGTGCGAGTGCCGAAACGCATCAAAACTTAGCTGTTTTCTTCTTGTGTAAACGCGGCCTTAGTCAGTTTCTACTTTACACTGCCAGAAAATCAGTAAGAATAAGATGAGCTCAATTAAATCCTTAGGAACTTCTTTATAAAGTATGAGCAGCTTTATACATTGAAATAAATCTGGGAGGACAAACAATCCAACAGGTTCTTCTCTCTTGTTATCCACCTGCTCCGGTCAGCATCTTCTGTTGAAAATGTTTTCAGTTTCAGTGCTTGGACAGTTGTGAAGCTGCAGCTTACTGGTTCTGATGTTCTCCAAATGGGGAAAGATAACACGAAAAATATAGAGTTGCATTATCTCCAGTACAGTTACAGTCATTTCAAATTTCAGTTTTTACAGGACTCTATGCAGTACTTGATTAACTGATTATCAGCAACTGTAACCACCTCTTTATTACTGTGAATGCTGCAAGCATTCACAGTATTGTTCTTGTAATCTTTATTATTTATTATTATTATTATTATATGTTCTTCCGTACGTTTTTTGACCGCTAAAAACTCAAAAACCGCTTAAGCTACAAAAATAATTAAGGTATCAAAACGTTCAGCTTCTTCAGGAGAAGTGGGCTATTACTTTTCTGGTTCAAATCTTTAAGCATTGATTTTATATTAATATTTTTCTGAATTTTTAGCCCCATTGAAAATGAATGGGGAAGTTTCAAATCCTTTAAAAATCCTTTCAGGCTTTGAAAGCTAATAACTTCAGCATACCTTAAGCTAGAGAAACCATTTAAGCTTTAAAATGAAGCCAAGCCTTTCAGCTATTCAGCTATTACTTTGTGTTTTAAAATCTTTTCCGGTTTAAGCACAGTGAGCATTTAAGTTTGAGGATGTTTTTCAGGCGTTTCAGAGTTTATAATGATTGTGTATTGCATTTGCTAGAGTGGGAGCCTGATTAGTAGAGTGGGAGACTTCAAAACTTTCAGATGGAAAATTTATTTCTAAATTGCCGCTGTGTCCACACTCTTCACTCTACAGCCATGATTTTTTGCTCAAAATGTAGAGCTGCTTCTCTACTTTCAAAAAATGTGTCTTTAAACCCTGTCAAATGTACACTTTTTAAACTGTAAGCATTCAAACAGAGAGAGTACCTTCCAACTCCTTCATTAACCTCCATAGTAATTTCTGAGAGGTGATTTTCTCCAAAGCAGAAATGAGCACCTTTTTTAAACTGCTCCCACAACCACACTTTTGAGCCCAGGAAAATAAAAATGACACCACTGTTTAGAGCAGGTCCTTGTGGTGCTCACAGTTCAAAAATGATTTTGATAGGAGCTACGGTTTTTGATTTAGAAGCACTTATTTGACAGTTGCGCCGAGTCAAATTTGGCCAGAGTGCACGCACCTCAGCAGGTAAGCAGTGCACCTCGCAGGTGTTTTCAATTGGCGCATTTGCAAGCATTCAGCTTGGGAGAGCTCTCCAATATGTATGCATGCAAACCTCACTGCTTGTATGAGACTCCTGTTGGCTCAGTGGTAGAAACACTGGACCATGAATGCAGAAAAAGCAGAGAGAGCAGGTTCAAGTCCCACTTTACCCCAAACTTAAAAGATTTTCCATTGGGTTTGGAACTTTAAATCTCTTCATATTCAAAGATATTTAACTCACTTTTTTCACAGTTTTCTGCACCTTATTTCTCCTTCATGTTTAGCACAAAGTTTGTGTGTGTGTGTTTGTTTCTTCAAGCCATTTGACCCTATAAAACTTTTTAGATTAACACTTTAGCAAGTTTCAGGTAAACAAAAAAAAAAAAACAAACAAAAAAAAAAAAAAAACAAAAAAAAAAAGTTGTTGCTTTAATTTGCTGTGACTGCGCTCACCCTAGTGGTTAACCAGAGAAGCAGCAGTTTTAATAACACAAAGTCAGAACAGCATGGTCAGGAAAAATGGCCAGAGGTCATCAGCTACCATAGCCACTTCAGTCATGGTGGCCCATTATCAGCCACCCTCAATAACCACACATTGACATCACAAACCAACAATCACACTGAAACCAACAAGACATCACTGAATAACTGATAAACACCAATAACTAAAACCCCCAAACATCAGCATAAACACTCCCATAAGTCCCTGCTTCTGTGGCTCCTCCCATTGGCTGCCACAACAGCAGATTCATTCTGTCCACAATTTTCTGCACTTTCATTCTTCTTCATGTTTAGGAGAATCATTCAGTGTATTTTAACATTTGCAACAAGATTCCCAAATATTTCAGGAATGACAGCAATTCAGCTGAAAGCCTTCAGTTGCAAGACATTAAACTACAGTACTAAACTTGGATTTAACTTCTCAATATGTTTTACGGTTTTTCTTCAAGTCCAGTTTAAATTTCTTCAGGCTGATTCTTGGTATTCAATACTTGTCAAATTCATGAACTACAATTAAAGACCTTGTAGCTTCTGGCAATTCATGTGATCACCTACTGCTTACACAGAGAAGCTGCATTTAATTTAGACAAAACGGGAAGAGCTTAAACATGAAAAATGGACCATGGTCATCTGCTACCATAGCCACTTGAGTTATGGTGGTGCCCTTTTAATATCTTCTCTGGTTTTTCTTTAGCTGCAGTTTAAATGTCTTCAGGCTTTATTGTTTTTTTTTTAATACAACCTTTTATAGTGAGGGATAATTAAACAAACTTGAGTTGAAGAAGAAAGAGATCTTTTAACTCTTTGGCAATCCTGTGCTCACCTACTGATTGCACATGGGAATTGCACTTTGATTACACAAACTTAAACAGGAAAAATGGCCCAAGGTCATCAGCTGCCATAGCCATCTCACTCATGGTGGCCCATTTTACCCATTTCAATGTCTTTTATGGTTTTTCTTCAGCTGCTGTTAAAATTTCTTCAGGCTGTTCTTCTGCCCTTTAAGCAAATCAAGTTTAATTTAGCTACTTTCTTGACAATTTCAACTGTTTTGCATTTAAAATTCATTTTCAGCATTTGTCAGCTGCTTTAACTCTTTCAGCCAATCAGAATTCAGCTCTGAAGCATTTCCTGGCATTTCAGCTCCAATCATTCATCTACAAGCATTCAGCTTGGAGGAGCTCTCCAATATGTATGCATGCAAACCTCACTGCTTGTATGAGACTCCTGTTGGCTGAGTGGTAGAAACCCTGGACCATGAATGCAGAGAGAGCAGGTTCAAGTCCCACTTTACCCCAAACTTAAAAGATTTTCCATTGGGTTTGGAACTTTAAATCTCTTCATATTCAAAGATATTTAACTAATTTTTTTCAGTTTTCTGCACCTTATTTCTCCTTCATGTTTAGCACAAAGTTTTAGTGTGTGTTTGTTTCTTCAAGCCATTTGACCCTTTAAAACTTTTTATATTAACACTTTAGCAAATTTCAGCTGAACAAAAAAAAAAAAAAAAAAAAAAAAAAATCTTATTGCTTTAATTTGCTGTGACTGCATTCACTCTAGTGGCTAACCAGAGAAGCAGCAGCTTTGATGACACAATGTCAGAATGGTATGAACAGGAAAAATGGGCAGAGGTCATCAGCTGCCATAGCCACTTCAGTCATGGTGGCCCATTATCAGCCACACTGAATAACAACATATTGACATCACATTGACATCACAAACCAACAATCACAGTGAAACCAACAAAACTTCACTGAATAACTGATAAAGACCAATACCTAAAACTCGCAAACATCAGCATGAACACTCCCATAAGTCCCTGCTTCTGTGGCTCCTCCCATTGGCTGCCACAACAGCAGATTCATTCTGTCCACAATTTTCTGCACTTTCATTCTCCTCCATGTTTAGGAGAATCATTCATTGTATTTTAACATTTTCAACAACATTCCCAAATATTTCAGGAATGACAGCAATTCAGCTGAAAGCCTTCAGTTGCAAGATATTAAACTACAGTACTAAACTTGGATTTAACTTCTCAATATGATTACGGTTTTTCTTTAACTCCAGTTTAAATTTCTTCAGGCTGATTCTTGGCATTCAATACTTGTTAAATTCATGAACTACAATTAAAGACCTTGTAGCTTCTGACAATTCATGTGATCACCTACTGGTTACAGAGAAAAGCTGCATTTAATTTAGACAAAGTGGGAACACCTTAAACATGAAAAATGGGCCATCATCATTTACTGCCATAACCACTTGAGTCATGGTGGTGCCCTTTCAATATCTTTGATGGTTTTTGTTCAGCTGCAGTTTAAATGTCTCTAGGCATTTATCATTTTTTTAACTTTCACATCTCTTTATAGTGAGTGGCAATTAAACAAACTTAATTTAAGAAAGAAATCTTCTAACTCTTCGCCAACCCTGTGCTCACCTACTGGTTGCACATAGGTATTGCACTTAAGTTAGAGAAACTTGAACAGGAAAAATGGCCCAAGGTCATCAGCTGCCATAGCCATCTCACTCATGGTGGCCCATTTTACCCATTTCAATGTCTTTTATGGTTTTTCTTCAGCTGCCGTTAAAATTTCTTCAGGTTGTTTTTCTGCCCTTTAAGCAAATCGAATTTAATGTAGTTACTTTCTTGACAATTTTAGCTGTTTTGCATTTAAAATTCATTTTCAGCATTTGTCAGCTGCTTTAACTCTTTCAGCCAATCAGAATTCAGCTCTGAAGCATTTCCTGGCATTTCAGCTCCAATCATTCAGCAAATAAAGTTTCAGCTGTTTGAAGCATTATTAACAGCCTTTCAGCAGTTTTAACACCTGTTCAGCAATTTTAACAGCTGTTCAGCAGTTCAGCAATTCAGCAGTTCAGCAATTCAGCAGTTTAGCAATTCAGCAGTTCAGGTACTCAGCAGTTCAGCAATTCAGCAGTTCATTGAAGCTCATTCAGCAAATAAAGTTTCAGCTCTTTGAAGCCTTTCTTGGCATTTCAGCTCCAATCATTCAGCAAATAAAGTTTCAGCTGTTTGAAGCATTATTAACAGCTGGTCAGCAGTTTAGCAGCTGTTCAGCAGTTTTCTCAGCAGTTCAGCAATTCAGCAGTTCAGCAATTCAGCAATTCAGCAGTTCAGCAATTCAGCAGTTCAGCAATTCAGCCGTTCAGCAATTCAGCAGTTCAGCAATTCAGGTATTCAGCATTTCAGCTGTTCAGCAATTCAGCAGTTCAGGTATTCAGCAGTTCAGGTATTCAGCAGTTCAGCAATTCAGCAGTTCAGGTATTCAACAGTTCAGCAGTTCAGGTATTCAGAAGTTCAGCAATTCAGCAGTTCAGCAATTCAGCAGTTCAGCAATTCAGCGGTTCAGCAATTCAGCAGTTCAGCAATTCAGGTATTCAGCAATTCAGCAGTTCAGCAATTCAGCAGTTCAGGTATTCCGCAGTTCAGCAATTCAGCAGTTCAGCAATTCAGCAGTTCAGGTATTCAACAGTTCAGCAATTCAGGTATTCAGAAGTTCAGCAATTCAGCAGTTCAGCAATTCAGCTGTTCAGCAATGCAGCAGTTCAGCAATTCAGGTATTCAGCAGTTCAGCAATTCAGCAGTTCAGGTATTCAGCAGTTCAGCAATTCAGCAGTTCAGCAATTCAGCAGTTCAGCAGTTCAGGTATTCAACAGTTCAGCAGTTCAGGTATTCAGCAGTTCATTGAAGCTCATTCAGCAAATAAAGTTCCAGCTGTTTGAAGCCTTTCTTGGATTTCAGCTCCAATCTTTCAGCATGCAGCATTCACAGTGCATTTTCTTCAGGAAATGCTTTTTCTAGTTATTATTATTATTATTATTTAAGTTTTTGGCAGTTTGCTGGAGGATTCAGGTGTGAGATGGGCACATTGCTGTTACTGAGTCAACCTCTGTATAGGCAATGCAATGGCGCAGTAAAATGACAGAGCTCTACCCAACTGAAGGCGGTACCTTAAGAGAGCTATACATTAATGACTGCCCACAAACCTCAATAAACTGAAGCAACGCTGCAAAGAATAGTGGGCCAACGTTCTTCCACAAACATCTGAAACATAGTCATGCAGAAAATGATTCAAGTTACTGAAGCTAAAGGTGGTTCTATAAGCTGGTGACTCATGGTGGTGTGCTTAGTTTTTCCACAGAACTGTATAGTTCTGTGAAAGCAGAGCTGCTACTACAATGGTCTCCTATGATTAAGATAATTACACTGTATAGCCAAAAGTATTCACTTGTCTGGCTTCACACCCATTCTTAATCCATAGGGTTCAATATGTCGTCACCCCACCCTATGCAGCTATAACAGCTTCAACTCTTCTGGGAAGGCTTTCCACACGGTTTAGGAGTGTGGTCAAAAAATGCCCAGAAACATTCTTCCAGAAGTGCATTTGTGAGGTCAGACACTGATGTTGGATGAGAAACTTTGCATGTGGCACAATGCAGTCAGACAAGTACCATTCCCCTGACAACCGCCAAACCCAGACACACCCATCTGATTGCCAGACAGAGAAGTGAGTCATCGCTCCAGAGAACACATCTCCACTGCTCTAGAGTCCAGTGCTTATATGCTTTACACCACTGAAAAGCAACGAGGACACGCACAATCCAATAATCTGAAAATTGGGTGCTGGGCCAAAAGTAAGCAAGAAAGAAAAGGAAGTGTGCACACCAGAAAAGCTCGTGGATGATAAATTCACACTTTTCTGGTGTGCGGACTTCCTTTTCTTTTGTGCTTTGCACCACTGCATCTGACGCCTTGCATTGCTCTTGGCTTGAATGCAGCTTATCAGCCATGGAAACCCATTCCATGAAGCTCTCTATGCACTGTTGATCTAACCTGAAGGCCACATGAAGTTTGGAGGTCTGTAGCAATTGGCTCTGCAGAAACCTCTGTGCACTATGTACCTCAGCATCCGCTGACCCCCACTGTCATTTTACATGACCTACTACTTTGTGGCTGAGTTGTTGTCATTCCCAATCACTTCCACGTTGTTATAATCGCACTAAGAGTTGACTATGGAATATTTAGTAGCGAGTAATTTCACGACTGGACTTGTTGGACAGGTGACATCCTATTATGGTGCTATAGTGGAATTCACTGAGCTCCTGAGAGCGAGCCATCAAAATGTTTTTTTGAAGCAGTCTTCATGCCTAGGTGCTTTGAGTTTATATAGTTGTGGCCATGGAAGTGATTGGAAAAGTTGAATTCAATGATTTGTATGAGTGACTGAATACTTTTGGCAATATGGTGTATGTCGTGAACACAAGTCTGATTTTGTGTCATTTTATGAACACCGAACAAGGAAAAGTACACAAAGATTTGTTTTTCTTCAACAGGTAACACCATTACAGAGATTGGTGCAGCTTACATCCATGGCCCATCTGAGGAGAACCCAGTGTTTAGTCTGGCTCGTGACTATGGCCTCCTGCCTCCAGAAGCCCTCACCCCAGAGAACCAGGCTTTAGACGTTGATGAAGATCCTCCGTGGGTTCCCAACTGGTTCAGCAGTTCAGGTGAGAAAGAAATACAGCAGGTGTACTTTAACAGTACACAGTCTGTCAGCTGCATAAGAGAATAAAAATGTGATTGTTATTAGAATTTTCAATTCTGTCCTAAAGGTAAGCAGCTGAGTGCCGAAAGCATGGAACCAGCTATGGATATGTTTCAGGAGATTTTGAATAGTACTTCGCAGTTTCGTAATCGCAAAGATACATCCTGGACCAGTGTAGGACATTTCATCCGAACAAAGGTACATTATTCTGATTGTATATCCATGTTGATGCTATAAAGCCTGAATTTTTTTAAAAAAGAAGAAAAAATAAGCTATGTTGCATGTCTGTGTGTTGCAATTTGTCATTTTTTTGCAGGCAGAGAGGCAAGCAGCAGGAAGGTGGAAAAATAAAAATGAAACTACCAGGAAGCTGTTACTTTCTGGCTTAAGTACCATGCTGAAAGTGGAGTGCTGTGGAAGTGCAACTCATAGCATGGATGACCTGGACCTGGCAGGGTTTTCCATGTACAAGGGCCTACGTGGAGTGGACTGCACATTCCCGAGGTTTGTGCATCATCATATAAATAAAGGGTTTTAAGATAAATACCACATGGACTATAGCATTGTGTGCACTCTACCCTATTGCTCATTCATTTACTGCGACGCTCCTCTGTAGCACTTTAAGTTTATGCTCTCACCACCAGCTGCTATTAAAGAGTAAAGTTGTAATGAGTTATTAAAGTGGCAATAATTTAAATCCTTAGGTAGTTCCTTAAGTGTTTCTTTTCTTTATTTTGTAGTTGCACTATTTCTGAGAACCTGCTGTTTTTATTATATTAAACATGAAGCTCTTTTGTGTGATAAGCATTAGACATCAGCTATTTGAGTTCTTTTTTTTTTTGTCTGTTTTTACAAAGCTCTGTAAATAAGTACTATAGAAATATAAAATGCCCTCAACTACTTCTTTTTTCCCCCAGTTAACCTTTTTATTTCTTGATTGATTGAATATTATGTAGGATTCTATTTAAAGTACACACATAGAAACCATGGACGTGGGCTGAGCTGATATATAACAAAGTAAGGATAAGGTAAACTGACCTTTCTGCACTCTGCTATGTTAAAAATCAAGGGTTTTGGTTTGTAATCCAGTTAATTTGGAGAATCATTAACTGCTGACTAAGTCTTGAATGACTGTGAAACAGCCGTGAAAACACCATGAAACTGCATCAGTGCACCGTGAGGCAGTCAGCTTGTGGCACCGCCACCCATGATTGCGGTTGTATGTACTGAACTAGACTGAGAGATACATATTTATACTGTTCCAATGGTAATTTAGTCAAAGTCCAAATTAAATATTGTAATGATTTAAAATATTTCACTTTGTGTATTGAATATAGAAGAAATAATATACATTTATATGCAAAAGTTCACTGTTTTGAATAAATTAAAGAAAATTCACAATACTCTATTTTTGAGTGCACTAATGTAATGAACCTCAATAGTTTACTAAATAGTTTAATAAATAGATTGCACATGGCTGCACTGTGTAATCACTTCTATACAACTTTAAAGAGCTATGATTATCACATCTAGTCTAAAATATGTATCTGTTGCACATGCTACTATATGACAGTAGTACTTGTAGTTAGCAGTATCTAGTTCATTATATGACTATGCATCTTATGCATCCAGGTAATTTTACTTGCATTGTCTTGCAGGGGGTTTGAGGGCCTAATCGACAAGTTGATGTCGGAGCTCCCCTCTGATTTGGTGACCTACAATTGCCCTGTGCGCTGTGTCCACTGGAACAACACAGAGCACGGCTCAAGTGCTGTGACGGTCGAGTGTGAGAATGGGGAGAAGATTCCTGCTGATCATGTTATTCTCACAGTGCCTTTAGGTAAACTTCTGTTCATATATTATATAATGTTTTTCATCTCTGTGCGTGAAATAGAGTATTTGTAAATTACGACTTCTGTCAGAGTTTAGTCTTTGGGGTTTTTTTTCTGTAGCTTTAATTTAACAACGAAGTGTCATCTGCTGCAATTTTACATTTTCTTTTTGTCAGGATATCTGAAGAAGCAGCACTCAACTCTGTTCAGCCCTCCTCTCCCAGCCCACAAGCTGAAGTCCATTGAGACAGTAGGATTTGGAACGTGCGACAAAATATTTGTAGAGTTTGAAACTCCGTGGTGGGATGATGACTGTGAGGTGATCTACCTTGCGTGGGAGGATGAGGTTTGTAATGCAGTCTCTGGAATAGTTTTCTAAGCATATACAAAATGTGTGTTTTTTACAGCATCACAAGAATATTTGACACAATTTTAAAGACATGAAATTGTTTCTTTGTTTTTGGTTTTTCTGCTTTGTTTTTTTCAATTTATATGATGCCAAATAATACCATAAATTATCTGACTGTGGAGCCAGGGATCGGTGACTATATAAACCCTTTGTGTCTTCAGGAGAGTTTGTCAGACCATGTGTCAGATGTGAGCAAATCCTGGATAAGGAAGTTGGTGTCATTCACTGTGCTTAAACCTAATGAATCGTAAGTGACATGTTAATCTGAGGCACAATGGCAATTCTTTCCTGTATGTTTCCTTTGGAATTCAAACCAGCAATGTGGCTTCTCTTGTTAACTCTCAGGGGTAGCCACGTTCTCTGCAGCTGGATTTGTGGACATGAGGCAGAGTATATGGAGACACTTCCTGAGGAGGAAGTCAGACATTCGATCACAGAGCTCGTCCGCACATTTACAGGTGAGTCTTATATCTGTGGTCTCAGCCTTGTAGCTCTTTCCTCCTCAGAACGGATGAAAATTGATGGTTTATTACTTTTATAATATTGCATTAAAGATGCAATAAATATGAAAAGATAAAATTTAAATGTTTAATCTAAGAAACTTCTGTATGCAGTATCAGAAAAGTTCAGTTCTTCCTTTAGAAAACTATAAAACATCTGATTGCTACAGGAATAGAACTAATTTAAATAAAGACTGTATGCATATGTAAAACTGGGCACATTTAATACAGTAGCATTAAAAACAATTCAATATTCTGGTTGAAACTACTAATATAATATTGGCACAAATAGCATTTAGATGTCAAAAACCAATCACGCTCCAACTTATCTGTAACATGTTAGAGTTGACAAAATAGTTCAGTTTAGATTTATGAAACCAGGTTAGACTTGAATCTATAATTAGGAAGTGAAACCTTCTGGTGCAAAGATGTACATGTTAGACTCAGTATTGAATGGGCGCCATTAGAGCAAAAGCTCCCTGGTTGGAGCCCTGGAGACGACACAAATGACTTGGGCATTGTGTCAAGAAGGGCGCCTGTAATAAAAATCTGCCAAATTAAATGTACAGAGCTGCCTGCTGTGGCAACCCCTTTGTTTTAAAAAAATGAATAAAAAAGGGAGAGGTTCTTGTGCATAAGAAATTTTCTTCTTAGGTAACTGATCCATAACTACTTTTTGTTGTTGTTGTTGTTGTTGTTGATTGTAGACTCTTATGGGAGTGGATGTTATGCTGTATTGAGTGAACTGTCTTTCTGCTGCGTAATAAACCAGAATGTTTGAGGGCAGATTCAGATTTAGCCTTTTCACCATTTGTTGTACAAGGTGCTGCCTGATGAAATGAGGCCACAAATAGTTACTGATATACAGGATTCAAGGTCGAAAAAGTGTAACTGTCATAAACAGAGAGAAGGTTTTATTACATAATAAAATTCATAGCTGTTTTTATTACCATTGTGTGTGCATTATTTCTCTGTGTAGATTAGATTTCTGTAGATTTTTATGTTTTCTGAAGTGGTTGAGCCTTGGTTGTTTCATAATTGTGTGTGTTTAGGTGACTCTACTATCACACCAAAGAGAATCCTGTGCACCCGCTGGTTTACTGATCCCTGGACATACGGTTCCTACTCTCACCCAGCCATAGGCTGTACAGCCAAGGACCTGAAGAACATGATGGAACCTCTGCCCTCAAAGGGAACTTTGCCACAGGTACTTATACAGTACATGCATTATACAGTAAAAATCTTGAGCCTTATATTTATTTGTACTTGTGCTATTTTGTGCTGCTTTGCTTTCCTTAGTTAGCATACTGTGCAAAAGTCTTGAGCCACCCCCCATTTCTTCATATTTTGCTTCCAAAGAGCCACATACAGCCAGGTATTAGCTCATAACTTGGCATATCTAAAATGTTTGAAGACAACTGGACAAATGGAGGACAAAAAAGTGACAGACCTAAAAAAACAGGAAAAAATCAAGCAAAGAACCTAATCCAAATATTGACTTTCAAGTTCAAATTATTCACACTCTGTTTTTGCCTTATATACTGTGTTTCCATGATTGTGTGCACATGTTTCAATAAATTACTGCACCTATTTCCCATTTCCCTAGCCAAATAGAACTTGTACTTTTGTTTGCAAAATTTATGCATACAGTACACAAGTGAAGTGAGAACAAAAGACAAGAGAAGTGAATCATATTGCCCAGGGAATTACTGACTGACAAGGAAGTGACAAAATATAACCTTGAAAAATACTTGTCTGTTTTCTGACTTGTGTGTTTCAGCCCTTGCAGGTTTTGTTTGCTGGAGAGGCAACTCATCCTTGCTTTTACTCCACTGTCCATGGAGCACTTCTCACTGGGTGGCGAGAAGCTGATCGACTCATCACTCACTACTGGGATTCTGATAGTTCATGAAGTCCCTCTACCTTACCTTACCTTATCTTATCTTTTTGTCTGGCACTAAAAATCACAATGTTGAATATGGGAACAAAGAGGGTTTGTGGCTGTAATGGAAAATTTGTTTCTGAACTCAAATAACCTCTGTGTACTTATTCTCTGTAATTGTAATTTTCTAGCACAAAGACCGAGTGTGTGAAGATGGGAAATGGTGTGGGGTTTCTTTTGTTTTTTTTTAAAGAAGTATATGCATGGAACTGAACTCCAACAAGTCCATCTAATAATTATCAAGGAGTAATAACACTGAACAATTTTAGAACAGTATGAACAAATAAGACATAATTACACACAAGCAGCTATGGCAATACAAATATAAAAACCAAACCAGGTAGATCACAGGTAACTTAATAGCTACAGGTAAGCAGTAGTCGCGCAGGTGCTTGGATCAAATTTGCTAAGCAAAGCAGGCACAGCAGAGGACCCAGCAGGAATTGAATGCAGAGTGAGACAGTGTGGGTTAATGAGACAATATTGAGCGTGAATCGAGTGACTGGGACTAGCTAGAAAGGCTGGGTTTGGTGTTTCCAGGACCGAAGAGATAAGAAATGCAGCCATGGATGAAGTAAGCTGGACTTAAAAAATACACACCAAATGTGCAAATCTTTACTGTCCATAGTGGAAGTTAGTGGAAAGATCCATATAGGTATAAATGCACTGTCTGGGCATTGCCTCAGTTTGAGGATGCATAATAAGCGCAAAGTCTAGTTCAAATGAACTATGTTAAACACCATAGTGAGGACACCGTCTATGTAGATGCCTGTGTGTTTTGGCCTTCTCATAGAGTGAGTAAAAGGACCACAAATATGCTGTATGATTCAGATGCAGAGGAGCTTATTTCCAAATAAAGATAGGACACCAAATCCCTGAACCATTTCATTAAACTCAAAAAATGATTTGCATTGTCTAACAGGAACCCTTCTAAGTATTTACAAACATGTCTGTTTTAGAGTGATTTTGTTGTTTCAGATCAAGCAAACATGATTGATTAGATTTCCTATAATTAAACTAAGTCAATGAAAGTAGAAGTACCTCCTGATTTGTCACAAATGGACCAAAGGGCTCTATCTAGCTCTTAGTGTATCTATGCTTGTGATTTTTAATGAATAAATAAAATCAAATGTTAGCAAACTGCAATGTTGTTACTGTGTTTATTTATGCAAGTAAATTAATACAATACCAGCTAATTACCTTAATGTGGGTCCTGTTCAAACAGACTATCTCTACACACAATCTATGTGCTCTAATCTTCTAGTTTAATGCTGAGACATTCACTGACTGTCCCCAAAAAACTGTGATAAGACTCTGTACCTCATCAAGTAATAACAAGTAATAAGTTATAAGATATAAATACAAATTTTAATTAGCTATACCTACATTAAAGATACAGTTTTAAATATTGACTGAAAAGGGGAGTCTGTGTGTTTTGTAAGTGCAAATAATTTTCCTCAAAGTGAGGAAATAAATTCAATACTCAATGAAATGTACTGCATTTCATTCAAGAGAGCCAATAAAGACAGGGAGAAATTAGCTTAAGCTACCAATAGAGTCATTTTAATATCTGGCGATCGTTTGGTCAGTTTTGCTCCTTTGAGGGCTTGCCACAGCAGATCATCTGCTGTCATCTCACCCTATGCCTTGCATCCTCTTCTGTCACACCAACCCTCTGCATGTCCTCCTTCACTAACATCCATGAGTCTTCTCTGAGGTCTCTCTCTTTTCCTCCTGCCTGGCAGCTCCATATTCAACACCCTTTGTCCAATATATCCACTATCCCTCCACTGTACATGTCCAAACCATCTCAGCCTCACCTCGCTAACTTTGTGTACAAACCGCTCAGCTTGAGCTGTTCTTCAAATGTAGTCATTTCTAATCCTGGTCACTCCCCACAAAGAACTTAGCATTTTCAACTCTGCCATCCAGCTCCACCTCCTGTCTTTCTGTTAGTGCCACTGCTTCCAAACCATACATCATAGCAGGTCCTTTCTAGGTAAACCCTCCCTTTCACTCTTGCTGCATTCCTCCACCCACTCCACCCTGCCTGCACTCTTTTTCACCTCTCTTGTGCACTGTCTGTTGCTTAGCTCTCATTGTACATTCTGTATAATGGCAATAAAGTCATTCTATTCTATTCTAGTCTATTCTATTCTATTCTATTGTATGGTTGACCCCAGGTATTATGCTTCATCCACTTCATTAGCTCTACTCCTGGCATCTTCACATTGATACATGAAAACCGATCACGGGTTAGAAAGCCTTAAAAAAGAAACCTACAACATTGTTTGCCTTTCATAAGTCAAAATTTCAACTTACTAACTCAAACTTCTCAGAAAATAATTTGAAATTTCGAGTTTTTAAGCTGAAACTTTGAGATAATGATCCGAAATTCTCAAAAATGGCAAAAAAATGTTGTTGTTTTGTTTGTTTGCTTTTTGTTTGTTTGTTTGTTTGTTTGGGTGTTTCAGCGGTGGAAACAAGCTTCCATAATTCACGCGTTCTAAAAATGAATGTTATTTTGAAACTCTTAACCGGAAGAAGTTTTGTTCGCTTCTGTTCTGCTTTCCCTTCTAGAGGAAGTGCAGGGTTACCCGCTGTTGGTCACCATGGGTGGACGGAGAGATGCGAAAGTAGTAATAATAGGATGCGGGATAGCGGGTATAGCAGCGGCACAGAAACTGGTAAAAGCTGGGTTTCATCATGTGCGGATTCTCGAAGCGACAGCAAGAAGCGGAGGACGAATAAAAACGGGGAGGCTGGGTGAGCAACCAGCCCGCAGGGCTGCCTCACTCAGCCTGCAGTTTCTCTTTACTTCTGTTTTCAGGAAATTAAAAAAGAACAAAAAAAAATCTGTACATTTTCTTGCAGGGGGTCATGATGGGATTTTTAGCAACCGTGGAAAGTTTTGTATTTCCTCACAGTACGAGTTCGTGTTGGATGTGATTGAATGAGCTGAAGTTTAGCTGCAGCATATAGGCGCATATCAGGGACAATAGAAGAAGGACTTTGGCTTTCACTTTACAGTACCTTATAGTGCAACTGTATAATAACCGCTGTATGGAGAGCTGAAGTCTGGCAGAAGCTGACGCGTTACATAGTGGTAATATAAAACGCCTCCAAGGTCTGTAAATAATACTACGACAGTATTAACTAATCTCGTAACAACTATGGCCTCTAAGGACAAAGTGCATACAGCAATGCACAACACAGTGTCGAAGACATAAAGCGAGATACGTTTCAGATATAGAAGTGCAACTAAAACACATGTTTCTGTGCAACAACAGTTATAATAATATACACGTGGTAACCAAACCAGTGCAGCTAATACAACAGGAGCATGGTAAAATGTATCGTTACGTTTCACTGTCCTAATTAGTAAAAGTTGTTTCCTTTTCTCCTTCTGCCGTAAATCTTTCGTCTGTAGGTAATAATATTGTCGAGATAGGCGCAAACTGGATCCACGGGCCGTCCGAGGAGAACCCGGTGTTTTGTCTGGCCCGTCAGTACGGGCTTTTGGATCCAGAAGCCCTCACCCCGGAGAACCAGGCCATGGATATAGGAGGGCATGTTCCCTGGATTCCTAGATTCTTCAGCAGTGCAGGTTCACAGATTTTTATGCTTTTTTTTTTTAAGATTAGTAATGACATTAAAAAAAAATGGGGGGCGGCGGGGGCGTCTGTCCAGCAAGCAGCCACACAGTTCTGTCATCAAAGACTAAGAGGTAATACAGTTAAAGGGTCAAAAACTCTTTGGGGGTAAAGAACAGCCTTCTGTTTCTGGGAATGATTTCATTAAACAAATGGATTTTTTTTAAGGGGAGAGACTCAGAGAATACTGTCTTGATAATCTTCATCAAATGGGAAGGAACAGCATGAAACCAGCAGCAGAGCTCTGAACTGGACAAGAGGTTTAAAAAAAATGGATATCTGTGTGGATTTTCCTGACCAGTGTTCCTGTGTAATGTATACAGGTCGAGAGCTGAAGGCTGAGGACATATATCCCGCTCAGGAATTGTTTGTGGAGCTGATGAATGAAAGTTCTGAATTTCAGAGTCAAAGAGGAGAACCCTGGCCCAGCGTGGGAGATTTCATACGGACGCAGGTAAATTTCTAGCTGCGTGTTTATCTGTCGCAAATCAGCTGTCATCTGTTAGTGGCCTCTAGAATCACACATGAATTGGGGGTATCTTTCTTTGCTCGTCATCGGATGTAGGTACAACAACATGCAGCAGAGAAATGGAAAGATGCTGATGCAGCTACCAGATCTCTGCGACTCTGTGTGATCAGTAGCATGTTGAAGGTCGAGTGCTGCATCAATGGGGCTCATAGCATGGATGAGATCGGCCTGGGGGCCTTTGGTCTATACAAGACTCTACCTGGACTGGACTGTACATTCCCAGGGTTCGTACACCAGCACTGAATTTACATAGTTCAAAAACAAGTATTTATTTTGTAAGGGAAAAAAAACAAATACTCAATGGCCAAATTGACATTTACCTTATCATATTATTCAGCCTGTTAATTAAGGTAATGCTAATATCCAATAAACAGTTACAGCACGTATGACTTAAAAGTTACCTTCTTTCTTGTGCAGTGGCTATGAAGGTCTAATCCAGAACTTGATGGCAGAACTCCCCACTGCTTTAGTGGCCTACAATAAGCCTGTGCGCTGTGTCAACTGGAACAACACAAAGAACGCAGACCCTGTGACGGTCGAGTGCGATGATGGCCAGAGGCTCGTTGCTGATCATGTTATAGTCACAGTACCTCTCGGTAACATCCCGTACATATGTCGCCATTTTCCGCCTCAGTGTGTGAAATTTGAGGTTCTGAGCTATAACAGAAAAGTTTTTAATTTTACTACTTAATCAGTGCTACTTTCAGGTGCTCATTCAGTCACAAGAGGTTGCCACAGCAGGTAGTTTCACATGTTTTTATTTGGCAGATTTTTTAAAATGTTTTTTATGCTTCTTGCCCTTCCTGATGCACTTGTTACGACCGTGAGCATACATCTCCAAAATCTTGCGTATTTGCAACACCTTCACCATCATAATGTCAGGTTATTTTGGGGCTGAGTAAACTTAAAGTTGTTCTGTTTTTGTCAGGATATTTAAAGAAGCACCACTCAACCCTGTTCCATCCTCCTCTCCCTCTGCACAAGCTGCACTCCGTCCAGAGGCTGGGTTTTGGAACAAACAATAAAATATTTGTGGAGTTTGAGTCACCGTGGTGGGATGCCGACTGTGAAGGAATCTTCTTGGTGTGGGAAGATGAGGTAAGATTTGTTGGCAGTGCATAAAGGCATACTCATTAGCCACTTAAATAAAATAAAAAAAAAAACACTTTGTTCTTGTATCGCTGTCTCAAAATGTTTGAGGTTTATGCTGGTATGCACAGAATCTAACACTTGAATATCTGTTTTATCTCTTTTCATGGCTCAGGATGCTTTGGTGGACCAGGTGCCAGATCTACAGAGATCCTGGATAAAGAAGTTGTTTGGCTTCAGCGTACTCAAACCCACTGAAAGGTCGTCTGGTCATAAAATGCCAGTGTTTGCCCACCTTTATAATATTGCACTGAATGGCGAACAACTTGCTAATTCGTAAATTAAGAGTGCAGTCCTGTGTGTGGTTTAAACTTCAGATATGGCCACGTTCTCTGTGGCTGGATTGCTGGGCATGAGTCAGAGTATATGGAGACACTGTCTGAACAGGAGGTCACACATGCCGTCACACAGCTCATCCGCAGGTTTACAGGTGAGTCCGGATAGTTCATAAACACTGGGAAATACCAAACGTTTCAGGGTCATT
Organism: Archocentrus centrarchus; assembly: GCF_007364275.1. Taxonomy (NCBI): domain Eukaryota; kingdom Metazoa; phylum Chordata; class Actinopteri; order Cichliformes; family Cichlidae; genus Archocentrus; species Archocentrus centrarchus. The sequence goes on from NC_044360.1 coordinate 18,723,083, forward strand.
ATTTTCTATCTTCTAAAACTCATTTTAGAATGAGATTTTTTTGTTATTTATGTGTGTTTAGGGAACCCTATCATCACACCGAGGAGAATCCTGCGCTCCCAGTGGTTTCACGACCCATGGACGTGCGGATCTTACAGTTACCTTGGAAAAGGCTGTTCCGAGCAGGACTTGGACAACTTGATGGAGCCCCTCCCAGCAAGAGGATCAAAATCACAAGTAGCACCATATTATGTTCACACTCAAACATGTGCCCTGAGCACACAAATCACCTGAAACATTATTCAAGGTGTGACTCTTCTTCCCAATTTGCCTCTTTCAGCCCCTGCAGGTGTTGTTTGCTGGAGAGGCAACGCATCCTTTCTTCTTCTCGACCGTCCATGGAGCTCTTCTCACCGGGTGGAGAGAAGCCGATAGACTCATCTCTCACTACTCGTCTGTTAGTTCTTCTGAGCTTCCCAAACCAAAGCTTTAAAAAAAAATTATCTTTGCCAAAAAAAAAATAATAAAGCTCAAATTTACTGTAATCTGAAGCTTTCCTTCACACGTGATGTGAGGTAATTTATTTTCAAATTATGATATCAGAGTGGATATGAAGGATTGTGTGGAAGCTGCTGACCTTAGGATGTTTAATGCATTCACTGGTACTGTGAACCAGGACAGTCAGTTCACGTGGTTTATAGTATCATGGGGTGATGATATGAATAATGGTCATGGATACATATATTTACATATGTACTGATGGACAGGCCTTTTAGTAAACCTTCACTAAAAACACAGTAATCAATAATGCACATGTTGTAATCCTTTTTGTAAATCAGTACTTATCAGAATTAATATTGACTATACAACTTAAAAATTTCAGGACTGACTGAATTCCACAGTTTATAACTTTCCTCTTTTACTGATTGTTGTTTTTGTACTGATTTTAATTAACTGTAAATTACACTGTAATTTTTATGAGCTTTTTGTGATTGTATATATTTAGGCTGAAGAACATAAATATTGAACAAAATAATAAAACTTTTTGTTGAAATTACACTAAGAGCATTTCTGTGAAAACTTGCTGTCACATGCTTCCACAATCCAACATTTAATAATTTTAAAAAAGTGTATTTTAAAGGGTAATGCTTATTGTGTCCTGTTAAAAACCTTACAAATCACTAAAAGACAACACGCTAAGATGAATAATCTGGCGGTCTCCATTACTAAAGTTCTGTCTCCTTCAGTTCTCAGCCTTGTATGCTGCACAACAATCAGGCTTTGATCACATGATCTCAGGGACCTGCTGGGGATTTATGGATGGAAAAGTATGCTGTGGATTGTCCATGCAGTGCTCTAGCACAGTAATGCAGCAGTAATGCACCTTCACCTGCCAATAAATTAAGTATTATATACTTTTTATTGGAGCTTTGTTTGCCCTTCAGAATCAACCAAAGTCCTCCTATAAGCAAGTCTCACCATTCGATAGTTTGAAACACTTCTCAGGACAGTTATTTTGGAATTAATGTTCATTTCATTGGGTTATAAAATATGCATGTATAGAATCACCGTTCAAATCTGATTAAAAAAACGCTTAAAAGCTCAGTTTCCCGTGCAGGGATTATGTCTAATCCTGGATTAAATACTTTTCCCTATTTTGGTCTTTGTTGACTTTTTCCTTTTATTCTAGGACCATACTTAATCCATGACTGGGAAACTGGCTGAAAAAGTTTACTGACTGCATTTTCCCCCCCTACCACAATCTAGTGTTTAATCCAATCTGCAGGGGGCAGTAATATGTTTATCCGAACCTGGGAAAACAAAAAAATAGAAGAAGTCGTCTTCATATCGGAACAAAAAAATGTGACTGCAAATTGGAGTCGGTATGTAAACAGTGTAACACATTATGTCCAGTCTTGCTTAGTGCAGCCAGCTGGGTCAGAGTAAGTTTTCCGCTAAAACAAATGAAAGCCGGTGGGTGACACATGTGGATGAATAGCAGCCATGAAACTGTACCAGGCGCTCCGTAACGTCGACAAGTTCAGAACCGTTTTCGACTTCGGTGGACGGGAAGTGGCTCACTGGTTCCCCGGACACATGGCTAAAGGTGACAGCTTCTACTTCACATTAACTGCAAAATGTGTTTTTTTAAAAATGTGATTTTTTTTTTTATTGCTTTTGCAAAGCAAGCAGTCTGCTTTGTAATGTTATTTCTTGGTCACATAATGGCTGCAAGTAATGATTTATGTTTTGCAGGACTGAAGCAGATGAGAGCCAACCTGAAGAATGTGGACTGCATCATAGAAATACACGATGCCAGAATATCCTTTTTATTTTTGCACAACATTAAAAAGTGTCATCTTTAAAAGAAATAAAATTAAATACAGGATTAACCTCGAAATTATATTGAATTGTATCAACACAGTATTTTCTGGTAGGTGCTGAAAGATGCCTCCTGTCTTGGCTTTTTCTGTCGTTAAATTATAGAAATGTTTTCAGTGATTTTCAAGTGCCTTCAATACACATGGTTCACAAATGGGGAAAATAGACACAGGCTTGAAGATTTTTATCAGTTACAAATGACCAAGTTGTTTCATGTGTAAACAAATTATAGACACCAGCAGAAGGAAGCTGTGGCTCAAGAGTAATTAGCTTGATACGATTATAATTGTATTGCAAGCTATAACTTAAACAGTAAAATAAAGGTGTATATAGGTAGAGGGGTTTTTTGTTTGTTTGTTTTCTTAAACTGAAACATTACAGGACAGGACATGGACACAGAAAACAAAAGAGCACATTGGTATAAACACAGTGTGTGGGTTTTATTAACCTTTAACCATGAAGTGAAACTCTTGACAATAAGAAACTTTTGTGCTCTGGGGGGGGCGTGGGCAAGTGTTTTCAGTCTAGAAGCAAACATTTACAAAGGAGAACAAAAAAATAAATAAAAATTAAGGGGAAGAAAAAAAGCAAAAACAACTCAAATCTCTGTGAATCAAAGCGACCCTTTTAACTTTGGTTAATGAAAGAGCCACAGATGAGACAGAGTTTTCACTTTTGTGCCAGTAAACAAGGCATATAGTTGTCAAAATAGGAGGTGGAACTGATCTGGGAGCTCTGCATGAGCTGATTAAAAAAAAAACCAAAGCTAACTACAGTAGTAATATATTTATCTATGCTAATGTTGCGAGATAACAGCAAAATTATGTAGAGAGCGGTTTAGTCCAATTCAGAGCTTGTTTACCAACTGGGAACGATGGGCATTTCTAGTGCTCTCCTAAGTCTTCCAGGAATGTTTTGCATTTCCAAAATAAAATATGGTCAGGTGATGATGTGACATAGAAAGTGTACTCATTAAAAAAAGAAAGAAAGAAAAAGGTTAGCCTGTGAGGTTACTCCTTAACATTAAGTACATCCCATTCTCTGGAAGAAACCCCGTGTTTCAGGACACACTGAATGTCAGACCACATTTGCTAATTCTTAACAAGATGGACCTCACTGATCTATCCAACAAGCAGGTACAAAGTCTGGCTGCTGCTTTAGCAGAGTCACATGTCAGCATCATTTTTACTATACTACAGCTCTGGATTTACATTTACTCTGCAGAGAATCCTGAAGAAGCTAGAAAAAGAAGGGATGAGACATGTTCTCTTCACAGACTGCTTAAAGCAGAGAGATGACAGCATCAAAAAGGTAAAGGTGACTCTACAGTAAACATTTCACTGTTTGCAGCAGCTGAACACGGATGCCCAAATTATTCCTGTCTTTTCCCTAGCTGGTGCCAATGGTGATGGACATTATTGCAAGCAAACCACGCTTTAACAGGGAGGAGGTATGCTTACTCCAGATTGTTAACTTTGAAAACACATTAACCCACTATGCCATTTTACACTGTTTCTGTAGAACCTCAGATGCCATTTCTTACCCAAAATATAAGGTTAGTCTAGAAAAAAATACCACAAGAATATAAAATGCTATGAGTAATGCCTATACAAAAATGAAGTCCCTCCTTAAAGGAACTGCACATTTCACTTTCAGCTAGAAATATGGAAGCAAGTTACTCACCAATATCTTCAAAAAATTTTTTATCTCAATGGACTCAAAACTATATTGAAGAAATGATTTTCCATTGTATCTGTTACAGTTTCTTACTGTATATATTTTTGTATTTGTATTTATAATGCAACCACATTAACCATAGTCATGTAAAACTTTCAGGATACAACTTACTGTCTGATGGTGATCGGAGTGCCCAATGTCGGGAAGTCATCTCTTATTAACTCGTTGAGAAGAACAAACCTGAAGAAAGGTAAATGTAGAAAAGCTGTGGATGGAGTTGTAGACTTTAATATAATAATTGCCACCTCCTCATTAACAAGTGTTGCAATCATACACTCATTTCAGGTCGTGCATCTCGAGTAGGTGGGGAGCCCGGTATAACTAAAGCTGTCCTCACTAAAATTCAGGTGTGTGGAGGGTGCAGATCCCTGAGTGCATGCTATCGTGTTTTGATGGGTTCATTTTTGTGGATGGGGTGAGCATCCGTCCAGTATTTATAGCTGCTGCTGTCTTCAGGTGTGTGAGCGACCCCTAATGTACCTGTTAGACACACCAGGAGTGTTGCCTCCTAAAATTGAGAGTGTTGAAACAGGCATGAAGCTGGCCTTATGCGGTATGCAGAATATTTTTTTTTCCTCTAACATAATTATTGTTGGTTAGTAAATACGATGTGATTTGTTTTCATTTCTAAATAGTTGGATTTTGGGTTAGTTAAAAAGGCATTTTAATATCTTTCTTTTTCTGCAGGAACTATACTGGACCATTTAGTGGGTGAAGACATCATCGCTGACTACTTGCTCTATTCCCTGAACAGACTGGGAAAGTTCAGGTGGGATTTTTTTTTCCCGACTATATTATTGTTGTGTGTATTTTCAGTGTATTTTTTTCTTTGTGTTACTCTTGATTGTTTACTGTATGCATGTGTTTCTGTGCAGTTATGTGGAAAAATACGATCTCAAAGAGCCAAGTGATGACATCCAGCACGTCCTCAAACGCATTGCTGTAAAACTTGGAAAGACTCAGAGGGTCAAAGCAATTACTGGAGTGGGTAAGAAAGTGTTCAAGCATTCTGCGATTTCTACAACTCAATAACAGGAGCGTATCAGCGTAGACTGGCTTTAAAAAAGATCATTGAGCTTTTAGATGGGAGACAGGAAACAGTTTAACTAGCAGTTCTCAGTCCAGTATTCATTCAGAATACTAAAAAAAAAAGTTGTTAGCCACTTGCTCTCCACATCAGGGTTTGTTGTTGTTTGTTGCACTTTTCACTTCATTTTAATGGTTTAATCCCATTTGTTCCTTCTCCCTCAGGAAATGTTACCATTATGATACCAAACTACACAGCAGCAGCTTATGATTTCATAAGAGCCTTCAGGAAAGGAGAGCTAGGTCAAGTAATGCTTGACTGACCTGAGTCATGTTAATGAGGAAGACTGTTTCTGGGCGTCATCAAGAGCATATAATCTGTGTCTGCACTGACGGGGTGTTTTTATTTTTTTCAGTTTTTTTGGCTTACAGATGGTGTAAAAAGTCACCAAACTCCTGTATGATTTGTAAATAAAATAAATTAATTCAACATTTATTCTCAGCTGTGCATTTAAAATACACAAGACAGATAGCTAGCGTGGTGTAAACAAGATATTTATTGGCATAAAGACAGTGATAAACTCTGTAATTATTATTTACATTAGTGTAGCATATAATAGAGTGCACTTATAAACGTGGAACAGTCTGTTGCTCCTGAGTGTCTTCTGTAGGTAGATTTTTTTATTTATTTGTTTTTTTCGGAGGGTGAAAACACCATGAAAACCTTCTGAGACGTGAATCACTCCTGAGAGCAGCGGTTGGTTTGCTCATGTCCGTCTCATCCACGTCATGGTTCATACGCAGGTCTCGGCTGAAATTCAGGTGTTTAGAATGCGAAGATGATTGTGGAAAATTAGCTTTCCCAATGCACAGCAACTCCTATATACTCTTATTTTATCATTCAAATCAAAGCATAACTATTACAGAAAGAATGAAGTGAAATGTTGCATTGCTTGAGGTCAGAAATTGAACAAAAAGGCTTGTCCTTTATAAAATAAATATGTTCATATTACAGAGAAAAATTCCTAGTACTGTTTAATTTCAGGGGTGAGAAAATGCTGGTGCCAGGTCCTTTTCACTTTAAAAACCCCTATAAAGTAACTAATAACCTGTATTTCAGTGTTTTATATGAACTGCAGCAAGTCCAAACTTTATATTAATATCCATTTCTGCTTTTACATAGAGATAATTTTCCTCACTGGTACAGAGCTGTAGTACAGGTCACTTTGCATTTTTTGTGCATATTATTAAAAGTATATATATATATTTAATTTGGCAGTACAGTTAAAATTGACTGAAAGTAGCTCAGTTAGAGCCATTGGCATTTTGCTGATATGTTATTAAATTAAGCTTTCAGGGTGGAAATAACAATAGTTTCTGTCACATATGCTGAATTATTTGTCAAAGGTGAACTCTGAGAGGTGAAATGTCACAATGAATACAGTGCTGGTAATGTAGCCTGTTTTTGGCAATTGGAATAAGTGTAAAAACATACAGTACAGTGATGTTTTTCTGATTCTGTTCTTCTACTCCTGTGTGGCCGCTCTAACTGGTCTTTCCAGTGCAGGTTCCAGCCAGTTCTGCACATTATAATTACATCCTGGATAGAAGCACAGTCTTTGACCCAATCACAGATGTGTCCTAAAAAGCATCCAAATATCTACAGTATACTGTCCAGGAAGAGTCCATATTTAGGAGAAAACACTGAAATAATGACAGAAACCACCTTAGAGAGAAAAGATCCGTTTTGAGTAGAGCCTGACATTAGAGCATCAAAGTAATTGGTCCTATTGTAGAAATCCAGCTCTTCTTCTGAGCTGTCTGCGTTGCTGCGTCGGTAGGCAGATGCGTACCATTTGTCTGCCGTTAACGCCACTGCTGCCCCCGCTGCTGCCGCACTTGCCACTCTCACCGGTGACGTTCGCCCTGCCACCCTGAAGCGAGAGCGGGTCCCGCCATAGGTGCCTCCTCCCCTGTAGGTCCCCGCTGTGGAGCTGCGGGAGGGAGACCCTCGAGAGGAACCCCGTGACCCTCCACGTCCACCTTTGGACAGCGTTGGCTCAAACAGGAAAGCAGAGAGCAGGAGGCAAGTCCAGCATGTTGCAACCACCTGGTTCATCCCTGACATCTGTGCAGGAAGAGGACATAAAGGAGCAAGGAAGAACATTTTAAACCTTTTGGTGGCATGGCTTAAACCTACACCGTTGGGTAAAGTGGTCAAAAACAGACAGAAAATATTTTGGGAATGTTACATATTTAGATTGTACTGGAAGTTTTCATCCATTTGGATAGTTTTAACTATGTAAAACTATACAACTGTGGTCAGGTTTACATACAGTGGGGAAAATAAGTATTTGATAGACTGCTGGTTTTGCAAGTTTTCCCAACTGCAAAGAATGGAGAGGTCTGTAATTTTTATTATAGGTACACATCAACTGTGCGAGACAGAATTTTGAAAGAAATCCAGAAAATCACATTGTATGATTTTTAAATAATCAATTTACATTTTATTACATGAAATAAGTATTTGATCACCTACCAACCAGCAAGAATTCTGGCTCTCACAGAAGCCCTCCTGTTCTGCACTAATTACCTGTATTAATTGCACCTGTTTGAACTTGTTACCTCTATAAAAGACACCTGTCTACACACTCAATCAATCACACTCCAACCTCTTCATCATGCCCAAGACCAAAGAGCTGTCTGAGGACACCAGGAACAAAACTGTAGACCTGCACAAGGCTGGGATGGCCTACAGGACAATAGGCAACCATCTTGGTGAGAAGGCAACAACTGTTGGCGCAATTATTAGAAAATGGGAGAAGCACAAGATGACTGTCAATCTTCCTCGGTCTGGGGCTCCATGCAAAATCTCACCTCATGGGGTAAGGATGATTCTGAGAAAAGTCAGGAATCAGCCCAGAATTACATGGGGGGACCTGGTCAATAACCTGAAGAGAGCTGGGACCACAGTCTCAAAGATGACGTAACACACTATGCTGTCATGGATTAAAATCCTGCAGGGCACGCGAGGTCCCCTTCTCATGCCAGCAAATGTCTAGCCAGTTTGGAGTTTGCCAGTGACCATCTGGATGTTCCAGAGGAGCCATGTGAGAAGGTCATGTGGTCAGATGAGACCAAAATAGAGCTTTTTGGTATCAACTCCACTCGCCGTGTTTGGAGGAAGAAGAAGGATGTGTACAACCCCAAGAACACCGTCCCAACTGTGAAGCATGGGGGTGGAAGCATCATACTTTGGGGGTGTTTCTGCAAAGGGTACAGGATGACTGCACTGTATTGAAGGGAGGATGGATGCAGTCATGTATCATGAGATTTTAGCCAACAACCTCATTCCCTCAGTAAGAGCATTAAAGATGGGTCATGACAATGACCCAAAACACACAGCCAAGGCAACTAAGGAGGGGCTCTGTAAAAAGCATTTCAAAGTCTTGGAGTGGCCTAGCCAGTCTCCAGACCTGAACCCAATAGAAAGTCTTAGGTGGGAGCTGACACTCAGTGTTGCCCTGCGACAGCCCTGAAAGATCTGGAGAAGATCTGTATGGAGGAGTGGGCCAAAATCCCTGCTGCAGTGTGTGCAAACTTGGTCAAGAACTACAGGAAACGACTCGTGGAAATTGAAAATGAGTTGACCCAATTAGAATTTAACTATAAATCTAAACCTAATGAGTCAACATTACAAAACATACTCAAACTAAAATATGAATATTATTGCATTTTAACTGACCAAGTGAAGGACCAACTGTTTAAATTAAAGCAAAATTATTTTGAGATGGGGGATAAACCACAGAATTTACTTGCCCGACAGCTTAGAGGGCTTCAAGCCAGAAGAGCTATACATCGAATTAAGTCAAACTCAGGAGAATTAGTTACTGATCCTAAAGCCATAAATGAAGTATTTAAGAATTATTATCAACAATTGTATACATCAAAAGCTAAGGGGAATATCTCAGAGTGGATTGCGCAATCAGATCTTCCTAAATTAAATGAGGCAGCAAGAGAGGCGTTGGAGGCTGATATCACCATTCAGGAGATTGTTAATGCTATTCATTTCCAAACGGCAATAGTCCTGGACCAGATGGGTATGGTATAGAGTTATATAAAAAACACTCAGAAGCATTGGCTCCTCTCCTACTCAGAATGTATAGTCACTCATTTGATACTCAAAAATTCCCCAGCTCTTTAAATGAAGCTAATATTTCACTAATATTAAAAGAGGGTAGAAATGAGACTGATCCTTCCTCATTTCGTCCCATTGCATTACTGAACACTGATATGAAGATACTTACAAAATTATTAGCAAATAGATTAAATAAATATATCTCTACTATCATTCATGCTGACCAGACTGGATTTATTCCTGGTAGATTTTCTTTCTTTAATGTTAGAAGATTAATGAATATAATCTACCATAATTATAATAAAAAGGAAAAGTGTCAGTTTTATGGCTGGATGCAGAAAAAGCTTTTGATCAGCTAGATTGGCCATATATTTTTAGAGTGCTAGAAGAATTTAATTTTGGAACCAAGTTTACTGCATGGATTAGAATATTATACTCTCAGCCTACCGCCTGTATTTTAACTAATCAAAACAGATCAACTCCATTTTTTTTACATCGAGGGCCACGTCAGGGTTGCCCATTTAGCCCGTTGCTTTTTGCAGTGGCAATTGAACCTCTGGCCGTTTGTATTAGACAGCATGCAGTATACAAGCCAATCCATCTGGGTGATGTGGACCATCATCTTTCACTTTATGCAAATGATGTGGTCATTTTTTCTTCTCAACCGGAACAATCACAATAAATTGGCAAAAAAGTGAATTGATGCTTTTAGGTGACAATATAAATGTTGACTTTATACATAAACTCCCATTTAAAATTACAGATAGATTGAAATACCTGGGAGTAATTCTTCCAAAAGATCCTAAATTAATCTTTAAATTAAATTTCAATGTAAAATTAGAAAAACTGAAAAAAAGATATAGAAAAATGGCGTACACTCCCTCTTTCCATGATAGGCCGTGTGAATGCCATTAAGATGGTCCTTCTGCCAAAATTTTTATATCTTTTTCAGAATCTCCCTTTCTTTTTAACGAAGTCATTTTTCAGAAGTATAGACTCTATTATCATACCCTTTATCTGGAACTTCAAGACTCATAGAATATCTAAGGCTCATTTATATAAAACAAGGGAGAATGGTGGGCTAGGCCCACCCTGTTTTTTACATTATTACTGGGCAGCAAACTTGCGGGCCTTAGTTTACTGGCAGGAGGGTTACAGTAGAGAGATATTTAAGGATACCCCAGCTGGATAGCAATAGAAAAAAGAGACGCCACTAATAGCTCATTACCAGCTCTTCTTTTTGCACCACCCAAACTCGTTACAAGCTTGAACATACAGAATAGAATAATTTTAAATTGTCTCAGAATCTGGCAGCAAATCAGGAGGAGTTGTAAATTACCAGACACTGTAATTTATGCTCCGATTTGTTATAACCACGCCTTTCCTCCATCTTTTACGGACAGGACTTTTGAAAATTGGAAGTCCAGAGGCATTAATTTTTTGAAAGATTTATATGGCAATCAACAATTTGCCTCCTTTACACAATTAAATGAAAAATTTTCCCTCCCATCTACACAATTCTTCAGATACTTACAAATTCGAAACTATGTCCGTCAAAATATAAAAAACTTTGAACATCTTCCAGAGGACAATAGATGTGTCACGCTTTTGATGAGTTCCCCAGATTCAAAAAAACTGATTACTAATTTTGTTAAGTTATTTTCTGATTCTAACTCTGATTGCTTGGGAAAGAGACCTGGATGTACAGATTGATGAAACGGTATGGGAGGAGAGCCTCCGCAGAATGAGTTCTTGTTCTGTTAATGTGAGACATCAGTTAATTCAATTTAAGGTAATACATAAACTTCATTATTCCAAAACTAAATTACACAAAATTTATCCGACAATTTCTCCCTTATGTGATCACTGCACGTCTGCTGAAGGCTCTCTGGCCCACCTTTTCTGGACATGCCCAAAGCTGTATAGTTTCTGGAGTGACATATTTAAGTGGTTTTCCAAAATGTATAATTCTGAGTTTAAGACTGATTCCAATATTGCTCTGTTTGGATACTCTCTTTCCATTGCTAAATGTAGTTCATCAATACAAATCACTTTTAACTATGGAATGATAATTGCCATGAGACTGATTTTAAGGTTGTGGAAAACAGAAGCTGTGCCTACATTTAAGGAATGGCTCTCAGAACTGACTGAGGTATTACATATGGAGAAACTTAGATATGACATAATGAACAAACCCAAATCTTTTCTAAATATCTGGCAGCCATTCCTGGACTTACTTTCCCAACAAGACTTTTTGAACACATTTCGCCACTTTCTTCAGTTTTGTAAATCTACATAGATACATTGGTTATACTGACACACCAGTGCTCTTAATAACTGTATACACCCAGCTTTGTTTGTGTACGTGTGTGGATTGTTTTAGGTGTTTGTTTGTTTTCTTTTTGTTTTATTTGATGTTCATGTTTATTTGTTATTATTTTGGTTATGTTGTTATATGTGTATAAAATTGAAAAACTTAAATAAATAATAATAATTAAAAAAAAAGAACTACAGGAAACGTCTGACCTCTGTAATTGCAAACAAAGGTTTCTCTACCAAATATGAAGTTCTGTTTTTCTATTGCATCAAATACTTACAGTACTTCATACAATAAAATGCAAGTTAATTATTTAAAAATCAGACAATGTGATTTTCTAGATTTTTAATTTTAGATTCTGTCTCTCACAGTTGAAGTGTACCTATGATAAAAATTACAGACCTTCATTCTTTGTAGATGTGAAAACTTGCAAAATGTGCACTGTATGAAATACTTATTTTCCCCACTGTACAATCATCATCATCAACATCATGAAAGTCATTGTAATTTTGGGCTATTGATTTCTTTGTACTGTTCTTTTTTCACTCACTGGACTGACCAATACTCAAAACAATAGGAAAGTACAAGGAACTCAGTGAAAATCTAAGAAGGAGAATTGTAGATTCACTCAAGTTGAAAATGTCTCTTGGAGCCAACAACCCAGGAACCACCCAGGCTCAAGCCTTCCATGAACTGGAAACTGCTGAAACACCAGCTTCACTCTCAAAAGACAAAGATTCAGTTATATAACAGAGGTATGTTTGGAGAAGTTAAGGTGACGCTTTCATACCTAAGAACACTGTAGCATCTGCCAAGTGTGGTGGTGGTAGCATCATGCTCTGGGGCTGTTTTGCTGGTAGTGGTACAGTGGATGAAATAATAAAGGAGTACTACCTCCAAATTCTTCAACTCCACCTCAGATCAACAGCTAAAAGGTTGGAACTTGGACACAGTCAAGTGTTCCAGCAGGACAGTGATCCCAAACACACAACAGGTTTTGGAATAGATAAAACAGGCTAACATTAAACTTTTGGAATGGCCTTCCAAAAGGTTGGACCTTAACCCTATATTATACCCTATACTTCAAAGTGGGGCCCATCCCAGGAAACCAGCCAATTTAAATGCCAAGAACAGTGGTCAAATATCCAGCCAGAATTATGCCAGAAGCTTGTTAATGGCTACCAAAAGCATCTGGTGAAGGGACATTTAACCAAATATTAGTGAGGGTATATGTATATATATTTGAGCCTGCATGTATACTTTTAACTCTCTGTGGATTAGAGTGGATGTAAACTTCTGACCACTACTAAATGACTGTCATATGTTTATATAGACTATTCAAAACAATTTTAGGTTTAGTTTTTATTTAATTAAAATACATTTAAAATACATTTTACATATGACTGTCTGACAAATATGCATCACATTGAGTTTATTATGTTATGCTAATCTATCTATAGATCTCTCTTTCTTTCTCTCTCTCTCTCTCTCTCTCTCTCTCTCTCTCTCTCTCTCTCTCTCTCTCTCTCTCTCTCTCTCTCTCTCTCTCTCTATATATATATATATATATATATATATATATATATATATATATAATTTCTGTCAGTTTGGATTATATGTATCTATCTATCTAACTATATATCTATAGATAGATAGATACATATAATCCAAACTGACAGAAAGTGTACATGTGGTTAAAAGCCATAATTTGGGCGAGTATGAAGGGTTCCACATTTTATTTCCAGTGGCACCGCTTTTCAGGAAACAGCTGTAAAGACGAAAATGACTTGTATTCACTGATTATTTCTGTATAATATCAGAATACCACCATATGTTTTTGTGACATAATATGCGTTTAAAATATACCAGCTAATAAGCAAAGACCCAAAATGCTATGCTGACCCCAAAAAATGTATGTGCCCTTAATGCTCAGTGCTTCTGCTGCACATCACTCCTCTCTCCATAAGGTGGAACAGTTTAAAGACAATCATGCCCAGCGGAGAAAATTGCATTTGGGTCTCAGGCTACAGGTACACCACATGCAATAGTATTCATATAATGGAGGATTATGAATAAAAGGCAAAAATTAAAATACAAAAAAAAAAAAAAAAACAACGACGACGCAGCGTGTTTGTTTGTAGTAATAGGCCATTATCTGTAATGCATGGCCCCGTTCTAGCAGGTAACTGGGGCGTTCTTTTTAAAATTACAAAAATATTTTCAATATTATATGTTCCATATATTAAAAACACAAATTCATCGATAGTGCAAATGGATGCATGCATCATATTTGTCTTATGCATTCTCCCTCAGCTTGTACGCTAATATGATGCAGCCTGATCACGATTTAAAAAAAAAAAATCATAATCATATTCATACACTCAGAATATGCACTATATCCCAATGACTTACCTTTATTCCCTGGTGTTGTTAAGCCTGTAATGGCTTGGTACTTGGAGGAAAGATGGAGGGGGTTGTCGTGCACGGTGCAGGTTTATTCCAGCAGATGGACGCGAGAGCGCGCAGCGCGCTCACAGAAAGATGTGAGCATCAAATATTACGATGCTGACTGACGTGAATCTTCAAGGGGACCTTTGTAATTTTATTTTGGATGAAACGGCTTTGATATTAGTTTTTGAAATTAATTTCGCCATCTTATGTAGGATGCATTCCGGCGCACACAAGAGCGCAGTAATATGTGTATATGATCTCTTTATATAATCGGGTGGCATATTATATCAGATACTAGCACTTAGAAGAAAAAAACATTTCACTTTATTAAACAGAAGAAAGTAGGGTAACCACACCCCGCGTGTTCACCTCCCGAAACACCAGGTGGCGGTAACCCGAGTTTCTGTTACATGCTATTTAATGGAAAACACCATAAAAAAAGAACCAGTAGTGGGAGAAAGAGCTGTGAGCGACACCGAGGCGGTCACGCTGATATCCAGCCTGCTGTCATGGCCTTCCTGTGCAGAAATGCTGCGTTGCTGCTGAAGCCCTCCCGAGCAGCCCCGGCCGTGCTGTCCGCAGCCCGCCTCTGCAGCTCAGGTGCGTGTTTAACGCTCCGCGGCGTCCGCAGGGGTCAGTTTGCTGCAGCTGCTACAATGTCAAAAACCTGCGTCACCGACTGTGCGACGGCTTCGAGTTTAGTGCAGTGTTTAATGTTTGCACCGCAAAACCGTTGATTGGGGAACATAAATGCAAGAAAATGTCCTCACTTTTGTCAACGTCACGTATGCACTTTGCGAAGTGAATTTAAATGCGGTACCTTCCAGGTAATAACTCTTTTAACGCGTTTGTCACATGAAGAATCCAAATATGAAACATGTCAACACTGACCATTTAATTAGCCTTTGCAGATACGGTTCTTTATTTTTGTTTGAAATTTATGTAGGCTAGTGGAATTTGGCTTACCCAAGAAAACCCCTTTTTGAATTACTCACCACATTAGCAGCCTGGTGTAGACCGCAAAGTTGGTGGATTTCTAAGCATTTCTGAAGATCTGTGTGATCATTAGACCGTAACTGTCTGCACGTACAGCATTGTCTAAAAGGCTTAACTCACCCCTCATTTTGTTATATTTTGCTAATAAAATGGGAAACCGGTGCAACGAGTTACTGAAATATGTGTTACATACATGCATACGTACATACAGTATTTAAGGCAAAAACAGTTTGTACAGCAATTTCAGTATTTGCTATGACCACCTTTATTCTTCAGCACAGCCTGAAGTCTCCGAGCAGCTTTCTTGTCATTTTTAAAGTAGTCTTCAGGAATAGTTCTCCAGGCTGAAGGACATTCAAAGCTCTTCTTTGGATATTGGCTGCCTCTTGTTCTGTTCCCTGTCAACGTGATCCCACACTGCTTCCATAATCATAAGGTCCGGGCTCTGGGGAGACCTATCCATGACTGATAGTGTTCCATTATGTGTTTCTCTATCAGGTATGCTTTTACTGCCCTGGCAGCGTGTTGGGAAAAGATGGACTGTACTTTTCTGTGTTCATAATTCCATCAGTTTTGACAAGATCTCCAACACCACTGGCTGAAATGCCCCAAACCATGACAGTTTTCACTGTGTTTTACAGATGGATGTAAAAAATTCACTGCTGTTCTCTCCTGATCTCCTCCATACATACTGACAATAATTTGAACCCAAATTTTCACATTTGCGTTCATAACCTCCACACGACCTGTTGCCAATGAACCCACCATCCCCAGTCCAGCTCTTGTGTAATTTGGCATACCTCAGCCTTTTCTCCCTGTTTCTCTTCCTTAAGAATGGTTTCTTGACAGCTGCCCTTCCACTGAGAACATTTCTGATTAGGCTTCAGTGAACAGTAGATGGATATTTCTGACATGATATGAAATGACTTTCAGATACTGTTCAGCTTCTGTAGAGTTTTTCTTTTTCTAGGTCTCCCATTTCTTCTTTTGCCCTCCACTTGTCCAGTTTCCTCTTTTTTGGAAACAGTGCACGCCATCCCATGATATACCAAGTTTCCAGCTAATAACACACTGGGAATCACCTTGTTAACTAAAATCTTATTGCTGTCAGACTGTCTTATCTTTGGGTTTCTCTGTGTTATCTTTTTGAGTGTAAAAAAGAACAGCCAATGTCCAAAGAAAAACTTGGAAAGACATTCAGAAAGCCTGGAGAACTATTACTCAAGACCACTTAAAAAAAAAACTACAAAAATGTCCGTCTCCTTTGAAGCACAATCTAAAGAAATGAGTAATGTTTTAAGACTTGCGCAGTACTGTAGAGGAAATTCAGGTCTTTTGCAACTCTCCCTAGGAGTTGGTGTTTGGCCTTTGTATACCATGAGCACACTCTGCAGCTGTGAAAGATGTGAGCTGTGATGTGACCTGCCTAGTTTAGTTTAGGAGAGGATGGGGCAGTAACAGCACAGGTTAGGCGGTAAGTTTCTAAATCAATGTTAATGTTCATGCAGGTGGTAACTATGAGTATATTTTGGTGGAAAAGCGAGGCGAGAAGAAAAACGTGGGTTTCATACAGCTGAACCGGCCTAAGGCTCTCAACGCTCTGTGTAACGGGCTGATGAAGGAGGTGGGACGAGCGCTGGATACGTTTGAAGCCGATGGAGATGTCGGTGCTGTCGTCATCACTGGCAACGAAAAGGCCTTTGCTGGTGAGGAGTTTGTTTGGTGTCCTTGTTAGCAGATTTCCTCCTGGAAGCTAATGTGCATTAAGTTGTTTGGTGTGGGGTTTTTTTGCAGCTGGAGCAGACATTAAAGAGATGCAGAATCGGACCTTCCAGGAGTGTTACGGCGGAAACTTCCTGGCTCACTGGAACAGAGTGTCCACGGTGAAAAAACCTGTGATAGCAGCTGTCAATGGATTTGCTGTAGGTATCCAATTTTTTGTTTTTGTTTGCTTGTTTTCCATGAGTAGAGGTATTGGGATTTCCCTATAGGAGTGTTAGTGTTGATGAGGGATGAGGTCTGGTTAGTAGCTGGTTTTGAATTCTTTAAAAACACTAGTGTTTGAGGTCAGGGCTCTTTGCAGTGCTAGTTTGGAGGCTCAGGGAATGTACCTCACATACTTGCAGAGGGCATTATTGTTAAAAATGAGGACAATTCACTTTCAATAAATTAATAGAAGCTGATATGCAGTTGTACCATCCAAACAGCTCCTGCTTTACTGTTTTATGCATGCATTGTGCTCTTTCAGCTCGGTGGAGGGTGTGAGCTGGCAATGATGTGTGACATCATCTACGCCGGGGAGAAAGCTCAGTTCGGCCAACCAGAAATCCTGCTGGGGACCATTCCCGGTAAAGTCTAAGTTATGGATCTACTGTACTTTCCTTTCTGTTAAACTTCATGTCCTTCTACTGTGGTCACTAGAGGCTGGCTTATGGAGCGGCCCATCATAACGTCTCTCTGCATGTAGGGGCGGGTGGCACCCAGAGGCTGACGCGTGCAGTGGGCAAATCCCTGGCAATGGAAATGGTACTAACGGGGGACAGGATTAGTGCTCAAGAAGCCAAGCAGTCAGGTAACAACGTAGTATATTTACTTAAGTTTATTGTAGCACCTTGAGTATTTTAGTTTGTATTATATTTATTCTTGAACGCAACAGGAGTTCAAAGGAAAAAAAATGTGCTTTTTTCTTTTCTTTTTTTTTTCTTTTTTCTTTTTTCCTCAAAAATACAAAAACCCTTCTTGTTTGGCATGTGGCCTGCCTCACGCAGTGGCAGAAGAAAAATGACAACCCTACACATCTCAGTTTTTGAAAGTGTTTGAGAGCCAAAAGAGAAGAATTAAAGATGAACATCAAATTTGTACTTTAAGAATAGCCTTTACTTAACCCGATCATTTTTAGAATATAGTATTGGTACTTTTACTTATGGGAAGGATGTGCAGCTGGATAACAGCAAAGCTGAACTGTACACAGCCTAGACCTGCATTCAAATAAAATAAATGTGATTATGAGTAATAATCTGAAAAGTGACTTCTTATATTTATTGTTCTTGACTCAGTATATTTGTATATTTTCCAGGTTTGGTGAGTAAAGTTTATCCTGTGGACCAGCTGGTGTCTGAAGCTATAAAATGTGGAGAGAAGATTGCCGGCAACTCCAAACTAGTGTCTGCTATGGCCAAAGAGGCTGTAAACGCAGGTGTGTACTCATTTTAAAACCAAAATATTTTAAAACCCACTGAGCTGAATTGATTTGTTTTATCTGATTCATCCTCTGTGTGATGGCAGCTTTTGAACTGACTCTGGCTGAGGGGAATCGCTTAGAAAAGCGTTTATTCCACGCTACCTTTGCAACCGTGAGTAGAAGAACAAATATGAGATTAAGTGAAAATAGCTGACCCAGATTTTGATAATTGATCCATGATCTGTTTATCTTTTTTTTTCTTTTCCCTACAGGATGATCGTAAAGAAGGCATGACCGCCTTTGTGGAGAAGAGAAAGGCCAGTTTCCAGGACAATTAGAAAAGGAGGCGATCGAGATCACGGCCAAGAACAAAGTTTCTGATATCAGTGGCTCACTTTCTTACTTTTAATATGTTGAATGATGCACAAATCCAGATTTATTGGAATATGCCAGCTGTTAGGATTTGGCGCCGAGTGATTGCACAAGAGTGTCTTTATCTCATTGAAACCCTGTCGGGTGAGGATCAGCATCAAAATCAACTGCAGGATGCAGGAGGATTGAATGTGAATATGATTTGATAGCTGTCATATAGCCGGTGTTTAACAGGTGGGATGCTGCATGTCTTGTGACATGTTCTGATTTCTGCCTTTCCATTTGTCAGATGTTTGTATTTTGTAGGCAACTTATACTGTGTACATTTTACAAATAAATCCCCAGAGTGACTCTTAAGGCGAGAAGACATTGAAAGACTTCATTATTAACTGTCTTAAACACATTAGTTTATTCTTTAATGTTGTTCATATACAGTGCATTTGCTTACTGGCAAGGAGAGGCTGATTCTTAACATGCCTCCACTGTGCACCCATCTTCTGATGGTTGTTTCCCACAGGCTAACACACCATGTGACAAAGCTCAAATCATCTCAGACTTCTTTCATGAACATGACAGTGAGTTCACTGCCCTCAAATGGCCTCCCCAGTCACCAGATCTCAGTCTTTGGGGGGAGATTTGGATCATGGATGTGCAGCTGACAAATCTGCAGCAACTGTGAGGTGCTAGCATGTTAGATTGGACCAATATCTCTGAGGAGTGTTTGCAGCACCTTGTTGAATCTAGGCCATGAAGAATGAAGGCAAAAGAGGGTCCAAACCAGTACTAACAATGTGTACCTAATAAAGTGTTTTTCATATTTGTTTAAATAGCAAAGAGGCTGATTACATGCTCAACGTCAGTAAACGGTGTCAACAATAAATCTGAATGACCTGAACCAGGAAAGAAATGTGGCCTTCTGACCACTAGATGGACCTCTTGCGCTGTAACAAGGGCAGGGGAGCTTGACATGGCCAGTAAATTCTATGGTAGGCCTACAGAGCGGACAGGCATGAGTTGGACAAGTAAGGGAAGATTAACAGGTACAAAGTCACTAAAATACTTCAAATTGGTAATACCGGGTATGGTATATTAGATCTCGTCAGCCTACAATAGAAAATGTGACACTACTGTATGTCTTTACTCAATAAATGGCGCATTAACTAATAGTGCAATAACCAGCTCTCTGCCATTTGAACAAAATGTCAGCCCCCCCCCCAAGTTACGGGTTCGCATTTAGATAAAATTATAATCTCAGCAGTTAAAGTTAAAAAAATGAACTATCACTAAGTTAAATCTTCCCCATTAACCTACTGAGTGAAGACCTTCGGGCCCACATAAAACCATCATTTTCACTTCAAAGAAAACACCAGAACAAATTTGGTTAGTGCGCACTTTCTTTTGCCGCTCCAGTCATCAGGAGGCACCTTCTTTCTCTCTGATCTTCACACGTCCGTGGCCTAATTGATTTTTTTTTTTTCCATTCAGTATTCCCCTGGAGCTTGCATTCTTGTCAGCTCCCTGAAACAAACTTAAAAAAAAAACGTGGGGGAGAGGGGGGGGACCCGGTCTCTTCTCTCCGTGGGGAAGCACAAAAGTCCGCAGAGAGGGCCCGAAAAGAAACCCCTCTTTGAGGCTACCGAAAGGTCAAAATAATAAATGTAGACTCAATTGAGGCTCTCTGCAGACAAAGGGGGCAAAACGTTACATTTTGGCAGCGCGGACCCTCATGGCGTGATAAACTCATTTAAAGAAGCCGGAATAAAAAGAGAGCAGCGTGGGTCCGGAGAGGGTGAAGGGGCTCTCAGTCTGGCAGACAGGCCTGGTTCCTGCAAAGGGCCTTTTCTCCTGCTCAGCAGCCTCCCATCTCTCCCCCCAAAACCGCCTCTTATCTTCCTAAACTGCATTGCAACCGTGCCAGTCAGGCCCGGATATCTCCGCTTTTATGTCAGTGTTACGGTCTCATAAAATCCGTTTGCATGCATTAAACTCAGTCAGCTGAGTTTAGCAAGCAAATAAATCTTTTCTCATTATAAGTTGCATTATAAACTTTAAAAAATAAGGTAAGCAAAATATGTATTTTTATTTATATTTATATATATGAGATGGTGCACATAGCCTAGATCACCCCAAGTTCTTTAAGTGGATATAACCAAGATAAATGCAGGCATATCATGAACATTTATTTGTAGATTAAAAGCGTGCAATAAAGTACCAGTGTTTCTCCAGCATCTGTATCAGCACTGTACATTCAGTGTAAAAGCCCACAAGCCTGAAACTGTGACTTTACTTTAAAAAAAAAAAAGAAAACAAAAAGCCTTTTTATATGCAGATCAGCACCGGCTCTGCGGTCATGGAAAGGATTCCTCAGCACTTTTTTTTTTTTTTTTTTTTTTTTTTTGGGTTCATTCAGCTGAGCGCAATTCTGGCTCAGATGAAACAAGTCGGGTGGAGTGTGGTTTTCATCCGACAAATATTTTCATTATCTCACATTCTTGGCATCACAGACCGCGTCGGACCCGGTGTCTGCTTTGAATTATGCCCACCCAAGGGTGTCAGAAACAACACGGACCTAAGATTAATCACGCAGACTGTGGAACTAACAACGCGACCCTGCTTTATAGTTTCAGATAATCTAAGTGAAGGCAACAGAAAACATAAATGTGACCCTTATTTAGTACCAATTAAGCCCTGTTAAAAAAAAGAAAAAAAAAAAAAAACCGTTGTACTTGCATGCTATGAAAAGTATTTATTTATGCCAGAAAATGGACTGCCGGTTTACTGCTCTAAGAAATAAATTTAAGTTGAAGTTAGCTGTCCAATCAGGTTTTTCAGTTTGAGCACGTGATGCGTTTACGTGCGTGCAAGGAAGATGGTCAAGATAGTTACTGCTAAAGCGAAAGCCTCTGGCAGCCAAATACCAAAAAATAAAACAGCCTGAAATTTTGGATTGGCGACAGAAGTTGCTGCCATAATAATCTTTTAAAAACCTGGCACCCGGTAAAAAGTTTTTTGGTTTTTTTTCCTTACGAAATTGATAATTTTACGGTTTTTAGCAGGTCTGGCTGGTTTAAACCGAAGAGGGAAGTCGGTTAGAGGGAGTGCTCTCGCTTCGCGTCAGTCTTTTCCGATTTTCCGTGTTTTGAGGCTGCAGGTATGGTCGTACTGAGAGGAATCCCCTCGGTTATATCACCCGAGCTTCTGTACGCCCTCGCTAAAATGGGCCACGGGGATGAACTGGGTATGATAATTACACACACAGGTGGTCTGTAACCTCCGTACACTGTAACACGAAAAGGCTCATTAACCTGTAGCTACAGGAACAGAGATTTAACGCATTGATTGTTCATGAAATCACTGACTCATGTATTTATGTATTTTTAGTGCTTGCTGATGCAAACTTCCCAGCGTCTTCCATTTGTACATGTGGCCCAAAAGAGATAAGGGCTGATGGTATGTATGCCTATACATAAAAACGGTACGTGTGTGTGTGTGTGTGTGTGTGTGTGTGTGTGTGTGTGTGTGTGTGTGTGTGTGTGTGTGTGTGTGTGTGTGTGTGTGTTGTTTCAGGTTTATCGTTCAGACTGTGTTTAATCTTTATGCAGGTTTGGGAATTCCACAGCTTTTGGAGGCTGTTTTGAAGCTTTTTCCCGTGGACACCTATGTCCCCAATCCGGTAGTGCACCAAAGTGTCTGCCAAAGACCTTCTGTCATTTTTGTTCCTGGCTGTAAATATGTTGTTCAAAGCATGTCAAATCTATGCTTTTACTTATCCACAGGCTGCAGTCATGGATCTGGTAGACAGTGACAAACAGAGATGTTTAGCTGTCCCTGTGTGGGAGACCTACACAGAGCTCCTGAGCCAGGCAGGCTCTCAGGTAAGGCCACCCATTCACCCTGTTATTAAGTAAAACAAAATTAATGTGTGTTCCTTTGATTTTTTTTTTTTTTTGAACTCTCTGTGAGTTGATTTCTGTTTATATATAGGCTCCTCTTGAAAAGGTGGAAAGGTTTGCTTTCTATGAACGAGCCAAGAAGGCCTACGCTGTTGTGGCAACAGGGTAGGCTTATTTTCTTTGCCTTCATTTGAGTTTACGAACCGCTGAATTGCAATTCTATGTTTCAAAAAAGAAGTGTAGAAATGAAAATGGGTCTGTTTGTAATACTAAGGGGGGCAGATGCTCCCTGCATCCTTCTCACAATGTAATTTTTTCAAAACTGAGCAAACCTACCACATCATGAACCAGGAAGTTTTTTTTTTTTTTTTTTTCATTAGAACGTCTTAAAAATCAACACTGAAGGCTTTTTTAAATAATGAATTTTCTCTATCATTTTCTTCAGGGAAACAGCTCTGTATGGTAACCTGATACTGAAGAAGGGGGTCATTCCTGCTGAGCAGCTACAGTGATACACACACACATTTGATGATTTCAGTTATTAATTTCTGTTGTTCAGCGATACGAGGCACTAATTTAATTCATTACAGGTGAATATTCTTGTGAATTTAACTGAGTTGTTTTTTTTTTGTTTTTTTACTGTAAATTCAATCTGACTGATCTACCCTTGACATGGAGCAGAAAGGAGTTTGTATTTTTGTAAATGATTTCTTCACTATAAGCTCTTTTCAATAAATAAATTAAACACGGTCTTTGATGGGAGTGTTCATAGTATCTTTATCATCAAGATGCATATGAGCAGCACAGATTTAGATGTGTTAATTCTTAGTGAAGCTTTAAGGCAGTGTAATAGAATCAAATGAAGCTCTTGATTTTTTTTTTTTTTTTCCTTCACCCATGTAGTGCAACTGCATGCAGTTGCACTACATGCACTGACGATATCAAGAGCTGAGTTGTTGGGAGGATCATCGATGGTAGATCGCATCCAGATCTTCCTCTGGCTCAGTGTGCTTCTTCTGAGATGGAAAATTGACAGGATAGGCAGCTCTAATGTTATCCTGGTAAAAGATATCCTTTACTGGATCTTTGTGGTACAGATCATCCCTGTCCTCCTCAGGCTCAAGGTGAATTCTGGCCTTGCTTTTAACCGTCATCTGACGTCTCAGCGGCTCCACCTGGATGTCATGGTGATGCAGGTCGTTCTCATCCTTCTCCGGTTCATTGAGTGCATCACGGGTCTTTGGATCATCGCTGTCTTTAGCTGCTAGTGGGGCCAGATACTCAGCCAGCTCCTCCCTTGCTTTGAATTCATCCCAGTCCTGCTCAGATTCTTCTGAAGCCACTTCAATATAATCTTTATCATCCTCTGCTTTCTTCATGTCATATTTCTCCATGGGCTCATCAAGAGGGAGGACATCCACGTTTTGAATTCGACCTTGGGGGAGATCATCCAGTGAGGGATGGTACAGCTCATCCAAGTCTTCCTCAGCCTTCAGATATTTTTTGTCCTGTCCGGTGCCTCTCATATTCTTCCAGATCTTCATGGAGGGGTCGATGTCCTCTGGAGGCTCAACTTCCACTGCCCAGGATGGCTTTCCATCTTGATCTACGGACCTGAAATGGATATCAATACAGTATTTTCTCAGTCCAAGCAAAGATTAATCACTTTTATTTTAGTTTAAGAAACTACAGCTTACATGACAGCTTTCTGAATGGCTTCATCTGGAAGTTTATTCTGAGAAAAGAGTAATACGGGAAAACAATACAGGACTGCTGTTCAAATAAATACAAGTAATCATACAGACATGTT
Organism: Archocentrus centrarchus; assembly: GCF_007364275.1. NCBI lineage: Eukaryota > Metazoa > Chordata > Actinopteri > Cichliformes > Cichlidae > Archocentrus > Archocentrus centrarchus. Next base: position 18,747,365 of record NC_044360.1, read on the forward strand.
TAAAGCTATCAGCAAGGTTGTATTATGTAGTTGTAAGACTGCAAATACCTAGAATTAATATGTACATACCCAGGGCTTTGCTGTGATGCCAAAAATCAGCGAGAAACAGACGATTAGAGAAATCCTACAAGTGAGAGCAATAAGGGTTCAACTTCATATACACAGATCAGAGATGTCCACTCACAAACCAAACCATACAATCTGTAAGTGTTAAAAAAACAAGTCTTTAAAGCGATTTCTCACCTGAACATGGCGTCTCTTTCTGCTGGCAGCTCAGTGTTTGGAACAAGTGATCTGATTGCCTGCTGTGGAAATGAAGGGGCAAAGATCTGCCAATAAACCAGTTACACTGTCCCAACCTTTGTATCCTCCAAGAGTCAGCTGTAAGTAATTAATCATTTCTTATCTAGTCTGTGTATTGACAAAAATAAAACTGCCCTTTACAGCATTACAACATCATAATGTAGTAATCAAAGTACTGGCCGCATATCTGAGCAGAAAATGTTGTTCTTGTTTATGTTATCCTCTATTTTTTTTCCTGTGTACTGATTTAGTGGTTTTTCTTGTGTCTGTCATGCAAACACAGTTAATATTTATCAATATTATAAATGCATTTCACGCAGTTATCTTCCTTATCAAGGCTGTAAGGTTCCTTGTCTTTATAGCGCAGAGTAAGAGATAAACTTTATTATGCAGCAGTAATTTCTCCAATCTCTATAAAGAGACAATATCTAAGCTCAGTAACGGTGGTGCGTTGTATACATTTGCTTTTTTCCATTTATTTTAATTATGTGAATGATACATACAGAAAGACATTTAGGGAAAAAAAAATACTATACAAAATAAAGCAGAATACACTCAAGTAGAGCTCCACCTATTCTTATACAGTTTACATATCAAAAAGGAGTGGAAAGAACTGCACACCCCACCCCTTCTCCATAAAATATCAGTTAATATTTATCCAGCTTTCTTATTGATATAAAACTCAACAACAATAGAAATATTTCTAATCACACAATATATACATTGCCTAAGATACAAATTATTATCATATGATCCTGTTTTACAACTCTATAATTTTACCTTCACAGATCAAAGCCAAGTTTTCAGATGTTATTGTAAAATCTGAATAAACATTAAGAAGCAACTTACTGAACAGACACATTTAATGGAATTCAGCCTGTTCCTCTTCTTTGTATCTCATTTCTGAAGTGCTTTTATGTTTGGATGCTGCTTCAACTCCACACTCAAACTGCTCCACAGTTAAACTCCAGCCACATTTTTTTGCTCTGAACCGAAATTTGTGCTGTTTGGAATTTTACTGAATCTGCACATTTCAGTATTTCAAGCTGTAAGAATAGTAAGTTTGTATGATCCTTATAACCTGCACTGTGAATGATTCTAACTGCTTTTTTCTTTCTTTCTTTTTAAAAAAATGAAAAGTGAATTTAATGTACGCTTATAGTTATGGCCCCAGACCTCTGCACAATAGATTAAATAAGGTGAAACCAGCGAACAGTAGATAATATGGAGTGATGTACGAGCTGATGCCTGCTTTGCCTTGTTTAGTACTGCACTGCTTCTTGATACTTTCCAAGGAAGTCTCTCGTCTATTATTACCCTGTTTTCATTGACACTTTCAATATCGACCCCATTTATTTGAATCTTTACACATGTATTTAATCTGTTATTTTCAAATAACATTATTTTAGTTTTATTCACATGTAATGATAATTAGCTTTTATTCAGCCAAATCTTCAATTTCATTATTACAGTAGTATACAATAAATGTTGCAAATCATCACCAGAGCAGGCCAGAAATAACTGAAATAACACGGTCCATTTCCTGATATTTGATGCAATGAGAGCAGATTATATTTTAGTTCATTGGTTTACTTTGGTAAAACAATGACATCAGTCTCAGGCACAGCCTGCTTTGAATTCAGTGCTGCAGTTATTGGCAAATGTTACTGTGGTAAATATACACCTTACAGACATGAGAGTCAAAGTGTAATGAGCTGATTATTCTCTCTGATATCAGATCACTAATGCATCATCAGTTGGACTTTAATAGCTCAGATATGTTTCAGCAAGATTTGTGCTTATATTGAAAACATTATGGACATTCACAACACGCCCCCTCTATCAGGAATGATGCATTTCAGATCTCAGCGCTGTTACTGAACATTTGACTGAAAACAAGGCGGACAGGAAAATTTATCAAAAGTCAGTTTTTAAGCTTAAAAAAAACCAATACAGTGGCTGGCTCACAACTTAGTTATCAAACCTTTGAGAACAAATATCACGATAAGAGACCTCATCCTCCTTTTTCCTTCCAGTTCCTCCACGGTTATCAATCTGCCTGGGTGAGCAGAGTAGATGCCGCAAAGCTGCTAAGATCATGCATGAATTTTGAATACACCGAAATCTGCCACTGAGCTATAACATTTAATAATATCGCAGTAAGCTTTTTTGAATACTTGTATGTCACTGTGGGACCCACAATCCAAATATTGGTCCTGCTTTAAAGCCTCAGTGTGGGTGTAATTCAGAGGGATGCAAACATGAAAATCAAGTTTTACATACGTGTAATGTTACAGTGCCTCAAAGCAAAAATGCACACACTTCCTATGCCAGGCTTACTTTCATGGGAACCCATTCAGATTCAGACAGAGTCCTGCTGTGTACAGCTTTAATCATTTAAAAAGACTAATCACCCTTCATATACACATCCACTGTAGGAGGACAGATTGGAGGCAGATGATAGGTCTGTGATCTTGGTGCCAGGCACCACAGACACTGAATCATCTGCGAGCGTGTCAGCTCTTCATGCCAAGATCTTATCATGCTGTAAAACTGCTTCAGAATAAAACATATTCATGTTTGATGTACGGACTGAGTTGTTTACATTACAACTCAATTCTAAATTGCAGTTTTCTGATATGTGAACTCTGGGATTATGTTAAACATCTGTAAGGTGAAACACACAGCCATAATTTCACTCAATTAGCTGACCCCTGAGGAACATAAATTTATTTCAGCTCCGTGTTTCAGCATTTTTGGCAGCACCTCCGTCAAACTGCTGTCGTGTCTCTTCGCTAAATGTCTTTCACTGTTCATCATAACAGCAGGGGAGCCATTAAGTTAATGCGAGTCAATATTTTCTCATACCAACAGGATTCAGCATAATGTACAGGAGCCGTAAGATACAACACAAACTTCCTGGTCTGTTAAAGAGACGGCTCCAGCATGTCGGCGGTCTCGATCAGATTCATGTGTCCGGTATTATGAGACAGTCTGGCTTGGCTGGCCCCTGCTGAGTGGTCTGCTGCCTTTTATACCAAAACAAGCCGTAAGCAGGAAAATGCCAGACATTTTTAAAGGTACTTATTGTAAATTTGTGTCTTTAAAAAATAGTTTACAAACCTCCCAAAATGAATGCGAAGAAACAACCGCTATAACCTTATGTCCAAAACATTTATGTGTTGTGTTAAAGAGATATCAACTGAAGTTAAACTAGGGTTGGGCTATACCTTTGAGTTAACATACCCTTTATTTAACCAGCCAGGTCATTAAGACATACTGACAAAAAAAGCAAAAACTTTTCAAAAGTTAACATAAGCACACATATAAAAAGATGTTTTAAACACTGGTAAAACTCTGCCCCTTGGTGGTCACAGTTTTATTCAAATTCTACAGAGGGTAATTACAAAGAGTACTTTTATGACGGACTGAAAAAAATCTTAAATGTTGACAAGCAAACAACTCTGTAACTGTTTGATATTGCTTATACAACTGCATTCATACTATTTTATGCTTATTTTGGTCTTAAACTGGTTTTGAGCAAGCCCTGCAACTGGCTGGTGACCTGTACAGGGTGTACCCTGCCTCTCACCCTATGACAGCTGGGATAGGCTCCAGCCCCCCACCCCCCCAACTCCACCCCTGAGCAGGACAAGTGGAAGTTGATGGATGGATGGTTTTGAGTAATAGTTGCCCAGGCTTTCAGAAGGTCTTTCAAAGTTCTTCTCTGGGCACCGGCAGCTTTTTCCACTTATTCTCAGTCCAGTCCTTGTACCTGACTATTTTCAGGGGACTATTTTTATTTTATTTTATTTTATTTTTAGTTAAGCCACTTAAGACTGACCTATGAATCATTCAAGCATCAAAAGCCACCTAACTCAAGGGATGAACCAGTGTCTACCCATAACAGGCAACTTAGTAAAAAACCACCATGTATCCTTAGGCACTTTTTTTACTAGCAGCCTGCCGCAAAAACACTTAGTTTGTTCCAATTTCTTTAGCCGAATCTATGAAAAATGTATTGTAAATGTATGCATTCTGTGTGCATATTAGATTTTTAAAAAGCACTTAGGCATATAAATAAAGTGCTCGGGTGAATGAGGCTCACAGAAAGCACTAGCTTATCGCCATACAACCTTGAGCATGTCCAATCTTGGAAACTAAGTAGCGTTGGGCCTGGTTAGTACTTGGATGGCAGATAACCTGGGAATACCAGGTGCTGTAAGCTTAGGGGTGGCTGTGGTTCAAGAAGTAAAGCAGGTCATCTACCAATCAGAATATTGGTGGTTTAATCCCTGTCCATTTACCAAAAACTGCCAAAGATAACAAAAGGCAGCCAAGATCCAAAGAAGAGCTTTGAATGTCCTTCAAGAAGGCTGGAGAACTATTCCTGAAGACTACTTAAAGAAATGACAAGAAAGCTGCCTCAGAGAGTTCAGGCTGTGCTGAAGAATAAAGGTGCTCATACCAAATACTGGCTTTCAAGCTCGTCAGAATTGTACAAACTCTTTTTTTGCCTCATATACTGTATTTCCAGGTGTATTTGCTCATTTTAATAAATCGCACAGATTTCCCCTTTTTCCAATCAATATATAAAGAAATGATGGAGATTCAAGACCTTTGCACAGTACTGCAGACAAATAGATATTTTCTTGTGTTTGGATAGGAAGTGTGAAGCATCTACGAGATGGTCTAGCTTAGCATGAAGACTAAAGACAGAAGAAAACAGCTAGCCTGTTTTGTCCTGTTAAATGTTTTACTTTTAAGCGGTTTTCAGTCTGCACGCTATGCTAACATAGCTGTACTCATCTCGACCACAGCACTAAGAATTTCCCCTGAAATCTCAATTTACTATTCCTTTAGATAAGATCTTGTCTTTGTTAAGATAATCATAAAAACACAGCACTTACTGTGTATAATCTTAACATATATGCACTGATTGATAAACAGGCATTAAGATCTCAAAGAAACCACAACCTAAGACATCCAAGAGTCTTGAAAGTGAGCTTTGATGGACATAATGTGATACAGCTTTTACCAACCTGGCCTTTATTTAATCCACACATCTTCAAACATATTCCACGTGAAGCCCAGAGGCTACCAGCACCATCTCACAGGTTTTCAGGAAAATTTGATCCTTCTTTTGAGTAAATGGTGCATCGGTCACCCCACCTACCTGTTGCAGTGCATTTAAGTGAATTTAAGTTTACAACCAGTGATGGCATTAGCTGAAAAGTTAGGCGTGGTCATTTTTAAGGGCAACACTGGTATATCTGTGTGGCATCAATGTATGAACTATGAATTATATGTATTTCTGAGGTATTTTAAAACAGACACATTTTTTTATATAATTGAAAGAAATAGTAGCTAAAAAAATTACCCTTGTAAAACAGTCAACAGTAAATAAATGATAATTTTATTACAGAGCCAGACTAGCTCGCTGCCTGCGCTTTTCATGCATCTGCTGGATAATATACCCAGCATAGCATATTTTAACCATATCAACATGAATTTGTATTGGTGTTCTCTGTATCGGTTACCTCTTAGAAAGAAAGCAACCGGGGTTGCTCCCTGACATTTTTTTCCACTTAAATTTCTCTGCAGGCGCAAAGAAAAGCAAACATTATACAGTAAAACCTGAAGTTTCAATAAAATTGCAAAATCAATATGAAGATTTATCATTTTTATATTAAGAATAACCCCACATAAATTTACACTTTACCTACATTTGTATGGTGAAGAACTTTATGTTGAAGCATAAAAGATGGTGAAACATTGCTTTCATTTCCTGTCACTCTGTGCATGAGGAGAAGTATGTGAATGACAAGCATTTAAGAAAATGTAAAGGCAACAATAAAGACCAGAGTGAATGGGAGTTGTCAGTAAGCAAAGACTGATGCCAATAAACTGTGAAACACAAAGTCACACAGTGTTTTTGCACAAAATGCTACAAGCAGGCCAAGAATAAATTGCCTGTCTGTAACTGTTTAAACGGAGCATTAAGTCATGATTTATACCCGCGATTCTGGGATAGAAAACATGCTGCAAATGTTGCAGCCTGCAGCAGTTTATGGGGGAAACCACCAAAATGAATATTTGACTAAATTCCCATTTTAAATTAAATGATCATTGCTTCGTGCTGCTTAATGTTTGAGTCGCACACTTGTTGCATGACTTGCATTAAGTGTGTATAAGACTACTGCATACATGAACAATGTGTAGTTAGAAAGATCAATACATCATTGCAGCTTTTTGTCCTGGCTCCACCGTAAAAACCAGTAACAGGCCATTCACAGACTTTCGGGAATGCAGCTGTCATGTTTCTACTTGACTCAAAGTGGCATCTTCATCAAGATGTCTTCACTGTTGAAGAAACAAATAGGGAACACAACATTTAACAGGTGGCAATCAGTTGGAGACATCAGACTCCACAGTAAACCTCAACACATTATATATCGCTGTAAGAAATCAAATGGAAACAGAAAAGTCACACCTCCCACACTAAAACAATCATCAGCACCAAAACCTCATCATCACCGTCATTACTATAAGTAAATCCCATAAAGGTTGTCCCGGAGCACAGGGCTGTATTTGAGGCTAGCCGCCCCTCTGTTTTTACACACAGCCTTCCGTCATATCCCCCCGCATTCACAACATTTAGGAAAGCTGGGGTTTTCTAAATAACTAAAATTAACTCAATGATCTACAATTAACTTAATTGATGCTTCACCAACACTCATTAAACACACATCAGACATCTCATGGTGGATTTTTCTTCCATGAATTACAGGGTTTGGGGGAAGGACCTCCATGGAAGAGGGGAGGTGAATGTGAAGTGTAGTGACGATGGTCTGGTGACCGGGGGAGCCCTCAGAGTTATGAGGAATTAGCCAGCCATCTGTGCAACAGTTGCACGCAAGAATTTTTTTTTTGACACTGCCTTTAACATTGTAATTGCTTAATAAACAAATTTCCTTGTGAACAGATGGGAATTTTTTTTTCTTGGGACTGGGGAGGGGGGGCTAAAATGAGCCAGTCTGTCTGGGGCCCTGATCCATCTGACTATCTGGCTCCACAGGTAATGCCTGAAACTGTTTTCCAGCAACAATAGTGCTGATGACAACCAGGGAAGATGAGGGGAGATGGACCAGGATCTGCACAGCTCCACAGAAGACAAACGAAACAGTCTGTTATGTAACTGATGACAGAATAGTGGGAAGCTCTTTGTTTGAGAGGAGACGCAGAGGAATGCCTAACCTTTTTTTTTTTTTTTTTGTCCAGGGCAGGTAATCTGGAAAGCTGATCTGACTATCTGCATGAAAGATGGCCATTAGCTATGCTAGGTGCCTGAGCTGACACAGAACCATTACACTGCTTTGACAGTATGTGTCACTCCCATGAAAATAATAGACAATAATGAGAGGGAAATCTCAGGTGGTCCCTCTGTTTCTCTCTCTCTGTCTCTCTCACACCCACACATGAACATGTTGTACACCCTCCTCCTCCTCTTTCCCTCAATCACACCCCTCACAAACTCAGTAAACATGTGGGAGCTGTTAAAGTAAGTTTAATGGCTATTTACTGTGTTTTGTGTGCTTCTCATTAAATAGATTTTCCACTCGAAGAGAACTAATGTTTTGGAAAACACATCATGCCAACACTTGGCACATGTGGCTTATTGCGGTAATTAAGAAACCATCCCTCTAAGGAGAAAAACAAAAAAAATAAAAAAACAGAAACCTAAGTAGAGACATTCAGTTTCACATTCACAGCTGTTATCTTTACATTTTAGATTAGATTTACTTTAAACATGTGGTAGTGACACCTGGGCTTGTGCTTTCATCTTCATGGCAACTATAATCACCTTTTAAGCTGATACTTACAGCACTCACTCTACTTTTAGCTCAACAAATATGTGATAAATAATCCACTATGTCCATGCACTACTTGCTAAAAAGTGGCAACATCTGGGCTGAAAAATTGAGCCAGCAGAATTGCTAAAAACTGCAGTTTTTCCAATTTCTGCTTGAGGCTAGTGCTAAAATCAGATCCATAGACTCCTATGGTAAAATGCTCAACTTTATAATAAAAATAAAAGTTTTGTGCTTATAGCTAATTTTCTCCTTGTATCGGGGATATTTTTAACTTCTTAAACTTAATTAAGGCTAAAAGTTATCATTATCAGGGGCTGTTTTCACTCACAGGCAGATGGCAGCACAGGTGCTCGCTGACTGCTAGAATTTGCCAACTTTGACCTCTCCACTGTTTGTGCTGTTTGGAGCATTTTAATGCCATGTCTGCCATGATTATAACCTACAGCTTGTGGTTAATCGTAATATCAGTCAGTCCAAAAATTCTGTGTTCCAGTTTCAGGGAGGGAAATTCTAATGTTTTATTAGTTATTTATGTGTCTGTGTAATGCACCCATACAGTCTATAGCCTCTTTTCCACAACACCTAGTCTGCTCAACTTGACTCTCCTTGGTTTCAGTAGATGTCCATTACAATTGAGTACCGCCTCAGTGTGGGTGGAGTTGTTAAAGCAAGGTGCCCTGAAAGTGCTGTGACATCATTTGTATGCAACACAAACGGTAGCTCCCTCTAGATTCTGTCATCAGCCAACAAGCACAAAAATGCCTTTAATGTCTGTTGGTGTGCAGCCATTTCCCTCAGTGCTGGGTTTGAAAGACAGCGAGTTTGATTCTTGTGATAGAGTCACTCTTGTGACTCATCTAGTAATGTCACTACCTGGCCAATCAGTGGCATACACATTTTTGGCTCGACTCAGTTTGCTTGGAACCCTGGCTGAGTACGTACAAAAAAACTTACCTGGTACCAGGTACCAGGTACTATGACCTAATGGAAAACCCTAAAAACCAAGTTGATTAGATACTAGTGGAAATAGTCCAAATATGGTCACTTCTGATTCCACAAAAACAAGATGACAATGGCCAAAATGCCAAAGTTAAGGCCTCAAAACAGATCTTGTTTTGAGGAAACAGATCAACAAACCAGGTGATGTCGTGGTGGTTTGGGCCATCTTTTATATACAGTCTATGATGGCTACCTGTGTTTCCCTATCATTTAGGACTGAGCAGAGTTTTCTTATGTTAGTAATCTTGTAAATCAAAACATCAAGCTTAGACTCCACTCCACGGTTCTGTTTTCCACTACTGGTGACCTCGGGAGTAGTCATGACATTCATGGGAAAAAAAAGTCTGATTATATCTGCTTTAACCTGTAGCAATCAAGAGGCCCATACAATGTAATTTAAAGCCATCTCCTTTTCCAGCTTGCATTGTTATGTGAACGCAGAGAATCATTCATGCCAGAAAATTAAAAGGCCTTGAGAACTGAGTATCAACCATGAAACACAAAAGCCTCCCCCCTCCCCTTCGCCTCTCTCCCCCTCCTGCTCCAGTCACTGAATGACTCCTTACTGGAGCCCTAGCTGCCAGCTGGAATACCCCTAACCTTTAACCTCTGACCTTCAGCCCCATAGAATTCATCACAGAGACATCAGCCGGGAGCACATCCTGTGAAAATGCTGTCAGGAGGTGAGGGCGTACAGGTGTTGACAGAGAATACAGGTGCTTCAGATGTTTATTACACTGCCCTGACTGGCACACTTTTGATCCAGAAATCCTCACGGTGTCTGTCACACGTGTCTGAATTTGAGTGTGTCTGAGTTTGCGTGTCATGGCCCAATCTGTCCTGATGCTCCTGGGTTAAGGAGAGGATCCTGCTGTTCCTTGATGGAAAGCCTCCTGCTACAGGAAGATTCAGTTACAAGAGCACCATGCTTTCATCCTTATTAAAGAAACATGTGCCCGCTCTGAGCAGTTATGTCAGCGGATGAAACTTTGTACTCTTTGCTTCCCCTCCCCTCCCCCCACCCCTGCCCCTGAGTATATAGAGGATTTTATACAAATATGATTTGTACATACACACTCTGAGAAGAAATATCCAGCTTAGCCTATGAGAATATTAATTTATAATGTTAATACAAGTGTGTTGTTAGTGAAAGTGATTCATCCCTCCTTTATGTACATCTTCATATTTCAGATACCGATGATTTCCCTGGTGACAAGTAATGTCAGGCCGATTCAGTTAATTTATCATCTGTGGTCTTCATCACTTACTCACAGCTAACTAGAGCACCACTGCTTAAAACTTTAGAGGAGCCAATTTGTCCTTAAGTGTGAGTATTGAATAAAAGCCCTTGTGCCGTATTTGGAGTGGAAATTTGGAGCATCATTCTGAAAATAAACTTCAAAACTGTGTCTCAAACATTTCCTAAATCTTACCTGAGTTATTGAAGAGATGGACAGTCAGAAGAAGCACCAAACATAATGTGAAGACAAAGATATTAAAATGGGACTCAAATGCAAAACAGATTATTATGAGGCTTTCTTGATGTAAGCACGAGGAGCCCCATGATGCTGGCTCATCATAACAAAAGTTTCTATATTTTTCTAGTCAAGATTAATGTGGTATAATAAATAGGACTAGAATCTAAAGGGACTGTGGGAAGGAAAAAACATTACATTACATAAGTAGCTACACTATATTAGAGATGACTACATCTAATGTAATATTTGTTTCAAGACACCTCAGTTATTCATTTATCTTATAAAACGCCTCAATTTATCAATATGTCCAATATATATCTACTTAGAGAATTTATTTTTCTGTTTTTCTGTTCTGAAACTGTAGCATCTCTGTATCTTTTATAGCACCCCATATTCATGCCAGAGAGTACAAAGTTGCTCGTTACACATAATTCAGTAAACTATCCTCGGCACAGTCGGAGGATGTGAGTCAGACCTCCGAATCGACTCCGGTAGCAGACGTTCAGTCGACAGTGATGACTGCCTCCATGATGTCTATCTCCATAGTTTGCAGTCACTGTGCTCCCTGACCTCGACTCCCAGACCCTGGTTTGTTCCCACGCTGTGCCCTGTGGAAAACTCTGGCTCCAACCTTTTCAAACCATAATTGCATACCTGCAGAATGCAGACACCAGCAGAGCAAAGACAGACACAACTTGAAAGGGAAACGAGGTTACCAACATGTTATAGGACAGTGCTGTAAATAAGGCTTTTGACTTCACTGCTTAAATTAAACTAAATTAATGCTTACGCTGATTCTTGTACCAGTTACTCCAAATTCCACCAGGCCAACAAATGTGACAGCACGCTGTTACACACGTGACAGATAAGATTAACGCTGCTGGACATGTTTAAACAATGCAGATACAAATAACTACAGATAGGGTGCAGTCAAACAGTTTGGTGACAGATATAGGGGGTAGAATTAAAAGGAAAAGCAGATGCCATACAAGGAGACATGCTGAACTGCTGTTTACACCCTTTCATGTTATGTTGCTGCAGATTCATTTATGTATTAGCATTTTATTCAGTTTTTATTCTTTTGGCAGAGAGGTTGTTGAGGTTTGATTAGAAGTTGAAAACATTTGTGGTATAAGAATATTTCATCTTTTCCTCCTTGGTCACTTTGCTATAACTAAGCAGATGAGATGATGTGGAAAAGTCTGAGATCAAGAACTAAAACCAGCCTTTAATAGGTGCCCGGAGCAGAGTTAAGGGCTGCAGACATGCTGTGCGTACTGGTCTGCAGGCAGTCAATGGGAACTTTCTGGATATTTTATAAGCCAAATTTTGCATTTCAGATCAGCATAAGTTACAGCTGTAAAACTTTGTCCTCCAACACACAGCACACCTCTGGCTCACAGTTGGTTTTTATCTCTATTTGGGGTGGCTGTAGCTCAGTAGGTAGAGCAGGTCACCTACTGATCGGAAGGTCAGCGGTTCGAATCCTGGCTACTCCAGGCTACATGCCAATGTATCCTTGGGCAAGATACTTAACCCTAAGTTGCTCTCCGACCGTTCTGTCGGAGTATGAATGCGTGTGAATGCTAGTTACTTAAAAAAGCACTTAGCTTAATTAATGATGGAAGTGCTTGTATGAATGGGAGTGCATGGGTGAATGCAAACAGGTTGTATAAGCGCTTTGAGTGCTCTGATTGAGTAGAAAAGCGCTATATAAGAACTAGTCCATTTTACCATCTCTGTGGGACACAAACTCTCTGCAGTTAGTTCATAAAGTAGAATTGTGATACAAGAAATCAACTGGAGAAGTTAAACTCAAAAAGTCAGAGCTTATTAAACTCACACAACAATGTTGTCCACTGTGTCGTAACACAAAACAAATCTCACTAAAGAGGGTTAAAATTACATTGTTGGTTTACATAGCCTTCTGAACTTATCCCTGAGGAAAGATGCTTTCCAGAATGGGATTTAACTAATGTCTCTAAATCACTCCCAGCTGTTCTGACTGCAGGAAATGCTTCTTTCTTCTCAAAAACTCTGAGCAAATGCTACATGAAGCATGGCATATTCATGAGTATGCCTTTCCTCAGAACTTATGTTGAACCATCTGACCCAGATTTCATAACATTTAACACCTTCCAGGGCCGCTGTCACAGCACGTCCATGTCAATGTGGTTAGCCTTGTGGGCTGCCATGAGAGCCTCTATTCACCACTTAACCTTTCAAAAGTGGTCGACTAACTTCAGAAGGAAAAATGATTCCCGGTTTAAGATGGCAACAACTGGTGTAAGGTCAGCTGCACAGTGACTCAGAGTGTGAGGGGGTATTTAAAGGGTCTAACAGACAGTGGGGCAGGCTTTGGTCTCATGCTTATGAAAGCAGTTTAGTGAAGAGTCAAACAGCCTGGGGCCAGCAATAACAGAGTGGAACTGATTAGAGGAGGAGAAGGAAAGAGGGAGAAAGAGGAAAACAAGAGAGTAAAATGAGACAGGGACTGATAGCATCTTTTTACTCAACATAATTACATTAGACAGTTAAAGGCTTCAGATGATGGCAAGTTTAAATTCTCATGTGAAATGTAAACAATAACAAAAGATGATGCATAGACATATTTCCTTAATTTGGAGTAAAATGTGAGCATAAATAGAATAGCAAAAACTAAATCTTAATCTACCTACTTACTTAATCTTGCAATTATTCCAAAGAAAGCCCTTTAATTAAATTCAGTATTTCACCCAGTTTTGCAGAGGGGTAAGCCTGAGTAAATGTTGGATGCAACTATTGGTTTTACCTTGCCAAAGTTTTTCATCAACCCAGGCCAAGAGGAAAGGTCTGTGAGATCAAGAAAGTTATTATTTTCTGCATGTTTATTGGATTTTTTTTTTTGCATAAAGCTGATGTGCAAAATGAAACCCACTTTTCCTTTCGTTCCTTGCTCCCCTTTATCCCTCCGCTTTTAAACCCTCGGTCCACTTCTCACCACAGCCAACTCTTCATATGTCAGTGAAAGCTGTTGCTAATAAAAGTTAGAGAGCAAACTATGAAAAGGAGGTACGAGGGAGCGGAGGGAGGTGCATTCTTTCTTGTCTGCTCTGCCCTTGGCAAAAGGGAGTCCCAGTGCTCTGGGACAGGACTGAAGGGGGGGGGGGGGGGGGGGTAACAGAGGGGAGGTGTGGATAGGAGTGTCACCTCCATCACCCTGGGACATGGAAAAAACATTCAATTTCAGCAAACTTCAAAAGAACAGCAATTACATAGGAGACACAGGATGGCAGGACATCCCTGCACGGCAGTGGCGACGCTGTGGGGAAAGAACCACGCCTTCAGAAACTTAAAAAGAGGGGACTCATCCTATCCTCTCTTCTCTCATCACCTCTCCCCGACATGGCTATAAGCAACACTAAAGCAGCACCCCAATAGCTCATCTCCATCTTCTCTGTGTCCAGAGAAGGCAGCCATTGTGTGCCCGTTCCTCTTTCCCCAAGTCAGTTTCCTATTGAGGCTCTGAAAAGGCCTTTGAGGGGCCCTGTTTTGGCTGTGCAGCTCACCTGCAGAGGGGAAACTATGGGTCTATTCTAAAGCCCAGCAGCTGCCAGGGCAGAGAGGCTGGCACCCAGTGGGAGAGAGAATAGTGGCCGCAGAGTCTTTCAATATGAAGCCACTTAGTAACAGAAGGCATGTGCCAAGCCTGCAAAGCCAGAATGAAGAGTCATCCTTTGGAGTCCACCAAATATCAGAGAAGAATTAGACCCATCTCCTTTTTGCTCTCTTTCTCCATTATCAACTACGTCTTATCTTTGTCTGTCTGCTCTTTGTCTTGCCTCACTGTTTATAGAATAATAATCCACAGGTAGCAGGACACAGAGGGCCAGAGTGCAGCAGAGTAGAAGTGGGTAGGTTTATTTGGAAAACACAGATCAACAGGTGGGATAGTGGAGTAAGAAAAATGCTCTCATTGGTTAATGCTACCAAACAGTTCGCTGGACTGAGTTTCCTTGTCCTGTGACAGATCGAGCTATGATGTCGCTGTGAAGATCCCAGTGGCTGCAGTCCTGTGAAGAAGCCTTCACCACACAAAGCCCCTTTTCTGTCAGCAGGCTAGCTCCCACACTGGCGCTAATTTACGATGCCCTCACAGCAATTTCCACAGTCAGAGAAGTTCAATTGTGTTTTCCAGCTCATTAAGCATCAGCACAACAAAGCTTTCATCTTCTCCTTCATCTACTTCATCCCACTCTTCACTCCCTACATTTATCCTGCTGTCAGCTAATCTCCCTCTTTCACTGAGCATCCAATGTAAGAAGATGAAAAAGTGCAGGTAACATGGGCATCCATACTTAGTACTATTTGTGTCTGCCCCTGAGTTTTGGTTAGTTTAAAGCACGGCCCCAACTCTGAAGACTCCCCTCATACATGTGTAGGGAGAATTTAATGGTTGTTTATTCAGGGGCCTCCGCTGTGCCCTCCCTTCCCTTTCAGAGCTTCATGAGCTGACGTGGACGCTATTGTAATCTCAGAAGAATCAGCTTGGCCTATTTGTTCAGGCTGTCACCGCGTTGAGATCACAAACACACATTCAAATTCCAGTTAGTTCACTAAATATCTTTTAACTAAACTATATTTTTTATGTATAATCTGTACCAGCATTAGATGTAAAAGACCGTTTAAATACAGTAGCAGCACTTTTCCTAAAGTTAGAGAGGGGCAGACATGTGACCAGAAGACCAAAGAGAAGGCAAATGGCACAAAAGTTCCGCAAGAAAGCGATGGCACCACAGTTTGCATGAGTTTTGCAATGTCATAATTTACTGTCATAATCAACAAATATACAGCACTGTGGAAAAGTCTTGAGCCACCTCTCATCTGGTACATAAGGCGAAAACAGAGTTTGTACAATTCTAACAGTCAATATTTGGTAGAAGAATAAATTTATTCTTCAGCACAGCCTGAACTCTGTTAGGAAAAGTTTCTTGTCATTTCTTTAAGCAGTCTTCAGGAAGAGTTCTCCAGGCTTCTTGAAGGACATTCAAAGCTCTCCTTTTGATCTTGACTGCCATTTGTTCTGTTCTCTACAAGAAGATCCCACACTGCTTCAGTAATGTTGAGGTCCAGGCTCTGGGGAGACCAATCCATGACTAATATGGATCCAGTGTAGGTATGTTTTTATTGAATTGTCAGTGTGTTTGAGATTATTGTCATGCTGAAAAAAATGAAGCCATTGCCAATCAGACGCTTTCCAGACGGTGGATCAAAATATTTTATGGCTGTCAAAGTGTGTTATTGATATTTTTCACTGACTCAGCTAAATAAATGGGAACAAATTTCGTGCTTTTGTGAAAAGGCTGCTAGTAACAAAGTGCCTACAGATACAGTTTCAGATTGGTTCTTTGCTAAATTGTCTGTTATTTGTAGACACAACACTGGTTCCTATCTTAAGCTGGCACCTTTTTTTATGCTTGAATTATTCATAAATCAGTGATAAGTGGCTTAAAAAAGAATATTCCTCTGAAAATGGTCAGAATTAAAATTATTTACCAGTATGGCTAAACAATTAACTAAACCACTGTATGTTTTTTGTTTTTTTTTGTTTATTGTGCAAAATTAAATTGAAACACACACACACACACACACACACACACACACACACACACACACACACACACACACACACACACACACACACACACATTGCATTTGGCAGATTTTGGGACCTTTTTCAAGCTGAATGTCTCAGTGGGCTGCCCACATTTCAACAGGTGCTGCTGTGTGATTTATCAGAGTTTAAGTGGTCACAGCACGGTGCACTGCAGCTGCCATCAGAGGTTTGGGGAGAATATTGTTGGGAAATGTTTGGCCAAATTTGCAAATCACCAACAGTGGTTTTACAAAAATCATTATTTTCATCTTACAGAAAGCCAACACCAACCGTCTTCACTGTTGTCTCTAATTGTGTTGTGGTCTGAATTCAGTCTACTATTCACTGAGAAGGAGGAAACTGATGCTTACACATTTGTGAGATTTTAAGACTGCATGAAGACTGCAATGTACAGGATTATAAACTATTGTATTTTGTGGTAATGATCCCTCATTTTACCTCAAAATGGCTCGTAATGCTACTAGGACATAGAGGCTCTCTGTGTCCCACTGTGAAAAGTTTCTCTCAGAGACTTCTTTAGCAGTTTATTGTTATTCTTCTCTATATTTAAGACACTGCTTTGGGAAACTGTTCCTCGGGTTATCTGTTTTTGTCAGGTTTCCCTTGCTTCCCTCACATTAATGACGCCTACATCTGCCATCATACCAAACATCATCATAATTTGACATCCCCGGCATCTGTCAGTGGATCATTCTCATCCCTGAATGCAGGCTGCCATCTGAGTTCCCACCCCCCACTGTCAGCACCAGCCCTGAGCTCACTCTAACCCCTGGCTCACTCCAGGCCCAGAGAGGGTGTCCGGTTCCCTGTATGCCCCTCCATTTCTCCAAACCTGCAACAATACTGCAACCCTATCTCTATGTTCACCTGTTAGCACCTGGCACCGCTTCCACGTCAGCCGAACGCTCTCCTCATCCCTGTCAGATGCCATGTGGGACGCGCCTTCCTGTCACCAAATCCAATTTCCCACACACAAAACACACAGGGGCACAATAACCCACTCACTGCTCGCCGCCTGTCAACACTTTCCCCTGACAGCCGAGCCATGCTAACATATAGAGGATAAATGAAAAGTAACTAATCAGTCAATAACCCATAATTACAAAGGCTTCAAGCATCATCTGCCACATGAGTCCTGAGTATGTCCTGATTAAGAAATGAATTAGTCAGATATCTCTTTAACATAATACTTAAAACAGACAACTTCAGCTTCATTCAAAGTAATGGCTGTAGCATGCATGTATTATAGGGTATAGAATAAAGAAACAGAGCAACTCTGCCTCTTAGAATTCACATTTATCAACAACTAATTTACAACAGCAAATGTATTTTGGATGATGAAAAGATGTGTTATTAAACCCCATTATCAAACCTGTTTCTGATCGCGTGTAGGCACTCAAAGCATTTAGTTAAGGTTGAGAAAAGATTGCGATTTGTTGCCTAAACATACCGACACCTTGAGTTCTGGATTCAAACCCCAGTCTTTGGTGTCAGAGTCCAGCATTTTGTACATTTGCCCCCTCCCTCTGATTCCTGTGTGATATATAAATAAAGCTTTGTTCATTAAAAAGCCTGTGAACACTATCCAGCCAGCAATTACATTTGTCATCACAACATAAGTTGGAAAAGAAAAGCAAAAAAGGATTTGGGATTGCTTTGAGGGGGGGGGGGGGGGGGGGGGGGGGTTCCTGGAAGACAATTTTAGTTTTTTGTTTGTCTGCAAATACAAAAAGATGTTATGTGAAGAATATAAAGAGAGATCTCGAAAGGGATCGAGCTAATGCTCACTTTTCAATCTTCGCTTGTTGCTCAGAAACTTGGAGAGATCAATCTGGAGTTTTGGTCATGGCTTTAATCACCTCCTGTCAGGTTTTCCTCTGTAACACCCATGTGATAACTGAGGCTCAGTATTACCTGGGTGTTAGTATGTTGTAAGAGCCAAATCAGTGTCCTTCATCACAGTTCTGCTCGACAGGTTAGACTTGACCTTGGGCGGAAACAGAGAGAATAGAAGCTCTTAATACACAATGTGCTGACAGTTGCAAAGATGAGAAAACTAATTTAGACCGACATGTTGTTGCAGTTGCTCTCAACCACTGATCAGATAACGAGGCACATCAAAGAAAGACCTCAGGCCCTGCACATCCTCTTTGGCTGGTTGGCATGATTGGGCCTGAGTAAAATTGAGCTGGAGCCAAGACAGCCTGCACTTAACTTTATTGTTTCTGATGCAACACACATGTCAGCCGTGCTAATTTAGGCTCTGAGCTCTACAAGTGGTAACTGGTGCTTAACAAGTAACTTTAACCCAGTAAATGACCACAGTTTATTTCAAGAAAGCTGGATCGAGTGTGAGTTATTGCAAATGTAAGCACGGAAAGAAAAGTTTGAGATCTTCCATCCACTGACGTTTTGACATACCAGCGTCGGCAGGTCCCCTCAGACACACAATAATGTTCTGTTATGCTTCCGCAGACAGGCCTCTCGTCCCCTTTAAAGACGATACACTTTCACCACCACAAGGTCCCCGCTGCGCGTTTCATAAATGTTTATCCCACATGACTCCAGCCCCTCTCCCCAAAAGTTTGCTTAGGATAGCTGCAAGCGCTGCCAACTCACATGAAAGGGAAAGATTTAAAGAATGAAATATATAAAGCCTGCTTTGACATGTTTGGTTCGAAAGGTTTAAAAGTCTTGAAGAAAACCACAGTTAACTCTTTAAGCAGTTCTCCACCAGGGCAAACTAGCAGCACTCGGAGTTGGGTAAAGAAAGAAAGTCAGTGTGATGTTTTTGACTTTACTTGTAGCTACTTAATAATCTTAAAACTGTTTCCAAGTGGGAAAAAGCAACAGACAAACCTGCATTAATGCTTTCTGATTAGGTCAACACAATCAAAGAAGTGTTCTGTGCTGTCTCAGTTTTTCCCAAACATATTGAAAAGTCATATATTAATTCAGTGCCAGACTCTGTGAAAAAAAAACAACAAAAAAAAGCCTGCAGTGCTGCATCTGACTTTTGCCTCACGTGTGCGCCACTCTGACAGAAGCAGGGAATAATTTTATTTAAATATTTACTCATTCATTATAAAACAATAGGGGAGAACCAACAACATCACAGACAGCCCCAAGTCTCCTTTCAAACAGGCGGAGAGTGAGAGTGGTAATATTCACAGTGAGTAGAGGAGAATGTAATGTCGCACTAAATTACAGTCATTGAAAGCTTGTATGGTTACCCAGCGATCTATCACTGTCACACAGAGGGGGAGAGGGGGCGAGAGAGCAGACAGGCGCCAGGCGCAGCAGGATCAAAGCAGGAACATACCTCGGGGAGAGAAACAGTTAACTCCATTTAACCAATTGTCCTGCAGACAGTCATTCAGCCAGTGCGCTGCTGCTGCAGGCCCAGCAGCGGTTCCCATAAGAGAGAAGGATTCTCACATATAGAGTTTCACTGAAAATGATTTGACTTGATTTGGAGAGCTGCAGAACAAGGCCAATTTGGATGGGCTTCTTGAATGGGCCCTTTACTGTCTCTCAAAGGGATTACAGACAATGAACACAATAGGTTGAAATATGGCCATGGACAATTTGATTACAGGCCACAAGATAGAAATTTACAGTGATAATAACTCTTTGGAATATAAAGAGTGCTGTAAATCGCAGCCTGGATTGCCTTACTACTTTAATGAAACCCGGTGAAAAACTACTGTCAACACATTCTCAAGTACAACTTCCCAGAAGGGGCCCAATGAGTAAAATCTCTGTGACATATATCTGCTAAAGTTTGTATCTATTAATCTGGGAACCCAAGTATGACACAATCACAGCATCAAGTTAACATGGTAAAGATTTTAATTAATTAATAAATATACTGTCTACACATCCAGAAGGCACACATAAATATTAGCACTCATGTTTGTGTCGTGTTTGTGTCCCCCTGGTGGATCTATATGTCCAGCCCACTCTCTGATGTCTAGCAATTCAAAAAAAAAGGGAATATCTGACTCTTTTAGTTAAAGTTGGGGTTGTAAAACATAAACTTAAAGACAGTAAAATGCTCTGTAAGAACCGATCAGTGAATTAATACACTCTAGATAAACATATTGACCAGTGCAGATTTAAATTTGTATTCCAGCAAAGAGTGTTTAGAAGGTAGGAACTGCACATTTGACCTACCTTACATAGCATAACTCGAGCTCTGCCACTGACGGGAGGTTTACATCTGTCAAAAACCACAGCGTATAAAATGGACCGCAACACTATCATTACCAATTCGCCCTATCAGAAACCGCTTTAGCCTGGTCACGTGGAAACATCTAAAGACTGATAGGCAGGCGGCAAGATGGAAGGGGAACCTTGTGGCACTTCGCTAAAGGAGCGACAAGTCCGTGCGTAAAACTCTGAAAAGCACACAGCTGTGCAACATCGGAGGAACATCTGCAGTAGCACTTACCTCCTCAAGAGACGACACGAAAACATAATCAGTAACGGAGAGAGCGGCAGGGAAATTGAGTGTATGGCACCGCAGTCGTGCGTAATGAATCCTGCGCAAGGATCACCGCCTTTGGCCGCTCCCGGGGAGACTTCGCCGGAGGATAGAGCCGCTGGTGCAGTTGGAACTGACGAGCCGGACCTGTCACCTGTTAGAAGATGTAAAAGCAAAAGTTTAGATTTGCCTTTCAGTGTGGAATCTCTCATATCAGACAGGACGCCGTGCAGAAGCCTCCAAGACGCAAAGTCTGGCTCGGGCTGCGTCTTGGAGGCAGGGGAGACAGAGTGTGCGTCACAGAGGGGATTTTATCGGCCCGAAGCGGAGGCGGTGGACCTCAGCGACAAAGAGACGAGCTCCTGGTTCCAGGCGCCTTGCGCATCCCCTCCAAGTGAGTGAAGCACGCGATATTGCGATAAAAAAAATAAATAAATAAATAAAAAAAAAAACTTACGTAGAAACTTATACAGAAATCTAAAAAAACAAAAAAAAACGTAAAAATGATTAAAGTAAAACTGCTAAACGATTGTATAGAATATTGTAGCGGTCTTTCGTAGATGGATAAGGAAGTTATTATATATATATATATATATATATATATATATATATATATATATATATATATATATATATATATATATATATATATATATATATATATATATATATATATATAAAATATCAAAAGCCACTGATGAAAGAGACTTTCCTCTAAATTCTAAACAATGGCAGCGTCCACTCACTGTAGAATAGTTAAGATATCTATAACCTTGTGTTTAATATTTCACTGCTCCGCCCTAACTTTAATGCAATAATTCAACTACAAAAATCACCAGTTGTGTTATTAAATGATCACCATAATGTAGACTCACTGTTTAAATGTATTTCCAGGACTCCCCAGCCCGAGCCCGTGCAATCTACGAAAACACAAGAACAACAGGAAACCCAGAACACCCTTTACAACCTCTCAGCTGCTTTCTCTGGAGAGGAAGTTCCGACAGAAACAGTACCTCTCCATCGCGGAGAGAGCGGAGTTCTCCAGCTCCCTCAGCCTCACAGAGACTCAGGTCAAAATCTGGTTTCAGAACCGGAGGGCCAAGGCCAAGAGACTGCAGGAGGCCGAGCTGGAGAAACTAAAGCTGGCCACAAAGCCGCTGCTCCCGGCCTTCGCCTTTCCTTTCCCCTTGAGCGCACCAATAGGCGCCCCGGCCCTGTATGGGGCCCTGAACGGACCTCGGCCTGCCTTACCAGGACTATTCAGTGGACCATATGGGATGTACTACTTGTCTTAACTCATACTAACTTTTAAGCTGCTTCGTTGGGAAACTACCTTAGCTTTATCCAGCAAAAATCTTCTTAAGACTCAATCTGCCTGAAATCTTATAGTGACTTAAATATTTTCCGTTAAAGAGCTAATGGGGAAAGAATAATGTAATAAAACACAGGAATATGTTAGAACAATCTCGCTTTATTTTCAAACTGTTCATTAATTCATCCATCCATCCATTTTTTTTAAATTTTCTGATTTTCAGTGAACAGTTATGTTAAATTTACTCTGTGGTAAATTATTTTTGCAGTGCATTCAGTAAAGTCCTTTTTTTCATGACACACTGTGGCCCAGCTCATTTTCAGATTTCATGTTTAGAGTTTTTCTGTCCCAGCGGTTTGCTTGAAACACTTTAGTCCACGTAATTTTACTGTTGGGAGAGACTCCCAGAGAAGATGATTTTCAAAGCCTGAAGCAATAACTTATAATCACCCACTGAAGGACAGTGACTTATTGTATTGTAAAGGCTTTGAAAATGCACCACTTTTTAAAGGACAGTTTTGATTTATGGCAAATATATTTAAATAACAAATTTGGTGAACTTCTGTATATATATTTTTTTATTATAGACAGCCTCTGATTTACCTTATTCCTGTGTGCCACAGAGCTCCAGTGTTATCCAAAAAGAAATCTATGGCTGAGACATATAGTTGAGCTTGGTGAATTAATTGTTTTTTAAAAATATGGGCAAAACTGTTTATTTAGAAACAGCTTCACAAGTAACAGGGATCACTTTGACACTTTTAAGCTGCAGAGATATGAGAGTGATGCTTAATAATCTGGATGATCTTTTAATAGCGTTTCTGGACTTAAAACGGAAATATAGAAAATTAAAATGATCCTTTATTCACGTCCTGAGGTAAACCCCTGATGGTCTAAAACTCTAAAAAGACCTTTTTTATGTATAGCAGGAGCACATCAACCTTAGAGGCTTTAATTAGGCAAGTAATTCAACAAAAACAAAAGCATACCCATTAAAATATGTGGGTCATCTGTAAGAACTCTCAATAACTCCAAATGCCACCACACAGACAGTGAAGTGCTTATTGGTGCATTAGTGAAATCTGAAAATACCATTTTAGACATTTCATGTTTCACAGTTTGGTTCTTAAATGCTTTACATTAACTGGAAGGAGAACCACAAGCTCTTTAAAAGTGAATTTACTACAAGATTTAAGCCACTTTCCTGCTTGTTAACAATTATACTCATTTCATAAACACAATAAACCTGCTTTACTCTAGTCGTTACCTCAAAAGGAGAATGTTTTTGCACAGGTGTCAAAAAGGTTTTTAAGATCAGCTTCATTACTAGTTGTAAATAACTCCTTGTATACTTTTGCAAATCCTCAAAGTGTTCAAACACAGCAGACTGACTTACATGAGCTATTAATGTACAGTGTATATTTCATAAGTGAAAATGTTTTGTACAATTATTAAAGTTTATTATGCAAATTCTGACATTACTCCTTTTGTCCCCCTCACAAAAACTTCAAGTGGGCTCACAATGTTTTTTTGTATAAAAAACACAGCACTACGCTTCACTGCATCCTTTTTTTTTTCAATTCTAATAAATGTTTTTTCCCAGAGAAACTGCAAGTATGTAAATGTCGCTTGTTGACTAAGAGTGTTCTGAGGGATCAGCGGCACCAAACTAGCACCATAGTAAAGTTTATTATTATTTATCAGTGCCACGAGGAAGTGCAGTGAACTGAGAGCGCTGCGGTACAAAAAAAAAAGCACGCAAAACAAACAAAAAAAAAAAAAACACCACCTTGGAATTGTTGCAAAACAACATTTTTTTTATTTAAATTTTTAAAAATATTTTATGCATTTATGTCTATGAATATATTCTGTGCAAAGGTGATAAAACTGTAGATCCTTAAGACCAGAAAAAAGCGTGTTTGATTCTGGTGTTTCACTTCCTCCTTCCTCGCTGTCCTCTGAAGCCTCGGACGGAGCTGTGACCAAAGCACACGGCGTTGGGGATTCTGAGAGAAAAGAACACAGATTCTCAAATTTAAATAATATTAAAATTTCACCTTACCCATATTTAAATTATTTAAATTAGTTAAACCTAAAACATGATGAAAATAGCTGATTTATGCCATCTTAACAGATTCATTTAAAGGCTAACCTGTAGGAATACTGCAGTTTTTGTGGTGCAGTACTCATGTCCTCTGTGCCCTGAGCTGCAGCAGGAGCGTCCTCGGTAGAGGCAGTCGCTGCAGAGCGAATGGCATCGTCCTCACACTCGTGCGTCTCCATGGACTCCCCGTGCTCGGGTTTATTGGACAGTGAGTTACACATAACCTCGCAGACTCCCTCGGACTCACACACATCATCCACCACCTCCATGTCCGTGTCTTTCTCCTGACGTCCCTTTGTCTCTTGTCTTCTATTAACAAAGATATGATATTTAAAATACACATATGCGACTATTTACAGAAAACATACGTTATTTTAAACTGTTTACACACTGGCAAGCAGCAAAACAAATCTTACTCTAGAATGTGCCTGATCTTATTATGTTACCAAATAAATATAAAAGAGCCAAGGGAAAATAAAAATAAATGTGTCCTCCCATCCGCAGGAATGCATCAAAAAGACTCAATTCAAGTCATAAATCTTCTTTAGCAATCATGAGATTGCCTAAACTGAAACTGTGCAGTCACAGTTTGACATTTTGCTGCCATCTAGTGGACAAAACTCAGTCTTACCCTCTGTCCTTTTTGGTTTTATCAAATCTGAAGTCTGGCGGATACTTATGGACTCTTATTAGATGGTCCTTCCTGTGTTTACTAGTCCTAAACTTCTGTCCACAGCCCTCCACCAAACACTGGTACTGAAAAAATGTGAAGGAAATGTCATTGTTCCTCAAATAATGTCTAAACAGGAGCGGTCTATTTAACACCAACTAACCATGTCTTGTCTCTGGGCAAGGATAGTAAAGAGAGAGTCATGCCACTCCTGAATGTGAATGTCCAGGAGCCGGGCGCTCGGCAGGGACCGACGGCAGGAGCAGCACACGTGCCTGTGCAGGGCACTGTAGTGGTGCTCATACTCCTCCAGCGTGATGAAGACCGCACTGCAGCCTGAGATGTGACAGGCAAACTCTGACACACTGACACAAGACAAGAGGAGGAGGAAGGTGATTTTACCATAAAGTTTTTGCATTTCTCTGCATATTTTTGTAAAATGTACATGTTAAAATGCCACAACTACATCCCTCTAAGCGCATCACTGATGTAACACAGCTCACTATTACTGTGATCATCTTATCTTACATGCTTTATTTCTAAGATCACTTAGTTTGGGGTTTTGTTTTGTTTTGTTTTTGCAACTTATCATCATATCCAAATTGATCTGGGAGAAATTTATATTAAATATTACAACTGCCTCAAAAAGGAATAACTAGAATGAATAGATCCCAACAAATTAGATGTGGGACAGGTTACTATGGAAGCTCATGTATTTTGCTTTTTATCCCATTAACCTTAAAAACATTTAGCTCTTATTTCAGTTATTGTTTTATACATCAATGGCACATATCTCTTTGAGCTACAGATGTTTTCAGAGACTCACACATAACTGACCAAACTGAAAACAAAACTCTGAGAATCACCTTCCAGCATTTTGATGCAGTTATTAAAAGTCTTGATTTGGTTTTATCTGCTGCATTCAGAGGTGGTTGTGGACTAATTCTTATACTATAAGAATCAGGCCATTTACCAGTCTCACACATTCGTGTGTGACTTGCAATTTTCCACCTCGGGTGTAGTGCAGCTGCATGACATGTTCACCTGCAGGAGACCCATGATGACAACTTTTGGTGCTTTCCTCACAACATTCAATAAAAACCACACTTGAGGAAAAGCTAATCAAAGTTGTGGGACAAGAGGACACGTCTGTGCAGTCACATGTAAAGAGGGACCTCCCGGTCGTCCTAGCATCAACGTAAACCGTGCGTATGGAACAGGGTAACGTTTAAAGCTTTTACACTGGATAAAACGTGCCTCTCTTACCTGAGTGCTGGCTTGTCTTCTGCCTCCGAGATGTAGAGGTCTTGCAGGTACATGTGCCTGTGAATGTCGCCGTCCTGAAAACAGCAAATATTTGCACGTTACAGGTAAAAGTGGCCCGCGTGCGGCGTCAGTCTGCCCGGTTTGTTGTTACTCGGTTACCTCAAACAGCTCGTGGTCCTTGTGCAGGTGGATGATCTGCGGGGTGAAGCTGAACGGACTGTTTCCCTCCTCGGACTCACTCGGCCTCCTCTCCTGCTGCTCATCGCGCTTTGTGACGGGAACATCGCCCTCAGTCCGAAACTGGACAGCCTCTGATTGTAGCATGGCTTCTACCCGAAAACCAAAACACTCTTTACCATAACAGTCTGCTGTGTTTTGGCGCAGGGCGATGACGTTAGCTGATATTTTGGGCGGTGTCGCCACCAACTGGACAAAGTGTGAAGCTAATAATAAAAATATCAGCGCTTTATTTCTGACCCTTCCGCTGTCATCTTTTTGGAACAATCACATCAATGGACTGAAGAGTTTAGGGATCTTCTTAATAAATGTATTTTAAGAAATAAAGTTAAAGAAATTTTATTTAAAACGATTCACAGATTCTACCAACCAAAAGTGCACTTAACACGTTTTTAACGTTTTTAATTATATTTTGAAAATGTCTTGTTTCACTGTGTGTCCAACCCACTTTCTAGTTCTGTTTTGATGTCTAGTAATTCAAAAAAGGAAATATAGAACTTTTTTAGCTAAAGTTGGGATTGTAAAACATAAACTTAAAGACACTAAAATGCTCTATAAGAACTGATGGGAACGAGCATTAGTGAATATATGCAGGAACACCTCCTTTGGCTGTGCCCGGGGAGACCTTGCCGGAGGATAGAGCCGCTGGTGGAGTTGGACCTGACGAGCTGGACCTGTCACCTGTCAGAAGATGTAAAACCAAAAGTTTAGATTTGCCTTTTAGTGCGGAATCACTCAGATCATACAGGACACTGAGCAAAAGCTTCCAAGATGCAAAGCCTGGCTCAGGCTGCAAAACTGAGCAAGTGAATGACAAAAGAGGTGGCAGACCTAAAAACCTATCTACAGCAGATGAACAGTATTTGAAAGTCACGTCCTCAAGAAATAGGAAAAAAAAAATCTAGCAAATACCTGACACATGACCAGAGGGGTGCATCTGGCCCTTCAACTGATCCATCTACTGTTCACTGAAGCCTCCTCAGAAATGCTCTCAGTCAAAGGGTGGCTGTCAAGAAGCCATTCATAAGGAAACAGGGAGAAAAGGCTGAGGTATGCCAAGTGGGCTGAAAATCACTGGTAACAGGTCTTAGCAAAATTTTAAAACACACTGTCAGTGCAGTGAAAGCATACCTGTATAAAACACACACACACACACACATACACACACACACACACACAATGGAACAGTATTGGATTGGCCTCCCCATTACCCAGACCCAAACATTATTGGAGCAGTGTGTCATCCTGACAGAGAACGGAGAAAAGGCAGCCAACATCCAAAGGAGAGCTTTGAATATCCTTCAAGAAGCCTGGAGAACTATTCATGAAGACTACTTAAAGAAATGACAAGAAAGCTTGGAGAGTTCAGGCTGTGCTTGTTTTTGCCTTATATACTGTATTTCCATTCATGTTTGCACAGGTTTCGATTAATGGCTGCACAGTGAAGCTAGAAGGGCACTCAGTAGAGCTCATGTGCCAATACTACACTGCAATAGATACCACCCAATGTTGTCATACTCCATCATAAATTAATAGATCGCAAAGACTAGAAATGTACTTTATTGGCTTTTAAAAACTGTAAAATATGACTTTATATTTTTATTTTAAAAATTAGATCTACATGAACAGAAAATGGCAAAGGTCTGGATATATTTTATTCCATTCGTCAATGATGAGAGATAGGGATTTTTTTTACATTTTGAAATTTTTTTGGTGACCTTGACCTTTGACCTTGAAAATGAAATCACATGTTCTCAGGCCCATATGGAATAATTCTACAAAGTTTCATCAATTTTGGTTCAAAGCTGTACTCTTATTGAAGATTACAACTTCACCATATCACCACTAGATGGCGACAAATGTCACAGCACCCCCCCCCGCTCTTTGACAGCTAAAGGCAGATAGATCAGTGAGCATTGATACTTAACAGCTTGTCTGAGTAGTTATGATGGGCGAAACTTTCGTAGCAGAGCATTTTATTTTTCAGTTAACTGCAGAAATAACTTTTACAGACTTTCCAGGCGTGGCTTTTTAAAGCGCCTTTGTTATTGTTACATCTGTTTTTTCACTTGGTTCGTTCAGAACCTCACAAAAGTCGCTGGCGATTCATTTGAAGAACAGATTTTCTTTTGTTTTTTAGTATTTTACAGGCTCGGGTGGTGACTCGTGGTTTCTCGGATTTAGATGGTACAGGATATTACAAGGCAGAGAGAGAGAGGGGGGTGGAGAGCTGAGGATCCTCTGTATTTCCCTCAGACTGCCAACCATACAATGACAGAGTCTGTCTGATAGAGCAACATGTCAGTTTCTGGATGTTTTATATGGATTTTCTTCTCCTCGTGGGGTATGTAAAGAGTTCTTTCTTTCTTTCTTTCTTTCTTTCTTTCTTTCTTTCTTTCTTTCTTTCTTTCTTTCTTTCTTTCTTTCTCATAAATTATTTGATTTTTGCAGGAATAACTGCAGCCAGTGTAGGGACTCTACCTCATGTGATAAAGTACCAAACAGTGATACCTCAGAGGCTGAAGGATTCATCTCTTTTTAATGATGCTGCTGAACACAAGGTAGCGCTCACTCTACTGTACTATTGAGTCAGTTCATTAAGAGAAATTAACTGTTTGAAGACTGCATTCAAGTCTCTTCTGCTTCTTTTGTGCGTGAACAGAAATACCCTGATGTACTCCAGTACTCTGTGTGGATTACAGGGCAAAACTACACTCTGCATTTGGAAAGGAACAAGTGAGAAAACTTTCAATGACTTTTTGGATTTTGAACTGCGTTTTAAGGCTTTTGTAACAATTTGGGATCTCACAATCTGTACTTTCTTTGTCTTCTCTTTTTAGGGGACTTGTGGGGAAAAACTTCTCTGTGACACATTACTCTGATCAGGGAACCCGAGTTTCAACCACTCCAGATCTAAGTGTGTGTATCTTTTCATTATTTCATTCCTATAAGCTGAGTCCATCAGGAAAATGTGTTATTTTGTGAGAATGCACAAAATGCTTAGCCTGATGCTCCATGACCATTTTGCTCCACCCTCCTTTATTGGTATAGATTACCAAATAAGTATTTTGCTGCACAATGTTGAATGGAAATGAAAGCAGGATATCCTGTCACTTCACTACCTGCTTTCAGAGGTGTTGTTACATTTAACATCCATGGCCGGATATATTCTTTTCTTTTCACAAAACATCGGTCTGAAGCTTTTGTCTGTATAAATTCAAATCACAGCTCTGAAATGAAGGTCTTTTTTTTTTACATATTTATTTTTACCCACACTTATCCTTAAAGTATTTCTAAAATAGGGGAGTTGCAATATATTGTAATTATCGCCTACAAACATCACATTAAGGACATTTTGTGCAGTGCATGTCATCGTTTTCTGCACATTTCAAAATATCAAATTACATTAAAAAAAAAGGTTTTCATTGGCAAAGTTCCCAATTATGACCACAGACACACACAGCAGGAAGGAACAGGAGGAAGAGGAATTGACATATAAGGTTAAGATCAGCATGTCATCTATCCAGACTGCATTGATATATTTGAAAGATCAAAGAAAACCAAATCTCATTATTAATCCTGGTACAAATTATTGGTGTCTGTTCAGGTTCACTGCTACTACCACGGACACATCGTGGGAGTGGAGGACTCTTCTGCCAGCATTGGACTCTGCTCAGGAATAAAGTGAGTAATGCTGGCTGTATTTTCTTTCTTTCATCTTTTAACTCTAATTACAAAAACGTTTATTTCCCTGAAGGGATGTCCAAATTTAATAAAACCCATAATGCTATGTTACGGTAAGACTCCTGCCATGACTCATGGCCAACACGCCCAAACTAAAGAGAAGATCAGCATTCATCCCAAAGATCATCAAGACTGCATGAACAGTAGCTCCTGCATCTCAAAACTTGCATGCAGACGCATCTTATTAACCCCTTTCATTGAACGCAGATGTAGACGTGCTGAAAAGTTTGCCTTTGTCCCCTCTGAAGGGGGTTTGTGCGCCTCCAGGACCAGATGTACCTCATTGAGCCTCTCGGTGCCGAGAGAGGACAGCAGGACAACGGACAGAGCTCTGACGCTCGCAGTGATGAGGGTCTTCATGCTGTTTACAACTACAAACACCTGAGGAGGAAGAGGAGCTCCTGTTCCCATGGAAACACGACCACTTTCTATGATCACATAGCTCGTCCGTCTGGACCGTTCCGGCTCGCCAGTCTGGTAAAGACACACAAGATGGACACATCCAAATTTATGGTGCATTCGTACATTTGATCATTTTATGCAAACTTTTATACAAAGTCCTGTATCAGCAGTTCTCTATCATCATCAAAATGATGCAGATTGATGGAAACATTTGTTTAAATAGAGAAGAAGTACAGTTACAGTAAAAAGACCACATTTTGCCACAGCTGATCTGAGAAAATTGTTTTTAATACATTTGGATCATTAAAGGCAGGGATTGATACACTCACTTTGTGATTGGTAGATGATTTGCGCTACCACCTGAACCACAGCTACCCCAATCACTGAAGCTCAAACCACACATTCCTAATTAAACAGATACAGAAGCACGCATGGTTTATGTTGTTAGTATCATCTCCCTTTTGTGTTTCTCAGAAAAGCAGAGCTCAGACCGCAGCGCGTACAGGGAGAACGAGGACGGTGGAGCTGGTCGTTGTGGTTGATCACAGAGAGGTTTGAGTTCACTTTTTCTTTTGCTGCCTCATGAATAAGACACCCTTTGAGGTGTAATGATCATATTTTGTATGTGAGATGCTGTTGACTGCAGTACAAACTGAAATAATGGTTTCTTTCAGTATACGAAGTTTGGCAGTAAGAAGACAATAGAGGCCAGAGCGCTTGAAATAGCAAACCATGTGGACAAGGTACGTTTGTGTCCCTGTAGTGTTTCTGTAACAGGATTCAAAGCTGCCGTGTTTCTGTGGCCCACACGTCTCCAGGCTTTACTCTCACTTTGGATTTCATGCAAGAAATGTGTCCTGATACTTTGTTCTTTACTGACTGGAATCTGACCAGTAAAAGGAAGGAGAAGTTTTTTCTCACTGTGAAAATCTAACTTTAACTGTGAATCTTCACACCTTAGCTGAAAATTTTCACACATATCCCACAATTCTCGTTGCATGCTCCGAGTGAGTATGCATAATCTCGCAGCACTAGACCCAACATTGGTTTCCTGTTGCTCAATTACAGATTCTGCTTCTTGTAGCATTTTGCGGTTAGAAATGCTGATTTATTCATTTATTGTTTCAGCTCTATCGACCTGTGGGCGTTCGTGTCATGCTGGGCGGCCTGGATATCTGGTCATACAAAGATCAGATAGAGGTCAGCGCTGACCCTGAGCTCACCCTCCGTCGCTTCCTTGAGTGGCGTCAGCGGCACCTTCTGCCGAGGACCAAACACGACAATGCGCAGTTCATAACGTAAGATGCTGCTGCTCTGTTGACTCCCCACTAAACCTATAAAATGACAAGATGATTTCTAAACATTTTGCCTCTTGCTCTTTCAGAGCTGTGGATTTTGATGGCCCCACTGTTGGGTTAGCAAACACCAACGCTATGTGCACCTCTAACTCTGGAGCTGTCAATGAGGTAGTCACACTTTAATATGGGCTTACTTTAATACAATTTGGAAAGATGCAGAAATTAATTGTTCCTGAACGGGAACTTTGCTGCTGTCACACAGGACCATAACACTAACCCAATTGGAGTGGCCTCCACTATTGCGCATGAGATGGGTCACAACCTGGGCTTGTCCCACGACACTGAAGACTGTGTCTGTGGCACTTTCACCTCAAAAAAAGGCTGCATTATGTCAGAGAGCGTCGGGTAAGCTCAGCTTTGCACCTGCACATGAACGCCCTCAAATCTTCAATTCTTCAAAAAAAAAAAAAAAATCTGATATGATGTTTTTCTTGTTATCTAGCCTTGTGTATCCGGAGCTGTTCAGCAGCTGCAGTCGGCAGCAGCTCAGCAAGTTCTTGGAGGAGATCAACCCCACCTGTCTGCTTGACACGCCTTCCACTGATCGGGTTTATGGGGGGCCTGTGTGCGGAAACGCCTTCCTAGAGCCTGGAGAGGAGTGTGACTGTGGCACAGTTGAGGTTTGTGCATATCACGCTCATTTTGCAGATGCAGATTCACATAACCGAAACACACAAAGATGACCAAAATCTAATATTTGGCATCCCTGTGTCTGCCTTCTAGGAATGCAAGAATCCCTGCTGCAATGCCACCACCTGCAAACTGAATGCAGGAGCCCAGTGTGCAGAGGGAGCGTGCTGCCACAACTGCCAAGTAAGTACTACTCACTGTGTGAAGTCACACTGATACTAATTATGTTACTATATAACAAGACACGGTCTGACTGTGCCGTCTGGCTGCTCATGTGTGAGTGCATGTATTTTAATAGTCGGTACATCACCATCTGTGTTCCTCTCCGCTCCGCAGCTGAAACCGACAGGCAGCGTCTGCCGACCGAAGGCAGGAGACTGCGACCTGGCAGAATATTGCACTGGCTTCTCTGCTGTCTGTCCAACTGACGCCTACACCCAAAATGGCCTGTCGTGCAACCGTGGAAAAGGATACTGCTACAATGGACAGTGTCCTTCACGTCGGGAACACTGCAAAAGACTTTGGGGACCAGGTAAAATAAAAAGAAGAAGAAAAAAACTAGAGAACTACAGTTTCCTTCAGTTTG
Source organism: Archocentrus centrarchus (assembly GCF_007364275.1). Taxonomy (NCBI): domain Eukaryota; kingdom Metazoa; phylum Chordata; class Actinopteri; order Cichliformes; family Cichlidae; genus Archocentrus; species Archocentrus centrarchus. The sequence goes on from NC_044360.1 coordinate 18,780,470, forward strand.
CTTTAATTCTTAATAATCAAGACACATCAAGCCATATTCTTTGTTATAATTGTTTTCAGATGCTGAAGTTGCTTCAGATGCTTGTTTCTATCTGCATGGAAACTGCAGAAAGACAGCGTTCAACCAGAGATGCTCCAGCCGGTATGCAATCCAAAGCTCTGCAGTGGCACATATATCCACTGCACCGTACTGTTTGTTCTCAAAACTATTGCTTGTGGTTTTCTGTTACAGAGATCAATCCTGTGGTACACTTTTCTGTTCTGGGGGATGGGAGTTTCCTGTGACATCCAGGAAGTCCATTTACAAAGCAGGAAATGGAGACATGTGCAACATGGCATCTATGAACCCTGAAGATAACTACCCTGAAGATCTGGGCATGGTACCTACTGGCACTAAGTGTGGCAACAACATGGTGAGAAAACAGCTTTTTACAGCTAGCATGAAGAAAACCTCCTCACAGAGCAGAGCTCTGAAAAGTCTAAATGTCTTTGTGTGTCTTTTAGGTATGCTACAATCAACGGTGTCAAGAGATTAAAAACATAAGGATGTATGGAAGAGATGACTGCTCTGCCAAATGCAACAACCACGGGGTGAGACCTTTAAGACCTCAGCACTCTGAAGGACTGTGGAGTTATGACAACATAACTTACTGTGAGTTTGATCTCTTACAGGTCTGCAACCATGAGAGCACATGTCACTGCGATCCTGGCTGGGCTCCACCTTTCTGTGATGTGCAACAGTCGGAGCTGCCTCAGGGTACTCTACCATCCTCACATGCACCCACTGATAAGCCTGAGTCTGCCACTTTACATGCTTGACCTTTTAATTACCATGATTTACACATGACTCTTATGCTCTGTTTTTCGTTGATTTGTAATACTTGGATTGGATTTCTCATGGACCCTAAAACAATCGTGCTCTGTTTTAATGAGTACAAACAGGCACTGATTCAATGGCATTTCCCTATTAGTGTGTACATGTGCAGTAATGATGTTACAGAGGATTTTGTTTCCTGAGGGGGGTGACGTATGTTGTTACATGCTCATCCTTGGGCAACAAAAGCTCACTGGCCTAATCTGATGTTCTTTTGTGTGTTTACAGAGTCAGGCCTGGTTAAGTTCATTGTGTCACTGGTGGCTGGTTTACTTCTGCTTTTGGTTTTGGTTATCGGGAGTTTGATGTGGTGCGTCAGGAAACGACAGCCCATGAAGAGGTACAGAAAGGAGTTCCTCCTCTCTTTTAGTTTTTGCATCACCAAGACAAGTAAACAAAACTTCATCGGCTTCTCCGTGCTTCATTAAAACTATTGTGTGTATTTCTGTGCAGATACCTCCCATCTTCCTCGGGACAATTCAACCCATTGTTTCGGTCAAGCAGCGAACGACGCAGGCCCCCTCTCGGTTCAAAACAGATCAGCCAGCCTACATTTTTGGAGTCGTCAGCCACTCAAGCCTGTAAACCACTGTTCTCTGCTCCTACCAGACCACAGACTGGAGAACTGAAGCCCAGCAGATCAGCTCCAGAGGTGAGGAATCCTTTTTGATGTAACAGCTTTAGCACCAGACTGCTGTGATGCACTGAGGCTGTATGTGTTAGCCTGTACTTCAAATTCAAATTTACAGGAGGGGCACTTATTTCACTTTTCTCTCGTTACAGCCACCCAAGAAAGCACCAGCTGTACCGCAGCTATCAAAGTTTCAGCAGGTAATCTGACCTCCTGTTTCAGCTTTGTTTAAATGTGACATTATTTATATGTTTCAATTAGTAAATAAATGTTTTTGTTTAGGCTGTAAAGCCATTCACACAGGCACCAGCTATTTCAAGGAAGCCTGTCTATACTGAGGTAAAACTGCACAATGAATTCAACAGCATGCCTTCCTCTTCTTTTTGAGGCAGTAATTATTTTGTAAAAATTGCTCTTTTAGTTTAATTATTCCAGTCTCTTTTTTTTCAGAGTAAGCCACTGCCTCCATCTAGACCTCTGCCACCACTTGCAGCAAAGCCGGTAAGTGACATTAAGAGCTGCTTTGCATTTACACATTTAACAGTGCTTGTGTTTTTGCTGCTTGTTTGAAATGTGAACCGTTTATCACTCAGATCATGACGCCAAAGCCTCCAATGCCTCCAGTGAAGCCAAAGCCTTCTGCACCCCTGTCTTCACTGCCTCACACTCAGCTGGTATGTATTCAGACAGCAGACAGAGTCAGACATTCTCAAAGGCATTCACGTTTATGAAGATGTCTGTGGTTTTTGGCACTGTCCTAACATAGCAGTGTAATGAACAAGCAGTTAGTGAGTTAGTAAGCATATAAACTTCTCCTGACCACCACCGAGTAGCTGAGACACGGAGATGGGGGAATAAACACACAGGACCAAGTTTGGAGAATGAAAACAGCAGTTGTGCAGCGAGTGTCTCATCCAAAATACGCACGCTAATACTATTTATTTGCTTTCCTAGCTCGGAGGGAGGTCTGCCCTGATACCTCCCAGCAGGCCCAGATGACAGTGGGACTAATTCATCAAGGTTTAAACACTGAGGTCCTCTGACAGAGGACATTGTTTTTGTCTCACCTAGAAGGTCCAAGAAGATCCAGTCGGGAGACGCTCATCTCGTTCTAAAGTGGGAACACGATCCACTGAAGATTCGGCATCGTTTAGTGACACAGCTTTTGTGGTCTCCCTGAGGATTACCACTGCTTATGTAGGCCTTCAGTATGTTAATGAAAACCTGAAGCAATGATCAGCAGACTCGTACTCTGTGCTTTATGAATGACAAATGGCTCTGCTGCCATGGCTTTTTTTTTATTGTTTGTTTGTTTGATTTTATTTTAGTCTTTAAGGGAAATGTGTTTTTTTTTGCCTAAATCCTGGGATATGTGAAGATTTTATAAGGTAACTGCACTATCAATGCTGTAACTGTTACTTTTCCCTCACAGGTCTTTGGTACTGCGTCGCTCAGAAATGTTAAGGGATTTTAAAATGTGGCATGGGCACTTTAAAGGTAGATTTTTTTAAAATGAATGTCTTGTAATGTCTTGTAATTTTTTAAAAACTCTTTGTACTAACCTATGTATGCTTGACTTTGTGCAACTGAAGTAGTACGTGCACCTTTTTTATTTTGTGTGTGGTGATCTGAGAAATGTTGATTGATAATAATCAGAGGACACTGATTTTTTCTATGCAGCAGACCTGATCACAAAGTTCTTTCACTCATAATACCAATGATTACAATTCTGCCTTGATTTGTCTTGCAAACTCTCAGCTCAGAATGTTCTAATTTATTAGCTTACAATAAATATGAACCATGACAATCAGCATTTCTGCTGCTTTTCTCTGTCTTTATACTCAGACAATACACAATTAGGTCCATTTGTTGGACAAATATACACTAATTTTGTAGTTTTGTACACTTTATGTGCAGGAAAAAACACTATAGCTCTATAGCAGAGGATTTTAAATCAAACAAGATTTGATTGAAGTGCAGACTTTCTGCTTAATTCAGTGGGTTTAACAGAAGTATTGCATTAACTAAGAATTATAGTAGTCTCCCTTTTTCAGAGGCTCAAAATACATTTGACAGGTGACTGACAAGCAGTTTCATGAGCAGGTGAGATACGTTCTCTTGTTATTTCATAAAAAATGAAGCAGGTAAAAAGTTGATTGTAAGTGTTAAACCTGCATTAGGTAGCTGTTCACTGGAACTCTCAATATGAAGTCCAAAGAGATGCTGATGCATTAGGCTGAAAAAACAAAATAAATCAGGAAGATCATAAAAAAAAATTCAGGAGTGGTCAAATCAACAAATCTGGTACATGAAAAGCATGAATGCACTGGTCAGCTCAACAACACCAAAAGGCCTGAAAGACCACAGAAGACAACTAAAGTGCATGAAGACAGAATTATTTCCATGGTTAAGAAAAACATCAAACCGAGTCAAGAACAATCTCGATGAGGTAGGCGTATCATTGCCAAGGTCTGCAATTAAGAGACGCCTTCTTGAATGTAAATACAGAGGGTTGGTTACACTTATGGACAAGAAGGCCAGATTAGACATTGTTGCAAAACATCTAAAAGAGCTTGCACAGTTCAAAAAAAAAAATTTCTTTGGACAGACAAAACCAAGATGAACTTGTACCAGAATGATGGAAAGAGAAAAGAGAGAATGATGGAGAAAGAGAGAAACAGCTCATGATCCGAAGAATACCACATCATCAGTCAAACAATGGCAATGTTGCAACATGAGCATGTATGGCTGCCAGCAGAACTGATCCACTAATGTTTATTGATGATGAATTCTGAAGTATACAGGTCTGTGCTTTCCACTCACATTCAGCCAAATGCTGCAAAACCGATTGGCTGGTGCAAATTTATCAAAATAAAAATTGTTTCTCAAGGCAAAGAAATGGGATAGCTTATCCTTCAACAGTCATCTCAGTCACCTGATCTCAGCTCAGTAAACCATACTTTTCATTTACTGAAGACAAACCTGAATGCAAAGAGACCCGCAAACATGCAGCAACTTTGACAGGAGGAAACGCAGCATTTGGTGATTGACGATTTAGGGGTCACTGTCCCTTTAACCAGCGGTCGCCTAGCAACGCTTCAAACAACCTGAGGTGCACTTGAGCTATAAGCTAGCTCATTAAGACTGCTTTAATCTTTGGAAACAATTCAGGAGCAGCTGCGACTTTATGAATAATGGACCGAGAACTAAACGAAGAGGAACTGCAGGACCTGTTTGCCTGGATAGATAAGATACCTCTGTCTCGGCCCAAAAGACACATCACAAGAGACTTCAGCGACGCAGGTAATAAACGTAGCCTAGCAGTCATCAGCAAGCAGCAGCAGGAGTAATATGATCTGTGTAACTTCATCCTCCAGCTACAATGATTCCGTTTATTTGTGAACTGACTCAGTCTCTCTTTTGAGCCTTAGTGATGGCTGCTGAGGTGGTGAAACATTTCTTCCCCAAGCTTGTTGACCTGCACAACTATGTTCCTGCAAGCTCCACACAGCAGAAGCTCAGCAACTGGAAGCTTCTCAACAGGCAAGACACCACTCAGTTCAGCTGCATCTGAATCTGATGAACGTGGCTGCACTCATGGACTGAAGCCAGAGAAAAGAACTCTCTGCACAGCTGAAAAAGATCACATTTTAATAGTCTGGCACAAAAACTCGTACACAAATTACAAAAAGTTAGTCCCAATTAATAACTCTTAATAGGTATGACAGATATTGCTTAATGTTTTGTGATTGCAAAGAGAGCTTTTGCTGGGCTTCCACATCTGGTGCTGAGAACAAATCCGACATGCGCCCCGCTCAGCCCGTGCCCCGCCACTGATGTGGCACAAAGCCAGCTACAGATTTACGGGACTTTGCTGAAAACATATTGGCCCCTACATTGTTTCTCATCAGTTAAATCACATGGAATCTGCTGATACTACTGTGCATAGTTTCATCTGTTAGAAACATATGTTTTTGGTTGTTTTTTTTTTCTGTGGACAGGAAGGTATTTTCCAAGCTGATCTTTCATGTGCCTGAGGAGACACTGAAGAAAATTACACTGAGCACCGCAGGAGCAGTAGTGCCTGTCCTGAGCGCCCTCAGGGAGAAGATAGACAAGAAACTGGAGGACACCAACAACAATATGCCGGTGCGTACTGACACACACATAATATAGGTCATTTTTTGTCTATTTGAATGCAAACTGCAAAATATAATATGACTAACTGTGGACTTCTCCACGAGAATCTGACTACAGTGGGCATGTCATTTATTTTGTTTTTTTGCATTTAGGATGTGGAGTATTATGACACCAGGGACCAGGAGAAACCACATGCAGGTACACTAGCTCTGCATCTGATGTCTTTGTTGCTGGAAGTTACAGAACTCTGATGATGTCAGTAATATCAAGTGAATGGCAGAAATAAAACTGATGAATTGTGATGACTTTGTATGACTTTCATATATTTTGCTACATGTATCATAATAACTGTATTTTGTGCAGAATATTAGCTGACATAGTCGGTTTCTCAACTGAAGCTAAACAAGACTGAAGTTAAAATGTGCTGTATTTAGCAGAGGGAGGGAGGTTAGTGTTATTTTAAACTTTTGTTAATGCTGCTATATCTGCTGGTCAGCTCACAGACACAAACTCAGCATATTCAGCATTCACCGAGGTGTGTGTTTGTGTGTGTTTTGGATTTTTTCTTTTGGTTTAGAGAGGAATTTAGTGTCTGTTCAGCGCTGTTTCTGTCACTGAAATGATGCTTTTTTTTTTTTTTTTAAGATCTTCTGTGCCCCGAGTTAAGTCTAATCAGTCCCAGAGATAGAAGTGACCACTCAGAAACACAAAGAAACCTCCACTTGGAGGCATCAGGCAGGACTGATTAGAAAATTCCACCACCCTAAAGGAGTGAATGTGTTTCCCACACCTCATCCTTTCCTGACGCTACCCTATAAAGATTATCAATGCTGGCCAGTGCCTCCACCCTCTGCTCTTTCCTCTTCTGTCTGCACTCACGCTGCTATCAGATATGGGGCTCAGGTCTTCATATCAGTTCCCACATGGCTTTTATCCCTGGCCTGAGCTCAGCACCGTTGACTTAAGTCCTAGTTTTTTTTTTCTTTAGCTACTAATCTTACTTCAGTGTTTCTCCCTCTTTCTGCTAGTGGTCATCACCCTTTCTGCCAGCAAGCCTAATCTCTTTAACTTAGCTGTTTAGAATTTTTCATTTTCATTGTGTGTTTGTTCATATCAAGCATGTCATTTTTTTTCCATCAGAAATTCATCAGACTGAGATAAGACTTCTGACTCAGCTCGCAGAGTTGAAAAAAGATGAGAAGAACATGCAGAAAAACAGGTATGACCAAAATGTTGCTTTTAATGAAAATGAAATGAATCACTAGTAGTAATAATAATGAAAATAATAGTGTGTATTTTTAATTCTTTTATGATACAGTAAAGTGGAACATGCAGTAAAGTTTTACTCAGCCATGGATCCTACTTTTCAACAAATCCTGAAGGAAAAAGAAAAAGCAATCATGTCTTTGATGGAGACTCTGGAGGTAAAGTCTACATGCACACACCCCTGAATGCAGGAAGCACTCTGCTAATGTGTGTGTGTGTGTGTGTGTGTGTGTGTGTGTGTGTGTGTGTGTGTGTGTGTGTGTGTGTGTGTGTGTGTGTGTGTGTGTGTGTGTGAGAGAGAGAGAGAACGATATTTAGATGTGTTAGGCATGCGTCATACCCTGTGTCAGCAGTGGTGAATGAGTCAGTATCTGCTCAGCGGATATAACCCTTATTTTTCTTTTCCATCTGTGGGCACATCTGCATGTTTACAGAAAAGCAGAAGGATGACACAAGCGTGCAACTTCTCCTTTAACCGCACTATGAAGTTTTCAGAAGTCTTTAAAGAAATATCCTCTAATTTAACCATCCCTTTTTTTCATGCTCGTGTATGTTTGTAGATCCTGCAGATGAAAGTGAACAAGTTGGAACATCTGGTTCACTTGAAGGACATACGAATTCAAGATCTGACACAGCATCTGGAGATGTACAAAGCAAGAGGCAACACACACTGAAGCAGCTGTAAAACTACACACAAAGAGAAGCTTCTGTCTCAGTTATGATATATATCCTGCAATAAACATATTTTATATATATATATATATATATATATATATATATATATATATATATATATATATATATATATATATACTGTATATACAATCTTGCTGAGAATGTGAGATTATAATCCAACGGCTAAAATGAGTCACATCTGTAGAAATGCACCGGTGGGATTCCAGCTGTCTGTTCTTTAAATGTTTGTTTTGTAAGAAAAACAAAAAAAGATTTTTTTTTTCCTGCACATAAAATGTACACACTTTAAGCTGCTGAAATTTATCTTTTTCTTTCTTTAATATCATGCTATCATTCTCCAATGCCTTATCCAGAGTCATATCCTGGTTCATAAGTCTTTTATATGACTTGTTGAATGTAAATTGTTGCTTCTTTCTACAGCCTTCATTTAACAGTCCATAATTCCTGACTGTCAACTGCTAAGTAAACCACAAATCCCTATTCACACTTATCTCACTAAATAAGAGGCCAGTGTATCACATAAGCAGAGTAGAGGTTTAAGTCCTCAGTGTGGGCTGACTTCTGCAAAAAAAAAAAAAAATATGATATACAGTGTTTAGTTTATTAAGTGTGGCAATCGCTTCCTCTCAAGATCACAATTATGTCAGTCATTTTCAGTAAATTTGCTGCTTCTGTTGAAACGGATATACATAGAACATAGTCAGTAATGACTTTGTTTTCCACTGTATCAAGCTTTGGCTTTCAGAATTAATGTAACGATAAAATAAAACGTATTGAAGGATTTCTGACACAGCAGCCGCAGACTGCCTGTGCCGAAATAAGAGGTGTCTGTCAGTGTCCCTACGTCCCTTTGTCTTTGTGAGAGGCATGTGACCTGCTGAGCTGTATCAAGAGCAGCTGATCATGTCCAGCTGCCTGCTGGTGTGACTGTTGTGCTCACATTCACGCCACCTAATTAATCATTATTATCAAGTCTGAAGTAAGAAATCACTGAAGCAACAAAAACAACTTTGAGTTTACAGTTATACTTATATTTGTCAAATGTATTTAATTAGCTATTTCCCTTATTCACAAGGGGCTGCCACAGCAGGTATCTCTGCATGTTTGATCTGACAGATTTTTACACTGGATGCCTTTCCTGACGCAACCCCAAAGGGATTTGTGTCTCCTCCTGGCATCCTTTTGTTTGATAGGCAGATGTGTAAACCACTACACTGTGGAGCTGCTTGACAAATGCATTTAATTAAATTAATTAATTTATCAGCCACTACATGAGGAACATCTGTTCAACTGCTTGTTAAATAAAATACCTAATCACGCAATTGCATGGCAGCAAGTCAATGCATTCATGCATGTAGACATAGTCAAGATGACCTGCTGAAGTTTAAACTGAGCATCAGAATGGAGAAGAAAGGGGATTTAAACGTGGCGTGGTTGGTGGTGCCAGTCAAGCTGGTCTGAATGTTTCAGAAACTGCTGATATACTGGAATTTTCCCACCCAGCCATTCCTAGGGTTTACAGAGAATGGTCCAAAAAAGAGGAAAAATCCAGTGAGCGGCAGTCCTCTGGCCAAAAATGCCTTGTTAATGCCAGAGGTCAGAGGTGAATGGCCAGACTGCTTCAACCTGATAGGAAGGCAACAGTAACTTAAATAACCACTCATTACAACCAAGGAATGCGGAAGAGCATCTCCAAATGCACAGCTTGTGGAACCCTGAAGCAGATGTGCTACAGCAGCAGAAGACCACACCGGGTACCCCTCCCGTCAGTGAAGAACAGGAAACTGAGTTTCCGGTTTGCACAGACTCACCAAAACTGAACAACAGAAAATTTGAAAACCATCATTTGTGGGGATTTGATTGATAAAGTACACGGATTTTCTTTCCGAACTGACGGGTATTGCGGCTTCCACATTTTATGGCAACCAGGGAGGTTAAGTGATCATTTTTCATGTTTCTTCAATTTGAGATTCTTCATTTTAGTTTAGTAGGATTTCAGAAATGTACAGTATTTTTAACCCCTTCAACCTATGTCCATACTTCAGGAAGCAGAGGACTGAGTGATGCAGAAAGAAAGGTGAAAGCTCAGAAAAGCCCTCCTATATCCTTAACCTTTAGTGGCAAAGTAAGTCCTAATGCAAAATGAATGGTGTTTAGGGTTTGTTTTTTTTTTTTTGGCCTAACTTGTCTTAACTGCAATTTCCTTCCCTCTGTTCTGCCTTTTTATACATTGGTATTTATGTGTCTCCATTTAAAAAAAGAAAGAAAAAAAACAATAGCTAATATTGGACATATGACTTTGTAGTTCAATTTGATTGAAATACCCACAAGATTAAGTTATGCAATTTTATGTCTGATTAGCAGGGACAAAGTGACGGTATGGATAAGAAGTAGTGTGTAAGCTAGGGGCCTGAAACTTTTTAGTGTTACAATATATAAAGGGAGAAATAACAGTTGAATTCACACACATAGACACAAATGTATAGCACATGATCAGCTAAAAGCTTGATTTCTTAACCTATTTACTCTGATTTATATAGTTAATAATATATTTGCTAAATGTGAATTAAACGTTTTGTTGTAACATGGTTCTTTCAACCACAATACTTAAATTCTATTAAAAACATTTCAAAATATCACAAAATGTATTCTTTCTAGGTCTCAGAAGGAGAGAGCACCTTTGGGCTGTGGTGGAACAGGAGATTATCATCATGGAGGTGCAGATGACAAATCTGCAGTAACTGTGTGATGTTATCGTGTCAATATGCATCAGACTCTCTGTGACATGTTCAGAGCACCTTGTTTAATCTATGCCATGAAGCGATTGGCAATTCTGAAAATAAAAGGGGTCCAACCTTTTTCTTTACTTGCAAGGATAGCAATAATAGGATTTTATTTAGGGCTTGCTCTAGGGTTTGGTATTGAACTTGCATAAAGCTGGAGGACTTAAAACAGTTGGATTGTTTTTATATATAAATAATACAGCCAAAGTTGCTGAGGCTATTGGAGCCTCTGCAACATTGTCTGTATGAGTCAATTCAAAAGCAGATGGGATCTCTGCCAGAACAGTGCCCCCTTCTTTCAGACTCCATGCAGTTCAGATTTTATGTCAAATATCTGAAAGACAAAGCCTAAATTCCTTTGTACATGAAATCATGAAATAATTTCCTTGGTGATGTAGAGACAACTAGCGATTCAGAACAGCATCATAAGGTTTTTCTATTTTGCTGATGCTTCTACATTTACTCGCTGTGGAAGCTTGTTTCTGCCACTGAATTTTTCATTTATTTATCTTTTTTTTTGCCTTAATAATTCAAAATTTCAAGTTAGGTTTCTTGAAATTTTGACTTAGAGGTAACTCGACATACTAACTTGAGATAATAACTCAAAATTTTGAGTTACTTCTACGTACCTGGCGTTTTATTTTTTTCCAGTGGTGAAAGTAAGCTTCCATAATTCCCCAGTTTTGTTTGTATATTTTCATTCAGCACAAGAGTTTTGGTGAGAATTTAAAATAAATCTTATTCCGTGAGAGATAAATAATCCATAACCTGCAAGTCCATAACACAAGTGGAGCTGTTAATAATTTTAATAAAAATAGATTGTGACAGACATTTAAACACCTGAGAGTGTAATGGTTTTAGCTTATACTGTATATGATGTTTCATGTGATGTAAACAGCTTTTTTAGACCCTCCATTACCAGGAACCCTTGATCAACTGCTGTAACATATGGGGAGAACTGGGGACTGTAGGAGTCAAGATGGCCACAGCAGCAGACAGTAAAAAGTGTGTTTGAGGAGTTCACTGAAGAGCTTAGCTTCCCTCGCTCCCTTTCCTTTCCCTCAAATGTCAACAATTTGAACATTTAAAAGCATCAAATTAATCAGATTTGTTTAACCAACTAGTTTTGCTGTCTTACATGCCGCCATCACTGTAACCCCGATGATGTCATCAGTTATTTTCCCAAAATAGAGCTCTATTCAGAGCCACAGAAGAGCCCTAATTGTACAGCAGACTTTAGAAATTACAAGGGTCACCATAGAAGCTCAGACAGTGATAAGTGCGAGGAAATAGCAAAGTTAATACTCCTTATAAGATACAAACTGGATAAGAATGTGGGGGAAAACTGAAGAACAGAGCCGCTATTGATAAAGTAGCTGCCTGCCACTGGTGAATCACACTGCTGTTTGGGAACTAGATTTACTCAGAGATGAGGGACCACACCTTTCTGTATCTGGGGACAGATCCAGGATGAAGTCAAGGCAAGATGGATCATCCAGGATCTGATGAAAAGGAACAAAAGGAAAAGTGCTGGTTCAGCCAGGAAGGGGAAAAAACCTGACCATGACCTCAGTTCCTGAGAGGGAGCACTTTAAACTGGCTGGATTTGCACAATTGGCAACAAGTAATAAGACCACCCATTACTAAAAGCACCGGCCAAAAGACAAAACCAATAAATTTCCTCAGGAATCAGATGAGGAGTGAAGTTCATTTAAACCCAGAAACACTCCTTATTATCACACTGCATTTAAATCTTATCATAAAGGGGGGTGTGGGAGGGAGGGGGCTTATCTGTGTCAGACAAAAGCTAAACCCCCAGAAAACAAGGACCAGTGGTTTGACTGTGAGAGGATACCAGAGTGCATGGGGGCTGAGAGGTCGTAAGAGGAAGCTATCCTTCATCTGGTCACTCAGGCAGCGGTCACATGCACTGACACACACTTTGAATGCTTCCTGGAAAGCATTTACAAACAGCTGACTGGCTGTGCTGAGGGAAGAGCTGGTTTTATTTTATTCAGACGACCATTTTACAAACTCAACACACAGAGCTGTTTTTGGAGTGTTTACAACACATTATGTGGATTAGAACAACAAGGACTGTGTGATGGATCGTGTTTATATATTCAGCGTGCTCACTGAGTCGTGCTCACTTTTCCACAACCACCCAGCCTTTAAAATAAAATGCCAACATACATTTGCACATCATGTAAATTCCTCCTGTTAGAATATATGGTGGCCTATAAATCAGTGATTCTGCTGAAATGTGGGTCAGCAAATCTGACCATCTGTAAACCTATGGAACATTTCTATATCTGAAATATAAGGATAGACAATGTTTGAATAAAACAAGGGGACAAGTTAACAGAGTTTAAGCATCTATCTTGCAGTCAAAATGTTAATTTGCAGCTTCAGTATGTGTGGAGTTATGTCTCATAGATTGATTTAGCACTTAAAATAAAGCTGCTTCTAATCTTTGTATAAACTCCTGGTTGATTTTACTTCTATAAATACATAACTTCTGAAATTATACAAAGCTTTCTCTTAGTTATGGCAGCTTTAAGTCATCCAACTGACCCTTATTCAAGTTATAATTTGCTCTTTATACTTTAATTTATTCATAAAACACTGATTTTTTTCTTTCATTTTTTGACCAAAAAAAAAAAAAATCTGCTAGTATTTAAACCAAGTAACGCTCTACCACAGCGTTTGGTCTCCTCCTTGTGGCACTCAAGTGTACAACAATGCCCACACACATCAATGCAGAGAGAAGAGAGGTATCAAAATAGGTTTTATTTTTACATAAGAACATTGTCAAAACTTGAAAACATTTTGCATATAAACCTTTTAAAACAAGGAGACAATGTTTCACAGATTGTAAAAAAAAAAAAAAATCATTTTCACGAGTGATTCATGCCCCCCGTCTTTTGCATCTTTATTTAAACCCACCACCAAAGGAATTGTGAGGTGCAGCATTTAACTGCCAAATGCAGGTCACAGAAACAGTGCGACATCTTCAAAACACTCGTAGTGTTCACTGTCTGTTGTGTCTTTCGAAGCAAGAAGGACGAGGCCGTACAGAACAGCGCGTCCTCAAAGTCTGCGAGGAGCTTTTGAGTTTGTAAGAATCACTGAACCTTGAAGTCTGGGGTAAACCATTATATTATTTAAGGCTTGTTTTCTGAGTAGTATTCCCATGTTTCTAAAACGCAGAGCTGAACAAAATCAAGAAGTACAAGCACATTAAAACTAGCACCAACCCGCACCTTTTCTTAAGCCAAAGCAATATCAACATTCATATCTAAAAAGAACAATTTGTTTTTGCGTCACACTCATGTTGTCACAAACCGATTTGAGGTTGAACAAAATCCTCTGAGCTTCAATCATCACAGGAAGCTCTGTGGTACTCCTGCTGCCAGTAAAACCTTTTCAATTATCTCAGTGAGAAATGACTGATGATCCTGTAGTCTACCAAATTATGAATTACCATAAAAAAATGTAAACATTGACAAGTCGATTTTTTTTTAGTATTGTTTCTGCTTTAGCCGACCAACATCCTCATTATATTGGTATTGTTGCAGACAGAAAGCTGTTTTAAATACACAGTGAACTAAAAACGTTATTTCGGCTGAAAAGGTGTTTCTTTTACATTTTCTTGTCAAACCACAGCTTTCCTCATGGTGAAAATGAGAATTAATGGTTGTTTTTAGCATTTGGAGAGTGAACATTAAACAGCTCTCTTATTAATATTAAATACATTTCCTGAGAATTTACATTTAACTACTTATGAATACGCTGCATAACGACAGAGTTGGCTGCAGGCTCTACTAATCATCTGAATCAACCCAAACTAAAAATTTTGATATGCATGGCTCTGGAAACCAATCAATCAGAAAGAAAGATGCCCTGACTTCTTAATGCAAATCTCAACTTCCTGCAGTGCCCACTATTAATTTAAATGAATTATGATATAATAATTAAAATCAGTTAATCATCTTGAACTTTCTTCCTTTTTTCCCCTCATTTGCTTCACAGTCAGTGTCACAGGAGGCCCCAAGAACAAACTAATAACAAAATGAACACCCAAAAAACAAACAAACAGGCAAACAAAAAAACACTACACCACCAATCTGATACCCCTGGGCAATGCCTGTATAATTTCAGTCAACTGGATATTTATAATGCAACCACTTCTGTGTATAACCCATCAAGTGTTCAAGTTCATCCACCAGCAGCTTAAACAGGCCCTTCTACTCTTGAGAGAACAGCCACCTTAGTAACTCAGTGCAAGCAAAGATGGCACAGAGATGACTTGACCCCCATCACACACTTACATCGTTCATCTAGCTTTTAATTAGTGTCACCTGTCAGATTCCAGTGCAGCTAAGCCACATATTATTTCTCAAAAATCAATAACTCATTTTCACCACAAATCATTCTTCTTGCATACAAAAAATTGAAACAAAACAGAAGAAAGAACGCAGCCCCAAAAGCAAAGTTAAACACTGCACTGATTGCAAGCAAATGTAAATCAGGGCAAATAATTGCTGTCAACGTTCTCAGGCATTAGCATGTTTATGCTTTTGATTTTTAACTATGGCATTAATCTCATTTCTAAAGCTCGTCTTTTCAAAAAGAGTGGAAGGTTTAAAAAAAAAAAAAAAAAATTCCTTTTCACCTTGCACCTTCTCTGACTCACTTTCACCTGTCTTTCACCTAAAACCCTCTCCCACTCTTTAGATTTAAGACTGAAACGTGCTGTTCACCAAACTAGCTGAAAAGCTACCCTTCCCATTATATTCAGTTCAGTGCTCTCCACCCCAGTGACAAGACAATTCCTCATTAGGCTCCGGTCCTGTGCAGAGGCAGCGTTGGTGGACTCACTGCCCATCTGGCTTTGCTTTAAAGAAGTCTGATTCAGCATTCGGTAACGGAGGGGAGCGCGGAGATTTAGGGGGACCGTTGCTTCCCTCTACAAACATGTTAGGAATGTCCTGGCCAAAGTAGATCTTACTGTTTGCTGCTATGGCCTGGTACTTCATCAGCTCCAGGTATTCGGGCGTCAACTTCAGCTAGAAGGATTTAGAAGAAAGACAAAAGTGTGCGAGGATTAGGTTAGTGCTGGGTCATATCACTACTTATGAAAAAATGCTTAATCTTAATATGACTACACACAGCTGAAAATAAATACAGCACTGCTGCTCCAGCAACTTCAGTGACAACCAAGGGGTCAATTACATTATCACTGATCAAGAAGAGGTGCTTCAAGAGCCATCTCTGGTCAGGGGGATGGTAATTAATTAATTACATAAAGATGTCATCATCAACCAGTTTAATAGAGTCCATCACAGGTAGGAAAGGACATTGAGGGGAAAAAGTCAAACATCTGAAGTAACTTTAAAAAGTCTGCATCTATTTAAAGTTGGTGGTCAAGTTTAGGTCAGGTGGACTGAACCGATTAATATTGCAGCAGGTATGTGTGGATGAATGGGGTTGTTGGGTTCTACAAATAAACAAGTTGAAATGATGCCACTATGATTATATTCATATAACAGTTACACTCTAACGCTTCTTTATTATTGTGGCCACTGCAAAAACACCTCTCAGCAAAGTGTTATTATTTTAAAGCTATGCAATGTGTGATGACTGCATTTGATATTAAAAGTGAAGTGTTTAAACTGTTTATTTTTTCTTACCCTGTTTGCTTCAGCAAACTTGGCAGCAGTGTAATATTCTGCATCAGCCCTAGCCTTCTCTCTGGCCAGGAAGGCCGCATCTGAAACAACGAAACACTGTTGAATGAGACAAATGACAAACCAACACACCACAACTCAGAGGAGCGCACATATCAATCTCACAGAAAGGAATGAAAGCAGTTTAGGCTGACCCTCTATTTCAGAGATTCTCTTCTCTGTCTCCTTCTCCATCACCTTCTGCTGGAACTGGATCTCTGCTACCTGAGCCACTTTCTGAGCCTCTGTGGGGCAGAAAAGTGAAGGCAGCAGTTGGCAGTGGGGTTACACATGAATAACTCTGAGACGCAAACTGCTAAAATTGCACTGACCAGTCATGCAAATAAAAACTGACTGATTTACAGTAAAACAGCACATGTACCAATAATGGCTTTCTTCCTTTCAGTCTCAGCTTCCTTTTCCACCACCTTCTGAGTCTGAGCTGTTATTAGCAGACGAGTCTTTTCTGCTTCCCTGCACACACACACACACACACACACACACACACACACACACACACACACACACACACACACACACACACACACACAAATTAGGTTCTTGCAAATATTTTGCTTTGCATGTAGTCTTACTTGAATTGAGTGAGGACGTCAGAGAAACTAAAACATGCACAAAGTTTGTGGTAATGAGCACAATTGTACGAACTCACATAAGTTCAAAGTTCCTCCTGATAGCCTCGGGGATCTTTGGTTTGGTAACACGGACTGCCTTCATTGGAAACAGGAAAAAGGAAAAAGGAGAGAAAAAAGTGACCTTTTGCTCACAATAAAAAGAAACAGAAAACAGGTTGGATAGTCTACTATCTGCCCACAATTGGACTGTTAAACCCCTCACCTCAAACTGATTTCATTTAAATGTGGAGATTGTGGGCTGGGGGGGCATTGTTTGGGTGACATGCTACCATCTGTTTCTTTGTAGCAGTGCACTAATGGACCTTGCTCATGAGCAGGGTCATTAAACAAACATTAACAGACAGTAACCTTGCAGCTCAAAATGAATTTATAGTTGTTGGAAGAAACTATAAATTCATTTTGAGCGTTAACTGCATCAACACAGGATATAATGTTTAATAAAAGGAGAACAGCATGCAATACGTTTGGGGTATTTGCTGAACAACAATCAACAATCCATGAAATCCAAGAAAAAGCCAAAAAAAAAAAAGCCAAAAAAAAAAAAGCCCCAGACAGTTTGTAACCTTTTTAGTGAGTACAAATGTTAATATCTACTCTCCATAAGTTTGACCCTTCTCAATTAGACTATTAATTTATCACTGACTTGATGAAAGAGACAGAATGAGGAACGGTGAACTCTCACTTCAGGAGAACCAAGCTGATGCAGCACAAACCCTATTAGCTGATTTTATTATCCCGATAATGTCACTGAAAATGTGCAGGTTACGTGCAATGTGTGTGTTTAGGTACCTGTATTGTAAGCCCAGGTGCCATAGCATTAAGATCTTTCTGTAATGCAGTCTTCAGGTTCTCATCTATAATGTCTACAAAGCAAAAACAGAAACTGTTTTGATATATCATCTGAGGAATTTCAGGAATGAACAAACACGACGTACTGTAGTAAAATGCAACCAAAATGTACACACCAAATAACTCGATATAAACCTCCTGTAGCGTGTGCACGCTGCAGAACTGGTTGAGTTCATGATGAATCTTGTTGAAAATTAGAGTTTTGTCATAATCAGCAGTGTAGTTCCTCACAATGTCCACCACTGCAAATAGAACAAAAGTAACATTATTGGGGTGGGCGGGTTGGATCCAATTAGTATCAAAACACTGACACTGGTATTGGATCGATACTAGAGTGACATGATTGATGCATTAGTTTGTTTGTCTCCTCCAAGTTCAGTACTTGGGCCCATTCATCAGAAAGGAGACATGTCTGTGCAAACGCTGCCTCTCAGGCACACTTTGCTCCACCCCCTCCTCTGCTGTAATTAGTTGTCCTGCATTCACGTGACTCAGCAGCACTGAGCAGAGCCATGTGGGCTGCAGTGAGTGAAAAAACAGAGCATACCTGCTTGTATAGAGGCACTTTACAGCTGTAAGTGAAAACACTGCAAACAGTGATGCATTATAAAGGAAACTCTACTGTGGCAACAGCACCAATTTACATAAAGACATAAAAGTCCATGAAAAAGAAAAAGCTTTTTCTCAAAATGAGCCGGAAGAAGGAAATCCCTCAGACAGATCCAGACCACCAGCACAGAAACAGAGCCCACTGTCAAAGTCCTTTCAAAGAGGCAAATAATAACCAGGTAGCTCATACAGTGGTAAAAGTAATGTTTCAGGCATGACTGATTCCGGCTCTTCCGCACACTACTAACAGTTACTTTAATGCCAAGCAGCCAACAACAAAAAAAAAAAAAACTTTTGCGATGAAAAAAAAATATCTGAAAACGCTGTTATACCTGCTGAGGGGACCAGCATGTTCACAACTTCTATCCTGTCAAAATAGATCATCACACCTCCACTGCAAAGAAAAAAAAACAAATCTTGTAAATATATATATACACATATACACACACACACACACATATACACACACACACACACATATATACATACATATATATATAGACTGTTAGAAAACCATTTCAGGTGATTACGCCAAGAATGTGCAAAGCTATAATCAAAGCAAAAGATGCCTACTTCTAAAATCTCAAAGATATTTTGATTTGTGTAACACTTTTAAGTTTCCTTATGTGTTCCTTCATAGTCTTCATTTTCATGCTGGGATGAATTTCTAAACAGCTAAATCAGGAAGCTCAGTCATACCTTGTCCCACAAGGCACATTCTTGATCTCATCTGTTTGGAGTGTAGTCTGAAACAAAAATCCAAAACATCATGTGACAATGATACACAAATATTTGTGATACTTATCTGTGAGCACTCATATTCTGTTTCAACAGTTTAGGCTGGTGGTGGTGTTGTAATGGTGTGGGGGATATTTTATGCTTACTGCCATAAACACCCTGTGCACACCCTATCTCGTCTGATTTCCAGGACTTCCACATCATTTCCACACCAAGCTTACCTGAGTATTCTTGCTGACTACATCCATCCCTTTATGACCACAGTGTACCCATCTTATGATGGCTGCTTCCAGCAGGATACTGCTCCTCTCGAGCATGACAATGAGTTCACTGTACTCAAATGGCCTCCATAGTTACCAGATGTCAATCTGATGAAGCACCTTTAGAATGTGGTGGAACGGAAAATTTGCAGCATGGATGTGTAGCCGGCAAATCTGCAGCAACTGTGATGCTACCATGTCAATGTGGACCAAAATCTCTGAGAAATGTTTCCAGTACTTTGTTAAATCTGTGCCATTTAGAGCAGTTCTGAAGACAAACAGGGGTTCAACCTGGTACTAGCAAGGTACCTAAAAAAGTGGCCAGTGAGTGTATGTTTAATTACTTTGTTCAAAGATGATGCTTAGCTTTTATACTTATCAGGTCCAACTGATTCTAAATAGCTACAAAATATTGGAATTTAATAATTAAATTTCACCATCCATCCATAAATATACAATTCCTGAAAATCTTATAAAATCCACTGATTAAAGATCTTCAACAAAGATCTTTAATCAGCTGTTGCAAAGAAAATTCTCCTAATTCCTCTGCCAAGGTGAAAGCTGAGCTGGAAGTAAGTGATCACTGACAAATGTCTGCTTGTTAGTAAGTTTGTGCTGACCTGGAGGAATCACACTTGGTGTGGATTGGTCAAAGGAAGAAACCAGACTATTTTCTTTTAAATTGCAAAAGAGAGATTTAGCCTTGGTGTAGGACGTGCTCTGAGTTTTTACTGTAATAAAGACTACTGTATGTTTTAAAGACAATTTATAAACTAGCATATGTGCAGTTGTGGTCAGAAGTTTACGTACACAGCATACATCATTAATGACTTTAAAAAATAGGAACTAACAGGAACTGGGTGCACAAGCTTGAGTGGTGCTGAAGGTTCTACAATGTCTTTAACTTGACAAGACCAAGGTCTATTAACCTGTTTTTAGTCACCATGACTAACTACGGCTGGTAGTTTCTTTTTGCTTGCATAAAAAGGATTTGCTTGGCAGTGCTCATTAGACTGACCAATACTCAGAACCATGAGAAAGTCAAAGAAACTCAGTGAAGATCTAAGAAGAAATATTGTCTCTTGGAGCGATTTCTAAACTGCAGACTCTAAGATCATCAGTACAAACAACTATACATAAGTACAAGTTTTTCTGATGCATCATCACTTTGCCAAGTTCCAGAAGAAAATCCAAACTGTCACCCTTAGATGAGAGGAAACTGGTTAGGAAGAACCCAGGAATTACCAAGGCTCAAGCTTGCCATGAACTAGAAACCACAGTCAAGAGTTTTAATCAGCGTGGACTGACCAAGAAAGAAGCTCCTGCTCCAAAATTGACACCTTGAAGCTCAACTGATATTTGCAGCTGCCCACACAGCCAAGCCAAATGACTTTTGGAGAGAAAGACTGAGCTCTTTAGCCACAATGATGAGGTATGTTTAGAGTTAAGGTGAGGCTTTTATACCCAAGAACACTGCACCACCTCTCAAGCATGGTGGTGGTAGCATCATGCTCTGGGGCTGTTTTGCTGCCAGTGTTACTGGTACACACACGGTGGCATGGTAGTTAGCACTACTGCCTCACAGCTAGACATCTAGAAGGTCTACCTTGGCCCGGGCCTCTCTGTGTGGAGTTTGCAGTTGTTGTGTCTGCATGGGTTTCCTCCCACAGTTCAAAGACATGCAGTTACTGGGGTTAGGTTAACTGGTCACTCTAAAGCCATGTTTCCATACAGAACGACTCGGCGCTGGTCGACTCAGTCCACACAACTTGGCACGGTCGTGTTGTGTTTCCATTGCAATTGAGGACCACCTCAGTGTAGGAGTCAATATAGCAGCGCGGGCAGTAGTCTCATGATGTAACTCGTATGCGGCTCAAAACACAACACAACAATGGATGAGATAGAGGGAAGCTAACAGCTAATGCCAGTTTAATATCATCATCATGCATAAGTCCCCTGCACAATATTTTAATGGATGAAGGTTATCATTGTTAAGTATAACCCTATACCCCCGAACATGTCATAATCGGCTCAGTGTACTTCAAAAGAGCCGCCGTTTGTGGACTTAAGGCAACAATTACCGTAATAAAACCACAGTAATACCCTATGTTGGTTGTGAAGTGCAGTTTCTCAGCTTTCAGAAATTGTTTGAATTTTTCCGATAGGACAAACGGTCACGTTATTACGGTAATTCAAAATTCCTTTGATCAGCCCTCCGGCTCTGTGCTAACCAGCGGTTCGGCTTGTAGGGACAGGTAACGGGTGCTTCAGCAGCGATCGCCCGGCACTATAGGGTTCAACATGTATGCTGTGTGAGTGTTTCAGATGGCTCTCATGTTGCAAAACTACCACTGCAAACTGTCGGTCTGGGCATTCAACCAGTGATTTGCGTGCCTCCAGTTTCTTGCTGTTGGGTTTTAAAAATGGCACGCTTGATTCTGGTGAAGGAGTCGCTCTCATGGCTCCGCTAGTGATGACACTCCCTGGCCAATCAGTGGCATGCTGTCCTCCGCGTCACATTTTTGTATCGCCTCGGATTGCTCAGAACCTCGGGTGAGTGGGTACGGAAAAGTACCTGCAAACTTCTACCAGTTACTAATGGAAACGCCATCAAACCACGGCGACCCACGCCGAGTCGCTCCGTATGGAAACGCGGCTTAAATTGCCCATAGGTGTGAATGTGAATAGTTGTCTGTCTCTCTTTGTTAGTCCTGCAACATTCTGGCAACCTTTACAGGGTGTACCCTGTCTCTCACCCTATGGCAGCCCCCCATGACCCTGAACAGGATAAGCAGAAGAAAATGGATGGATGTTACTGGTACATTGCACAAAGTGGATGAAATAATGAAGAAAAAGCACTACTTCCAAATTCTTCATCTTCACCTCAGATCAACACCTCAACAGTTGAAATTTGGACACAATTGGGTGCTCCAACAGGACAAACACACATCAGAACTGGTTTTGGAATGGATAAAGGATGCTATCATTAAGCTTCTGGAATGGCCTTCCCAAAGCCCTGACCTCAACCCTATTGAAAATTAGTGGACTATGCTTAAAAGCTGGGTCTGTGACAGGAAACCAACCAAATTAAGTGAACTCCACCAATTCTCCCAAGAATACTGGTCAGATATCCAGCCAGAATTATGCCAGAAGCTCTCTGATGGCTACCAAAAGTTAAGGTGCAACTTCCTAAGGGCCATTTAACCAAATGGTCCTTAGCAAGTTGCATACATCTGAGCCTGTATGTATAATTCTGACCCTGTGTGCATTAGAGAGAATCCAAATTTGTGCAGCCAATTCTTGTTTTTTTAGTCATTAAACATGTGTTCTGTACAATTATTCCACCCTGAAAAAAGAACAGTTCAAAGAAATCAATAAGAGTCCAAAATTACCATGACACTCACGCGCACGATGAAGATATGTAAACTTCTGACCACAGTTGTATATACTGTGGCATGTAAATGCTCCATTTACTTGGTGTAAAACAGAGCCCCTGCAGCCATGGTTGAATAACAACTGTTTGCATGCTGTAGCAGACTTATTTATAGAAGATCCCACTCTAGTTTTAAAGCGCAGGCACCTCCTGTTTGACTATTACATTAGCTATGCCTTTTCTCAAAAAACAAGTTTCAGGGCTGGAAAAAGAGCCTCACCTGCACTGATCTGTAGGTGGTAATGAAAGGCAGCATAATGTGATATCCAGGTCCATTGGGAGTAGTCAACAATGCCCCACCCCTGAAACAAATACAAATTGTTTGGTCAGAGTTCCCAATATCTGATTATCTACTCATATATTTAATGAGCATGGACAAAAGATGACGACAGATAAATTTATATCTATCATTAGAAACAGACCACTTTCAAATAACCCCACATTCTTAGTATATATATATATATATATATATATATATATATATATATATATATATATATATAATTTCCATCAGACACCGGGTTGATGGGTCAGTGCTGACATACCTGTAGTACACAGCGAGGTGTCCTTCTTCTATCTTGTGAATAGAGGAGTGCAACATGATGGCCACCACTCCTGCTATTGCTGCAAATACTGCCCCTACATGCGGCATCGTCATCCTTACTAGCACTCACCTGCAGGCAGAAAAAGGAAATACTGAAATATTTATACAACACTGAGTATTTAGTGTTGTATTGTACAACAGTAAGTACTCAGGAAACCATCACACCTGTACACAGCAGTACATGCAGTCAGACTCTTAGGTAAACCCACTGTAATGCATCAGCTCTGCCATAAAACCTGCCACTTAACGTCCAGTAACTTTAAGGTCAGCTCTAAATGGCTTTGATCTTCTGCTCCATGCATCCTATTTCTCATTACATTGTAATGAAAGTAATATTTAAAAAAATCATTACACGGTCGTCTCACACACACACACACACATTATACAGCTTTTATATTCACCAAGCTGACGGTCAGCTTTTACTACAGGTGCACCTAGGGAGAAACATGGAAGCTTTGATGTCTAAAGTAGCTGCTTTACCAGCCATTGTAGTACACGCCATTTATAGCAACACTAATAGTGACAGTTAACAGATTCCCTTAGTTAAAGTGCACTTCACGTGTATTTTAGTTAAACAGCTAACGCTGACAGGCACGACTAGCTTGCAAAATGACTTGAAAAGGTAACAAGCGAGTAACTCTTCGGCCAACTTACAAAGCAACATCTGCATCAAAGCCACACGCCAATGTAACTCTAACATTAAAATAAATTAATTCCGCAAAAGCAAACAAACGCTTACCCAACACTCGGTCGGTAACGTTTACCCTAGCTGACTGTATTAGCTAGCTAGCCAGCTAGCTAGCTAGCTCTCGCTGGGTGGGTTCGGAAGTGCAGCACTCTTTCAGTGTAGCTTTATGCTAACGTAAGCTTGCTAAGCTGCAAACGTTTTAAACTGTCTACGTACGTACGATCAAATAATAGATTACTGTGTAAACTAAACGACAGGATTATAATATGTAAATTTACCGCTATAGCAAACCGTCTCCCCTTCTATGGTCTAAGCATTCAACAGCCCACCCCCCTGTCCCGCCTCCCACAGGTTTCAGTCCCGCTTTGACTCACTGCGTTAGGCTGCCGTCAGGAACACTCGGAAATACAGGAGGTGATGTTTATGGGGGGGTTTGTCAACTTTTTATATTTATTTAAATACACGACAGTCAAATGGCTTCACGAGAATATATCACTATCAATATAAATGTTTTTTTTTTTTAAAGTAATAATATAAAACAATCGCCAGTCTGTTGATTTATGGCCTGAAAGACCAGTGGAGCCTGAAGATGTTATTTTCGTTTCTTTATTTTGTATGAATACTATAAAAACTGATATTAAAATCTTGTAACCATGTAATCTTTTGCTCAGTAGCTGTTGTTGTTTACATGAAAATCTCTGTCATGATTTATGTATTTGTCTGTTGTTATGATTACTTTTTATAGATACAAGAAAAAGTGTGAACCTAAGATAATGCTGCCTGTACGGCATTAGGAAATCAGATATGGGAAACTAAAACGGGTGTGGGGAGGTGCATCCATCAAAGAGTGACAACAACAAAAAAATGCACTGTAACTTAAGCTGTGACAGATGTGCGGTGAGGTTTGCAGTGGCGAATCTAGGATTTTTCTGAGTGAGGGGCAACAGTATTCATAGAGGGGCCAACATCCTTGCAGACAATCCGCTGTTTTGGTAAGGTATATACATTTCACGAGTCACACCATATTCAAACACTTAATTGGTGAGGCACTGCCTCACCTGTCTCTCCTGAATGCAGGTCACTGAGCTGTGATAGAGTTGCAGTACTGTGCAAAAATCCAGAGCCAACCTTTTTGGCAGTGTTTGTATGCATGCATATGTGTCATTTTGTCTGTAAACAAAATAGCTCAAAAAGTTTGGAATGAATTCTGATAAAAGCTTGTAGGGGAGTAGATTGGAGTCATGTTAACAATTCGTGAACATTTGGCTTACATCCGCAAAGGTCTTCAAGGTCAACTTAATGATTTATTGGTTGAAAATTGACAAAAAGCCTTATAACTTAGAAACTGATTCTCACAAGTGTGCTATGCATTTTCAACATGTAGAGAGTACTATATTTAATTTGATTTAAAATATCAAGTCACATTTGACCTCTGGCCTCTCCTTCAAGGTCATTAGATTAATCTGTAGGTCAAAGTAATAATGCTATATTAAGCTATTTAAACCTGTCTTGCTGCCATTGTTTGTATTAACATATATGCATATAGAGAATGATATATGTGGATTCTAAATAAGGAGAATTACTTTGGACCTATGACCTCATCTTTAAGGTCAAACTTTCATAAAATGTCTTTTATCTTTACAACTTTGCTTAAAATTCTACAGCCTTTGTTTATTGGCAATATTTAGGAAATGATACTGGTATATGTGGATTCTAAATATAACAGTATCTTTGCCTTCAAATATCATGTCACATTTGACCTCTGACCTTACTTTTACATTTCACATCTGCCTTTCTTTCAAGTTGACCCCAAAATGTGTTTTTATCATTAAAGGTGTTGAAAAGAGAAAAACCTGCCTAGTTAATTAGAAATATACTGCAGTATATTAAGTAACAAACTCAAGTTATTCATGTCTAGGTATTTACAAATCAATACCTATTATCCATTACTTACTCATACATGTTTGTGTAATCAAAGTAAACATCTGTCATGCTACCCTGAAGTAAATACTGTCAGAGAGTGAGCTGCCTTTGTGCTTCTTGTTACTTTATATTTTGCTTGGAAAATAAATAGTAATTTATCAAAACAGAGTTTGGACAAGTCTAACCTGTGTGAAGGTCAATATTTGGTATGACAATCTTTATTCTTCAGCACAGCCTGAACTCTCTTAGGCAGCATTCTTGTTTCCTTAAGTAGTTTTCAGGAATAGTTCTCCAGTCTTCTCAAAGGACTGCCTGCCTTTTGTTCTGTTCTGTCAAGATAACCCCATGCTGCTTCAGTAATGTTGAGGTTTGGGCTCTTGGGAGACCATTACATGACTAATGATGTATCATTGAGTGTTCTTCTATGCAGGTATGCTTTTACTGCATTGGCAGTGTGTTTGGGATCATTGTTATGCTGGAAAATGCCAATCAGATGGTTTCCAGATGGTATTTATGGTGGATCAAAATCTAACTGTACTTTTTTTGTATTCATTATTCTATCAGTTTTAATATTCTATCAGTATTAACACCACTGGCTGAAGTGCAGTCTCAAACCATGACAGAGCCTCCACTGTTTTACAGATGGCTGTAGACTCACTCACTGTTGTACCTCTCTTTGTACTTTCTCTGTATAAATTGATGATTTGAACCAAAAATGTCAAATTTGGATTCATCATGCCATAAGACCTGTTGCCAATGATTTTCAACCCAGTTCTTCTGTAATGTGGCAGCCTTTTATCCCTGTTTCCCTTCCTTAAGAATACGAATACCTTTATTAGTCCCACAATGGGGAAATTACAGTTAACATGGCTGCTTGACAGCCACCCGTCCACTGAGACCATTTCTGATGAGGCCTCAGTGAACAGCAGGGCCAGAGGCATATCACAGGTTCTTTATCAGGTCTTTGCTGGGTTTTTTTGTTTGTTTCTTAAGGACATGACTTTCAGAGACTGTTCATCTGCTGTAGATAGTTTTTAATGCTTAACACGATTTTAAGGACACACTGCACGCCATGCCAAGTTTACGGCTAACGGCACTTTGGGAATCACACTATTGGTGCAAAAATATTATTTCATGCCTGTCAAACTGTTATCTTTGTAATTCTTCATAGATACAACTAAAGAAAGAGCGACAAATGTTTTTGCAATAGGGTGCTAACAACAAAGTGCCTAAAGTTTCTTTACTAAGTTGTCTGTCATGTGCAGACACAACACTGGTTCATCCCTTGAACAGTCCTCTGAAAATCAGTCAGAATACAGTATAGTAGACTATTGCCTATTTTGTAGTATTTTTTTTTTCTTTTACATTCCTCTTTTCTGCATCTTTGTGTTTTAAACTTCAGGAACTACAAGGTGAATTTTCAACCTGCATTTCATGTGCTCCACTGTATGAATGTAAAAAATGTTCACCCTTGCAGATAGAAACCAAACATAGTCTAAGAAAGAAACAGTTTGAACACATTTAAAACCTCGTCCGTGTGGTATGCATTTCTAGAAATGTGTTCATATTTAATTATGCACAGTTTCTCAGCAGCATTCTAGTCAGTATCACCAAAAAAAAATAAATATCTTGTATCTATAAACAGTCAAAAATGTACTTGAAATTAAAAGATCTATAGATTACCACATCATGCGGTTTCATACATTCTTGTTAACATCATTGCAAAAATGTAAATGACTCTGTGCAGAATAACAGCGCTTTCATAGTGTGACTCAGACAAAGCACTTTTTAAAGTATGTGATCTTTGGCGAGCTTCTAGTGCATCTGAGGCTGCACTTTCATCGCACCGTACTGAGTCCAGCTCCAATCCTGATCCTGGAGAGAGAAGCAGCATGTTCACTCGGTACTTTTGTGCCAGTCTCTTCAGCAGTTAATTGATGCTTTTATATATATAAAGTTTAGGAATCTGCTTATATGAGCATGCAATACACATCTATACCATACCATAATACTGTGCTCCATCTCCTGGGTAGCGTCTTGGAACAAAGCTGTTAGCTGATTCAGATAACGCTGATTTTCATCCAGTAATTGATAAACCGTTTCACTGAAAGACAAAGCAGACTCTAAAGTGGCTCAAGAGTCTTTTTTTCTACAAGCTGAGACTGGAAAAACTAGAGAGTGACCTCTAGTGGTAGTTTTATGCAAAACTTGTATTCTAAACTACAGTTAAGATCCTTAAATTGGCAGATAAGCTAGAAACATGTCAGTGACATGTCAGTGCAGCTGTTTCTTTCAACAGCATTTCTCAGATACTGAACAGATCTTACCTCTCAGTGGACGGCGGTACAAGTGACGGAGAAGGAGAATTGCTCTGGGCCTGAAGACACGACCACACCCTGCATTAGCTACAACCTCATTTGACTATATTTAAACCTTTATTTTCTTAAAATACTGCTGATAGCCAAGAAATTTTTCTGTTGTGCCAACTATTATATGCTTACACAGGCAATCTTGAGGAGGTACCAGAACTCTTTCTGTCTCTTCATTTGCATCTGCATCACTGCTGCTTCTGCAGTTGTTATGTTTTTTAACGCCTTCTCCAGTTTAGGGAACAAATCCACAATGCGTTGCTTACACACCAGAATTGTGCTACAGAGAGACAGAAAGATGGGAAAAATCACAAGTAGCTCACAGGGAACGGTAAAGTTATAGTTTAGGTGTGCTGAACTTTACGTGTGTGTGTGTGTGTGTGTGTGTGTCCGTTAAACGGAAACTTACCTCAGGTGAGTGTACATGTCTTTCAGCACTCTGTCCTGGTTCTGAACTGTCTGGAGTATGGTCTTCACCATGTCTGAGCTGTCACTGTAGCCATGTGGAGGGTCAGGACCTGCAGAAAACATACCTACATAGTCATCTATGTCAAATATTCTGATACCATGCATCCTGCTTTATTTTTAAATTTAAAAATGTGAAAAATCTGGAAGAACGTTTGGGACAGTGACGCATTTGATCAGCGAGTCCTTTTGCACATCTTCTTACTTGTGTATTACAAGCATTTCCTGATTCAGCAGCACTGTAATTGGCACAAAGCATGAGCCTATTTCTGCCGTTTTATTTTTGTAATGGCTTGTACTTACTTTTGCATTTAGCCTTAAGTTGCTTGTAGAGTTCAATAGCCTTTTCCTCACTAAACAAAAAGACATAATTAACAATCCAGACCTCCCGGAAAGGACTACAGTATAAATCAGGACCACAAAAATACTCACAGTTGTTCCATCACATCCCCCTGTCTCCTGGCAAAAGGACTCCTCTGCAACTCCACAATCTCCGAATGTAGA
The DNA here is from genome assembly GCF_007364275.1 of Archocentrus centrarchus. Lineage (NCBI taxonomy): Eukaryota > Metazoa > Chordata > Actinopteri > Cichliformes > Cichlidae > Archocentrus > Archocentrus centrarchus. The sequence continues at coordinate 18,809,683 of NC_044360.1, forward strand.
GCCACTATCTCTTCATCCAGATACCCCACATCTGCAACCTGCAGGAGAAAAAACACTCTTAGCACTCTTTAAATAACTGTGAAAAGGTTTGTGAAGAATTACTGAATTTATAGCTGCCCCACCTTTGTATATTCATCAGCTTTCTCTTCATTTTCACGCCAAGTCTTCAGCATTTTTTCTGAAGCTTCAAATAAGCACACAACAACAAGAGACAGTCCTGTTAAGGCTTCAGTACTGACTTAACACCATGTCATGTGTTACAACAGGACAGTGACAGCTACTCACAGACGCCAGTCTTCCTCTGCTTGGTGTATTGCTCAAGGTCATGCTGGATGCTCATCTTAAAGAAAGACAGCTTGGCTTGGAGCTGCTGTGACTGGGAGAACAGCATGTTCTTGTAGCGCGTTAAGTTGGTGTTGTAGCGTAGCAGACTGAGCCTAAATAGACACATGCATGTTAAAAATGTTTCAGTGTGTGATTGTACACCACTGGAAAAAAATCAAACACAGGGAGCACTCAATCATCACAGGGTGTACACCTGACAAAGGCGGTTAAACTCTCCGGCTAGGAAACATAAAGCAAATCCATTTCACCTGCTTTGATGTAAATGAAAGTGGCACCCTGTTCTCTTCAGATGAGAGCAGGCTCACACTGAGTGGATGTGACATGTGAAGCTGTGGAGAACCTTACGCTGCCTGTGACATTGTTCAGCATGACCGGTTTGGTGGGTCAGTGATGGTCTGAGGCAGTGTTAATTTCGTTGACGAAATATTTTCGTCATAGTTTTCATCAACGACCCTTTTTTTCACGACGATAACGAGACGATAACTAAATAAAAACTACATAAAATGATAAAAACAATGACGAAATTAATTGACACTTTCGTCAACGAATGAAAACGAGACGAAAATGCTTGGTGGGGATGAAATCCAATCAGAACTTATTTAATTTTGTGACAGGGCAGGACAAGTTAGGAAAACATCCAATCAAACGCACAGTTGCGTAAATGTGCTCTAAACCCAGGAAGGACAAACTAACCTGTGATTTGTCGTTACTTCCGATAGAACTAAGTTATGTAAACAATGTCAGCAGGGAGAAAGAGAAGAGCCGATGTATGGACACATTTGTCCTTTGAGGTTGTGACAAACAAAACGATGTGTAAACCATGTGGGGCGACTATCTAGGGTAAAGCATGACAAATCTTAAACAACATCTGCAAACCAGTCACCCAGATCTCCATGCAAAGGTAAGCATTTTAATGTCATGCAGGGTAAAGTGTTTTTCCCAGTTTAGTATTTGTGTTTAGAGGAAATCTTCACACCGCGGTGGATTAGCCTTTCCTAATCTTAGTCTTGAACACTGCCCTGTACCTTTCAGAGTGTGTCCTGCTGTAAAACGCTCGTATTATCTCAGTAAGGTGGTGTTAATGATCAGGTGTGTGGGAAGCAGGTGAAACGCTAATGTTACTATTATTAATAATATTCCATAATTTTTAATAAATGTTTAATTTTGTGTAAGTGTGTATAATGACTAATTCAAGGGAACTGAAGAAAAAGCATTTGCATTTTACACTCCTTATATTTTAGTCGACTAAATCAACTGTAGATTTAGTCGACTATATTCTTAGGATAATTTCGTCGACGACTAAAACTAAAACTATTCAGATGACTAAATTATGAATAAAACTAAATTACATTTTCGTCAAAAGACTATGACTAAAACTAAATCAAAATTTGCTGTCAAAATTAACACTGGTCTGAGGAGGCATATCCATGGAGGGGCACACGGACCTCTACAAGCTAGGCTAAAGCACTATGACTGCCTTTTGTTGGGGTTGTCTTATTGTTCTCACATTCATTTGTACCAAAGCAGGTGAAATGGATTCACAGTCATTTGCGCTTCCCAACCAGAAAGACCGATTTAACTCACTTTGTGTTTTATTTTCCTTATTGAGTGTTCCCGTAATTTATTTTAAGTAGTACATTTGTTTACGCGTGGACGTTTTATGCACTCACATGGCAGACCTCTGCCCCTGATACAGGCGAATGTAGTCCTCTTTCAGTCCACAGATGTAGCTGACCGCTTCGCCCCACACCTTTCTAAGAGCAGACAGTGGCAGCTGTGTCTTGGTCTCCCTCACTGAGACCACAGAGAATATGCAAAAGATGCATTAATAGCACATCAATTTAGACACATTCGCACTCAAAGAATTTGCTTTCATGTTTCTAAAAACCTACACAAAGACTTTCTATAATGATGACTGTGCCAGACCAAAATCTCACTATAAATATGGTACTATATACTTTATGTAATTAACTTTTTTTTTTTGTAAGAATAGCTTCAATTAAGATTCTTATACAGATATACTGGTTTAACTAAATTTGGGTTTCCTCCCTGTACATGGTGTACCCTGCATCATTTTAGAGCACAGTATTTACTTTTATAGCTCACCTATAAAGTTGACACTGTCTGGCAGAGGTCTGGCAGTCAGTGGTCCAGAGTACTTGGTTTGGCTCTTATCAAACAGGTAGACTATAAAGGTGTCCCAGCCACGCTGAAAGCAGAGAATGAATATTGCTTTGGATATGTTTGTTTTAGTGAAGCTTAGCTCAGATTCATTGGTAATAAATAACTATCTTGGGCAGTGGATTATTCAGCATAATTCATAGCAGATGTGGCAGAGAGACTGGAAGCAAACCCCTTTCATCCATTCAAAAGGCTTATCTGTCGGTACTAACTGACTAATCTGATTTGTTTATTTCTTACTTCACACTTCAAAATCCACTGGAAACATAAAGTTACATTTACCAGAATGCTTAAATGTGACAACAAACATTACCAGAAAAAACAGCACAGTGCAACTCAGGAAAACCCACAACATTTCAAAACCAAAATATTTAAGGAGAAAAAAAAGTAGGCTGTGTAGTCCACTGCTGTATATTTTTTTGCTGTGGCTGCACCTGTTTCACATTGAGTATTTGTTTTTGTGTGTCACATACCAGTCCATCTGGCAGACAGTGTGCGAGCGGTCTTCGAGGGTCGAGGGAGATTCCCGTCTCCAACAGCAGCTCCTGACTCAGCGGGGGGATGTGACTCTGAGTCTGCCTCTGCAGACTAAGCTGCAGGGAGTGTAAACTATCCTCAGCACCCAAAACCACCGAGTGCAGCTGGGCCGAGGTCATATCCAACACATGGATGATCTGAACAAATAAATATGTCAAATCCCAGGTTTGTTTTGCTTACTACCCTCTAGTCCAGTGACATGAATAAAACCAAGAAAGCATTCCATAAAATATGGTTCAAGTGAGTCAGCATACTGGGAAGGTTCATATTATTAACCTTCATGTTGAGAATATTCTGCAGAACCGTGTAGCAGTACGGCTTATTTGTGTCAGGATCCAGCCCTCCACCGCGCATCGCAGGATCCCATAATAGCAACATTTGGAGAAGAGACTCAATGGGTTCCAGCAGCGGCCTGGGAAAGCATACACAGAGGTTAGAGGCTACTTAGAGTGAAAGCTGTTTGACTAATGGGTACAAAAAGTGTCTCTTTATCTATACCTGCTGAGATTGTTGGGATATGGAAGATGTGTGGAGAATCTGACTTCTCCATTCATGTCCTCTACTGCCATGATGTCTTTGGGACCTTTGTTCTTGACTTTGCTTGTCCTATAAAAACAGGAACACAATAAATGCAGAAAATTCATATGAATCACATGCTCTGGCCTTTTTGACCCAATTTTAAGGGAATTTTTAGTGAGACATGGCACTGTCATCAAAACACCAAGTGAGTGAATATCTTTTGGATGAATGGTGCACCACTCCTCCAGAATCACAGAGACTTGTATAAACAATACCCGTTTAAGCTACTGTGTCAGAAAGTGGTGGGGCAACCCCTTACTAAGATGCTTTATGTATATTTATGTTGTACAGCTGTGAAAAGCAGAGGTGCCAAAATCAGAACGGTTACCTGTGATATTTCAATTTGCAGTCCTATATTTTTATTCTTAGACTCTACTGGAGTAGTTTTGCATGATTCAAAGTCCAAAATATTACTTAGACACAACATGGACAAAAGTATTGGGTCACACCTCTTAATCTTTGAATTCAAGCGTTTTCTGTCTCATTGCCACTGGTGTAAAAAATTGAGTATCTAGCTGCCTTTACAAACACTTGTGAAAGAACGGGTCTTTCCAAATAGCTTGCTGAATTGGAGTGTGGTACTGTTGAAACTGTTGGTATATGCTGTGGCAGCAAGTTAGTTTGTGGAATTTCTCCCCCCCTAGATATTCCACAATGAGCTATAAGTGGCATTACTTTGGAAGCACAGCAACTCAGCCACGAAATGGCAGACCACGCAAAGTGACAGAGCTGGGTGGCCGAGTGCTCAGACACTTTGCTCATTCAGTATCTACAGAGTTACAAACTTCCTCTGGCATTAAAATCAGCACAAAAACCTGTGTGGGTCACGGCCTTTGCTTCCATTGCTGAGCAGTTCCTGGAGGTTTAATGTGTATGTGTCACAGTACTTTTGTCCATATAGTGTACAGTGCTGTGAAAAAGTATTTGTATCTTCCTGACCAGATTTCTTTTTTTTTTTTTGGCATATTTGTCACGCTTCTGTTTCAGATAATCATTATTAGCCTACTTCACTTTGTCAGACAGGTTTTATTTAAGTGATTTCTTGATTGAACAGGTCTGGCAGTAACCAGGCATTGGTGTAGTAAATAAAACTGATCTCAGCTTTCCAAAAAAATTTGGTTAATCACAGTTAATTCGTGATTTAGGGCAATTTCTTTTTCACATAGAGACAGGTAGGTCTGGATAACTTTTTTGCCTTAATAAACAAATTCATCATTTAAAAACAGCATTTTGTATTTACTCAGGTTATTTTTGTCTATTACTAATTTGTTTGATGATCTTAAACATTTAAGTGTAACAAATATATAAAAAAAACCCCTAAGAAATCAGAAAGGGGACAAATACTTTTTCATGGCATTGCATGTCTTATACTGGGTTTATACCGGTGCAACGCTTCAGTTCACCCACTGTCCAAAACAAAGTGTTTTAGTTCCTCTCCCTTTAAACCAAATTTCTTCTGATTGCCTGCCCCTTTCAAACAGAAGATTTTGAACAGTAAGTGGGCGGGAATTCAGTGCTCACAGCCAGAGCTGTATGCCCAAGATGACAATATTATGGATATCCCCTCTTTTTTACGCCATACAGAGGCATAAGGAAGAAGCAACTGTTTGCAGCCTGAGCTTTTGGCACACAGGGATTACGCCATTACATCAACTGGCCTCTTTATTTGAAACTTTGGCCATGTTCTCTATGAAAATACACCATTGTAACACTATATGTAAGACAAAAATAAGGGAAAGCACAAGAGATTTTCACATTAAACTTTCATGTGAAGAGGTATTAGTGGACTTCCTAATTTGGAACTCCACTAATGTCCAGGTTCTTGAATATTCAGATGAGCGATGAATTGTTGCTCTGTTGACTCACCATTGCACAGGCTGCATGTGGTGTAGAAATGGGCGAAAGCCACAAGTGCATTCAAAAATGACTGTTCCAAAGCTCCAGCAGTCCACTGTTACAGTGTAAGGTTTACTCTCGAACAGTTCTGGGGCCTGGCACACATATAGACAGGTTTATAATGACAGGGCATGATTTTTAATCTACTGAAAATGCATCTCTGATGCAACACTTACCAGATACTGGAGAGTTCCAACAAAGGATGTACAGAGACTGCCCTGATCTAAGTCTTTTGCATAACCCAGATCTATGATTTTATGCACGTGCTGGAAACATATTTTCAGAATGAAAACAAGGCACAGAAAGCCAAATCATACGTATTAGAAACGTGTTTATGCATGTACAAAGGAAAGCTAGTTTACCTTCCCATCAATCTCTTGTAGAACTATGTTCTCTGGCTTTAGGTCTCTGTGAATGATCTTGTTTTCATGGAGATACTGAATACCAGAACCTGTGTTTGTAAAAAAAAAAAAAAAAAAATCATACACATTACATTACAGTGACTTTTTTAATCAATGTAAAAACTGATGAAAACATTACCAATGTCACTGAGCAGTGAAAGGATTTCACTCTCCTTTAGGCCACAACAATTTTCTGGTTTATTCAGCACCTGAACAAAGAATTGTATCATTTACTTGCAATACTTTAAAAGACAACACATTGTTTAAGGTTTTTATTAAATATTCATGCGTTACCTTGCGTAAGTCTCCTTTTGAACAGTACTCCATGGCTAGCAGCGGTAGATCATTTAAAGCAATAGAGCTCAACTCTGCTGGAACTTCTCTGGCCTGAACGACATTCACATGGTTTAGCCTGCAACAGAAAGAGCGCCAAACATGCTGTCCCACTGGAAAACAACAAAACAAAGGCTGAAATGTGTTTGCATGACACTCTGTCAGTACATGCAGATGATTACTGCTCACTTCTTCATGATCTGAATCTCTCTGCTCCAGCGGTCTTTGTTCTTAGAGTTCAGTTCCAGACGGCAAAGTTTCACAGCAATCTTCTCTCCTGACTCCTGAACCGAATACAAACGGGGAGTAAAACAAATTACAGACACGGCCGGTTCATGTTTTCAAAAATGTACAGATGTATGACTTACAAGGTGCTGGTACAGGTAGACGTGCCCAAAGCCTCCCATCCCAAGTCTTTCCTTCATCTCCCAAGAGCCACACAGCGGGCTCTGTTTGAGTGCAGCCCGCTCCATAGTGTCAGGTCTGCTGCAGCTACTGGGCACCAGAGGTAGACTGTGAAGGACTTCAGACACCAAAAAAAGTTTTTAAGTCATTATTTACACTTCATCTGTTAACCATGAAAGGTTAATGTTAGCAGTATGGTGCTCTGTACAGTATGTACATATGCAACAGGATATTCTTATTCATTAGTAAATAACAGAAAGCTGAGTAAACCCTTCTCATTCCATTTCACATGGATATTATATTCTAATATATATATATATATATATATATATATATATATATATATATATATATATATTTTTTTTTTTTTTTTTTTTTTTTACGTTTTATTTCATCTGCAATATTACTAACGCCTGTAATCCTGTAGCTAACAAGCTGTTCTGGTCATTTGTTGTTGTTGTAGAACTGGAATTAGATTTAATCTAAGTCTGATAACTCAACGACAGAATGACCACTTGAACATTTTCTTTTAAATTAAAACATTATCTCGCTTCACAAATATTATCAACTTACCTGTGCAGTAGCTCAGAGTCGACAGAGGACAGTTAGCTTACTTTGTATGTCAGAGCATTGTTGCTTCAGTTAGCTGTAAGTGTTGTTTACGGTTCGTTTTCTTATGTAGTGTTTAAACAAACTGACTAAACCCGCGAAATTTTACCTTTACCCTACTGGCCCATCAAAGACGGCTTTAAAGATTATGTTTGTGTGTTAGTTTTTTCCTGTAGTTTTCGCTGGTAATCAGCAGCGACTGACAAACAGCTCAATTTCTGTGTAAAGTGAAAGTACACTCTCTCTGACAGGCAGGCTAGTTTCAGCGCATGCGTAGTAGGGAGCACCGGGACACATGAGGTTTTAGGTCTGTCCATCCTGACGGGGGATTTCCAAGCAACCCAGCCAATAAGGGGTTAGTTTGTTGATTTAATAAAATCATATATATGCATATGTATATAAATCATACCTGTCAAGTTTTGTATTTAAAAATACGGGAAATTTTCCGCTGCTGAAAATAGAGGTCAGTATATGACGTCATCATCCTTATTTGCATAATTGTTCATTTGGATGTACTGTAGTTGCAATCGAGGCTGCAGAAGAGAGGAAAAACATCTTTGGAGAGACAAAAAGTGAAGAAAAAACACCATAAATATGTTTAGAACTACAAATAAACTTTATGAAATAACTTAATAATTTTAATGCTTTGCCTAGACCCACATTACATAGATCAATTTTGTCCCGTATTGTTTAATGTTAGAATATCAAATTTAATGAAAACACTGTGGGGTGAGACTGCTAGATACATTCAACCCTCCTCCTTTATCTGGGCCACTGTTGCCAACTTGTGTAAGAAAACTGGCTGTCGGCTGTCTCAAAGGCTGATAAAGGCCGAAGCGAGGACCGAGGATGAGGTTCGGGGGTTGGAGGGTGGAGACAACGTGAGGTCTGGGGGTGCCAAAGCGTAGGAAGGGACACAGTAAGAAGGCTTTATGTACACAAAACAGCGGACAGCGGAGAATTTCGCTCTCGCTATATCGCTTTATGGGGCAAAAAAAAAAAAAAAAAAAACACTGGGACACTGGGCAACACTGAGCCCAACTGAGGTCCAGTTGTTTTTATGGGGTTGTTCCGGCTGTCGGCACTAACATAGTGATAGTGACAATTCAGTTTGGAGCGGCACAGGAATGCTTTAAAAAAATTGAAAATTGAAAACTGGAAATACGGGAAAAATACGTGAAAATAAAAATACGGGATGACGCCGGGACAGAGGGGTAAAATACGGCCAAAACGGGAGACTTGACAGGTATGATATAAATATATATGAGGTTGTGGATTTTTTTTTTCTTCACAACAAAAGCTGGACCCATCTCTAGCCGGCAATAACTGTTTTTCCTTCTAAAATGACAATGTCTTAATTTGATCACTAGATGGCGCAATGGGTACAGTCACCTAGAGTCATGGTGCAAAAGTCAGCTGGTACATTGCACAGACTTAATGCAAATATGTAATTTTTATACAGTACTATGCAAAAGTCTTCAGCCACCCCTCACTGGTTTATATTTCGCTTCCAAGGAGCCAGACCTTCTTGTAACTGTTTAATGTGCTCTTGAGCAATAGTTCTCCAGGCTTTCAGAAGATTTTCTTTGGACACTGGCTGCTTTTTCACTAATTTCCCGTCCACTCCTTGTACCTGACCATTTTCAGAGGTCGTGTAACAGACAACTTAGCAAAAAACTATTTAAAATTTTCTCTTTAGGCATTTTGTTACCAGCTGTCTGTCACAAAAAATCATAATTTATTCATGTTTCTTTAGGTGAATCTACAAAAAATATCAAAGATTACACAGTCTGACAGGCATAAAATATTATTTGTGCACCAACAAGGTGATTCCTAAAGTGCTTTTATCCTACAACTTGGTATATCTCGACATGCTATCCAGTGTATCTTTAAAAAATTGAGACAACTGGTCAAGTGGGGGGACAAAAGAAGAAATAGCAGGCCTAAAATAATACCTACAGCAGATTAACAGTTTGTGAAACTATGGCCTTTTAGTATTAGGAGAAAATCCTGCAGAAAACAGATACAGGACCTGAGAACTGGCCCTTTAATTGATCTGTCACTGTTCACTGAAGCATTATCAGAAATGAATTTAATGGAAGGGTGATTGTCAAAAAGTCATTCATTAGGAAGTGAAACAGGGAGAAAAGGCTGAGGTCATTGCACTAAAAGTATACATGGATAGAAGAACATGCTGTTGAACACTATCAGTCATGGATTGGATTGACCTCCCCAGAGCCCAGACCTCAACAATATTGAAGCAGTGAGGGATCATACTGACAATCAACAGAACAAAAGGCAGCCAACATCCAAAGAAGAGCTTTGAATGTCCTTCAGAAAGCCTGGAGAACTATTCCTGAAGACTACTTAAAGAAATAAATAAGAAATATGCCAAAGAGAGTTCAGGCTGGGTTGAATAATAAAGGTGCAATCATTTCTTTATGGAGCAATCCATAAAGAAATGAGAGGTAGCTCAAGACTTTTGACCAGTACTGTAATCCTACCGCAGCTTAAGTTACAGATTAGAGCCTTTTCATGTTATGAACACTTGATATATTAAACTTTCAGTTTTTAACTTTACACAAATTCTGCACAGTATGTCAACATTTTTGGTGCAGTAATCGACTTTTTTCTGTCCTGGGATAAATCAAAATTTCATCATTCCTTATGACATGATCTCAAAGAAGACGTGCAATAAATCTGAAGCTGTGATGACACAATTAAAAGGGTGATTTCAAACGGATGCAATGCAGACAATGCAGTGGTGATATTGAAACAAAGTTCCCTGCAACTGTCTTTTCTTTTGTTGCATTTGTTGTTGGGTGTGCGCAAACAGACGGATTTCATGAAACAAATTCAGTGAGTGCGTGCTTAAAAACAGTCCCATCTTCCTCATTTCCATAAAAAGCTGAAGTCAGTGAGTAACTTTTGACTGAATATAGAGAAACTGAGAATGCTGGTGACTTGACTTTCCCATGCAACCTTGAGTTGATGTTTTACTCAGCAATTTCTTGGGGGTGATATGTTATTCTTCTTAAAGAGAAGCTACTGCATATTAAAAGTAAAAAAAAAAGAAAAGAAAACTGTATGATATTTACTTATAAATAATAAATATATAAATAAATAAGATGTATATCAATTCTGATTGTTTACAGAATATTCAATCAAGAGTGCATTTCTGCAAAGTTTATTCTATTCAAATAAACTATAGGGAGAAAAATATGACATGCTTTCCTTCGGTGAAGGGGTCATTGTCACCTCTCTCATTTTATTGACACTGATGTTTAACACAGTTCCTGTGTCTCTTAAAAATATAGATGCTAAAACACATACAGGATATGACTCTAATGCTGGAAACAAATGAATCATGTTTTCATATACAAACCAGGGTCACATTTCCAGGAAATATGTTTTAATGCAGAAAAGCACAGGTTCTAAACTTATCTTAAGCTTATTTAAGATAAGCTTAAGATAAGCTTTTTAGGTATTTTATATTTTACCTAAAAGTAAAACCACTTGCTTCTGCATTTTTTGTGCCTGAAACAGGACCTGCCCTTTGTTCACAGTAGCATCGCTGCCGCTCACTATTGAAGGCCTATGGCAATAATTTAAAGGTTAATCCAGAAGAGCTCTACAAGGGTAACTGGGGAGATCAAAGACATTAATTTGAGTCTTTAGGGCAGGAATGAAACTCCTGGAGACAAAATGACAAAATCACAACTCCTGGTTGCAGCTGACTCCAGCCACAACTATCCTGGGTTTCCCTGGATTAGGTAATTTTAACATGTAGTTCCCCTTTTGGCTGAACACCTGGGTGTAGTAGTTAAATTAGGCTTTCATCAAGTGTCTGCTTCCAGAGTCAGCAATGTAATCCTGTAGCTGTTTCATTGTACTGGACTTCCTTTTGGTCTCAAACATTTTGCACAAAATCTGACTGTCGTCATTATCAAAGAAGAGGAAATGTGACTAATGCAATCATCAAAGTTGATGAGGTAATTAATTTGGTCAAGGACTTTCCAAATAAAAATCGTAACAATGTCTATTGTTATACAGGAAATTGTGTTGTGCTGTCAATATGTGCAAAGAATGATGTCTTTGAAAGCAGCTGCACTTTTTTTTCACAAGCAGATTTAGGAGCAAATTATTTTTAATGTTTCATTGCTTCAAGATTCAGGTTGAATATTGAATTTTGGAGATCTCACCAAGATTTAAAGGGGTTTTGATTAATCATCCAGCTCTATGCATATACAAGCAGAGGATTCAAGCTCAATAAGAGTACATGCACTGCATGTTGTTAATATGGAAAAAGTCATGGGTAATATCTGCACAAACATTTTGCATTAACTGTTTAGTAATTTCAACCATTTGTACACACCGTTCTCCATTGTCAGTGCCTCCAAAATAATTGGCTGGCTGAGGCCTGTTCCCTTAATTCAGGGAAAGCAGATAATATTTAAAAATTCCAAGGGCTTTACTTAGATTTGGTAGCTGTTCACAAGAACTGCCAATATGACATACAAAGCTGTCGATGCAGGTCATCACCAGGCTGAAAAGCTAAAACAAATCTACCACATAGAGACAAAATCAACAGTCTAGTGCATTCTTCAAAGGAAAGAAAGAACCAACCAGCTCAGAAACACCAAATGGCCTGAAAAACCACAGAAGACCCCTTAAGTGATTTATTTCCATGATTATGAAAAGCAACCTTACAACATCTAACCAAGTCAAGAGCACTCTTGAGGAGGTAGGAGTATCACTGTCACAGCCTACAATCAAGAGACGCTTTCATGAATGCAAATACAGAGAGTTTACAACAAGGTGCAAACCACTGGTTATGCTCAGGAGCAAAAAAAGGCCAAATTAGACTTTGCCAGAAAAGCAAAGTCTAGAAGAGCCTGCACAGTTCAGAACAGATGAAACCATGGTTAACTTGTACCAGAATCACATGAGGAGAATAGTATGAAAAAAGAGGCAAGCATACCACATCATGTGTCAAACACGGTGAAAGAAATGTTATTTTGTGGGTACAGGCATCTGCCAGTGAAACTGGGTCACTAATGTTCATTGATGTGACTGCTGATAGAAGGAGTAGAGTGAATTGTTAAGTACAGGTTAAGTATACTCTCTGCTCAAATTCACACAAATGCTGCAGAACTAATCGGACAGTGCTTCACAGTGCAAATGGATAAGGATGCAAAGCAACCCAAGAGTTTCTCAAGGCAAAGAAATTGGATATTCTTCAATGGCCAAATCAGACACCTGATCTCAACCCAATACTGCATGCTTTTCAGGTATTTAGTCCAAAACTGAGGGCAGCAGAAGGTGGCTGCAGTACAGGTCTGGCAGACCATCTCACATGAGGAAACACAGCATTTGGTGATGTCTATGGGTTTGAGACTTCAAAATTGTTTGTCTAATTTAAAATCCACTGTATAGGTATACAAAGACAAAAATTACAAAATTTCTGTCCTCACCCAAATTGTATCTTCTTAAAATTACATCACTTTTTTAAAATAAAAATAGGCTTTGGAGGTTAATATGTTTTTATGGTATGCTTTGCAGCTGTGTTACCAGATGTAAAAAGTGTTTGTTAGTATGTGCCGCAATAACACACACAGGATGGGACAAACATACAGAATTCACTACAACTTAACAGATTTAGAGCTTTAGATGAATCCCTGAGCAAAGTCATTGTTACATGTAACAGCGTAACTACATGTACAGTACTACCATGAATGCAATAAAGAAGATATTGAAACCCCATTGTCAGATTTTCAGAGCAAAAGAGAGTCACTAAACTCTATTTACATGAATCTGACATACAGATTAGAGACTTCTAAGTACATTTCTCAAACAATTTCTTCTTGGTCTTATTTCGTGTCTTGTGTTTGCAGTGAACTGACTCTGTCCATAAATCCTACTAAAGCTATTCATCACTCTGTAACCATACTTTGAATCAGATACTTTTGGTGTACATATGACCAATTTTGGATATGCTGTAGCTTAAGAGCAAAGGGTGGTTGTTAGATGTGTGTCACAGAACATGACAAATTCCCTCCCACTTGCAGCCAGGCTATTTAAATAGGAGGAAACACAGGGAGGATCAGAGCTGAAACACCAGAACAGCCATCAGTGTGAGCTTGAGCAGTTACACAGTACAGGTGCATATCAGAAGATACAGAGAATCTTCAGTGGCAGAGCGAGTCTGGAATAAAAGGTAAACACATCTCTTGGCAAAGTTTTTTAGACTTTGCTCAATCTTTGTTTTAGATACATTTATGATTGTAAACAACGTAATTTTTTAGATATGAAGCCGTTTGATGTCAAACATAGTGCATACAATTATTTTCTTATGTATTTATCAAGCTGACATTGTGTCCTAGGAATATCTAGAAATTCAGCGTTTGAACGGCACACATTGCAATAATAATAATATGATATAATTGTGTGCATAGGCTTTACTGTTAATCAGCTAACAAACGCTGATATTATGCTTGTGCTGATTATGATTATGTTTAAAGTCTGCACACAATGGGCATCCTCTATCTCAAGAGTGCAGCTTTTCATCTGTAATTAATGTAAACATAAAATTATTAAAAACTATCTGTGTAAAACGTGACAACTGGCATGCTGATGAAATTTAAAAAGACTGTGAGATGTTTTCCTCCTGTTTGTATATTGAATATTGAACTAGTCTGGAACCATTTTTCACTATTCGCATAAAAACCCAGACCCAAAAAGCACATGGTTCCTTAACAGTCACACTTGTCTCTGTCATGTGTTGAATGATAAGCACCATATAAGGGGACAACCAGTTTACTTCCACTCTCCCATCATTTTTTGTGTTCCTTTTCTGTAAATTCTCAGATAAAAATATCACAAAAAAAACAGAACCAAAACCAGACGTGAAGATGAACCTCTTTGTCATTGTTGCCATCCTTGCAGCAGTCAGTGTGGATGTGGTAAGAAACAGTTAAAGCTTGTGGTTTAAGAGCTATTCTGATGGGGGTCAGAAGGTTTTTAATTTCTCAGTATGACTGAGTTTCTCTCTCTGCTCCTTTCAGGTTTTTTCATGGCGACTGTCAAAAGTGAGAAGAAGTAAGTCAGGGCTGTTTGTTCTTAAGGTTCAGTGTTCATAACAGGATGTGTTAAATGTTCACACCCCTCTTTGCATTGTGCTCTGTAGCAGCGTGTCTGTCTGGAGATGGGAGCAATTACAGAGGATACGTTCGCGAGTCATCCTCTGGTCGTTCATGTCTTTACTGGGACAGGGTTAAACCTCAGTGGGGAGATGCAAATGGACTTGGCAGCCATAATTATTGCAGGTATACTTCAAGTCACCAATCTGATGTTTTTATACTGCATGTCAGACAGTGAGTAATGTTTAATATTATTGTATTTGAAAATTAGGAATCCTAACAGTCGCATAATGCCTTGGTGCTATGTCAGAAAAGGAAGGAAGACTGTGAGAGAATTCTGCAATATTCCCAAATGTAAGACTGATATTGAGGATTTATATGTATTTATTTACAATATGATAATGAAGACTAGTTTGGATTTTTCTAATTCTGTCTGTTTTCTACTCTAATAAAGGCCCTACACCAGCACCAACACCTTCACCTGTGGATACAGGTAATTTTTCTATTTAAATCCAGTTTTCCCTCAATGGCACAGTATGATTCCTTTCATTAGCACTTACTTATTCATCCCGTGTGTCCCACTAGAGGAAACGTGTGGCGAGACGTCTGAGAGGAGGATGCATAAAATTGTGGGTGGCTCTTTTACACCTATAGAGTCGCACCCATGGGTCGCAGCCATCTTTCACAAGCGTTATGGCTTCCTTTGCGGTGGCACTCTCATTTCACCGTGCTGGGTTCTCACTGCAGCTCACTGCTTCTCTGACGGGTGAGAAAACACAACACTGTATAATTTCCTCCACTGCAGTCATTATACTGTAATGTCAAGATTATTCATACTGGTATATAACATGTTTACACACTTATGTGTTTGGTTTTTGTTCAGTGAGGATACCAAACTCACACATCTAGCCATACACCTGGGAAAGAGTGCCATCAATGAAACAGATGCCAGAAGTGAGCAGGGGTTTACTGTGGAAAAACTCATCATGCATGAAAAATATGATGATGATAACTTCAACAATGACATAGGTGAGCACAAACACTGTTGTGAATAAACTGTCGATATATATATATATACATATACTGTGTACTCAGGACTTATATGTGTACATTTCAGCTCTGATTAAACTCAAAAGCAAAAATGGAGGATGTGCAGTCAAATCAGCTTCCGTACGTGTAGCTTGCCTTCCTCCATTGCACACTAAACTGCCTGCAGGATTTACATGCAGCATTGCAGGATTTGGGAAGGAGCGGTCAAGTAAGTACTGCAGGACTTCCTACCATTAGCTCTCAACTATTTTCCAAGTCTTACATTTGAAACTGTGTTGCAGGCGCATTCCAGTTCTCACAGTACCTGAAACATGCTGAGGTCAAACTGATGTCCAACGCTGAATGTAACAAAGAATTGTACTATGAAAATCGCATCACCGATAACATGTTCTGTGCTGCGAGCCCCGATTGGAGCACTGATGCCTGCAAGGTGAGCCCAGTGTATGCCCTGGGAAACAAGACTTCTGGGTTAGAAAAGATCAAAATGTGTACACAAAAACAGAAGTGATTTAGAAGAAGTTGTGACCTATTTGTAGAGACGCCTCGTGCATCACAAATTTTGACAGCTTTAAAGAGGATCTGAAGAGTATTTCTTCCTCTTCTTGAAGAACACTGACCTTGAAAAGTGCTGAATAGACTAAAGTCAGACTTGTTACGTTAATGTTTAAATTTATTGTCATCAATAATATCAATGTTCAGCCTTTTAGTCTTTCAAGATTGTTGTAGCACCTTCTGAGTATTTTTTCACAGGAAACAGGCATTTCTTGGATGATACTGAATCAGAATACAAAATAATGATAAACCCGGAAGCTTTATTTACCACCCGCCCGTTCTGCCCTCTTTCCTCAGGGGGACTCTGGTGGTCCGTTGGTGTGTGGAGCATCGGGCCGGATGTTTCTGTTCGGGGTGGTGAGCTGGGGTGAGGGTTGTGCCTTGAAAAATAAACCAGGCGTTTACACAGAGGTCACCAACTACAACAAGTGGATCGCAGAAAACACGGGACTCTCCGAATACACAAACGGACGCATGTATCCCCAGAAATGAAACTGTGACAGAATGTTATTTGTTGGGCACTGAGTGTGGCAGCAGTTTTGTGGGCTCTGTGCCCATTGCAGATGTTGGTTTTGAGTGCAGCTTAGCAGTTACTGTCATGTACTGTGAAAATACTTCTTGCATCAAAATAATTTAATGTAAATGTTTAAAAAGTAGGTCGCATTATATGGTTTTATTACTTGTACATATTTTTTCATTTATTCTGCATATTTATTGTTGACTTTTAAAAGAAGCAAATAGGAAGCATATTTATGTAAAACTTTTTCCTATTCATATAGAAGGCTGGCCCTGCTGTTGATGAATTTTTTTAATTAAATGCTTATTTATCCAAAAATCTCAGATGTTTCTGTCTCTTTTTTCCCCCACCCCAGGGTGACAGGTATGAAAATGTGCAAAGCCACTTGTTTTCTTATTCTAGAGAACATGAAATAACACCTGTGCTAACTGAATTCCTACTTTCATTAATACATAAATGAAAAATTCCAACTGAGCAGCTGCATCAGGCTGTGTGAAAGTGTCAAAGTGTCCCAAAGTCAAACACAGGAGGGCACCGTTGTGTCAAATTTGCTTTCAGGCATCTGCTTCCAGAGACAACAATGGTGGTATTTGATCTGTTTCAAAACAAGTGCGGGTTCAATCAAAACATCTTAAATCGGTGTGGCAGTTTGGAGACACAAATGAATTGATTAGAAACTCAACAGGGGCCAAAGTGGAAAACAGGGTGCCAGAGAAGACTTGATAAACTCACTTGCATCTCTCTTCTGTCACAGATGATACATTCTTTGTTGCCATCTTAAATATGCTGTTCATTTAATTCCCCATACTCACCTGATTGCCTGTTCTCCATTCCCCCCATAGTTAAAATACCAATCTACTTCCACTTGCCCTTTGTCAAGTCAGGTTGCCAAAGGTCTGGAAAGCTGCAGCTGCAGAGGCATGCTCTCTGCCTACATCTGCTCTAACTTCCTTACTTACATTTTCCTGTATTACTTGTAACAGGTTTTGAATCAGTGTTTCTAGTCCTAATTTATTATTTAGACAAGGGTTAAAAATGTATTTGAACAAAAACAGACTAAGAAAAAAAATGAGTGAATGGTTGATAAGAAACAAACAAGAGTCTTGAGCTTAATTCTAGCATCAACATGCTCAGAGTAACAATGTTTTTATTTTACACTTTTATACACATTTATGTATGTGACATTTGCAAATTTAAACCAAAGACAAAGCTAATTTGAGTGGGTTATGTTTCACAGGCATTTGGTCATAAACCAAAATACTGGGCGTCTTGAAATATCACTCAGTGATGTGCTAGATAAAATGTCAGGGGATTACCAAATAAGAGCGTTCATCCTTATGAATGTGTAAACTTCAAACGAATTTCAAGGAAACTGATTAATTATTTGTTGAGACATTTCGCTAAAAACAACAAATGTCAAGCTGTTGGCAGTTCTCAGGGAAAATGTAGGGATCCTCAAAGTCATTGGGTCAAATCCTCAAGAGTGGATCATCCATCCATCCATTCATCTGTCTTGAGTCTTGAATCACTTGTCATTTCTTTATATTTTGATTCTAAGGAGCAAGACTTTCTTGTCATTTTTAAAGTGATCTTGAGCAATAGTTCTCCAGGATTTCTGAAGGGAAGATTTTTTTTTTTTGGAAACTGGTTACAATTTTACAAAAAAGCAACTAACTCAAGGGATCAATTACCATCATATCATATCATGTCTTGACATCTGTCACCTGGTATTCTTCTGATACATCATTAGCTCTAACTGTGGAGGAGAAAAAAGGAAGAGGGACAGAAAGAGAGAGAAGGGAAAAAAGAGACAAAAGTGGGGAGAAAATGGGAGAAAAGACAAAAGCAGAGGATAGAGCACACAGGATCATCAGCTGCTGAAACTGTCGCAAAACACACTCAAATAAGAAAAAAAAAAACAGTACCTGAAAGAGAGGAAAACAGAAGCAGATACACAAAAACACAATGTTCCCGCTGTGTGTGTGTGTGTGTGTGTGTGTGTGTGTGTGTGTGTGTGTGTGTGTGTGTGCTCGCTGCTGTCATAATGAGGTCATAATGAGGGGGAGAAGCCACAACAACACCCCTGAAAGCCAGAGGCAGACAGAGAAAGACCTATTAGACCTGGGTCGCAGCATCCCAAGAGCACTGAAGACCTGCAGCCAAACATCCTGAAAACAACCACGTGCCCACACCTGCAGAGAGGGAGGCCCTAGATAGAGCACCCACAGCCAGAGGGCAAGAGCCCCAGAGATCCCAAGACAGCAGGCAAAGCCCCCACCACACGCCAGAGTTCTGAGTCACCTTGGACCACACCCCCCACATGAGCAGGTCAGCAGCCACGCCAGAACACCCAGCCCATGTCCCAGAACCACTAAGCGCCCACACCCCAGGGGGTCAGCAATGACCAGCAAGGAGCAGAAGTAGGGGCAACTCCCACTCTCCACAACCCCAGGAGCCAAAGCTCAGCAAGCTCCAGACACACACACACACACACACACACACACACACACACACACACACACACACACACACACACACAAAAACAAAGAAAAATGCAAACTCATGCATCAAAAAAACCCTCCAAAGTGTGGATGAACGGATGCCTCCCAGGGCCAACAGCAACCCCCAATATAGTCAACCTAGCCTCCAAACCACCAGCCAACCCCTGTCCCCGGCGGGATCAACAAAACAGGGGTGTAGGAAGACCTGTCTGCTCCCCCCAAAACTCGTCAGTGTTGGAAGTGATATGTTGGGTGCATGTGTTTCTGTATGTGAGTGTATGAGATCTGAAGGATGAGTATGACTGTGCGTAAACTAGAGTGCTATTAAAACTGAGGGGACAGATGTGACATGAACACCCAACAGCTGGTCAACAGTGCTCATTTACACCTCCCCCCTCAAAACCCTCAAAGTTTATGGTGTAAATAAAATTGAGGGGCAGGCAGCAGTGAAGAGGTGAATGGAGTCACCTCAGCAGGCCCACCCACCCAGTCAAATGCACTAGAGGGTCATCTGTTATCAGTCATGGGTTGGCCTCCCCAGATCCCAGACCTCAACAGTATTGAAGCAGAGAGGGATCATACTGACAGTCAACAGAACGATCCCTGAAGACTACTTAAATAAATGACAAGAAAGCTGCCAAAGAGAGTTCAGGCTGTGTTGAAGAATAAATACCAAATATTCACTTTCATGCTCTTTAGAATTGTACAAACTCTGTTTTTGGCTTGAACTATATGGCATTTCCATGTATGTTTGCACATGTTTCAAATAATGGCTGCACCTATTTCTCATTTTCCTAGCAAAACATAAAGAAATGAAGGGTGACTCAAGACTTTTGCTCAGCACTCTATATTGTAGTGATACTGTAAGAAACTGTGGCTTATGTTCACATGCATGCGCGGGTAAAGGCATCTCTTCTAAACATGGTTCTGCTGCACAGTGGAGAAGGCTAAGCGTCACATCTTCTCAGATATACAGCATGACTCACACTTCTCTCTCTAACACCACATACCACAATAACCACCCCTCAAAAAGAAACATTTCAAGGGAACACTAAGCATCACTGCTTCAGCCATGACAAGCAGATTAATTCCAATGAATGCATCAGAATACACAATGTTGCTGCAAACAACCACAACATCCAGCTGGTCACTGTGTCATTTCTGACAAGCTTTAAAGCATCTCCAAGCAACCTCCTGCAATGTTTTCTATCCAGGTCTGTTTGGACAAGTCCACATATACAGATAATTCACAGCAGGCCTACTGGAGCCAATCAGAGACTGTCCTACTCCTCCTCAATTACTCATAGACACCAGTTTACTTTATTGCATCCCCTACTCTGCCTCAATCCATATATGGTTTTGAGATGCAGTGAGCACAACTCTTACTCCTCTTTAAGGACAATTCCTAAGATGAGAAGAGGAGAGTACATTTACAGGGTCATTTCTAGCCAGAGTCCAGTCTGATTTGGATACCAGCCTCTTGTCCACACACACACGCACACTCAGAGTCTCTCTGCCGCAAGCTCTTTGGTTAATATGGGGTCTCAGGGTTATAAATACTGCCGTTTTTGCTGCAGGGCTCTCCAGTTTTCCTAAAAGAGATCCAATTATGAGGAGCAGGGACAACATACCAGCAATCATAAACACACTCAGAAAAAGAAAGAGAGAAACCACACAACTGCAGGTGTAAACTACATTAATGGGTATTGTCAGTTGGGTTGTCATGTAGCCTAGCTTCAGTGTCAAAGTCCAGAAGTAGAGAAACAGTGTATGGGGGTGCTGTGCTGTAATCTTTGAGACTCCTTTCAGCTCCAGACTGCAGCAAGCTGAATCCTTGGTCTTTATTTAGACCTGCACATTGAGGCCTGGAGACATGAACTTCTGACCCACCTTTTAATGGACAGAGATCATATGTCAGATGTAGGTTTGAAGCTTCATAAAACAACACCACCAACATTTTTCCTCTGCATTACAGCCTACTTGCTGTGGTGCACCTGAACCTGTTCCCTTTGTGTCCCTTACGCTTTCACAGATGTGAAGCTGACCTTTATGAGGCTGCAGGGAGTCACAGCACATTATGTTTACAACCTTTTCTTGTGGATATTGCACGCCCTCTCCAACCACCTCTTCTCCCTTATCTTAAAATCATAATAGCGTCCCATTAAGTTGCCCCAACACTTTCCTTTTGGGGGCTACTGGCATGCATGACGTCATTTGGGAAGAGCTCTCACTTGGTGTGTGTGTGTGTGTGTGTGTATGTGTAGGGAAGGCGTCAGTGCGCACCAACACCAACCAGCTTGGCAGCTGTATTCCTTCGCTGTGATTGGACAAAGGGCGGTGATTCCTTCTGTCACGATTTGGGTCGCTCCCACCGGAGGACACCGACCGTCTGAGTCCAGGCTTTACCGAGGTTCTCTACAGAGGAGACGCTGCACACCGGGAGGAGAGGGTTTCCTCTCAGGGGCTGGACTAACAACTTGGTATTTGTTCTCCTGTCGGTGAGGAGGAGAGGAGAGGAGAGGAGAGGAGAGGAGAGGGAGGGAGAACAGATAAGGGAGATAATCAGTGCTGGAGCGACCAGCCGCCTTTCTTTCTTCTTCTGTCGGGGCTGCGGTAAAAGTCATCCACGATGCCGGTGTTTCACACCAAAACCATCGAGAGTATCCTGGAGCCAGTGGCCCAGCAGATCTCTCACCTGGTCATTATGCACGAAGAGGGGGAGGTAGACGGTAAAGCCATCCCGGATCTGACGGTGCCGGTGGCCGCTGTGCAAGCGGCTGTCAGCAATCTTGTACGGGTAAGTTTGAATCAGGGCGTCAGTTCACTATAAGCTCAATGGCAAAGTGCCTGCATGAAGTGACATTTAGCACTCAAACTTTCAGCCCTGAGAAACCGACATTTCTGGAGACTGGCTGGTGCAACGGGCTGACAGCGGGCTGTCGCGTCTGTTTAATGTGTCAGAAATCATTAGAATAGCCCTACACTACACATATGTCAACAACGATTCATTCCCACTGTGGCTTCTGCGTTCATGGAGCCGAATCCCTGCTTGGTCTTTGCTCGCCATTAAAATGACATAAAGGTGTCATACACCCAGCTGACGCTCATGCGTGTTTAACGGGCTCTCCTGCAGCAGTTCTTGTGCGCCTCGATGCGCGTCTGTGCACACGCAGCATATCAAAGTTTGCTGAGATTTGTAATCAGATGGCAGCTGAGATCAATGAAGTTTGTAGGGCGGAAGAAATGAGTGGCCATTAAATTAAAAGCATGCCTCTCTTTCTCTCTCTCTCTCTCAGTGCCCTGCTGTTCCATAGGAGGACGTGTACTGCAGGTTCCGTGCTCTCAGCTTGATCAGCCGGAGCTAGATTATTGCAGACTTTGCAGTTTATGAAACTCAGTCATTCGTTGTAATAAACTCCGTACAGACAAGAAATAAATTCTGGTCATTTATCAGACTCCCACCTTCCCTCACTCCTTTGTTCCTCTCTTTGTTCATTCTTTTCCCAACTTCTTTGACCCTCCACTTTTCACTTTCACCACCGCTGCCTTTCTTCTCTGTCCTGGGGAATCTAATTGGTCGATCTTTTTAGAGAGCTAAGCTTCAGTCAGACACTGATGTCCCCTCTGTACGCACTGCCTGGAAAAAATCAATAGGGGCCACATCATTAATGCTGATCCCGGACGTTTTTATTGACGCAAGGGCGACCTGGCTTCACTCACTTAAGAGAAAATAACAGCAGACAGGAGGACTTCTTACAGAGAGGAAGCTGGTTTTATGTTCATTTGTGCCAAAACTGTGGTAGGCTGGGTCTACTGATGACTTTGAAGGGTTTTTTTTTTTTGGTTTTTTTTTGTTATTGCTGAAGGAAATCGCCTGAGAAGTGCTTCTCCAGTCATGTTTTAAATAGAAACTACACACTAAATTTGAATAATTGCTCCTAAACTTAAAAAACACACACACACACACATACAAATACACAATGCCAATTATGATCTGCCTACTCTGAAAGTTTTTGCAAAGATTTTGAGACAAAACTTGAAATTGATGGTGGGATAGGTTGCACAATTAGTGCTTTAGTATTATGTGAAGTATTGCCCTCAGTGAAATAACTAATGAGTGATTCTAGTGGTTCTAGAATAGCAGTCCATACTTTCCTGTGCAAGGACACACAAGATCATGTTGATAAATATCTCATTAACCGATAATGACCTGGGCTGTTTGGTTTGAACTCAAACACTGCGCCATATCATAATCAACCCCCTCTTTATGCAATGCCCTCTAAGCAGATTGAGTCCTTAATGTCCCATTGCTACTAGGCACACTCCTCCATCTCTGCTTGTCCTTGTTGATCCATTCAGTTGATCCATGCAGACAGCGAGCAGAAGGAGGCTAATAGCAGCCTCAGGCTTGTTGATGGGTCTCAGATGGAGTTGTGAGGCTACATGGAGTCATCAGGGCTGAGCACAGAGAGGGGTGAAAAGGTGCCAGACAGAGGAAATGTTGATAGGATGGAGGCATAAAAAAAGGATTAACCAAAAGTCATAAAGCCTGTATCTTTCCTTGCTTCCTATTATATAGTGGTGTATTTATGGAGATGTAAGTTTTGAGAGTTGTTGTACTCTCAAACAAGATGATTGCTCCACTGACAGAGGAACGAGAGCTATGAAGTGGGTGACAAGATTGTGTTGAAAGCGAGCACAAAGAGTGCTTCAGAACGGAGCTTCTAAAATGAGCAGTAGCTGGTTGCTGGGTAGATAAACTTAATTGGATGTAATAGACAGCCAAAGCTCAAACAGACAGACATAAGCTTTATTTTAGAAAGGTGAATCACTTCTACACTTGTGCAATTTGAACTAAGATACAACACGATATACAGCAACATGCCACCATCACCACGATAGTCCCGCTGCACACTGATACAGTTTCACTGTTAACACCGGCCACAGTGGGCTGGCTGTGGGGGGTACTTAAAATCTAGGTCACTGAGATACAGATACACATACACACACACACACACGCATGTGTGCGCGCACAAAGATGGTGTCAGTCTCAATTCATCAGAAGTCGTGCGTGGGTTGCTGCAGATCTGACTAAAAGATGTGAAAGATGCGGCTGGTGTTGTTGTCGAAAAGTGCGAGCTCGCTGAAGTTCTGCTGATGACAGAGCTGCCTCGGTGGAGCTTGTGAGGTGTCTGCTCCTCAAGGACTCAGCATAGACCCTGAGTATGTTTGGGGGAGGGGGAGGAAGGAATAAATAGATTTACTGTTGAGTGAAGTAACCACACACTGATGGAAGCGAGCAGAGTAAGACAGAGAGGGAGAGGAGGCAGAGAGAGGAGAGAGGCTGAAGAAAGATGCAGAATTTTTCATAAATGAAAGGGATGGAGAAAATATCCACATTTGTTGGACACTGTAAGGGAGAGAAAGTGTTTCTGGCCTCTTCAGACCAGACCCTGCCAAGCATCATGCTCTGCCCTCCCACCTCCTCCCCCCTATACACACACAAACTGTTCTCAGCCGGCTCTAAATATGAGCCATCTCATCTTGTTCTCTGGCAGACCCAGGATAAGTCTTCTGGCTATGTGTCCACACACGCCCTCTGCTTCTTGGGGTGCCTTAAATCTACTCATGGATGTGGCAGAACTGTAACATGAATGTCATACAGTTGATAAATTTGAAATTGATGTTAATACAAATCAATGAAATGCATGCACAATAGGAGGAGCGCCACAGTGATAAATCCTCCAGAGTAATTATACATTTGGATGATAAATTAAATTTTAATTTTTATTTAGTTTTGAAACTAAATAAAATTTTTTATTAGTTTCAATGATAGTTTTAGGATGGGTTTGTCAGGAGAACAGTTTAAGTACCTTAGTACAAAAAAACTGACACAGTCCACATATGCACCTTTTTTTAAAATATAGTTTTTATTTTTATTTTAGTCAACTAAAAATATGTTTGACAAATTACTTTAGTTTTAACATCTTTCAGTTTCAATAAAACAAAAAGAAACTTTTGATCAACTTTTGTTTTGTTTTGTTTTTTTTATGAAAAATGTCACTCACACAATAAACTACCAGCCCAGCACCAAACAGCTGACACAGTCATTAAAGGTCTGGTTAACATATGAAATCCAACAGAAGCTAATGAATCAGATATTTCCCAGTGGAGACCAAAACTGAGCTAAAAAGAGAGGCGACAGAGGACAGATGGCATGCAACAGCATGAAATCATGTGGCCACAGTCTGTGAATCCCAGGCCACCAAGATGTTCTCTGAAATAATTGTTAATCATTACTGGCAGGGAGGAGAGCTCAGCCGTCATCCACAGATTGGACAGAAATATCAGCCGTATCCTCAGCAGAGCTACTGCCTCTGAATCTATAGAGCAAGT
Source organism: Archocentrus centrarchus (assembly GCF_007364275.1). Lineage (NCBI taxonomy): Eukaryota > Metazoa > Chordata > Actinopteri > Cichliformes > Cichlidae > Archocentrus > Archocentrus centrarchus. The sequence goes on from NC_044360.1 coordinate 18,835,124, forward strand.
CTGTGACTGCATTTCCTGCTGAAGTAGTCACACCTTGCTGGATGTACAACCACAACCACACACACGCACATATACACATCACACTTTCAGCAAACCTCTCAACTGTGCATTAATAATGTACTGAATAATCAATACCAAGTGTTGCTGCTTACAGGAAACTCTTCAGCTCTCCGTGGCGCTTTGATCAGTCACCTGATGGCAGCCTTTGAGTTTATCTGGAGGGTTTAATCAGGAGGATGTGCTCGACTTGGAGAGCTGCATTCCTCACATTTTAGAGTTATAAAATATTACATATTACAACTGCAAAGGCAACCTCTGCCAAGACCAAAGACACCGATCAGGGTTCACACCAAAATTTAATGTCCTTTTTTTTTTTTTGCCATGTTCTACATCTCCACCAAGCAGATTTGTGCAATTTTGTTGAAAAACAGGAGAACTGAAGACATACCTCAAAGATGTTTGTCGTGTTTCAAATGGTAACATGTTAGATATTCATCTGACAATGGTCACTAGAGTTTCAGTTTCAGTTCATCGACACCAGCACATCTACAAGCTGACATTTTTTTCTCCTCTGGATCCCACATGTGCTCTGTGAGTTTAATGTTCAGACTCTGGTAGAAGAAACTCTAAGACCCTACTTTTCTCCTGGGGAAAAATGCTTATATTTATTCTGCTCAAAGATCCACTTCTATCACATGAATAATTGTTTTAGTTTCCACCAGAAATGACTGCATACAGTTTACAGTGTGACTAGAAAAAAAAGACTTTGACTTATCCCAAAATAACGTGTTACCAGAGGCTGCAGATGCTCTGTGCATGTTCTTTAATAATTAAGCTTACTCTTATGATCTTATGAATGGTTTCTGCTCTTCTTCTCTTTATCTGTTGCATACTTGGTGATCCCATTTTTAATGGACTGTGAATTGATAGTTTTTGGTGATTTTCTTTATTTTAATTTTAGAGTTTATAAGTTTTGTTTAAATACTTTTTAGGGCAGCTCTACTTAAAATTTTGAGCAGTTTTTTAGGATGCAGAAACTTTTTTAATGTTATTTCTTTGAAATTAGATTTATTGTTTCAACAGTTCACAGAATATTATTATTATGAATAATAATAATAATAGAGTTATGCACTGACCAAAAATGGAGTGTGTTGCAAAAATATTAAAATCCCTTTAGCAAGCATAAATGTCATTAAAGCAACATCACATGATGTGATGAGGAGACTGGTTGGCGCTCAGATGCCTTCTGTGTGATGGCTGCTTCCTGATTCTCTGGAGCCAGAAACTCTATTAAGCAAATTTCACTGATGCAGCAGCAGGAGACTGATGTCATCATCTCACTGTAATTGCATCTTAAGCGTGTGTCTTCCTGGATGGGTCAGTGCAAGTTTTCTGTGTGAGAGCCAGTATTTCACAGCCATAAGACTTTTCAACCATCTGAACATCTGAAGAGGATGGATGGATGGATGGATGGATGGATGGATGGATGGATTTAAAACTATCAACACAGTTCTTAAAGAGAAGAGATGATGCTGATTTGAGGGCACTGAAAAAGCAGTTTTTAGTGTGAGTTACATTCAGAACAGCACACATTTGCCCTTACCAGATCTTCAAAATAAGCTGTTCTGGAAAATTATTATAAATGACTGCACTGGTAAAATTTTACTAATGAATAGCAAGTCAGCACTGCAGCTCCCCAGCTTGTCTCCATGTATAGAGCCTTGATCTGAAGATTCAAAGAGCTTTTGAAGAGCAACATTAAACATTTTTCTGCCTCCATGTAGAAAAACAGAACAGAAAATCATCCTGAGAGTGAGCTGCTTCCCCTCAAGCAAAGATATGACATGCATGCATGGTTGAAATAGGTGTGAATTGATACATACTCATTCACCCATCATGCTATTAATAGTGCTTACTTGAATACTGCTTCCTGTATTGCAGGAGCTGATAATTTGTGTGTGTGTGTGTGTGTGTGTGTGTGTGTGTGTGTGTGTGTGTGTGTGTGTGTGTGTGTGTGTGTTGCAGGTGGGGAAGGAAACCGTTCAAACCACAGAGGACCAGGTGATGAAGAGAGACATGCCTCCTGCGTTCATTAAGTGAGTCTGCACTCTGTGTTTCTGTCGCTGCTCCTCGCTCTCACTCACAGAAATATCCGGGGACAAACTTATGGGGAACAAATCCATTTTATCTGAGCAGACAGACAGAGAACTTGTTAAAAAGAGGATTCCAGGCCATTTAATGTTAGGAAACGTGGCTCTGTTCCCAGCTGCAACAAAGAGCTACTTCTGAGTCCAGACCCGGGTGACCATCCGGCTCCAGCATCCAGACTGCTGAGAAGCTGTTTGCTGTTTTCCAGCTTGCATCCAAAGCGCTGACATGAACTCTGGGTGCCGGCTGAGAGCTGCTACTCAGCAGATCTGGGACTCAGGCATTTTGCTGTTTTTGCTTGCCTGTATGTTCTGCACTTGTGTGCATGCGTATTCAACATTTCTGGTAATATCATCTGCTTGTCTCTGCCTCATTTCCCTGTTTTTCATTGCTTGTTTTTTTTAAATAGTTTTTCATCTTCGTTTAAACAGACCTCAATCATATTCACATACCACTCTCACTGCTCGCTCACACATACATGGGACACTAAACCATAAATCTCACTCACAGGGCTTAGGAGGGGGCATGTGGGAATGTGAACCTGCCTAAATATAGATGAACCAGCAGCCATTGATACCCTAACCAATGAGGGTCAGAAAGAGAAGGGACCGGGCTTTATTTGAATGCTCTGAAAAATCCATTGCCTTCTTCAGACTAATTTCTAATCACTAATCTCTAAAGTAGAAATTTGGGATTGCTAATAAAATTTAATTTAAAGTTTTTTATTTAAGAAAGTTTGTGGATTGCAAACTTTGAATTGACGATTACATAATTTGAACCAATTTCCACACCTCTCAAATCCCCACAGGTTTTATAAGAAGGCCTTCTCATGTTTAGATTCTCACGTGGAAGAGACAAACCTTCAAGTGCAGAATAAACAGTGAAAAGCTCAAAGTACACAACCAACTGTGTGGGCAACATCTTAGCTGTGTGTGTTGGTTTGGCTTTCCTTGGTGTCTCTCAGGTCTGAGGTGTGATTAACAGCTTGACTGTCTGATCAGTTTATGTGTTGAGTATGAGTCCTAAGCCTGCTGTGTGCCTTCAGGGTGGAGAACTCATGCTCTAAGCTCGTCCAAGCGGCTCAGATGCTGAAAGCAGATCCGTACTCTGTTCCTGCACGAGATTACCTGATCGACGGATCCAGGGGGATACTGTCTGGAACATCCGACCTGCTCCTTACCTTTGATGAGGCAGAGGTGTGTGTGTGTGTGCCTCCTTGTATTTGTGTGTATCCTCAGAATCACTCTTACTTCAGAGGTGTGGCATCTTTCATGGAAGTAACGCTTTTTATAGCTGTACAGAGGAAGAAGGAACTCAGCTTAGAGCTGTAATGGAGTCTCAAATGCACCCAGATCTAATCACTGAGATCAAATGACTTCCCTCTGTCATAACTCAGGGCGTGTGTGAGTTTGGTGGGCTTGTGTGTGTGTGTGTGTGTGTGTGTGTGTGTGTGTGTGTGTGTGTGTGTGTGTGTGTGTGTGTGTGTGTGTGTGTGTGTGTGTGTGTGTGTGTGTGTGTGTGCATTCTTGTTGTGTGATTCTTCAATGGCAGCTCAATAAGTGGAATCACACTGGGCACGCGATTATACGCGCCATCACTAACCTCATTTTTTTTAAGAGCAGCTTCTCACAGTCACAAGATGTACATCACAAGACTGTACACGCACGCGCACACACACAAACACAAGCCCCCACCTTGTTGCAGTACACAAACAACTAAGTAACTTCATCTGGGCTTAAAAAAAAGTTCCTCATGAAAAAAATTTGGCTTTAAAATCCCCACCATGCTTTCGTTTTATACCTGCATCTGCTTATGACTGTGTCTACGTTGTGTCATAGGTACGTAAGATAATCCGAGTGTGTAAAGGTATCCTAGAGTATCTGACAGTAGCTGAAGTGGTGGAGACCATGGAAGACCTCATCACTTATACCAAGAACCTCGGACCAGGTCAGCAGGAGCTTTTATTAAAAAGCATAAACAAGTTTTATACCTGCTACTCTGTGAGAGAGACTCCATGTTGTTCTTAAAATGTCACTTTAGGGGTAAAGTTTCATAGAAGTTGATTTAAAAATAAGTATCCGGATTCAAAATTTATTGAAAAATATGCATCTTTACTCATTTTAATTAACAAAAGTATATTTTAGAGTAGGGGGGAGAGGGAGGAACTGGCGCCAACAAACCCTAGATGAGAAAATAAAATGTGGGTTTTTTTTTTTTTTGGCTTAACATGAAAGTAAACAAAAGAAGTCTTCAAAGTGCAAAAATCTATTCCAGTAAATCAACAACATAAAATATCTGCTTTAAAGATTGTCTGTCAGAAAATGCAAGAAATTTGAAGACATTTGTTGAGGTTGGGAAAAAATTAAATCTACAATTTTTTTGGATGATTAGCCAAGGCAATAACCATCAGATTCACTGATTATAAAATAGAAGTTATAGTGATAAAAATGTAGAACCATTACTGTTTTCTAGATAATTTGTACAGAATTGTTATAAGTGCACATGCCTTTTTGGATTTAATTGCTTCATTAAGCAGAAAATGGTACAACCAACATTTGTTTTACATGATTCTTTAGTTTAAAGATCTACCTGCCAACTAAATTAACCGCCGAGTGCTCTTCTGACACTGAAATGCTTTGATTAAGGATCAGAGTCTTTTCACTGACAGGGGAACCATAAACAGGTTATTTATCATATGCAACAGGTCAATAGTGTTGTCAGTGCCATGTGGCTTAATGAGCTGGAGGAAATCTGATGCCAAGGTTTTCTCCCACTTGACTGATGCCTTTATTGTGTTGAAATCAGTTGCTCATGAAGTTGTAATGTTTGTGTAGGAGCTGCACAGTTAGCAACATTTAATTGTTCAAGCATACTTTAAACAGTGCCAAAACCAAAGTCACTAACATTTTCTACATTTTGTCCCCTCTGTTCACAGGGATGACCAAAATGTCAAAGATGATCGAGGAGAGGCAGCAGGAGCTGACACACCAAGAGCACAGACAGATGCTAGTCAGCTCCATGAACACTATCAAAGAGCTGCTGCCCGTTCTTATCTCAGGTGTGCATGTGTGGGCTAACGACAGTGCAGGTCATTGAGCATCCAAGAGTTGTTATAGCAACACAGATAATTACAGTCATTAAATGCTGGGGATGGGGATGTGAGTGCGACTGCACGCATACGTCGGCTACTAGCAGCTCTACTGGCATGTCTTATACTCTGCACCAACCAGCAGAGAAGAGGAGAAACACCGTTTCAGCTACTTGAATACGTTCAAACTTGCATGCTCACTGTGGCTAGAGTGTCATAAAAGTTTGAACATTGCACACCTAAAAAATATTGCTCATACTGATGAATGCACAGATAATTATCGCCTGACTCTCTGGAGTTCTTTAGTATGCAGCACATTTCAGCTTATAGCTTTGGTTTTACTGCCACAGATTTACTGCTTTGGTTCAACCTCATTGCTCTTTTAGTAAGTCCCAGCCAGCAGCTGTTTTCAGTGAAATAAAATCACATATTAAACAATGACCAATGTGGAGGAGAATTTAGTAGCTAAAGAGCCAATTCGTCCCCAGCTCTTTTCAGACTGTTACCTCTATATACTATATGGACAAAAGTATTGGGCTGCACCTCGTAATCATTAATTCAGGGGTTTTCAGTCTCAATGCCACAGACATTTCAGTATAAAATAACACACTCAGCCATGCAGTCTACTCTTACAAACATTTATGAAAGAATGAATTGTTCTAAAGAGCTCACTGAATTCAAGCGTGGCACTCTAATAGGATGCTACCTTTGCATCAAGTCAGTTTGTGAAATTTCTTTCCTTCTAGATATTCCACGATCAGCTGTAAGTGGTATTATTGCAAAGTGGAATGAACCGCAGCAACTCAGCCACAAAGTGGCAGACCATGTATGGTTACAGAGCAGAGTCACTGAGTGCTGGGGTGCAGAGTGGGTGAAAGTTGAAAAACCCTCTGCTGAGGTCCAGACCTCTACTAGCATTAACATCAGCACCAAAACTATATGCTGGGAGCTTCATGGCATAGGTTTCCATGGCTGAGCAATTCCTGTAGGTTTAATACATAGGTAATCTAGTGCTTTTGTCCCTGTAGTACATGCTGAAGTGGATGTAACCACCGTGACATCACTCACTGGTTTTTGGACTACCGTTTTGAAATGTATCCATTGCATTCTTACCTTGTTTTTTACATACTGGGACAAGAGGGTGGACGTAGGGGACGATCAGTTAACTTTCCAAACTACACATTTTTTTGTGGTAACACTGGATAGTGAAAAACAGACTTAAAACAAATGAGCTTACCTAAGAAAATGAACATGAAACATGTTTAATTCTGCTATAAAAGTGTTCATTTTAACATGCAGGTCTATAGGTCTACACCTGCTTTTAGAACCAGCAGCAAGTGACCATCAGAGAAACTGCAAGTTTGGGATTTTTGCATCAACTTAATTTTTCAACCTCAAAACTTGGTACTTGATATTTCTTTAAAAGTTGGTAGACATATATATATATATAAAGATGCTTAAAAAGTGTGTGAATGCTAAATTAATTGCCATAAGTCCAAGCATGTGCCTATGTTGTTGCTACCAAAAAGGTAATTTAAAAGTAGCTCTATTTTAAGTGATGAAAGCTTCTGTTTTTTGAAATTGGTCACTCCCTACTATTTACCAGAATGGCCTTTTGTAGCTTAAATGAGCATTTCTTATTTAGTTGAATATATTCTCCTGTATGACCATAATCATAAATATTCATATTTCTTTCCTCAGCTATAAAAATTTTTGTCGCAACGAAGAGCAGTCGAGGTGCTGGCATTGAGGAGGCAGAGAGGAACCGAAGGTTCACGTTTGAAAAGATGAGCGCTGAAATTAACGAGATCATAAGAGTCCTGCAGCTCACCACGTGGGATGAAGACGCCTGGGCCAATAAGGTATGGCCTGTACTGCGTTTGAAGACTCTGATTTTCCTCATTTTATTCCCCAAACCTCAAAAGAAAACTTACAAAAAATTCTCACATTCCAAAATCAGATTTGGCTGGAGTGCCTGCTTGCATACACACGGCCTCACTGAGTTGCATCTCTTTAAAAAAAAAAAAAAAATTCGCTCTTCACTTTCTGTCTCCACTTTTCTTTTTGCTCGCTAGTATAACTCCTGGTTTTTCCTTTTTTCCTTTCCTTTCTGTACCTTCCTCCTCCATTCTTTTCCTCCCTGTAGAAGGTAAGCCTGTTTCTCTCCCCATCAGCAGTTTCCAGCATGCAAGCGTGTATGTGTGCGTGAGAGATAAGGAGACACAGTATGTCCCCATGCTTACATTATTATTATTATTATCTGTCATGCCGATATTTGACGGTAGGTGTTTTGTGTGTCAGTCCACTGACTGTTGGCTGATGTGTGATGTACGGTACACATACTTCATCACTTTATTGTTATATGTGCATCTGTTTGTCTCCAGGCGTCCATTTGAGTCAAAGGGCCTGAAACAGATAAAAGTTTTCAGCTTGATTATTCATTTTTACCGATAAGTTCGACCTGTCTTCAATCATGGTATTTTCTCTCATGTGTTTCTCATGTTTATTCTACTAGATCTGCCATTGTAGCACAATAAGACTGTTTTTGGCTGCATATACATGCTTGGAAAGAGTATTTTGGGGCATCGGTTAGAAATTGTGCATTGAGATCATTTTAGGCCAAGTTTAGCTCTGTTTCACTCGTCTAACCTGTAACTCTGCATGTTTCTCTGCACACAGCCTCCTCTGATAATGATCTGTCTGTTTGTGCGTGTACTGCTGTGTATGAGCTGTGATAAGCACTTACTGTCAGTTTGCGAGGGAAACCGCTGGCACACGATGACTGCCGTCCTCTCGGGTCATGAATTATAGAAATAAGCTGGTTGGTGTCCAGACGCATCCATAATAGATGGGCTGTATTGAACGGTTCCACTTAAGTGCTTCATTCTTCTCTGAGCTGGAAAAAAACAGTTTTTGTCCCTTCTTGGTTGAAGCGCTGAAAGAGTCTGAGACATTTTAGCATCATTTGTGTTGCAAATGATGGCAAATGTAATCATGTAATATTACTTAATTGATTAATATAAACAATTGTGGGTTGTCGGTGCCCACTTTTAAGACAGCACAGCCTGCAGGCCAGTGTCCATTTATTCGTGGATAAATCATGCAAAATGTAAGTTTTACATGAGCCAATTTTAGAAATATAAATTTCTGTATTGAACTTGCACATGAGAACCAAACAGCCCAGCTTTACACCAGAACAACCACTTAAAGCCTCACAGTTAGAATATTCTCTTAAACAAAAATCAAAAGGGTACACTCCTGGTGATATTGTTCCTGATTACAGTGAACACAGGCTCTGAAGTTTATTTTTTCTAGTCTTATACACCATCCTGAACCTTTAAATACTGCCAACAGATTTAGATGTGCCCAAGTTTAAGTAAAGATATGAGTTATGTCATCAAATCATCAGTAAAACTGTCACTATTTATAGAGAACTCACAGATTATTTTTTTCTGTAATGGAAAATGATATATTTTTATTTAATGCCAACTGCTGTTATGACAAAGCTAAATAAAAACTTTTCTTTTCTCTTTACTTCAGGATATGGAGGCCCTGAAGAGATCTCTGGCTTTGATTGAGTCAAAGATGGCACAAGCTAAAGGCTGGCTCAAAGACCCTCACGGACAACCAGGTGGCTGTTTATTTGTTTCTTATCCATTGTGCCTTCAGTTGAAACACCCAATCAAACATGAATCTCATGCTGTGGCGGGCTGTTGTTTCCAGGAGAAGCCGGAGAGGTGGCCCTCCGCGTAATACTCGATGAAGCTGGTAAGGTGGGAGAGCTGTGTGCTGGGAAGGAGAGGAAAGACATACTGGCAACCACTAAGGCTCTGGGACAAATGACAGACCAGGTCACAGATCTACGAGCCAGGTGAGGTTTTTCTACAAGTGCGTGTGAGTTAAACAGTTTTCCATCCTGTTTCCTTTATGTGTTTGAGTCATGTATTTTGTTGTCACCCCTCGGCTGAGTGTGTTCGTCGATTCTAACAGAGGCCAAGGCCCGACCCCGGGATGTGTGCAGCGTGCAGGCCAGTGCTCGCAGGGCTTAGACTTGTTATTTGGCAAAGTGGACAGTGCTGCTCGCAGACTGGAGGCTCTAATCAATGCCAAGCAGGCCATTGCCAGGAGGCTGGATGCTGCACAGGTCAGATACAACTAATGCACTAATATCAGAATGAGCCATGCTAACCAGTGAACTGCTTTTATTAAATTTGACTTCTTCTAATGCTTTTCCAAGCAGGTGTTTCAGTTAATACTTCCATCAGATTTATTACTGTGTAAATATTCCAAGTGTCAAATGAGGGTTTGATAAGTAATCCAGAGATCCCACAGGGTAAAATCTTCACTATTAAATGCCCGATTCTCATCCTAGAAGCTCTTATGTGGGATATGTGTGTAAAGATGTATACTTATTTCATATGTCATTCTGCATGTGCGTGTTCAGGCATGGCTGGCTGATCCTCATGCCGGTCCCGAAGGCGAGGAGAACATCAGAGCGCTCCTAGCAGAGGCCAAACGCATCGCAGATCTATGTGAAGACCACAAAGAGAGGGATGACATCCTGCGTTCCATAAGTGAGATTGCAGGACTCACCGCCAGGCTCGTGGAGCTACGCAGGCAGTATGCTTTCCCCTCCCATGACTCATGCTTGATGACAGATCCATTGTGAAATATATATGTAATACTTAGACACTCTTTTTATAGGCTCAAACTGCAACCCCATGCCACCAATAGGTGGCATATTATACCCACCTGGAAAATATGCTGTTGCCTATCAATGTTGGGCATCAGTCCTGCAATAAGGTTTTAAACTGTTTGAATACAGTGTCGTGGGGTCATGGTGTTTATTTGGAGTGGTAAAACTGGGTATGATTTAAAGGGAAATGCCACTTAACAACAGACTTCAATGGTTGAAATGAGTCTGTAGTTAGTTTAGTGATGGCTAGATGAGTTAGCTGTTAGGGACTTATTATCTGTAATGAACGTCCGGTGCATTTATCAGCCATAAAGAGGAAATAAAAGAATTTTCAATCTCTGACCAAATGACACAGTCACAGCTCCAATCCATGCTGATCTGATCTTTAGAAGTAAAAAGGTAGAAAATGTGGCTTTGCGAGGATTTGTTTAACTGTAACAGATACTACTTTATAATATATGGCTTAGCAGAGATATATCATCCCTGTATAACAGTAACCTGTAAAAACTGTCTGTACAAGGCCAGATAAAGAAATTCTTCATTAACCATTAATAGAAATGTTTTCTTTTTATTTCTACTGCATTACTTACTCCATCTATTACATATATATATATATATATATAAAAAGTAATATTAGCCTTGAAAAGTGATATTTCTCTTTTTCTGTGGCATCTAACGGGGGTGTACTGAGGCTTTAATTCATGGCTTTGAAGTCCGTATTAAGTCTTTTATGCCTTTTTTACCTATCACGTCATCTCTTTCGATTTGTTACTGTCTCAGGGGTAAAGGTGACAGTCCTGAGGCCCGTGCACTGGCAAAGCAGATTGGGGCTGCGCTGCTGACCTTGCAGTCTAAAACCAACCGCGCTGTAGCCAACATGAGGCCAGCCAAGCCTGCCGTAACCTTGGAGGGCAAGATGGAGCAGGCGCTCCGTTGGGTGAACAACCCCGGAGTGGACGACAGAGGAGTAGGTAAGCAGTGTTGGATGACAGCTTTAGGGAGAGATGATGCAGTAGTTTGGCTCAAAAATAAACACTCTGACCTTCCAACGTATTTTGTGTGTTTCTGTGGATGATGGATGGATTGTGAAAGCAGCCACACAGCACCTGACTATTGCTATAAGGGGATGTTAGGTGTTTGTGGTCAGTGAGGTAACTCAGTGTAAAATGTCTCAGACAGGAAACGTCATTTCTGTGCCACAGAAATTACTGTGCCGTTTCCTTAAATGTCCACAATGATGCATTTTGTGCATGAATCACTACATGACTAACTTGACTTGTTTAGTCATTCAGGAACTCTTGTATTGTTATTATAGCTTTCTTATTCTGTCTTCCTGCTTTGTCATTTGATTGCTTCCTATTTTGTCTCATGCTTCCATATGGGAGCAGAGTGTGAGAGGCTGCAGTGGAACACAGGTATCTGCAAAGCTTTCTTAGAGGACATAACCAAACATATCATTATTAGTAACATCCTAGAAAGTAAATAAGGTCAGCATTTACTGCAAAATATAGCAGTCTCCTCTCTATATTACGAGAATGACATTTGAATCACAATCACCTCTCTCGCTTTGTAACTGATGTATCTAGAGTGTGACTCCTGTGCTACTCTCTAGGTCAGGCAGCAATCAGAGGAATGGTTGGGGAAGGGAGGAGGTTGGCAGGAGGCCTGTTAGGCCCATATCGTCAGGATATGATTGGGCGCTGCGACCGAACAGAGGCTCTGATGACATCCTTGGCAGATATGGCTGGCAAGGGAGAGGCCGAGGCTCCTCATGCGCGAGCTACAGCTGCGCAGCTCCAGGACACCCTCAAGGTATCTCACAAACATTCACATTTAGTCTATAAATAAATGAATGCTGCATCTCAGCCTCCCCTGTCATTCATTATATTATAAACTTAAAATCACCAAGTTTCCAAATACACAAAATGTATCAGACTAAAAATGGTGAAAAAGGGAAAACACATAATGGCTAGAATGTTTGATGTTTGATTGAAAAGTGCAGACATGGGGACTGAGGATGCACGGTGTTAGAATTAGCAATGTTGATTTTATTGAAAGTATTGGTGTAGAGCTCCACCTTGTGGATTTATACGACAGTCTCTTCTTCAACCAGGACCTGAGGCAGCGCATGCAGGAGGTGATGACCCAGGAGGTGTCTGACGTTTTCAGTGACACCACCACCCCTGTCAAACTGCTGGCTGTGGCTGCAACCGCACCGCCTGATGCGCCAAACAGAGAGGAGGTCAGTAATGTGCCAAACATGGTTCCAATAATCCATCCCATTCACCACTAATAGAGTGGTTCAGCTGTACGGTGTGGGAGGTTGATTATGTCTGTACTTTGACCAAAGTGCCGCTAATGTTTGTCAAAGGTTTTCGAAGAGCGTGCAGGGAACTTTGAGACCCACGCAGGTCGGCTGGGGGCAACCGCAGAGAAGGCTGCTGCTGTGGGAACAGCCAATAAGACTACAGTAGAGGGAATACATGCTGCTGTGAAACATGCCAGGGAGCTCACACCACAGGTGCTTCTGTTTGATTTGTTTGCTCCTGATTTGCATGATACAGAGATGAAATATGTAGGTGTTATACTCGATCTGAGCGTGACATGTGTTTTGAATGTCCAGGTGACTTCTGCTGCTCGGATCTTGTTGAAGAATCCTGGGAACAAAGCGGCGTATGAGCACTTTGACACCATGAAAAACCAGTGGATCGACAATGTGGAGAGACTCACCGGTGTGGATTTTCTCAGCATTTTACGCGTTACCTTAAATTCACCTGTGAAGTAGTTGCTGTGTTGCACTGCCTTGCTGCACATGTGACGGGATTTACAAAGGCGTGCTTATCTGTGTGTTTTCCTAGGTCTCGTGGATGAAGCTATCGACACCAAATCTCTGTTAGATGCTTCTGAGGAGGCGATAAAGAAAGACATCGACAAGTGCAGAGTTGCCATGGCGAATGTTCAGCCCCAAATGCTTGTTGCCGGGGCAACAAGCATAGCAAGGAGAGCCAATCGGGTCCTGTTGGTGGCTAAGAGGGAAGTTGAGAACTCTGAAGACCCACGATTCAGAGACACTGTGAAACACGCCTCAGACATCCTCTCGCACACCATCTCACCTATGGTGATGGATGCCAAGGCGGTGGCGGGGAACATACAAGATAAAGGTATAGGACAAACGCATTTTTAAAAAAATAATGTATGATAAAGAATGACATGGGTTTATTCACTTTCTTTTCTCTGTTTGTTCCACAGCTCTGCAAAAAGCCTACTTGGACTCATGTCTGAGGATCCTGGCTGCAGTCGGAAAAGTTAGAGAAGCCTTCCAGCCTCAGGAGCCAGACTTCCCTCCTCCACCTCCTGACCTGGACCAGCTCCATGTAAAGCACATTCAAATCAGACACAACACACTTTATTTCCACAGTAAACCATTAAACTGTTAAACTAAGTGGGATTTCAGTGTTTTTAAGGACATAGGCTATTGATATTGACTGTATAAATTTAGGATACGATACAGGGCGTCATTAAGAATTGCCTTCATGTGGGGTTAACAAACTTTCTGAAACAGGTCCTTCACAATTCTGAAGTACATTGAAGGAATAACCTGTATGAATTATTATGAACTACATGCTTCCGTATTTCCAGGTAAGTGATGAGCAGGCACCACCCAAACCTCCCTTGCCAGAGGGGGAAGTGCCTCCTCCTCGGCCCCCTCCTCCAGAAGAAAAGGATGAGGAGTTCCCCGAGCAGAAAGCTGGAGAGGTGCTCAGCGAGCCCATGATGGTGGCAGCCAGGCAGCTGCACGATGAGGCGCGCAAGTGGTCAAGCAAGGTCAGTTCACACAAACACACACAGAAATGTGCAGTTTGCATATTCTACATCTGTGTATAATTTTAAAATCGTGATGTCTGATGTGTAATGATACATAGGTCAAACACTGTTTATGTTTCTGTTATCCAGCTATGATCAAAAGATATAGTCTAATTTTTCATTTTTGCTCTGCTGGCTATGAGGCAGTTGTCTAAAGAAAAAAAGTGTCATATGTGGATTTCTGAAATTCCTGAAATGATGTCAATCCTGAAATATGGAAATCAGTTGCTTGATTCCAATTTCAGAGGGAAACTGGAAACTGTCATCTGTTTAAAGTGTCAGCATGTGCGGTTGTTTATGGTGTACACATGCACACTTAACATGCACAAAGTGAGTACGAGATGAAGTGTCATATGCAGTGAGAAACCGATCCTCAAATCTACAGTCTAGAAACACACTCCATTCACAGCAGACATTATCTACTTCCTCTTTCCTCTTATCTCTGTTGCTGTCAGTGTTCTGTGTTTGTGTGTCTGTGTGTGAAAGAAGTGTACATATGAACAACTAATCCCTATAAATAACCAGGAATAATGCCCTCTCGCTATCTTTGTGGAGCTGATAACCATTTTCCACTTAATAGCGCAGCTAGCAGTTTTTCCACAGATGTTTTGTGTGTCTTTAAAAACTATCTACAAACATCCAAACACCTCTGGTGCTGGGTCACACTCAGTTTGCCAGCACAGTACTAGACCTTGTTTGATTATGCAAATAGGTTATAAACTCTCAACTCAGCCACTGCCTCAGAGTAAGGCACATCCTCCATCTGCTGCCTTCCCAAACCAGCTCCTCTTTCCTTTTTTTCCCCATCTAAATGTTCTGTGCCAATGTGTGTGGTTTCACCTCCCCTGTCCCTGCACCTTCACCTTGCTTGAAAATGCTCCTCCCTCCTCCTGTAAATCTCCTGTCCTTTATTCTTCCACCCAGTGCTTCTCATACTATACTAAATGCCTCCTTCTCCCATGCTTCCTTCCCTCCTGCCATCCCTGGCTTTCTACTCCCCCCTTCTTCTCCACATTCCTCCTTTTTTTTCCTCCTCCTCCCACCCCTTTTGCCTCCCCCCTTTCCTTCCCATCCCCATCAATCCACCATCCACCACCAACAAACCCCCACCTGCCCGGCCCAGCCTGAGGATGAGGAGGCAGTAGAGGAGAGGGAGGTAGATGATGACGATGAGTTTACTGATGGTGAGGATGACTATGAGCCAGAACTGCTGATGATGCCATCCAACCAGCCTGTCAATCAACCCATTCTGGCAGCTGCCCAGTCTCTCCACCAGGAGGCGCGCAAGTGGTCCAGCAAGGTCTGCGCACATACATGCACATGAGCGCACACACACAACCAGATGTGGGTCAAACAGTATGTGTAAAAGGCTCTCAGTGTTTTAGGTACTGTTTGATACCCACACCCACATGCACACCTGCACGTACACCCACGCATGCAAAAAGGTAAATGCACGACACAAGAAAAGCCCTGCAGGACGAGAAACACCCACCGGGGCTGTCTGAACAATGAGCTCTGCATCTGCCACTATGAATGGAAACCTCCAACCAGCTGCAGCTGCTGTTTTACTCCTGCTGCATTATTTTCAGACACAGCAATACTGATGCCGTGCTGTGGTTGGATAAAAGGTCAAGGACTGTGGGAATGTCAAGTTTGATTGTTGCACCACGTGGATAAACTGGTACTGGCTTCACAAGTCCTTCCCTTATGTTCGTGATTAGTGGTTCAAAGGAGGAGCCAGATGCTCTGTCTCACTGTTACCACTGTTGTCAGACTTTTGTTGTCTGGCCAACCTGCGAAGCCAAGGATGACAGTTTCCCAAAGACTTCTGGGTGATGTAGCCATGACATTAGACTGCCTGCTTGAACACTCTGGTCACCTGCTTCTGCTTTGTAGCCACTAGAACTAATCACTTCAACATCACCTCATTGGTACTAACCTCAAGCTGGCTCTGATGTCACAGAGTAGGAGAAAACCTTGATTAAAAATCAAATAAAATATGTAATAGCTTTTTCACTGAGGGTTGAAGAATATGTGGAAACTTGCACTGACTCTGCATGCATCCTTCTGCTAAACATTAAATGTCTGTTTTGCTTTTTTTTCCCCCACAGTTGTCACTGCTTCCTCCTTTACCTCTTTCCCATTCTTCAACAGGGTAATGACATCATAGCTGCAGCCAAGCGGATGGCTCTGCTGATGGCAGAAATGTCTCGGCTGGTGCGTGGTGGAAGCGGGAACAAACGAGCACTGATTCAGTGCGCTAAGGACATCGCCAAGGCCTCAGACGAGGTGACGAGACTGGCAAAAGAAGTGGCCAAGCAGTGCACTGACAGACGCATCAGAACAAACCTGCTGCAGGTGAGGACTCACGTAGACACAAACACGTAATGAGAACAAAGTGCTTCAACAGAAAACAACTGACACCTGTTCCTCCTTCCAAAGGTCTGCGAACGAATCCCTACCATCAGTACTCAGCTGAAGATCCTCTCAACTGTCAAAGCCACCATGCTGGGACGGACAAACATTAGCGAAGAGGAGTCAGAGCAGGTAAGCACACAGCAAAGCACAGTTGTGGTCAAAAGTTTACGTACACTCATCGTGAGCATGAATGTCATGGTAATTTTGATCTTTTAATAATTTTCATTGAACTGTTTTTCCAGGGTGGTATGATGGTACAGAATACGTCTTTATTGGCTTTAAAAAGCAAAAACTGGACGCACAAGTTTTAATTTATTTTTGGATTTTCTCTCACCTACACAGGGTCAAAATTATACGTACAGGTTCAAATATACATACACCCCCACTAATATTTGGTTAAAAGTCCTTTAGCATGTTGCACCTCAACCAGATGATTTTGGTAGCCATCAACGAACTTCAGGCATAATTCTGGATGGATATTTGACCACTCTTCTTGGTAGAATTGGTGGAGTTCATTTAAATGGCCTGGGTTCCTGGCACAGACTCAGATTTTAAACGTAGTCCACAAATTTTCAAAGGGTTGAGGTCCGGGCTGTTTAAGTTTAATGTTAACCTACTTAATCCATCCCAAAACCAGTTCTGATGTGTGTTTGGGATCTTTTTCCTGTTGGAGCACCCAGTTGTGTCCACGTTTCAACTGTTTAACTGTTGATCTGAGGAGGAGGTGAAGAATTTGGAGGTAATTCTTTCATTATTCTTTGTGTAATGTACCACTGGCAGCAAAACAGTCCCAGAGCCTGGTGCTATCAGTAATAAAAGCCTCACCTTTACTCAACATACCTTTTGTCATTGTGGCCAAAGAGCTCAATTTTTGTCTCGTCTGACCATAAAACTTTTCTCCAGATGGCGTTTGGCTTGTCGAGCTTGAAGGTGTCGGTTTTGGAGCAGGAGTGTTTCTCTTGGTCGGCACCCTCTCAATCCACAGTGATGTAAAACTCGTGAGGTTTGAGCGTTGGTGGTTCCTGGGTTGTTCCTGAACATCCTAATCAGTTTCCTCTCATTTGAGTGTGAGAGTTTGAGTCTTTTTTTCAGACCTTGGGAAAGTGGTGACACATCAAAATAACTTGTACTTATATATACAGTTGTTTGAACTGATGAGCTTGGAATCTGCAGTTGTTTAGAAATGGCACCAAGAGACCTTCACAACTTGTGTATATCTACAGTTCTTCTTAGATATTCACTTATTGGACAATCCAATGAGTGCTTTCCTTTTTATGCTGGCAAAGAGAAACTACGATCTGTAGTCAACAGTGATCACTAATGAGAAGTTAATAGACCTTGATCAAATATATTTGATCCTGTATATATACACATACATGTATGACCATGTGTGGATTAGAGAAAAAAAATCCCAAATAAATTAAAAATTATGCACCCAATTCTTTTTTTAAAGTTAATAAAGATGTATGCTGTACGATCATTCTTACCTGGAAAAAGAACACTTCAAAGAAATCAGAGCCCAAAATTACCGTGACATTCACACCTGTTATGTGTGTATGTATGTAAAGTTTTGACCACAACTGTACCTGCACATTCCACCCTTTTCTCTATTGATATGCATAAACTCAGCATCTGCCAAAGCAAAGTACTACTTCGATGCCATAACTCTATTTAAGGCTTATGGCTCAGTCTACTACACACTGAAATCCCTGTTAGACTGAGTTGGCAGCCTGGCACTTCATTTCAAAGAATGTGACTTTAAGGTGGATCGGTCATGCAATGCCCAAAATCTTTCACAGCGCTTCCAGTTGTTACTTTACTGCTTCCCGTTTCCCTCACCAGGCCACAGAGATGTTGGTCCACAACGCCCAGAATCTGATGCAGTCCGTGAAGGAGACGGTCAGAGAAGCAGAAGCAGCCTCCATCAAGATCCGCACAGATGCGGGTTTCACCCTTCGCTGGGTGCGAAAGACCCCCTGGTACCAATAAGCATAACTGGTCACTGACATGAATAATGCTCTTTCTTTAAAACTTTGCTTCAATAGCACAAACCTCGAGTAAAGTAGCAATGTGCATATGCATTAAGCGTAAGCATGTGCACTTCAAGAGGAAGCTGCAGGATTTTGAGCCATTCACCACTGTAGTTTGGGTGTGTGCACCAGGAAGCGTAGATGTGGTACCATGCAGGTTTCATTTATTGGACAGTATCGGGGACAGTTTTTTAATATATATTTTTGGTATGTTGTGTTACAAGACTTTATCCAAATTTCAGGTATATATTTTTTGCATGAAAATGTTTTCTATTTTCGAAAAGCAAATTATGACACTAAAATACTCTAGAGAACGTTTACTTTGCATTCAGTTTTTTTTTCAGTGAGATTCTTATTGTCTATTGTATATACAATAATTGTTTTATTAAAATTTTTTTTAAGCTTTATTCACTCAGTTCGACACTAAAGTTGGGAGTATTGGGGCAAGCTGAGGAGCTCTCATTTCTTCCTGTTTACGTTTAATAAAGGGTCTTAACTAAAGATCTACAAATTCAGAAGTTCTACATCATCACTTCAATGATTTTTATACTTGAAGAAGTTAAAGTTCCTCAGATTTAAAACTGTTATGAATACAAATGAGACAGTTTCAAAGCAATTATATGATTAGAAAAAATATATGTGGTTGTCAATGTTTTTTGGAAGGTTGATAGTAAAGCTCAGAGGTTTTCACTTTACAGCAGCAGTGTGTGTGACATTACAAAGTCGAGCTTCACTGACATATTTTTAATGTGCCTTTTGAGTTCTGCGTTTTAATTGTATTTAACTTTCACAGTGAACAATGCCAAAGGATTTGTTTTACATTACTGTGAGCTTCTAAACACTCAAAATCCAGGTTAGTACGAACAGTACCGTTCTCTGTAGAGGACCTGGAGTGCTTTTTTTTTAAAAAAAATCTGAATGTTTTACTCTGCTTTGCATTTTTTTTTTTATCTATTTGTAATGCTGCACTGTACTGCACTCTCTATAACAGTTGAACTGTTTGGAAGTTTTTAGCAAAGCCAATGATTTAGTCAGCATCCTTTTTTGTTTTCTTTTTTAGATATTTCTGTTTGAGCTCAGTAGTCCCACATTGACAGCAGAAGTTTCATTTTTTTCTTTTTAGATGAGACCGGCAGTTTGAGAACAAGAACAACATTTTTTACCATATATCAGGCAATATTGTCAGTCTAGCACAGTAGATTTTTTTATTTATTTATTTTTTTTGGGGGGGGGGGGGGGGGTTAACACTAAAATATATTTAAAAGGAGTTTTTCTATCCAGGATTAAATGATTAAGCATTACACTTATTACAGCACTACACGAAGCCAGATCAGCAAATGCATATTTTTATTTCATTGAACGGTGGAGAACGTTGTATTTTTTTGGGCCTACTGAGCGCGTAGCAGCACTGACTATTCACTGAGAGTGACACAATGTAGATCTGTGTGTGTACCTGATGTGTTCATTCACACCCTGAATGTATTCTGATAGCTTCTAGCCCTGCCAACACATCTGCTGTGCCTTGGAAGAATAAAAGACTATAATGATGACTGGACTTGGCCTCTTCACTCACCTTCTTTGCGCTACAAACTTTGAGTGTTCTGCAAGAATTGGATATGAACTGGTATTCAACTACTCTGAGTACACAATGCATTAATGCATTGAGATTACAAAAGCTTAGCAAGGCTTTCAGGTAAACAATTTCTATTGCTATCATCTTAGATTTTTGTTAGCATGTCAATATTGGCACTGGACACTTTATTAGGCACACCTGCTCAACTGCTCACTATTGCAAATGGCATCTAGACACGGTTGAGGAGACCTGCTGAGGTTCAAACTGAACATCATAATTTTTATTTTTATTTTTTTTGGGGGGGGGGGGGGGGGGGGTAAGCAGCATTGTTGTTGGTGCCAGACAGAGAATTGTCTGAAAAAAAGGAAAAAAAAAAATCCAGTGAACGGTAGTTTTGTTAAAAATGCTTGCATGCATGGATCTTGGTTACACCAAATTACGACTGCTCCATCAGATATCCAGACTCAGATCAGGCAATGTTGCTCCAGTCTTCTGTTGTCCAGTTTTGGTGAGTCTGTGTGAATTATAGCCGCTGTTTCCTGTTCTTAGCTGACAAAAGTGGCACCTGGTGTGTTTTTCTTTTTTAGTTGATCTGCTTCAAGGTTTGACATGTTGTGTAACATGCATACCTTGGTTGGTGGTTATTAGGGCCTGAGCACAACCTGTGCAAAGGTCCTATTGTAATTGCTTTGGACATTTAGGCAAATTAATTGCTTTTTTGAGGGCCTAAACATGCTCAAAAACTCATGAAATTTTGCACACGTGTCAGGTATGGTGAAAATGTAAGTATTTTAATGGTTTCAGGCATGGCCCTTTCAAAATGGCTCTACAGCGCCACCTTTAGTTCAATTCCCACTGCTGTGGGAATTTCACGTACATGTTTGAAATTTGGTACACATATGTAACATGTCCAGACAAACAAAAAAGACCACAGGGTCCAATGGCCTAAAGCCAACAGTAAGTCTGCCATTTTGAATCAAATGGCTGATTTTAGCCAGTTCCTGCCCTTATACTCTAATAACTCCGAGGTTTTGGATGTTATCAACTTCATATTTGTTTGTGATTCCAGGGGGAATCTAAATTTCAAAAATGGGGAGTTTTCACCAGAGGGCGCGGCCGTGACACCACAGTGGAAATTCACTGGCCAGGAAATTTGGATTGCCTCTCATTCAAAGCTGCATCATCCAATCTGGATCAAACTTCCGCAGTAGGATGACAGGCCGCCCCTGAAGCTATACCTATGATAATATTTACTGACAGTCGCAGCGCCACCTAGTGGGAGCAGGAAATGTCATGTTTTACACTTTGAGGTACAGCTCCAAGACGGTTGAGCCGAACCATCTGAAATTTGCCCTGAAAAGTCATAAGTCATAAGCCTTACACTGTTTTCAAAAGTGTGAGTTTACGCCAAAGGGCGTGACCCTGGCAGGATGGCAGCATTCGGTGTTTGGCCACGAACACAAAAAGGGCCGTAAGTCAAAGCCAACTTGCCCAATCTGGCTCAAACGTTAGTGGTTTGATAAGCCTCCCGCCCTGAACACAATGATATGCATAAAGTCCCTAAAGGTTAGCGCGCCACCTAGTGGGACCTGGACATATGATGAAATACCATGTTTTTTGGCATAGCCCCGGAGCTCCATTTGATCTACATCTCTGACATTTTGCAGGCTCGTGTAACATCGTAAGACGTACAAAAAAGTCTCTCGGACCCGTACCCGAAAGCCTACAAGAAGTGGTCCGTCTTGAATTGAAGGTGTGAATTGTTGCCATTTCCAGGCCCGCTATTTGAATCAAGTCCTCCCAGGGCCGGGTGCGAGGGCCCGATCATCAGCGCTTGCGGTTTTAATTTGATTGACTATTGCCTTCCTATCCGCTTGAAGCAGTGTGGCCATTGTGTGACATTAGCAAGGGATTTTCATGGCATGAAATGCCATTGACTGGATATTTGTCCTTTTTCCAGGACATTCTCTGTAAAGCCCAGAGATGACTGTGTGGGAAAATCCCATCAGCAGTTTGTGAAATATAGAGAGCAGCAAGCATGGCGCTTTAAAGTCACTTAAAGTCACTTGTCTTCCCTGCTCAGTTTGAACTCCAGCAGATGGTCTTGTTGAGCACGTCTACATGCCTAAATGCAGTGAATTAGTGGCATGTGATTGAGTGATTTGATATATAATGAAGCAGTTGAAGAGGTGTACCTAATAAAGTGTCCAGCGAATTTACAGCCAAAAGACAGAACACCCAGGTGAAGCGAGCGACATAGAAAGTCGTGGATGTCCACCGAAGAGGAAATGAATGATTGCAGGATCCTTTCCACGGTGGAGAAAAACCTTCAAAACTGTGTTGCTGTCCAAATATTTCAGGGCCCATGTTAAAAACCAAACTGTCTTTATGTATATATATATATATATATATATTAGGGCTGCATAAAACGATTATTTTAGTAATCGAGTATTCTATCGATTATTCCAGGGATTAATCGAGTAATCGGATAAGAAATACTTTTTTTTATTAACAGTTTATCTGCATATTTTAACTTCCGTAATGCAGTTTCTCGCCATGTGAACAAACAGCGGTGAATGGAGCAGCTACAAAGTTCTCTTTTCTTCACCTTAACACTTGCTGATCAGGTGCTTGATGAAGGACCTCCAGCTGTTTCACAGATTTAATGGTGGTTACTAAAAGAAAAAGCTGCTGTTTTGGACGCTGGAAAAACGTTTCCTTTTTCACTACTTGAGCTCACCGTCACAGCTCCGCCTCTTAGCGCTTGCGCAGTTTAAACCGCTGCCTGCTATGAGTGTTTTGAAAAACTAGTGGCTGCGGGAGCCATGGCGCATGTGTGAGTAATGGTGTAATGCTTTGTATTCACAAGCATTCTCGAAAATACGTTTCTACTGCAGGTCTATATTTAGTCACTAATAAGGGATTAATGTATAAAAAATATTTTGAAGGAGCCCCTCGGTCCTGGGGGGCGGGCCTTCCGGTACCGAACCATCGCTAGTGCTAATGGCCCGCGCTCGCTAGCAAACCAGTTCTGGTAGCTACAGCTGAAGTAAAGACAAAAATAGCAGCTGAAATTCTCAGCGAGCACAACACACACAGACACACAGAGAGCAGTGGAGGCGTGGAAATGCATGTCAGCGACAGTTGCCACCCGTCCCGTAAAGTACGGAACACGGCATGTTACGGAGCCGTATTCCACGGAGTCCCGTAACATACGGGGTTCTGTATTTTACAAGACAGGTGGCAACTCTAGTGATGATCCACTCTGTGTTAAATGAAATCCATCGCAGCGACGGAGAGCTTTTTAGAATGTGTGCTTGTGTATACGTGAGTGATTCACACTCCAGTCCAGTAGGTGGCGGTAATGCAGTTCTATGTTGGTTTGCCAGCCCCCAATAAACCCACAAAAAAACGTCAGCACAAATGCTGCTAATGCTAGTGAGGAGCGCCGCTTACACCGAGACAGCTGAGCGCTGCAGAGTTTAAACGAAGCATCGACACAGTAAATTTGTGTCGATAAATTTTTAGAATCGATTTAATCGAGTTAATCGATGAATCGTTGCAGCCCTAATATATATATATATATATATATATATATATATATATATATATATATATATATATATATATATATAAAAAACGGAAAGAAATAAAATACTAGGAGGAGCCTAGAGAATCTACAGAGCTCATCTTGAAAGAGTAAATATGTGTGGCACAACAGCGCATTGAGTTGGCAATTCTGGTTGCAATATGTGCCTAACATGTCAGGCTTAAAAAAACAAACAAAAAGAAGCTATGCACAATGAATTTTGAAGTTTTTAATAAGACAAAGTGAAATACAGATTCAACTTCATACAAGAGCTTGAAGTTGCATTTCCCACATGGACAATTGATTGTGCAAATGCTGTGCTGAGTAAAGAAGCTGCACTGGAGGTTATTTGAGGATCTTGTAGATTTCAGACAGAATAGTTCCCAATAGACTGTCTGAGTCACTGAGTCCTGCAGGTCAAATGATGATCAAAGTAATATCACCACACTTAAATATAGGATATATTTTGAAAGTAATGTCGTCTCTAATCCAAAACATGAAGTTTTGTGCTCTTGTTTGTGCTATGAGAAGCTTGTGAACGTCCTCTGAAAAGGCCACATTAGAGAGGGAGTGTGTGCAAAAATACCTGCAAGGCCTGAAGACTCTGCAGCTACTCAGAAAGTAGATAAAGACTTTGATTTTTCCAAACTAAACATCTATATTTATAAAACTGGCTAACTTAAGAATTTCAAAGGCAGGCAAGCAACATGCAGGCAATGTCCTTTAGGTGCAGCGGTGTGGTGTAAGGCAGTGAGCTGTAAATGCCCTTTTTCAAACCAAAATATTCCCATTAGGCAACACTCCGAAGGTGTTAGATACAAAAAAATTACATTAAATTAAAAAAAAACAAAAGAAGGAATGATTCACACAAAGCAGCACATTCAGACTGGATAGAAACTAATAGCATTTGAAAAATCAGATCTATTATTAAGGCTTCCCTTTACAGGCCACGAAACCATCAGGTCATATAAATGTAATGGCAAACACACACACACACACACACACAAAAAGGCAGAATTGTTAATAACAATGAGGTGGTGGACATGTAAGGCTTATTGCAGAGCTGAGTCAGTGGTGCGGCAACCTCGCTGCTCTTTGGCCCGCTGGATTGCTGACCTTCGACCTGTAATAGTAGCTACTCAGGTCCTCACTTGAAATCTGCCTGCTTTAGTCACATATTTGACGCCTTTAAATGGCTTGTACTTCTCTGCGTACATGTCGAGACGGTTCACTTTAAGACCTGCACAGAGGTGGAGAGCAGTGGAACACAAATGAAGGAAGAGAAACGACCTGAACAGACTCACACGCTACAGCTTTAAGCTTAAATGTAGCTGAGGTCATGCGCTGAAGATTACCTGATATGGCCAACTGCTGGATCTTCAGGTCAATGTTGAGCGAGGGGTTCTCTTCGGGTTTAGGGACACCTGTCTGCATAGTCAGACTGCCTCGCAGGTTAGGAAGCTTCTGGGGGTTAAGCTTACCAATTTCCCAAACCAGCACCTACCCAAACAAGCAGAGTAAATGATTTTTAGTTTTACTGTCTCCAACAGATCCAAAAGTGGACCAGGACAGGAGCCTTTGATGCTTGTGCTTGACTGGCACGTCCTTAAATTGTCATCTTAGATTGCTTATCAGTGCAACTGGATGCAGCTTTGTAGTAAAGTCAAAGACACTCTCTCACTTAGCACAGTCCTACAGTTTTACTGCTTCGGACAGATCTGGTGGTGGCTGATTACCTTTGTAGCAAAGTCATAGGTGTAGTTTCCCTGTGTGGCTGTGAGGTTGGCATTAAGCACAGCCTTAGGCATGTGGATAGAGACTTTCAGGTCCTCCACCGTCTTCCCCATTGTCTGCTTGGGTCCAATGGTGATGTCCAAGCGACCGCAAGATCCTGTCTCGAAAAAATTGATGTTCTGCTTCACATACACTGGAATGGCTACGAGACTGAGGAAGGAAACAAACAGCACTGAGCACAGTGGTGGATGGCAATTACAGGCAGTAACAAGTGTGGTTTTGTGGAGCTTTACTGCAGAATAAAAATAATTTGTCACTTGAAACCCATGAAAAAAAAAACAAAAAAAAACCCATGGCAAGATCTTATTATCAGCTGTGATCATCCCAGTGGCTAAGAAGAATAACATCACCTGTCCTAATAATTACCGTATTTTTCGGACTATAAGCCGCTACTTTTTTCCCACGTTTTGAACCATGCGGCTTATAGCCCGGTGCGGCTTTTCTGTGGATTTTTCTTTAACCACCAGGGGGCTCTTTAGCAGGATATGAATCATGGGACGTCAAAGTTGGAAATCAAAGAAGAAAGCGCCAACAAGTGCTAGCAGCAGGCACAAAAGAGATTTTTTTCAAACTCCCTCATCATGGAAACCACAAAAAGAACTTCCTATGATGCCGCTTTTAAGTTGAGGGCTATCGACCTGGCACTACAGGAGGGAAATAGAGCCGCTGCACGTAAGCTCGGCGTGAACGAATCAATGGTTCGGCGTTGGAGACGGCAGCGGGAAGAACTCATTGAATGCCAAAAGACGAGAAAGGCTTTCAGAGGACATAAAAGCAGGTGGCCTGAACTTGAAGATGTTTTTGAGGATTGGGTAAACACTCAGAGGGCAGGCGGCCGAGGTGTATCCACCGTGCAAATCCGTCTGAAAGCCAAATCGATTGCCCGCCAAATGAATATTGACAATTTTAATGGAGGACCGTCATGGTGTTTCAGATTTATGAGAAGAAAGAACCTGTCCATCAGAGCACGGACAACACTCTGTCAGCAACTTTCCCCGGACTACCAGGAAAAAGTTACAAATTTCCGACAATTTGTTGAAACAGAGATCGCGGAGAACGCCATCGGACCAGACAACATTATAAATATGGATGAAGTGCCATTGACATTTGATATGCCTCTGACCAAGACTGTAAACAAGACAGGTGCATCATCCATTTTGGTGAAAACCACCGGACACGAGAGGACACATTTCACCTGTGTCCTGGGCTGCACCGCGTCTGGGAAAAAGCTCCCCCCGATGGTGATTTTTAAGCGCAAAACTATGCCGAAAGACCAACTCCCGAAGGACATTGTAGTTAAAGTCAACCAGAAAGGATGAATGGTAGAAAATCTGATGATGGACTGGTTAACGGAGTGCTACGGAAAGCGCCCAGGAGGATTTTTTCACCGGAAAAAAGCGCTGCTTGTTTTGGACAGTATGAGGGCCCACATCACCGATTCGGTGAAAGCAGTCATCAAGAGAACCAACTCAATTCCCGCTGTTATTCCTGGAGGTACAACAAAGTATTTGCAACCCCTTGACATCAGTGTGAATCGAGCGTTTAAAGCAGCACTCAGGGTTGAATGGGAGGCTTGGATGACTAGCGGGGATAAATCCTTCACAAAAACTGGCCGAATGCGAAGAGCATCATTTTCTGAGGTCTGCCAGTGGATCCTAACAGCGTGGAGCAGAGTGAATGAATCCACCATCACCAATGGGTTCCGAAAGGCTGGACTGCTGCGTGAAGAGGGCACCACAGCTTCGGAGCCAGCTTTACCCCGGGATGACAGCGACACGGAGAGTAACACGGACATAGAGACAGAAAGGGTATGTGACGAAGCTGTTCTGAGGCTGTTCAACTCCGATACCGAAGAAGATGACTTCAGTGGTTTCAGTTTGCAGGAGGAAGATGAATAAACCAATCAATAACTTTTCTGTTTTGTTCGATCAGCACTTTTACTATGTTACAGGCACCGTAACATAATCAGTTCAGGTAAAGCTAAACTTGTCATCTTTTTCTTCCTTTTCGATCAGCGCTGTTACTATGTTACACGCACCTTTCGGAAACTACCGTAATCAGTTCAGTTAAAGCTAAACTTGTCAACTTTTTCTTCTTTTTCAACCTTAATAAATTTGTTTACAAATTAATGTGATGGTGAATTGACTTGTTATAACTCAAATTTGGGGTTGTCTGTCCCCCTCTGCTGAGTGCCGAGTAATTGTGGAAAACCGAGAGCGGCGGAGATACCAGCGGCTTATAGCCCGGTGCGGCTTATATATGTACGTTTCCAGTTTTTTCCAAAAAATTTGTAGGTGCGGCTTATAGTATGGTGCGCTCTATAGTCCGGAAAATACGGTACAGACTTGCTGCTCTCACTTCAGTTATTATGAAGGTGTTTGAATTTGTAAGAATCTGTCCCACATCACTGTAGACCCTCATCAGTTCACCCACAGGGCTAACAGAGGCTCGGCCAATGCAGTTCTTCAACACTGTCAAGTTAAGCGCACTTCTGTCGTGTTCTGTCCCTTGATTTTAGTTCAGCGTTTAATATAATTATTCCTGTCAGGCTGCACAGCACTCTTCTTACTATGTGTGTTAATGGATTACTTTCTCAGTGGATCTTTCTGTCCTGTAAGAAACAAGCTGTTAAAATTCACAATCATGTCACGTCACCCAGGGATCTTGACACCGGCGATCCACAAGGGTGCGTCCTGTCGCCACTATTGCTTACTTTCTGCATCCTGACTTGGCGCGGTAACGCAACTAATGGGGACAAACGCAGCTTGAAAAAGTAGAACTACCAGGAGCGTCATCAGCATCATCGCTGACTCCTCCCACCCTGCACATCACCTCTTCAATTTTCTCCCATCAGGCAAAAGATGGAGTATGACTAGCAGAAGAACATCATGCTTCAGGGACACTTTGTACATTCAGTTTACCTACATCAGGTTTTGATCAGAAAATGTGAATGTATTTTGCACTGAAACTATATGAACAAATATGAACCCAAACCTGCACTATGGACTGTTCTCTTGTGCAAAGGCACTTTAAAGACACACAGCCCCTGTACTCTGATACATTGCACTACTTTTATAGGCTTCATCGTGTACTTTTACTATTTTGTATGGCATTGTGCTGTGTTGTTGGATGTGTCTTGTGGTATATGTGAGCACACCAAGACACACCATCAGCTGTGTTGTTGAAATAGCTACAAAAAACTTGAAGGTGCTGACAAACAGAAGGCAAGGATTAGTGTTGTGAATACTACTATTTCAATCTATTGAAGCTGAATTCATTTTTGCAACAAGTCAGCAAATGATGGCTGCACTTACTTTTGAGAGCTGACGCGGTAGGTCATGAGCGTGAAGTTTCCATCCGGTGGGATGAATGACAGGACGCGCTCCGACTCCCAGCGCCTAAACCGAACGCACGGGTGGAAACTCGCGTCATCGAGAAGACGAGGATTCTGCCATCAAAAACATCAAGCGTGAATTACCTTTACAGCTACACAAAGCAGACCACTAAAATCTATGCACAAATGATCCAACCATAAAGGACAAGGTCAGGTCAGGCATCCCACTGAGCTTCACACAGGCTTCAATTGCACCCTGGATCTCTGCGATCACGGTCGTACCTGGAAAACAAGGATAACAAATCCAGACTATAAAAAGCTTCTAACTGCAACCAAACCACTGATCAAATAAGTGCTGCTCAAATAAGGGGATCTTTGTACCGCATTTGTCCACAATAGCATCTATTTCTTCTGTCACATCAAAATACGCCTCATTATTGGCATATTTAACTCCAGTCCGTCTCCATGGGATGTTAGACAACTGACCCTGTGGCAACGTGTCTCCAACATTACTACCTCCTGGAAAACACACAAAAGCAAGGCAAAGCCATAAATGTACACATTAACACCACAGATTTTTAGAGGTTAGGAAAACTCCGGTTACCTGTTAGTGTATTGACAACTGATCGCAGGATGTTGGGAGGCCTAATCATCTCCTTGAGGATGTTGGACTCTGTTGCAAGTGGAAATCCATTGTCCAGCATCTCCTCCAACAGCTCGTAAACTATCACCACGTTTTCACTGATCACACCTTCAGAGCATTCTCCAAAGTAGTCCTGTCAACGAAACTACCTGTTGTACTAAGTCTGTGCACAGTCAAACCAGCCAATGTGGGCCAAACACAAACATATTACAGACATTCTGACGAGCAGAGACTCCGACTCTGCTGCTCTTGGCATCAATTTTCTCTTTTTAGTATACCTTAACTCTTACTGTATGTATAAAGAACATTCACAACATATCAATATTGGATTTTTTTGGACTAGATATGCACTGGACCAAAACTTTCATTATCATTAGGTTTGCAAAGTGTTTCTTTCATTGTTTTTTTGAGCGGTGTAGATCCCTTTTTGAAGATAATTGTTCTCTAGAGAGTTTCCAGTGGCTTCATAGTGTAATGGTTAACATATTCCCAGGGCTTTGTGTCTCCTCTCGGTCTTTAACCAGGGAGGAGACACAAACCCCTGGGAGGGTGGTGCCAAGAAGGGCATCCGCTGTAAAAAGAAAGAAAGAAATCTACCAAATCAAATACGCAGATCCATCCACTGTGGCGACCCGTTGTGAAAAAGAGAGCAGTGGAAAGATTTTTTCGGATGCACTGATGGATTGGTCAAATGGGCATCAGCAGACAGCAGCGTACTGGCAAATAAGATGATGCTCCCTGATGGCATTTGCCATTTGTCATGTCACATGAATTTAGCACTGACTAAAGCAGTTAGCCTGGCTGAAAGATTTCTCTTTCTGTCACACAAAAAGGACAATAAAGAACAACATAAACAAAATGGG
This sequence comes from Archocentrus centrarchus, assembly GCF_007364275.1. NCBI lineage: Eukaryota > Metazoa > Chordata > Actinopteri > Cichliformes > Cichlidae > Archocentrus > Archocentrus centrarchus. The sequence goes on from NC_044360.1 coordinate 18,865,164, forward strand.
CAACAAAACAATGAGTATCAGTCAAACTAATATTTTAAACAATGACTATTGGTGCATTGTTGATACTTTCTCCACTGCTTACCTGCACACTCCTGGTATATTGTTCTAATCTAATCTCATGACTGTTGCTCTTTCCTCTTTCCCTGAGTTTATGGGTAAGGCGGAGTATCACTCCAAGCTCGGTACATTTTTAACAGGGCGCTTAGGTTGCCTTGGAGCGGGCCATGTCTTAAAAGCCTCAGGCCATGAAACAAACGTTCCCGTGTGGAGTAACAACCACAGTTTGACTGCAAGACTGCTTCAAGATGTGCGCTGATACACATGTGTGACTTTTTCAGGTAAGTATGAGGTAAAGCCCACATACCTGGCAGCTAATCAGCAGACAAGGTGCAATCAAAAAGTTAAGAGTGCACCTATAAAACCCCAACATTCAATGCACTTTCAATGTGAGCTTCTTGTGCAGCGCTACGCTGCTCTCCAAACTCCCGGTACAAATGGACTGCTTCCTCAAAGTTCCGTTCTGGCCACACACGTCAGCGCATTTACACTGATTTTAACATCACTTCATTGGCTCCCAGTTCATTTTCGGCTTGATTTTAAAATTCTTTTATTTGTTTTTAATGTCCTCAACACACTGTATCTGTCTGACCTGCTCCACCCATACGCCCCCTCAGGCTCACTCAGGTCAGCTGATTTGTCACCGTTTTTCATCCCTAAGAAAGAGGAAACTGAGATGTAAACATTTTTTCAGTTGCTGCCCCAAAATTGTGGAATGAGCTCCCTTTGCACATCAGGCAGGCCGACTCAATCTCGGTTTTTAAATCCTCTCTTAAAACGATTTTCTTCTCTTTGGCATTTAATTTAGTCTGAGACACTGGCCCTTATTGTTTTTTTATTGTTTTAACTGGGGCTTTGTCGTCTGTGTGTGGTTTTTTTTAATATGCATTTTAAACTTTTTTTTACTTGTGTAAAACCAATGGCACTGATTTTAAATAAAGTTGAGTTCCTCTAACTGCATTTTCCAAGACAATCAGCTATAGGGAAGTGAAATCTGATCACTTGAGATGCTTTCTGATGTCTGACACGTGAACCACAGTCTGTGCCTAACTACTTCTAGACACAACCAAAAGCAGTCTAAACACAATCAAAGACTCCATCTGACTTGGAAAAGCACAGAGCTCAAACCACACCTGAAAGGTGTCTGCCACTCTGTGCAGGAACTCGATGACAAACAGTGGTGGGACCTCAGTCTGGATGACAGACAGGAAAAAGACTTTGTCCCTGTATATGGAGATGAGATAGTGGTGTGGGGTCTGCAGGACAGGGGGCACATTCTCCGGCTCCACTGCTTTCTCCTTCGCCTCGAAGAAGTAATCGCACACACTCCGGCTGATCACACTCTTCCAGTGTTTCTCCAGGAAGATGTCGCCCAAGTGATTAATGAGGAACAGGCTGTGGATCATCTCAGCTGCAACAATGACGCGATTGTTGTTATTGTTGGTTGTGCTCAGTTATTAAGTAAAAGTCACAGGCAAGGATACAATCAGCAGATTTAAATTAAAAAAAATGCTTACAGTTATTTGACGTTGCTCAAATCAAAACAAAGCGATGTCACTTCTTAACATTAGTCTACAATCTGTCAAACTAACTTTGCCTCAGGTACAGGTGTCACATTACCATGAACCGAAAATCTTAAATCCAACAAATAAACCTGACAGTGAGAGACGTAAACAGCCACATGCCAGCTCTAAATATGAGCCAGAGAATGAAAAAACAAACAAACAATTATTTGTAAAGTTTTACCTGCTGACTCTACTTCTCTGTGCAAAGATTACTACTTTTGAGCCAATATGGCAGCACAACTCCCCGAGCAGCCGAGGACACGCCTGCAGATTTACGCGCACATAAACGCAACGGAGCCCCTACAGCAGGAAAGAAAGCATAAAGATAAAGCCTGCATACTACTAGTGAAGTGTTATTCTGGGAGGTTTAAATATCAAACAAACCCCGTGTTAACCCGAACCACACTTTCATAACAAAGTTTCGGGCTTTTTAATCAGGCTATATTCACGGACAGCTACAACCCGGCGCCGTACGGAGGGTCAGGGGTTTTATTTCCCTCAGCTAAATCTTACAGGCTTTCGTTCAGTCTCTCCTTTGCGTTTTTTAACACACAAATGTTATTCCTTGGCAAAGATTTACAGGAAACACTACACTACTAAACTCTGAGTGCCGTATTAAGATTCACTGTTAGTATTAATCTGATAATACTTTATTGAAAAAAAGGGTAAACATCTTTTAAATAGTGCGATGTGCAGGTCAAGTGTTGTCAAATAATATATATATATAAAAAAAAATAGCCAAGCTGTTAATGTCTCCCATTCTTCTGTAAGATACTTTATGTCAAATAATTTTTCATAAACATTTTATTATTAGGTTTGCTGAGTCCTTCTGGGCCTACATAGTAACATATCACTGTTTGTTGATATTTTAAGCAGACATGTTGTTATATGAACTTATATTAGCTCTTAAAATGGCTTTTAGGAATGCCCCTCCTATTACACATAATTATTTGATCCATTTTTCGTGTAAATATTTATAAGAGAGAGAGAGTGAGAGACTCAAATGTTTGAGAACAACCAAATTCTTCCTGTTTTTTTTTTTAATTGCAATTCAAGCAGTTAAGTGTTTCATTGTACTCTGAAATTAAACCATAGAACAAATAAACAAGTAAAAAAAAAAAAAAAAGAAAGAAAAAAGAAAGAAAGAAATTATGGAATAATTTATAAACCAAAATGTGTCCAGCAAAAGAGCCCCAGACCATCAGGCGTCCTCCTGCAGGTTTGATAATTGATGTCACACACTGAGGAACCATCCTTTCACCTGCTTGAGGGCATACACAAATCCTGTGTGATGAATCAAAGACTTCAAAATTTGATTGATCAGTCCATAGCACCTTCTTCCAGTCTTCAGTAGTCCATTGGTGGTGTTTTTTTTAACCTGTGGCAGTTCACCACTTACCTTTGTACCATTATAAGCTATTCACTGGTCTTGAACTGCTTGAATTTCAATAAATGTTCCAAAACATTTGACCAGTAGTGTATATATAATAAAATTATAATTTAAATCAAATTTGAAATACAGTGCTGTAAAGGCGTCTTGTGCTGTTTGTTCATGTATTTATGAATAAATAAGTAAACAAATAAATGTCGTACTGTCAGATTTTGATCACCATGCAATGCCAAGCTGGAAAGCACGTGACTGACAATGGCTTCATTTTTCAGCATAACAATTATCCCAAACACACTGCTCTGTACTCTTGACAGAGAGCAGAAGAAAAGGCAGCCAACATCCAAAGAAGAGCTTTGAATGTCCTTCAAGAAGCCGGGAGAACTATTCCTGAAGACTACTTAAGGAAATTAGAAGAAAGCTGCCTAAGAGAGTTCAGGTCACGTCAAATACTGATGTTCATGCTCAGCCTGCATTTCCATGTATGTTTGCACCTGTTTCAATAAATCACTGCACCTATTTCCAATTTTCCTAGCAAAACATAAAGAAATGAGGGTGGCTTCAAGACTTTTGCACAGCACTAAATTATAAGGAAATACATGTTTTATATCAGAATCAGCATTTAATCGACAGCAATATATGAATTGTGACTGTTCAGAAGAAAAAAAATTTTTTGGAAGAAGTAATTAAGTTTTTGCGTTGCACATTCATGGATGCATAAATGTTTTTCTCCTAAATTGGTGAGTTCCTGTCGGGAATACTTTGCTCCTGCCGCCTGTTTTCACGTTAACTCGCACCTCCCTATCCCGCCGTCATATTTACGGCCTCTGATTGGTGCAGCTTGGCGCAGTCGGGAGGCTGCAGCTGCCTGCGAGTCATTACTCAGAGAAACAATCACTGCTGCCCATAGCATGACCGCATTTTCTTACCGGCTAAGGTGATCGCAACGTGCTTTACCCAGTTATCATGGCTTCAGAGGAACCCAGGGCAAAGAAACCTAAACTCTCAGAGGAGGAGAAGACAGAGCCTCCGCCCAAGGAGACCGCCGCCAAACTAAGGTGACCAAAAGCTAAGAAATAATCTGATAATAGCCTCAGCCTCTAAGTTGAATGCTAATGTGAGCGCATATCAAATCTTACGAAGTTCACAGCGTTAACGTGTAAGTGTGTATGTCATGTGCATGAAATGGTGAGGTCGGAAACTGATTTGCGATATTTCGAGACCATTAAAGCGGTTCAGTGGGGAGGAGGTCGTACCTCCAAACCGGTGCTATAAAGTCATTTGATCTTTGATCGAGCGGGCGTACAGCTAACGTGCAGCACAGAGAGTTTGCGCTCTGTGGATACAGCTGTGGTAACATAAGTGCATCTAGCTGTAGCAGGTGTTAGGCTGTGGTTTGCGTGCTAACACATAATTTAAGACCACCACCTTCCCTGGGCTGCAGGAAGCAGTGCTCGGGCTCGTCTTGGAGTCTCCACAGCTGCACAGAAAGTTTGCAAGACACATCCTCTACCAGCTCCCAAAACAATGAATTGCGAAAACAGTCACGTGGCTGTCAGTGTTGCAATGCTTTGGTGCTCCCCCCCCCCCCCCCCCCCCCCCTTCTTCATCCCATTTCTCCCTGAAGAAATCTGATGGCTGCTCCTCACTGTATTCACCTCATCTGCAGCCCGCTTGCTGTCTTATTGTGACACCTCAGCAGCCCAATCATCAGCACGCTTCTCACGGCGTAATTTAGCTTCACATGAGTGAGTGAACTGAGCCTAGAGTCGGCGAGACAAGCCAATCACCACACAGAGACACGCTGCCGTCGCCCTTCCTCCTTCAGATGCCTCCAATCGGTCAGTCCCGAGGAGGAGGAGCCGTGTTTGCAGTGGTAAATCGATCTTCCCGCACACTGAGGTGAAATTGTCAAGTTTTTTGAATGGTTTAGCTTCCCCTGAACCGGTTTTAGGTCGCTCAACAGGTTTGTCAGTATCTAGCTGGTGCACACAGAGAGGGGATACCATGTCTGCTGCAAGGTAAGAGCAAGCTGACATATGGAGAGCTGATCTAAAGGCAGGCATGGTTTAGTGTAATTGCCTGCACATGCCCAGTAATCATCTGACTGCATATTGGAAAATGTATATGTGCTGTAGGAGGCAGTAGGAAGGATGCAGCAAATGCTGGATGGGTGATTTTCTGAGACAAAACCCATCTGTGTAGCATAAGTCACCATCAGGTCTGGGCGTCTTCTGTGCTCTTTGCTTTTTGAAAAGATGTTCTTTTGTATTAACTGTAAATCTTTGCCTCAGGCGAGAGTAGACAGAGAGCCTTTATGGGAAATATGGTTTCACGTGTTCATGTGGAGGTGGCACTTCTCAGGGGCTGTGTTCAAAGATTTGGTCCATCTGGGGGTTTTCCCAAAAGCAGTGACAAAAATTGGTTGACGTCAAGGGCATGCACATAGCTGTGAAAATGACACCAAGACAGAGATCGAAGGGCACGTGTTGCCACCATGTTGCTGCCATCTCTTTGTGGATTTATAATGCACGTACAGTTCAGTATTTGCTTACTGTAAATAACTGTGGACTAACTCACTGGCTGGATTTGTTAACTGATGTGCAAGACTTTATGTTGACACAAAGAGGAGAGGTGGCTTTTAGTTCCTTAAATGACTGAACCCCCTGTGTTGCTGTGAAATGCTATTTTTTTTTTTTTTTGGCATCACAAGATGGTGTTTTGCTGTGATCTTCGAGCTCTGCTTTTAGTCATTTGCCCCAAGAAAAGAACCGATTACAGAAGCAGCATGCGCGCACGGGACTGTGCAGTTGTCCTGATGTTGCCACGTTGTGGTGGTGTAACATAGTTACGTGCATGACTGACCAGATTTTGTAGTGTCTTTTGATGAGTCATGCATGTTTCCTATTTGTGTCTCTGTGATATATACTGTGCCTGCTGTTCACTCTATGTGAATTGATGATTTTAAGCCATGAGATTGATGTCAAGTTTTTAATTTAAAAAAAAAAAAAAAAGAAGCCAGCGTTTGCACTGGAGTGAACAAACATGAATTTTTAAGTCCATGAAATTCGGCCTTCTTCACTTTGCTGAGCAGAGCATTTGACAAATCACTCACCCAGAGCAACGCAGGTAATGGATTTCCACTCCAGCTGGACTGTTAAGAGCACCTTCTTAAAGCGAAGACAAAGAGATGAGACAGAAATGAGTTCATATAAAGATAACTCGAGAATGGTATCATGTTAAAATCAAGCTGTTCTGTCGTTTTCTTTCAGCCCTAATTCACTCTTTGGGATGGGAAACCCTTTGCTGGACATCAGTGCTGTTGTGGACAAAGACTTCTTAGACAAGTAAGTATAAGGACTAAAGCGACGCAATTAACCAGTCATAAGTGTCTATAGAGCTGACCTTCTGATTTAGCTGTATACACTATTTTAGTAACACATACTCCTCTGCAGCTGGTTACTTCCACAATATTTCTGCACTCACTGAACATTTACCTTAAACCCTGTGCTATAAAGGAGAGAGAATTTTTGCAAGTCATATCAGATCAATTGAAATGGAGACTTTTGATATCAGCGAGGTCACACCAGTGACAGGCTGTAGGAGAAAAGAAAAAAAAAATTCCCTGATGTAATTTGATCAGTGGAGAAACAAGATAAGGATGATAAAAGAAAGCAGGGCGCAGGAAACAGCAGAGCCGCCTAATAATCGACGTCAGCAGAGCTGTATGTCCGGCAGACGCGGTGCTTTAATGTATCCTGAAATGAGAGCTTGTTGGTCTGTGCTGGCAGAGTCGGTGTCTCCCCCCCCTGTTTGATCTTCATGTATATTTAAATCATTCGCTCTGAGCCTCAGATTTAGTTAGCAAAGCACTAAAAACTCACAAGTTTCAAGTTCCTGTAAAAGCAGTGATTATTACCTATGATACAGTTATCCAGGGATTTTATTGACATGACACATTTAATTGTTCTCTAAAGCAGTGGGAGCTTTCAGGAGAAACCTGCACAGAGTAGCCGTGTTCTCTGTGAGTTGACCAGGGCAAAGGGCAGCTCAGCGTCCACTCATTAACCCCCTGCATAAACTCCTGGATTAGAGTTAAAGCAGCCAGCCTCTAATTCAGTCTCACACACAGTAAAGCACGACTAAAACTGCACTTTAATCCTGGAGGAAACCATGCTTTGTTTAGCATTTTTGATGTTTAAGGAGTTGTTGGAAGAAAAAACATATCACCTTTTCCACAGGAAAAATGAGTGAACAGCACACATGCTACTGTATTAATAATCCTTACTCGCTTATTATTTGCGTTTCATTTGAAGCTAATTGCTCTGTTTTCTCCTCTTATTATTTGCAGGTATTCTCTGAAACCCAACGATCAAATCCTGGCCGAAAGCAAGCACAAAGAACTGTTAGTATCTCCTCTGTTGCAACATTCGCTGTAGATTATGTAGGTTGTTGTAGGGCTCTTTTGCACCAACCAGTCTTCAACTGTATTCTGAATTCATACTGGGTTTACGCCTCTTCACGCTGCAGTGGGCCAGTCAAAACAGGCACACACTAGAATCTGCCGCGATTGACCTCTGTTCCTTCATACACAGCCAGCGGTAGAGCAACAGATTCAGCGCGGTGAGACCATCTCATCCAATAGCAAACCAGGACATTTTTCCTCCCAGTCCCTCTGAGACGAGAGCCAGAAAGCAAACATTTAACAGCAGGAGATAAGAGAGTCATATGTGGCCTTGTGTGTTTATGCTGATGTATTCCTACTTCTCACAGTTCAGTGTGTATATGACCACAGGTTGTCCTGTAGTAATCAATATCTGGTTAAGGCAGAAAATAGTGCTTGTTAAAACTGAAGATATTTGTGAACACACAGCATTTTTGAGGATGAGTGATATTTGATATCTCTGTATCTGATGGGTATTCATCTCAGGAAAGATTTGTACCAGAGGAATCGTTGGTCACTTATATGAAGGTGCAAGTCCACACGTTTAATGTGCTAGTCTTGCTTTTGCTTAAACCTCTCGGGCTGTGCTTGTTTTAGTCCTCAGAGAATCCTAGCATGCGGGGGGATCCCCCCCCCGGTGAAAACGCTTCAGGGACTGAACTGTTAGTGAGATAATTTCTACAATGGACAGTCACCCTTGCTCCGTTTTTCTTCCCATCACCCTTTCTCCAACCTCTGGCTCAGTCTCAGGACCTTTAGTGACAGTGGGCCTGTTGTAGTTTCTGAAGAGATACAATACTGTGCAAAAGTCTTGAGCTGCCCCTCATTTCTTTATATTTTGCTTCCAAGGAGCCAGACTTTCTTGTACTTTTTTTGTTTATGTTTTTGTTTTTTTCTAAGTGGTCTAGAGTAATAGTTCTCCAGCTTTCTGAAGTTTTTCTTTGGGCAGTGGTTGCTGTTTCACTCATTTTCAGTCCAGTTCTTGTACTTGACCATTTTCAGATTTTTGATTCTTAAGCAACTTAACGCCAACCTATGAATCATTCAAGGATAGAAGAGGCACCAACTGAAGGGATGAACCAGTGTTGTGTCTGCACAGACAATCTGACAAAGAACCAATTTTAAATTGGATCTTTAGGCACTTTGTTACTAGCAGCCTGTTGTAAAATCACATTGTTTCTTCCTGTGCCTTTAGTTGAATCTGTGCCAAAGATAACACAGTTCAGAAGGCACAAAATGGCATGTTTTCACCAAGAAAATGATTCCTAAAGAGTTATTTGCCAAAAACTTAGCATATCTTGGCATGGTGTGCAGTGTGTCCTTAAAAGATCTGAGCCAATTGGACAAGTGGAAGACAAAAGAAGTACCACATTAAAAAAAAAAAAAAGTCTACAGCAGATAAACACTTTCAGAAAGTCATGCCCTTAAGTAATTGGGGGGGGGGGGGGGGGGGTCAGATGCATATCTGACCCTTCAGCTGATCCATCTACTGTTCACTGAAGCTTCAACAGAAATGGTCTCAGCGGAAGAGCAGGAAGGAAGGGGAATGGAGAGAATAGGCTGAGGTATGCCAAATTACACAAGAGCTGGACTGATAATCAGTGGTGACAGGCCTTATGGAGTGATGAATTCAAATTTAAAATATTTGTTTCAATACAAAAGGGGTCAGGAAAGGGCTACAACAGTGAGTGTCTACAGTCATCTGTAAAACATGGAGGCTCTGTCACAGTTTGAGGCTGCATTTCAGCCAGTGATGTTGGGGATCTCATCAAAATTGATGGAATTATGAACACAGAAAAGTACCATCAAATTGCCACCATGCAATGCCATCTGGAAAGTGTTTGATTGGTAATTCCTTCATTTCTCAGCATGAGAATGATCCCAAACACACTGCAGTAAAAATATACCTGGATAGAAGTGCATTTTTAGTCTTGGATTGGCCTCCCCAGAGCAGCATGGGATCATCTTTATAGAGAATGAAACAAAAGGCAGCCAACATCCAAAGAAGAAGCCTGGAGAACTATTCCTGAAGGCTACTTAAAGAAATTATAAGAAAGCTTGCCTAAAAGAGTTCAGGCTATGTTTAAGAATAAAGGTGGTCATACTAAATATGGACTTTGTACAATTTTAATGAGCTTCAAACTCTGTTTTTGCTTTACGTGCTGTATTTGCATGTATGTTTGCACATGTTTCAATCATTCAGCGCACCCGTTTTCCTAGCAAAATATAAAGAAATGAAGGGCGGCTCAAGACTTTTGCACAGTGCTGTATTTAAACACGTTGCCTCGAGCACTCACATAAAACATTAAAAACACATTAGAGTGTGCAGGCTCATTGCACAGCTATATTTAAGCAGTGTAAGGTGGCAAGTATGCACGCTTTAGCTGCAAACAGAACATTAAAGCGTGTGTAGGTTATATAACAGTTGTAAATGGTTCAGATAGTATAACCAGTGCTCAGTCATGCGTGTATTGTATACTTGACCTGGAAAAAACACGAGGCTGCTCTCTGCAGAGAGTGTAGTCCGGGGTTGTTACTGGCCACAGCCATCACCAAGTACCATACAGAGGTGGACACAATAAAAGCAGCAACTATGCAATATCATGCAAACCAGTACAATAGCAATATGATAATCACTGCCTGTGGAAAGCTTTTAATCTTCCCTAATAAGACACACATCAATGCATTTGCCTTAAAATGTTGATGAAAAATTACAAACCTTGGGATTAATCTCAAGGTTTCTTAAGGAGACCTGGAGAAAACCTTGAGGAGAGGAAATAATAAAATGATTAAAGGCCCTGTTATAAATGTTTACTTGGATGAACTGCTCTTAAATCACTTATCAGTGTGCTGCCAGACCACTTAGATCAATAGGAAGAGGAGTGCTCATGGGGCCCAGGGAAAAATCACAACAAGGAGAAGTGGCTCAGTTTCAGCACAAAGCCTGATAGTCCTAGAGCTTCTCCCTTTAAAAACATGTCCAGATTGAACCTTTTTTAAAATTTTTAATGACTCCGTACAACACCGGCAGCCTGTCTGTGAGAATGAAGTGAGCTTTATAGATAAAACTGCTCTTTCTTGCTGTTTGGAGAAATTAGTTTATTTGCTTTTTTGCTGAGTTGGATGGAGAATGTGGATACCACTGCCCATTAAATATTAAGCTGCAGCTGAGAAATGGCTAACAAACTTTGCATAAAGTTTAAGGAAAGGTTAAAAAAATGTAATCTGAAAAACACAGTTTGTTTTTGCCCCGTTTCTCCACTCTGTATGTTGAACTTATTGTTGCAGATTTCCTATTTTCTTCTCTTCAGCAAAACTGCCCCAGTTTACTCAGTACTCATAATGTTTTGTTCACCAGCCTGCTCAGCCATAATTAATCCTTTGCTGAGGTTTCAAACTTTGGATTAGTGGTTTGCCTTACATGAACTTCTGCAGAAGTGAGCAAACTTAACAGGTTTACACTGACTCGTCTTAATTACACATTTGTTCCTGTCTGTAGGTTTGAGGAGCTGGTGAAGAAGTTCAAAGTTGAATACCACGCTGGAGGAGCCACACAGAACTCCATAAAGATCGCTCAGGTGAGAATCGTTTAAAGTGTAAACACTGGCCAGATTGAGCAGTACTGATTGGCTGATATTGATAAAAGTTTCTGTCACTTTCTGCAGTGGATGATCCAAGAACCCCATAAGGTGGGCACGTTCTTTGGCTGCATTGGCAAAGACAAGTTTGGAGAGATCCTGAAGCAGAAGGCTGAGGAGACCCACGTCGACGCCCACTACTACGAGCAGGACGAGGAGCCCACTGGGACATGTGCTGCTTGCATCACCGGAGATAACAGGTGAGTAATTGAAAGTTAACAGCGTGTAAACTCATTGTGATCTAACCTGTCTGTAATCCTGTATTTCACTACTTTTCTCCTATCAGGTCTTTGGTGGCTAATCTAGCTGCTGCTAACTGTTATAAGAAGGATAAACATCTGGACCTCGAGGAAAACTGGAAGCTGGTGGAAAAAGCTAAAGTCTATTATATTGCTGTAAGTATTACATCACTATATGATGAATTGTGCCACTTAATGAAGCTTTGGGGTCGTCAAGGTGTGCACGTAGTCTCGTCACAAGCGTCTTTTTGTTCAGTAGTTTCAAACTTTAGTCTTTGTAAGGCTGCAATCACACACGCCTAAAGATAGCCGGTGACCACCTGACAACCTCCACTTCTGGTTGCTGATAGTTGTTTGCTGTCGCTGGGTGAAAATACTCACCAAGAGGCTGCTGCATCAAAAATCACCTTGTGATTGCTGTGATCACCTATATGTTGCGTGGAAGATGTTGACTGTTCATTTAATGCTCTGTATGCGAGTACAAGAATTTAAAAATCAATCCTAAAATCTATAAAAGAGGACTGATGTGAGCTCGCTTACTAGAACGCGTTAATAATTTTGTGTCACTCGGAGGCGTAAAAGAAGCAGGAACGAGAAATAGATTTTACGTGCGAGTCGAACCCAAAGAGGAATCAAATATTTTGCCAAGATTTTGAACGCTGGTGTCCTGTCTGAAGCTCAGTACTCTCACTCACCTTTGTACCCCAACCGTGGCTATCCGAGGTCCCACTGGGGACTTTTAAGCCATACTGGGGCATTTTTTCCCCCAACATTTTAGTCCATGTGACTCATTAGACCCATCAGATATAAAAAGCAGATTAGTCTTGACTCAGTGTCGTTTGTTCCTTCCAGGGTTTCTTCCTGACTGTCTCCTTGGAGTCCATCCTGGAAGTAGCGAAGCACGCGTCTGAAAATAACAAGCTGTTTTGCATGAACCTCTCTGCACCCTTCATCTGTCAGTTCTTTAAGGATAACCTCATGCAGGTTATGCCCTACGTTGATGTGCTGTTTGGCAATGAGACAGTAAGCCACGCTTTCACAGTGAAATCTCCACACTAATGTTAATGATTTGCACGTGTTTCACATTAAATAAATGTGATCTTTTTTGTTTTGTCAGGAGGCAGCTGCTTTTGCTAAAGCGCAAGACTTTGAGGTGCGTGGACTGACAGACTTTATGTTTTTACACATGAAAACCACAGTGTTTTTCTGTGTGTTTTGTGTATCATCTGCTTTGTGTGTTAATGTGTATTTTGTCTGTAGACCGAGGACATTAAGGAAATTGCAAAGAAAGCCCAGGCTCTACCCAAAGACAACACAAAAAGACAGAGGATTGTAGTTTTGACTCAGGGGAAGGATGAAACGGTTCTGGCCCTAGGTAATATTTCCTTTTGTCCTTTCCTGGCATCTATTTCTCTGCCTCTTGTCTCTCTGTGTGGAAGTGAACTGTTTTTCTCCTTGTGTCTTTCCAGATAGCAAGATTGAGACCTTCCCCGTACTGAAAACTGACCCCAAGGACATCGTTGATACAAACGGCGCAGGCGATGCCTTCGTAGGAGGTAAGAGAAGCTTCCATTTCCATGTTTCCATTTTGTGCCTCTGTTGATTCACTTTAGTCTTTTGTTGAGTTATTGTTGAAGCCTCTCCTTTCCAATGCAGGTTTCCTGTCTGAACTTGTCCAGGAGAAACCTCTGGATCAGTGCGTGAAAGCGGCGCATTACGCTGCCAACGTCATCATCAGACGAGCCGGCTGCACCTTCCCAGAAAAACCAGAGTTCAAGTGAGGATTCGTCAGGAAAGCTTTTCCTTCAGCCTGAAACCTCATACTCACTCTGCTGCCACAACTCTGACTCATAACTTCCACTGTTTTCTACAAGTGCAACACTCAGTTTTGTTCTTTCAATCAGGCATATGTCCTGTTTTTAGGGTTTGTTTGGTTTTTTTTAATCTATCTGCACATAATTTCTTAGCAGTTCCTAGTTCGTTATGCCGGTCTCCCTTTTGTCCATTTGGGGATCATGCTATCAAGAGCCAAGGAAGTTTTGTTTATATAAATTACCATAAAGAAATCATGCTCACACCGGGGAATGTGATAACTGTGATTTACAAAAGGGCTCGCTGTTTGATTTGTGTAGTTTCGATCTGTATTTTGACTCTGACACTGCTGCAAAAACCACGTTGACATCGCACGAGTCTGTTTTTTTTTTTTCCCCCTCGGAGACACAATCCAAGCTTAAAAGGCTACAGCAGCAGGAGGACACGCTACACACAGAGGACTAAAGAATAAAATGCTGTTGATGTTCTGGATGCTGTTCTGAAATGTGCAGCGGCAATTTTATTTTATTAAGTTATGATTTAATAAGAGGCCAGTTATAAATCAAATGGCATTTTAAGTGTGCGTTTTGTATTTTTGTTTTTTTAATGTATCAAAGCCTCTGCCTATTCAGTCGTGTGAAAGTCATCACTGTGTCAGTGATATTCAGAAGTTACCGGCATCAAGTAATGAGTGCCTTTCTTCCTCTTGCAGACTTGATGGGCAGAAGCTTATTGATGTTATATAAACCTGCATTTGTCTGTGCAGGGAAACTTGCATGATCACTGATGGTTAACAGTCGGTGGTTCGTGACAGTATTAATATATGAACATGACCTCCCTGCTGTATATAATTCGTGTAAGGTAGGTGGTATTGGAAATGGGTCGTTATATTTAGAGGTTCTCTGCCAGAGGAATTATGCAGTGGGCATTAAAGCAGACCTTTTCACTCTGTTTATTTTTCAACTGAATTTGCAACCTAACATCCTCCTGCAATATTGTGTCCCAACCTCAGGACTGTCGGCCGTGTCAAGTCATAAAAAGATCAAGTATTTTGTGCATTTTTACCACATCAGTTTTCTTGGGTAACAAATGAAGATTTATAAAAAAAAAAAATTGGAGGGAAAATGGGGCCAAATGTTACAAACCGTCTGTATTAACGTGAGTCTGTGCAGTGCTGTGATTCATACACTGGTGATTTAAATGCTGAGTACTTGAATAAACTTTGTTCAAAGTTTATATAAAAGGTAAGAAATATGAGCAAGGCTGAATACTGTAAAATGTGTTGTAAAATCTCTGTCTGGTTGTACTCAATTATTATAAAGTGTTCCTACATTTTGTGGCTTCCTTCATATGTCCAGATATACCAAAAAGCCTTATAACCCTTTAATTCCTGGTCTCAGTAATTCTCAATCTGCCCATGTCTGTGGAAGACTTTAAAACTGAAGAATAAATCAGATTTTATCATAACTGTTTTTGAATGTCTATTTATTTTATTATTAATTCAATTGAAAGGTTTCTCTTTGGTTCCTTATGGTCTACTATCAGTACCGTAGAAGCATTTGGATAATACCTCAAGCACAATCTCTTCTGTTCAGTGACTGCTTAGCACTTGGATTCTGTGATCATTTGCAGTACTCACTAATGTTCTGCAGATGGTGACAAATTCACTCCGTGTGCTGTTGGTCTTCAGGAATAGTTCTCCAGGCTGCTTGGAAGACATTCAAAGCTCTTATTATTATATTGGCTGTCTTGTTCTCCTCTCCATCAAGATGATCCCACACTGTCTAAATAATGTTGAGTCTACACTCTGGGGAGGCTAATCCATGTGTGTTACTATCCAGGTATGCTTTGACTGCACTGGCAGCATGTTTGGGATCATTGTCATGCTGAAAACATGAAGCTGTTGCCAATTAGACGCTTCCTAGATGGTGGGGGATGGTGGATTAAAATCTGACGGTACTTTTCTGAGCCCATAATTCTGTCAGTTTTGATGAAATCCCCAACACCACAGTTTTTTGGAGATTCAACTAAAAAAAATTGAAACAAATTATGTCTATTTGCAACAGGCTGCAAGTAAAAAAAGTGTATATAGATAAAGTCCAATTGTTTGCTAAGTTGACTGTTATGTGTACATGCAACACTTGTTCCTCTCTTGAGTTAGGTTCCTTTTTGTGCTTGAATGAGATGACACAGGTCAGTGTTAAGTGGATCAACAAACACAAAACACTCCTCTGAAAATGCTCCGGTATAAGGACTGGATTGAAAATGAGTGAAAAAGCAGCCAATGTCCAAAGAACAAACTTTGAAAGTCCTTCAGAAAGCCTGGAGAACTGTTGCTCAAGACCACTTTAATCTTGCAGAAAGAATGATTTTTGTACTGTGCCGTATGAAAACAGCATTATGGACTGAGTTAGACTATTTTTGCTTTTTGTCTGATCAGCACCAGCATTGGCCAACTTAATGAGATTGATGCCAAGTTACTGAAAACATTAATTTAATGATATAATAATAAAAGAAAAATGTATATTCTTGAAAACACATTAAATTGAAGGATTTTTTCAAAGATCACTGTCTGTTGTTTCCTGTTGGTCTTGCATGTCTCTCTTTCGTCTCAGCCTTTCCTCTTGCAGTGCAATGTCCAGGGCTCTGAGCTGTTTTAAGAAGCCGTGGTTAGGCAGGATGCAGCGGTGCTGTCGCACATGCTCAATAGCATCCACTACAGTTAAGCTCTCTTTCATCATCAGGTATGCCAGGACTAGTGTTGCTGACCTGCTCCGACCCATCACACAGTGGACCAGCACCTTGTCTAGAAAAAGAAAAGATAGATGGGTTCATTAGAAACAAACAAACAAGCTTCTCCTCCAGATAATGAACTCAAAGGTTTTGTTTTCTGCACAAAAACAGACACACACAGTCTCTCACTGTCCCACAGGACTTACTCTGTGGGTGAGCGAGGGCCTCGTGGATGAAATTTGCTGCAGGGCTGAAGTACTGGGAGATGTTGAAGGTGGGTTTGTCATCAGCCTCTACACCGTAGTACTGGATGCCCATGTCTCTGTAGTACTGAGCACCAGTCAGTACATTATTCCACTTTCCCTCTGCTGCATTCAGGATATGTGTAATCCCCAGATCCAGCAGGCCAGGCCGCTCCAGGGCAGTTTTCCTGTATTTATGCAACACACATACTCAGCATTTGACTAAATAGTTGTATAACGGCAGATCTCATGCTGATAAGTACAATGAAAGATATCTGTAGTATTTACTCACTCATCCCCAATGTAGACATTTGGCCAGACCTTGTTGATGTGTGTATACTGAGCTGTGGTCCCGGTCCAAAACAGCTGCTCCAGATCTAATGTTCCTGGAGTGATGTAATCACTATCTGGGTCCACCTGAACAGCTGCGTATGGGTTTCTGCTTCTGGACTTTACCACACACGAGGACATCGTTTTCCTGTGCTGTCCACAAAACACACACACATCCCTGAAATTGCTGCACACTGAGATGTAATATTAACACCTATAAACCAGTGATTTTTATGGAGTCCATGAACCCAGCTTAGTCAAGTATTTTCCTGAATAGTTATATCAGTTATCAGATGGCAAAGATTTACAGGCTCCATCTTTTCAAACATAACCATCTGTTTTTACTTTGTCGAAGCTTCAAATCTGATTTGGACAAAACACTGAACTTTTCCCCATCTATTTTCTTTTATTATTATTATTATCATTATATTATTATTTTATTTTTGTTTCAAGAAGCAATGATGCTTAACTGATGATAGATTTTGAAATATTAATAATAACTTATAACAGTATACTAGATGAGATATTGGGAGCCAAAGTAGAAATCTAAACTATTATTATTTAAATCTCTCAGCTAATAAATTCACATTCATTATACCCATTTTCAAAAGTATTTAGGTCCCCTCCAGTGGTACCTTTATTCTTCATCTCTGTTGCATCTGCAGCAAGTCCTTCATGCATATTGTTACGAAACACTGGAGTAAAACAATGTTGTGAACTGAAGTTAGGAATGAGCCATGAGGTGTGTGAGATCAACTCGTAGTACTACTGCTGGGGAAAAAAACTATTTATTTTTTTTTTTTTAAGTACTTTAGTATAAACAAACTACTCACCTCTTTCAAATGTGTCTCTGAGCAGGATCGTAGACCTCCGCTTTCCTCAGTGGATATGTGTGAGCGTGTGTGTGTGTGCATGTGTGTGTGTCTCAGCAGAGACCTCCCTCAGGAGGAAGCATGAAGACTGAAATACAGATCTGGAATGGTAACTGCTCTCTCAGGCTCAGTGTTTAAGATGATATTTTTAGGCAGTTGGACTACAACACCTGACCTCTCCAACGTGACACACACACACACACACACAAACAAATGCTTTCTCACTGCTTTCATAATCCTCTATGTGATCCTGTATATGTGATCTCTAATATGACAGGAACTATTTTCCTTCAGCATGCACTGTTCTATACAGAAACAAATGCAATTCTTCAGTACGATGGCATCTTGCGTCATTGCATCATGAGAAGAAAATCATTAATGTGTGTGAGAATACACCAGCATTTGTCAGTGTTGAGTTATTTCTGCAGGCATGAATAAAACACAGATTTTTATTTTTTTTTTAAGTTTTAATTATTTTGATAGAAACTGATTAAAATAACACAGGTTGGCCAGCAAGGGAGAAATGAAATTTTCCTGAGTGTATTCATTATCACGTGTCAGTACAGTCCTCCTCCGGGATCTTCCTGCTCTGTGTATTGAGGCTCAGCTCCAGCTGCCTGAGCTGCTCCAAAAACCCAGAGTTGGGGCCGATGTCTCGATTCAGACGCACAGCAGTGATGGCGTCCACTAACGACAGGCCCTGGCAGATCATCAGGTACGCCAAAACCAGTGCTCCAGAGCGGCTGACACCCATGGCACAGTGAACAAACACCTTCCCTGAAAGTCATTTTGATCAGTGCTTTTAATAATACCTGATAGCGATGCAAGAGTTATTTCATATAAATGTGTGCACATCAGTTTGTGTAGCTTCTGACCGTTTTTCTTCAGCGCACTGTCGATGAACTGTGCGGCAGAGCTGAAGAAAGGCTGGAGGTTGAACTCCGGATGGTCTGCAGCTTCAACAGCATGGTATTCCACTTCGAGGTCTCTGTAGAACTGCAGGCCTGTGTTGATCCGGTGTCGACCTGCTGCAGCGTTTAGTATGTGAGTTATACCCAGAGATGAAAGTGTGGTTTTATCTCGTGCCACAGACCTGGATTAAACACATTACATACACACTGATTTACTGTAATATCTTATTTGATACATTTCATGACACCGAATAAGACGTTTCTACTCACTCATTTCCAATGTAGAGGTTTGGCCAGACTTGATTGACTGGTGCCACTGACTTCCTGTTCATCCAAAGAAGGTTCCTCAGCTCTGTCAGAGATGGTGTTTCTTCCTGCTGGGCTAAATGACCTCTGTAGCAATAAACATGTGTGTGTGTGTGTGTGTGTGTGTGTGCGTGGATATGTGTATGCATATGTCAATGTTTATGGCTTTATGAGTGACTGAGTGCATCTTTACAGTGTTTGGGCCTGTCGTCGTCTCCTTCTCTCCCTCTCCAGGCTGATGTCGAGGCTGCGGAGTTGCTGCAGGAAGCCTGGGTTTGGGCAGATGTCTCTATGCGGCCTGACGGCAGCCACTGCCTCTTGCAGCCTCAGGCCCTCAACAATCATCAGAAAGGCCAGCACTAAGGTTGCAGAGCGGCTCACACCCATCAGACAGTGTACAAACACCCGTCCTGGGACAGAGATGTTACACGTTAACCTCAATGCCACATATGTATATACAGTGCTGTGAAAAAGTATTTTCCCCTATTCCTGATTTCTTATTTTTTGCATGTTTGACACACTTACGTGTTTCAGATCATCAAGCAAATGTTAATATTAGACAACGATACCTGAGTAAATACAAAATGCAGTTTTTAAATGTTGATTTCATTCATTACTACCTACGCCCCAACGTTAAGTAATGAATCAACTGTGATTAGTGACATTTTCACAGACCCAGGCCTGATTGCTGCCAGAACTATTCAATCAAGAAATCGCTTAAATAGAACCTGTCTGACAAAGTGAAGTAGGTTAAAAGATCTCAAAAAAGCAACACATCATGCCACGATCTAAAGAAACAAAGTCACTGGCATCTCAGTCTGGAAAGGGTTACACAGCCATCTCTAAGGCTGTGGGACTCCAGTGAACCACAGTGAGAGACATTATCCACAAATTGAGAAAACATGAAACAGTGGTGAACCTTCCCAGGAGTGGCCGGCCTACCAAAATTACTCCAAGAGCGCATCAATGACGAATCCAGGAGGTAAAAAAAGAATCCAGAACAACATCTAAAGAAATGCTCAGTTGTCCTAGTTAAGGTCAGAGTTCATGATTCAACAATAAGAAAGAAACTTGGCAAAAATGGCATCCATGGAGAGTTCCAAGGAATAAACCACTGCTGAACAAAAAGAACATGAAGACTACGCTCATATTTGCCAAAAAAAATGATCTCAATGATCCCCAAGACCTTTGGACCGACGAGACAAAAGCTGAATTTTTGGAAGGTTTGAGTCCCGTTACATCTGCTGTAAAACTAACAAAGCATTTCATAAAAAGAACATCATACCAACAGTCACATGTGGTGCTAGTGTGACAGTCTAGGGCTGCTTTGCTGCTTCAGGACGTGGACGACTTGCCATAATTGGAACCATGAATTCTGCTCTCTACCAGAAAATCCTGAAGAAGAATGTCCGGCCATCATTTTGTCCCCTGAAGCTCAAGCACACTTTGATTACACAGTGATCTAAAACATACCAGCAAGTCCAGCTCTGTATGGCTAAAACAGACTAAATGAAGTTTTTGGAGCAGTCTACTCAAAGTCTGGACTTAAACCTGATTGAGATGACTTTAAACAGACAGTTAATGCTAGAAAACCCTCCAGGTAGGTTTGGATAGCCTTTTTTTCTAACATTAATATTTGTTTGATGATTTGAAGCACGTTAGTGTGACAAATATGCTAAAAGAAATTCAGAAAGTGGGTAAGTACTTTTTCACAGCACTGTATATTTAGTGACTCATATCTATATGCCTGTACAAAATGATGGAGTCCTCTATGTTTACCAAGCTCATAATACTCAGTTCTTGATAAATGTTATACATTTGCATTATAGTTATTATTATTATTATTATTATTATTATTATTATTATTATTATTATTATTATTATTATTATTATTATTATTATTATTATTATTATTATTATACTGAGAGATTTTTTCTTTTTTTGTTCTTCACATGAGGGCGGCAGAACATATGAAACATCATCTGCTATGACCTCATTGAGCATAGTCTTAGTTTAGGCAGGGCATGAAGATGAACTAAGTCCTGGTAGATGAACTAATACCAATGCCAGCCCACATCAACTGATGGCTCAGCTGATATCATTCTACACATCTAATTAAACAAGAATCAAGACAAACAAGAATCCTGTTTTGATTATAACAGTCTCAAGAAACTATGACCATCATAGGCATCATGGAATAAGATTTAGTTTCGTTAGGTGTGGCTGCATGTAAAAAACAAAAAAAGTGGCACTGAGATTAAATCCAACCACACTGTAAGTCTGCTGACTTGCCTCCCATGGCCAGTGCAGCTCTGATATATCTCGCTGTTGGATAGAAGAAAGGACTGAGGATGAAGTCTATTGCATCATCAGCTTCCACCCCATAATAATCCACTGCCATGTCTCTGTAGAAACGTGGGCCGGTGTTGACACAGAAATAGAGCCCAGGGCCTGGGTTGGGGGGTCCATGAGCAGCATTTACAATGTGAGTAATGCCCAGACTGTGAAGGGTGCCCTTGTCACGAGCAGCTACCCTGAAACACAATAGCACACTCACTCCTGCATGAGTGACAAATGTTTATCAATATGTGTGTGTGTGTGTGTGTGTGTGTGTGTGTGTGTGTGTGTGTGTGTGTGTGTGTGTGTGTGTGTGTGTGTGTGTGTGTGTGTGTGTGTGTGTGCATACTCGTTGCCTATGTAAAGGTTAGGCCAGACTTGATTGACATGTCCAGTGGGTCGTCTGTCAGTGAGCAGAAGCTCCTGCAGCTCTGAGACAGAGGGAGGTTCATATGGAGGATCCCTATGAGACATACTGTACTGCCACACACACACACACACACACACACACACACACACACACACACACACAAATGCCATTTATTAACCCTTCACTGTAAATGTTAGCAGTTTGTTATGTAAACCTCTTAGTCATTCCAGCTTCTGTTAACAATACACAAATCTCAGAGTGAGCTTTTCTCAAGAAACCACACCTGCCTTCTTTCCCCAAACTAGCATGAATCATATGAACTTACCTCATTTCAAGGCGGTTCGGTCTCTTCTCCCACTCTGCCCACTCTTATTTATCCATCACAGCCACACATAGCTGCAGCCGTTTCCTTTTATAACTCTGTAATCATACACTCAAAAGTGACAAAGTCATCCGATATACTGTGTTCACTGTTCAGGCACTTAAAAAGATATTTTATTCAGGTTGAATGCATCCCTGAAGTTTTGTCCTTATGGACAAGCATGTGCCTTATCCAGTGAACTTTAACATTGGCTCACATGTTTCCATGATGACTGTTGACTGTTATGTAACACAGGGCTGCACTGCATGCATCTGTGTTGCTACCCTGGTGCAGAGTAAAGCCTGCTGCTCTGCCCCTTTAAGAGATATGACCGGAGCTGTGGGTGACATTCACCAGTCATTTGTTAGCTTTAGCTGCCTTTGATACTGAATTAGGCTGTTTACTATAAAACAACTAATTAGAAAAAAAGGAAAAACACATGACCCTAGGGGATACAGTAAAAATTTGTAAGTCTGAAGTGGAACAGTGATAGTGGACCTCACTTTCCTCATGCTACATTTTCTTTCAGGTCGTTTGCCTGTTGTGTATTTCTGTGACTTGTGGGTGCTGCCCCTCCTTCCTGCTCCTGAGCAACCCCCTGATGGCACGCCTACACCTCATCGTCCAATGAACCCTAAGCACTAGATCTACCTCAGCTTTCCATCGCAACCCACTTTATTCAAGCTGAGTTTGTTTCTTGTTAGTTTAACCTTTTTCTACCCCCCACCCCTCCCCGGTTGCCCAAGGTTCACTCTGCCTGCTGGACACTAAACCCCCAGTGGTAATAAACCTCCAGTCAATCCAGACACTCACCCTAGCAAATTCTATCAATTAGCCTTTAAACTGCCTCCTGGATGCAGCATGAATCCATCCTGCCTTGTATCAACAGTTCAGGTTGATGGTGGTGGTGTAATGATGGGAAAGATATTTCCTTAGCACATTTTTGGCCCCCATAGTACCAAATGATCATCATTTAAGTGCTACAGCCTACCTGAGTATAGTTACTGATCATGACCATTCCATTATGACCACAGTGTATCCATCTTCTGATGGCTGCTTCCAGCAGGATAATACACCATACCACAAAGATCAAATAATCTAAAACTAGTTTCTTGATACTAAGGTCACTGTACTCAAATGGGCCTCCACAGTCTCAGTCTCAGTCCAATAGAGGACCTTTGGGTTGTGGTAGATCGGGAGATTCATATCATGGATGTGCAGCCAACGGGTCTGCAGCAACTATGTGATGCTATCATGTCAATATGGCCCAAAGTCTATGAGGAAAATGTTTCCAGCAGCTTGTTGAATCCATGAAGAAGGTACAATAAACACAATTTACAAAAATTTTAATTTTCTGGCAAATATTTCAATATTTAGGCTTTATGGGGTTGAGGCAGATCTGAAGGAAGGGGACGAATACTTTCTGTTGTCAAGATGAATGCATTAAGATATATAGCTCAATAATAAAGCCTGTTTTTGTCAGAATAATTAGGGAGTGTTAAACGAGATCTTGGTAATTTCACAAAAGCAAAATGAAACAAAGAACTGATTCTTTTATTTGAGGAATCCTCGATTAAGGAAGGGCATATCTTACCAAGAAAATTGTTCAAGGTTAAATCTTATGAGAAGTCTGATGTACATACTTTACAGCATATCTAAAATTGCAGTGTACTTCTCTTTTCATATCCATCTAACCAAAACATTTCAGTGAGATCTGGTAAAACATCAGTGGGTTTCACAAAATTGTATTTACAGAAACTTGTGAGCAAGACTCTTCACACTCACAGAGAACATTTGAATATGATTTGAATATGAAAACAAACCAAAAGAAACAAACCAACATTTGATTGAAGAAGAACAGAAAGTCTCAGTGTGAGCATTGCTGCTATTGGATTGTACAAAGGAAGCAGCCAACCTCCATATATATATATATATATATATATATATATATATATATATATATATATATATATATATATATATATATATATATATATTAAAATTCACTCATTACACCCGCAACTACATCAAACAAAATCTGATTACACATCATATTTACAAACTACTCCATCACCAATCAGAGTGGTGTATTACATATAGAGAGGTCTTGATTAATCAAATGAAGGAGCAGTGAGAACGAAGGGTGTCAGAGAATAGGACACAACCTCCTTTTTCGTGTCAGCTGTTCATCCAGCTTGAGGAGGAGGGCCAGGAAGTTCCGGTTGGGGTAAATGGCTCGTTTTTGGACGACATGCCTCAGAGCATCTCTCAGAGAAAGACGCTGCCACAACATCAGGTATGCTAGGACCAAAGTGGCCGATCTGCTCACGCCCATGATGCAGTGCACCAGCACTTTGCCTTTGGAGATGGAAGGAAAATGTGAAGGGAAGATAAAAAATTGGGGGACTGCATTTGAAAAAAAAAATACACCATAATATTTACATTCATTTTACCATCTTTGCTCATCAGGGCTTTGTGTATGAAATCAGCTGCAGGTTTGAAGTACTGACTGAGGTCAAAGTGCTCTGAATCCTCTGCTGGGATGCCAAAGTAAACGCAGGTGTTCCCGTAAAAACTCTGGTCACCGATGCTGCCCTGCTTGGCGTGCGCTGCGTTCAGGACATGAGTGATGCTGAGCTTCTGTAATGTCTTTCTGTTCTGTGCTACAGCCCTGAAGACACACAGAAAGAGAGACAAAAAGTAAAACAGTGCCATGTTTATATAGTGCCTATAAATGCTAAATAGCTAAATAACTTAAATGTACAAGGCGTACAAGTTCTGCACTTTAACAGGCATTTCTCTCAAGCAGAACTCAGAAAGATGTTTCTGCCTACAAATGCAACACACTCACACATTTCCTATGTACAGGTTGGGCCAGACTTCATCCACCGGTGTGAGCCCCACGGAGCAGGAATCCAAGATGACCTCCAGTTCTTTAATGAGCAGCAGGTCCTGTAGCTCTTTGCTCCTTGACATTCTCCCTGGACGTAGAGCGCTCCTTCAGCACACCCCCACACTGCTCCGGCTGTCTGTGCCCACCGTCCCCCTCACCGCCGAAGTCTACAGCTCGGTGAGAGGCATGAGCAGGTGGTTGTTTGAATGCTGCTTGGCTCCAAAATTAGCTCTCTGTGTCTGTGTTCAGTGTGTTCTCTCCGACTGTCTGGATGTAGTTATTTAATGTTGTAATGCTGTAGCATTGATTGGTCTGTTCACTGATGCTAAAAACCCAGGGGGAGAATTCAGGAGCTCGCTCTGATACCACTGATGTCACATTAGAAGAGGACAGGGGAGGGGAGTGAATAAAGCTGAGCACTTTGGTTTATGCATACAATAAATGGTGGAAATGGAGACACATTTATGGGAAACACAGACTGTTTGTTGCTTTCTTATTTTGGCTCATTTAAAGCATCATCCTGCAGCTTTTGGTCCAGGCCTATAAGCTGTCGCAAGAAGCCTCTGTTAGGGAAAATCCAGCGCTTCTGCTGCACACAATGTATAGAGGACAACAGACTGAGGTGATGATGAATCATCAGGTAGGCTAGGACCAATGCAGCTGAACGACTCACACCCACAGCACAGTGCACAAAGACTCTCCCTGAAAATCACAAAGGGCAGAAACAAAAATAATGAAAATACAGATCTGTATCATCCCGGTGTCCTCTCTGAAAACCTGCTTGCTGTACCTCCTGATGTCAAAGCCTGGTGAATAAACTCAGCAGCAGGGTAGAAATATGGTGAGAGGTCAAATGTTGGGAGGTCGTTGGCAGGGACGCCGTAGTATTTCACTGTTGTTCCATAGAAATCATCACTACCCTTACAGCAGAGTTTACCATGTGAGGCATTCAGCACATGAGTGATGCCCAGCTGGTAGAGCCCAAACTTGTCATGAGACATAAACCTGACATAAACACCAGATATAACACATGAATAAAATCAAGATGGCTGTACATGAATTCAAATCGAGCTCACGATACTCACATGTCTCCCAGAACAAGGTTCGGCCACACCTCGTCTCCATGTCGACAGGAGCGTGGAGCTGAATGTAAAACCTCCTCCAGCTCCTGGAGAGATGGGATCACCCACTTTCTCTTTGAGTCCCCTGTCACACACTTCTCCCGTTCTGGCTCCAAATCTTGTGCATCACATATCACCCCTGTGGCAGCACCTGAGGAGGACTTTCTGTCTGTCATTGCAAAGTTTACAGTGACAGACGGTCTACTGTTTTCTTTACCCAAAATGAAAATCAAGCTGCACTCTGTTGTCTTCAATTTCAGCGCACTCTTTCAGCAGCAGTTCTGCCTCACCCAGCCTCTGACTGTCAAAAACAGGTGCACACACTGGCACCGGCTCTCAGTCAAGTCACTTTAATTTATGTAGCACTTTTAAAAAGAACAAGGGTTGCCTTGCAGTCATGGCAGATGGATTAGTAACCCAAATTCAACTCTCTGTAGACAGCAGAAATTACTATGGATAAGAGAAAACAATAAAACATCAGAGCTACATATATATATATATATATATATATATATATATATAACAGTAAATATAATAAATAATTGGTGTAGCACTGACTGTATATGTATAAGTTTTAACATTATAGGCTTAGTTTTTATTACTTTTTCTTCCTTGTAATCACCACATTAATGTTTTCCAGTGAACCATGGGTAACAGACCTAGAGTCGCAAGGCTTACCACTGCAGATGCCTCAAGGCTGACGTTTAATGCCCAAAATGACAATGAAAACAGCCCAATTCATCTATATTTTCTTGTTTAATGATGGCAAACTCTAACAAATACTTTACTTGAACATACATTAAGTTCTGTTGATAGATAAAGAAACAAACATAAACATGAGAAATACAAAAGGAAATACTCCTGTATAACATATAACTATGATCCTAGGGCATTTTAGTGGGTAAAATAATTTGAGGGTTAAGACTTTTTTTTTTTTTAAAGTAATGAAAAGGTAAAAATGAAAATACTGCACTAAGAAAGAAAATCACAGCAAAGCAGTAAGAGATAATTAATTAAAGATGTAGAACATTACCTGTAATCAGATTGCAGGTTTTCCAAATTGTAACCAGCAGATGTCAGTGTCCTTTTAGCTGCAGTCCTGTACGAGGCCTCCTGCTCCTCTCAACTTCTTTTGTTTGTTGTTGCCTCTTCCTGTTTGGTGTTGCTTAGTAGTCAGAAGCATGTTGGCCGTGAAGTACTCCTACGAGCGCTGGAGTAAACAGACGGCTCATCTGCACCGGGTGGCAGCACAGCGACAGTGGATGTTTGGTAAGTGAGGCGATCATTGGGTAATAAACTGCACTTCCTGTGACTTGTTTGCTCTTCTGCTTTTTTTTTTTGTTTGTTTGTTTGTTTGTTTACGTGAAGAAAGTTGTTGAACTTCTGGTGAAATGTTGCGTTCTGACGTTACATTGTGGCACCGCGGTGAAGACACTATGAGCTCTTTGTCTCTCTCTCTCTCTCTTATATACACACAGCTGTGCGCTGCTGCCTGACTGTGACTCACTGTAAGCCAGCCAAACAAGCTGACATTGCACTTTTATATCCCAAGTAAAGCTTCAGGGCAGAGAAGCTGCGTGATGTTGGCAGTAAAATCTAGAGTCTAGTTATTAATAACCTAATTTCTTTTTGAGGGAGCAGATTTGCACACACCCTGGAGAGTGAGCTGCTTTGGGTTTCAGGCGTTTTGACTAGTGGCAGCTTTCACTGCCAAACTGAACCACTGTCAGGGGGGTGATGTCATACTAGGTGTGGCTGTCAGTCTGAAGGCGCAACTCAGAAACGCCAACAAAATCTTTAAGGCTAGAATCCAGTACAGCAATAAAATTCCAACTTGAATGCATCATAAAGGGTTAAGTGGTTATTAGATCAGCATTAACTCTTTTCAGCTAAAAGTGATTTAATTATCAGTTCATTTTATTCTCATCTGCTAACCGATTAATCAATTAATCATTCAACCAGTCACCTCCACGATGCACCTGTTCAACATTATGGTAAAACAAATTATTTCTGGATTTTGTATGTTTGGTTGGGAGCTGACTAGTGTCCAGTCAGCATGAAGGCCATCACAACAGTACTGCAGTCCTGCTGGTCCGCACCAGCAGATTCAGGAACAGTTTCTACCCACAAGCCATCAGGCTACTGCACTGCTGAAGTACTGGACAGGTTGCACAGATAGTTTATATATACACAACATTTTGCACAATCATTGTGCATATTGTACATGTATACACCATTACCTTGCACTACAGCTATTACAGTAATTTTTTAAAATTTATTTTAGTACTCTGTATATTTATTCTATCTGTATATAGTCTCTTTTTTTTTGTCATTTTATATAGTTTACTTTCTGTTTTATTTATTTAAGTGTTAGTTTGTGTGCGTTTGTTTTTTATGTGAAATATTGAGGGGCCTGGGTCTGGGTTTTTCATTGGTGATAATGATGCGCCATTTTTACCTGTATATGGCAATAATTCCAATCCAATTTTATTTATAAAGCGCTTTAAAATCACCCACAGGGTCCAAAGTGCTGTACAATATAACAATAATATACATAAAACAGCTCAATAAAATGCATTAAAATACTTGAAAATTACATTTAAAAACAAAACAAAGAAAAAAAAACCCAGCTCACAGTGTCAGTGTTTAATTAGTGTTAAAAGCCAAAGAAAAAAGGTGAGTTTTTAAAAGTGATTTAAAATGCACGAGTGATGAGGCCTGTCTAATATGCAGTGGCAGATCATTCCAGAGATTTGGTGCTGCCACTGCAAAAGCCCGGTCCCCTCTGAGCTTAAACCTAGTTTTAATAATTAATAAATAAATAAACTAAACAGTCGTGTTGGTTGAACTTGCAGACCTTTGGAGTGCAAGCATAGTGGTGAGCTTGTCAGAAGTTCAAAGGGCAAAACTGGATGAACTGCACGGCAAAGCAAAGATGAGTGATTCATCAGCAGCTTGTCTGCTGTGCTTGTTTGATGGAATATATTTAGTGACTCGCTGTTTGGGGTTTGAATTCCTGCTTTAGGTGGGACGCTGTGTCAGTCTATCTTCATTGTGTGAGCCTTTGTGCTGCTGTACAGTCACTGACCTGAACACAGATGATGCATTACAGCTAAGCAAGCTGCACTGTGCACTGCAGGGTTTCACTGTATAAGAGCACACGCAGGCACCCAACCCCTCAGCTAATTACCTCTGCACCAACTGCATCCTGATCAGCCACAGGAGGTGAATTAGTTTAAAGATAACAACTAATGATGACTCTTTGTATTTGTTAAAATGACTCTAAAATGTGGCTGAACTGTAAAGCATGCCAATGACAATTTGCCAGAACCCAGGGTGATCTTGAAATGACATATTTTGTCCAGGTAGCAGTCTCTAAATGATCAAAGTAGCTGCAGTCTTAGGACAGCTGAATTGAAAATGTCAGTTCTGGAGATATTGTAACTGGATGTGTTGATCCAGGGGGAAGAAAAACAAAACAACCAACCTCCAAACAATATATTTGTTAAAGCAATAACTCAGACCCTTTGTAGAAATTTGCTCTTATTTAGTTGCATGAAGTGAGCTGCACTCACAGTGGAGCTCTTCTCTGTTTGACTGAATCTTTGGGTACTCTACTATTTTGTTATAAGATATTTGACATGCTGCTGGGTCTATTCCTGTTTTCTATCAGATTTCATGCCCAGAAAAAGAATAGATTGGAGAATAAAGAAGCTACTTTTGGCTGCTCTCTCTTTCAGAAAGGGTCGCCACAGCGGGTATCTCTGCATATTTGATTGGGCAGATTTGCATGCCGGATGATCTTCCTGATGCACTAAAGGGATTTGTGTTTTCTACCAGGAAGTGTTGGCTCAAATGTGTAAACCACTACACTATGGAGAATATTCAGAAAATTTAATGAATAATTTATATAACTGCAGCCCTGTCTGATATGAACAGTGGAGAAAGTACTTGTATTCATTTTCATGCAAATAGAGTACAAATGCCAGTTGGTGAGCTTCAGGCAGTTTTGCATTAAAGCAATGGGAGTGAAGAGTTATTAAATCAAGTGATGAAAACACAGGGAGGAGGAAGTGGCACTTAATTATCAATCATTAGAGAATTACAGCAGCCTTTGATCAATCTGAATGTCAGTGTGTGTGCGTGTAATCATCACTCTCCCCCTGGTTGCATCTGAAATCTAAGTTATTTTTATCTTTGTCGTACCCTGCATTCTTTAACAGTGTTTGTCTCTGCAGCATAATGGCACTGTCGGAGTACAGCGTGAGTGCCTGGAGCTGTAATCAGGTGGCCCAGTGGCTGCAGGAAGAAGGTTTTGGACAGTATGTGGAGTTATTGTGCACACAGCACCGCCTGGACGGCCTCAGTCTGCTGGCTCTGACTGAGGCTGACCTGCGGGGTCCTCCTCTGGGCCTCACGGTGCTGGGAGACATCAAAAGGCTAACCATAGCCCTCCGCCGGCTCCAGATAAAAAACCAGGCCCAGCTGGAGGAGCTGGGTCTTGCACCCTCGGACAGTCTTCCCGTCGGGCTCTCTGTGGGCACTGCGGGGATCAAACGGAGCTGCGATGGCGCTGACGGGGGCTGTAATGGAGGTGATCGCTTGTGTAATGGGTCTGAGCTGCGGCTGAGGAACAGCAGTAGATCTGCATACAACTCAGGAGAGGTGTTGTGTCACACACACTCCAACGGGAGATGTAGGCAGCACTTAGCTGGTAGATTGGACCCAGAGGTTTGGAAAACAGTCATCAGTTCCATATATGTGTTTCTGGTGTTTGGATTCACATCGTTCGTCATGGTCATCGTACACGAGCGTGTCCCGGACATGAGGACATACCCACCCCTGCCTGATATATTCCTGGACAGGTACAAGCTTGCATGTGCTGTTTTGCACTGATAAGTATCTATATGATGATTCCAGGGATTGTTGAGCAACTTGAGCTCCATAGTTCATGTACACATCGAGCTGTGCTCATATCTTATCTACCTGCTGATATTGATGTTTTTTGTGCTCTTAACAGTGTACCCAGAATTCCTTGGGCTTTTGCCATGGCTGAAGCTTGTGGCCTCATCTTATGTTACATGTTTCTGTTGATCCTGCTCCTTCACAAACACAGGTAGTCCACAGTTCCTATTTGCATAGTTCCAGCTGCTGCCCTCACATTAAACTGTAATAAAGTTGCGTTTATGTCTGCGTTTCAGGTCCATTCTCTTCAGACGTCTGTGCTCTTTAATGGGAACTGTGTTTTTGCTTCGTTGCTGCACCATGTTTGCCACTTCGCTCTCTGTGCCGGGGCAGCACCTAAAGTGTGCCAGCAAGGTGGGAAGCACTGGAGTAGTTTTTTTTAATATCTATTTTTTTTTTATTCTCATTGCTGTTTGCAGTGTTATATTTTATTTGCTCACTCAGCTCTACTGCTGTGATAACTAATAAACAGCTGCCAGTGTGATTCACACCATGACTGATTACTGGAGTTCTTCTGTCCCTCAGACGTATGGCGATAGCTGGGGAAAGATTCAGAGGGCACTAGCAATCTGGAGTGGATTTGGGATGACTCTGACAGGCGTGCAAACCTGTGGAGACTACATGTTCAGCGGGCACACTGTTGTCATCACGATGCTCAACTTCTTTGTGACTGAATGTGAGGATTCATTCTTTTACTGGCCTTCAATTAGTTTAGGGAGAATATACTTTCTTGTTAGAGCCGTTGTATTTTTCCTAGTAGAAAAGAAGCTGCAGTCATGATTAAAGGAAAGTACATCCTCTTTCAATTCTAAGGTTTCACATATCAGGACATAATGAAAAAAAATCATGTGGTCCAACTATGACTATATAGCTCTCAGTCCTTTCTGATTTCTCCATTATCTGTGCTCTTCGGCCCCAAACCCATTGGTACTAATGTAGAGACATGTCTTAAAATGTCTCACCAATATATAGTTTTGTTTTTCTTGTCCTTAAGGGTTTTATATAATTAGCTGGGCACTGAACCTTTTAGCAAATTCTGCTTAAGCAGGATTAAACATAACATTTATTGGGGTTAATTATAAACTGTGGATTAATATTAATTTTGGTGGCTAAACTGGTACTTAAAGCATAAGGGCCATGTATGCATAGTAGATATAAAAAGTCTACACACAGTTAAAATGAATATTTTAATGTATTTATTTATATTTTAATTAACTGACTACTATTTCATATTAAAGGGAAATCAGTTACAGTAGTTCTATAATGACTTTCCTGACATTAATTTAGTTGCATCTTATAAAATCCATGGTCTGCAAAGAGCTTATAATCATCAAAGGGATCTAATTGTTGAAAGGTATGAAGTCAGGAGAAGGATACAAAAGAATTTCCAAGTCATTAAATATACCAAGAAGCACAGTGAAGGCTGAAAACATGTCACAGAGCTCAATGTCCCTCCAAAATTACCTGAAAAAATAAATTAGGCCTACAGCAACATTAAAGGAGCTGCAGGAATTTCTGTCAAGAACTGGTTGTGTGCTACATGTGACAACAATCTCTGTATTCGTCATATGTCCGGGCTATGAGGTAGGGTGGCAAATTGGAGAAAGGGAAGTCTTTTCTTACAAGCCCGGCTGAATTTTCCAACAGTACACACCAAGGTGGTGTGGGCAAAATGTGTTGCATCCTGATGAGACCTGGTTTGGACTTTTTGGCCATAATTTCAAAAGGTATGTTTGGACCAAAAACAACAATTCATATGATCATACTCATGGCGAAGCATAGAGAGGCTTAACAGGAATGTGTAGATTTTTTTTGTATGAACTGTAGGAAATAAACTAAATAAATAAACTAGTGCCAGGTTTCGGATACACATTAAATAAACATGTCCTTTAATTATGTCTCCTAATTGCAGATACTCCACGAACCTGGAATCTGATTCATACTATATCCTGGGTGTTAAACCTTTTTGGGATTTTCTTCATCCTGGCTGCTCACGAGCACTACTCCATCGACGTGTTCATCGCCTTCTACATCACCACCCGCCTCTTCCTCTACTACCACACCTTAGCCAACACCCGTGCCTACCAGCACAGCCGAAGGGCGCGCATTTGGTTCCCCATGTTCTCGTTTTTTGAATGCAACGTAAATGGACCCGTCCCCAACCAGTATCACTGGCCTTTCAGTAAACCGGCCTTCATGAAAACTCTGATTGGATAAAAACTCATAACAGTAGCAATGTGTATGGGACTGTTATGTTAATGCCTCAGTGAAAAACTTTATAATTTATTATATAAAAAAAACTGTATTTGTAAAAACATTATATTTGTCTAATTTCACTTTTAAAGTGACTATTGTGGAAATATGCTGATTTTTTTTTTTTTTTTTTTATAAATATAGACAGTTGGCTAAGCTTAGCGCATAGACTGGAAAGGGGGTAAGTTGACCCAGCTCTCTTTGAAGGTACACTACCAGCACATTTAAGCTAATAAACTTTTTAAACATCAAGTTGTAGTCATACTGGTGTATGGATATTTGTTGTTTGGTTTTTTTTATCTTTGGACCAAACCCGAAGTTGTTTCCAGTCTTTCTGCTAA
This sequence comes from Archocentrus centrarchus, assembly GCF_007364275.1. NCBI lineage: Eukaryota > Metazoa > Chordata > Actinopteri > Cichliformes > Cichlidae > Archocentrus > Archocentrus centrarchus. The sequence goes on from NC_044360.1 coordinate 18,898,341, forward strand.
GCTAAGCTATCTGGCTGCTAGCTAGATTTCTTGCATGCTCGAGAGTTGTCCGCCATATTGGACATGATACGACTGGGGTCGTGGGGGGGGGAAATGTGTATTTCCTGACCGATTGGTGAGTGTTTGTTGGAGGCTGCTGGCTGTCACTGGGTGAAATCAGTCACACCTTGTGATTGCTGGCTAACAGATTGCCGTGGTCGTCTGTAGGTTGCATGGAAGATGCCAACGTGTCTGCAAACACGCGCTAATCGCAGAGCGATAGTGAAACTTGGAAAAGTGCGACACAAACCGGAAATGGTGAACATTTGCCTTCAAAGTGAAAGTTGTGCCTCACTTTTCAGCACGGTTCAAAAATAGTCAAATGGTCTCCGTTTCTGGCTTGCGTTGTACTTTTTACAGTCTCACTACCGCCCAGTAGTGAGCTTGTGGTTTGTGTTTGCAGACAGGTCGGTGTCTTCCATGCAAACTACGTACAACAAAAACAATCACAAGGAAGTTTTCACCAGCCAGTTTAGGGATACACATTTCCCCCTCATGACCACTGGTTGCCATTGGGTCACTGTTCTCTACACCTGTGGTATAGGGCCTTACATTATCACATGTCCAAAATGGCAGACAAATTAATGTCACATGACTGCAAAAATGTTGAGCAGTTCCTTTAACTGTAATTGCACACTGCCAAAGTAAAAGAAATGTGATTTATTTGTTGCCGAAGTGCTGCAAGTGCATTTGTTTTCTTTACAGATTTGCCTTGAAATAATCACTTTTGTCATTCTTACCTTCCACTTTGGGGTTGTTTACGATTCAGTGGTGGTTCGGGTTGTTGGGGGTACTTGATGTTTACAGCAGAAATCTCATCAGACGTGAGGCACCTGTGGGTTGATACTGGAGTTGTCACTTGCTGGGAGTCGGTAGAGATGCTTCTGCGCTCAGGCTTTGCTGCAAACAGATTTGACACCTGTTGGATAGCTGCTACCAAAGGAGCACTAGTTTCTTTTGATGTGCAACAGAAAAAAACAAAACAAAAAAAAAACACATTTCCTGCTCTCTACTAACAGAAAAATAATGTATTTCATTCGCACTAAAGTGAGCTCACTCCATCACATCATAGCTTCCCACATCCAGAGTTAAACTCAGCCCAGTATGTGAACATTAACTGCAAAAAATATATATTTTGCATATTAACCCTTACAAAAACATTTCTTTATCCCAGTTTGATACTCTGTCATGGTTTTCTACAGTTTATTTCTTTTTCACTGATTGTGTGGTGACTGTGGAAATGTGGAGATTTCCTCTGTTACCGATTAAAGTTTAAAAGCAGTTGTTTAACAAGGGTTCAGAAGTGCAATGTTTACTCTGGCATGTCTGAGCCAAACTTTATCTCTTTAACTGTTTACAATATGTATCGTTTTTCGGTGCAAGTAATCCAACTCTGCCTTTTGGCTCAATAATAAAAGTTTCTAGACAAGGAAAGCAACTTCTGTTTTTCTGACTGAGTGTTTCCATTAACTGCCCTTTCACTGAGTTTTAATTAGTGAGAAGAGACAAACCATCTCTGTCTCTGGTGAAAATGTTTGTGTCTTTGATATGCTATTTCAACATAACCCAAATGCCTGCTGGTCTTCTCCACCTGAAAACAAATATTTTATAAAAGCCACATCCCTATTTAAATATTATCATAGCGATATGCATGGGTCCACACCCATGCATATCCATATAATGCATGGGCTGTAGTGTGTATCCAATCCATAATCCACAATTACTGAATTTTCACACTGATTCTCTGTTGACTGCGACACATATCTGAGGATGGTATGTATATTACATTTTCTTTCATATATACTCAAGTCATAGTAACATTTTCAAATGAGGTGCAATATAAATGTAATAAACAGGGATAATTATGTGAGATTTTTGTTATATTGTTTTTGTCAGAGTGTATATATTGTATATATACCCATAAATATCTGGGAAGTGAGGAGAGCAGCTTCTGGACTTTTGAAGAGGAATGTTGCTCCATTCTCGTCTGATAAAGGATTCTAGCTGCACAACAGCTACTCATACTTTTTTTTCTTGATGCACCAAATGTTTTTGATTGGTGAAATGCAGACGGGCCAGTTCAGCACTCGGATTCTTCTACTACGAAGTCATGCTGTTGTAGTAGATGTAGTATGCTGTTTAGCACTTGCTGAAAGATGCAAGGCTTCCCCTGAAAAGATGTTAGTTAAACGTTTGTGACGTATGTTGCTCTAAAACCTGTATTTACCTTTCAGTACTGATTGTTGATTTTCAGCCTTGTCCCTCTGCGCACAGAGATTTCTCCAGATTCTCTGAATCTTTTGATGGTATTGTGTACTGCAGATGATGAGATACTCAAAGTCTTTACAGTTTTATGTTGAAGAACATTATTGTTCCACTATTTGTATACACAGGTTTTTTTTTTGAAGATTGGTGAACCTCTGCCCATCTTTACTCCTGAGAAACTCTGCCTGTCTAAGATACTCTTTCTACACCCAGTCATGTTACTGACCTGTAGCCAGTCAACCTAATTAGTTGTAAAATGTTCTTCCAGCTGTTTCTTTTTAGTACCACTTACTTTTCAAGCCTTTGGTTCCTGTATATACAGTATGCCCATTGAACATTTGTGTTGGTCGAGGTGGTGGTAGCTAAAGTGATACTCTTATGGTGCATTTTTATTTAATATAAACCGTGGATCCTTATAAAGGAAGTTTTTTATGGACAAATGTATTTAACATTAAAATATTGTACCCTTATGGATAAGGTTCATTTAGAATAATAACAAATAGCCACAAAACAAAATGCAAGGAATTAGAAATTGCCCGAGGATGTCAGTGAGACCTCATTGTTCGTGCTTTGAGGGTTTTTAAACTCTTTTGCATAATTGTTTGTGTGACAAGGATGACATGAAAAAGACAATTTCCTGTCATATTAAATGTGTTAAAAGGATGAAAATTAACATGCGTGCTTCTCTTTCAGCGTTCTCTGCATGTGTTTGTCTGTCTGCTGGGGCTTGTTGTCCTCTGTCACTCTAAATGCTTCTTCAAGGAGTTAGTGGTCAAAGATGAGAAAAACCCTCCAAAAGGTGAGTCACATGACAATCACTTGAACAGACAGTAGCAGTGCAGCAGATTTGGTTAGGTGGAAACTTTTCTTTGCTATGTTTGACAGACATTAGACATTTAGCCCATATCTAATCCTTTAACCAAACCTATGCACACACTGATAGATAATCAAACACAAATATCAAGGACCGCAGAGTTATGAAATCTTGATAAGTAAGTCAGCAACTCCTTTGAGCTGTGGTTTAATTTCTTTACATGTAGGGTGTGTGGATGAGGATGGAAAACAGCATGGCTTTGGCTCTAAATGGGTGAGAGACTGCATGGACTGCTCTTGTACAAGCGAAGGTTTGAGCTGCTGTGGCAAGTAAGATTTCCAGTTTATTATTTATGATTATTAAACCATTTTTTTTCTTCACACAGACAAGCTTCTCTTGTCTTGGCTTTATTTCATGTACTCTAAATTCCCCTTTTAACCACAATAACTTACAACTTCTCTACCCACCATCCCATCCCAGATCTTTTTTTTAAAAAGTTACTAAATGAGCAAAGCCACTTTTATTTAAATTTCTTCTTTCTTTTTGTGTCTCAGGATCCCCGATGCAGGCACGGTAGATGTCCCTGAGGAGTGTGAGCTGGTTGTGGATAAGGAGACCTGCACTGTTAAGGTGGTGATGAAGTCTGACAAAGCAAAAGAGTGTAAACCTGTCTGAATACAAACTAAAGGCAACTAAAATCCAGATTTTTATCCACTAGACTACAATGTGTTGCCACCTTAAATTACAGATGAGCAAAAACTACCACTTTATCAAACTTACTCTTCACTAATAAAGTAGAAACCTGTTCCAAGTCTGCTTCTTGAGTCTTCAGTGTCTTTTTTGTCATCACTTGCAACAGCTCTCATTTTCAGGATGTAATGGAATATATCCACCACTGTGTGACAGCAGAGCACAGCCCTTGGTGGGGGGGGGGTCTCTGGCACCCGAAGGGGCTCCAAGCCCAATTATAGCCGTGCCCCTCTCGCTGCTGCCTCTGACACAAACGTTTTGGTTGGTATTGCGTTCAGCTTCTTCTCCAACTCTAATCCCAGAGGATTCACAACTGTTCAGAGCATCCTTTGCTCTCATCCTGGCATCACTGAAACTAATTTTTCAGCTAAACCACCACGTGAGTCCTTTGTTTCTTTTTAGCGCACAATAATGATGTATTGAATACATTAATCATCTTTGTCGAGGGAAATCAGTATTGATAATCATTCAGCTTACAAAATGAATGCTGTATTGCTTCTCCACTGTCAGCTTGCAGTGTCCAGATACTGTATGCAGGTGTGTTGTAGGTCTCTTCTTGTACAATTTTTTTTTTTTTTCCAGTTATACAGTCAAACAAAAGCATTTGACAGTATGCATGCCTGGTGGTATTTATCCAAAAGAGAACGCAAACAGGGGAACAACGCTGCATTCATGTTTTGTGTACCGTGTTGAAATGTGAAGAGAACCAAACGTCATGACAGCATTTGTAGTAGTCTGGAGAGGTGTCACCCACAATCCCCGACACCACCAGCTGATAACAAGTCTTATCTCAGGTTGAGCACACTGCACAGTGCCTGCTGTCGTTACCCTGATCCTCACAGGCAGGAGGCAACAGGAAAGAAAATTGTCTCTGAGCAGACTCACTGGCTGCACACACATATCGGACTATTCTCCTGTTTTTAGAAATTTTTGTGCTAGATTCTTGTAAACACAACCTGTGAATGCAGAGAAGAATTAAAAGATTCTGCTTTTTTGTTTGTTTGTTTGTTTTTCTGTCAAGCATACATCTGCAGCCGATCTCCTTGTTATTTTCATTTTCAAATGCATTTTACCTGTAATACATTTCATTTTACACAACCCCCCCGCCCCAAACTCATTCATCCCTTTGGAATAGCAGATTTCAGACCTTTCAAATCTGTTGAAACTCCTGCAGTTTTCAATCACACAAAAGTATTTTTAAATTGAATTACAAGGAAGCGTTACTCCAGAATTATCACCTTAATATGGTCCTGTTTCAGGGACCCTTTGGCAGGTAGATTAAGTGTGAAATTATCATTTAATGTGATTTTGTTTTTCTAAGAAAAGAAAAAAAGACTGTCCGTTAAAAGGTAAGCATATATATAAAAGCCACTTTTCACTGCACAACTGTACAAAGGTGACGCTTCTTCAAGAAAAATTACAGCTTTCCTTTATTTCTGTGTCAGCTATTTTCTGTGAGATGGAGGCAAGAATAATATGACGGGTCAAGTGGAGACAGGTCACAGTGTTCCTTACCACACAGACTTAGCTACGCAGTGCGGCCATCACGACAACACAACTACTTGATGTGCTCCCCACAGTGTCTCATTATTGCAACATGACATGTTTAAAAATGGCTGTTAATTTTCAATATTTCCTTCTTTACTCCTGCTGTACATGGGTCCTCGTCGCTGCTGCAGCTAGTTACCGGTGAAATTATACTTGCCTTTCCTCCCTGAACAAAGGATGATCGATGCTTTGCCACCCTGCCTGCAGCTCACTCAACACACTGACAGAGTATGTTAGTAATGATGCAGAGTGAAGTGACTGATAGCAAAGTGTGTGTGCTGTTAATGGAAAGTGACAGTCTAGTTTTCTTGTGGTTTTCACAGTACGTGGCAGAGGTTCTAGGGGAGATGGCTACAATCCATTTTTTGGATCAAGGTCATACCCTTTTACTATGATGTGTAACATCATAAGAAATAAACAGATCTACGTCAGTGTATTTATAATAATTTTGTTATTATTAAGTTTTTATAAAAAATCTTAACATCTTACTGTTGAAATACCAAAAACTAAATAAAAAAATGTAATCATCACCTTTTTGTTTCTTGCATTCAAAATCTTTTGTTAGTTAAACTGTGAAAGCACTTCTTATTTTCTTCCTTTTTATTTAAGTGTAATTCTTACACGAGGACTGCAATCAACCTGATTTCCAACACAGTGATGATTTGAACTAAATACTGAAATCACAATCATTGCTAACCTGAATTTATTTAGTAATCTTTATAATGTTCATCATCTCACATTTTTCAGTCATCTGTCTCATGTGGCTGACAGAACACATATTCTCATATCTTAACCACTTCACTTGTCTGCACAGGCACAACTTGTGTTTTACTTGGGCTTTCAAGTCCATTTTGCCTTTTGTAATGTACATGCATACCTACATTCATTGGCCACTTTCCAAGGTACACCTGTTCAACTGCTTGTTCACATAAATATATATGGAGTGTGGGAAAAATAGGCTACATTTCACACAGGCTCACCAGAAGTGGTGAAAAATGTTGTCTGGTCTGATGAATCTTGATTTCTGCCTGCCTTGTATCAACAGTTTAAGCTTGTGGTGATGTAAGGGTGTGGGGGGGGGGATATTTTTGGCTCGCTCTTTGACCTTTAGCATTACCTGAGCATCATTTAAAAGGCACAGCCTACCTGAGTATTGTCGCTGATCGTGTCTTTTATGACCACAGTGTATCCGTATTCAGATGGCTGTTTCCAGCAGGATAATGCTCCATGTCAGAAACTGATCACCTTTGGGATGTGGTGGAATGGGACAGTCGCATCATGGATGTGCAGCCAACAAATCTGCAGCAACTGTCTGATACTAACATGTCAATATGGACCAAATGTTTCCAGCACCTTGTTTAATCTGTGTCATGACGAGTTAAGGCAGTTCAAAAGGCAAATGGGGGACCAGAGCACAACTAATTTAGTCACAATAAGTGTATACTGCTTGTTTATTGAGATCTAAGGACTTCCAAAAGGTCAGGTAATATACGACTCGGTAGCGGACCTGAACGCATCTTGTGTAGAACAAATGGAGCACACTTTAGCCACTACACTTATTATGTACAATCTGCAGAAACAGGAAGTTTTCTTGTTTCTGCTTGGAGTTCACTTGTAGTATTAGTCATGTATGTGCAGGCTTTAGTTTCATGTAGATGAAAAAAATGCATTTTATGACTGTGCTTTCTCTTTGTTTCAGATGCATGTTTTCAGAGGGCTGGGATGGACCGTTTGATCCATGGGTCTGGTGACACTTAAGTCTTGGTGAGATGTCCTTGAGTGGCAACGCAACCCAGTTTTCTTTGTCAGCATCACCTCTTCCTTTGATCTTCAACAGCTCCACCTCTCCACAACCTCCAGCTTGGGAGAAGGAGAGAGCCAGCCATGAGTCTGCGCAGGAGTGGCCAGGGAACGAGACCCATCTCCTCTCAGACTTCTCTGTTCTGGAGCATGATGAGCAGTGCCACATGTCTCCTGTCCTGACAGCATGCCTTGTAGCCTGGTACAGTGCTACAATGGTGCTAGGGTTGGTGGGCAATATCGGCCTCATTTGCATCATCGCCCGCCGCAGAGAAAAGGTCAATGTCACCAGCATTTTCATCTGCAACCTGTCGTTCTCTGACATTCTGGTGTGTGTCTTCTGCCTCCCTTTCACTGTCATATACACAATCATGGACCATTGGGTGTTTGGCTCGCTGTTATGCCGCCTGGTGCCATTCATCCAGTGTGTGTCTGTGAGTGTGTCGGTGTTGTCTCTAGTGTTTATCGCTCTAGAAAGACACCAGCTTATCATTAACCCCTCTGGATGGAAACCAAGCGTTCCTCAGGCCTACATGGCAATTGTTCTCATTTGGATTCTAGCCTGCTTCACCTCTTTGCCTTTCTTGGCCTTTCAGCTGCTCACAAATGAGCCCTATGCTAATGTAATCCTGCCTATGTCATCCGTACATGACCAAGATTCTCTTCAGGCTTATCTCAACACATCTCCTCCTCAGCCTGTCTCCTACACATACAAAAACCTGTCTGTGCTTCAAAATTCATACCACTCGCTCTTTTCTTACGTCCCCACCTCTCCACATATGGAAGCCTGTGTGGAGCACTGGCCATCCCAGGGTCACAGGGTCGCTTACACCACGTGGCTCCTGCTGTTCCAGTATTGTGGGCCACTGTTTTTGGTCCTGCTCTGTTATGTTAGAGTTATTGTGCGGCTTCGTCACCGCAAAGACATGCTGGACCGTGCCCGGACCCCAGAGTGCCAGCGTATGACCCACAGCCGCCGGATCAACATCATGCTGGTCGCACTCATAACAGTATTTGCTCTCTGCTGGCTTCCTCTCACCATCTTCAACGTGGTGTCAGACTGGAACCAGGAGGCTCTGCCTGTCTGTCACCACAACCTGCTGTTCTCCCTCTGCCACCTGCTGGCCATGTCCTCCACCTGCATTAACCCCATCATCTACGGTTTCCTCAACTCTAACTTTAGGCAAGAGGTGAGCGAGGTGCTCCTGCACTGCCGCTGTTTCCCGCTAGAGGAAGAGTGTGAGCGTTACCCCATGTCCACTGCACACATTGAAGTATCCCACACCTCTGTGCCTCTAAACTGCAGGAGCAACTCAGTCTGACATTGATGCTTCAGCCTAAAGGATCCTTCTTACATAAACTGTACAGCTGTAAGACAAACTGCTGCTGTTTGTTCTACCTTTAATGACACTGCAACCATTTTAACAGTGGCTTTTAGGTACTTACAGTAAATTCCTCAGTTTAAAAAAAAATTAAACACAAGTTTAAGTTTTGTGTTGAAGAAATATCACCTGAAGTTAAACTACGGCCGGGCTGCACTTTTGTAAAATACCAGTATGTAACAGAAGATGGTGCAGCCAGTCAACCCAGCAAGTCATTAATACATCATTATATACAATGTGGACTGGGAAAAAAATAAAGAAAAAAGAAAAACCTTTTAAGGAAATTGAATCAGGGCTAAAAAGAAACATCACAAGATTTAAAAAAAAACAAAACAAAAAAAAAAAAATCATAGAAAACATTTCAACACACCCGGTGGTAGAACACTGCCCCCAGTGGTGAAAGTTTTGGTCAACATTAGCATTACAAAAAGTACCATGTTTTGTCAGTGATTTGAAGTTAAGTGTTTATTGCAATGTCTTATTATAAACTAACTGCAAACATAAAAAGATGGTGTGAAAAAAGTTTCAAAAGAATTTGTCAAAATTTCATGCTTCATGACCATGTACTATTTTATTGTATGCTTCTTTACTGTGTATCTTAACAGGAAGTATTATGATATATGCCCATTGGGTGTTAGCTAAACTGTGACTTTAAGACCTACTGCCAGGTAAACATTGTAAAAGCAAAGCATATTGTTTTTGCAACCATCTCAAATGTGAAAATGTGAAAAAGAACGTTTTCACAGAACTCTGTGCAGTCCTGTGAAAACTAAGCAGACCTTAACTGCTTCTGTAGGAATTAAGAGGGTAAAAAGCATCCAGGTGCTGCTATTCAAATGCACTTGATTAAGTGATCATCAGCAAATGTGAGCACCTCTGGTCTCAAGCATTCAGCTGTATGTTAACACAACGCCATGAAGATGGCAACACCACTTAGGTTTGCAAAGTTGCATCTGTTCTTTGTGACATGTCAAAATCTTTGTTGACTCAGATTAATTGTTTAATACATATAAAACATATGTGACCATACTGTGGCCTTCATTACTCACCGGACCTCAAACTGACTAAATGCCTAAAGTAAACTTTGAAGTGATGTGTTACACGGTGGGAGGGAATGCCTTTCATAAGGATGCTGTTCGTCCCTCCGTACACTTTCAGAGACTTGTAAATAGAACACTGAAGGTATTCTAGCGACCCGGGCTCTAAGTATATGTTAGATTTTCATTTCATTTGTCATGAACTGCACGGTATGCCATTTTGAGATAAACTAGAAACTAATGTTTAAAACTATTTTGCGAGTGAACCACTGCTGTTGTATTTCATACATTTCATTACAATTAAGGTTTTTTTTTTTTGTATTTATAGTATTAAGAGTGTGAAATTTCTGTGTTAGCTTTTACAGTGAAGAAAAGACGAGGTGTGCTTTGTTCTGTGATTGATGTGACATAAATTATAGGCCTAAATTTACTTTAGGTGGTTTCAGTAAATATTAAAATGCTCAAACATTGAATGTGCATGAGCGTGGCTTTTAAAGGACATCAAAATGTGTTAATTAACTAGTTTGGTTGATGGAATATGTTTATGTAGATGCTCTAAATCCTCGAGTTTTGCCTGCATGTAGATTACTTACTTGCTTATGTGTGACATAAATAAATAAATATTCCATCAAATCATCACAACTAATATCACAAATAAATGTCTATATTAACCAATATAACGTGACATGAATTTATATGTAATTAGCCTGCAAGCTGCTTTTTAAAATTATCACTGTATTATTTACCCTGTTTATTTACCTTTCCAGTTTTTTTTTTTTTTTATTTTGTGATTAAATATATTACATTTCAAAAGCAATTGTTTGTTTTGTATTTATTTCCTCAAACTTATTTATTTTGGCATACAGTTTTCAGATTAACACACCATACATGTGATACAGGTGCATCAAAGCCAGAACAAACAGACTCAAGAACAGTTTCTTCGCAGTAGCAATCACCACCCTGAACTCACACACTCACCCACTCTAACTGTGCAACACCCACATCTCTGTGCAATATTATATTATTCATACTGAACAATATCTATCACTCCTATATTGTGTAATATCCAATATTCATTCACTAGTGCAATACTCACCATCTTCATTATTATATGTATACACTTATTTTTTACAACGTATATATTTTTATACATTCTCTTGTTTTCTGTATTTTTAATACATTTTATTTTCTGTATATATTTTTATACATTCTCTTGTTTTCTCTTGGATTCATGTTGTATATCTCCTGAACAGCTTAAGCTAGGACCATCAAACTTGGTGACTTTTCTTAAAACTTATCTGGCAATAATTCTATCATAATGAGTCAAGTTTACCACTTACCACGTTTCCAAGGTAACCACTTTTTGACAGGCATGTTTTACAAAATCAATGTAGTGCAGGTGTTCTTATTCAATTGCACTTTTTTTAAATGACATTAACAATATTTTATGTAATTTTATGCAGCCTTTGTTAATTAAAGCAACTGATTAAAATAATTTATGCTAATTTGATGACTGCATAGATTTATGAAGCTCAAAATATGTTTAGCTCAGGTATATTGTCCCTCAAACTCCATTACTATCTTGCATGTTTTGTTTAAAAAAAATTCTAATATAAACAAATAAACCTTTTGTCCATTTTAATGGTGTTTTAGGGTATACATTGAAATATATATATATTGATAGAAAGATGGCTGATCCAAGATGAAAGTAACCATAACAGCAAGGATAATCCTAAAAATTGTCATAATTTTTTTCTGACCAGAAATACTTAAAATATGCATTCTATCTAAGTTCTCTTGAAAACTTCTGATTGTTAAAGGAATGTTGCACTACAATTTCAACCAATAAAACCAAACTGATGACATCAGAATGGTGATTTTTTTTTAAATATTATAACAACACCAAATTAATTGTAGTTATTTATTATTGTGTTTATTATATTGTGTACATAATTCCCTGAAAATATTGTGGCAATATTTTTGAATAGTTTATGAGTCATGAGACTTAAAAATGGCGGGCACCAAAAAGCCCAGTCTGAAAAGCTTTAGTAAATATATAAAAATACTTACACATGTATGTAAACAAACAGCCAAATAAACAAAAAAGCTTTAACTTACAAAATTGAAGGTTCCTTTTTCTTGGTGAACATAAAGTCATACTGACTGATTTTTGAGTCACATGTTTATTAGTTAATTAGTTCTGGGTTTGGGTAGTTATGGTCCTCCAGGCAGGCAAAATCGTGGGTTTTTGTCATGAAACCAAACAGCATGCGGCAGGCAGCACATTTTCATCGTCAGCAGCTTAACCGAATAAAAACTGGCATGAGCATAAACAATAAAGGATAGAGAGAATTAAGTAAACTTGTAATGACCCTAGGAAGGGTGGTCAGGACACGTTCACATTCCGTTTTGGGCTGGAAGTGACGTATGTTACCCATTAGCCAATGATAGCCGTTTGTCCCAGAATACATTATTCTACAAACTCCACGCGCGAACATTACGAGCAGAAGGCAATTTGGTGGTCGAAACGGTGTGATTTGAAAGTGACTGCCACACAAAGTAAGTCACCGGCAACCTCTGAAAGTGCTTGTTTTATCCCCCTCCTCCGTCTTTGGACTCCTTAAAGTCACAACAAGTAAAATGCGTGAGTCAGCGGAAGTATGAACCATAGATAGCCACACAGTTGTTAGCATCAAATGTGGCGTAACGGTTTGTTAGCATTATTAGAGTTTATTAATGTACGTCGAAAAGACTCAGATTTAACTAATATGCCTTGAGTATTTTACGTTACACAGTAACTAACGTCATATCCATGTGTTTGATTATCTGCCTTGATTCATCACTTCACTAATAGCTGGCTTAGCTAACAACAGTAAGATTTAGCGTTTGAGTAATTTGATTTACATTATGAGGCAGTACAGAAATTATTTCTTATTTACCTTAAACAGAGAGTAGACTGACGATTTTGCAGTGCTGTGGTATTAGTTACAAGTTTAATCCTGTAGCTGGAGCAGACGCCTGGGCCTTCACTTCAGTGCTTCTTATGTGATTTCCAAGAAGTGCTTGGGTCATCGCTTTGACACAACACTACAGCTGCACAGCTTGCTTGTTGTTCTCAGTTTAAAGTAAAGTTATCATGATCTGATACCCTAAACCCACACACAACTGAGGATGTTATATTTGGCACTAAAAGTCTTAGAAGCATGGCGTCTAACCAGATACTAACTGTGCATGACCTTATCTTGGCCTCCAGTAACACTGTGAGGAACCTGGGCGTCATTTTTGACCAGGATATGTTCTTCATTGCACACATTAAACAAATATGTAGGACTCACTTTGTTTTCTAATCTGCACAAAATCTCTACAAACATCCAGTCTCAGAGTGATGCTGAAAAACTAGTTCATGCATTCATTACTTCTGTGCTGGACTATTGTAATTGATTATTATCAGGTTGCTCTAAAAGTTCCCTAAAAATCCTCCATTTGATCCAGAACGCTGCAGTGAGTGGACTGACACGGACAAAAAAAAGATACTAGCGTCTCCTCATTGGCTCCCTCGTAAATCCAGAATTGAACTTAAATTCATTCATCTGATGAACTGAGCAGTACTTCTCCGTTCCTCTCTATTTACTCATGATTTGTTTTGTTAAGTTTAAAAAGACAAATCATTTCTGGCTCCTGTTTGTACTAATTATCCAGTTAAAATATTTAAAGAGATTCCTTGTTTGCAGCCCTGATCTCAGCACTGATTGATTGTCAGATACATTTTTGACATAGACCAGGATGTGATTTCATATGTTAGAGGTCACAATAAGAATTTCTTTAGATTAGGGAAGTCAGGGGGCCACAAGTTGGTGACAACATTAATTGTTTTTTAAAGTGTCATGGATGTAGTCATCTAGCTCATAGAATGTCTTTATTGATTTTCTAGTATCTGTATCTCGGGGCTGAAGGAGCCAGTAATGACCACAACCACCAACTCTTCAGTTCTTAAAGGTATTGCACATATTAGATTTATTACAGTGGATCCAGGCTGAGGTTTATGACAGTGGGATTAAGTGTGCTACTCTGTTTGATGTGCCTGTAGATGTTGTTGCCTATGTTGACGTATGGTCATCCAACAAAACAGCAAACTACTCAAAGCCATTTATTCAGCAGCTACTGGAAATGGGAGCTCAGGTGAGGCATTATTTTCACTTTATTGTATTTGTTGTGTTGACAGACAGTTAAAATATAAAGTTGGGTCTATGAGTTTTTGGACAGTGACACAATTTTTGTCATTTTTCTTCTGTGCACCACATCACAGTTGATTTTAAATTCAAGAGTCAGGATGTGATTGAAATGCAGAATTTCAGTTTTCAATTGTTTTAAGGTGTTTAAAAAAGTATTGTATTAACTGTTTAGAAATTACTGCAATTTTAGGCCCAGTCCCCCATTTTCCGAGGCTCAAATAGCTGGACAAACATAATTTTTAATCTTTCAGACCTTTTGGTGCTGACCAGTGCATTTCTTCTTTTTAAGAATGGACCACATTTTGCTGCCTCTGTGATAGGTTTATTTTGTTTTGTTGTTGCAGCCCAGTGATGGCCTGTTTCATTTGCATCAACATTTATTTGGACCTCATATTGAGAGTTCCTGTGCACAGCTACAAAATACAAATTCACCACTTGGGATTAATGCCAGATCTTTTATTTGCTTAATTTATCATAAATAACAAGCAAGCGAGTCTCACCCAGCCATGAAAGTGCTCATCAGTCAATTGTCCAATTACTTTTGAGCCTCTGAATATTGAGTACTATGTATGGAAATGGCTCCAATTTTCTAAACAGTACAAACCCACTGAATTAAAGCTGAAAGTTTGCACTTCAGTCACATCGTGATTGTGTGATTTTTAATTATAGATCTAACTGTATATACTTGATACAGATATGTAAACTCATTACTTTTGTTTTACAGGTATCAAAAACCTTCAATAAGCAAGTCACACATGTAGTTTTCAATAATGGCCATTCAGCGACATGGAGAAAAGCCAAAAAAAGTAATGTGCATCTCGTCTCTGTTCTCTGGGTAGGCAGGTAAGAATTACACTCAGGAGGTTTGTAATTTTGAGCTATCATGTTTTGTTTTTGGGGGGGGGGTGTCATGAATCTTCTTCTGTCATTTCTCATTTTTGGGGATATAATGTCCAGGTGTTACGACGATGGCGTGCGTGTGGATGAAGAGTTATATCCAGCCTTAAATGATGAAAGCAATCCTGTCCTGAAGAACAAGAAGGTGAGTGAGATGCACCTGATGTTTATGTTGATATCTTAGGGTAGGCTGTAAATCACTGTTGTTTATTTTGGATTGCTAACAAAGTGTGAAGCATTCTTATTTCTATCCATCCTGATGGGTCATAAGTCTAAGCAGATATGCCCAGTCCTGTCTTAAATTTAGTAATGTTTTAAATACCTTGAGATCACTACATTAAGTCTGAATGTCTGAAGGTAACGCAGGCTCTTTACCTTAAACATATGTGTATCAATTGTTCTTTGTGTTTAATCATCCCCAAAGGCCAATTCTGAGCCAAGAATGGGGGGGTCCAGTGGTCCTGTTGTCCTATTATGCTGTTTGTGGTATTTTGCTGGTCCCCTTTAAGAAAAAAGTCACTGCAAATCAATACAAAATAAATTCGTTTTTGCTCTTATCACTTGTCTGTATATGCTGTTGTATATATTGTAATAAAGTTGTTTGTTTACTGTACTCTGCGCCTCAACATCAGTGACTTTCATCTAAAACTAATCAGCCGCGTATTTTGTTTTCTTCCTGTTCCAAACTGTTTTTTTTTTTGTGTGTGTGTGTGTGTGTGTTTGCTTCATGTAGCATCGCTGCATGCAGCCGAAAGATTCTCCAGAGAGGACACCTGAAAATGACAGGCGCATGAGGAAAAAATTAGACAAGATGATGAAAGACTTTGCTCCAAAAGAACCTTTGGGTAAGAGGTTATAACAGCATTGGATTTCTTTTTGAAGTTTGCCATTTCACACCTCTTTTTCTTCACAGTTACAGATGTGTCACCCATCATTATTGATGAGGAGAATGGAATAGTCTATAGCCCGGCTTTTAAAAGGTCAGATTACATGGCGCAGCGTTTGAAAGACATGAAGGATAAACGAGAAAACCTTTCACCCACAGGTACGTGCCACAGTAGGTGAATAGCCTGATGGACTGACAGACTTAAAACACTTAAAACTTTAAAAGGAAGCCAACTCATGAAAATGTCACTGCCTTTCAGCTTCACAAATGGTTGAATCCCCCTCACCCACTGGGCTGAAGCCTTCTCTTGGAAGCACACCAACTGTCCTCAAATTAATGTGTAAGAAAACTGGGTACTGTCTTATTGATATTGATTTACAGACATTTATAGTGTGGAATTTATCTTTCCTGAAACAGAAGATGAACTTGTGTATTTCTAAGAAAAGAAATGGGTCGGTAATCTATTGTAGACAGAATGTTTTTTTTTTTTCCCTGTTCTCAAAAACAAGACCAGCATTGTGTCTCTTGTAACAGTAAAAGCTCTTAAGGCAGATACCTATCTATAATGCCAAACTGTATCAAATGGATATCTATTTAGTGCATCAATAGGATTGGAAACATCATTAGTACATGTTCTAGTGAAATATATTAATTTAAAATTAAACAGAGAGGTCTGAAAGCAACCTGGAATCTAGAGAGAACCTGGTTTATAGTGGTGGGGATGGCAAACAAAATGGTACAGCTTAAATTAATTGAGCAATACAGTGCTGAGTTTCTGTGCGGCGCAAATCACATTAAATAGCAGTGGGCCAATATTGTTCCCTTAGGGACATCTTTATCGACTGTCTTGGATTGGCAAGAACAGAACGCACACATAGAACAAGACGCTGTAGGCTAACAATATGAGAGGCTTTGGATAGATTTACAGTGACTGCACCACAGTGTTGCTTTTTATTAGCCTCTTCTAAAAAAATATCCTGGTGTGTTTTGTTTGCTATATATGCAGCTCTCGACGCCAGCCTCTGGTTTGTTTTACATGTGCTGCTGTTCGCCTTTCACACATCCAGATTAGACACTCCACTAAATTACTGTGGGGGTGTAGTGTCCAATCTGGATGTGTGAAAGGCGAACAGCTGCCTGTGGTTTTATAATGGCGAGAACCATTAGTAATCCCACCAGACACACTGGAAAGGAAAACATTGGACAGAAAGTGGTTAAAATATGCATAAAACACTCGATTATGTATTATTATTACACCCCAGCATTTCTGTTTCTGTCTAAAATGTTCTGCTGTTCTTTGTTCTACATAGATGATCAGTCAGACGATGATTCCAGTGCTTCTGTTGCTGAACTTGGTTACTCACCTGATAAGGAAGAGGGGAGAACGCACACAGATGTCAGAGACCATGAACATCTTGAACTACCCCACAGGAAAGACTGCCTCTCACCCTGCCATCATGTTCCAGAAAGGGTCATAAGTGTGCCTACGTGCCCTGACTCTGAGAACAAAAAGGATAAAGAACGAAAGAAACAAAAAAAGTCACAAAGGACCTCAGTTAGGAAAAAAGAAACCATTGATACCGTAGAGTTTTTAGAAAGTCCTTGTCAGGGCAGGATATCTGACAACAGCAAGAACTTGCAGAAAGAAAGAAGGCAGTCGCAGATAAAGTCACCTCGATTATCACCTAATAAATCTGAAAAGAGAAAACAAAAAATCACAAAAGTAAAGTTTTTTGCAGAGACTAAATCCCTTATTTCTCCTGACACTCTGGAGTCCTCCAGCTGCCACTCCTCAGCCACGCAATGTGATGCTGCTCCGGGACAGAAAACACCCAAACAGGCTCGACAGTCATTTTCTGCATTGGTACGATCTTTCACTTCATCCAGTGAATACAAACGTGTCACCCCTGGTAAAGCTGATGGCGATGATGATGTGTTTGAGGACTATTTCTCTCCAGCTAACCAGAGATCAGAAAGACTTCTGTCTCTTAATCTCCCTGTGGAGAGCAACATTGAGATACCTTTTAAGTTGGACGCAGTCCCGAAGAAGAGAAGACAAAGAAGAAGTGAAATCTTTGGAACACAGGGTCAAAAAAAGAGGAAACTGGAAGAAAGTGACACTGGTAAAGATCAGCAGTCTGAAACTAGCAATGAAACTCAAAGTCAACAAGAAGAAGAGGAAGAATGTTTGCCTGCGTTGAATAACCCAAGTGCCGATAAAAAACTAATGGGTCAACCAACCACATTACCAGAGGATCAAACTCTGTCAGAGCTGAAGAAAAACTCTGATTTCAATGTTCCTTGTCACACTGTGGAAAGTGAGTAATATGAATTTAGAAAGCACCAGTACAAATAAAATGTTGGGATGCTGTGTAAAATGTAAATAAAAATGCAATGATTTTCAAATCTCATAAAAATCATATTTTTTTTTTCACAACAGAGCAAAAAAAAAAAAAAAGCTTAAACTGAGATATTTTACTATTTCTTGAAAAATATTGGCACATTTTGAATTTGATAGCAGAAACACATCTCTATAAAAGTTGCAACAAGTCCTCCCCGCCATCCAGACATCTTTTTTCAGATAAGGCTTTTTATAGTTCAGGAAGACAAATGTTAAATCACATAATCTTCTATTACAACATCATGTCTTCATAATAGAAGAGTCTGGGTGATGAGCTGGCCTGCCTGCATTTGAACTCTTTCAACCAATCAAAAACATTTGTAGGATCATGAAACAAAAAATATGACAAAGGACAGGACTGCAGCTGGAATCCTATATTAGACAATAATGGGACAACGTTCCTATTCAAAAGTCCAGAAGCTGCTTTTTTGAGGTGTGTCGCTGCCATCAAAGTTTTCTCATATTATCTGTGCTTTGCATTTAAAGCCCTTATGTGTAATCTGATTCTAGCATGTAGTTAAATTAGATGTTTACATACACACATAAACATGATCTCTCCAAAGATCAAGTTAGTTGCCGCCTCTGTTTGCTTTTATGTGAATTTAACATCAGTGACTGTGGGATAGATGGTGTCTTACGCAAAGCATGCTGAGGCCTGACGTCTAAGATCCTGAACAGTTTGGAGTGAGTTACAGATGGAAACGAAGTGTATCTAGTAACTGATCATTTCAATCTAAGCTTCTTTATTTACTGTTCAATAACAACATAATGTAAGCCTGTTTTCCATGTCACTATAGGGATATGGTAGTAAGAGGTGTAAAGTTGCAGTTTTCATTTAATGTTGCAGTGCATAAATGTGCAAACGTGAATGCACGCACATACAAAACAGCACCTGCTGTGTGATAGCTTGAGTGAACCCCCCTCCTCCCTCCACCACACATGCACACTCACTCTCACTCTGTTTTAAATTGTCTTGTTTTCCAATGTAGGTAGAGGAAATGAATGTACAGTCACAGCTGGTTTCACAGAGAGCCCAACTGAAGCTGAAGGAAATCACAATAAGCAAGTCGGTTTGAGTCTACAGAAAATGGTTAACAAAACAAAGGTAAGAAGACATCATGTTTAGTTCTAAATGGCTAACTGAGTTCAACAATTCAGCTCCACAGTTTAGGCCCTATGCCTTAATTGAAAGACATTTTTTCTCACTAAACAATGCATGTCTATGGTACATTTCCTACTGTGTTGTGGGAAAATTGAAAAGCAATTGAAAAAACAGGATGTTACAAATGTAATGTCACCAGTGGGAGGTTTACTGAGTCATTAAAGATATTGCTGGTGCATGGGAGTTTTAATTATAAATCTCCTATTTACTTATTCATATATTCAATCTCTTTGTTGTGTTTTGGTGCCTGCTAAATTGCATGTATTAACCCTTTCAGACACACATTGATCTTACTTTTCTTTCCTCACTTTAGTGGCTATAGTTACTTATAGCCAGTCAGGGCTTTGTACAGGCCATTGTTTATCTTCCTTTGTCACACAGATAGATTAAAAGGAACACAATGTAAAAAAAGAATTTTTTCCCCATGTTTGTCTGTAATATAGGAAGTTTAGGAAGTAAACCAAACATCGCTTGTGTGTGTAATTTCCTAATAAGTATTTCCTCCATAAGGTCATACACTTCCATGGATGTAGGCGTTTGACGCTACTGACGATACTGTCTGATCCTGAGGGTTTCCTGTGTTTTGCCTCTGTGATGGTACCATACAACTTCCTTGCTTGTGAAATGCACCTGGGCTCTGTTTTCGTTACACTAGTAACCTCAACAAGCTGTAGCTGAAATAAAGCAAAGATGATGTCATATCCCTTGGGGATCTTTTATTAGTTAACTTTATTGTAGCCTGATTGCAAAGAGGTTGTAATTGTTATTTTGGTTCTATAAAGATTGTGATGATGTTTTAATCCCTATATAGTTCTGGTAAACACAGTCATCAAATACAATTACTTCTCTTATCTTGATAAATGCTCATAGTAAATGTTAAAACTCATGTTGCTCAGGTTTGGGTGAAAGAGTGCAAATGTCTAACAAACTTAAAATTCTGAAAATGTCAGCAGCTTATGTTTATTAAATACAACCCAGATATTTTTGCTTCATTTACTGGGACCTTTACCCTTATTTCTCTGCGCAATTCTGACCTCTCCTTAATTTCGAGTATCTCATAACAATGCCGTTCTTTAAAGGACCATATTTTGCACACTGGGTAATATAGTGACTAAAGCTGTGGATATATACTTCCTGCTCTTTTTGTTAGTTACTTGCTAGTACCAGGTTGGCCCCCCTTTTTTCCTCAGAACAGCCTTGATTCTTCATGGCATAGATTCAGTAACATTCCTGAGATTTTGGTTCATATTGACATGATAACATCACACAGTTACAGCAGATTTGTCAGCTGCACATCCATGATGCAAATCTCCCGTTCCACCACATTCCAAAGGTGCTCTATTGGATTGAGATCTGGTGACTGTGGAGGCTGTTTAAGTACAGTGAATTTATCATGTTCAGGAAATCAGTTTGAGATGATTCGAGCTTTGTGACATGGCGTGTTATCCTGCTGGATCTTCTGTTGTCCAGTGTTGTCCAGGAGTGGCACCCCGTGTGGTCGTCTGATGCTGTAGCCCATCTGCTTAAGGATTAGTGTGCTGGTTGTAACGAGTGGTTATTTGGGTTACTGTTGCTTTATTATTAGCTCAAAGCAGTCTGGCTGTTCTCTGATCTCTGGTATCAACAAGGTATTTTCACCCAGAGATCTGCTGCACACTGGATATTTCCTCTTTTTGGGGCCAGTCTCTCTAAACCCTAGAAATGGTTGTGTGGGAAAATCTCAGCAGTTTCTGAAATACTCAAGACCAGCCTGTCTGTCACCAACAACCATTCCAAGTTCAAAGTCATTTAAATCATCTTTCTTCCCTGTTCTGATGTTCTCTTTAAACAGATATACCTAACAAAGTGGTGGTGAATGTATATAATACCTATCATTTTCTTCATTTCATATCACAGACTTAAAAACTCTCTAAAATGCTCACAAATGTTATGTCAGCCTCACTAATGTTTATGTAAAATATTCTATGTTACAAGAAGTAATAACCTGGCCTTCTTTCCTCTATTATTGTATTTGGCTCTCAGTAGATCAAGTGGATCTCAAGTTTTGCAGCCTCATCTCTCTGTGATTGTCTGAACTGCTTCATTTTAAGTATGTGCAGAATAGTCGCCATCAAGGAGATCTAGTCATACAAAGAAGAATTTCCTTCATTTGTGGTGGAAGTGTTTGTGCTCTGAGGCTCTGTTAGTTCACACCAGCTCTTTGTCAGAGACTCATTCATTCTCATTGCCCTTTTCTAGTGCTGCTACCAGAACATGACTACTGGATCAGATAGGCCAGAGTTTCTTTAATGGAACTTTCAGAATATCTGCATATACTTGTTTAACTTGGCTTGAAAGAATTTAAAATTTGCTCTTCTCATCAACTTTTTTCAGTACTTTAGTGTCTATAAAATAAATTGCAATATCAGGATATATTCCTTTAAAGAAAGAAGGGGCTGTAATACTGTGACATACCCATTTAGTGACTTCCCAACCCAGCTGTCACAGTGATAATGTGTTGTTTGACCAGCATGGGGTCAGGTTGTGGACTGTTTTGGCTCTACTGTTCTCAACAGACCTTAACCCCTGACTTCCAGCTGGGGGGGACCAGATATCAGAATGTGGCAGGAAAGATCTGGTGGTCCTGTTTGTGGTTAGGTGTTTGTGCTCATGATATTTTGCTGTATTGGTGCCAAGCATGTGGTTGAATGGACCACAGTCACCAGGCTGCAAATTTACAGTTTTTTACAGTAGTCAGTGTCTCTGGATGTGTTTTTTCCCTTCTCATGGCCTTGATGTTTTGCCTGTATGCAACAAAATACTCAGCAGGGTTGTTAAAAGGGCACGGCCACTGAAAGAAAGAACTCTTTCACTTGTTTAGTGCTGCATCATTCACCAAATCAAATGACAATATTAAATCCAAAAGAAGTATAATATTCATTCAGTTTCCTAGTGTCTTTGTGTAGCTGCTGCTTGGCTACTTTAAATACTTTAGATTTATCTGTCACAGATTTCAGTCTCTCTCGCTCTGATTTCTGCTCCCATGGCTTGTGTTTAACAAGCCAAGAAACAAATGAATCCAAATATGTGCTTTTAATCAACATTGTGTAGCTGCTCCACTTACACTTGATTGCCAAATATGTGGTGGCTGTTCCTGCAACAGACTGTGAGGATTAGAAGTAGCCCAGAAAAATAGGTGTGAAAGCAGTGAACACGGACACAAATGTGCTTACACAGTATGGTCATCCTTTATGTGAACAGAGATTTGTTCCCTCTTATAAGTTTTGTGGGTTTCTCTTTGTTTCAGGCAGTGAGAACTCTCGTCATGACAAGCATGCCCACTGAGTAAGTGCTGCTATAAATATCCCTGTCTTCTTATTCTTTAATTTTAATGCATTAATTAGCAAGTTGGTAAGAGAAGGTGGCTAATTCTTATTATTCATGTCTTGTAGGAAGCAGAACACAGTGGTTCAAGTAGTGAAAGCGCTTGGTGGTTTCTCAATCGTTGACCGCGTTTGTGAAAGCACAACTCATGTGGTGTCTGGAGAACACAGGCGGACTCTCAATATTCTACTGGGTATAGCTCATGGTTGTTGGATCCTCTCATTTGAATGGGCAAGTAGACTATAAGTGTTTTCAGAGACGTCGCTGGATATTATTTCAAATGTAGGATGGAGTGTGAAGCTGTCTTATCTCTAAATGAAATGTTTTCTTTTGAGTAGATACTCTGGTCCTTGGAGCAAAGGCAGTGGATTCCCGAGGAGCCGTATGAACTTGCAGATCAATTTCCTGCAGCACAGGTAAGTGCAGAACTATTCAAGACTTGACTAGAAAATGGTTAACATAGTAAGAGACTTTTACTATTACTGCTTGACTGTCAAGTAGTAATAGTAAAAGGGTCTTTCACACATTTACTACCAACATTAAGTTTACAGAAAGCTTTTTAGCTCCGCTGCCGTCAAAGACAACAGTCACAGCAGAGCTGATCTGATACTGAGCCGTCCTTCAATTTTTTTGCTAAATTCGCTACTACTCGGTCATTTGTATTTGAAATCTTCTGAAACTTGGCACAAATACTCTTTGGGAAAGGCTCGACAAAATACGGGAGATGGATTTTTGATTTTTTTTTTTTATTTGATTTTAATGAATTTTTGAAATTTTCTAGAAATACTGTAGATTGATGTGATATTTACCTTTAATCCCTACTCTTCCCTTATTACTCAGCCTTATTTCTTGGACTCCTTTGAAACTTGGTATGAGTATTCAGTGTGCAAAGCTGTACAAAATGCTTCAGACAAATTTTTTATTTAAAATTTTTTAAAATTTAATTAATAACTTCAGTGACTACTTCTCGCTTATTTATTGGCTGAACTTTTTGAAACTTGGTTTGAATATTCATTGGGTAAAGCTTTACAGCATGTTGTAGACAGATATTCAATTTTTTACTTTATTCTTGGACAAATTTTTAAAATTTGTAAGAAAATAAAGTATCAGCTCAATGATGACTGACCTACAGCTAAATTAGTTTCTGTACCAAGATATCACATTTTTTACAAATAAAGCATTTGTCAGTGGAGCTCTATGGGCCAACAGGTCTATGATGTTTTTCAGTTGTGTAGATAATTAGATATATATTATTTGAACAGCCATGTCTTCTTATTTTCACATCATCCCTTATTTAGCGCTTTCAGAGGTGACCCAGCTAATACTCAACAGTATTAATCTTTTCTCCTATGTATTACTTTCTAAATGCAACAAAATATTTTTTTTATCTGTTCAGAACTTAGAAATTTAGAGATTTTACTGGCATCTTAGTTATTATCATCTAAAAAACTACCAGCTTTTTCACACATACTTAGAATTTCATTATTGACACTCATCTGTTTACAGTACTCTTGTTTTTCCTAAAGCATCCTGTGTGAATTGTGGATGTTGCCTCTTCCTGTACTTGTCATTCATGAATCACTATCCTCTCCTGCCCTGCAAGGAAAGACTTGGGGTCTCAATGTAGACAAATGTCAAAGTGTTTCCTCTTAAAATTGCATGATGACTTTTGTTGTGACAGACAAAATATTTTGTATCCTCATGGGCTTTTTTGAATAATAAACTAATAATAAACTGGTTCTAAGAATAAAAGACCAAAGCTAGTATGGCATTTTAACACCAATCTAAGTCTTTGTAGCCATGAAGCCTTTACAATCTCTGCCTTAGGCCATTGGAGGAATGACCACAACCTCTCTCTTTATTAAATTAAGAGGAGGTTTTCATCAATCCGTGATTTCTTGAAATATCATTATAAACTGAATACACATGCTGTGGCTTTATTCATGTGTGATGCAGCATGTGAAAACCAGACTCAAGTCCAAATTTTTCATTTATTAAACTTTCTTAATCTTTTTAAATTAAAAAATGTGTAGATTAACATCCAAAATCAGATTTCATTTGTCTATTTTTGTTCATTTTTATACATTTTTAAATTGAAACTGTTGAACTGTCTGTCTCATAGCTGAGAGGTTTGCCAGATGAGGATCTGGGGCAATATAGTGCATTCTTTATTTATGCATCACAAACTGTTCAATAAACTACCTTTTTTTTTTTTTGGATATAGTTTAGAGAGGTATTGCAGATAGTGACATTAAAATGACAAACATTAGAAGTAATGGAAAGTCTGGTTGTTCTTGATTGCGTTATTGCTCGGTTGTTTTTATGCGCAGGATTGTTGGTCTGCACCTGGGTTTTCTCGTGCTGTGTCAAATTTGAAATGTGCAGCTGACCAAAATAACATCACTGATGGACAAGGTCTCCCATCCCATGCATGAAACTGTTGCTGAGCTGGAGAGCTCCTTCAGTGACAGACTGCTGCATCCTAAATGCACAAAGGAGCGTTACCGCAGATCCTTCCTCCCAGCAGCTGTAAGACTTTATAACCATCACTGCTCCCAACAAAAACCACAATAACCTACACAATGTAGGATAATATATAATATACTGTAAATAGTCCGGCCTGTTAAGGTTCAACACACAGGCACATCATGTACATTGTATATAGTGTTATTATTAGTAGTATTAGGGTTAATCTTGTTTGTTGATTTTATATATATATATATTCTTTTCTTAATAGTGTAAATTATTATATTTTTATTTATATTTATAATAACTGCGGCTGCTGTTACACCCAAATTTCCCCTCTGTGGGACAATAAAGACTGTTTCTTCTTCTTCTTCTAATGACCTCAAAAATCAACAACAAAAAGCACAAGTTTGTAGCATGTTGAATTTATTGTGTATTTTGGAAAAGATAAAATTACACAGATGTAAAAAAAAAAAAAAAAAAAAATTAAGCAACATTGTAGCAGTTCAGCATCCACCAGGCTGTTCATTCTTGTTCATTGGACTGAGGCTTAACTATTATGTCACCCAGTACAAAGTAGAATCACTGCCTCGTGGATGATTTTAAACATTCAATTTCAGGTATATAACAGCTGCTCAAGCATTGCAATCAAATCTCCTTAAGCCAGTGTTGATGGGTTAAAAATGAGGCTTTCTCATTTGTCTAATTTTTCTCACAAAGTTTGCTTGTTGTAGCTCAAAAGAACCATTACATAAAAACACATCCTAAAAACATACATTCCCTGCAAAACTGCAAAAAGATTATCTTCATATATGAGCATGTGGGAAGGTACTCTAGAATTATATTAAAATAATTTCACTTTATGTGCAATAAAATTAATAACTAGCTATAGCAAAGCTCCTTTCTTATATAATAAAGTTTAATATCAACCTTAAAATCTACTCATAAATTAAACAACAAATGTACATATATTCTCTGTAGCAAAACAGTGTTATTATAAGTGGTATTTTTACATGAACATTTACATTTTGAAAAATGTTTACAACACAAAAAAAACAAATCATTTTCACCAGATGTTTATCAGCATATTGTACCATCGTCTGTTTTCTACAATGACACTGGCAGCTGGTACTCAAAACATAGTTAAACTGTTAAAATATTAAAATGATTCAAGGAATTAAATTAATCTGATTAGGAAGCTGATATTATTAAATAAAGCCCGACTTATATTATTTGCAGATATCAATATTGTCAAATTGCTAATATCAGCCAATAATATCGGCTGGCCAATATATCAGTCAAGTTCTGTTACTAAATTTAATTACTGTTCATATAATTGTACATACTACAGCTATGTGTATTGCTGTGACTGTCCATATTTTAAAATCTACCACATGAAGATGCAAGTGTTTTGGCTCCCTTGAGAATTTTTAGTTTTGGTCTTGTTGTTTGTTGCTTGTTGCCCAGCAGAATCTCCTTCCCACTTTGTTTAATCCGAGAGTTCAAAGGGAGCCCATGAAGTCTGCTGGTCTGATCATCATCGTAGTGGTCTTCAGTGAATAGCCTGAGCCTTTCCAGTAGTACCATTTGATCCCGTTGAAGCGATTGGAGTTTTGCCCCTGTTGGTAGTACATCCCATTCAAGTTGGATGGACCGCAGGCATCAAACCACCAGCCTAAAATAGCAAAAATTATTAATTTAACCATCTTTGTATAGTTTTTTATACTGTAATTGATGTTGGTGAGATTTTGTTCATTTATATACATTACAAATGAAGTGATTTTGAATTTAGAAACCTGTGACTCCACCTTCCACTAAGTCACCAGTTTATTTGGTACACTGCAAAACAATTTCTCTACTGTAATACCATCAGTAAAAGATTTGATTTGATACAGAAGAATGGGTGATGAACCACAACTTTTTTTTATGCTAGTGTTATGCTAGTATGAGCTGTAGCTCCGGAGGTAGAGCAGGTCACCTACTGATCAGCAGTTCGATTCCTGGCTACTCCAGGCTGCATGCCAATGTATCCTTGGGCAAGATACTTAACCCCAAGTTGCTCTCCAACGCAACCATTGGAGTGTGAATGTGTGTGAATGTTAGATAATTAAAGCACTTAGCTTAGTTAATCATGGAAGTGCTTGTATGAATGGGTGTGCAGGGGTAAATGTAAACGTGTTGTATAAGCGCTTTGAGTGCTCAGACTGAGTAGAAAAACACTATATAAGAACTAGTCCATTTACCCATCTGGGGAAAATGACACCAGGTTATTTTATAGATTTCTTCTAAAATTGTGGTTTGCAGGCTGTCATAAAGTTGCTGTTATGAGAAGTGGGCAGCTATATAAGGAGTCACTAAAAGCATATGTTTCTCTGATAGTATGTTTTAAAAAGTGGCCGTCTGGAAAAAGGATACTGTGAGTTTCTCAAGAACAGCTCATCCATTCAGGAAACCAAAGACAACAAAACAAAACAATATAATAATTAATTAATTAAAAAGATATCCAAATTTCTGTATGAGAACCACTTTGGGTTTTTAGAATGATGACATTTTGTAGAAGTTAGTTGTAGAGATTTTTCAAATTTTTAGTAAGATGCCAGTCAGTTGTCTAAAGCTCATAGCATTCCCCTTTAAAACTGCAGTTATTTTGGATGTGGTTTCAAAAGGCATTATAGTAAGAAATGCATATTATTATTTTTTTTTCCCCCGTTGTCAGATTTATTGCATTCCTTTAGCATTTTTGTTTATTTCAATTTCATGCAAGGAATGACAGATCCCACTTTTCTCCTTTTGCTGGACCAATGCCACTCTGTTACACTTGCGTATAATGTGCTCAAAGGAGTCCCCTGTGAGAGACCCCTCATGGGAAAAAAGGGCTAGGGTAAGGGTTTGTGTGTTTTCATGTTCACTTGGCAGACCCCAGTACAGACAGAGGCAAACTTCTGGCAGCAGAGTTACTTTACAGGGAATGGACGAGGACCTTTTAAGCCACAAGAGGAGAGAGAAAAGCTCTGTTCCCAGGCTATTAATGTCAGCCATTGTAGAGACTGAATTCCCCAATGAGTTGATCAGTGATTAAGTCTGAGCTAATTGTGCTCTTTGACACAGCTACAAAAGGATGGTTGCCCTTAAATTGGCCTTAAAGAGGTTTGGGGCAAATGCCAAGATTTTGTGTAGATGGGAATTTGTTCCACAACAAGTGTCCATTACTGATTGGCATATGTATTTTTTTTTCCAAGCATAAGCATATTTACAGTAGTGTGTTTCTTACCTCCTGTTGTCAGCTGTGAACATTTGCAAACACATTTGTCATGGTCTGCATCCTTTGTACTGAATTCACTTCCTGGCTGCCCAATGCTGCTTATTTTGCCTGCCGTTCCGCTGTAGCCTTTAAGGTGTATCCTGTAAAACAGAAAAGGGAAAATGAAGGAAGAAGAGGAAGTACATAATTTCTGTTCCTCAAAAGGCATTGCTCAGCCTCATTTATATACTTCTTTGGTTAAACCTCTTAATCACACAGGATTTAAAATAGGTTTTGTCGTAAGGATAAAAGTGTGAGCTATTTCATTTTTTTATATATTTGTGACTAACAAGCATAAAAAAATGCTACTTTTATTTTATGCCAAATCATTTTCTGTAATGCCATTTGTGCATTTTCTTTTTAGTTATCACAGAGAAAACCATCTGAAGACCAAATTAGAGTAGACCTGAATATAGCTGCGTTGAAATGGGGCATTTCAAGGTCTGCTTGTTAAATTCAGGTTCTGCTTCTGAAATCAGCTTTGATTGGAAAGCAAAAACATGTTTGATGGTTGTCTTATTACCAGGAAAGAATGTTAGAAAAACTGAAGCTTTTAATGTATTTCCTATTTTTCAAATACAGAGCAGCTTTATTATATTTTCTTTGGGCTGCTGCCAGTACATCAGTATCAGGAAATATATAGTCTTATACAGCAAGAACTAGAAGAGAGCAAGAACATTTCTAGAGTGTGTCCTAACAGTAGCAGTTGTTCAGCAGTTACAGTAAATAGCAAGCAAGTTCAAGGTAGTTGTCTGGATATAAATGATAAGGACAAGTGACACTTTTTGTCTGTCAGAATAGCTTATGTAATACTGAAGAATTGTCCTTTTTGTATGTTAGTGATAAGTGTTCAAAGCAAATTTAGCATCAATCATCTCAATAGTCTCGTGTTTGTCAGTAAACTAATGTATTCCTTTTCTACTCTCAGATTTGACATGTTCATGTGTGAACGATTGCCAGTCAGCTACATTATGTTGAGAATACAGCTTGTTTGGGGGCCACTTGCTTCTGAATGTTTACACATTTAATTTCTTTGAGTTTTGGGTCTATGCTTTAATTATGTTATGTTATCTTGGCTCAAAATTGGCAGCACTTTTTTAGTATGTATTAAGGATAGCAGTGTTCAAAAGCGCTGTCGCAACAGAGAATAATTTGCTGATGGGCTTTTTTTGTCCTTAATAACTTGAGCTGTACAAGTACAGAAATTTTCTGCTCAAAGCATGACATTAAACTAAATATTCATTACTTGGCACTTGGAGCCTGACAGATTTATTTCAACATACTTGTAATTTTGTGCTTCATTGTCAAGAGAAAATTGGTCGTATTGTGAGAATCCAGAGTTTCCTTCCCAGTCACTCAACTGGATCCTTAATTTGTAGGACTGTTGATTTGTCAGTCTGGAGACAAATTCATTTCCTAACCAGAATTCTCCCGAAGGTTCTCCAAACCCCTGAAAGGACACAAAAGAAAAGTTATTAAACTGTGTGAAACTCCTGCAGTGATTGCTTTTCGGGTTTATGAACGAGTACACACATGGAGGATCACAATGTGCTGCACGTTTTTGGCTATTGCACTGAAAATTCTTTTTCTCATGTGTTTGCAAAATCTTATCACACAAAAAGATAACAAATATTCACATTCACAATAAGATGTTAATGAAAAACCATTTTAACTAAGTTTGCATTCATGGTGTCAGCCCAGTTGTATCCTACTTGGCACTGCGAAGTAGTAGTCACTACTTCCAAAGTACAATTTTAGTGGCATTGACTGTAATAAGACTGGAATTGAACCTAATACTTGAATGGTGGCAAAGAGCTAAAAAATATGTAAAGTATTTACAGGAAGTGGGCATTCCTGCTCTCTGTTAGTGGTTACGGTTTGTTCCTTCTCTGAATTACCTCAGAGAGACAAACTCCAGCTCCTTAAAATATAGTCAATGGCCCAAACCAAATCTGACCACTGTTGTGCTGTTTGATTTGGAATAGAAGCCGTAGCCTGGGTAATATTATTTTTAAGGGAAGAATTTCTTCCTCGAAGCTTTTACCTTTTTGTACTCTTGCCACGTACGGTGAAAGTCAACACGGCCGTCAAAGCGTTTTTGTATAACCGTCCAGCCGCCTCCTTCTGTCTCCATGTCACAGAAAGCCTTCAGACACAAGGAGAAAAAAAAAGAGCAGTGAATATTTATTCAAATATAATGCTCTGTAAACAGTTCATACTTATTTATATTTTGACCTAATTAAAACAAATGTGTTCAAGGTTTGAGAAATGAAGTCCAGAAGTATTTTAAAAAGTATCTAAGGAGATCACAGTTGTAGCTCAAGCATGCACATCACTAATAGAAGTCTAAGAACATTTTAAGTGAATGTCTCTGCCCTCAAAAACAGTACATTTTCTTTAACTGAACTGCTCTTAAAGCAGCATGCACTGTTTTGTTAACAAAGTGAGGGATAGGTCGGTGTATGGCTGTGTGACTGTTTATGTACACTGTGATGGCAGTTTTTCAGTCTGTACTTGCACTCATACATGTATTCTTAATGATCTAGAGAAACAAGCCCTCTTCTTTGCCACCAGTTTACTTGTGATCTGAGTGCCTTACCCAATTCTGGCTCAGTCACACTAGAGTAAAAATAGAATCACAACCTCCTTGTCACAATGAAAAATTGGTAGTTGCCCGGTGATTGCATTGAATTTTTTTGCATTCGGCAGCTAATTGCAGGACATTGTAGGGACTGCTTTCAATCATAAGGCGACTGCACAGTTCTCATCAGTCGTGGTCCAACTCAGACTGACTTCAACCACTCTCAGACAGATTGGCAAAGGTTTGCAAATAACTGCTGCCTAATTTATAAATGTAAGTGGATTGCCAACATGTTGCAGTTAGTCTGAGTCTGCATCAATTAGCGCAGTTAGTATGTGACATCTCTTTGCAATAGGGGACTAGTTGTCAGTTGGACTGTATTCTGATTATATTCTTGTATGAAAGCATGTTACTGAACACCTTTGTCATTTTGCAGTGAAATCACAGCAACTACATCTCTATTTGTGGAGGAATTTCTGTTTCACATCTGTGAGATGCAAATTTCTATGTATGTAGACATCAACATATTTGAAATTTTTTTGGATTTCACACAGTTAATTGCTGTATTATCACAGATTACATAGAGTCACTAACTTGTTATTCAGTCACAAGCTGATAGCAGGCTGACTCCTGCTTTATCACCATCTTGAGGCACCAAAGTTGCTTTAAAGATGGCAGCTGACTGAGAGCGGTGGCAGACCTGGTGCCCATTTTCTAAGATACCGTTTCAAAGGCAACAAGATTGCAAATTCATTGGACACGGTCGAATTAGTTTTGTTAAGGCCTATCTTACCTTAACTTCCATTGTACTGTTGGGTAATGTTAGGGTGTAGATGCCACTGTTGGAGTTCCCTGACTTGTAGACAGCAGCACAGTCCATGAATGTGGTAGGAGTGTCCCGCATCATGAAAGTTTTTGTCTCTGTAGAAGAAATGAGTCTTTTTAATTTGACAACACACAACTTTACAGCATTTAGGTGTCAGCCTTTGCTAAACTAACATCTTTGAATTGTTATAAAAAGTCCTGTGTTTCTGTAGTTTCAGTACAAGTCCCTTAGTAAGTTTGGTCCCACTGCATTCAAGTCTGCAAGCCTCATGCTTTTTTTTTTTTTTTGGTTCCAAAAAACTGAAATGTTGTGACCCAAACTGTGATCTATAGATTTATACCTCTTTGCTATGTTCCCACTAAACATAAGGATAGACCTGACAACTAGTTAGCTTGGTTTACTAGACTAAAGCTGATTGGAAACAGCTAGCCTAGGCAACACAGTCAGTGTACCAGGAACTAAGAGAGCCAGACTAGCTGTTTCCCTTATTTCTGGTCTTAGTGTGAAATGAAGAAAACTAGAAGCACTTTGTTGTATACTCAATGGCTACAGCTGTCTCAGCCTACATGTCAGGACTGTGGTCAAAATGGCAGCACCTGAGCGAATGTGTGCTAACATAAATGCTACTTAAAAAAAACCTCGTGTCTGACCTTTAGTTTTAAATGCAGTTACAATGACTTGAAGTGCTGACTCACCTCGAGCGGTGCCAGCAGCAATGGTATAAATCAGGTTATTCACAGTGTCCAGTAGCTCCTGCTGCTGATGCTGTATGGCTGTATTGTTGGTCGAGACTTTGAGCAGCTGCTGCTCCAGCTCACCGATGATGGCTGTCTGCTTGAGTATTAGAGTCTGGAGCTGCTCCTTCTCTTCTTGAAGCATCTTCATCTCCACCTGCCTCTGCTCCTCCATCTCCTTTACTTTCTTCTCTAGAAAACTGAGGAAAAGCATGCAAGTTCAGCAGCTAGCTTTTTCATTGCTTATCCTTATATGCTTATCCTGTTGGTGAATGTGAAAATACTTTTATTTCTCCCTATTTTGTGTGTTGTACTCACCTGTTTTTATCATTCAGTTTGTTGATTTCAGTTGTTTGAGAGATTAGTTGTTTTTCCAACTTGTTGGTTGACAAGGAATTTTCAAGAAGTTGGCGCTCAAGCCGGGTTGTATGATGAATGACCTAAAACCAAAAGAACAACATAAAACAGTGCATTCACGGTGTCCTAGACACTCATATCTCACAAAAAGGTTATTTGTTCATTTAGTAGATGATCAAATGTTTAAGATTGTAAATACGTAAATGCTTTGTACGGTCTTTATGTCAAATTGTTGACATCTCCTTAAAATTAGGATGTACCCTAATGAAATCCTCAATTATTATGTTGCTTCCCACCTTGTCACATTTAGCAGATTTAATATTGAAGTCAAATTCCTAGAAATGAAAAGGCTGTAAACATGTAAATAAGTCCTAAATTTAATGAGGGAGAAATATCAGTCAAGTCAATGGCCAATTTGAGCAGGAATCTTTTTATTTCATTATGTTGATCAAGTTCAACTCAGTTTGCACCTGTAGAGTGAACAAACAAGCATTTTAAAATGACCACCAAAAAAACATGACAGGAAAGAACAGCCAACTTCCAATACTGCAGACATACCTGAACAAGGGGAAACTTTGAGAATCCACGTATTTTCACAGACCTACGTATTGAACTGCACTCTGGGGTTGGGGACCTTGCCACTAATTTCCCAGTTCGGAGGAACTGAACTCAGCAAAAAGCAGCTTGTTTACATGGATCCTAGCTGTGTGTCTCCAATGGAGCTGTTGATGTCTTTGAACAGACGGATGTCTGATTGTGACAAACTGATAGACCCTTTCTCTGGGAATACAAGTGTGCTAATAACAGGAAATGCTGTACAGTTGGCTCACATAAGGTCATTGACGTGTAGCCACAATAATAAACTGACGCCATCGTGCCTGTTTTTCTCTCTACTTATTTTTTTTTTAACACTTGCAAACTATAATATTTATTGCAGCGTGGCACAGAGCAGGCTGTTATTTCTGCTTTTAAGGAATAAACAAAATGTGCAGTTTCACCTGTGCCTCCACATTGGTGAGTTTCCTTGTTTGCTCAGCAGTTTGACTTAGCAAGTTTGTCCCAATTTCAATCATCGTAGCTGTGTGATTGTGTACAGCGGTCTGTTGGATTTGGAACATGTCCTGCTTCATGCTGTCCTGTATGTAGCTCTCTAGCTGCAAAACAGAAGGACAATAATTAGCTTTAGACAGTTTGCAAGTGTTACTGATTGCATCATTATCTGTTGTTTTGCTGTGTACAGTCCTGTGTTGGAGTCATACAGAGGTTCACAGATTTAAATTAATATGAGACATGAAGCTGTTCTTTTTCGCATTTGTTGTGGTTGAAAGAGAAATCAGAGGCTAAGTAAGTCAAACCAAAACATTTCTCAACATCAGGTAAATCTACTTTCAGCTGCTCCCTTATGCACAAGGGGTCGCCAAAGCAGGTCGTGTCACATGTTTGATTTAGGAAGGTTTTTTGGATTCGTTCCTGACACAACCCCAAAGGGGCTTTGTGTCTCCTCTCTATCACTTGTTAGGTGAATGTGTAAACCACTGCATTATGGAGCCACTAAGAAATCATATGTTTGGTTTTATTGTATTTTCTCCCTCCTTAAAACTATATGGACACTGATGATGTATATATTTTTAATATTTATTTTTTAATCTGTAACCCTAATTACCATTGTGCGTTGTGTTTTTCATTGGTAAGCTGGATGATAAATTATATATTGGAAATAGGATGATAATACTGTCCTGCAGTGAGAAGATGCAGCAAGCATGTTTCATTTTAAAGAAGAGCCATGGGGATAGAAGTAAACAGAAGTGGTCCATGATGAGGTCTCCTCTCTAAAAACCTCTTTAAATCTTAACAAAAGTGGTTTTCAAGTGGTAGTTTGCACCTAACGGTAAAAAGATAAACGATGACATAATAAATTGATAAACATCTTAGTACAAGGGCAAACATTCATAGTTATGATGTAAACTTGCCCATATTGACCATCTCAATAAATTAGAGATTTTTTTTGTTATCTACCTTACTGTATTCCCAGATTTAGAACCAGACTAATCATTAAGTTATTTCCTGCACGGTGTTCCTGAATGGCAATCAGGTCACACGACTCGTAAACAGGATGGAAGTGCTGAGTGAGAAGTTACATCCTTCATGACGGTCTCACTTGTGTGCAACTGGAAACCAGTGTCAGTTGAATATCAGTGTTTTCTCCTCTTAGTTTGCAATAATCAGTGTTGTTGTTTACTCATCAGTCAGAAATGCAACAGTAAACATTTTATTTTACTGTTAATACTTATGCTAAAAACAACCAAAGGCTGCAATTAGTGCTGATTTTGTTTGTCTTCCTCACTTGCTGTCTTGTTTGTTTATGTTCTCGGATTCACGCAGATGTGTGGAAGGTTGTCATTTGAATTGTTGGCAGGATGTCCCATTGACAGTCAATGATCTAATCAGTTGTTTACTCTGCGTGCCTCAGAGGCGTCAGTAAGGGAATGACTGTGTTCCTCATTTGTATGACAGACATTTTTTTCTCCAGCTGTCATCAGCTGGTGTACCATACATAGTAGTTTAAGTGATGAAATGAGTACACTCTGATAATTCAGTACGGTAAACCTTCTGATTTGCAACTTTTTCTTTCCTAAAGTTTATTTAAAGATCCTCAATATGTTTATTTGATTGCTAGGTGAAGTCCTGTACTTGGGTGGCAAATGCTTGTTTTCTTAGCATTTTTATTTTATCTGATCCCTTCCATCCATCCTCCAAACCACTGATGGATGAAGGTGATGATGAGATTTATAACCTCAGTGAGGCACAACTGTGAGTTATTCATTCAAGCAAGAAGCAGTCAATCTGTCAATTCACTTTAGCTGCTTATTTTTTTGGGTTATATAGCATACATTTTACTCAATGGAGCTTTAAATCAAGAGTAAAAATAGGATTTAAACACTCCCATATAGGAAAGCTGCGCACATCTAACATGCATACACCTGCTGGAGTAGACAGCCCGATTAGTGTTGCAGTTCAGATGGCAAAGAAAATGGCTTTCTCACTCCATTTGTGATGACAGTGTTCGCCTCACTTTTACCAGACTTAACAGATTTCAACTTAAAAAATGTATTAAACAGTCCTCTCACAGTTATTGGGTAGCAAAGTCATGGTACTCTCAGTACAGTTTGTTTCCACATGACACTTGGGTGTCTTCAACCACTGAGAGTATTCAGTATGGCAGAATTAAGAAATAAATGGTTTGTTTGTTTTTAGGACAGAGCAAGAGTATGTGCCTTAATACCCTGTATAAAATACCGCAGTTTTCCAGTAGTTATTAATAAAACATCTTAGGCACACATAAGCATGCCTCGGGTTGGAGTTGAGATTTATTTTTTCTACTCTTAAGGCTTTTGGAAGTGTGTGTTTTTGGTTTGCTTGTTTTTTGTTTGTTTTTTTGTCTTTTTTTTTTTCTCACAAACTTTCCAAAGAAAAATAATTTTTCACACCTGAGTTGTGTTTTTTTTTTTTTCTTCCCAAAATTGTTTATCTGAAGCTGGCACAGCAGGTAAAGCTGAGGGGGTCGTCCTCTGTGCTGAAACAGATCAAGTGCATTGCTCCAAGTAAAGCCGCAGTTTTAGCGGCACATACACAATTGTCTTTATTTTGTAAGAAATACCTGAGCTATCAGTACATTAGATGTGGCCTTTGAAAAATGTTCATTTGCACTGTCGACAGGCTTTGATTTCTGAGGCAGCGCTTGGGTCTTTCTGTGAGTATAGCGCCGTCTAAACGGATCAGGGTTTGTTTTATGTTACAAGACGGGGATCGTGTCATCAAGCTGTGAGAGGTTTTTGTGTTTCTGGCTTGTCTTGTTTCGCTCTGATCATTAATCACACTCTGAAAAGGACCAAGGAAAGAAAAGTCTCACTTCTTTCAGTTGGACAAGTAATGGCTCAGTAAACTGAAAGGAAAGTATGCATCCCCCGTGTGGACACCTGTGTTGAGTCTTTGTCAGTCAAACACCATTACGTGCTTTTCTGCTGGATAAAGGTGTCTCACAGACGCTCAGCACATTTTTTGTGTCCATTTCAAACGTAATTAAATCAAAATAGATTCTCAAAGAGCCTTTCATCCATTCATCCGTCCACTTTCCTAACCACTTGTCTAACTTAAGGATGTGGGGGAGCTTTCTGAAGAATCTTTCAGTCTTAAAAAACAAGTTGTTTTTTTGTTTGCTTTTTATTAAATATATAGTTGTTGATGCTGTGGTCATTTTTTAACTGTTCATATAGAACAACACAGTAAGAAATATAGTTTTTGTTTTAATTTGGTCAAACCTTACTCGTGTCAGAGAGCTAAGACAATGAGCTGTCCATCACAGGAAACGGGCACATTTCACATTATTGTCTGTTCCACCTGTAGAAGTATATTTGATACGTCCACATGAGTTCAGGGAAAAGAGAATAATTTATTAGTTCCTGTCCTCATTGGCACAAAAGCTCAAGTGAAAGTGAGAGTCTCTCCTTTGACATCCCTGTGGTCATTTCTTTAGCTCTTCAGCACATTTTGTCCTTTTTAACATTATTGGAGTTTTTATTTTGTACCTACACAGACTTTCTTTCATTACTCTCAAATTACTGTGATACGGTTAACCATTCACTTCAAGTTTCTTTCTCTAATGTCGTGGGTGTGACTCAACTTTACCTTAAGCAACCACTGCGTGTTGTTCTCCATGCTGATCTCCAGTTGTTCCAGCCTCTGAATTGACTCATTGTCCGTAGGTCCATCCTTCTGGACAGGGTAGTTGTAGTTGTTATACTGAGTTTGGCAGTTTTCCTGCTCAGGAAGCAGAAATGTATAGCTGCAAGGGCCATTTTGGATTTGATATTGTTTCTTCTCAGCAGCACTGTATCCAGTTCCCAGAGCAAGCCACAAGCTTAAAAATAGTAGGTCCACATTCAGCATCCTCATCGTAGAACAAGTTACCTTAAAATAACAAATAAACCCCCTTGGATTTTCAGGGTTTCTACAATCTTATCTCAGTGAGTGGATATCTTCTCCCAGCAGCATCCAAGTGTAATCAGCTCTCTGGAGGTTCTGCAGGTTCCTTTTATATTACCTCTCAGTCGTGGGAGGAGAAAAAGCCATCAGGAATTAGAGGTAGTATGCCCTAAGGTTACTGGTGCCACACTGCATATGCTCGCCTTTCATTAGACCCCTGACCACTTGCTATAGTGGTTTAAACTGTGAGTTTAAACCACTCCCCCTGAACTGTGGCCAGTCACTGTGAAGAGCACTGAAGTGGAGATTCCTTTTAGTACACACTCACTAAGCTGCACACAGGAGCAGATGCACAAACTACACATCTTCCACTATATCCTCTACAATACCCACATGTTTTTTTCTGCTTTGGTTGAACAACTACTCAGGATGCAGCTGTCCACCTTCAGCACACTCTTTGATAGTAGCAGGGTCCATCCCATTCATTGAAAAATGTTTCCCGGCTTACACCAAGCACCCTGAATGGGAGATTCAAAGGAAGAAGCCTCCATTTAAATTTTATTATTAACCATTTCCTGTTTTGTACATTTAAGCAACACATACATTACAGTTAAATAAGCTGTTTTCCCATTAAAAAAAAATTACAGTTGGGCTAATTTGATAAGCTCAAAATGTCTTAAAACTTTTTCATTTTCATTTCATATTATCTGCCAGTGGTTTAAAGTAGCTGTTTTATGACCTCTGATTAGAAAAACCAGATAGCTACTTCAGGGTTTAAATGACCTTGGCAGAACTATGACTCACAAGCATAATGAAGCATTATTTGCTTTTACCCTTCCAGACCCAAAAAGTCATGGGAAAGCTGTTTTGTTTTTTTTTCTTCATACAAAAAAAAAAAATCAATTTTTAAAAGGCAGATTTTTCTGTTAGATTGGAAGTTTTAATTTGAGCATGTTGTGGGTGTTTTCTGTAGCCTTGCCCATTCTTGTTTACACAAGTCCAAAATAGCCCAACAAATCATGATCCCACATTCTTACACATAAGGTGTAATTTTTTTTTTTAACAGATTAAACATTTTTGAAGCCTACTAAAAGGTGGTGTTGTCATTTTCCAGCATGTTCTGATAATAATTAGCAGAATGGAGTATTTCCAGAAACTGTTTGGTGAACAAAGTGCCTAAAATGCATGCATTAGTGATTTGTTTTTCTGTGGCTTAAAGAATACTTTGCTGCAGAGAGCAAAACAATATTGGGAAAACTAATGACTATGTTTGATAGAAAATTAGGGAACTGGCTTCCAGCAGCATATAATGATGCAACCATTCATTTTTATAACAACTATCCTCCTGCAAAACACAAAGTGTGGAGTGTGGGGTCTTTTTGTCCAATTGCAGCAGTATCATGACATGACAAAGTGTTTGTAGTCTGTAGAATTTTTCTAAGGGCTCTGTGACATGAGAAAACTAACTGCAGGTGTGATGTGTAGCCTAACCACCTTCTAGTGACAGAAGAGTGGTCTCCTCTTCATCAGAGTCAAAAAGAACACAACATGACTAAACTTATAACACACAAACAGTTGTAATTTTCAGGTCTTTATTAAACACACTGCACTCAAAGTGCAGGCTGGAGAAAAACGGAGGTGAACTAGTTTGGCAACTCAGAACCTGTTTCTGCAACAGCCTCCATCATGAGGAGGAATTTTGAACCTTCTCTTACAAAACTGTTTTTGGGATGTGTTGCTTGAACATTTCAAGTCATGCGATAGCATCTCAGTTGGGTTAAGGTGAGAACAAAACACTAATTCACATCATTTTCAACCTTTTGGTCATTTTCTTGTTGCAACACTGAACCCCTCCCAAGCATCAGGTCATAGACTGCTGTCCTGACATCCTCTTGTGAAAACGTTTTTATATATTTTGAATGTCTTGTTGCCTCAGCTATTAAGCCTCCAGGCCCTGAAGTGCAGAAAAAACACAAAAACACAGGTTTTGGCGTTGATGTGTGTTGGCTATTTTCTTCCAAAATGTGTCAACTTTTCTGTCATCTGTGCATTAACGCTGTGGGCAAATGAGACAGATGTCAGTGAGTTGTAGAGATGTTGTTACCTGTCTTTTTCACATTTCCACACACATTAGATTGATCTTTGCAAAGTGATCTCTCTATTAGCTCTCCTGTTGTGGACTGATAAACACCTGGGTCTTTAAAATGCTTCTGTAGCCTTTGCGCATCTCTGTAATGCCTCTTCTAAGGTTATGTGAAAGTTTTTGGGATTGAGGCGTGGTTCTCACCAGCCAGTCTTTCTTGAGCAGAGCAGACTGGTAATTCCAAAAGGTTTCCCAACTTTTTCTTGCGACAGTGCAAATACCAAAACAGAATTGTAGGAAGTAGCCTGATGTAATAGTTGTGGAAATGTAGCACATTTTAAAAACATCACCAAAGAGGAAGGACATGTAGTCATTGCAAAAATATTGACTTTTTCAGATGTTCAGCTGAATCACTTACACAGTAGATTGATCTGCACCAGTTTTTGTATTTCAGTTTATTTTACAGTCATTGAAAACTCAGGGGAGGGCAGGAACATCAGCAATGATTGAGTTAAACACGCATCCGTCCAGGGACCATTCATTCACTGAATTTATCACTGCTCCACTTAGACAGCTTCCTCATGCTGTTAACATGCGTAGCGTCTGCTGAACTGTCAAGAAAACCAAGTATTTGATTATTCAGGGATGGTATTTTATTCCTCCTGGGTACAAGGTTTTTTTTTCTCCAGTCCAAATGCATGCTTGTTAGGTTGATTAGGGATTCAGAATTGGACGTGTGTGAATGTGAGCTAGATAAAACAATTAAATTCCATAGAATAAAGTGCTGTATAAATATGCACAAAAAGGTGAAGCTGATTAGTAGTATCTTACTGTAAAAGCACAGCTCAACTCCACATCGCTCGCTGGTCAGTCTGAGTACTTTGCTATACTGGAGTTGGAGCCGCAAATCAAAAACCTTACCAGATTTTAAATTGGCCCAAATTACCCTTCAAGGTCACCTCCTTCTGCACCTCTAGAAAGCACAGCTGCTATTTATGTCAGACACATTGTGTGTCTGACATAAATAGCATCACCAAGCGCAATACAAAGTGTCAGATGCAGAGGCGTAAAGCACGCCACCACTGGACTCTAGAGCAGTGGAGATGTGTTCTCTGGAGTGACGAATCACACTGCTCTGTCTGGCAATCTGATGGATGAGTCTGGGTTTGGTGGTTGCCAGGAGAATGGTACTTGTCTGACTGCATTGTGCATATAAAGTTTGGTGGGGGTGGTGGTGGGGGATTATGGTGTGGGGTTGTTTTTCAGGAGTTGGGCTTTGGCCCCTTAGTTCCAGTGAAAGGAACTCTTAATGCTTCAGCATATCAAGACATTTTGGGCAATTTAATGCTCCCAACTTTGTGGGAACAGTTTGGGGATGGCCTCTGATATAGAGAGGAGACTATAAGCCATCATTACTGACCTTGCAAATGCACTTCTAGAAGAATTGTCAAAAATTCCCACAAGCACTCCTAAAATTTGTGACAAGCCTTCCTAGAAGAGGTGACGCTGTTATAGCTGCAAAGGGTGGATCAGTATAGGGTATAAATGCAGCAAC
This sequence comes from Archocentrus centrarchus, assembly GCF_007364275.1. Classification (NCBI taxonomy): domain Eukaryota; kingdom Metazoa; phylum Chordata; class Actinopteri; order Cichliformes; family Cichlidae; genus Archocentrus; species Archocentrus centrarchus. The sequence continues at coordinate 18,939,803 of NC_044360.1, forward strand.
AACACTGATAAGAGTCTGGATGTGCAGCAGAAGGTGACCTCGAAGGGGAGACTGGGTAAATTTAAATAAGGTTTTGGGCTTTCATGGGCATATTCCTGGAAGTTATAAAGTACCTCAAGTATTTTTTTTTTCTGCATTATTAAAAATAGTTGTATCATATCAGCTGCAAGGGGCTTCAGCCCCTCTCCAACCTGAAAAATAGGGACAACGAATATTAATATACTTAAGATACAAACAGAATTGTGAGTTATGATAAATGTATCTATGGAAATTTGAGGATTCTCATGCGCACATTGCTCAATTTGTCCACCATATTGGATGTGATACAACCAAAGTGTGCATTCTTTGACTGATTGGCAGTGATTGCTGGTTTGTTGCTGGGTCAAAATTATTCCAAAGAAGGTGCTGCAACAAAAATCTCCTGTTGACTCCTTTGGTTGCTAGTACATTGCCATGGTTGCCTGTAGTTTTTCATCCTTGTCTGCAAACACATGCTAACTGCGAGGCAGTAGGAAAAACTTGAAAAAATGTGCTGCAAACTGGAAATGGAGAAGGTTTGCCTTCAAAGTAAAAGTTGTGCCTCAGTGATGCAGCCAAGATGTTTTAAAGAGCGCAACTTTTACTTTGAAAACAAATGTATCATGCTTTTCACAGTTTCACTACAGCTCAGAGAATAGCTGGACAGTGCTTGTTGACAAGTCTGTTACTTCCATGCAAACTACAGGTAGCCGAGGCATTAAGGTGGCAATCAAAGCAGTCACAAGGAAGTTTTTGCTAACTGGTCAGGGAATACTTATTTTTCCCTCACAGGTGGTTGCCAGAAGGCTACTAACCGGTCCACAGACCCAGACATGTAAACACATGCCTGTATATCTGTGGCCTTATTCACTTGATCCTGCATTGTCACCATGATTATCACATGTCGAAAATGGCAGAAAAGCTAATATCAGTTAGTTAGCAGTTCAGTGTCTGCAAAACATCAATAGAACAGAATAGAATTTATAGGATATAATATAGACTTTGCACAAAAAGTAAGGAAATTTGTGTTTGGTCAATTTCTTTTTGTAATAATGCTTCTTGGCAATAAGTCTTACACTGTTGGAAAGCCTGTTTATTTCCCCTGCCAGAAGTAAAATGCTTTTGTGGGTTGAGCAGCAGAGTTGAGTATGTGGGTTATGCCCAATTTGCCAAATCTTCTCTGCCACTGTCAAACAGTTTACTACTACTGTTGACTCTTATTTTGAGCTTCTGGTACCCCGGGTGCTGACAGTCAGGCTTGTCGTCATTTGAAGGTAATCTCAATGCAGAGAGATATGGAGATGAGATTCTGCAACCAGTTGCAATGCCATATTCCCACAGTCTGGGGCCGAACTCTACCCTCCAAGATGGCAACGCTTGCCTCGACAGAGCGGCGTTTATCAGAGACTACCTCCAGAATTTGGGATTGGAGAGGATGGGATGGCCTGCCTGCAGTCCTGACCCCAATCCCATTGAACACTTGTGGGATCAGCTTGGGCATGCTGTTCGTGCCAGAGTGATCAACACAACCACACTGGCTGACTTGTGACAAATGCTGGTTGAAGAATGGGATGCCATCCCACAGCAATGTGTGGCCAGCATGAGGAGGTGGTGCTAGGCTCCTGTGGTTGTGTATGGTCCACATGCTACTGAGGCCTCTGTTTGTTAAATCAATAAATTGTTATATTGCCAACATGTCTTGTTTCTTCAAATATCCAATCCAATAAATGATTCCAAACAAGAGTCAACAGCAGAATAAGCAGTTTGGTATTGGCAGAGAAAATTTGGCAAGTTTTTCATGGGTCCAACCCACATACTCAACTCTGCTGCTCAACCCAAATGCATTTTCCTTACAAATGTGGCACCATTTAAGGGGAAACAAACAGGCTTTCCAACACTATAAGATTTATTGCCAAGAAACATTGTTATAACAAAGAAATAATCGACCAAACACAAATTTTCTTACTTTTTGTGCTAAGTTTATTTATGAATAGATTAAATGTTATGGTCATTTACACATTAATAGAAATTACAAACCTTCTTAACTTTCTTTTATGTTGCTCTTGTGTGTTTGAGTGTTTTTCTCCCATAATAGAGTTCACATATAGTCTTTAATCTTTATCAAGGGTTAATATTAACATGATGCTATTTCCTGAACTTTTTCCTCAACAGTCTCTCATTTGTTCATGTGAACCAAAACCACTGTAAACACTGGCAAAAGCCTTGTAATCTGTTTCCAGGTATTTGACTGAGCACATTGTCCCTTCAGTTTATCAACTGACCCCTGCTGCATACTGCACAGGACTGCGGTGAGAGTTCAGAGCATCGCTCACCAAACTCGAAAAGAACAAACTGAGCCCAAAAAAATGAAACCGGGCACAGAGTATGTGATTGCGGTTCACTTTGTTCTTGTCTAAGTTGGTTATTTTTATTTGGTAGCATCAGAATTTTAATCAGTTCTGATAATGATAATTTTCTAAGTAAAATGTATTTGAGTAAGGTTTAACATTCAGCAGTGGCTTGCAAATGTCTGCTTATATTAACAACAGCTTTTGCTGTCTAAATTGGTCTCGTATGGTGCAGTGATTGTGCGTTGGTTTAGCCTGTGAGGGTGTGTGTGTCACAGCCAACTTGCTGAGCTGCTGCTTTGTCTCTAGCAGCCACCTTCGGGCTCGTTTCAGTACTTCAGTGTTAAAACTGGCCTGAAGGAATCAGATTTGTGACTCTGATGAATGCAGATAATGATTTTTAGGGTCAAAGTGGATACTTTAAATTGCTCCACAAATGAATAACAGTCTTAAAATTGACTTGAATTTATTCATCAGCTGCAGCACGCATTTGCATCAATATGATGCAAATGTGGTTGATTTCAGGGAAGAATGATCCTTTTGCTTTTTAGTGCCGTGCAGGATGACAGTACTGATCTTTAACATGGTGAGAATTGTTTTCATGTTTATCAGCGACAAGAAAAGCTGTGACTCATATTCATGAAGTTTCCATTTGAAATCTTGGTAGAACTACAAGGGACAAAGGTTTCCTGAAAATTCAGACACACAATGAATGCTGGGAAGTGTGCCAAATACCTAACAATGTTTGATGGATTAGTGAACAGTCATCAGGAGATTAAATTGACTCATAATTCCTTTAAAGTCACACAATATGAGTCCATGATTATTCTGTATGTTTGTGTCTGCATGGCCACTGAGGAGCAACTGCACTGGTGTTTTCGCTTGTGTTCTCTTCTCAGGACTGTGTGGGCATCTACACTTTATACTGTACTAAACTGACAGCTCACTTACTCACAGGCCTTTTTTTCCCCGTCTGTGGCATTTTGACACGTCACAGTCGATAAATCTCGGGTCCAAATAATGAAAAGAATTAAGATCAAATTGCTTCATTCTCAGGGCCCTGAAACTGTGCATGCTGGCTCGTTCATGTGCTGTCATTACCTTTTGGGGGACTGGAATATAACTGAATCATGGGTAATATTAGTTTACTGCTATCACAGGTCAAAATGATGTGAAAAGGCATATGTTTATTAATCCAGAGTTTGGTAAAGTCATATAATCATAAAGTGTTTCTAGTTATATTAATGAAAGTCCTGTTTTAATTTGTAACTGAGCCTAATTAATGGCATTAGTAACACAACTACTACTTCAGGTAAAAGAGGTATATCAACCAGAGTAATGACATCTTTTAACAGGTTAATTTTTTTTTTTTTTTGGTTAAGCAAAGGCAACTCTGTCATTACGAATAGTTCTGATGAGAGGGATGTTAAAGGTGGAATACATTTGATATGGTAGGTTCAGCGCCTTTAATTTAGATTTAAGAAACATTTTGAGAAATGCTCTTTGCACTGTAACAAGTTGGATTGGGGAAAAAAAAATACCACTGTCATTATTATGCTAATGAATTCCTGGAGTCTCTTTTTATTTGGCCCAGCATTGAGAACCAGGCAACAAAGTGAAATAGCATCATGCAGAGTTGTAATTTTTACACTTTTGTTTTTTGTGCAGATATAACAAAAACCTTTTTTTTTTAATGAGCTCTGGATTTGCTGTTAAAGAGCCAGAATAGCTTCTAAGCCTTGTCTCCAGTCTTTGTTTTAAGGTAGTGCCAGCAGCCTTCTGGCACTAACTTCATACACTCACTGGACATTTAATTAGGTACACCTTCTTAGTAGTGGGCTGGACCCCCTTTTGTCTTCAGAACTGCTTTAATTCTTCATGGCAGAGATTGAACAAGGTGCTGGAAACATTCCTCAGAGATTTTGGTCCATATTGACATGTTAGCATCACGCAGTTGCTGCAGATTTGTCAGCTCCACATCTATTATGTGAATCTCCCATTCCACCACATCAAAAAGGTGCTCTAGTAAATTTGAGTACAGAGAACTTATTGTGATGTTCAAGAAACCAGTTTGAGATGATTTGATCTTTGTGACATGGCGTGTTATCATGCTGGAAGCAGCCCTCACAAGATGTGTACAATATGATCATAGTACACTATCTGTAACAATAGGTAGGCTGTAGCATTTAAATGATGCTCCGTTGGCAGTAAGGGCCCAAAGTGGGCCCAGAAAGAATCCACTACACCATTACACCACCACCAGCCGCTGATAGAATGCAGGATGGATTTCTGCTTTCGTGTTGTTTATGCCAAATTCTGACCTTATTGTTGCAGCTGCTGCTGTAGCCTCTCTGCTTCAAAGTTTGATGTGCTGTGTGTTCAGAGATGCTCTTCTGCATTTCTTGGTTATTTGATTTACTGTTGTCTTTCTATCAGCTCCAAGTGAAGCAGTCTTACCATTCTCCTCTAACTTTTGGCATCAACGAGGCATTTGGCTGTTGAACTGAAGAGAATATTTTATTTTTTTCAGACTGTTTTCTATAAACCCTAGAGATGGTTGTGTGCAAAAATCTCATCAGATCATCAGTTTCTGAAATACTCATACCAGCCTGTCTGGCGCCAATAACCATGCCTTGTTCAGAGTCGCTTAAATCACCTTTCTTCCTCATTCTTGCTGCCAAGTGATTGGCTGATTAGATGTCTGCATTAACAGTTGAACAAATGTACATAAAAATGTGACTGGTGTGTGTAGTTAATTAACATAAACAGCATGCATTTCCCCCAATAACTTGAAATGGCAGAGGTCCCCATTTCCCCCAAATTTCTGGGAACCTTGAAAAGGCAAAGGTCCTGAGTTTATTTTCTCAAACTGAAAAACACTGTAAAAGCAGTGCACCAGTGCAGTGATTGAATGTCGCTTTTCTTTACAGATCTGTCGTCTCCAGAGGCACCTGTCTGCTGGGGAGCACCAGCAGGATCTGTTCCAAGGTCAGCCGGCCATGTTTGTGTCTCAGCACTCCCAGCCACCCACTCAGAGCCTGGTGGAGCTGATTGAGCTTTGCGGAGGGACAGTCTGCAAAACTGTGCGACAGGCGGGAATCTGCATAGGGAAATACAGTGGCAGGAGGCCAGAGGGAAGCAGGATCCTGTCTGAGCAGTGGGTGTTGGGTGAGATATATTCTGCTATCTCTGTGATTTATCATGTCACTATAATAGCACAGTGGTGGTTAGCACTACTGCCTCACAGCTAGAGTGACATCTAGAAGGCCTGGGTTCGATTCCACCTTGGCCCGGACCTCTCTGTGTGGAGTTTGCATGTTCTCCTTGAACAGGGTGCTCTGGTTTCCTCCCACAGTCCAAAGACATTCAGTTTCTGGGATTAGGTTAATTGGTCACTCTAAATTGCCCGTAGGTGTGAATGAGAGTGTGAAAGGTTGTCTGTCACTCTGTGTTGGCCCTGCAACAGGCTGGCGGCCTGTACAGGGTGTACCCTGCCTCTCGCCCTATGTCAGCTGGGATAGGCTCCAGCCCCCCACCCCCACCCCCACCCCACCGCGACCCTGAACAGGATAAGCAGAAGAGAATGGATGGATGGATATAATATTATGTGCCTAATAACGGTTTGCCTCATTTTGTGTGGTTTTATTTCAGACAGCATCACACATCTGAAGCAGCTGTCATACGATGACTACGAGCTGGAGTGACCATCGCTGATTTTTTTTTTTTTTTTTTTTTAAGTTTACCTCATTTCTTCCATGCAGTGTTCATCTTTGGCAGTTTTTTTTTTAAATCTTTTTATGCAGTTGTTTTCATAGAGGAAATTTTTTTAACCTTTTAGAATGATCAAATATGAAATAGTCTCAGTTACTGTGAAACTGAACAAGCTTTTTTACTTACTGTCTGTCCTTTAATATCTGTGTCTGGATTAAATTAAAAACCACTACTATAACAATGTGAGTTTAGAAATACTGAGCCATTTAAACATTGTAATGAAAAGTGAATTTTGTATGATTATAAATGTTTTTGCAATGTCACTTTTGAATAAATACTAAAAAAAGATTTTTGAGTATCACTTCCTTAGTTTCTGAACTCTTGGACCAAAAGGTAAGATCACAATAACTTATTTTTCTTTGTTTGTCTGAAATATCGTAGCAGAATGAAATTATTACTCCTTTGAGAGTAACAGCTTGGGTTTTGGTCAAAACTGTAGCAGAGTGATGGGAGTCCACTCAGCAGGGTCGCTGGGTGACAGACATCACGCTGACGTTTCACAGCTTGCACTCTAGCACTCATCTTTTCACAGCAGACAAGGAAATAAACCCATTTACTCAAATACAGATAGATGATGCTGCTGTCACTGTTTGTTTTTTTTAAGAAAAAATGTACTACATGCAAGATGAGTTCAGTGTTAGATTGATAACTTTTTATATAAAAAAATTATAGGAACACTTTTAAATCAAATGTAGCATCAACTCAATAAAACTCCTGGTATATTGATCTGGTCAGTTAAGTTGCAGAGGGGCGGTTGTTAATCATTCTCAGCTGCTTTGCTGTTAAATTAACAGGTGCCCAAAAGGTCAAAAATAAGACACACACACACCCCCCCTCCAATTAAAAAAAAAAGGTTTTACAGGTGGCGGTCATTTTCCCCTCCTCATCTTTTCTGGGGTTTTTTTTTGTTTTTTTTTTAATTAGTTTTCCATTGTCACTACTGGTAGCATGAGGTGTTATCTGGACCTTACAGAGGTTGCACAGATAGTCCAACTCCTCTGGGATGGCATATCAATACGTGCCATTGACAGAAGGTTTGCTGTTACTCCCAATACAGGCTCAAGAGCATGGAAGAGATTCCAGGAGACAGGCAGTTACTCTAGGAGAGATGGACAGAGCCACAGAAGGTCCTTAACCCTTCAGTAGTCCCGGCATCTCCTCCTTTGTGCAGAGAGGAACAGGATGAGAACTTCCAGAGCTACAAAATAGCCTCCAGGAGGCCACTGGTGTGAATGTCTGACCAAACAGACTGCATGGGGAGGGGGGGGGGCTTGAGGGCCTGACATCCTCTAGTGGACCCTGTGTGCACTGACTGCACCATGGAGCCCAATTGGCATTTGCCATACCAGAATTGGCAGGTCCACAGCTGGTGCCCTGCGTTTTTCACAGATGAGAGCAGGTTCATCCTGACCACATGTGACAGATCTGAAAGGGTCTGGAGAAGCTGTGGAGAAGGTTATGCTGCCTGTAACATCGTTTAGCATGACCGGTTTGGTGGTAGGTCACTGATGGTCCGGGGAGGCCTAAACCTCTACAGACTCAGCAACAGCCCCCCCCCAACTGCCATCAGGTATGTGGTTGAAATCCTTTGACCCAGTGTCAGACCCTACACTGGTGCAGTGGGTCCTGGGTTCCTCCTGGTGCACAACAATACACGGTCTCATGTTGTGAGTGTGTCTGGTAGATGCGGGAATTTATACCATTGACTGGCCCCCATGCTCACTTGACCTAAACACAACAGAACATCTCTGTGACATTATGTTTCAGTCAATCTGATGCTGTCAGGTTGCACCTCAGACAGTTCAGCAGCTCAGTGATGCCCTGGTCCAGATCCGGGAGGAGACACCACCGATCGTCTCATTAGGAGCATGCAACAGCATTGTCAGCATGTGGGGGTCATACAAACTACTGAGTACCATTTTGAGCTGCTGCAGTAAAATTTTGGTAAAATGCACCAGCCTGCTGCATAATTTTTTAACTTTGATTTGTGGGGTGTCTTTGAATTCAGCCCTTTGTAGGTTGATCATTTTCATTTCCATCAAACAATGTGGCTTCCTTTCATTCCTAACACATTACCCAGTCCACATCAGTATAGATATCCATCCTAATCCCCTAACCCCCCCCCCCCCATTGAGATGTGATGTGCTTTTAAAGTGTATCTTTCATTTTTTGGAGCATTGCATATAAAATGTATTCAGCTTTTGGAGCCTCAGACCAAGCCCAGGAAACTAAAGAACAGTACCAATATTTTACTACAAGCTGAAATTTTGACATTTTCCCTTTTTTGGTTGACAAATTTTATACATAACAGAAACTTTTTAACTACCGAAGCCTCAAAGTTGCCTTGATTCTCTCTCCTATGAACTATGAACTCTCTCCTATGTGGGATTTTCCCACACAACCATCTCTAGGGTTTACAGAGAATGGTCCGAAAAGGAGAAAATATTCATTTCAGTTCTCAAGCCAAAAGGCCTTTTGATGCCAGAGGTCAGAGAAGAATGGCAAAATTGCTTTGAAGTGATAGCAACAGTAACTCAACCACTCATTACAGCCAAGGAATGCAGAAAAGCATCTCTGAAAAGACAAGTTGTTGAACCTTAAAGTAAGAAGCAGCAGAAGAGTGCACCAGGTGCTACTCCTGTCAGCAAAGAACAGGAAAGTGAGGCTACAATGCACATGGGCTCTACAAAATTGGACAATGGAAGATTGGAAAAATGTTGCCTGGTCTGATGAGTCACAGTTTCAGCTGTGACTTTTGGATGGTAGGGTCAGAACTTGGCATAAACAACATGAAAGCATGGATCTATCCCGCACTGTATCGATGATTCAGGCTGCTGGTAGTGTAATGGTGTGGGGAACATTTTCTTGGCACACTTTGAGCCCCTTAGTACCAACCCAGCATCATTTAAATGCCACAGCCTATCTGTTGTTACTGATCATGCTCATCCCTTTATGACCATACAGTACACACCGTCTGATGGCTGTTTTCAGCAGTATAATGTGTCATGTCACAAAGCTCAGACCATCTGAAACTGGTTTCTGGAACATGACTGTACTTAAATTTACTCCACAGTCACCAGATCTCAATCCAATGGATGTGGGATGTAGTTTCGAGCATTTTAAGTGAATCTGTGAGAGGATTAACCTAAAACATTAAAGTGTCTGAATGAATATTTTTTAATCTATGGCTTCATATAATTCATCATATAAAGTTAAAAAAAATAAAGTATTCATGACTCTTCTATCGAGAAAAAAAAATCAACTCACAAATCATATTACTCAATCTCTACGTGTGTCCTCACATTACTTTTTTTCGCCACATGGTCCTAAACAAGACCATAAAACAAATTTTTTTTTTGTTGGCAGAAAAACGCAGTAAAACGCGGTATATCCCTTTAACATTACAACATATGGCGCTCGTGGTTCACTGCCGCTGATTGGTTGGCCTCTGTTACGTCCCGTGGCCAGTCGGCTTTACGCGGCGTCATTGCGTAGCGAGGCGTGTGTGACATTTGCGGTGTGAGAAGCTAGTTTGAGAACAGCTAACCGGGTAAAGATGAGGAACTAGTACAGGAAATGGGAAATATTTTTTCCTTTTAGCACCAGGGTCGACTTTTGTGTTTGACTTTGTTATAGTTCTCAGATTACAGAAGACACTTTATGTCAGATGTAGCGTTTGATAAAACTTCCTGTGTTGGCGACCACGTTAAATAGTTAAGCTAGTGCTTTTTTTTTTTTTTTCTTCTTGAACTTGTGTAGTAAACGTGCGGAGTTCAGGTTGAGGACGCTCTCCAGTTTGCCGTTCTGAAATGTCCATACTCTTCTCATAACCGAAGTTTAATTTTTATGCATTGCAGTATGCCTTTAAGCGCTTGAGCCGACTTGACAAACTGCGTTTTGCACACAAGGTTAAAATTAGCTTTAGCCAAGTAGCTCCTTACTCCCTTCTTGCTGCAGCCTTCTCACTTTTCTTCCGCTGACTCGTCGGGACAGGTGTGCTGAAATTGGGCCAGGTGTGGCGATACCCAGGGTGCACTGCTACTTAATCACAGCGTGCACTGACAGTCCACTTCAGGGATTTTTTTTTTCTGTTACTTCAGTTAAGCCAGAGGTGGAATAATGCTGCTCTCTTTGGTTGTGCACACATACTCGCTGCGGTACTGGTTTCCAGCCACGATCATGCTGGGGACAGCCCCAGCTTATCTGCTGTCATGGGGGGCTTGGCGCTTACTTTCAACTGTCTTACCAGCGAGTTTGTATCACAAAATAGATGACCGATTGTACTGCATCTACCAGAGTATGGTCCTATTCTTCTTTGAAAACTACACAGGAGTTGAGGTGGGTGATCCTCTACTTTGTGTATATAAGAGACTATGTTCGTGGGGTATTTCAATTGCTAATATCTAGTCTAAGAATAGAAAAACAGACTGTGATAAGTTAAAGCTGCATGTGTCTGCAGGTTTTCAACTTGCAGTGAATGCAATCCGTGCACACGCTATGTGGGAAGGGGGTGGGGGAAGAGATTGTGTAGATGCACATCTATCCATCCAGCCTGGTGAACAAGATGGACCAGATACATTGCAAGAAAGTCTGCATTCTTATGACTTGGTGTTGCCACTCCTTGTACAGTGGGTGGTTTTGTACGTTAGGGTGTGTTTTCTGAGGGCAGTTATATTGGTCTGGGTGACCTTTGTCTATAAAAGGATTAATGTTGTATTTTGACTACAGTGTACGTCCAAATGGAGGCTACATGAGAATGATGTAGTGTTTGAATAAATTCTCTTGGATTAATTGCAAATACCCATGTTTTGATATTTAACAAAACAATATAAATGTTCATTTTACTGTCTAGGACTTCAGCTTTTTGCTGACATGCACAGCATCTTCAGCCTGCTTTCTTATGTCTCTGTAGATTGTTATATATGGAGATATACCAAAGAACAAGGAGAATGTGGTCTACCTGTCAAATCATCAATGCACAGGTAATTCATTTAAATATTAAGCTTTAACAAATGTACTCCAGTCTAAACCATTGTGTCAGTATCTAACCTCTATTGTTGTTGTAGCTGATTGGATCATTGCTGACATGCTTGCCATCAGGCAGAGTGCTCTTGGTCATGTCAGATATGTCCTTAAAGATGGGCTCAAGTGGCTGCCACTCTATGGATGGTATTTCTCTCAGGTAATGTCATTGTGAGTATGAGGAGGTTGTTCTTCAGATTAAGTAGAGACCATCTTGGCACTTGGGGCAGCTGTGGCTCAAGAGGTAGAGCAGGTCATCTACTAATTGTAAGGTTGGTGCTTCAATCCCTGGCTGCTCCAGTCTGCATGCCAAAGTATCCTTGGGGCAAGATACTGAATCCCGAATTGCTCCAGATGTGTTCGTCGGAGGGTAATTGTGTGTGAATGTTAGATAGAAAGCACTTAAATGTGGGAGGTGCTGGTTTGTGAAGTGCTTTTAGTGCTCAGGTAGAGTAGAAAAGTGCTGTATAAGAATCAGTCCATTTACCATTCACTGTGACTTATATTTGCTACATTATTCTATGTGAGTGCTCATGGGTTGGGCCACACCAGTCTTCAAACCTTCGTGTTCCTTTTGAATTTGGGGCTACCTGCAAGTTTTGTGACTTTATCTTGCAAGGTTGTGACATCATTGTGTCCACAAACAGACACCAGACAGAGTACTCTGAACAGCCTTTTTCATAGTACCTGCTAAACTAGTAAAGTGTCTCCAGGACCACATTTTGCAGTAATGACACACACACACACACACACACACTCAGATGGATACAGTACCAGCTAGGTTATGGGGCTAGCTGGTACTAGCCTGTCAGCTTGTTTTATTCTGAGATATGTAAATTCCAAGCTAATCTCACTGTGTCAGGGCGATTACTGCAAACACTCTTCTAACCCTGTCTAAAACAGGAAGTGTCTTTGACACAAGAACTTCCTTTTTGCGGTGGCAGATTTGTCACCGAGTTTTTGTCTGCTTGTCTCTAAAGACAATGAAGACGAGAGACCATATTATGATTGGGATCACACCAGCATGCTGATGTTCTGACCCATGAGAAGTCATGAGGAAATATTTGGGTGACATGAAAACTCAAAGGTCAAACTACACCCATCTCTAGACACGCCCTTCCTTTTGCACAATTCTGATCAATAATATTGACAATCTGTCTTACAAACACCTGTTATATGGACTCTAACAGCACTTTTCTACTCAACTGACCACTCAAAGTGCTTTTTACTACAAGTTTTGTTCACACAATCATACTCATACAATCAACACTTTTTTTTTTCTCCCACTTTTTTTAAATCCAGCATTCCCTCTCACTCACACACACTCAGATTGATACATCAGGGGCAAACCTGGGTTCAGTATCTTGCCCAAGGATACATTGACAGGCAGACTAGAGGAGCCAGCGATTGATCCACTGACCTTCTGATTGGTAGACCTGCTCTACCTCCTGAGTCTCAGCCACCTGATTTAAAGTACTAAAAACCACTTTTTTGTTAATTCCCCCTTCAGTTGGTATATCCAGTATCACATTATGCCCAGATCTTACACACACACACACACACAGACTGGTAGTGTCAAAATAGTACTAGCCTGCAGCTGCTGGTTCCAAATGCTGGTAGTAAAGCTGTAAATATAACTTGAATCACTTTCATGATGACCTCTTATGAGACTTTTTTTTTTTTTTTTTTCTCCTAGCATGGGGGAATCTATGTGAAGCGAAGCTCAAGGTTCAATGAAAAGGCGATGAGGAAGAAGCTTCTTGCTCAGACTCAGCGTGGAGCACCGGTAACTATACTTTATACCAGGGGTCTCCAAACAGACATGTAAAAACTTCAATATCACACCACATGTTCTACTCTTGTGAGTGCTACTGGTTCAAAGAAAGGGAAAAAAAAAAAAGCAGGCAGTTTTTCCCCTCCAATTAAGAGGGGTAAGCGAAATGTCAAAAAAGTAACTTAAAGGGCCAAACTGTGTGTTGTTTTTGACACCAATGACACCGGATGCGGCCCGCGAGCCGCAAATTTGGAGACCCCTGCTTTATACATTTTCTAATGAGCATGGCTACATGTAAGTCTGTGCTTTTCATATAAGTTCAAACAGAAGACACTTTAAATTCTTAAAATAGACATACAAAATTTTTAGTTCTTTCCAAAACTTGTGGAGGTTTTTTCCTTTTATCATTCTGTGAGTCTGGAAAAGTTAACTAGAAATTCTGCACAATTTTTTTTATCTCATAGCATATTTATAGAAACAGTATAGCAACTGAAATCTAAAGAATAAAAACTTAAAATATGAAAGTTATTTGGTTCTAAGTGTCAATAAAATGTTTCATTTTGCAGCATCAGAAATGGCAGCAGTTTTAAACTGACAAAAATGGATAACTGGACATTTTATGCAAGGAGATTCATTTGTGTTATGTGTGTGTTGTGTTGCAAGGACTTGCTTTTAATCGCTTTTTTGGATTTGACTGTGAGGGATTAGTGTCACATGTGTGTGTGTGTGTGTGTGTGTGTGTGAGTATTTTAACAGAAGTTGTCATGGTTTCCAAAAGGCACACTGTAAAAACTGTATAATGCCGATCACTGGTGAAAGTTAAAGTTCACATAATCAGTTACTAATGCAACAAAAAATTGCAAAATAAGACAGAGGTGGAGGATTGCATTTTAAAATCAGAGCAATTGTATGAATACAGACATTTTCACGAATGTTTCAGTTTGGCTGAAATCAGTACTTGGCTGTTGATGCCAGTAATTCAAAATAAATTCTGAATGTTTCAAACTGCTGCAGAGTTTCATTACATGCAAATGTTAAGAAGTTGTAACTGTTGAGAAAGCTGTGTCAGCCTTATTTAGTGCAGGTGGTACAAAGGAATGATTGTTGTATACATAAATTCACTGTGTGAGCTAAAGGTATCAGCACAGCTTCTGCAAAAGTAGGAAAATCAAACAGTCAGGACCTGAGAGGCAGGTTTTGTTTTCAGGTCAGCTGGAATCTAAACTGAGATGGATCAAGGCAATTAAAACAACTTTTTTTTAAAAATTTTTTTTATATCAGGTTTTCTTTTAAGCCTAAACACACTGTTGGGTTTACATTTTACTTCTCAACAAATGTTGTTAAACGATGACTTTGATTTCATTTTTTTTTTCTCCCTCTCTTCTCCTTCACAGATGTACCTCGTCATCTTCCCCGAAGGAACTCGGTATAATCCAGACCTCAAGAATGTTATCGCTGACAGTCAGGCTTTTGCTGAGAAAGAAGGTAGAGTCAGGATGGCAGCCACTTACCGCTGTACTTGTGCATACTGATTCAGTGCAGCCCACTCAGTCAGTAAAAGCGCTAAAATTTTGTTCTGTGACCTCCTTTGACCACTAAAACATCACCTGCAAAAAAATTTACTTTCCTTCCAGAATTTTTATGATTTTTTGGGGGGTAAAGTGAGTAAAAACTCGTGAAGGTAAAATGGTTTCAGAAAAGTAAACATATCAGGTATTTAAAAACCTCTCTAAATAAAACGTTATTGTGACATTGGTGGTGTTGCAAGAAGTAGTCACTTTCCGCCAAAAGGTGTAGTGCTCTTCACAGCCGTGTCCTTATTTTGGCACCGCGATGAAGTGAACTGAAACAGAGTTCAGGGGCATGTGTAGCCACAGCGCAGGGTGGTGTTACTGTCAGCTCACAAACAGAGTTGATTCTCCAGAGATTAAGACTATCTCTGGGCCTCAGCACTGAATATCACCTTCCCCCATTAATCCAAATAAATCGCTCTGGAAAGCTGACATGTGCACATGACATTATCTGCTATTAGTGTGGTATTAGTGAGCACAGGACGGCGTCGCACCAACCTAGGATCCGCATACTTTGCTGTGAATGGCTCAAACAGCCACATTCTTGTTAACTTACTGTTTTCTTTATGAATCAAATATTTTGTTTTGTCATTTCTTTTATTTGTGGGGGATTCTAGCCATCACCTTATTTTATTTTATTTAAGCAAACAGTAGCACTGGTGGGAAATGAGAGATGTGGAGATTTCATGCAACAGAGGTTCTCATCTAGACGCACACATGAGGAGCGTCTACACGGCTCATAAAAAATAGAGAGAGCACTGAAGACAGTGATTTGCAAAGGCTGATAAGAAAAAAATATGTATCAGAGCTTTCACATATTTTTCACAGGGCTCGCTGTCCTGAAGCATACACTAACACCTAGGATGAAAGCAGCTCACATAGCCATCGATACCATGAAGGGCCACCTGGATGCTGTGTATGACATCACTGTGGCCTACGAGGGAACGCTGGACAGCTCTGGGCGAAGAAGATCTGCACCAGCGATGCCAGGTATGCAGGCATCTGAGGTTTTTAAACAGCTGATTACACGCGTTTTAATTTCTGTAAACAGCAGTTGTTGTTGCATGAAATGTGCTTTGGATTGCCAGTAACAGCAACTTCAGTTTCTTTCTTCTTAATCAGTGTATCCTTAAACAGACTCATGTTGTATTATTAGTCCTTCAGCATTGTATACGACCCCACCGGTAATTAATCACATAGCAAACATCACCTATTAACAGCCACACCTTCCTGTAAACAACATGACTCCATGTTTTTGGACCTTTGATTATTCCGTGTTCCTAGTTGTTTGACGAGTGATCTTCTAATGAAAAACCAAAAAAAAAAACCCACATCCTGTTTCAGGAATAAACATCTGTGTGTGTTTCTAGCAAACAGTACAAAGAATAGAAAAGCATTCCTCACCTCACGCACTTCCTGGCCTCATGTGGCGAAGGTGACGGTACTGATTTCATAAGGAGGTGGAAGTGACTCGAGGCTGCGTTTGGCTGCAAGATCCAGAACAAACGTTTTTCATCAGCATGAACGTTTTGAACCTGCAGTATAGATACATCAGTGGCTTTGATCAGCTCAGATATTGAAGGAGTGTTTTACCCTTAACATTCAATAGTTACATAGCCATTAAAAAGATGGAACAAAAAGTGCATGTCTTTATAATAATGAATTCATTTTTAACATACTTCTGTGGTCTTTAATAGATGCAAATCGAGGCGATAAATGAGCAGTAATTTACATCATGATTTAAATTCTAATAGGTGCTGTGCCAGTTCCTTTTTTACTTTGGAAAAATCAATTCACAACATTAAATGTAATAAATTTTACTGCCATTCTATCAGGTAATGTTTTTAAATAATAAAAAAATAAATAGATTGTCACTAATGTGTACTGCCACGTAATTTCAAAATTGCAGCTGGTAGTTTATCTTTAAGTTGTGCTAATGTATGTCATGTTTACTGACTCCTGGAAACCAATTTTACTTCATTTGGTTTGCAAACTTAGTATTCAAATCAGAATGGCTTGCTGATTTGATTGCAGTCATTAAAGTGCCCTGTGGGAGGCCTCATGTTTTGTCTAGTTGTAAATGAGGGTTTTATTTGTTTTTTGCACCGTTCCAAAACATTAGCATGTGGTCTAGAACTCTTTCTTGGGAGTCACACAAATTTTGCTCAAGAAAATAAAATAGAAGCCAGTCCACATTAAAAGGCCAAAGTTCATCTGATTACAGGATGTAAACGTATTAGTTTTTGCACTTGGGTTTAATCATCGCGTGTGAATGGAAAAACTCCTGCTTCATACAAATAACAAAATTTCTATTAAGATATTAGAGTGTATTTAAAAAAAAACAGCTTTAAACTGATTAAATAAAAACTTAATTTGTAATCAAGCATCTGTTATCTTCTATCTTGAGTACTACTTGTATACTATTAGACACAATTTTTGTAATTTTGCTTCTGTGTGCTACTGCGGATTTAAAATCAGTCAAGATCTAATTGAAGTGCACGCTTTCAGCTTTAATTGAGCATAAAAGTTTGCATTAACTGAATTAGATCCATTTTTATACAAAGCTCCAATGTCCTCCATTTTTAGGCTCAAAATTAATTGGACATTGACAAGCAAATTCATGGCTGGGTTTCCTTATTATAGCAAATGAAGCAGGCAAGTTGATTCAAATGAAGGAAGCTATGGTTCATTTTTGTTTTGTTTTTAGTCTCCAGCCTATCAGAGAGAGACAGCAAAAACTTTAAAAGTGGCCAAATCAACGATTGGGTGCGTCGTTAAAAACAAGAAATACACCGGTCAGCTCAGCAACCCCAAAACACCTGAAATATCACAGAAGAAAAGTCGATGATGACAGAAGTATTTCCACAGTTTAAAAACAACTTCACAACATCTAACCGAGATGAGCCCACTCTCAAGGACACAGGAGTGTGATTGTTAAACGCCTTCTTGGCTACAAGTACAGAGAGTTTACAGCAAGGGTCAAACCACTGGTTAGACCTAAGAATGAGAAGGCCAGATTAGACTTCTTCCTTAAAGGGTTTTTTTGAACTAAGATTAACTCGTTCCAGAATGATGGAAAGTTACAGCTCACATCACCTGTCAAACATGGTGGCAGCAAGCAGTTATACCATGGGCATATATGGCTGCCAGTAGAACTGGTTGACTAGTGTTTATTGATGAGTCTGCTGATAGAAGTAGCAGGATGAATTGTGAAGTGTGCAGGGCTATACTCTCTGCTCAGATTCCACCAAATGCTGCAAAACTGATTAGGTGGTGCTTTCACAAAACTGGAGAAATTGTCTTATTATATCATTGATCTAACTGTAGGTAAATGAATCTCTTGTGCAGCAACTGGTCTGCTCTTTCGACTCGAGATCAAAGATTCCTTCTGTCTTTATTTGTTAACGTCATTTGGAACGTGGCGAGTTGTTCGTCACTTCAGAGCAAAGAGTTGTTTTCCCTTCCAGGTGCTTGTTTTTGCTTCCTTTTTTTTGGAGGATGTTTTTGAGCATTGTTCTGCTCAAACACACGACCTGCAGTGGAGATTGAGCTTTGATTTGTGAAACACTTTAAGAGTCTTATAACGTCTCAGTGCCAAACACTTCTTTGGAGCGTCAGCAGCCAAGAAACCCCCAAAACAGGATTTAACCTCCTGCAAGCATGAGGAGGAAATACACCAACACAGCTTTACATCGTAAGAACGACTCCAGCTCCAGCAACGTGTTACAGTAAAAGTGTTTTCGTGCCTTCATCTGTCACCGAGTTGTCGGCGCTCGTTAAACTGACACACATTGTTCGTGAAGGTCAGTTTAAATCCATGCAGCAGCTGATGGAGGGTCCTCTCTCCAGCAATCTTTGCTGCTGCCGACTTCGATCAGGTTTCCTCTTTTGGCCTCAGTGCCACGTTTCCTGATGATATTGCATGTTGTGGAAACAGGAACTTGAAGGTCTCTGGGGATACACGAGCAGCCTTGAGCGTTCACACTTGGTTACATTTTTATGTATGACCTCCTCAGACGTGTGAGTTTGTCCGTTTGCACTAAACGAAGAGTTTAATTTGGCTTGAAACATTGTAGCTTATTAAGTAAAGAAACTGACACATTAACTCTTGTATTTGGAAAAATATATTGTATTTTGTGAGATCCTGAATGCATCAGTGACTGTTTTGGAGTTACATTTAAGTGAATTCATGGTATCAATCCTTCCTTCCTTCCTTTCCCAGTCTTTACTAGCGATTGCATCACTGCAGTTCTACTCCATCATTGTCACCTCGTGTTGGTTTTTAAGTGCTTACTGTACATGTTGTTGCACTGAAAGGATTTTCCTGTTTTTGTTTAGTCTCTTTATTTTTTTGTCTTTGACAGAATTCCTTTGCAAAGAATGTCCCCGCATCCACATACACTTCGACCGTGTGGACATAAAGGAAATTCCCTCAGAGCCGGTGTTTTTCCGCAGGTGGCTGCACGATCGCTTCGAAATCAAGGATCGGTGAGTGAGCACGTGTGCGTGCGTGTGTGTGTGTAGAGTAATTAATCATGTTGAAATTGCATGTCATCCAGTCAGTAACTGAACTGTGATTGAGCTGTTTATTTTTGCAAAATGATTTCTTTTGTGCGCCACCGCTCTGTTACAGAAAGATAAAGCTTCTGTGTTTTGATAGAGGGAAAAAAAATATTAATATAGTATTAACTGAATATTCAACCAGTAAAATGTAACTAAGGATTTTCATTCATAGTTTTGCAGTGCAGTCAATTAAAAAAAAAATACACACACAGAGTAAATAAAAGAATAATGGGTAATGATTAAGTGAATTAAATCCTTTTAAACAGGTCGGCTCACTAAGATGAAGATTTAAAAAAAAAAAAAAAAAAAACCTGTGTACAAAAGACATGCAGTTTGACTGACAGATCAACAAATAGACCCATAATACAAAAACACATTTTACATGTCAACAAATTAAAACAAGCTTGTGCAAGAGTAGTTGCAGGTACAAATATACTCCTATAACCTTTTAAAATGTTACAGTGAAATAAGAAAATGTAGCTTCATTCATCTATTTGTAGGGAAAAGGGATACTAAAATGACAGCAGCAGATTCCTCTTTGCAGTCCTATGGTAAAATATTACATACTTGTACTAATATCACAGTAATGTAACCCTTTGTTGGAAGGTAAGATACTTTTATCCCCAAAGTAATCATCATAAAAACGTATTTTTCTTTGCATTTCAAATGCCAGCACTATTTTTTTACATTTCCTCTCACTTCAATAACATCCATCCACCCACTTGTAGTTTAAAAAGAAAATAGCTGCTTCAGATACATGCGTGCAATTGGGTCAAAAGTAGTTACTGATTTGCTCATTAATTAAGCTGTCTTTACACTGACGGCTTGTTATGGATAGCTTATTCATTTTTATTCAGAAATGATCCAGTGTGACTATGTGGGGGTGGGGGGGTCTTTAGTGACCTCTAAAGGCTAAAGAAACCATTTAAACAAATGGACTTGGGCTTTGTGATGTTTTTATAAAAATTTCTCTCAATTTATTTATTGGATATTGAAAAGGATGTGTCCTATGAAATCAGTTTTTCATGTGGGCTCAGAGAGGGTCTACATCAGGGCTGTCAAACTCATTTTGCATCTTGGGCCACGTTCAGCCCAGTTTAATTTTAAGTGTGCCAAATCAGTGAATCTATTGCCTCATAACCATTAAAAACCCACCATATTGTCCCCCTTTCTCTCAATTTAACAATGTTGATATGCACATTTAATCCATTAAAACGATGTGCAGTTTCAATAAGAAGTCTCTTTTTCTATGTTATGAATAAATTCTGCTGTAGTAAATCAGTCAAAGCCATCAGCATGGCTCTTTGAGCTTAAACGATAAGAAATAAAAGGTGTAAAACAGAAAAATACTGGTAGCTCATTACCTTTTTGTAAATTTACAAATTTTTTTAACTGTGAACCCAAATGTGTTTTGGTATTCCTTTAGTAATTTATTATAACTGGGCATGTGTGATGTGTTTGTCAGTAAGAAGACTGTAAAAGTGAGGTACAGTTAAATCTAAAATTTGTAATTGTCATGTTTTTCAAAGCTATACAGTGGGCCTGATTGGACCCATTGGTGGGCCAGTTCTGGCCCCTGGGCCTAATGTTTGACACTCCTGGTTTGTATTGGTTTTACATTACAATGTTTTGGAAGTGATGCTGCTCTCTGAGACACATGCAGGATGTAAAGTGACTATTCAACATTTAAGTAACAGGCCAGCAATGAAAAGCCCTGAGGTGCACTTTCAACTGCTGCAAATATCCTGATTAGTTTCACTTTGCGTCCCCACCCCACCCAAATGCATCTCTCTGACAGGCTAATTTCCTAAGACTTCCCTCTTTTCAAAGGTTGCTGAGCGATTTCTACGAGTCGCAGGATTCAGACAAAATATGCAAGTTCCCCGGCGAGGCCAAATGTTCCCCTCTGAGTCTCTCGAAAACCCTGCCCTCAGTGGTGATCTTGGGGGGCCTGACTCTGCCGATGCTGCTGACAGAAAACGGCAGGAAGCTGTACGTGAGAACCTGGGTGTGTGGGACGCTGCTGGGCTGGCTGTGGGTGAACATTTTTCCTTAACGAACGGGGGCAGACTGCAACGATGAGACGCACAAAAGACTTGGAGATGGTGCCATTTTCCTGTATTGCGACACAATGTATGCTCCGGATGCAGAACAGTGTCTGATAAGAGGCTCAGAGATATATTTCCTTTTTTTTTTTTTTTCTTCTTCCCTCCTTTTTCCAAGTTTGACTGTTTGACCGGAGACACTGAGAAATGTTAACCTTTTGTGCTATTTGATCTCTCTTATTTGCAGCCTGTTAAAGTATTAATTTCTCAAGTTATTGGTCTACTATGAAATAATAAAATAGCTTCATACCTCTGTTAAAATAACTCCCCCTTATTGGATTGAGCCAAATTAGTATTCTTGCATTTTGTTTTTCTTTTTCTTTGGTCTTTTGGGCAGTTTAGAGTTTTTATTATTTCTGAGAGCAAAGTGTGCCGAGCACTATAAAAACACATGCAACGATCACGGTTGGCTGCCCTATGAACAAACGCAGCCTGCTGATGATTGATCATTTAAGTGCACTGATTTATTGATATTGGTTATAATGTTTTTGTTTTATGCCAAGTCCCATATCAGGAAGATATGCACTTTCCCTGTGTAAAGTGTTCATTTTTTTTCTTTTTTACATTGGTAGAACATCACGCAGTCCTCTGTACGGGCCTGTAAGGGTGACACCAGCTACGTTGTTTACCATAAATATTAATCTTTTGTTTTCTGACTATGAATGTAGCCATAAGAACATGTTTATTTGCGCGTGTATGAAAGACTACCCTCCCCTTTTCCTGTTTTCAGCACAGCCTTTTATCACGAAGCACTGGGAGAGCTCACAGTGGAGGACTGTGTATTGTCGGAGATCATGTTCCACCAATGTAAATCATTACTTTCACCTGAAAATGTCAGTCATTGCCAAAACCTGGTGTGTTTGCCATGAAGAGCGTCTGTGTGTTTTAAGTTGAGCAATACTTGTCGATGACATCAAAGAAATTTTGTCTGTTCTGTTCCTCTGAGTTTTAAAAAAAAAAAAAAATCTCATTTGGTGTTTTTCATAATTGTTTGTTCGTAACTTTTATATATGCATTTGCTACTGCGGTGTTATGTTCACGTCTGTCTACCTAACAAAAAGCTGACAAAGCCATGTTAACAGTATATATATCGCAGGTTCCTGTGCACTCAAAGCCATTTGTATTTTAAACATCGCCGTGTCGTGAAATGCACTGTATGTTTGTTGTTGTTTACCATAAAGAAGACATTGCATTTTCCACACGTCACTTTACGTATTTACAGTCTCCTGTAGCCTGATGCTTGTTTTTTCCTCGTGTGGATGGTATAGTGTAATCATGATTTTTACATCTTGCTCCGATACCTCACTTGAAATAATCCTTCCTTGTTTTTAAATGACCTTTGTCAGCCATTTTCTAGTCATTTTTATCCAGACGAGATCAGACTGTAACTCATCAGGAAACTCAGTAGACTGTATTAAATGCCAACTGTTTTTGGAAATGTGTGCCTTCTCTTTGGAGGAGTCGGTCCTCGGCCGTCTCGCAGAGCGCCACAGTGGCTCTTTTCCGCCAGGTGACTGCACAGACGCTCTCTGCTGGAGCTGCTGCTCACTGCAGCGCGGCCACGTTGTCTACAGTTCACAGTGGCTTATTTTGCTCTAAGAATGCATGGATTTACACTTTTTGAGGACTATTATTAAATGGTGAAACCTTTAATGTGTGTAAGTTATGGAAGTGGGGGTGAGAATGAAATAAAGCAGTTTTCCTGGGAAACTTCTTTCCTTTTTTTTTTTAATGATATCAGTTATAGATAAGAGATGCATAATGCTTTGTAAATTACTCTTACTGACACTAGCTGATGTCTTTGTCTTTATTCAGGTGGATCTTAGTTACCACAAAATGGTTACAAATGCCTTATTCTGTATGAATATATTTTACCACTACTCATGAACTAGGAACATAAACTTCTTCTTACTAATAGCAGTTCATGTTTAACAGCTTTCTTACTATCTTAACAGTGTTAATCAGAATGGGCTTAATCAGAACAAGTATTTTCCCTGCAATATCAATAAATATGGTCCAATCAACTATAACAAAACTGCTAATAGGGTACAGATAACTCTTATAAGGAGTTCATTGGTAATTTAATCACTTGTTAAATGGTTATTTTGAGTTTGTTGAAACTTTCAGAGCTGTAGAAAATGCCATGCAAAAAATAAAGAGTAAGAACTCGGTAACTTCTTCCTTACACATTTAAGCCTTTAGTTTAGAGGCATGGGGGAGCTGTTTAAAGTATTTTATGTTATTTTAGTTTCAGAGTTTTATATAAAAGCAGATATACACTCACCCGACACTTTACCTCTTTCTAGTAAGGTGTTGGAAACGTTCCTCAGAGATTTTGGGTCCATGTTGACATAACGGCATCACACAGTTGCTGCACATCTATGATGTGAATCTCCCACCATATCCCAAAGGTGCTCTACTAGATTGAGATCTGGTGACTGTGGAGGCCATTTGAATACAGAGAACTCATCATGTTCAAGAAACCAGACATGGAGCGTTATCCTGCTGGAAGCAGTGAAGAAACCTGCTACCAGCTTATACCACTTCCTTCAGCAGCCATCAGAAGAAGTTACACTGTGAAAGGGATGAACATGGGCCACAACATGGTACATGTACTGAAGGGCCCAAAGTGTGCCAAGTGGTGTGGTCTTCTGCTGTTGTAGTACATCTGCTTCAGTGTTTCACGTGTTGTGTGTTCATAGATGCTCTTCTGCATACCTTGGTTGTAACAAATGGTTATTGCATTAGACTGTTACCAATTTATGTTTGAGATGCAAATAATCTCAGAGTATTCTTTGTTGTATTTACACATCTTTAATTATTTGTAAATACTAATTCCCAACACAGGAAAAGAATCAGTCATCTGTCTGCTGTTTCTCACCCAGTGGAATCACCCACTGAGAACTCAGTGATCTGCTTTAAGACGCGCTGCTTTCCTATTGGCTGTTTTGAATTCCCTCCTTTTTTTACATTATGGCCAAACCACAACACTTTTTCACACCAAGCAGCAGCCTCTGTGGCAGAAAAGCAAAGCTGATGCGGAAGTCACAAGAAGAAAGTCAGACTCTTTCTAAGATAAGTGCCAGTTCAACAAGAAGAAGCAGAGTCTGTTGCTTTATTTGCTTTTATACAGAGTAACGGGATGAGGCAGAAACAGACCCGATGATGTTTCTTTAGTTCTTAATGATTAATGATATGTGGGTAACAGAGGGCTGAGAGAACGGGTGGACAGAGAAAGGGAGCAATGGAGAGAAGGTGGGGTAAAGGGTGGAGGTGAGGCCCGGCTGATGCCTTTACTTAAGGGTTCAGGAACTTGTTTTTCTAGTTTGCAAATCAGTCGGTCCGTTTGCAGTGTCTCTTTTTGTGTCTGTTTCCCCGGGGGATCGGGGGAAGGGAGATGTAGAAGGGCCGGCCTTCACCTTCACCTTCACTTGGTCAGGTCACACCAGCTCCAGGATCTGCTTCTTCTCCTGTTTTTACTTTTTGTTCTCTTTTCTGCTTTTTAACCTTTGTCGGCTCCTTTTCTGTCCTTTTCCTGTTGCTTTTTATTTTCTTTGCTGTCATCTTTCTTTTCCTTTTCTTTTATGTTGCTTTTTTTCTTTTTTACACCTTTTATTTGTTCTCTGCTGTCTGCAAACCCTACGCTCGCAAAACCACAAACCTCATTCATCTCCTTATTCTCTTTCTCCAGTTTTTCCTTCTCTCTTGTTATTTCGTTGTTCTCCTTCCTAGAAATATGATTCATTCTGTTTCTTCTTTTCATCCTTTTTTTTTTAAATCTTTTACTCAAGTTCATGTTAAATTTTCTCCATTTCCTACTTCATCTCTTGAATTTCTTACATCTCCAATACATAAACCTTTCCTAATTTCTTCCTTCATTTTCTTGCCCCCCCAGTTCTCCTGTTTTTCCTCCTCCTCCTCCTCCTCCTCCTCCCCTTCTTTTAAATCTTTGTTCTTCTCCAGCTACTCTTCTCAGTTTCTTTCCACCAGTGCTCCAATTCCTCTTCATAGCAGAGGAATGATCTCTTTCACATGTTTTCTGATGTGCTGGTTTGATTCTGATGTGGTCATCTGGGACATGTTGCTGAGAGAGAGCAGAGTCTCCACATCACTGTGTGTGTCTCAGGTAAGTGTGTAGTTGTAGTTGTAGATTTTATGTTAGATTTCAACACACCAAGTTGGCCAAAGACTCATAATCTTGGCTACAACCTCCCCAAAACCTTAAAATCAGACAAATACCATATATTAACTGTAAATACACACAAAAACATGGTATTTACTAGAATGATTAATGTTCATCATTCAACTCGACCTAGTAGTAAAATCCCCAACAGAAATTTCAAGCCCAATAGAAGCCTTTGTTTGTGATCAGTGAGCTTCTTATCTTGATTAAGTTAGAGAAAAAACACTGAAAACAAAGCACAATTCAATAGACTCATTCTCCTAATGATACAACAATAAAATGACCATTTAAAAAAATGTTTTTTTCTTTTTTGCTTCGCTCACATTTCAGTCATTTTGAAATTTTTGACGTTATCGCTGTTAATTCTCAGCATGAATCAGCAAAAAGGGGAGAAAAAGATTACTAACTATTTGAGGAACAAATTGAGTCGATACCATTTGTATTCATACATTTCTTAGACAATGATTTGATTATCATAATAATTTAGATTTAAAATCATTTTCTTTTCGTTCATTTGTGGATTGTGTCCAGCTTAAACACCATTGTGATGTACAGGCTACAGTATTCCCCACTGCAATGTTGAGCAGAAGGCTATAACATTTTATGAAGCTGATTTAGTGAGATAAGCTGTGTTTTGCTTGAGGACCTGCTTCTTAGGTGCCGTTTACACGAGACCGTTTTCATTTTGAAACGGTGTCGTTTTGATGCGTTTCGGCCTTGCGTTTACACGACAACAGAGTGAAAACGATGTGTTTCAGAAACGGGGTCCAGAGTGGAGCGTTTCAGAAACGCACCGGCTTGCGTTTTCGTGTAAACACTTGAAACCGGGATGATTTGAAAACGCTCGACTCGCACATGCGCACTATGGTTGCGACGGCCACAGTTTTTCGCGCACGCGCAAACTGATAAACAGTACTCGCGGATTCACGAGTGCTTCTTATGCTTTTCCTGTGTTTTTACCGTTTTGTAATTCAGCGTTGTGTGCAGCAGCGATCCAACCTCATCATCGGTCCACACAAAACCTCTCACATTGGCCGTTTTGTAAGTAATGAACAATTTGCCGCACTACCTACTGTGTCACTCCACGCATGCGCGTCTTGCATAAACAAACTTTGCAAAGAGAAAACCAACGCCAACTTGTGGCCTGGCATGAGAACTACATCGTTTTCATCGTTTCACATGTCCTCGTGTAAACGCGGATCGTTTCTGAAATGCCATCGTGTAAACGAAAGGCTGAAACGCATCAAAACGACACCGTTTCCAGTGAAAACGGCTTCGTGTAAACGGCACCTTAGTAGTTTTAGAAGATGGCATGACATGAATCCAGTCCTTGCGTCTCTCCATTGGCTCCCTGCATGCTTCCTGAGCACGTCTGGGTCTGGCTGCATGCTTTATAGCAGAACTTTTGACCCCTCACAAGCCAATTTGCAACTTTAGATCCTCAGGTGAATCCTTCTGGCGGTTTCACAGCCGAGGCTTGACTCTGAAGGAGATCATTTTGTCATTAGAGCGCCTGGAATAACCTACCCGAGGACATATTTCTTGGTAGTCAATAAACACATTTTTATAGGCTTTGTATTCTTTTATTGGATGTTGTTGCATGCGATGGTGTCTTTTTTTTTTGTCTGTCTTATTTCAGCTGTCAGCTTATTATTCTTATTATTATTATCTTATTATTCTGTTCTTTTGCTTTTATAGTTTCATCATGTTTATTTATTTTTTTAAATCTTAACTTTGATTTTTTCTTTATTTCTGTTTCATTACAATAATTATCTGTTTTCTTTGTGCTAATGATTGAATTTGCCTTTTGAAAAAAAATCAGCTTTTTGTGCTTTGTTAACTCTGTTTGAAAATGTTCTATATAAATAAAGGTTATTAATATTATAATAAATGATTATAACTATTATTATCATTTTACCTCAGAAGAGGTTGTTTAAGTTTAGTTTAAAATGCCATAAAAGCTTTGTGTTTTCCTTTCACTCTCCTTTACTTCTCTCCTTTTTCTTTCAGCTGTTTTTTTTTTTTGTTTTGTTTGTTTTTACTCAAAATACAAGCTCATTATTTTGGTTTTTATAATGTTACATCCTTTCATGACAACAGCTGTTAAACACATTGTGGAAGCTGTCGAAGCATCGCAACATATTTATCACTGAATTTTAATTGTTGTCACACCACAAATGGTTGTCACCAAATGATTGTGTCAAACAATAACCTGTTTTAAAGGCCCAAAAATGAACATGCCACAAATTCAATACATGAAAAATCAACAAAAAATATATATAACAAATAACTCATGAACTAAGTGAGTCTATTTGTAAATAAGTATGAATATAATTTTTGGTTTGTAGAAAATTAGGAACTAATTTTAAACTGGCAGCAGGTCGGAAACATGACTGGGTATAAAAGGAGCATCTCAGAAAGGCAGAGTATTTTAGAAGTCAGGATGGGCAGAGCAAAACACTCAATTATGGAATAGTTTCAGACTAATGTTCCTCGAGGTAAAATTACAAAGACTTTGAATATCTCATCATCTACAGTACATAATGACATCAAAACATTCAGAGAATCTGAAGAAATCTCTGTGCATGGCTGAAAATCAGTATTGCATACCTGTGATCTTTGGGGCCTCCAGGTGGCACTGCACAACAAACAGAGATGATTCTGCTATGAAAACCACTGCATGTGCTCAGGAACACTTCCAGAAATCCCTGTCTGTGAACTGTGACATCCACAAATGCAGGTTAAAGCTCTATGATGCAAAGAAGGAGCCAAATGTGAACTTTGGCCCAGAAAAGATGTTATATTTTCTGGGCCAAAGTTCCTTTACAATGGACTCAAGCAAAGTGGAAAACTGTTCTGAGATCAGACTAATTAAAATTTGAAATTCTTTTTGGAAAATGTGGATTCTGTGGCCTCCGGATTAAAGAAGAGAGAGACCATCCGGCTTGTTATCAGCACTCAGTTCTAAAGCCTCAAAGCATCCCTGATGCTATGGAGGTAAATCAGTGCCTATGGAACTGGTAGCTTGGATATCTGGAAAGGCACCATCAATGCTGAAAGTTATATACAGATGTCAGAGAAACATATGCTCCCATCCAGAAAACATGTTGCATATTTGAGCTTTACAGTGCTAAACCTCACTCTGCATTTATTACAACAGCATGGCTTCATAGTGGAGGAGTCCGGGTGCTGAACTGTCCTGCCTACAGTTCAGACATTTCACCAACTGAAAACATTTAACACATCATGAAATAACAAATACAAGAAAGCAGACGCAGGACTGCTGAGCAGCTAGAATCCCATATCAGAGAATCCTGGGACAACATTCCTCTCCCAAAGTGCAGCAGCTGCTCTCCTCAGTTCCCAAACTTTTATGGACTGTTGTTAAAAGAAGAGGAGATGCTACGCAGTGGTTACCATGGCCCTGTCCCAACTAATTTCCTAATTAATGTAAATAACATAATACTGAATGGACTAAAGCTCATATTTTGTATTTGATACAAAAGCACAATCGTTGTGTTTAAAACTAAAAAGCTGGCAAGTCAGTTTGACACTGAGCCAAAACAGTGATGTAAAACTTTACCTGCACACGCACGCCACCGGCTCAGTTTAATGGAGTCTTGATTCAGAGTGCTGAGCATATCTACATCTCTTTTATTGCAAAGTCTCCAACTCGACACTGCGCTCTTTATGAGTCGGTATATTTTTTATCTGAAAACCAATACTTGGAAAAACCTCCACTTTCCCTTTGCTCCCTTCCGTTCCACAGGGATGTGCACAGGGTTCTGAGAGATCCGGGGAAAAAGGTCATGTCCTTACTGCACACCTTGTACATGGAATAATTTGCAGAAAGACCTAAACTTAAACACTCCTGTCTGTTGCTGAATTTAAAAGCACCATAAGGAATCCAGAGATGGAGACACAGGTGGGGTTCTTTCTTGAGAGATTTATTGTATATCATGTTGTAGATCTTGCATTTTATTTTGTATTTGTTGAATTTTTTGATATATTTTGAGTTTGGATGGCTGCTGCCTTTGCCAGGTTTCCCTTGGGGAAGAGATTCAATCTTAATAGGAGCTCCTGGTGAAATAAAGATAAAAAAAAAATAATAATCTTTTAAAAGCACACTTGGAGATAGACTCATGCGGTGCTTGAACAAACTCTCCTTTAGCTCCTTTTTACTCTTTATCGGCTAGTATTAGAAGCACTCTATTTTACACAATGGTAAATAATAAGAATATGGGCTTCAATAGGTCATATTTCCAGCTTGCCAACTGAAGTACTTGCAGTTTTACACTGGAGGGAGACAGAGACTTTGCATAAAGACTGTGTCTCCAGTGTTAAGTAATGCAAAGCTGAAAGGCCTACTTTCAAAACTGAACAAGGACAGTGTAAAAAGTCACAGACTGCCTCAGAGCATTCACTGGCTTTCTTTAAATGAGAGTGAATCTCGCAGCTAGGGGTAATGAAAGAAGTCAAAATAGTAGCTCGGGGTTACCGGTAGGTGTCGCTCTTTTTTTTTTTTTTTGGCTGCGCGTCAGCACGGCAGCCATATTGGTCCGGGAGAGCCGCGCCCCCTGCTGCAGGCGCGTCTGAAATCAGGATTTTCAACTTTCCTGCGGTTTGATTTGCTCTGGTAAACCCATGTAATTAACATGTATGAGCAGCTGCAGATAAATAAAAGTTTTTTGTTTTTTTTTATTGTTAGGACTGAGTGGGCATGTGTGCTTGGAGTAGTAATATTTATGGAATAATTACTTTAACACTAAATCTACAAAGAGACAGAAAAAAAAGCGCATTTACAGTTGTGTTTCAGTATTTTCAAAAGTCTTCTTACTGACAAAAAGATTGGGAGTGATCAGAGTGGACAGGACAAGAAATGATAGAGGGACAGCTCAGGGTGCGCAGTTTGGAGACAAACTTAGAGGGGCAAGGCTGGGGTGGTTAGGACATGTGCAGAGGAGGAGAGTGGATATACTGGGAAAAGGATGTTGAATATGGAGCTGCCAGGCAGAAGGATAAGAGAAAGATCATGGCTGTAGTGGAGGAGGACATGCAGAGGGGTTTGTGTGACAGAGGAGGATGCGGTGGATGATGGGGTGAGATGGAGGCAGATGATCTGCTGTGGTGACCCTTAAAGGGGGCAGCCGAAAGAAGACTTAAAATCTATTCTGCCTGAGCAAGGCATTTTCAGCACCTCACTTTTATTTTAGACTCTGTGTAACTTAAAGTTAACTTAAAAGAAGAATTTGGTCACATATTGTGACTGAAAAAATAAGAAACAACTTGTAAAATGTGAAATATTATTCTGAGCTACTTTTCCAGCGTTTTTCTTTCGCTGGAAGATGAAAATATCCGCAAATTTCGGATATTTTGAAAAGAAAATCAACATACGTCGCAAACCCTGAGCAAGATGGCGGCGGAAGAGACACATCGCGCAAGGCTCGATGACGTATGGTCTACGCATTTTACGTCTGTTGACGTCGGCAGTTAACGAGGAAGCGCAGTTTTGGACCAAAGGTTGTAGCTGGTCTCTCGGCTGCTGCTGCTGTTCACTTGTCTGGACTCCAGGTGTGTAATATGTACCAACACAGTTTACATAACAGTATAATGAACGTAAGGTACGTAGGTAAGGTAGTTCAGTTAGGTAGGGCCGAGCGTAAATGAGCTAACCTGAATGTGCGTTTAGAAGTGCATGCCTGCAGCCTTATTCTGCGACTGTTTCTAAAGTTGAATCACCCAAAGACTCACAGCGCCACCTGGAGATCTTATTGTCGGTGGATATGATTAGATTACATTTTTTTTTTTTTTTAAATGCAAGCATTATGAAGAAGTAATAGTTCGGTATGTATGCAGTATGCATCTGCATTGGTGAGCCTGTGCTTGGGAAAGATTATGAGGAAACAAATTAAAGCTGAATAAGTTTCCTGAGATGTGCCTTTTAGTCACCTGACACCCTGCACTGCTTTTTGTTTGCAGCTTTACGATGGCGGTGGACTGGATTGGATTTAGCTATGCTGCAGCGGTTGCCTTTGGTGGATATATGGGATACAAGAGAAAAGGTTGATGACCGTCATATAACTAAACATTAAAGTGTTGAAAATTGAATTCTGGTTGATTGTATTTTTTTGTGTCCTGCAGGCAGTGTGATGTCCCTGATGGCCGGTTTAGTTTTTGGTGGATTGTCTGCTTTTGGCGCCTACATCATGTCTAATGACCCAAAGGACATCAAGGTGTCACTGCGTGAGTATGGATCTCTATTTGCAGCCTGTGGTGTGGCTAGGATCAGAGTTTAGAGGTTCAGTGTCCAGCTGGTGTCACAGCATGGTGTTTTCCTTCTTTCAGTCGCCTCAGGAGTCCTCGCAGTCATCATGGGAGTGAGATACAAGAATTCTGGGAAATTAATGCCTGCTGGAATAATGACAGGGCTAAGGTCAGAGTCAGACGTGCTCAGAATGCAGTACGAATTATTGCGCAAATCAAGGATTGGGTAAATAATCTGTTAAAAACTTGCTGCTTTTGTCTTTCTTACAGCTTGCTGATGGTGTTTCGCCTCTTACTTCTGATCGTGTGACCGGGAGAACACTGACCCTGGAAACAGGAAACATTCCCACTAAGCTGACTAAAGCAAGCTTTCCTGCAGTACAATTTTTTATATATAAATGAGCAAGTATTTGAATGTAAACTTCCATGATGTGTTTGCTCACACTACAGCTGTTAGGGAGCTGATTTATTTTGATAACTGGAGAAATGGAACAAGTTGAATTATTTTTATTTGCATTCTTGACTTTAACGGGAAAGAGTTTTTGTGATTTTTTTTTTCTTTTTGTAATAACAGCAAAATAAAACAGATATAATTAATTAAAAAAGTGTTATTGTTGCATTTTGTTCAGACAAAAAAAAAAGAAGCTTCAAGTATTTCTGTAAAATGTTTTTATTTCACATTTAAAGATTACAAACGGTTTTCTCATTTTGTTGTGTTAGTGGAGCATTTATCTCCACGTAGGCCTGCAGATATAATTGTTCACGGTCATTGCTGCCTAATGAGAAATGTAGCAGATCTTTTGTAGAGTTTCTTAAAGTGGTAACTTGAATTGCAAGACTTCCATGACATTTTTCAAATATTTTTCATCTGGCTGTGGTTTCCTCTTACTGCCCGGCTGCAGAAACCTGTTGATAGCAGGGATTTGGATCATCCTGCCCTGGAAAGACTGGAAGGATATGTGGAAAGAGGAATACATATTTCACAGTTACTTGTGTTGGTAATTTCATAGTGATTATATATTTGGTTGAATCACTTACCTTGATGTTGGAAAAGTCTTTGAGGATTGCAGGAAATTTCTCCTCCAGCATCAGGGTGCATTCAATTAGCAGCACGTCTGCAAGGCTTAGTTTACCTCCCACCAGGTACACGGGTCCAGTCAGAGCCTGAGGAGTTTGTCAGAAAAACCCACATAATACTTATTTTAGTAACAATTAGCAACAACTCTGTTTTTTTAAGGAAAAAAATCAGTTATTCTACCTTTTCATACACAGGAAGGTAGCGCTCCTTTGCTTTGCTTTGAATGTTGTCCAGTTTTGGTTTGGGGTCTGGGGAGAACGGGAGCATGATGATCATTTCCATGAGGTCCATCAGTCCCTCCGAGTACATGTTGATCCTAAAGGAAAGCACAACATCCTATTTAAATACATTCATGATATAAAACAGATTCACTTTATCACTATTAGAAAAAAACATACATGACTTTGTCTTTGGGATCCTTTCCATGCAGATTGTACTTCTCAGCGATATAATTCAGGATCGCTTTGGTCTGAATGAGCTTCATGCCATCGATTTCCACCAAAGGCACCTGTTGAAACATGAGTGCGCCATCTGCAGAGCAAAGAGCAGCAGGTAAAGCAGATTTGCACTCCCAATTTGCAAAAACACCACAATTCATCTTAACGTACATCTTTGATCATAGATCAGAAGATACTGGAGACACCCACATGCAAACGTCTGTATCATTCCAGGTTGCATAACATGTGTAAGTGCAATTTTTCTCAAGACTAGTTTTTACTTGTAAGTAAACACACACACACACACACACACACCCATTCCTTGTTTGAACTTTTAGTTTAACTTTAGCTCTAATAATCCGGGCTTTGAAGCACATGTTTGCAATCAACTCACCATTCAGCAGTTTCACATACTGCTCCCGAGTTACCAGAAGAACTTCATCAAACTGTGAAGAAAATATTTCATGTTAGACTTTTCAGACTACGCAAAATCCTGCACGACTTCAAACTAACACCTCTTTCACTTACGTCCACTTCTGCAACTGTTAAAAGCCAGCGGATTGACTCCATCTTCCCTCTCCCATTGAAATAATACAGTACGGGTCTTTCAGCCATGGCTGTTGTTTTCTTTTCTTCCTTTTTTTTAGGACTGAGAATCTGTGAAACTGCAAACAAAGTGAAATCACAGTAAGTCACGAGCTGCTGAATAAATGTGTAACTCCTGAGTGTGCTGAAACGGATATCAAGCGTAAATTACTGTTGAGCTCTTATGTATCATTCACAGTAGCTGGGCTGGGCAGCGGAGGGAAGGCGGGCTCAAGGCGGAGACAACATCTGAAGGCGGTGATTGGGCAAATCTAAACCAATGGCAGGATGCTCATTTCCATACTGCCGCTAAACATCATGGGTAAAAAGATAAAGTCATCCGGTTTATACGTACTTTAATCAATTTTAACAATGTAGTTTCTCTTTATACAATAGAAAAAGACAAATTGTATACCCCATGGTCATGAGTTCAATTCTTGCTGCCGTCATTGTGAACGGTTTTATTCTGCAAGCCTATAAAAGACACTGGGCACCCTCGCTGTATCTGGATGTGAGGGCGATCTGGCTGCGACATCTGTCACCCCATTGATCGCTAGGGTTGATTCGGCTGATCTGGCTGGCTAGGCGGGTGTCCCCTTCCTCCCTCACCGGTCCATGTGTGTCCCTCCCGACGCCCCGCGCTCGGTGGCAGCGGACGAAGTCCCCCCCCGGCGGACGACCATCCATCGGTATACCAGTAGCTGCGCTCCCCTGCTAGAACCTCCAAACAAGCTCAAGGCCCATTTGTAGGAGAAACGTAGGGAAGTCAAGCTCCAAGCTTCAGACACATCCAAATGCGGCGCTGCACGTGGCAGTCTGCCTTCCTTTTCGCTCTAACATGCACGTGTTTAGAATTTAGTTTAGAATCACTTACAGAAGATATACTTATTCAGATATACTTATTCAGATATTCATGCGCACATTTTTTTTTTTCCAAATTAAAACTATTAGTCTTAGCAGTAACTGGCACAGCATCCCATGCAGATGGTCCTCTTCTCATTTAACTGAATAGTCAGGTGTTTTGTGTCATTAATTAAATACAAAAATAAACAAATGGACATTTTTAAAGGGACAGTGTAATAATAAAAAATTAGTTTTTGCCGAGGCCAACACCTGAGTTAAACTGTGTGGCTGGTTTCTGAGGTTTATTGCTTTTTGTGAATTTGCACAATAATATAAGAAATTAGAGCAAGTTGTTAAAGTTTATTTCAATAGCACATTTCAAATGCTGTATCTTTGATGGGTGTGTTCTTGAAGAAAAGGTCTTGATGCATATAGAGAGTTTATTGCAAAACAGACAGTGTCAAACAGATGCTATGTGAGACACCTGGGAGAGGAGGCCCAATCTTACTAACTCATTTCAAAAGAGGGTTAACAAAGGTCATATACTGTTCCTTTCTGGCCAACTCCCACATTCCTGACTTTTACCATATATAGGTATGGAGAGCAACTTCAACCAATCATAAAGTTGTTCACCATACAGATGTGTGGTCAGTTCCTTATTTGGAAAGAGATAGCCCACATGGGCTTTGTGGTGGCGTCAATTGGAGGCCTAAGCTCAAGGCTTTCATCCTAAAGGAAGAAAGCATACATACATGCAGTTTAACATAACAGTTTAAGTCATAGTAGATCAGACACCACACAAACAACATCAGTTGACCAAAATGCTACACAGGGTATATAAAATATACATTATGCATAATAACAAATTTGGGGTGGCTGTAGCTCATGAGGTAGAGTAAGTATGGTTGGGCAAGATAGTGAAGTGAAGTTGCTTTCAGATGTGTTCATTGAAGTGTGAATGTGAGCGCTTTGAGTGTAAAGTGGAAAAGCGCTTGTACCACTCAAGTCTATGGTCAGTCCTGAAACACACACACACACACAGCAACACGGGGGGGGGGGGGGGGGGGGGGGGGGGGGGTGTACATCAATACACTTTTGTTGTGATCTCTGTTTACACTTTCCAAAATGCTTTGGTGTCTTGGCAGGCAGCTCAGCTCAGCTCAGTCTTCCTCTCCTCCTGCTAGCTACTGAATAAAAAGACACACACACACACACACACACACACACACACACACACACACACACACACACACACACACACACACACACACACACACACACACACACACACAGTTGATCCATGTCAGGCAGCTGTGTGAATTAAAACCATAAACCTCAATTAAAAAGAACATGAAAAAGATAAAATAAAACAATAATAGAAGTAAATAGGTTTTTAACAGTGTTTTAAAGTAACTGAGTGGTTCGGCAGCTCTTATGTGAAAAGGTAGATTGTTCCACAGATTAGGAGCCACCACCAAAAATGCCCCATAGCCTGTGCTTTTGAACCTGCATCCAGGACTATCCAAGAGCAGCTGGTTTCTAGAGCTCAGTGCTATGGTAGAAGCATAGGGCTGTAAAAGTTCAGTGAAGCAGGGTGGTGCCACACCATGAAGGCACTTAAAAAAAAGTAATTAAAAAATGAAAGTGAGATGGACTGGAAGCCAATGTAGGCCAATACAGTCATGAGGTAATTACACTGTTTCCTTTATTTCCAGGGCTATGCTGGCTGCTTTCCAACTACTTCTCATTATAAAGCTAGTGTAAAAGTGCCAAGTTGACCACCAGCTGTAATTGAGAGTGTTGACTGCTTCCCTTAACCAAACACAGTGATAATGAAGAGCACATCCTGTTATGTAATGCATGAGTATAAAGTTTACAAGACTATACTTACTACAAGCTAGGCAGTTTGGCGTGCACCTGCTGAGCAGCATTTTGTTTGGTTTCATTTGATAATGTGAAAACACTTAAGTTGTCAAAAAGGAAGTCAGCACACCAAATGTAGCTGCTGAATGAAACAGTTTAATAGAAAAAGGTGAGATGAAGTGACATTTGAGTGGCCTTAATCAGACTTAAGAAGTGACAGGAAAGACGTTATCTATACCCGCCCACTACTGGACAGAGTGATGTGGTTGAGGTGCCTGTGCCCAAACAAGGAAAAGCAGCAGCATCCAATAAAACAGATGAATATAATAAAGAATGAGGTAAGGAGTGTGAGCAGTGGTATTGTAAAATCTTATAAGAAATTGATATCAGTATATCCAAAGATGTGGAAAAAGCCAAAGCATAAATCAAACAATGTAAGATATACAAGTATATGAAAGGAATAATACCATAGCTGAGCTAGACTAGTGAGAAACCCTAATGAGTAAGCTGCAAGTATAAAAGGCAGAAATGTAAAAAGAGTGCATATAGAAATACAATCTTGTAAAACTTGTAATATCAATATTAGAAAAATCTAGGAAATCTACAAAGAAATATAAGACATATTACAAAGAGAAAATGAAGGAATCCTAATGAAGTAAAGCCAGTGGCTAATAATGAATAATCAAATAAAATAGGAGTGGCAAGAGTTAAGGCCCATATAAAGCTGTAAAACCACCAGACCATTAAAAATCAGAATATGTGAACATTGTTCAAATATTCAGAATCATGATACAAAACATTTTGTTGTTATTCACTTTATG
This sequence comes from Archocentrus centrarchus, assembly GCF_007364275.1. NCBI lineage: Eukaryota > Metazoa > Chordata > Actinopteri > Cichliformes > Cichlidae > Archocentrus > Archocentrus centrarchus. The sequence continues at coordinate 18,977,049 of NC_044360.1, forward strand.
CACGCCTCACATAATGCCTCTGCCCTTTACTATTGCGGGATTGAAGTCGTTAAACCACAGTGTTGTGGCAGTGATGTTAACTCTCTTCTTTTGAAGAGAGAAGCCTTTTGGATTTATACCTTAAACACATCAGCCCCTAGTGGACTGAATGAAGATTTAGATTTGAGGTCCTTTTTATAACCCTGTTTCTCAATCAGGAGCTCCATTTGGTGTGCGCACTTCCTATTTGTTTTGTTCATTTTTGTTCCAGCATCGTTTTTGAGCCCTTTGGATTGTGTCTTCATCACTTTGGCTAAAATTTAACTTAAAACTTAACTTCACCACATCATAGCAGCAGCAGGTAAGGCAGGCTGGCACTCCCATGCACTTTGTACTCATCGCTATCTATCTGTCACAACACACCTGAAACCTCCAAACTGCTGCTTCATTACATGTGGGTTGAAGTTAAAAGATAAAATTGTGGACAAACGCCATGAAAGAGTCCACCCACACTCAGTGTTGCAGTGTTTGGACTTCATTAAACTGAAGGTTTGTTCAGTCCTAGAGTTTGTTTTCTGAACTTAGTTTTAGTTCACTGCAACAATCTTGATTCAAAGCACCCTCTTGTAACCAACTCACCACTCAGGAGTTTTTCAAAATCTGTGTGGATGTTTAGAGGCACCTCAACAAACTGGAAATGTAAAATCTGAGATCAGATTGAGGACACACAGGATTTTATAAAATAGAATAGAATAGAATGCTGAAAGGAAAAGCCGTGAGCCTCTGCGTCTGTGCATCTTGGATGGCCTTACCTGCTGCTGCTGTGTTTCCTCTGCAGATGACGTGCTCATGTTTTAACAGGTGCCTATGGTGGAAATCGATGGCATGAAGCTCATTCAGACAAAAGGGATTCTCATTTACATCACAGACAAGTACAATCTGCATGTAAAGGACCTCAAAGACAGCCAAACCATAGCAGCGCCTCCACAATGTTTTGCACACAGCTGTAGACACTCACCGTTGTATCTCTCTCCTGACCTACTCCATACATACTGAATCCAAATTTGATTCATCACGCCATTAGACCTGTCACCATTGATTAATAGTCCAGCTCTTCAGTAATCTGGTGTACCTCAGCCTTTTTTCTCTGTTTCCCTTCCTTAAGAATGCCTTCTCGACAGCCATCCTTCCACTGAGAGCATTTCTGAGGAAGCTTTGAGCACAGTAGCTGGTTCGTAGAAGGACCGGCCTAGCAAACCGAATGACTTCTGACCAGTGGCACTCACCTCACATCTAATGAAGACGCTGAAGCGGCTCTTCCTCAGCCTTCTCAGACCCCAGGTGCAACATGCCCAGGACCATCTGCAATTTGCATACCGGACAGGTGTTGGTGTGGAGGATGCCATCCTCTACCTGCTGCACCGAGCACACTCTCATCTGGATAAGGAAAGTGGTACCGTGAGGATCCTCTTCACAGTAACACCCCTTCAGATACACTATATTGCCAAAAGTATTCAGTCAACCATCCAAATCATTGAATTCAGGTGTTCTAATCACTTCAATGGCCACGGTCCATATTATATTGTATTATCCATCCATTCTCTTCTGCTTATCCTGTTTAAGGTCGCTGGGAGGCTGGAGCCTATCCCAGCTGTCATAGGGCGAGAGGCAGGGTACACCCTGTACAAGTCGCCAGCCTGTCGCAGGGCTAACACAGAGAGACAGACAATCATGCACACGCTCACATTCACACCTATGGGCAATTTAGAGTGACCAGTTAACCCCAAAAAGTGCATGTCTTTGGACTGTGGGAGGAAACCCACGTAGACAAGAGGAGAACAAATGCCACACGGCAAGGCTTTTACAGGCATCAGTGCTAACCACCATGCCACTGTGCTGCCTATATGATATGATATGATATGATATGATATGATATGATATGATATGATATGATATGATATGATATGATATGATATGATATGATATGATATGATTAAAGTGGAAGAATTTGGGAATGACAGCAACTCAGCCACAAAGTGGTATTTCACATAAAATCCTAGAGTGGATGCTGAGGCACATTGTATGCAAAGGTCACCAACTTTATGCAGCCTTCAGATTAGCTCAAGAACAGAGTGTAGAGAGCTTCAAGTAAGCCAGCAGTCTGAGAGCGAAGTGCTCTGTTTGGGTGATATGGGACTATAAGGTCTTTGAGATAAGATGGGTCCTGATTATTCAAGACCTTGTATGTGAGGAGAATGATTTTAAATTCTATTCTAGATTTAACAGGGAGCCAATGAAGAGAAGCCAATATGGGAGAAATCTGCTCTCTCTTTCTAGTCCCTGTCAGTACTCTAGCTGCAGCATTTTGGATCAGCTGAAGGCTTTCCAGGGAGCTTTTAGGACAGCCTGATAATAATCAGAGGTGGCAAAAGTACTGACATTCTGTACTTAAGTAGAAGTACAAGTACTTGTGTTAAAAAATACTTTGGTAAAAGTCAAAGTACTGGTTCAACTTCTTTACTTAAGTAAAAGTAAAAAAGTACAGGCTCTGAAATTTACTCAAAGTAAGAAAGTAAAAGTAGCTCTTTGGAGGATGTTTCTACCTGCTATTTTTGTGTAAAGCTAACTGAACCTTATTATATATTATTGTAAAAATATAAAATAATACATGAGAACACAAACGTTACTCCAATCTAAATTTTAATTCTAATGAATGTACTCAGCTTGAATAACAAACTGTGAAAGGGAATTTAAACACAGCTCTGTTCTCTGTGTCCTCCATAGTAGAGGGTGACTGTGTCTCCACCTAAACACAAACATGAGGATACTCAGGGGTTACAGTGGGATTCAGAAGCTGGAGGAACACTAAGATCAGCTGTAGTGGCTCTGCATGGGGAGAAGAATCACAGCTTTCTATTGTAGCTGCAGTAAATGATGTTGGTGTGCAGGCTGTGATCAGCTGACCTGCTGCTGCTGCTCTGAGGTTTACTGCTCTGTGTGGATGAACTGAACTCACAAAGATGTAACCCAGTATTTCACAGCTATCTGAGCTGAGCTCCATCCCCTACACTGACAGCATACAGGCTGTAGAAATGTTGGATTCAGTGAATGAATCTCAGGATCAGCAGCTTTGATTCAAACTCATCTCTGCTGCACTGATGTAACCTGTAACTCCGACCATGAACACAAAGTGCACCAACACAGAGCTTTACTGTAAATACAGTACAAGATAACCTGTTTATTACGTACTAAACTGCAGTATTTTCATACAATCTTTGAATTACACAAAGTCAGTATACTTCAGTTTATTTTCCAGTCCTTACCTTTAATTCTAACCTCTCTTCTTCCTCTCCTGTCCTCTTTCTCCATCTCTGAGTGAACTTCTCTCTCTTTGCTCTCCCTGAAATGCAGGAGCTCTTCTTTTAGCTAGCAGACACACTGTGTGACAAACTGCACACACTTTGTGTGTTTGCTGATATTTGTTGAGCATTTAAAAACGTTGCATTTACCTGCCACACGTTACTCCCTTCATGCTCGCTCCTCTTCAGTACCGCTAGCTAAGCTGTTTATGTCCTGCGAGCGTAACTTACGGATTCGGTCCGGCCCGCTGTGACCCCTGATTATAGCGCTATAAATGAGACATTAATTACATGGGCTTGTGTATTTAATCCCTTTGTACCCGATAAGCCCCGGTGATGGAGGATACGCCAGTACGATTGTCTCTTATATGTTAATATTCCTCCGTTTAGGCTCAGATCGCTTGATGACTGACGGCGCACTGACCGGAAACGCAAACTTCTCCCTGACGTGTTAAAAAGTAACGAGTCTGTTTTGAAAATGTAAGAAGTAGAAAGTACCGATACTTGTGTAAAAATGTAGGGAGTAAAAGTAAAAAGTACTCAGAAAAATAAATACTCAAGTAAAGTACAGATACCTAAAAAATCTACTTAAGTACAGTAACGAAGTATTTGTACTTCGTTACTTCCCACCTCTGATAATAATGAATTACAATAGTCCACCCTAGAACTAATAAATGCATGAATTAGCTTTTCAGCATCACTCTGAGAAAGGATGTTTCTAATTTTAGAAATATTGTGCAAATGCAAAAAAGCGGTCCTACATATTTGTTTAATATGTGCATTGAAGGACAAATCCTGGTCAAAAATGACTCCAAGATTTCTCACAGTGTTACTGGAGGCCAAAGTAATGCCATCCAGAGTAAGTATCTGGTTAGACACCATGTTTCTAAGATTTGTGGGGCCGAGTACAAGAATTTCAGATTTATCTGAATTTAGAAGCAGGAAATTAGAGGTCATCCAGGCCTTAATGTCTTTAAGACATTCCTGCAGTTTAACTAATTGATGTGCGTCATCTGGCTTCATTGATAGGTAAAGCAGAGTATCATCATAACAATGAAAACTGATGCAATGCTTTCTAATAATACTGCCTAAGGGAAGCATGCATAATGTAAATAGAACTGGTCCTAGCACAGAACCCTGTGGAACTCCATAATTAACCTTACTGTCTGAAGAAGACTCCCCATTTACATGAACAAATTGGAGTCTATTAGATAAATATGATTCAGACCACTGCAGTGCAGTACCTTTAATACCTATAGTATGCTCTAATCTCTGTAATAAAATGTTGTGGTCAACAGTATCAAAAGCTGCACTGAGGTCCAACAGGACAAGAACAGAGATGAGTCCACTGTCAGAGGCTGTAAGAAGATCATTTGTAACCTTCACTAATGCTGTTTCTGTACTGTGATGAATTCTGAAACCTGACTGAAACTCTTCAAATAAACCGTTCCTCTGCAGATGATCAGTTAGCTGTTTTACAACTACTCTTTCAAGAATCTTTGAGAGAAAAGGAAGGTTGGAGATTGGCCTATAATTAGCTAAGACAGCTGGGTCAGTGATGGCTTTTTAAGTATGGGTTTAATTACAGCCACTTTGAAGGTCTGTGGTACATAGCCAACTAACAAAGACTGATTGATCATTTTTAAGATTGAAGCATCAATAATTGGAAAGACTTCTTTGAACAGTCTAGTAGGAATGGGATCTAACAAACATGTTGCTGGTTTGGAGGAAGTAACTATTGAAGTTAATGCTGAAAGATCAACTGGAGCAAAAGAGTCTAAACAAATACCAGCAGTGCTGAAAGCAGCCGACCATGAAGAATAATCTTTGAGATGGTTATGAATAATTTTTCTCTGTCTAAAATTTTATTTGTAAAGAAATCCATGAAGTCACTACTAGTTAAAGTGAAAGGAATACTCGGCTCTACAGAGCTCTGACTCTTTGTCAGCCTGGCTACAGTGCTGAAAAGAAACCTGGGGTTGTTCTTATTTTCTTCAATTAATGATGAGTAGAAAGATGTCCTAGCTTCACGGAGGGCTTTTTTATAGAGCAACAAACTCTTTTTCCAGGCTAAATGAGCATCTTCTAATTTAGTGAGACGCCATTCCCTCTCCAGCTTACGGGTTATCTGCTTTAAGCTGTGCGTTTGTGAATTATACCACGGAGTCAGGCACTTCTGATTTGAAGCTTTCCTTTTCAGAGGAGCCACAGTATCCAAAGTCGTACGCAGTGAGGATGTAAAACTATTGACGAGATAATCGACCTCACTGGGAGCAGAGTTTAGGTAGCTGCTCTGTACTGTGTTGGCACTGAAGAGCATAATAATGAAGGATTTAGATCCTTAAACTTAGTTACAGCACTTTCAGAAAGACTTCTACTGTAATAAAACTTATTCCCCACTGTGTAAATGTAAATGTTACTAAGAAATGATCAGACAGGAGGGGGCTTTCAGGGAATACTGTTAAGTCTTCAGTTTCTATGCCATATGTTAGGACAAGATTCAGAGTATGATTAAAGTGGTGGGTGGGCTCCTTTACATTTTGAGAGAAGCCAATTGAATCTAATAATAGATTAAGTGCAGTATTGAGGCTGTCATTCTCAGCATCTACATGGATGTTAAAATCACCCACTATAATTATTTTATCTGAACTGAGCTTTAAATCAGATAAAAAGTCTGAGAAATCAGACAGAAACTCTGAGTAAGGACCCGGTGGACGATAGACAATCACAAATAAAACAGGTTTTTGATTTTCCCAATTAGGGTGGACAAGACTAAGACTCAGGCTTTCAAAAGAATGAAAACTTTGTCTGGGTCTTTGATTAATTAATATTAATCTTCAATTGAAGGTGTCAATTTTGCCATTTTCAGGCCTGCTATTTGAATTATCTCCTGGGCATTTGACCCAGTGAGATCATCCAGATCATCTAAGGTAGCCCATCAAAAGTTATTCAAGGTTTTACAGAATCGCGAACGGTGTTGCTGTAGCAACCCTCTGAATATTGGATTTCAATCATATACCACAGAACACCAAATTGTCACATTTCAAACATACATTGTCCAATCAGTCCCAAACTTCACATGTGTGAATGAGTCTGGACACACCCATCTACAGGCTTTGTATCACACTCATAACGCCATCTAGTGGCGACAGGAAATCAGCAGTACACTAACAATCCCATTTTGTGATCGTTACAATTTCATTGATGGGTGCAGGTATTAGACACAGCATCATGACACTTTATTTAGTGGGTGCTCGCCAACGCCACCTACTGGACATGGGAGACGTTTGGCGGCTGAACAACGCAACGAACGAGCAGTCTGCTGGGCTGACAGCATCTAGGTGAGCCCGCAAGCCTCCCATCTGCGACAACCTCCCAGCGCACCACGGCTCAAGCGCGCCACGGGCCGACGCGCGCCGGGTGCGAGGGCCCGATCATCGCCGCTTGCGGGTTTAATATTTTTAACTTTTACCTGAGGTAACGTGTAGGAAAACAAGATTATTTTAACAAGAACATATGTAGGATTGTGTTTCTCATCTGGGTGTTTCTACTTGCTAAGTAATAAGAAAATGCCCCCCCCCCTCTCATTCCTGTGATGCGTTCATGGTGCAGATGTCAATAAAGCTGTTGTTGCTGTACTCAGCATCTAGCCAGCACTACAGAAGAGGAGCGAGCACACAGTAACACTTTTTTAAGTCACCTAATCAAGTGCAATATATTAATGGTCCCACACAGAGCACAGCTTGGATTTGGTTTGCATTTGTGATTTATTTAATAGAAATTATAGTTGTTGTTATAGGAGAGAGTACAGAAAAGTGGAACAAAGATAGAGCGCATGAAGGAGTCACTAACTATGCTAGACCAACTTATAAAAGATGGAAGAACATCTTATTAACAATAATAACAATCAAAAATTCCTGTTTAACACCATCAAGAGACTCTTAAATCCCACTCAGTCTGCTTTCCCTGCCAAGTCTTCAGATAACTGTGAAAAACTTCTTTGCTGGTACGACCAGTGGTGTCAGCTCACAGTTCAGTCTGGATCCTATCAACCTGCCCATGTGCCTCATCCAGTTCTGATACTCAAGTTTAATCTGATTTCCACAATGCATCTCCTTGATATAGTTCCTCATATTCACATTTCTTCCTGCCCAACTGACATTATCCCTCCTAAATTGATTAGAGAAGTTCCACCTGTGATCTCCCCCGGCTTCTCTTTATTATAAATCAGTCTCTGTCATCTGGCTGCATTCCAGATTACTTTAAAACAGCCATCTTCCCTCTGCTTGAAAGACCCTCCCTTGGGCCCGTATCCAAATGGCTATTCATTTAAAATAATCCTTGAGAAAGCTTTCATTCATCAGCTCCTTCAGCTGGTTGAGGGAAACAATATATTTTAAAAAATTGTGGTCTGGGTGCCTGGGTGGCTTAGTGGTGAAGCTGGCGACCACATACACATGCCGCATTGCGGTGTGGGTGGTACAGGTTCGATTCCTGGCCTGTTGCTAATTTTCAGCTAACCATTGCTATGCTGATGACACACAGCTGTACTTTTCTGTTAAGCCATCAGACGATTGGATCATCTGCTAAGAACCTTACAAATAAACAAACTTTATTGTTAAGGTGCTCTGACAAACATTTATGCATCCACCTTCAGTTCCTGCTTGTTTGCGGGTCTCTTGTCATTCAATTATGCATTTAATAACTGAGAAGCTGCTCTGTTAAGTTGAAATCAGATGACTGACTTGGCCATTGAAGAATAACCAATTTATTTCTCCTGCAAAGCTCTGGAGTTGCTTTTGCAGTATGTGTTGGGTCATTTTCCACTTGCACTGTGAAGCACCATCTGATCATTTTTGCAGCATTTGGCGGTAACTGAGCAGAGAATAAAGCTCTGTATACTTCACAATTCATCCTTCTACTTCTTTCAGAAGTCACATAATCAATAAACACCAGTGGCCTAGTTCCACTGGCAGCCATACAGGCCTGTGGCATAACACTGCCTACACCATGTTTGAATGATTATGTCATAATCTTTGGCTCACGAGCTGTTTCTCTCCTCCATACTTTTTTCTTTCCAGCATTCTGGTACAAGTTCATCTTAGTTAAATCAGTACAAAGATATTTTAAGAACGGTCTAACGTCTATTAGAGGTTTTCTGTCAAAGTCTAATGGAGCCTTCTTGTTGTTGTCACCAGCTGTTTGTACCTTGTTGTAAGCTCTTCATTTACGTTCATGAAGGCGTCTCTTGATTGCAGACTTTGACAACGATACACCTCCTTGAGAGAATTATTGAATTGGTTAAATGTTATGAAGTTATTTTTCTTAATCATGGAAATAATTCTGTCATCATCCACTTTAGTTCGTCTGTGGTCATTCAGGTCTTTTGGTGTTGCTGAGATTATTGATTTGGCCCCTCCTAAAGGGCTGTCTCTTTGATGGGTTTATTTGGGTTTTCCAGCCTAATGATGGCCTTCTGCACTTGAATATCTCTTTGGGCCTGTAGTAGGGCTACAGCTACAGTTAAGGCAGCACATTTGGAGGCAGGAATTCTCTTCACCCGATGTGCAATTTATTTACAGGTACTGATAACAAGGCGGGTCAGGCTGGTGATACACGAAAACAAACTTAAAACTGTTCAAAAGGACCAAACTCAAAAATCAATTAACAAAACAACCCCCCCAAAGGCTAGGCCCATGGTTATTGGGCTCTAGCCAACACTCTAGGCCTCCAATGCCACCCTGACTCAGGAGCATCAACCCAGGCTCATAAAATAAAGAATAAACCAATTAACTCACATAAATAGGTATTTTTACACTAAGAGCAAAACAAAAACCTATTTATCACTTCTGAAGTATTTAGACAAGACCACAAATACACCAGTTTGTTTACCATGTTTAAAAGTCTATTTGTCAAGAAAAAGAGTGATCAATTCCCCATCCGCTTTCAAATCTCCCTCTTACTGTAAAAGGGTTTGGAATCTTCCACCTCCTGTTTGACAGTCCCTATCTCCAAGATGGTGGCAACATGAAGCAGAGCATTCCTCAAACTGTTTGGTAATACTGATATTGACATTACTTTGCAATAAGAAAAACCATTTAATTCCTAATCAGTTAATGCAATACGTTTGTAAAACCCCTTGAATTAAAGCTGAAAGTCTACACTTCAATCTCATACTGATTGTTTGCAGTGGTGTAAAAAGGCAAAACTACAAAAATCCTGTCAAATTATGGACCTAACTGTAGATACTGTGTTGGTGCTTGGCAGCAGGTTTTCTAGTGTACGCCAAGCTGCTCAGTGAGTTCATTTATTCAGAATACTGAGAAATGGAACAAAGTTGAAGTGTTTTCCTTCTTGATTTCTCACACAATGTGTCTGATGAAAAAAACAAAACAAACAAAAAAACAAAACAAACAAACAAAAAAAAAAAACATCTTCAAGTAGTCATGTAAGAACATTTATTTAGTTCACATTTCTAGTAAAGATTACATTCTTCTTTGCCATCTGTTGTGTTAGTGCAATATTTATCTCCCCATAGGCCTGTAGGTATAACTGATCACATGATCTCATGCAGCCTAATGAGGAACGTAACGGGAATGCAACAGATTTTACTGAGTTGGTAATTTGATGCGGAAGACTTCCACGACAGCCTTTGCGTAGTTTTCACCCGGGGGTGGTTTCCTCTTACTGCCTGGCTGCAGAAACCTGTTGATGGCAGGGATTTGGATCATCCTGCCCTGGAAAGACTGGAAGGAAACACAGAAAGCTGAATGAGCATTTCACAGTACTGGGTTTTAATAAGGAGAAAAAAAAAAAAAATCTGGGAAGCTCCCAAAAGACTCCTTTAGAACCTGCTAATTTTTTTTTTTGAATAGTGAATTTAGGGCCTGTAAATTGGAAAGTATTCCGAGTAACAACACACAAATTTGCATGGTGTCATTAAATATACTAAAGTTATTATACATGAAGTTCACCAATTCTGAAGGGATGGGGTGAGAAGCACAGACTGATTTTTCTTGGAATGACCCATATATGCTGCATTTTCATGTGAACAGGTGAGCCATTTGTCATATCCAGCCCTGCCACTTACCTTGACATTGGAAAAGTCTTTGAGAATTGCAGGAAATTTCTCCTCCAGCATGAGGGTACATTCAACCAGCAGCACGTCTGCAAGGCTTAGTTTACCTCCCACCAGGTACACGGGTCCAGTCAGAGCCTGAGAGGTTTATCCAAAAAAAAAAAAAAAAAAAAAAAAAAAAACATAAGGCCTATTTTACTGTTCAGAAGTGTTTATAATCAAACAACTCAAGTTTTAAGCAAAAATAATCCATTTTGCTACCTTTTCATACACAGGAAGGTAGCGCTCATTTGCTTTGCTTTGAATCTCATCCAGTTTTGGTTTGGGGTCTGGAAGGAAGGGGAGGATCATGATCATTTCCATGAGGTCCATCAGTCCCTCAGAGTACATATTGATCCTAAAAGAAAGCAAAATAATTTATTTAAATATACTCATAATAAAGAGACAGTCTTCAGTACACCATTATGGAAATGGATCATACATGACTCGGTCTTTGAGGTCCTTTCCATGCAGATTGTACTTCTCTGCGATATAATGCAGGATTGCTTTTGTCTGAATGAGCTTCATGCCATCAATTTCCACCATAGGGACCTGTTGAAACATGAGCACGCCATCTGCAGAGGAACCACAGCAGCAGGTAAGGCAGGCTGGCATTCCCATGCAGTTTGTACATCTCTTTTTATAAGTCACAACACACCTGAAACCTTTACCCATCAAAACTGCTGTTCCATTACATGTGGGTTGAAGTTGAAAGACAAAAATGTGGACAAAGACCATGAAAGAGTCCACATACACGTGTAACTTAAGTTTAAAGCAGATCAGTCAAAGAGTTTCAGATTTATTTGTTGTTTCATTAAACTAAAGGTTTGTTCAGTCCTAGCTCAGTTTTAGTTCACTATAACAATTTTGGCTTGAAGCACCTGTTTGCAACCAACTCACCATTCACGAGTTTTTCATACTCTTCGCGGGTGTCCAAAAACTTCTCATCAAACTGTGAACATCAGATTTCAGATCAGAACTGATGAAGAGGACAAACGTGACAGCTGAATAAGTCTGCAGGTTTTCAGAACATCACATTCACTTACCTCCACTTCTGCAACAGTTAAAAGCCAGCGGATTGACTCCATCTTCCCTCTCCCATTGAAATAGTGCAGCACAACTCTTTGAGCCATGGTGGTTGGGGTTTTTTTTTCAGGACTGAAAATCTGTGAAACTACAAACAAAGTGAAAACACAATAAATCACAAGCTGCTGTATAAAGATGAAAGTGTTACCACTGAATGTGAGGCTGCCGTACCTGTGGACCGTCCAGCAACCGTGGAGAAATGACTGAAGTGAAGGGAGAAATACAAAGGAAAGTTCAGCTGTTATATAAAATGCCTGTTGCAGTCTAAGGGTTGGAGGGCTGAAGGATGGAGGCGGGGAAACATGTGCAATCTGTGATTGGTCAGTTCCAATCATCACAAGCTGTGGATTGTGCTCTGGTAGTAAAAGACTTCTGCACAGTGCTGCTAGAATTATTAACCCCTTATTTTGTTATCACAGGATAGTTGTGATATGAAAGGAATCACTATCTACTAACATGTTTGAGTGGAGTTGAGCACAGTGAGCTTAGACTCACTGTGCTCAACTCTGAGTTTGTGCAAATGAATCAAATCTAAGTCTATTCTGATAGCTTGTAAAACATGCAGCAGCTTAAAAACTTAAAAGGGGGGAAAAAACATTTAATTGTGATTTAGTTTTATTTTCCAATCCATTTTTTTTTTCCTTTTGAAAATTTTAGAGTTTCCAGTCAAGGTTCATGTCTTGTGGGAGAAACTAGAGTACCTGGAAGAAACCCAGGAACATGGTGAGAACATGCAAACTGCATACCTAAGAGGCTGAGGAAGCAAAATACTCCTCAACCTTCCTCCAGTGAGCCCCAGAGAGACACTACAGTGCTTATAATTCAATTTGATGCTACATATACAGTACCAATCAAAAAACCTTTGACTCTTGTTTGGATGTTGGCTGCCCTTTGTACTATTCTCTGTCAAGATGATCCCACACTGCACTGCAGGCTGACATGTTTTTCTATCCAGATATGCTTTTACTGCATTGGCAGGATGTTTGGGATCATTGTCATGCTGAACAATGAAGCTGTTGTCAGACGCAGATGGTATTGCATGATGCATCAAAATCTGATGGCACTTTTCTGTGTCCATAATTCCATCAGTATTGACAAGATCCCCTACACCACTGGCTGAAATGCATCCCTAAACTATTTAGAGCCTCCGCCACATTTTACAGACAGCTGCAGACACTCACTGTTGTACTTCTCTCCTGAATTTGATCCAAAAATTTTCAAATTGGCACTCATGACTCCACCAGACCTGTTGCCACTGATTTTCAGTCTAGTTCTTGTGATAACTGGCATACCTCAGCCTTTCTCCCTGTTTCCCTTCCCTAAGAATGGCTTCTTAGCAGCCACCCTTCCTCTGAGACCATTTCTGATGAGGCTTCAGTGATTTAAAATTTCTGTGGAGACACAACACTGGTTCATCCCTTAGTTAGGTGTCTTTTTATGCTTGAAGGTTATTGTTAAGTGGTTTAACAAACTAAAATAATATTCCTCTGAAAACAGTCCAGTACAAGGACTGGACTGAAAAAGAATGAAAAACCAGGCAATGTCCAGAGGAAAACTTTGAAAGATCAACAGAAATTCTGGAGAACTATTGCTCAACACCCCTGGAAAAAAAAAAAAAAAAGACTGATTCCTTGGAAACAAAAGAAATGAGGGGGTGGTGCAAGACTTGCACAACACTGCATATTTGGAAAGAGACACAGTTTTTGTTATTAAACCATTTACCAAAATATATTCAAGTTACAGCTGAATAATGATAATGGGCTCAAAGTGCAGATTCTCTGCATTAATGTGAGGGTATTCACATCTAGACTGGAGGAAAGGTTTAAGAAGCACAGTTAACCCCCCCCCCCCCAAAAAAAAAGCAACAAAACATAATTTTCCAGGCTGATGTGAAATGCAGCACAAGGTCAGGGGAGCTCTCAGTGCAACAGGCCGTCCTTCGCCAGGGAAAATAAAACAAAAGCATCTGAGAAGGCGGGAGCATTAAGAGTGCATAAAAAAAATAGCTGTAATTATTTAAGTTGATGGAATATTTCAGTTCAGCCTCTTAAAAGCTTCAAGTCAAATCCAGTATCAAGGTAAATTTCTGATAACTGTGTCACATACCAAATATTTCCTAACCCAACAACAAGATTAATCTCTGGCAGCAGATTAATCCAGCAGCCAAGCTGTGCTCATCCTGTGGCAGCTGTGGGCCTGACAGGTAATATTTACATTTTAAAAAGGCTTTGAGTCATCTAATCAACTAAAATTATTTCATAGAAGAATAAACTGTGCAAATACCAGTACTCAGGCAAAGGTTTATTTGTACTTGATAACCTGCATTTCAATAATTACACACAATTTGGCCGAGGGGGTTAAATGCGTTACTGAAATGAAACAGACCTATACAACGTCGCTACCCCTTCAACTACATTAAATTCAGTGAAGGTAAAGCTCGGCTTTAAAAACATATCACACAAATGACAGTCACCTGATTGGCAATGCAATTGTTAGAAAACAAAAGAAGAAAGTAAAATGACAAAAAAATAAAATAACTGTACTGTACAGAGGCAAAGTAACTGGTCAGCCAAAACAAAGTCACAGTGAATAGTTACAGTATGCATATAATGTGTACATATTGTAAATAACATTCAACACTAAATTTGATATAAAAGTGAGTATGTAACCTTTGCAGGAGAGACGTTACGGTCCAGAAATACAAAATAAAATTAAAAAAACCAAACAAACACTGATGAGCAAGTGTGGGCTCACATTTTGGCAGGTTGCATTTACCTGTTTACGTAAAGATTTTACATATCACAACATCCATAGTACACACAACAAAACTGAATTTATTGCTGTGTAAGGTTTATGTCCACATTTTGATTATAAAATAACTAGGCCTACTCTTTGGAGAGAAACAGTTCTTAGGGCACAGATCAGAGCTCCGGTGAGGCCACTAGCGGTGTCCGTATTTGGCAGACCAGTCTGTTCGCCCGTGAATAGTCTGGAGCGGCGGGCGGGGCAGCAGACCAGGGGTGCTCTTGTTGGTCAGTGGCACATTGGCAGATGTGTTCATCTGGCTCCGGCCAGACCGCCATGTTGCATAATCTAAAACAGCAATAAACACACACATGAAACAACAGGTGTTTGAAGGCCTATAAAAAGATCATATCTGTTCAAAAACTGGATGTTAAAGGAAGTTCCACATCTGTGCTCACTTGATGCCGTCGTCTCCACCGAAGGACCCTGAAGTCCTCTGTGACCGGCAGAACTGCTGTCTTTTTTGTAAAAAGAGGGCATGTATCCACCTGGGATTGTATTTGTGCCTGATAATTAAAACAAAAAGTAAGCCCATTAATTTGAATCTCTTTGACAACAACAACAACAAGCCACAAAAGATCACAGTGAAATTACCGTGAGCGCCTCTACTCGGCAGAGTCCCTCCAAATGGAATACTACTGCTGCCCCAAAGATGGCTTCCGGTGAAGTCTTTACTGGCATTTATGGCCACGTTCTTCTTTGTACTAATGCCTGAAAAAGACACAAAGTCATTATAAAATATTAAATTCTTAAATGTGCAACATTTAAGAATAAAAGTGGTAGGGGAACCTATCAACTGAGACACCACTGCTGTAGATTGTTTTCATTAAAGGCTGAGATAAGTATAAAAACACACTGCACATTACCAGGTAAATATCTCGACTGCCTCAGGTAATGCTGTTTAGCAGAGGCAGTTCTTGATGGCTCTTGATAGGATGCAGCCTTGTTCAGGTTTAAAGGTGCATCTTCCTTTCCAGTGGGTTGGCTGAAATCCAGAATATTCCCATATCTGAAAGACAGAAAAGGGGAGTGATGTGAATCACTGACTCAGCAGATCTTGGAGTAGGGCAGACCTCAGCTGAGCTGTGAATAACCTGCTCTGTATAACTGGCTTTTAGAATATTTTGTTTGCGCATGATTAAGGTGCAAATGTTGCTGACAAACTGGGAGCCTCACCTGCTCAGTGCGTCCTCCCCCTGCCTTGACTTCTGTGCAGAGAAGTTGCTTTTCCCAAGAGTACCTATAGACGTCAGATCGGTTTCTTCGTAATCGTCCCAGTCTTCACCCTTGAGGTGCCCTGTGCCGTGGCCCCAGCGCCGCCGCCCTACTTTAGGTTTCATCTGATAGCTCAGCAGGTTTGCATTTTCTGTCTCCTGCCTCGTTTGCTACAAGAAGATCAACCACATGTGAGGAGTGTTTTCTGCAGTAAATATTTAGAAAAAACCCCCACAACTCGTATCGTAAGCTTTTCTCTAAGTAATTTTGTACTCTACATTTGTAAATGATATTATGCAAAAGTGGCCAATAGTATGCCACTCCCAGAGTGTTGTATTTGCTGTTGCTGCAACAGTCAATGCATTGGCACCGGACAGTTTTACAGAGTGGCTGACCGTTGCGACATCGGCAAATATCCCAGCTCCAAGAGCAGCATACCACTGGCAACTTTTGGAATTCAGGATCCCTCATTATATTTGCAGTACCATCAGACGCATAGTAAATACACAGAGATTTTTTTAAAGCCTTTAGGAGCCTCACCTTGCTCTGGAGACTCTTGTCAACAATGTAAGGAAGATGGCTCTGTGGTGTTCCCTCAGTCTGCCCCTGCTTCAGGATGTGCTTTGGCTGCTGCTGCTCTCGCACCAGCTCTGTGTGCCGTTGGTACGCTGCAGCCTGGGCAGCTGGTGATGCAGGGGAGGGCTGGATCTGCTGGAGGGGCCTGGAGGGGGAGCAGTGTTGGTTGGGAGGAGGAGGCTGGGAGGGGGGCACAGGCTTAAGCAGCAGAGGCTGCTGCTGCATCTGTTGAGACTGTAACGGAGCCTGCAGTGGCACACGGCTCAGCTGAGGCCTGCCCTGCTCCAAGATCTGCTGAGGCGTCCCCAATGCCTGCCCAACATGGAAGTACGAGTACCTGAGAGCCTGTGACGACCAAAAAAATAATAATAATAAAAATAAAATAAAAAAATTGTTCTCTGTGCTGAGCTGGAAGAAGAGCTGGAAATACCAGCAGAAAAGATCAGACACTACCTGGGCAGAAGCTGGTCTCTTCTTGGGATCCCACTGCAGCAGGTCGGTCATCAGATGGATGGCTTCGGGACTTGCATTTGGGATCAGTGTCTTCAGGTTACTGGGAACACACTGAGGCCAACGGAAATTCATAGCACTTGCCAGCTGGTATGCCTCCGGCCAATCATTCTAAATGCAGGAGACAGTAGGTCCGCATTTTTGAGACAAGAAAAACTCAAAGCTTAATGCGAGACCGTCACATTCTCGCCATGATGCCATCAGTGGAGCTGATCACACCCACTCAAGCATGTGCTTACAATTCCACCATATTCACCGTAACATGTTTCTGAAGCATCCCAGAAGCAGTTCACCTCATCACTAATAAGTGCTGACTAGTTTTGACAGAAGCTGCCTTAAGCTGCACAGAGCGAGTAAAGAGGACAGGAAGGGTATTTTTTTAAATCATGTCTAAATAAAAAAGACCCTTTTAGTACTAAATCATCATCTCTTGAAACTTTCCTGGTGTGCTGTGTGAGGACGTGCATCTGATTTATTCCCAGTTTCAGTGAGGTGGTTTAAAACTATTTGATGTGTACACCAACTCTTACTTAGCAATACCCTCCTTCTCCTCAACATGATTTTATCTAAATTCATAAATCCTTTTTGCTCGTTGTGTATCAGCTTTCCAATATGCTGATACTCTGTGTTAGTTAAGCTGTTTCTGACACGTGCTCCACGGCTGTGCGCTCAGACATTGACAAGTTCAAACATCTTTCCACCTTCTTTGTTTGTGACAGACAACATGCAGCTCTTGTCCCTCTAGCTGAACACTGTTATGCTGCCTAACCTGACATAATCAATGCTGACACACCTGACACAGACCGCAAACAAAAACTGTTGTGCTTCCCCATCAATGCACTTGAATGAACCCCTTCCTGTATAAATGCAGTAACTCATAAGTGCCCCCTAGTGTCCAAATGCATACAATACAAAGAAGAAAGAAAATGGCTAATACACTGTGTGTGGAAAAACTACCTTCTTTGGTGTGCCCAACACTTGGCAAATCTTGAAGATGGTGTCTATTTCACTGGAGCCTGGGAAAAGAGGCCTGAGGGTATAAAGCTCTGCCATGATACAGCCTACTGCCCACTGGTCTATGGGGGAACTGTAGGATGTGGATCTGAGGAGCACCTCAGGAGCTCGGTACCTGGCCCAAACAGAGGAGTGCATGGACTTAAACATCTTCCATGTACATGTGAATTATATTTACCCATAAAAGAAACTCACCATCTAGTTGAAACATAGTCTGTGTAAGGCGGTCGAGATCTGATCTCACGGGCAAGTCCGAAGTCAGCTATCTTCACCAGCTCTGGCCCCATGCACAGCAGATTCTCTGGCTTCATGTCCCTGTGGAAAAAACCTAACAGGGGTACGGTGCATGAGCATCTCAACTCAGCCGGAATGAAATGGGATGCAACCATTAATGACGTACCGTGTTTGTGAATGAACGCGAGTCCCTGAAGGATCTGAAACATGATATTTCTTACAGTAGATTCAGGGAATAACCGAGTCCTGCAGGAAGAAACCATTCAAAGCTCGATCAGTACTGAAATGGCAAACTTTACATACTTTCAAATATGGAAAAAAAAAAAAAAAAGAAAAAAAAGAAAAAATACACGCACCTGTCTTTCATAAGTTGGTACAAATTCTCCTTCATGTACTCGAATATAAAGTACAAGTGATCATTTTCCCGAATTACCTCCTTAAGTTTGATCACATTAGCATGGTTCAGTTTCTTTAAGGACTGCAAGAATAAACAAACAGGTTGTGTTACTAAAGTGTGGAAAAACAGAGGGAGAAATAAATAAATCTAACCATGCTGGGCAACACACACAGGTCACTGCAGCACATTCAGAAGCACGCCCTACAACTATTCAAAAAAACAAAACAAAACAAAAAAAACCTTGAAGGTATGGGTAGGTTGTAGTTTGAGGGGAAATGCTGCAAAGGTGGGATTTATGATTACAATTTAAAAATGGAAAATAAATAAAGAACAAATAGAAAGCAGAATGGAGAAATATATAGACTTTCCCGTGCACTGGGATGATATAGGTTTAACCATGCTATATTTTAGTAAAGGGGGGAGGGAAGCCATAATGGGTCTCTGAGATTTTATGGTGGCATGCTGTAATTATAATCTACTCAGCAGGACTAAGAGGACCAGCGTGTTCTACTCATGTTTGCTGCATTAAGGTTAAGCTCTAGTAAGGGGGTGTGTGTAGGCCGGGGGTGGGGAACAGAGCTCAAAACCCAACAGCACACAAAAATCACCTTCTGCTCTTAGAGCTGGTGTGTGACTTTGAGCTGTGAGGAAATTTAGACAGTAAAGTACTGAAATGGTGTGAAAACAAACAGAAAGGCTTTCATTTATTTCACAACTGGCCTGGCATGTACATCATCACCACATTACCCATAGAGCATCAACACATCATTGAGTTTACTTTAAGAGTTCTACACAAAATGATGAAAAATATCAACCCAAACCGAAACAAGTGATGATGGGAGAACACCGAAACACTGGCTACATGTGACAGTGCTTTTCCTCATTTTGTTCCACATATGTACAAAACAAAACATAAAAACAGTAATGATACAATCTACTTAACACTTCTAAAAATCAATACCATACAATTATCAGCAAAGGAGTTTTAACTGATAAATACAAGTACCTACAGACATATTTTCAAGTCCCGTTATTAAATGATGACAAAGTGAGGAGATAGCCTTAATACGGTCATCTCAGGCACATGAGGAACCCCACCCAACTGCTGTTTAAAGCGTGTTTACGAGGGGCAGCCAATTAGAAGGAAAGTGGCTTTAAAAGGGGGTGGCAGGGAGCTAAAGTGCCATTCATTCAGACAGTAGATGCATTAGAGTGAGAGGCTGCACTAAGGCCATGTCCAAGGTAAATGAGGATTATTTTTAAATCATGCAGTCATGTGTAGTAACGTCAGACCTCGTGTCATGTATTGATGGTCCTGCTTGCAGTGCAAAATATCTTTCTTGACATCATGAATTCAAAATATTATCATTGGGAAAACATCCCAGTAATTTCATGAGTGATATACATTCAGCTGCCACTTTATTAGGTAAACTAGTTCAACCGCTTCTTGACACAAATATCTAATCAGCCAATCGCATGGCAGCAATTAATTCAAAGCATTTAAGGCGTGCAAATGTGTTTTGGAGGAGGGCTAAATCTTGCTAGCTATGAAAGGAACCATCACTAATGTTTCCTCTGATAATGTTAAATGCCTCAGGACTAGTTTGGATGCCACAAGCTTGACAGGGGGGTCAAATGACTTATCCTAATATACATCAACCCAGGAACAGTTGGCCAGTTATTCCTTTACAGTACTGCACAAATCAGTTTCTGCTGACAGTCATTCAGAGTCCAGAGCTACTCTTTTCACTCATCTAAAAGGCACTAGTGGAATAAAAACAATCTACAGGACGAGCACATTTTTTGGGTTGATTTTTCCATCATTCACTTTGAAGTGTTAAACTTTTAAAAATGTAAACTGACCTTGACCTCCCGAAGGTTCATGCATTCTTCCCAGGAGTAGAACTTCCTTTTCATTCTGAAAAATATTGGTCCTGATTACTATTTTTTTTTCTTGGAAAAAAAAAAAAAATACCAGATGGTATTAACAGCCTCTTTCTTAGCTCACAGTTAGCTTTTCAAATAAGGACCAAATGAATATGTACTACAGTGCAGAACATCAGCTAAGCTTGAGAAGGAAAAATATCCATCACAGATTACAGTGAAACACAATTTTGTGATACTCACTTCTTAATGGCAACTAGTTCTCCTGACTCCAGACTGCGGCCGAGGATGACTGAGCCGTAGGTGCCATCCCCGAGCTGTCTGATGTTGGTGTATCTATTCATTATGCTTGTCCTTCCACAGCATCATCAGGGGGTAGATAATAACTGGGTGGAAAACAGAGATGCGTTCGCCTTCGACTGCTGAATGCAACCAGATTTTCCTGTGACAACAGCAGAAGACCACGGGCAGAGGTGGAGGACTCATGGTGTCATGGACTTGTGTCCTTTGAGCTGAGAAAGAAAAAGAAAGAAAAAACTGATGTTAGTTTTACAGCTGAGCTGAATTAGAATATTCACAGACGATGAGGAAAATGACCATGACTTCATTCAGCAAAGGGACCGCAAACTAACTACTGCGCAGGACTTTATTTCTTTAAGGCTTTAAATCTTATCAGTGTATGATGGAGACAGTATTTCTAAATAACCTTAAATCTGCAATACACTTTCTGAGTGTGTCTTATTGGCCAAAAAGTCACCACCTTGATTTAATTAAGCAAATAATTATGAGCCTTCCTTGGATAATTATGGCAGTGAAAGTGATGCAGGTAAGTTTGAACTCTGGAGCCATGGGAAAAGGTCATGTGGTCTGATGAATCCAGATTAACCCTGTTCCAGAGTGATAGATGTGATGCATCAGGGTAAGAAGCGAGGGAGACAAACTGATGCACCTATTATGTCTAGTGCCCACTGTGGGGTTGTCAGGCAAGCACAAAATGAGGTCAGCTGAACGTACTGAATATCCAGGTTTTTCCATCAATTGATTTTTTTTCTTTCCTGATAGTAGGGCATATTGTGAGATAATAATACCAGGATTAATCTGACTCAAACTGTGAAACAGTAGATCAGCGAACACAAGACATCATTTCCTGGATACATGGAAATAAATGTTGTATTTATGCTTATCTTTTGTCTGTGTGGTCTTTAAAAATGTACCTGTGAAGATGGATGACTCCCTTACTCAATCCACCAATCATGAATTAACTGTGATTGACACCATCATCCATCCATCCATTCGCTTCCGCTCATCCTGTTCAGGGTTGTGGGCGGGCTGGAGCCTATCCCATAGGGCGAGAGGCAGGGTACACCCTGAACAGGTCGCCAGCCTGTTGCAGAGCCAACACAGAGAGACAGACAACCTTTCACACTCACATCCACGCTCTCATTCACACCTATGGGCAATTTAGAGTAGCCAATTAACCTAACCCCAGTAAGCGCATGTCTTTGGAATGTGGGAGGAAACCGGAGTACCTGGAGGAAACCCACGCAAGCACGGGGAGAACATGCAAACTCCACACAGAGAGAGGGAGAGGCCTGGGCCAAGGTGGAATCAAACTCAGACCTTCCAGATGTTATTCTAACTGTGAGGC
Source organism: Archocentrus centrarchus (assembly GCF_007364275.1). Classification (NCBI taxonomy): domain Eukaryota; kingdom Metazoa; phylum Chordata; class Actinopteri; order Cichliformes; family Cichlidae; genus Archocentrus; species Archocentrus centrarchus. The sequence goes on from NC_044360.1 coordinate 18,998,873, forward strand.
AGCAGTGCTAACCACTGCGCCACCGTGCTGCCCACGATTGACACCATTTTTTGAAAAACTGAGTTCAATTTCACTTGCCACACCCAGGCCTAATTACTGCCAGGCCTGTTGAATCAAGAAATTGCTTAAGTAGAACCTGTCAAAGTGAAGCAGGCTAAAATATCTCAAAAAGCAAAACATCATGCAACGATCTAAAGAAACTAAGGAACAGATGAAAAACAAAGGCACTGACATCTATCACCCTGGAAGTAGTTACAAAGCCATTTTCAGGCTTTGGAACTCCAGTGAAGCACAGTGGTTCACTGGAGTTCCATTATCCACAAATGGAAACCTTGGAACAGCGGTGAACCTTCCCAGGAGTGGCCGGCCTACCAAAATTACTCCAAGAGCGCACTGATGACTCATCCATTGAACTTGTTGGAAGGTTTGCATCCTGTAACATCTGGCATAAAACTAACACAACATTTGATAAAAAGAACATCATACCAACAGTCAAACATGGTGGTGGTAGTGTGACCGTCTGGGGGTGCTTTGCTGCTTCAGGACCTGGATGACATGAATTTTGTTCTCTACTAGAAAATCCTGAGGAGAAATCTCTTGTCATCAGTTGGAGCCCTGAAGCTCAAGAACACTTGGGTTGCAATGATCAGAAACACACCAGCAAGTCCACTCCAAATAAACAAAACAAATGTTTTGGAGCTGCCCAATCAAAGTCCGGACTCAAATCAGATTAAAATGGTTTGGAATGACCTTAAACAGGCGGTTCATGCTGGAAAACCCGCCAATGTGGCTGAATTAAAAATAATTCTGCAAAGAAGAGTGGTCCAAAATTCATCCACAGCAATGTGAAAGACTCGTTGCCAGTTATCACAAATGTATGATTGCAGCTCTTGCTGCCAATGGTAGCACAACCAGTTATTAGATGTAGGTGGCAATTCCTTTTTCACGCAAGGCTGTGTAGGTTTGGATAGTTTTTTTTTTCTCTCTGAATAAATAAAATCATTTAAAAACTGCATTTTGTAAACACTCAGTTTATCTTTGTCTAATATAAAATTTTGTTTGACGATGAGAAACATAAGTGTGACAAATCTGCAAATTAAATAAATAAATAAAAATAAGGAAGGGGGTACATACTTTTTCACAGCACTGTATGGGGTAAACTGTGACAACACAGGTCAATTTATCACCAATCATTTCAAAGAGGGATCCACGTCATATTTACTTACCCGCAAGAGCTCGCAAACCAGCTACTAGAGTAAAGGATATACATCTGCTATCACTCTCCTTTAAGTTCAGTGTGTCCAGAGCGAGAACTAACGCAAAAACATCCATTATTTACACTCGTGCTATTCAGACTGACCGCACTTAATACTACAACAACCGCCTGTGAGTTTGTAGTTACACTGTAGCCAGCACTTTGTCAGCTAGCATCGTCGAAATAACGCTGACCGTGTTGTGGTGCTGCTGGTGGCCCAGCTGCTGACAAAACATGACAGGGCTGCACAACAAACTGTGGACTGAATGGTCTCCTTACCAATTCAAAATAAAACGACAAGCAGCACACAGCACTCACCCTCCTCGCGTCAAACCGACAACAGCTCATAGCCAATCATTCGCAGTCGGTGGTAAACAAATGGCTTACTCCATTAACCCGCTAACTGGCACCGTTAGACTGCGAATAAGCGCAATCTGGGTGCCCACCACACACCGTAAATAAATCTCCAGCTAGGCCCCTTCCTTCCTCGGAATGCTCGTCATAATCTCGCGTTGCTGTGACAGGAGAGCCTGCGGTTTCATTACAACAAATCACAGCAATCCTCTTCTCTCCTCCTCCTGCAGCGGCAAAGATACAGGAGGCGGTAAACACTGATTTTCATCATCTCCAACGCGCATAGGTCTTTGATGGCTGCAGCAGAAACCTCAGACTGTTAAAGCGATGTAAAGTGGAGCTGGGTGTTTACTTTTAGTCGACGCGCTGCCAGCAAAGCTTCAAATGAAGCAGCGCAATGATTAAAAGTTACAGACATTTTGTGACAAACGTGAAGGGGAAACGGCGTAATAAGACCAATCAGTAACATAAAATATGCAAACAATAAAAAAGATTTTTAGGTGCATAGCAAAGGCGGAAGTGAACAACATTTAATGCTGTTGTTTCGCTTTACTCTTTGGTTAAATCGCACTTATAATGAAATAAGACCGAAGGTGCGATGCGACTAATTTTCGGATGCCAAAATGTGCTTTAGTAAAACTGAATGAATGGCTTTATCAGTTAGTTAAAGCGTAACCACTAAGGAGTGGTCTAGCTTTAAATTAAATTAGGTGATATTCTCCTACGTTTTCTACAGTACCTAGAGTTGGCAAAAAGCACAATATTCTCAGCTGAGCTGCAGTTTCAAGTATATCAGAAAGTGGCAAAACTGTCTTACAGATGCTTTCTGCACACCTGTTTAGAGTACACCTGCCAGTCTGCATTAACATTTTGGTGACTCTCCTGAGTGCAGCTCAGCCATGAGAAAATCACTTTGTCCTGTGAGCCAGAAAGATGATGATGGTACTTCTCAGAGTAAGCTCAACAACCGAGGAAGACCTTTATAAACCTGAGACTAATGTAGTGATGAAAGCCAGGTGTAGTCTCCCTGCGAAGCTGAGACAGTAAAGAGCAATAGCACATGGGCACTTAAGGTATCATGTGAATGAATGACATGTAGATATGGAGCAGCTCCTGGTAATGGGAAATGCACTAAAAGTGGTAGCCTATTTAAACAGTGAATTTGCCATTAGTCCATATGCTTCACCTGTCAGTATGTGGATATGAGAAAAAAAAAAAAAAGGTGTAACAGCTGTCACATGAGGTCGTGATTGTGAGGTTACCATTGCTTTGCCTGCTCATTATGTGAAAAAGAATATTTACTGACTTTCTCTAAATAGTTATTACATGTTTTCTTTCTTTTTTTTAAAAAAAAAATGTCAATAAAGCACTTTGAGGTGACTGCTGTTGTGTTTGGGGTTTATATAAATCAAACAGAACTGAATTGCAAAGTTAACAAAAAAGAGACTTTTAAAAGCACCAAAATAAATACTGGTGAGTTGAGTGATATATGCAACTCTCTGGATATGAGTGACAGGTATTTGTTGACTTTGGTACTTAAGATTTAACTTAATATTTAACTGGCAGGCATTTAACTAGCAACAGCTCTGATAATCATATTGCAATATACTCTCACGGGACACATTATCACCTACACCTTGCTAGTACCGGGCTGAACACCTTTTTGCCTTCAGAACTGCTTTAGTTCTTTATGGCGCTGATTCAGCAAGGTGCTGGAAACAGTCTCAGAGGTTTTGGCCCATATTGACATGATGGCATCACACAGTTGCTGCAGATTTGTCAGCTGATGTGATGTGACTCTCCCATTCCACCACATCCCAAAGGTGCTTTATTGGATTGAGATCTGGTGACTGTGGGGGCCATTTGAGTACAGTGAACTCATTGTGATGTTTAAGATGATTTGAGCTTTGTGACATAGTACATTATTCTGCTGGAAGCAGCCATCAGAAGCTGGGTGCACTGTAGTCATAAAGGGATGGTTATGGTCAGTAACAATGCACAGGCAGGCTGTGAGTCTAAAAGATCCTTGGTTGGTACTAAGGTCCCAAAGTATGCTAAGAAAATATCCCCCTCACCATTACACCACCACAAACCTGAACTGTTGATACAAGGCAGGATGGAGCCATACTTTCATGTTGTTCACACTGACTGACCGTACCATCTGAATGTTGCAGCAAAAAAAATCAGGACTCATCAGATCAGACAATGTTTTTCCAATTTTGTATCATCCAATTTTGCTGAACTGTAGCCTCAGTTTCCTGTTTCTTAGCTTACAGCAGGTGTGATCTTCTGCTGCTGTGGCCCATCTGCTTCAAGGTTCAGAGTGCTGTACATTCAGAGATGCTCTTCTGCATACCCTGCTTGTAACAAGTGGTGATTTGAGTTACTGTTTTGCGTTACTGTTACCTTTATTTTTTTCTTATTGTTGTGTTGGGGGGAAAAGAAAGATTAACAGTTTCTGAAATGCCCACCCCCAGCCTGTCTGTCATCAACAATTTTGCAACGTTCACAGCCACTTAAAATCACCTTTCGTCCTCATTCTGATGCTCGGTGTGAACTTCTGCATATCGTCTCGACCATGGCTATATGCTTAAATGCAGTGGATTCATGATGTGATTGCCCGGTTGGATATTTGCTTTAACCAGCAGTTGAACAGGTGCACCTACTTAATGTCAGTATATGACATGCCAACAATGTGGTTATTAAGATTATTGGATAAGAGGTTTGCTGCTTTTGTCATTTTCCAGTATAAGGCATTCCCAGCTGTTTTCCCCATACTACGTTGTTTACATTTTACCTGTTGTTGGATTTCCGGAGCGACACAGGCCGCTTCTCGACTTCCTGTTCCACTGAGGCTCCGGGCTACTCAGCGAAATGGCTGCGTTCCTGCGAGCTCGTAAATATGTCCGTTGTGTTGTCCGTTTCTCCGACCGTGAACTGTAAACGGTAACGCTGACCGCCTGTGACGATAACAAGGAGACCTACCGGCCAGATTGTCATGGTGCGTCACCGTGTTTTTGGTGGTTATTCAGAGAAAAGTGATAGCGAGCTAGCGAGCTAATGTAGCTAACGTCACCTGGCTTATTTGAACATTACTTGCAGCTCAGATCTGCTGGAGGTTAACTAGTTACCAAACTAGTTGGCGTCCAACAGTTGGCACCTAAATTTACATGCAAGGCCCTCAAATAAACGACATACAGATTAAGTCGGAGTATTATGCACCGAGATTAGCATTGCACGCTGTTAAGCTAAATATGGTTGTATTTGGCATTTACCTGAGTGGCTTCTAAATTAGGCCCACATGAGAAGTTGAAGTTAATTTATTTTAAAGGGTGGTTTGTTTCTGTTTCTCACAACAAGTTTGATACGATTTTGCAGTTTTCTGTTATTAAATAAACTATTTATCACAGGATGAACAGAGTAATGTGCTGTAATAACAAGGATCACTAAACTGTAAACAAAAACAGCATGCAAGGCACATAAAGAAAACAAAGTATTCACTACAGTTAACATATTGCTCATTACTTATTTCATATTTAAGTTTACTTAATTTGTTTAGGTAGTAGCACTGTAACTAACAGCAAACCCAAACAGTGCTACAAATATACATGTTATTTTGCATTAATGTGTATTAAGTTTGGCTACATGAGGCTGGTAATTTTAAGCTGCCTACATTTGCTTTCATCAGCCTGTTGACTGCTGCATACAGGATGGCTGATAATCAGTGTTTTGCTTCCTGGATTAATTTTTCACGTTCTGGAAAAAATAGTTAACAAACAAACAAGACAGTAATTTATTGTTTTCTTGTGCAGGCTGATGAAAATGCAGATATTGGAAGTACAGTAGAGGATGAAGATGAAAGTTCAGATGACCCAGATCTTCAGGTGAGAGACTTGGTTAGCATTTGTTTTTACAGTACTGAGCAAAAGTCTTGAGTCATCCCTCATCTCTTTTTATTTTGCTTCCAAGGAGCTAAATGTTCTTGGATTTTTTTTTTTAAGTGGTCTTGAGGAATGGTTCGCCAGGATTTTTGAAGGTCTTTCAAAGGTTTTCTTTGGACGTTGGCTGATTGTTTTTCACTCAGTCTAGTCCTTATCACCGGACTTTTTTCAGAGGAATGTTTGTTTTTTTATTATTGTTGTTTAGTTGTTTTTTTTTTAAGTCCCTTAACCCTGACCTGTGAATAGCATAAAAAAGGTACCTAACTCAAGGGATGAGCCTGTGTTGTAAATACACGTAACAGTCAACTTAGTAAAGAATAATTTTACATTTTAAATTGTATTTTTAAGCACTTTGTACAGGTTGTCATAAAAACACAATGGTTTCAGATAAAGGGTGGCTGTCAAGAAGCCTTTCTCTAGGAAATGAAACATGGGGGAAAAAAGGCTGAGGTATTCCAAATTATACAAGAACTGGACTGAAAATCATTGGCAGCAGGTCTGATGGAGCAATGACACCAAATTTGAAATTTTTGTTTCAAATTGTGTTCAGTTTTTACAGAGGAGGTCAGGAGAGAGGCACAACAATGAGTACTACAGCCCTCTGTAAAACATGGTGGAGGCTCTATCATGGTTTTGGGGTGAATTTCAGCCAATGGTGTTGGAGATCTTGTCAAAACTGATGGAATTATGAACACTGAAAAGTGTGATCAGATTTTGATCCACCATGCAACACCATCTGGATAATTTCAAGTTGGGAACAGTTCTATTTTTCAGCATGACAATCATCGCAAACATGCTGCTAATGCAGTCAAAACATACCTGGATATAAAAACATACAGTGGAACACTATCAGTCATGAATTGGCCGCCTCAGAGCCTGGATCTCAACATTACTCAAGCGTGTCTGCACCACAAAGCAAGATCAAAAACTGCAGCGTAATTAATGCATAAAGGTCAACAAAAACAGTGCAGTGCTTGTTGATGTGAATTGTCTATAAAAGCGAGCCTGTACAGTGTGTCCAGCTTGCACTAAATTCACCAACACAAACACTAAGTGTCAAGTAAACATGGTGATTACATGGTGATTAAAACATGTGTTATTACTACTTATTTAAAATGCCACAGAGGAAACAGAGAGGGATCTTGCAGCTGTTGAGTACTTTGCTACAAGTTTTCTTCTCATCCATCAGACAGATACAATGAATAGAGTGAAAGACTTTATATTATTTGTCTGCAAAGGTTAATTTCTAAAGAATAATTAAAAGGTTGTAGAACAGTGTAACGGTGAAAGCAGTGGCCTCTTGATTTAATTTTGTGTTGGATTTTGTTTTCATATTTTTTTTTAAATTTATCTTTTAAGAGACTTGTTGCATTGAATTTAGCTATTCTCTTTGACACATGTACATTTTTGTTTTTAATATTTGTCCTGACTTCTGACTCTTTAAACATCCCTGAGTTCATATTCCAGCTCATTCTTTATTTTCCCAACCATATAGGCTGTAACAGCAGTGTTATAGTTTGACTGAACATAGTTAAGCTAAATCTGTTTTTTTTGGCACTCACCGTATTCATGTTTTCATCGAATTGCAGCTGGAACTCAATGTGTTCAGAGCTCAGTGGATGTCTGAGCTCAAACCGAACTCCGGAGCGAGTGGAACGAGCAACCGACTGCTGCAAGCCAAAGGTCTGAGGAAGACACAAGAAATTGCTAGAGAGGAAAAGGCAAGTTGCAAAATGATTTATTCTTGCTGTGGGCTTGCATGTATTGTCGATTACTATTATCTGTTGATGGCTGATGAGTCACCTTCCCTCAGGCCACAGAGCTGTTCTTGAGAGCTGTTCAGGAGGAGCAGAATGGAGCTGTCTATGAAGGTATGTACTACGTAGGATGAATATCACTGGTTACCACAAATAAAACAAACTCTTGAGAAATTAACAACTGTTCATGTTTAAACAACCACCCATGTGCTTCTGTCTTAATCCTCTGAGGAACCACGATGGCTGGTTGTTTCATTCAGTCTAATCTGACGTGTTTACTTTCAGCTATCAAGTTTTATCGCATGGCTATGCAGCTTGTTCCTGACATTGAGTTTAAAATCAACTACAGCCATCCTCCTGATGCAGACAGAGGTGGAGGGAACTAGTAAGTCATTTTATTTTCGATACTCTCTTTTTAACTAAAGTGCGTCAGCATGTCCGTTTTCTGAGATTTCTTTAGTGATCTATAACTCCAAAGTTTGTTTTCAGACATTAAAAAAGTTGTTTTAAAATTATAATTTTAAATAATTTCTTTTGGGGGGGGAAAGTTTAATGCATCATTTTTACATGTGAAGCAATTAAGATACTAAATGCAGAGCTACTACATTCATTGTTATTGTAATAAAACTAGCAGTAGAAAAACATAACTTTTAATACCAGGCCTGAACAGTTACACTCAGGGTGTGACTAGGATCACTGAACAGGATTAAAACTTAAGCTGCCCCATTTAGTTTTCTTTCTTTGCTGCTGCTCGGTAGGTGAATAATATGGCGTGCTGGCTTGTATGAGAGTGATACACAGTCAGATGTCTTCACCTTTTTGCAGCATGGAGGATAGTGATGCTGATGGTGAGATTGAGGATCTACTTGCCTACTTTGAGCAGCAGCTCACTGTGGAAGGCTCCTTTCCAAAGATTTGCACTCCTGATGTTGATATGACTCAGGTGCACATTTCAGGTAAAAATCTTTAGTATGATTTGGTTGTAAACCTCTCAAGTCATTAGTAACCTGAAGCCATTATCATTATTTTCTTTTATTTGATTGCAGCTTTGCCACGGGAAATCCTGATGTACATATTTCGGTGGGTCGTATCAAGTGATCTGGACATGCGAGCTCTGGAGCAGCTGTCTCTGGTTTGCCGTGGGTTTTACATTTGTGCAAGGTCAGCTCTGCTTTCAGGGAAATCAGCTGGATGAATTATTTTTAGGAGTTTGCTCAGGTTTTGAGGAATTGTGAATTTTGTATCAGACAATAAGGGCTCTCGTGCTGTTGCTGTGCAGTGTATAAAGCTGGTTGTGGTTACTTCCATCTTAATTTTTCATTTCTCTTTCCATCTCCCTCCAGGGACCCTGAGATTTGGCGCTCAGCTTGTTTAAGAGTGTGGGGACGGAAGTGCACCAAACTTTTACCCTTCACATCCTGGAGGGAGATGTTCCTGCAGCGGCCCCGCGTCCGTTTCGATGGTAGTTATTATCTTATAGTTAATGAGACTAGTACTGAGAACTTCAGATTTTGAAACCCACAGTAGTACATGAAAATACTAAAAGTACTGTTTTGTAACAGAGCTATTTAAGATTTAAACATTTTTTAATTTAAGATTAAAATGTTGCTTTTTGCCGATGCTTTTAGAAGTCATTGCTGCCATATTTATTACACATCCAGTGAAGACCAGTTTTTATTTCCACAGGTGTCTATATCAGCAAAACATCATACATTCGTCAAGGAGAGGAATCACTGGATGGATTTTACAGGGCTTGGCATCATGTTGAGTACTACAGGTAAATATTTGACTTTCTATTTCTATTTAATGGTTGCGAGTTGCACTGTTATCACAGCTACGTGTTGACATTGTTATCACAGGTACCTCCGCTTCTTTCCCGATGGCCACGTCATCATGCTGACCACCCCTGAGGAACCTTTGTCCGTTGTCCCCCGCTTGCGTACTAGGAACACCAGGTACTGTGCACTTCAGGAAAACCTGACTTGATGGGCTCAATTATTAGTTTCTGGTTATAACGATGACGTCAAAGCACCCAAATGATCAACTCAAGGTTTCATAACGGGACTTCACAAACGAACAGCTAATGTCACCGTTGTTACGTCCATTCTTTTTTTAATATATATATTGTCTTTTTGTTTTTTTTAGAACACTAAAAAAAAACCCAAAAGAAATCAGAAACTGAGTGGCAGCTTCATGATTGTTGAATTTTGTCTCATTTTCAGAATGGATTCAGTTCTGCTCGGTCACTTCCGCCTCTCACAGGAGACGGGAAATCAAACCAAAGTTTTTGCAGTTGTCTGCAAGAAAAAGGAAGAGGTAGGAATACTGGGGAGAGATAAATGGATAACTACATGAATGCACATAAGCACAATCACTCCTCATACATGAGTCTGTGTAACTGTACATGACACAACTCGAGTCCTTTTGTGTTATTTTTTGACCGTTTGAGAAACAAAAATGCCAGCTCCTTGAGTAAATGAAACCCCAATAAATAAATGTGGTTTAAAAACATTTAAAATATATTAACAAATCACATTATATAATAGTAGATTTATTTATTTATTTGTGTTACCAGTTTTCCCCTGGGCAAAGAATAATATAAAATAATAAAACGTCCTACAGTCTAGCTACTATTAAATATGAAGTTATTATTTCACCTTAGTACCTTATTCAACAGTGTTGTCTGTTTCTTTTCATGGCAGAAGTTGGGCTCCATGTTCATAGTTGAAGAAAATAAGTTACTGAACATGTATTACACCAGTGTTGAATTTGTCAAAAAAAACTAGTAATAGTAATAATGCTGCATGTTATGTAAGACAGTCAACTTCAAAAAACTTATTGAGCTGCATTTATTTACTTGTTTTTAATGTTTAACATGTGTTACATAGTGACAGTGACACACAGTGGTGCAGTGGTTAGCATTTCACAGTATAAGGTTCTGGGTTTGAATCTGCAGGTGGCTGCAGCTTTTCTCTGTGGACTTTGGACTGTTAGAGGAAGCCAGAGAGCCCAGAGAAACCCCACACAGGCACAAAAGCATGTATATTGGATTAATTACCATTGTATACTAAAATGAAGAGGTTGTAGAATATATTTTTTAACTCAATAAGCCTCCTAGAAACAAGTCTCATCACTTGGTATCCTTCTTCAGGCATTTATATGTGTAACTTTCCAAATGGCAAAATAAGTTTTAAAATTATTGTCCCCTGCAAGTTATACTGCTACAAATGTGTGAGGTTACATAACAGTACAACATTGATTCTGTCAGCACTCTGAGTCAATGTCTCTGCTCTGATCCACCAGAAAAAAAATGCCTTAATGATTGATGTTATGGATTCAGTAAGCCAGCAATGAGTAGATATGGCACCACATATGAACCTGTTGTGAACCTCAGCTGTGCGTTGGTGCTTTAACATGATTGGCTCTTGTTTTCTGGTTGATTGAAGCTTCAGGTGAGGTTCGGCTGCTTCCTCCACAGTTAGATTTACAGTGTATTCAGCAATCTTGGGTGCCATAGTCTCTGAGAGCATCTGCTGTGAATTCCAGTTTTCTGTAATATTTCATCTAACCTGTCAGATCACCGCTGAGCTTGTAAACTGCGTTACCTGTTGACAGAAAGCGGCTGAGTTTCAAAGGAACCGGTTCTGCAGGCGGAACCCAGCTCCGGAAGCTGAACACAGCTTTCACGTGGGACTGGCTCTGTCCTCTGGGGGGCGTCAGAGTTTCAGTAAGCTTGTGTGGATCCACCATTCCTGCCACATCACTTACAAGTAAGTCAAGGACTGCCAATAAAAGTGGAGGGGGGTGTGTGTGTGTGAATTTCTATTCCAAACCTGACTATCATTATGCTTTTAGGTTGACTGGGGAAACAGTCGTTACTTCGTTTGACCTGGAGAGGATGTACACACCCTTCTTCTTTGCACGTGTGAAGAGCTACACTGCTTTCTCTGAGCAGCCTCTTTAAGCAGACCTGCACATGATCTCACAAAGACTGCAGCAGAAATTCAGCCACCATTGCATCAAAACACATACTTCTCAGCCTGTTTTTAATTTGTGCTGCAGCTGCTTCGTAGTGTTGCTGTTTGAACCCTCACGTTTCCTAAATGAAAGGCATGTTATCTTTCGGGTACACTTTAGAGAAAACTTATTTTCTGATTTCAGAAATTATGGTAATATGCTAAGAGCTAAAATTATTAGCAGAATTTCTCACCTGTTCCAAGCAATGAATGTTCATCCTGTTTTTGTTTCGTTGTGCACTTTCTTCCTCAAATAAACAGCGATGAACGAAAAAATATCAGCCTCGCTGTTCTGATGTGTTTTTTTTAATTTACTCAAAATTGATAGGTTTTCTATGATTTCTCTCTAATCTATTATGCAACCTGAGTTTAAAAAAAAAAGTGAAAAAAAAAGCATTGCAGATTTAATTTCATAGATCTACATCATTTGTCTCTTTGAGGACACGTGGGTATAATCCACACATTACATTTTCTGGGAACCGAGCAGATCAAACAGGATTTGCAGAGGAAAAAAAAAAAAGTGAAAGTTGTTTTGGATTAGTCTGAAATAATTTGTGGCTTTACTATAGCTGGTTGCTGTTCTAAAACTTTACTTACCGTTTTTAGAAGTTAAATATTTAAATTGTTTGCTATTGCTGGATTTGTGGGAATTCATAGTGAAGGGAGGAAAAAGCTGGATAAATGGGTTATTCAGTAATCACTAATTAACATGTTAGATTTTGTTTATTAAGTGTTATTTACACATATAAAAATATAAACTTGTTCTAGTTAATCTTGGTATGCCTTATTAACTGTATGGGAATTAGACTAAAGGAGTATCTTTAAGCTTTCACATGAAAATCTCAGCCACAGCTAAAAATCAGATCATCAAATGTGTTGATGGAGCAGGAGGAGATCTGAGAACCAGACGTTCTAACAAACCTGTACTCATGTTAGAGATAATGTAATATGTAATTGTGGAGAAAATGGAAAGATTGCTTACTGTACTGCTGTTTTCACAAACCTCAATATTGCACCCAGCCCTCTGCATCTCCCTCAGGTCATGGCCTCTGAAAATCTGTGAGTAAGGGATTGTTTGAATAGCGGCTGGCCGGCAGATATGCCACCAAAGCTCACAGACAGTGGCTCTGTCCTCCCAAATGCGAGCGCTGTGTGACACACGGCTCTCCAGTGCATCAAGTGTGTGCGCAGTGCTCATGAGGAGGAGGACTGAACAAGTGGAAAGGACTTTGGTGGGTTATTGTCTTGACATATACTGGCTAGATATTTTAACTGGTCGAAACAACGCTGAATGGCCTCGGTCAAAGGGGATGTCAGGAGAGAAGAGGCTTTCTGTATGAAAATCTTGTTTTTTTTCTGTCCCCGTGCTCTTAAATAAAAGCCATGTCAGTATCAGCTGACATGACTTTGTAGGACAAAGCTCCCAAAGAGCTGGTTGGAACAGTTTCATGTGTAATTGAGAACACTGTGCAAATGTGACCCCTTCATTGTGGCCTCATGTCTGTTCTCTGAAGTTAGACATGTGGTCACAACATCCTGATTCCACAGAGAAACCGAGAAAGTGAAAACCAGTAAAACAGAAGAAGGAAACACATCTGAACACTAAAACTATGTTTTAAGAAATATATAATAATCACCTGAAGCTCAGCTGTCAGGTCAGGTCACCCTTTGCACTAACAGTGATCATGGATGGTATGGCAGAGGTCTGAGTGTGGCAGAAAGGATTTTACTCAGAATTGTGGAAGATGAGGTGGAGGAGGGCCAGACAGATCAGGAAGGTGAAAGCTCAGAGGAGGACATACCAGCTTTTGAGGAGCCTGGGCTGGAGCAAACACACAAAGTCTATTATGAATAAGAAGTAATGTCTAAGCTAGAACACTGAAGTTGTGGGATTTGGTTTCCCTGACACAAGCTGCAGTACAGGACACCGACCTGTGAAGGGAATCATCTCTTCATCTACACGGGCCTTCTGTGGTCTCAGCAGTTTGAGGCAGCCTTGTTGCTCTCTGTTTGAGAGGTGCCACCTTATTAGAGACATCGCGATCATTTGTTACTTTGATGGACTGCCTAATCTTGAAGAATCTTATTGAATTGACTGCAACCATGAACCATATCTTTGAACCATATCAGTTTGAAAAGAAAGTCCATGTTGTCTGGTATTCAAACCCCCACAAATGTGGCATCACCAGAAAGCCCAGGATATCCTCTTGACTGTACAGTAGGACTCAGCTAGATGCATAAATTGTGTTTGACATAAATGTCTCAGACTCATGTCCCCACAGAGGACAAGAATAAATTGTTGGATCTTACAGTAGGTGCATCCTTCCAGAAAGTTTGGATTGTTTTGAAAATGTAAATTAAAAACAGGATTCTATGATATGCAGAACATTTAAAACTTAGACTGAATTTAAATATTTTAAAGACAACATATCAAATACTGTAACTTATTTGAATTTTTAAGTTTTAATGCCAACAACATAGTTCCAAAAAGTGTGGACAACTGCAACGAAAGACTGCAGAGGTTATGTAATGGGGAAAAACCCACCCAGCTGGTGAAGCGTCTCAAAATAAGATTATTCAGTAAAATGCTTGGATATTAAAAAAAAAACAAATCTCAGAGGCCGCGTTTCATAAGTTTAGGGGAGGGGTACACTACTATGAAGAGGATTTTGTCATCTAAAGAAGAAAGTATTATTAAAAGATTCAGACAGTCCAGAGTCATACACTATATTGCCAAAAGTATTCAGTCACCCATCCAAATCATTGAATTCAGGTGTTTCAATCACTTTCATGGTCACAGGTGTATAAAATCAAGCACCTAGGCATGCAGACTGCTTCTACAAACATTTGTGAAAGAATGGGTTGCTCTCAGGAGCTCAGTGAATTGTGGTACTGTGATAGGACCACCTGTGTAACAAGTCCAGTCATGAAATTTCCTTGTTACTAAATATTCCACAGTCAGCTGTTAGTGGTATTATAACAAAGTGGAAGTGATTGGGAAGGACAGCAACTCAGTCACAAAGTGAAAGGCCATGTAAAATCACAGAGTGGGGTCAGCAGATGATGAGGTGCATAGTGCACAGAGGTCACCAGCTTTCTGCGGAGTCGATCTATAAAGATCTCCAAACTTCATGTGGCCTTCAGATTAGCTCAAGAACAGTGCACAGAGAGCTTCATGGAATGCGTTTCCATGGCTGATCAGCTGCATCCAAGCCTTACATCACCAAACGCAATGCAAAGTGTCAGATAAAGTGGTTTAAAGCACGCCTCCACTGGACTCTAGAGCAGTGGAGACATGTTCTGTGGAGTAAAAAAATCACACATCTCTGTCTGGCAATCTGATGGATGAGTCTGGGTTTGGCAGTTGCCAGGGGAACAGTATTTGTCTGAGTGCATTGTGTCAAGTGTAAAGTTTGGTGGAGGGGGGGATTATGGTGTGGGGTTGTTTTTCAGGAATTGGGCTCAGCCCCTTAGTTCCAGTGAAAGGAACTCTTAATACTTCAGCATATCAAGACATTTTGGACAATTTCATGCTTCCAACTTGAGTGAGTTTGGTGTGGAAGAATTGACTGACCTGTTCAGTGTCCTGACCTTTTTTTTTTTTTTAGAGATGCAGCAATAACCGATGTTAAAAGAAGTGGTGATGTAGCATAGTAATCAACATGTTACTAACCTCAGAAGATAATCACCTAAGTCATATTCTGGCCAAATTCATTCAAACTCTACTTTACTAACACTATAGATTCATTTAGGCAGATATCTCAATTTGGCCAAAATATGACTTAGGGAATTATGCTATGAGGCTAACGACATACCTGTCCCAACTTTTTTTGAAATGTGTTTTAAAATTCAAAATAAGCATATTTTTTAAAATAAATGTCCCAGTTTCAACACTGTATATGCTGTTTTTGTACTTTTTTTTTTTTAATAGAGTTTACATGATTTGCAAATCATTACATTTTTTATGTCACTATATGCAGAATCATTTCCAGGGTTTTACTTAAGTAAAAGTTATGAACCTACTTAAGCAGCCCCATAGCACATGAGATGTTTAATCAAAAAAGTGAATGTACTCATTACATAGAATTGCATTTTTAGAATCATATACATTATATTGGTTGATCAAAATTATTGCTTCATTGGCAGCAGTTAATGTTGCAGCTGTTGATCAATCTTACTTTTTTAATACTTAAGAATGATTCATTTATTTTTTATTCGTGCAGCCCAGCATGTTAGTATGCTAACAGTTTCACAAACCATTAAATAGAACATAAAATCAAAAAAAATTCAGCATCTCTTGTTACTCTTGTCATTGAGGTTTATTTTTAAGAAAAACAAAGACAAGTATGTTCATAAGTTTTTTTTTTTTAATGTGTTACAGTGAATAAACATGAGTTGAAACATCAACCTAGATTCACCACCTAATTTCAGTAAAATATATCTATTTAACAGTCTAGAAAATTTTTGATCTCAGTGCATATTATTACACATCATGACATGCCTGTATGATTTATTGGGTACAGTGTCAGATTTAAGATTCATACTTTAACTACCCTTCTACATTTATTTTCTATACCAGCATTTACTACCTCCTCTGCTAGGAATTTAAAAACGAATAAAATATCATTAACATAATGAATATGAATTAAATAGTTTAATCACTAAAACCTTCCCTCATTGAAAGCAGTCATTTATTTTTGGAAAATGTGAGAGGAATAGCGGAAATATACTTGTTTACCATCTTGCGGCTGTCTCTATGCTAAATATGGAGCTACAGCCAGCAGCTTAGCATGAAGGGAACTGTGAGAAAAGCTAGTCTGGCTGTGTCCACATGCAGCGAGCTTTAGAGGTTTTAGTTACTTTGAACAGAAAAAGGCTAGTCTTTAGCTGCGCTAAGCTAGACTAGCAGAGAACAAGCATATATCCTAGCTAATATAAGTTTCATCAGCCTCAAATTGTGTTTAGCAAATTTGGGAAATTTGAGAATTTCAAAAAACTGTAGATTCAGGCACAGGATGCAGGCAGGAAGTTAGACATCTTCGTCTGACATGGACTAAAATTAATGCTAATTAAAAATGACAAAATGCTACATTGGAAACCAAATTAAGTGGTCCAGAAGGCACCCTATTTATGTAAAAATAATAAAATTATTATTATTAGTAGTGTTTAATAATATTATATTAATTATTAAAGTTTAATATCTGAGCTTTTTATATAAAGTTCCAGTTGCTGAAATTTTTCCAGTTTTTGAGTAATTGTGTGTTCAAACAGATCGTACATGTTCTGTCTGGGCTACTAATATTGGAGTAAGATTGCTTTTTCAACAGCTTTATCCACAGTCAGCAGTGATCTTTCATAGCTAACGGTATAGTTTGTCTGAATACAATGTATTTAATTACTTAGCCATAAACACTATGATTCTCTTTACTTGCTGCATCTGATCTAAACAGTTAAAAATAAGCAGTTACACTGCAGCAGTAATGGCATAGGTTTATTTAATTAAGTTATATTTATGGTCTTAAAAGCTCAGTGTAACAGTGTGCAAGGGAAGACTGAGTTTTGTGCAGTTGTTAAGCAGAACTAAATCTATTCTCAAAATGCCACTGTTGCCCTGTCACACTGTTTTTCAAACAGAAATCCTAGCGTGTGCAGGACACACCGCTTTGGTTATGTATTTGTTAGAACGCTGAATACACTGCTAAAAAGTTTTCTGCAATGTGAAATTTCAGCTGTTGCAGCCTCTTAGTAAATATGCATATGAGTATTACAGACAGCAAAATTCAAGATTATGCAACTGCTGAGGCAGGAATGAGATAAAAGCAAGACACCAGATGCATATTCTAGTTACACATTAAGGACCACAGTAAGCAGTGTGTGTGATTTTCAGTTGTCTCTCAGGTTGACATCATCAAGTGTTGTAAAACCTGCAGCGGCCGACATGTTTTTGATCTTCCGTGTGTAAAGCTTTACTCAATGAGTCTAAATGTGTGCTTGTTCGCTGGTAGCAAGAACGACATGTTTGCTTTGGAGTAAATTACCTCTAGAGGTGGGAAAGGCAATATCATACAGTGTCAACCTTACAACGAAATGTTCTTCATTAATCGGTACTGTGAGTAGCAATGTGTGCAAAAACATGGAGAGTCTCTGAATATACTGTAGGTGGGTATGGCTTGTTTCATCTGAAGTAAGTGCTAGGCTATTCTAGGTAAGAAGACATCTAGCAGCATTAGCTAACACACTACACTGAGAAATAAGTTTCTCAAATGTCAATCCATCCTCAGTTTCTTGGGTGCAGTGAGGTCCGTCGATGGCGTCCCGTTAGCGTGTCCATTTGTTGATAGCGGGGAGCCGTTCTGTGGATGCTTCCTCTGAGAACTGCCCCGCTTCTTGTAAGTCTTGAGTGAGACAAAGAAACAGAAACAAAATATTACTACACATAATTTCATAAATGAAAATTCTCTCTTCCTCTCAGCCTTCCTGGTTTTTATAGTGGGGAGTATATCTCAGGGTATAGACCAGGGTTAGCTTCCCCAATAGGCAATCTTTCTATCAGGGCGGGTAGATCCCCAGCTCCTCTTTTCTGCATGTTGTAAGTGTCCTTTAGCAAGATACTGAACCCTGATGCATCCATCAGAGTGTGAATGTTTGCTTGAGAAGCACTTAAGCACAGAATGGGTGAATGAGGCTTGTAGTAAGAAAGCACTGAGTGCTAGAGCAGAAAAACACTACATAAGTCCATTTACCATTAAAAAAAAAATAACAGCTTGCTTGATGTAATTTAGAAACAGTAACAGCTGGCCACTCCTTTCTCAAAAGGTGCAAAGGGTGAATCTGTAGCAGACTACAGTCAGCTGCAGATAATGGCCTGTACCGGTGCTTTAATGAGTGCAGGTATTTAAAGCAGCAAGTCAGTGTGGGACTATGGATGTCATCACCTCCAGTGAGTGGCTCACAGATTTTTAAATGGGTTTTGTACAACAATGGGGATCTGTGGCACAAAAGAATGTTGTGGAAAAGCGGCTTCCTTATGCAGCCAGGTGCTGCTAATCAAATGCAATTAATTAAATGTCCATCACAGAGTGTGAGCGCCTCTATAAAAGCAGAGGTTTTGGCATATTGTGGTCTGGAGCATTCAGGTGTGTGTTAACACAGTGCCACAGCCTTCCCAGGAGTGGACATTCTAGCAAATTCACCCCATGCAATGCTCAGAGAAAAACAAAAAAACAAAAAAATCCAAGAGCTACAAATCAGACTCTTCAGGCCTCAGTTAGCATGTTAATATTAAAGTTTCTGACAGTACAATTTGGAAAGGACTGGGAAAGTATGGCTTGTTTGGAAGGTTTGCCAGGAGAAAGCCTCTTCTCTCTACAAAGAACGTGGCAGCACAGCTTAGCTTTGCAAAGTTGCATTTGAACAAACCACAAGACTTCTGGAACAATGTCCTTTGGACAGACAAGTGGAGATGCACAGTGAAAAATCAAACAGCATATCAGCACAAACTGTTCATATCAACTGTCAGGTCACAGGACCTGGACCATGAACTCCTCTGTACACCAAAGTATTCTAGGGTCAAATGTCAGGCTATCTGGCAGCTAAAACTTGGCTGAAATCAGCTTATGCAACATGACAGTGATACCAGGTGCTATAACAGAATGCCTGAAGGAGGAAATAATTAAGGTGTTCAGTGGCTTTAAGCACAGCTTCCAAAGTCCAGGTCTCAGTTGTGTTGAGGTCTGGACTTTAAGAGCTGTGCACAGACAGCTGTGGCTGCAAGCTTCAATGAATTGAATGCCAACATGAGGAGGAGGGAGGCAAAATTCCTCCACAGCAATGTGACACACTGTTATAGTCATGCAGAAAACAATTCCTTCAACTTATTGCCGCTAAAGGTGGTTCCACAAACTACTGAATCAATTTTTGTTTACGTGGTTATGTAAGGCTTTTGCCACTTATCAGTGGGATCAGTTCATAGCTGGTGCTGAGCTTTTTGCTGGAAAACAAAAACATATCCTTAGAACAATTCACCTGCTTAAGATGGAAATATAACTCACCTGAATGTAGAAATTCAAGAAAAGGATAATGAGTGTGAACATGTAGCTTATTTGGAAGTACAGCCATCCAATGGGGAAGCCACATGGCCATATGACTGCTAACACTGTGTGGGACACGGTTAAAAAGAACTGGATCTGTGGAGGAAACATGACACACACACACACACACACACACACACACACACACACACACACACACACACACACACACACACACAGAGTGAGACAGTGAAAAATTTCAGACTCATCCATGCTAGAGCAAATACTTAAAAAAAAAACACAATACTAAAGTCTAAATGGCAACTTCAAATCTACAGTTCAGAGTGAAAATAAAGACAAATGCTAAAAATACATTTTAATTTAAGATCTTTTATAAGTAATTTTTTATTAAAAATGCCAGCAGGTGAGAAACAGTGGCAGAAAGTAAATGGTAAATGGACTAGTTCTTATATAGCGCTTTTCTACTCAGTATGAGCACTCAAAGCGCTTATACAACCTGTTTTGCATTCACCCATGCACTCCCATTTATACAAGCACTTCCATTTTTACAAGTGCTTTTTAATTAACTAACATTCACACGCATACATACTCCGACAGAACGGTCGGAGAGCAACTTGGGGTTAAGTATCTTGCCCAAGGATACATTGGCATGTAGCCTGGAGTAGCCAGGATTCGAACCGCTGACCTTCCGATCAGTAGGTGACCTGCTCTACCTACTGAGCTACAGCCACTACTAAGTACAGTACTTAGTAGTACATATAATAAGTACATGTACTACTAAGTACTGTACTTTTTTCTTTTGCATACTACTTTATATTTCTGCAACTCTACAATCAAAGCAAATATTACTCTTTTTACTTCACTACATGCATTTGCCAGTTAGATAGAAGTTTTTTACTGAAAACACACAATTTGCTTATAAAACATATAGTTTTGTGTATAAGTCCTGCTTTGTCAAGTTATTTTACCCCGCAACTGCATCTTTTATTTCTATTAAATGTGCTTAGAAATAAATGTTTTTCAAAGGGCAATTACAGCAAGTAGAGTTAAAATTATAAAGTAATTTTTGCTGCAATTTTTACTTAAGTAAAGAATCTGAATATTTCTTCTATCACAGGAGGAAGGATGTAAACCCACCAACTGTAACTGAGTGATGTACTTCTTCCACCAAAGGTATGGCCGGATGGCTGGAATGGCTGAGAGGCCATAGTAAGAATACATCACAACGTGGACGAAGCTGTTTAGGGAGGCACCGAAGAATGCTGGCGAGGCACAGAAGACACACACACACGTTATTAATCTATAGTGCTGGTGAATGACATTCAACTGGCATTATATGGTGGAATGATGGTACACAGAATAATAAACTTTTCATTTGTCTGTTCTGTTTGGGGAATTTACTACGGATTTTATGAAAAGAAAAACAAATAGTAAAGTAATGCAGAAATAATAAAGCTTATTATGTGATGAGTACAATAAATATCTGTTCTTGGGAAGACTCTCAGCCTTAATTAAAAAAATTACCTTCATAACTAAGGAGAAAGCACAAAAGGTTAGTTACACATTGGAGCAGTGTTTGATTCAGTAAGTGTCACTTTGTATCCTTTAAAAGATGAGAATGAGCTGCCTTCAAGGCTAATGGGTTAGAGCACTTGAATTACTCTGCTAAATTGTGAGGCCAAACTGTTTCTGTGGTTATTGGAGAGTAAAGCTGTATAAAACACTCACAATGGCCACAGGGTATCGAGTTCATAACAAACCACCAGATATTCAGCATGCTAGCATGGTGGTAGATGTGAAGAAAGGTGATCTGGTGATTATTCTTTCGTAGTATGAAGAAAAAGGTGTCCATGAACTCAATGAGCTTGGAAAAGTAGTACCACCAGAGGACGTTTATCACCTAAGAGGACAAGTGTGAATTAACAACAAACAATATACACACACACACACACACACACACACACACACACACACACACACACACACACACACACACACACACACACACACACACACACACACACACACACACAATACAGAAATAAAATGTTAGGTGGCAAAATCAGAATAAAAGAGAGACACTCAAACAGACTCATTTATCACAGAGGTTGGTAAGGATATAACTTTCCCAAAGTCACCTGAAAGCCTAGGGGGAATCATAAAGCAGTATAACTGTAGCACTGACACACTGATAAACTTTTAATTTAATTGCTGCAGAACTGCAAAGCCAAGGCTTGTTTTCAAGTAGCGACACTGAGGAGAGCCATCATGATGACAAGAACTGGATTAAAATGTCTCTGCAGCTTATTTGGTTGGATCTATAGCCACCTGGCCACAGAAATCAAAGCAGGACTTACACTAATGGGCTTTCTAATGAAATGATGTTAAAGATACAATCACATGAAAGACAAAGGCCGAGCAATAAACAAAAAGAGTGCACAGTGTAAGGGTGACTGACCTTATTATCCACTTCCGGTGCACTGTGTGTGTTCTGGCAGTAGAAGTTGTAGCCGCCATACCACACAGCTGTAACAAGCTGTAGACAAAAGGTATTAAAATTAGATTTTTTTTTGTACAAAATCAGAACACAAAAGGTTACACACAAAGAATACGCAGTGCACGAATAAAAGTGCAAGATTTGTTGGTTTTAACTCACTCGTTCCTGCAACAAAAACACGCGCACAAATACATACGCACAGATAGATGAACACATTTGCTCCCATTATATTTTGTGTCAGGCTGTGATGAGCCATCTTTAGATGATAACACTGGCTTTAAACAATTAATCACAATAAAGATGATAAACATTTAAAGGCACTGAGCTCATCGTTTGTTATCACAGAGTGTGTTGGAAGCTGTTAAGTTTAATCTAGGAAAGTGTAACTGCAGTACTCCGGACCAACCACACCTTAAACCACAACCGTCCTGTGCATTAATGCAACTTCATGGAACTTCTGTGAAGTTGCTTAAAAGGGATAGAGACTATTCAACAAGGGACAACATGTACTCGCTTTTGATCTCTGTTCAGTCCCTTTTCATATGTTTGCACTGCTTATGTGTGTTTGTGTGTCAGAGGTTTGATTTGATGTTATTTCTGTTTGCAAAGCACTGAACAAGTTCCGACCGGCTGCTACGACTCTCAGACCATCTGCGACATGTGAGCTTCAACAATAAACATGCAGCAGCAGCGTTTAACCTCTGTGCACTGCATAGGAGGAAACTCACAGATAATGTGAATTTTATTCAATTTAAACTGGATTATTCAACCTATTTGTTGCCCCTTTTCCCCTGGAAATTTTGTTAACGTGCCCTTTGAATGCCTCTTTAAAGAATAAATATTATATGCACGTAGCTGACCTAGCGCAATGCTGATTCACCACGTCCAATACAGATGCACTGCCTTCGTCTGCTGTTGTAAAAGGCATTCACTTAAAAAGCTCAGAGCCAAGAAACTGCCAGCCTCTAACACTAACAGTAAAATGGAGTACAGACGGTCTTGATATACATCTTTGATTTGTTTCATTCAAACTTACAGATGAATTATAGCCAAACACAATTGATCCCAATTACAGTATGATTAACAGTTGTGCCCTGGAAAGCTGACAAAAAACAAAATTGCCCTGTACTTTGAGTCACATCAGGTGGCCTTTATTGATTTTGGACTGCCAAAAGTTCACCCCGTGGCTGGGGCATTATCAGACTACAGCGTTTAATGAATCAAACAGGCAACAGTCCACTGGGGCCTTACGCAATGCAGAGGGAAAGGCAAGAAGATTGGTCTGCCAGCTGGACGGGGAGGAGACTAAAGATACTTTAGACTTACACGTCCTCAGAAATGCTATGTCTGGTTCTGATGCCCTGGTGTTCACAGTACAAAAAAAAGGATGCCATCACTGATAAGTGAACTCTTGGCACTATTGCTACATCCCAGCCCTCTGAGCTCAGACTGACTGAGCCACCTTGCCAAATAAGAATGCTCTTCCATGTTTGTTTACATAAGCTCATCTCTCAATTTCAGTCCCTTAGTCAGCTGTTTATAAAAAAGCAGTTTTTCCTGCGAACAATAGCGGGCTGTGCTGAAGGCTGGCACAATGAGCTTGTCAGCATCCAGCTGCGTCCTTCTTCAGTGACGACACCCCTCCTGCCCCCAGGGGGGCATTGTCTCTCGGTGCAGCTTTCAGCCACAGACACAGGCCCTTATCTAATCAGTGCTGAAGAAGTAGATCAACACTTCCTTGCCGAGCTGATGTTTGAAGGAGCAGACTGACATTCGGTAAAATATGCTTGTGGTATTTAGTTGATTTGAAGACTGCTGTGCAGCCTCAGACACCACAAGTTGTCCTGTGCTGTGTATTCTGACACCTTTCTATCAGAGCCAGCAAAAAGTTTGGACTGCAGTAGTTCTTCTGTGGTATTGGACCACATAAACCAGGCTTTATTCGCCATTGTTCATTTATCTGCAGTTGCCCAATTTTCTACACATCAGCTTCAAAAACTGACTGTCCACTTATTTCCTTGCATGTCCAACTTCTTGATTAATTGCCATGGTAAAAACACGATGTTATTCTCCTGTCAGAGGTTTTAATGTTCTGGGTCATGTTAGTTCCCTCTTCTTTATTTTATAATCTGTTTGCAGTGTGCAGTGTTTGCTTTGGCCCACTTTAGCTCATCCCTCAGTGCTGTGCAGTCTGTTTACCTCATAGAACATGTAAAAGGACAAGAGCGTCAGGCCCAGATTGTAGAACACCAGGAGGGCTCTGCAGGAGTACGGCTGCCTGTGTTTCATGTACTTGGGCCCCATCCAAACGATCAGAAGGTACATGACTGTGAGTGCAAAGGTTGTTGGGTAGTTGTCGAGCAGCAGCATTCCACGAACCCGCTGATCTGAAATATGGAGATAAAGAGGTGAGGAGGATGGACTATAAGGTGGCCTGACTGCCAGCAGCAAATGAATGAGAGAGCTGATATAAAAAAAAAATCAGCAGCAGAAGAATGTTGCTCTGTTCCTTGAAAGTGAAAGGTTAAAAAAGGACAACCATGCAGTATAGAGCATGTAACGTAAGACTTGGGTCAAAGGTTTTAGGCAATGTTTACCTCATGTAACATTCACTTACAGTGTACTTGTAGCACCCTGTTGTGAATGAGTTGCACCGTTTAGTGAATCAATGCATTTTAGTTCATCTTACCTCTGGGACCCATCCATGACTCAATGTATGTGTTCAGTTTATGATTGAAGGTCTCCATTTTTCACCTAGAAACAGAATGGAGTGTTAATTAAAGAAAAAAAAAAAATATATATATATATATATATATATATACTAAATACTTAATGACAACTAAAAGCTTACTCAAAAAAAAAAATGTAGCAGAGTCTATGTGCTACTTCAGCAAGGCAACTCCAGCTACACTGTCTCATCTACATGCAACATTCTTCCAACAGCGTGAGCATCCCGGTGACTCAGTGGTTAGCATTGTTTCCTCACATCAAGAGGCACTGGGATCTCTAGTTTCCTCCAGCATTGAAAACCATGTTATGTTAATGGTGCCTATGTTACTTCTGAATTAAATAAAAAGGTAAGAAAAAAAAATCCGACATATATTAAATATACCGTCCCAATGTGGCACCCAGATGTGCAAACATCTGACTGATCAGTACTATTGCCGCCTGCTGTTATCACACCAGCATCCACCTGTATGTTCAGAGGAGGCTCTGGAGGACATTTGGACACAGTAAACTCATTGTCATGTTCAAGAAACCTGTTTTAGATGATTTGATCTTTGTGACATGGTGCGTTACCCAACAGAAAAAGCTATCAAAAGATGGGTACACTGTGGCCATAAAGGGAGAGACATGGGAAGCAACAATAATCAGGCCAGCTGTGGTGTTTAAATGATGCTCAGGTGGTGCTAAGGGGCCCAAAGTGTGTCAAAAAATATTCCCCACACCATTACACCATCACTATCAGTCTGTACTAAGGCAGGATGTTTTATGCAGCAGAATTCGAGACTCATTAGACCAGGCAATTTTTTTTTCTAATCTTCCATTGTCCAAACTTGGTGGGCCTGTGCAAATGGTAGTCTCAGTTTCTGTTCTTGGCTGACAGGAGCGGCACCCAGTGTGGCCTCCTGCTCATCTGTTTCAAGATTATACATGTTGTGCATTCAGAAATGCTCTTCTGCATACCTTGGTTGTTATGAGTGGTTGTTTGAGCCACTGTTGCCTCCCTGTCAGCTCGAATCAGTCTATCAATTCTCCTCTGGCATCAACAAGGCATTTTCACCCAGAGAACTTCCACTCACTGGATGTTTTCTCTTATTCTGACCATTCTCGGTAAACCCCAGAGGTATTTATGCAGGAAAATCCCAGCAGGTCAGTAGTTTCTGAAATATTCAGACCAGAATCCATGCTACGTTCAAAGTCACTTAAATCCCTTCTGATGTTAAATCAGTCATTTCAAATGTGAGTTGAGTGATTGCACTAGCTGAACATCTCACACACGCACACATTTATGATATTAGGTTATAACCTAAACTTAGTACCACTGTAACTAAACAAGTCTATTTAGAAACATATGACCAAAACCACCTCCTCTAGTATGGCTGTCATTTGGAGTTAGTAACAACGGTGATGAAAGTGAGAACATTTTCAGAGAGTAAAACAAAAACAGCCCAATGAAAAGATGTTAAAAACAGTCTACAGAGTTTGGTGGAAACCAACTGCAGATTTATCACGAGTAAAAATACTGATCAGTTCAGCTGTAATCTTAATCTTTCTGAAAGATACCTTTATTAGTGATCTAAATTACAGTCTTTTGAAAATTGTGATTTTAATTAAGAGTTTAAATACAAAACATAATTGGAAGAACTCAATTTTGAATCATGTCTATCATCACCACATATGACAGCAGCTGAAAACATCTGTGTCTGTCTGCCTTTTTTGCAATGTCACCATGCTTCAGTCCATCCATCCTCTCCATCGAACACATCCCATAAACCTAGTAGTGATTCAATTCTTACTCTCGGCAGCAGATCAAGAGCAGAGGGCAGGAGGCAGGTGTGCTCAGAGGATAACCACGACTCTATCCCATTAATACTCTCAGATTGTTGAAGATAATGAAGGTGTCAGAATGTGTAGATTTATTAGGCCCAGATGTGCTCCAGGAATAATAATCACACAATCTAGTGTGCACTGCTATATTTATGTCCTAAACCTTTGTGGCTGTTCTCTTGCCAAAGCTGCCATATTGTGGTGGTGGTTGTACATCTGCTGATCACACAGCCCTTTGTGACTGCTTCAAACCCACAACTGGTAGATTCCCGCCTCCTGTGGCTTTGTAAGTGGTTTTCTATGAACTGTTATACAACATAATGTCAGGTTCCACTGCTGTACTTCAGAAAGTCAGATCAGCCCAGAGATATGAAGCAGAAGGCCATTTACAGAGCAGTATGAATGTCTGGATGTGCACTGCTAGATATTTGTTCCATATAAGTCAAATAAATTACTGCCAGGTTCTGTTTGCAAGTACTCTGATTTCCTTAAATCAGCAAGAAGCCCATTCGCTGACATATAAGCCTGGAATAACATGTCATCTTTTTACAAGAGACAACATTTTCAAAAATCCCTGCTTCTCCAGAATAAAAGCACTGCTTTCATATAAAGTTGTGACAAGATTATTCGCACTTCAGAGCTGCGCGAATCTCTGCAGATTTTCTTACTCCTAACCTGACAGCACACACTTTATTCATTATCACCCCAGAGGTATTTGCACATTCCTGCAGACCTTTATATTGTTTGCCAGAGCCTGCTGTATCACTCCTGCCTTTGCAAACAGAAGTAGTACACCTGCCTTCTTTCTATCCTCTGACATGTTTCTCCAGCTAAAGATTCAGTCCAGTTCAGTTATGTCACAGACTGCTGCGGCACTGGCCTGTCACTACACCTGCGTCTACAGCTTGGAGCACAGAGACAAATCATTTTCCCTCTACTTTATATGAAAGCACAAAATAGAAAGACTCCTGCCTTTTTCATAGCCTGTGTTAAAAGTTCAGAATAACCTTGGCCACAACAGACAGTAATGTGAGCAGATCTATCAAATTTAACCAGAGCATCTCCAATTCAATCTGCATGAGGCTCTCAACCACAGTCATATGATACCAAAAACATGACTAACAGAACCGAGAGGACACGCTAGTGACTTTGTTTACATGCACTCAAAAGGTCTTCTGATCCACGCAAAGACATATAATTTAAAGTTAAACACTAATTTGAACTGCTGCTCAGGTAACAAATAGCACATAATCATTTATCTGCCTGCACTAAATATGGCTTATTCTGATCGACCCCAGCTGAGGTAATATCCTCACAGATTATCTGAGATGCATTAGGCTGCACCGAAACATGATAATCTGGGCCTTAATCAGAGCATGGTGAGCCAGGTTAGCAGCCCGTCAGTGAGTCTTTGCTGGGCACAAGCTGCAGCCCTGCAAAATGTGTTTAAAAAAAATCAAAGGAGGAGGCTGGAGCTTCTCAAAATACTCGAGTGTCATCTGGACTTTGGAGCTTATAATAATTCATTGAAACAGTCAAATTAAGAGAGTCACTGCAGGGCATTATGGTGACAGGAAATGTTAAAGGGTCAACTTGCCAGACTTTTCAGTCCTGTGAGCATGTGTCCCTTTAAAGGCTCTCTGGGGTTTTTTTTTTTTTTTTTTGAATGACTTCTGCACCATTGTGATGACTTTACCTGTATTTGTCAGGTGTTATAATTCCCTGGATTACATTTCCCTCAAACGTCACTACATGAGGATGTATTTTGGAGGATAGATGATTTTATGGACATTTCTAGCAATATATGTACCTAATTATTAACAAAAAGTGAAACTAAAACTCAAAACCATACTTTCACTCTAAATATGACACTTATTAGTCATTTTATAGTCAATGTAAGCCCAGCTGCCTTGCTTTAAACGGTAATGCACTCAGTAACTGCATAAATGACCACTGAGAATGACTAAAGGCTCTAAAGATGATGATGGTGTAGAAGAAACCGCATTCAGCGTTCATTCACACACGCTACAATCACACATTCAAAACTTTTGCCCTGTCACTACACTACAAATATCACTTTAAACAGTTATTAAGTGCATACAAATATCTCGCAGCACTCGGCTGGCTACTTCTAAGGATTTTTAATGTGATGATCACAACAGATTCATGGGAGTGCTGCACCAAAAAACCTGTGTTCTGCCGCTTCTTTAGCGCCATACTATTATTGTATAACAGCAATTTTTTTTTTTCTCCCATGACGGTCACACGTGTAACCCCAGCTGCACTTTTTACGCACCGTCCTGTGCGCCAGCAGCCCCGTTAACCCAAAAGATGCGAGCGCAGCTGATGAAGGCGCCTTTCCTTACGTGATAATCTCATTAATTTCATAGCGGAAACTTCCAGAGAGGAACTCATTAACATGCCGAGCAGCAAACTTATCGCATCCCGTCGATCGCAGTCTGCAGCCTACAGTAACAGCACTGGTTACGGCTTCGGCAGCATCACCCAAACTCATCGCCCCACTGTAGACGCCATGCGGGCAGAAGCATGCTTAAAAAAACTAAACAAAGTAACAAACAAACAAAAAACAGAGAAAAAAAAAAAATCACAGAAAGCCTTACCATACAGCCACGGAGCTGCGCGGTCGCGTTTTTTAGACGGAGGAGGAAGCCCTGAGAGTGGATCAGGAGAGGGTGGATGCAGCTGAGTGTAGCGGACTACCTACCTTTTGAGGCGGGGTGAGGAAAAAAAAAAAAACCCAAAAAACTGATGTGTAACCTTGGCGGTGCCTGATCGGGTCTGAGCACAATGTGCGGCCTTGTCGCTCACAGTGGAAAATAGTGGGAGGAACACTCAGATTGGCCCACTGCCCCGCAGGAGGGTTATACAGCCAAGAGGTGACCCGATGCGTTGCAACTACACACGCAGAAAAAAAAAAAAAAAAATGACATCAAGCCTTTCTGTGTCCTGTGTAACGGCTCTTTTTGCTTACTAGATGCTTGCAGGATACACACATTTATGCACACCTCATAGCCATCTATTTTAAGCGAGCAGCAGGCTCATAAAGCAAAAGGAGGGAATGATTTTCTAATAGGTACAGTCCTAAAAATAATACGTTTGCAGCAAAATGCTCTTTTTTATCTGTTCAGTGTTGAAAGTAAACCTGTAGTAAGTCACTTATGAAGAGCTCACAGAGACAGGGGCAGTATTACAGTACAGGGAATACTGTACTGTGTTGAGATTGGATCTGAAATTTGACTCAGTTCTTGGTTTTTATAGTGTTTAATAACTTTATTTCATTCACCCGTCTCATAACTTTTTTCCTTTTTTTTCTTAGGAAATAAAAAGCACATTTATCTGGGAACCTTTGGGAATAAGAAGTATTCTGTTCACACTGATACAGACACAGAAAGAGCCTTTGGTCACTGAGTGACCAAATGTCTTTGGACATGCAGTTACTGGGGTTATTCTATAAGAATAAAGATTACTGCTTAATCTTTATTCTTATAGAAATTATGTTGGTCTCTTGGTCACTGGATATAAAGCAGCACTATTGACTGTAAGTTAGATCAAAGTTTTTATTACTCACTTACATATATCTGGTTCAATTTATGTCCAGGTCTGTGGGAATTTTTTAAGGCAGGTGGGACTACAACCTGACTGCAGGACTGCAGCCACTGTGAAAAAGACCCAGAAGCAGCTGCACTTCATCAGATTGCTCAGGACGGCGTGCAATAACTGCTGTTCACAATCGACATTAACCTGGTACTTTGTAATATATATTTATTAGGAGCACCGGGTAAGAAATTCTCATCCTTTATTGCAATTTTTTTGCTAGTTGGTTTTTAATTTTTGATATCTTTTTTCACGGTTACTCGAGAGCTCTGCACTAGAATTTCTATGAACCCAAACCTTGCGTGAAAGTACAAATAGCAAACAATCTCCTGAATCTTGAAAAGTTGCAGTACCACCAATGGCCACTGTGACTGCGTCCTTTCATCAACCGGGTTCTCACACTTATGCTCTCTCCCTCCCTCTTTTAAAATCCAATCTCTACTAATAAACATTTTAGAAGTGATTGTGTATAATCATTAGTCAACAATTAATATTCAGAAAACCTGCCACTGGTGCTCCACGGCTGACTTTCCACACACGGTCTCCACGCAGTACGTTAGCTGCAGACTGTCAGATGAACTGTCCTCTTGTTACGGGTACACAGTGTGAACCTAGTATTTGTGCACAATCATGGATCAATTTAAAACAGGGTATTTTATTTAAAAAAAACAAAAAACCCCCACTGGGTCCCAGGGCTTTGATTCTTTTGCAGGGTAAGTAGGCCTGTGTCATCCACAATCATCATCCTTATCCTAAAGGTCAAATCGAGGTAATGCTCTCATCTGTCACTGTAGCGCCAGTGTTGCGTAAAACTGGCTCAATACCACCATCTTGTGGGTGGATATGTTCAGGACTTCCACAGTATTTCAGACCAAAAAAAAAAGAAAAAATGAATTTGTGTACATTTTTTCTTAATGGGTCAACTCTGATACTTAATACTTCACTAAGTACAGGCTGCTTCCAAGACACCCCCCCCCACAAATCAAGCTAGTGTCAGGGGTGGAGGCCCAGAGCCCATCTTTTAGAAGACTTGTTTGCAAATTAAAGTGGACTCCATTAAATACAAAGACTTGTTAGCTTACTGTTGCACAGATTTATTTTAAAACAGCATCACATTGCAAGCAATTGTTGAGCACTTGTATGCAACACCAAATTTAAGGTCCCACTATAATGTCAGCCAGTTCGTTCTCATTCCATGGGACACCGAATAATGAGGTTTTTGTCAAAGGTGGTGATGTCACATTTACACACAAGGTGTCCTTCAAGGCAGTCTGTGACAAACTAGGTTATAGCAAAGGTCGCGTCTAGCCCACCCCAGAGTTACTGCTGTTAAGGGAACGCTAAACCACTAAACACTTAAAAAAAAATTAAAAAAAGTTTAATGCCCACATATGAAGTAACTGACCAACTAGTTTTTAAGTGCTCACTCAAACATATGCCCAATCAACAAGTGACAGTAAAAAAGCTCAGCTGTTTCAGATTCGTAAGAGGGATAGGAAGGGAGTCAAAGTGCTGTTATAGTAAAGTCAGTGAACAAGTGTGTGAAGTTTGATTGGTCTAGCTTGAACAGTGTGAATTTAAACATCCTAGGTGAGATCGTTTGAGTTATCGCATTCCCAAGATTTTCAGAAAACGTGACCTCTGACTTTTACTTTGAGGTCAAGGTCACAGATTTGAACTTGTGTATGATTTCCGTAGATGCATCTATTGTGAGAATTTGAACATCCTAGGTCCCATCATTCGAGTTTTGGTCAACACTAAATTTTTTTGTGGAACAGCTGCCACCCTTGCCAAGGCAATGACAATAGCTTGACTTTTTCTTTGAAACAGCCGAGCTAACAAGGGAAAACAAAAAGAATCAGTGTGAGTGTGTGTGTGTGTGTGTGTGTGTGTGTGTGTGTGTGTGGGGGGGGGGGGGGGGGGGGGGCAAACAGGAGGTGAACCGCTCCAACCTCCTGACCCAGATGATGTAGGTCTCTAAAGCCACACAGTCCCCTCACGTCGAGCACCACCACCACTAAACAAGACTTTGTGCGTTACTATGAGCGGCAGCAGCCGACGATATCTGAATTACGACTTCCCCGGGATGAGAACGCTTTAGGTCAGCAGAGCAAATTTCTTATAAATGTATTTTAAAAGGCAAAAAGTTGTGTTAATGTTTTAAAGAGTTGAAGTACAGTATTTACAGGAGACTAAAAGCAGACTACTGTACAACTCTTTGCTACATTTACAGTCTCACAGATAGGCTTAAATTTCCAGATAAAAATAAATACACATCTGATTTCTATTACACAACCCTTTGCATGTCTTATTGCTCCTCTATTAAAATAACATTGTAATCATAAAAATCTCATACAGTATATATACATATATTTGAAGCAGGTGCTTTTCTTTACATTACACACATGCTGTTCTGCATTCTCTTACAATTGGACCTCTTCTGTTCCGAGCCACACTTTTGGTCTCTCTTTACATGCACGTTTGTGTCATCTACAATGCTGCCTCCCCTCACTGGGATCTGTTAACTGGGTTGCCAATGAGCTCAGGGCACTGCTCTTCTCCTTTGGCAATCCTGTCGCACTTTCTGAGCAGGTCGAAGTTGATCTTGTCAGTTACGACGCTGTCCTGCTTGTAGTCGGGGTGCTTTGCGACAAACTCCCTCATCCACTTGGCCATGGTCATCAGCTCTCCTATTTCACATCAAGAGAAGAAGTTCAGGAAGCTTTACAAAGAAAAACTTGCTTTTAGCTTATTAGAACATTTATAGTATTGACCTTTTAATGGCACTTTACCTGAGGCACGTTTCTTTATGAGCTTCAGATAATTCAAAATAGTGCACCTGGTGTCCACATCCACCTCCATGTTTTCCAGATAGCAGTTAAGGATTGGGATAAGCCCTTGAAATACTCCCTCCTGATGATTTAACAAAAAAAAAAAAAAAAAAAAGGATGAAGACACCCGCAGTAATAGCACAGTAAGAACTGACAGATGTGCTGGCAGCTCAGAGAAACTGTTCTAAGGAGAAATATTTATAAAAGACATTAAAGCCTCATCAGCAGGATAGAAAAGAATAGAACAGAATGGCTTTATTGTCATTATACAGGATGTACAATGAGACTGGAGTGAAAACGAAAACTACTGAGACTACAAACTTTTAATAATGTAATTATGCCCCCCCCCCAATTGTACCTCCAAGCTCCTTTAAAACCAGATTATTCAACTATGCTAGTGTTGTCTCATCTACATGCAACCGCGAGCAATGGCTACTCCGCAGGCTCAGCAACAGTTGCTCCTTTAACCAGGCAGGTTATTGTTACTGTCAGAAGATCAAAGCATCGCCAGCACAAAGTGTGGTATAAAGATGCATCTGCATGGTTGCTCCAATATGATGATAACTGAGGGAGACTTCACTGTCTTATCACGTTATAGTGCTCCACCCAAAAGCCATCTAAGCTTGTTAATGAATAAATACAAAGCATGACAGGAAAAAGTCATCAGGGTGTCAAAGTTAATAAGATTCAATTCAGTTCAATTTTATTTTATTTCTGTAAATTCCCATCAGTAAGCTTTATATTGCAAGGTTAAGACCCTACAATATTAGTGGGAAAACCCCAACAATCAGACGATCCACTACGAGTAAGCACCAGCTGACAGTGGGCAGGAAAAACCCTTTTAACAGGAAGAAACCTCTGGCAGGACAAGGCTCAGGGAGGGGCAGCCATCTGCTATGACCAATTAGGGGAAAAGATGAGAAAAGGAGAGCAGACGGAACCAAACATCTGAAAAAAATTTCAGTCCGCCTTCCACGAGTCTGCTTCTGCCACAGCTGTATGTTAAAAACGGTGTACCTATGTCCCCACACACCGACCGCTGCCAAATGTTGGGTGAGTGTTGGGTTTCCATTTATTGTACTGCATGGCTGACAATATTAAATGCCTCACAATAACTACTACTGGGATTTGGCACCATAAATCTGGGAATCCCTCAGCCAATCTTCTGATTCAACCTCAGGGAAATGGCCAGTTTTCTGCTGTATTCATCATTTTTGAATTTTAAAAAAAAAAACAAAAAAAAACAAAAACAAAAGCTAATTA
The DNA here is from genome assembly GCF_007364275.1 of Archocentrus centrarchus. Classification (NCBI taxonomy): domain Eukaryota; kingdom Metazoa; phylum Chordata; class Actinopteri; order Cichliformes; family Cichlidae; genus Archocentrus; species Archocentrus centrarchus. The sequence goes on from NC_044360.1 coordinate 19,033,004, forward strand.
AGAGCTCAGATGTTGTCCGATGAAAACCAGTTATGTGATGCATTTCTGCCAGTACACTCCCTCTTTTGCACTTCACAGGAACTGTTAACCTGCATGCCACCAGTGCCTCAAATTTCTTGTTTCAGTCTGCAGTCACTGGCCTGTACGTGGAGTGCAAGTATAGGCCAGAGACTGCAGACTGACACAAAGGTTCCCATTAACAACAACAACAAAATCTGTTCAGGGATCACGGTATCAAAAAAGTCGAACTAAAATAAAATTACAGATACTTTTCTGTCGATCAACACTCCTCCTACTGAACGACTGACTGGAGTCATCACCTATGCTACCAACAGAGCACAAAACTCGTGTGTTGGAGAATATGTCACCTTTCCATTGATGATTGTGTCAATGCTCATCAGGGTGTACTCTTCATTAGCACCGTCAGTCTCCAAGCCGTTCTGGGCAGACGCAGCGCCATCAAGAACCGGATTGCAGCCTGCAAAATAAATGTATCAGCTTCTTTCATCTGAGGCCTTCACAATAAACAGCAGCCCAAAGATAAATGCTCCGTTTTAAACACCTTTAAAGATGTCCTTGCGGAAGTAAAACATTCCCTCCTGGACAGCGTTTCTCTTCTGTGCAACCTTCATGTTTTCATCAACCTAATAAAAGACATTTTTCTGTATCAGAGCACTGTGCACATCATTAAGACCCAATGGCTCCACCCACTGATTAATTTTATCGATAAAATTTTAAAAAGTAGAAGTAAAACTGTGGCTTTCATTACCTTTGACAACGGGATTAGGAAGTCCAGTTTGTAGGACAAGATCACACGGGTCAGCAGGACCACAAACACCACATACGCAGCATTTTCAAAGTCAGTGAGCTGCACCTGAAAAAGCACAGACGTAACTCACCACATCACTGAATTTAAAAGTAGAATACAACAAATAGACTAAGAGTTGGTCAGTACCTCCATGGGGCGGAACTCAACTCTCCAGCCGATCTCAGAGTTTGGAGGCGGAGGTTTGAACCTCATCGTCTGCCAGTTGGTCGATTGGAGGTTCTGCAATAAGTCCGAATGAATCCTCACATACACTGCAGGCATGCGTACACTGCACATGGGTCACTCTCTGAGAAATGACTTAAATTCTCACCTCAAAGTGATCGGACGAATTCTCATCATCCAAGTGTATTTTCTCCTCAAAGACAGAGAGGGGGTCTCGTATAAAAAGATGTGCTATGTGCTGGGCCAGGAGCTTGTCGATGCCTGTTTCCACAGAATGCATTATTCATTTCATTACTGCACAAGCATCTCTTTGTGGATTTCGACTATGGCTAATAGGTTTTAAAGTCAGTACCTGCACTCAGCAGCTGCTTGTAGATCTTCTCGTCTATTGTCAAATCAATGTCATTGTACTTTTCACCACAGCCAGACAGGTAGCTGTCAATAGAATCATACCTCGACTTGAAGATCCTGTATTTGTTGTTTTTTAAAGGCTGCAAAACAAGAAAAACCATTTCATTACCGTTTCGCTTTCACTTCAGAAAGGCGTAATGGTAGGTAACTGAGTAAATAAAATAAATATTGATTCCTTACAAGGTTAGATCAGAAGCATCACAAGCACAAGATTAAAAAAAATAATAATAATTATATCTATATATATCTATATATATATTTTATTATAGTTATTGATTCTTGAGAAATTCACTGCAAAAAGTTGGGTTTGACAAAAAGCTATTACTAACACTTCATTGAATGCAGCACAAACTACAGTCTCAGTGGTCCTGTTGCCATTTTATTATACCCATGAACATACCAATACTATCAATAATTCAGGAGGTGCAAGCTTATACATATTTAGTGCTTACAACAGCCATCATTTCAAAGTTTTTTTAAACACACGTAAGAAAATCTGTATAATTGGAAATCTGAGTACATTTCAGTCTTTTTCTTTTTTTTTTATCCAAATATCACTGCAATTGTTAAAATACAACTTCCATAGTTTTTCCTCTTCATTTTTCTTCATGTATTATGATCCTTTTGAAAACAATATCATACACTATCCGTGTACAGCCTGTACACTATCAGCTCATCTTGCATCTTGAAACAGCATAACCTGAGATCCAGGTTATGCTGACCTGGAGCTCATTCACTCTTTGTATTTGGTTCTCAAGCTGAACACAGTCACATATCATATATCCTTTTAGTCCCTACAGCTTCCACATTCTATCAGTGGGCTAAACCATTAACCAAAAAAAAATCCAGACTGTTAGGAAATCTCCTCAGTAATTTCATTTAATTTCACTATTCGACTCATCCCAGGAACACAAAAAGCTCCTTTCAAATCCAACAACTTCCCAAAAGTCGTCTTGTGCATTTTTTTCCAGGTCCATCTGCTCACCTTCAGCCCACGCTCCTCCTGTGTCCTGTCGTCCACTGAGGCAGAAATAACTCCCCAGCGACAATCGATGTCTGACACATAGCCTCTGTAGAGGGGTGAGGCTGCACTCAGTGCCATCTGGAAAGAGTGAAACCTGTATTCAGTGTGTTTTATGGAAATGCGGATGCAAGTAAATAAATCAATACTAATTTTTAAAAAGGCGACAGAACTAACACCCTATTTAAATGCCTGTTAAGAACCCAACCTTCCTCAGTAGGTGATTTCAGAGCTGAATGCATATAGACGTGAACAGCATCAACAATACACCGAGGTGGGGAGGGAATAACCAATAAAATTCAATACATTTTACTGTTACATACATAACATATGGTGGAAGAGATTACCAAGAATTTATCTTAAATAGATCTGAAATAAGCAAAAATAGCAGAACAGCTCAAACTCCTCTCTGTAGAGATGGAAGCTCCTGAGGAGCAGTGTCCTTCAGAGACAACTGAGGGTAAATGAGACGTCAGCTTGGAGTCTGTTTGCAGGTGTTACTTTCTGCACTGACGTCTCTTTTTGAAGATCGTTCCCCTGCGTGATGTGTGCCTTTACTATACAGTGACAGACTCTTCACTCTAATGCAGTGTTTATTTACAGCAACTGTTTGTGTCAGTCTGGTCGGTTTTTGCCGTCTGTATAGCACTGCAAAAATATTGCGAAGACCTAAGTTGCTTTAACATCAAGCACTTAAACAGCCCGATGAAGGATTAAAACAGTCCTGCTGAGAATGAGGTCAGTTACTCAATCGTAATATATGACAGGAAGCAGGTGTTTTGTTTATCCACTCACCACGATGGGGCAGAATGTTGCTAGTTGGTCATAAAGATACCTTGCCTCATCAATGCTGCAAGCCTGGAATGTCACCTGCAAAAGCATAATAAAAAAAACCAGGATGAAGTACATTTATAAGTCACTTATTAGGAATGCGACGCTGACAAAGACAACCACTGACATGCTACACTGCTCAGTCAGTTCATGCACTACCTGCAGGCAGCAGTTGCCCATGCCGAAACCCATGGCATCCATATAGATATGGTCAGGCAGAGCCGCCCTCGCTGCTTCGCCATCATCCTCAGGAAACTCTTCCATAAACGGAGATGGAGTGCAACTGTCTTTGAAGACTGAATCACAAAAAGGAGTATAATGCATTTATTCCACACAGTCACACCTGAGGTGCCGTTTACACGAAGCCGTTTTCACTGGAAACGGTGTCGTTTTGATGCGTTTCGGCCTTGCGTTTACACGACAACGGTGTCGTTTTGATGCGTTTCGCCCTTCTGTTTACACGACAACAGAGTGAAAACGATGTGTTTCAGGTGCCGTTTACACGAAGCCGTTTTCACTGGAAACGGTGTCGTTTTGATGCGTTTCAGCCTTTCGTTTACACGATGGCGTTTCAGAAACGATCCGCGTTTACACGAGGACATGTGAAACGATGAAAACGATGTAGTTCCCATGCCAGGCCACAAGTTGGCGTTGGTTTTCTCTTTGCAAAGTTTGTTTACGCAAGACGCGCATGCGTGGAGTGACACAGTAGGTAGTGCGGCAAATTGTTCATTACTTACAAAGCGGCCAATGTGAGAGGTTTTGTGTGGACAGATGATGAGGTTGGATCGCTGCTGCACACAACGCTGAATTACAAAACGGTAAAAACACAGGAAAAGCATAAGAAGCACTCGTGAATCCGCGAGTACTGTTTATCAGTTTGCGCGTGCGCGAAAAACTGGCCGTCGCAACCATAGTGCGCATGTGCGAGTCGAGCGTTTTCAAATCACCCCGGTTTCAAGTGTTTACACGAAAACGCAAGCCGGTGCGTTTCTGAAACGCTCCACTCTGGACCCCGTTTCTGAAACACATCGTTTTCACTCTGTTGTCGTGTAAACAGAAGGGCGAAACGCATCAAAACGACACCGTTGTCGTGTAAACGCAAGGCCGAAACGCATCAAAACTACACCGTTTCAAAATGAAAACGGTCTCGTGTAAACGGCACCTCAGAAACGGGGTCCAGAGTGGAGCGTTTCAGAAACGCACCGGCTTGCGTTTTCGTGTAAACACTTGAAACCGGGGTGATTTGAAAACGCTCGACTCGCACATGCGCACTATGGTTGCGACGGCCAGTTTTTCGCGCACGCGCAAACTGATAAACAGTACTCGCGGATTCACGAGTGCTTCTTATGCTTTTCCTGTGTTTTTACCGCTTTGTAATTCAGCGTTGTGTGCAGCAGCGATCCAACCTCATCATCTGTCCACACAAAACCTCTCACATTGGCCGCTTTGTAAGTAATGAACAATTTGCCGCACTACCTACTGTGTCACTCCACGCATGCGCGTCTTGCGTAAACAAACTGCAAAGAGAAAACCAACGCCAACTTGTGGCCTGGCATGGGAACTACATCGTTTTCATCGTTTCACATGTCCTCGTGTAAACGCGGATCGTTTCTGAAACGCCATCGTGTAAACGAAAGGCTGAAACGCATCAAAACGACACCGTTTCCAGTGAAAACGGCTTCGTGTAAACGGCACCTGAAACACATCGTTTTCACTCTGTTGTCGTGTAAACAGAAGGGCGAAACGCATCAAAACGACACCGTTGTCGTGTAAACGCAAGGCCGAAACGCATCAAAACGACACCGTTTCAAAATGAAAACGGTCTCGTGTAAACGGCACCTCAGAGGCAAATGAATCACATTAAAACTTCACTGCATTTACAGTAGTTTGCAAATTCCACATTCGACTGACCAGTTCAGTCAAACTTACTTGGCACATTTATTACAACTTTCTCTCCCCTCCTGTGACGTATGTTTCTGGTTAGGGTGCTGAAAAGACAAACACAGGAAAACATTATAGGAAAACATGCAAAGTGCGAATAGTCTAAGGATGAAGACGGTTTGTGTCATCATCGAAATCTTTTACAGCTCCAAATCACACAAAGCCGTGTGGACGTATTCTGCCCATTGGCTTCTGATCCATTTTGGTCAACTAATCGCAAACTTTCTAATTAAAATTGCATCCACGCTGTCGTAACATTATAACCACGAAGCCTACCTGAACCTCGGGTGCCTGTTGATGGCTTCATCGGGGAAAAACAGTGACTTGGACACTCCCTTTTCAACAGGTGTTGGTCGGTACTCTGGTTTGGTAAAACCTGGGCAACCTAACCTAAACAAAAGGATCAAATAATGCAATTAAAAAGCTTTATTTTAACACTCTCATATCAACTTATAGATTCAGATTTGTACCGATTTCCTTTAAGAGTGTTAAAGCATTTGATCAGTATAATCCAAAGCACCTTGGAAATGCAGTGATGGTGCAGAGGGTTTCTTTTGGGTTCAGAACAGATGATGCTTCGCGCCGTCTCTTCCTCATGTTGCCCTCGACAGTGTTGAACTCTGACATTGTCCCACCGTATGGCTGACCTGGAGTTCCCTCAATCATGTAGCTACCATACTCTGGTCTCCACAGTGTTGGGTGGCTGCAAAAATACACAAAATGTATTGTCAAACTATACTTGGACGTCAGCCTGGAAAAAGGGCCCCTGGTTCCAGTATCACGATGACCTTTCTGATTAAATAAACTGGCCGCTATCCTTTATCATATGTTGGGCATAATCCTGGCGGGGGCAAATGAACGCGACACATTTGTGCTTCAGAGCCTGCTCTTTGGTGTGTGCGACAGAGGGGCAGTAATGAGGAATGCATCGGCTCTACTATTCTCACTGTCACTGGTATTTCCCCTGGGTGAAGTTGGCTACACAGATTTAGACCGACGTCATGGGCTGCAAGCAAACACAACACTCAAGAGCCCGTACAAACACATTTACAGAGAACTGCAGAGAATTCCTCTTCACAGAAATCGCACTACAGGTTAGGCATGCACACAGGAGGAGCTCCTCAGGGGAAATACCTTAGCGTCAAAGAGATTTCAGTCATCAACAAACCTTTTGTAAATGGATGACATTTTTAAAACCACCTAAAAAGCTCTAAAATACGCACATCACAGAAACAAAGGGACTCACTTTGCTCGTGTTGTACTTTTTTAATTTTTTTTTTAAACAAGTGTGGCGTGCACCCCTTTCTATGTGCTGCAACATTAATCGAATTATTGAGCAGAAATACGAAAGGCAGGAAGATTTGGAGGGAGCCTGTGGAGCTCTGCCAAACTCAAATAGAACAACTCAAAGCTCTGAGGCGGGGAGAGTTCATCTCTTCCAGGCAACTGCTTGTGTAATAACAATGTGATCAACAGAGGGCTCGTGTGAATGTTATGTATGGGCACATTTTTCTAGTTTACAATTATTTACAACAAGAATTCGCTTAAGTTGAAAAGTTCTGAAGAGATAAAAAGACACCCCTGTTTGACTGTTTTAGAGCGTATATAGGGCAGTTTCTGGAGTGTACAGTGTACATAAAATAATAAAATAAATCAGATTAGTACTGACATTTGTAAGATTCAGTAATCTTTCACAAGGGAGGTTTAAATCTAGGTTAAATGTACATTTTAACACTTTTAAAAAGCTACAGATGACAAAAGTCTTCCATATCATAAATACACAAAGATTTCTGTTAATGGGACCAACTTGTGTGATTTGAGGAAATAAAATACAAACATTCTAGCCTAAAATTTCAATATTGTGAAAGTGATTCATCAGACTGAATGAAAACAAATTAATGACACTGAAAGCCCAACAGACAATAAGCAGTACATAGGCCTGCAGACAAATGCAGCATGTGAGAATCACGATGAGACAGGAGGGTTTGACTCCTGGACAAAGCTGCCCACACTCTGCCCCCACGCTCCCAGCTCTTGACTCCTAAAAATCAAGGGGTATCAGAATGGGACAATCAACCCAGTTGCGATTTTCCATTCTCAGGTGGTTTTGTTTAAGTATTAAAAAAAAAAAAAAAAAAAAAAAAAAAAAAAAAAAAAAAAAAAAAGGTTAATAAATTGCTGCAGCAATTTATTTTGCCTGAATAAGCTGCCATTAAACTCTGTTGAACAATGTGTGTTAAACTATGTGTTCAGCAACAGCTGGTGAAATGCTGGGAAATAACAGCCATAATTTCTAATGTAGCAGCTGCAGAAAGGTAGCTTTGCATCAGCCCTTCACTGAGCAGCTAAAGCACGTGTAACTTCAAATCACATTGATGCATATCAAAAAGGAACAGAGGTTGCTCTTAATTGCTGCACTTCCAATAAAAGTTATGACAACAGCCACCATGCACTGACAAAGGGGTTCTCCTGGGTGCACCAGCCTGCTGCCAACATGTTTTGTGTTACCTTTGTTTTCCTTTAGGTTTTATTTGCTGCATTCACAACACTTACAAACATCTCTACACACATGCACACCCTATACCATTGATTTACTGATTTTCACACCTCATCTGCCTTTAATTCTGTTTTTTAAGTTTGTTTAATAAAACCTTTTTAACTGGCAAATGGTGTGTCCACCCTTTTTGTCAAGGCCTTACGGGACAGGTTGTGACAAATTGGAAGCTCGTCTTGGATTGATTCGTTGTGTATTTGCAACTTGGCAAATTAGTGGATTTGGCCCTGGTGTGGATTTAACCAGGTTTTGTTTTGGGTGGATGCATTCTGTTTTATGGCTAAGGGGTGTAAGTGCATTTATTCTCTGTCTGAGGTGGTGGTTGTGAACCTGAGAAAGGGTAAGTGTTGCCACACTGAGACACGTGGATGTTTTCCCAGTTAGGTTTGAGTGGCGTTTCCCCTTTGGGTTGCGTCTTTTTTTTTTTTTTCCCCTTTCTTTTCTTTTTACATTCTAGTAGTGCTGTGGTGTCATGGTTAGTGTCAATTGCTTGGTAAATTGTCTCGGGTGCATGTCCATGGGAACTTGTGAGTCACCTACTTGCAGAGGTGGCAAAAGTACTGACATTCTGTACTTAAGTAGAAGTACAAGTACTTGTGTTAAAAAATACTTCAACTTATTTACATAAGTAAAAGTAAAAAAGTACAAGCTCTGAAATGTACTCAAAGTAAGAAAGTAAAAGTAGTTCTTTGGAGGACGTTTCTACCAGCTATCTTTCTATAAAGCTAACTGAACCTGATTATATATTATTGTAATAATATAAAATAATATATGAGAATACAAACATTATTCCAATCTAAATTTTAATCCTAATGAATGTACTCAGCTTGAATCTGTTATGTAGGACACAAACTGTGAAAGGGAATTTCATCTCTATTCTCTGTGTCCTCCATAGTAGAAGGTGACTGTGCCTCCACCTAAACACAAACATGAGGATACTCAGGGGTTACAGTGGGATTCAGAAGGTGGAGGAACCCTAAGATCAGCTGTAGTGGCTCTGCATGGGGAGAAGAATCACTATTGTGAGCTCCAGTAGATGATGTTGGTGTGCAGGCTGTGATCAGCTGACCTGCTGCTGCTGCTCTGAGGTTTACTGCTCTGTGTGGATGAACTAAACTCACAAAGATGTAACCCAGTATTTCACAGCTATCTAAGCTGATCTCCATCCCCTACACTGACAGCATACAGGCTGTAGAAATGTTGGATTCAGTGAATGAATCTCAGCATCAGCAGCTTTGATTCAAACTCATCTCTGCTGCACTGATGTAACCTGTAACTCTGACCATGAACACAGCCTCTGTGCACCAACACAGAGCTTTACTGTAAATACAGTACAACAAGCTAACCTGTTTATTACACACTAAACTGCAGTATTTTCATACAATCTTTGAATTACACAAAGTCAGCATACCTCAGTTTGTTTTACAGTCATTTTTTATTCTAACCTCTCCTTTCCTCTTTCTCCATCTCTGAGTGAACTTCTCTCTCTTTGCTCTCCCTGAAATACAGCAGCTCTTCTTTTAGCTAGCAGACACACTGTGTGACAAACTGCAGACAATTTGTGTGTTCGCTGATATTTGTTGAACATTCAGAAACGTTGCATTTACCTGCCACACGTTACTCCCTTTGTGCTCGCTCCTTTTCAGTAGCGCTAGCTAAGCTGTTTATGTCCCGTGAGCACAACTTACGGACTCGCTCCGGCCCGCTGTAACCCCTGATTATAGCGCTATAAATGAGACATAAATTATATGGGTTTGTGTATTTAATCCCTTTGTACCCAATAAGCCCCGGGGATGGAGGAAACACAGTACGATTGTTTCTTATGTGTTATTATTCCTCCGTTTAGGATCAGATCATTTGATGTTTGACGGCGCACTGACCGGAAGTGCAAACTTCTCTCTGACGTGTTAAAAAGTAACGAGTCTTTTTGAAAATGTAAGAAGTAGAAAGTACAGATACTTGTGTAAAAATGTAGGGAGTAAAAGTAAAAAGTACTCAGAAAAATAAATACTCAAGTAAAGTACAGATACCTAAAAAATCTACTTAAGTACAGTAACAAAGTATTTGTACTTTGTTACTTCCCACCTCTGCCTACTTGCAGGTTGCCTTACAAACCTACTGGTTTTTGGTGCTTTAAAACCTGCCACAATCCACATGAAGACTAGTGGTGATGAGTTAGTTGTGGTCAGGCAGTTAGTGGGAAAACTCTGCTGGTCGAGTTTGGTTTTGTGTTTTGGCTTCATTTTGGCTCTGTTTGCTTGCTGCTTTGTGCTTAGAGGATCTTGTGCTATGGTTTCAGTTGCCACTTTTGTTGATTGTCCTTCTTGAAGCCTGTTGGAGAAGTGTACTAAAGAGCAGCTGCTGAAAATAGCTGAGCAATATAGTATTGATGTTGGTGGCCATAGCCACATGGCTGACATAAAAGCTGTCTTTTGCAACAGGATTAGTTTTTAAGGAAGTGTTGGCCGAGGACCCCAGCTCAGGCTCTGAACCAGTTTCAGTGGTTCCTCCTTCTGGGGCTATGGGGTTTACTTTTGAGCAGCAGGAGTTCCTGTTGTTGCAGTTAGAAGGTGAGAGAGTTAAACAAATTGCTCTGGAAAAGCTGAAGCAAGAACATAAAACAGACGGAGAAAATGAGACAAGGATTAGAAAAGATGAAATTAGAGTTTCAACAGCAAAAGTTGGATTTAGCCAGAGAAGGGGTGTTTTATTTCACCCAGGTATGACGTCTTCTCTTCACAGAAACAGCGTGGCCAGGAAATTCATCTCAGTATTAGCTTACGTCTCATCTTGTGTTTAATGAGAAGGATGTAGATAACTCCTTCTCCTTGTTTGAACGGGTGGCTGATTTAAGAGGTTGGATGGATGCAGAGTGTGTTAACTGGAAAAGCCCAGGCAGCCTACTCTGCATTAAGTACAGTAGGCAGTTTGAGTTATGAAAAGGTAAACAATGCTGTTCAGGAAGCTTATGAGTTAGTTCCAGAAGCCTATCGTCAGCAATTTCGATCATGGAAACATGCTGAGAAGCAAGCTAATGTGGAATTTACTGGTCATTTATTGACTCATCTTAACCGCTGGTGCTCTGCAGCAGGTGTGACTACTTTTGAGGGCCTTTGTGATTTAACTGTCTTAGAGCAATTTAAGAACTCACTACCAGAGCACAGTGCAACCTAACTGAGTGAGTGTAAAGTTGCTAATGTTCTGGAAGCAGCCACTTTGGCTGATGATTATGTATTGACACAGGAGTAGTGCTGGTGGTGTAGCCCCCATTTGACAGGAGGAACTTAGGGGGTGGGCAGCCTGGTAAAACATCAGTTTCTAGTGGAACTAGAGGTTTGTGGGCTGTGTCTAATCCAGCACAGTCTTTCCATTATTGTCATGGGTTAGGTCATTGGAAAGATGAGTGCCCTGTTGGGCTCTTAAAGTAATGCTTTGATTATTATTCCTGATTGTTATTCTCTGACTGAAAAAGTAGCCAGCAAAAAGTAGCCGGAAATGCACGAGGACTGAACAGGTTAATCACAACCTTGCGGGCTGTGTGGACCCAACGAGTAGTCACATTTCTCCAGATGTGCACGTCAGGTTACGTCGTAGGATCAGAGCGGTTTCTGTAGCCGCTGTGCGCTTCTCAGGTGGACTTTGGTTTTTCCTGACTGAGAAGTGTTTTCATCATCCACAACAAGACACTCGCTTCTATCTGTGCTATCGTACTCAAAGAAACTCCATATGAGACCGCAGCCGTTACTTTTCGTACCAGCGCCGTGAGCACACGCTCCCACGCACACGCTCCCACGCACACGCTCCCACGCACACGCTCCCACGCACACAGTTGCCTGACAGCACTCCCAGCTTAAACTCGTAGAGTGGAAAAAATTATTTTATATCAATCCACAAGGCTTTTAAATAAAATGACAAATACGAATACGAAGGTCATTTTATCTATAATTTCAGTTAGTTTTGTAAACTCACAGTACAGTTACAGTTAGTTATTGTTTTTTCCTTTTAATTATAGTTTTTATTATTTCAGTTCAGTTATTTCAGTTAACTATAAAAACCCTGCTACACACATGCACACCTTATACCAATGATTTATTGATTTTCACACCTCATCTGCCTTTAGCTCTGTTTAAGTTTGTTTAATAAAACCTGTTTAATTGGCAAATGGTGTGTTCACCATTTTTGTCATGGCCTTACGAGCCAGGTTGTGACATTATTGAGGCTGATAACAAAACAAATAGCAGAGAAAGCGTCTGTAAAGCATGCAGAGTTAACCTTTATACCGGATCTCATCTCAAGCCTCTACTTTTTATTATTCCAGTGTTTAATAACCAACACAAAATCAGCTGATAAAAAGAAAACGGCCTCCCTGTCACAGCTGCTGCTGTTTAAGGCGTGGCATTTACATAAAGGTTATTCATATCACAGTTTTGCATGTTGCCTTTTCAGTGTAATAGTGACTCCATACAATACAGTAGTGTAGCAGTTTATACATTCACCTAACAAGTGAAAGATCTCCAGTTCAGTCCAGGAAGGAGACACAAATCCCTTGTGAATAAGGGAACACCCAAAACTAGCTTTAATACATTTGTGAATATATTATGTCCATACTCCATTAAAACTATACAATATAAATGAATTTACACATATACATACATTAGTAACAGTCGGCTGTTGACACATACACACCTGCCGTTAAAGTGTACTTACTTGGGGTTGATGTTTTCTCCCTGGTCTTGGAGAGTTGCTAAAACATCTCCGCCGTTCAGGACGAGCCGAACCTTCTCATCCTTGTCGTCAAATTCCACCAACATGTACTCGACCTAAAAGCAAAATGATCAAAGACAGAATTAGACAAATACTCTATTTAAAGTACTCTTTTTTTTTTTTTTTTCTTCTTAAAAAAAAACCCACCAGACTTTCCATCAGCCCTAGACGCCATCACATCAATTCCTATTCATCAGTTACGTTTCCTTGACTTTGACTCTGCTACCCTGTAATCCCCTGTCTGAAAGAGGGATTAATCTATAACAACAGCATTCCACATGGTTTGAAATCAAAATACTTTGTTCAAGCTGTACAGATTTTGTGGGCTGGTAGCGGGTGAAAAGATGTGAAGTTTTGAATGAAAAGAAAACTACTACAGGCAACAGCCAAAGCCACATCTCTTAACCTGTTGCATAGGGGGCAACCATTCACACAAGTGCCCTCTTGAAGTAGTAGCAGGCATGCCAAAAGTGTAAGCAGGCAAACATGAGCATTGACCCACCACCAGTGACAAAACTGGAGTTCCGGTTTGTCATAATTTTGCTAAAAAGCCTCCACCTGGAGCAGAAACCTTACACACCTCATATTCAACCAGGAACCAACAATGGTGCTCACAGCTCTATTCAATTATGCTTAATGACTCCTGACCCCCCCACCCCCGCCTGACTTATCCTTGGTCCAGGCTTTTACGGCCTTGTCATGTCAGTTAAGTCAAACACGCTGGGATGTGCACTGCTTCACATACATTATCAAAGAGCTGCAGGGTTTGTTTCATTTGCATGTGTGTGTGCTGCAGTCACCCAGGGCGCACAGTAAACACATCAACACAGGAGCACTGTTGCATCATGTCCAGCCTTATGATTAATAGATTAAATGCATTAACAGGCACCGGCAGCAATTCTTACCTCATCGCCCCACTTCAACACATCTTTCTGACGGTCCTTCACCTTATTGTAGATGTTGAGAAACTGGATGATGCCGTGTTTTCTGATATGGTCTGCATACTTTCGGGTTTCTTCCCAGTTCAGTGGAGATCCCTGTGACAGCAGACCCATCGCACACGCAGACTGCAGGTACAAACTGAAGGCTGTCGGGCTCTTGCTATCTGTTCCTATTTAAACTGCACGCCGAGCGATAGTTAGCTAGCTCGTCTGCCCAAGTCGGGGAGCTCGCATGAAATCTCGGTCCAGCCTGGGGTTTCAGGAGCGCCACCGGCTGAATGCAGGGTCTCTTGGTGCTTCTAAGCAACAACGTGCCCAGTCGGTAACCTTAGCTGGACGTCCAAAAGAAACAGGCCCCTGCTCATCACTTGCTAATGCCCCGTTAGCTCGGTACCGTGAGTTAATAACTCTTCTCCCGCCACTAAACAGACAAGTTATTCAGTGTCTTGTGACCTCAGCTCAGTTAGCAGCCACGGACTGAACCCGGTAAAGCCGCAGCTCTATGGGAGAATGACAGCGACGCGCGCCGGTGGAGAGATCGATGTTTCGGAACCGATATACCGCTTGCAGTCAGTGTTGTTCATATGAACGTCCTCCTGCCTCTACACATGTGACACGTTCAGGCGGAGCGTAGCGTAACGCGGAGCGGCGTCACTATGACTCAGCGTTCTTCGCTTCTAGGCTCCGCCCACCGAGCTGTCAATCAGAGCGGGCACCGGCATGTGTTCAAGAGCACCGCAGAAGCGAGATGCTTTAGATAAACATAATACCCTTTTGCTGAAAAAATATCACATTAAAAAACGTAATAATTTTACTGCACTATACTGCCTTGTTTTCCTGTACGTTCATGAAGAAAATGAAATGCAGAAAGCGAAAGGAAAACTTGTGAAATAAAATTTACATCTTTGCAATCGAGTCAAAGATTATGCATAAAAAACTTTCCATTCAGATCAAAGCCTTAAAAAAATGTCAATTTTAGGAGTTAATCTTTCAATATCCTTTTTTTTTTTTCAAACTATCGTGAGAGTGGGGAACAGCAGAAGAATCGATGGACTATTTTAGGAAGGCCTACTTTGTCCTAGGCATAGATCTGGGCAGTCTACATGAGTAGAAGTTCTCCATCACAAGGCCACGTCTCTAGCCAGAGGAGCAGATTTAATAACAGTAATAATGGCCAAATGGGCCACTGAACGTCACAGAAAATGAGCCTTTCCTTCCTGTAGAAATTCAGTTAGGTTATTTCATGTATGTATGTAAAATGTAATCTCAATTTTCTAATTCTATTTACCCTCGAGCAGCTCTGACAAAACAATTCACTGCAGCGAAGTTGTTCATAATCTCTTGTCCATTTGTAAGGTGTATAACTGTTTACTATTTTCTTTTTAATAATGATGAACTAATTATTCTGTTAAGCATGAGAGTTCTCCTTGTATACCCAGCACACAAAATAAAAACCCAACTGTTTATTTGGCATGAGGAAATTATTTGTTTTTTGTTTGTTTGTTTTTGGTTTGGTTTCATATTCCTTTGGAGTTTTCTTGTCAACAGTTGGCTTTTTTAAAACATTTATTTATTTATTGAAGTTAAGAATGGTATTAGGAAGACTACGCAAAGCAAAAATAAAAGCAGCCACGTGCTGTTTGTTGCTAGTTATTGATCTACAGGGTAACTTACTCTCTTGAAGTTTCCACAGTGTTAAAATTACTGAGTCATGCTTAGGGTTAGAGTGTTGGATGTACCGGTTTCATAAGATCCCTTATATGCAAATTCATACTAAGAACAAAGTAAACATAATAATGACACAGCACTCTTGTGAGGGGGTGTGAATAAGGGCTATTGGGTTGATCAAATAGTTTTTAGGTTAGGGAATTACATTCATAACCAAATAAAGATGTGGTTTAACCCACCACAATCTGACTATTCAAGTCACTAAAACCTGCACAGTCACTTCCACAGAGGCAATCACTGCAAGTTATCTTAATGTCTATAGACATAGCAAGTGAAATGTTTTTGTCTGAAGTATAAGCGTTACCTAACTTGAGTTCATCAGAATAGAACACATTTGTGAGACTTGTAAGCTCGGCAGCTCGCCTAAAATGAATGCGGGATGCAAATTTTTACCACAAGTGAGTATTTTGCTTAAACGTGTGGATTCATGAGTTCCTAAACCGGCAGCTACAAGCAAGCAGTACAGCAAAACTCGCAAGTTTGCCAGCAAAACGTAAACAAGCACATTTTCAATGGCATTAATACAGTAATGCATAATATCTCATGTGGAAACAAAAACTTCAGAGAGCAGAGAAGTCAAAAGCTGATGAAGAAAAGTCATTTCATAACTTGGATACTTCACTGTTACAGCTGTAATGTCATGTTTGCCTTTATGACAGCCCCTCAAAGAGTTCATCAAGTCATGTCAGGCATATAATATGCTTGTACAATTTGCCTGTAGCAACATGACTGGGTTCCAGACTGATTTTGCATGTAGGCATTGAATGACGATCCTTCACCATAGCAGTGGCATAGATCCCACATTGAACATGAAGTGTATGCCAAAAACAAACAAACAAGCCAACAAACAAAAGAACATGGTCATATAGATTGTTTCTATTGTCATTTTAATTATTTGATTCTTTCTTTGAGTGTCTGTGGGTGTAGGTCTGTTAAATATTGCAGCTAGAATTTTAAGCCAAATCATGTGCTGGCATTGTATGGGGTTTGGAGATTTGAACTTAAGTCAGTAATCAAGGAGATTACTGACTACAGGAAATGGACATTCAACCCATTTTCATCATTAGGGAATGTGTGGAGAGGGTCTCAGACTTTAAGTTTCCGGGTGTGAGGACCTGACATGGAGTGCAAACACCACAGCACTGGTAAAGAAGGCAAAGCACTTTGTGACCTGAGGAAGACCAACCTGCTTGTGTCCTTCTATCGCTGCTCTATAGGGAGCATATTGACATCTTGCATCTGTGTGTGTTTTGCCAGCAGAGAGAAAAGGACTTCAGAGGGTCGTCACCACTGCCCAGAAGATCACTTGCGCTCTACCCTCCCTGGAAGATCTTTACAGTTCTCAGTACCTTGAAAAAGCCCAGAGCATCCTGAAAGCTCCATCCCACCCCAGATACTTTGTTTGAACTGCTGTCCTGGGGGAGACGTTGTAACACGTTGAAAACAAGGACTTAAAAAGTTAAAAATAGTTTTTATGCACAAGCCATAGCTACACCAAACCCTGCTGGAACTATTCACTTTTTTAAGAGAATGAATCATGCAATGAATATATATATATATATATATATATATATATATATATATATATATATATATATATATATATGAAATTATTATTATGTTGTCTTCATTTAAGTTGAAGTTGGCATCAATTTTATTTACCCCTCCTTTGCTACTCCTCATTGCCTCACTGGTCCCTAAGAACTGAACTCTGTCTCTGTTTGAAATCCTTGCGGTTTTACAATCAGCAACAAGTTAGAAAGAGTTACAATAACTACATGTTGCTGTAGGATTACTCAGATTTCCGGTGTATATTGTTTTGCATGCGTGTGCAGAGCTATTTAAAAGATGTTTTAAACAGACTCTGACACCACTGAAGTAAGGCCAGAAACAAAAAGTGCATATCTCTTGCATACTTTTGGAAGACAGAAATGTCCCTTTGCAGCTCCAACCACTCATTGCTAAATCCTCGAGGCCTTTAAGCAGTCCAGTCCAATCCAATTTTATTTACAGAGCACTTTTTGAAAACAACAGTTTGACAAAGTGCTGTATAAAGCACCAAAACACCACACAATAAAGCAATAAAAACAATAACAAACGCAAGGTAAGAACACAACACTTTCATTCTGAGTTAGGAGTGAAAATTAACTTTAAGACGTGTTTTAAAAATGGGTTAAAATCAGTCACACCTGGTTTTCAGTTGAATTTTTGGGACTGCCACGAGCAGCTGGTCCCTGGACCTCAGCGACCTTGAGGGGGCGTATGGAGTCATATGAGAGAAATCACAGATTTGAAGCCAGTCATGGTGCTACAGGCAACTTAAACAAGCATATTATATACCTAACATTCCTTGATGGACTCTTTAAGGGCCTGTCCTAAAGGCAAACATGACTTCACACCTCTAACAGTTATTTTCTGCTCTGTTTAAACAGTTTTTTTTATTTCTTTCCACATAAGATATTTGTTCTATTGTGTTAGTGTCACTTTTAATGCACAAGTTAGCCAAGCTTTGGAAATGGAAATGGTTTTAATAAATGACCACAGCTCAGAGTAGCTTATACTTATCCTCTTTAATTAAAACAAAGAAAAAATGGAAACACATGAGCAGTCAGGGAACCCATAGATACTGATTTCCAGGAAAGCTCAGGCTCTGAACATCATTCCCTTGTTTTTTTTTTTTCCTTTTTTTTTCTTTTTTTTTTCTTACAAAACAGTGTATCACCATCACATCTACACTCATTCAAGCCCTCATCTTTTCAACATGTTCCTAACACAACCTGCTTTCTTTGCTGCAATACTATTTATGGTGATTACACAACATGCAGTGTGCGGCTGCAGAATGCTCCACACGACACTCGTAGAGAAACCGCAGTCTCGCTGTGTGGTGGGTTTACACACCAATCACAAGCGCCTACTCCTGGTAGGTGACGCCAGCATTTATTCCAGCTCCAGCTTCTTATTCTGTTCAAGTATCTGAGAATCACAGTAGCTATAATCACCATAAAAGAGACTGTCAGACAATACATTGTTTCCATGGAACTCGGTTAAAACAAAAAAAAAAGGAGTTATGTTGCAGGTGAATTTCAAGACTAATTGTGAATTTTTATATATTTTATTTGAGTGTTAAATAGCACTGCATTTGCTGTAGAAAAAAAGGGCTAACAAAATTATCCTGGCTGAATTGGCCCCAGAGTTAGATTTGTCCAAAAAAAAAAAAAAAAAGATAAATTAATAATTTGCTACAGCTAATTTGTCTCTTTCACAACTGCTATCTGGCCTAGCTTATGTATACAACTTTGTGTGATAAGTAAGTAATATACAATAAGTAATATATAACTTTGCAAAACTTTGCTCATATAAAGAAAGCTAAGGACCATTTTTGAGGAGATTGTGTAACAGACAAGCTGGAGACCTTGGGACATGTAAACTACAAGTTGTTATCATCTAATTCTTTATATACTGACTGGTGCAGATGAAACCGAACTGGCTCTAGACTCTCGTGTTTTCCGTGTCGGTATAGTGACGACACAGCACGAAATGCCGACTGTGGCTTCTGGCAGCTCATCATCCTCGCTCCATTCGTTGAGGTCGGGGTTGTAAACCTGAATGCATTTCTTGTACTTCTTCTCGCCCTCGTTCCAGCCTCCGAGGAGATAGATCTTGTTGTTCAAAATGGAAATCCCTGCTGTGCTCACCCCCGTGTGAAGAGGTGCGCAGTAGCTCCACTGCCCGTTGTGAGGGTTGTAAGATTCAACAGCGAGGACGTCCACCCTCTCGCCACGGCCTCCCAGCTGGCTTCCGCCAATGACATAGGCGCGGTCTCCCACAGTGGCGGCGCAGTGCCAGCCTCGAGGTGTGCTCAGACTGCTCTTGTCCTGCCAGGTGTCAGTGGAGGGGTCGTAAGAGCACACAGACCTGGAGTAGGCGTTATTAATGTAACCTCCAGATACAAGTATCTTGCCATCGATGACGGAGCTGGCATGACAGCAGCGGGGCACCTCCATGGGAGCTTTCATCTGCCACTGGTTGGATGAAGGCACATAGCACTCCACAGAGGCCTGAACGCCATCAGCATTTCGCCCTCCGATGGCAAACAAGAGGCCGTTGAAGGTGTTGAGGCTGAAGTGGGTGCGCCTTTGGATCATGTTGCTCAAGTGTATCCAAGCGTTGAACCGGGGGTCATACCTGAGGAATGCAAAAGGGATTATTTTTATACTTTATACCAACTAAAATGACAAACGGTGGGTTTACATGTCTTAGTTCTTACCTGCAGAAGTTGCTCACGGCATGCTTTGCCTGGTTCCTTGCATCATTCTGGTCCTCACCCCCTGTAACGTATAGGAATCCATCCAGGACTGCAACACACTGATTAAAGCTCTTTGCTGGCATTTCCGTCAGTTTATTCCACACGTTATCGGCATCTCTGTAGAGAACGTCTTTGCTGAGAGATTTCTCTGTCAAGGCAGGGCGACCACCAACTGTGAGAATCACCTTGAGGCCACCACGTACCTTTGTTCTGCGTGACTGGAGGATGTTCTGTTGGTACGGAAGCAGATGGTAATTCATAGCATCGACAAGGAGGCGGTGGCACTCAGAATCCTGCATCATTCTAGGCACACTCTGGACATGATTCACCAGGTCTTGGGGAGTAATAGTGCCAAATCTTATATGAGTTAGAAGATCTGCTGCATACTTTAACCTCTTCTCATCAAAGTCCAACCATTTCATGGCGATCTGGAAGGCTGTGACTTCAGAAGGTAGCTGCAGCGAATCATCCGACAGGAATTCGCTGATCTGCTCGTAGGTGAGCTTCAGAAACTGCTCCATCTCAGAAAACTCGATGAAGTTCTCTCTCATGAACTTCTGAGCCGCCTCCTTGGTTTCTTTGAGGTCGTAGGCATCAGCGATATTGGCTACATACATGCAATTCTCCACACTGAGCTCCTGCATGAGGAAGTCACTGCACATCTTCACTAAGGTGCCGATCTGCAGCAACATGGCTGCAGCAATAGTGCTGCCGATGCTGTAGAGCGACAGAGTGAGCTTTCCCGAGTATGCATATGTAATCGCAGTAGCAAGGCCAACTGGTGAGAGGTCGTTCAGGTCTATCTTTTGGAGGGCTGAGTCCTTCTTCAAGATGTTTCTAATGTACTCACTGCAGGAGGCCATGACAACCTTGTGCACATCAAATGACTTTGATTTGGTGGCGACTGTTAGATCACAGAGGAAGCTTTCGTTTCTCATGTTGCTTAAACCTTCAAGGAGGTTTGGGGCATACACAGAATCAGTGACTTCAGTTGAAATGCAGCTAAAGCCATTTCCGCCTTCAAGTAGAGTGTTTAACCCATTAATCTTGTTTATGGGGCTGTTCTCAACCATCAAGGTCATATCATTTATGTCTCCCTTATTCTTTTTGGTCGCCTTGTTCTTTTTGGGTGCCATGGTTGTAGCAGCAGTACACAGCCCGGACCTTCTGAAAATATGCACACATACATGTTAGTTTTTGTCAGAACGGTCCATTTAAACTTGAAAGGATAAAGATGTGTTATATCAGAAAACTAGATAAAGTCATCTGCTGCAGGTAAAGTGTGACAGATGCAACTTGTGACAGAAATGAATTGTTCTGGGTTAAAATAGGACTAGAACATTAACTGCAATCTCGAAAAAAATCTTGTATCTTATATTTGAAGATACTGAAAGCAACTCATTTTAAGAAGTGGGGACAGGGGCAGCAAAAGACACAGCGAAACAACAGGTAACATAACCGGGTAAAGTGAAAAAGGGGTACACCTTTTTGTGAAAGACTATAAGGACAAATAGTTTATTAATTTAAAAATAATACTTCTTAACATAAACGTTCAAAACCTTTAAGGGATTTTATGCAGCATCACAATTACACATCATGCAGTATCGTTACAAGATTTGGATAATTTTCAGAGAACTTCAGAGAAAATGTGTTTCTGGCATCAAATTTTAGATTACCATATGTTGTTTTTATAGTGTTATCAACAGGCAAATCAATGCACTCTGTTTTTATTTACATTTTACACAACGCCCCAACCTTTTATTTTATGGAAATGGTATTATATTTCTAATTTATTCAAATTATTTTTTTGTCTATTATGTAAAATCCCACCACCTTTAATATGTTTTTGTTTGCTGATTTTTTTGACAGATCTGAAAACACGCGTTACCAGGTGATGCTGGAGCATTTAAGTGCATCAGCGCACTCCCTCTTTGCATCTGTCACAGTTTATCAGCAGTGAGTCCAGGAATAGCAACACTGGATGGCTCACCCATGACGTTCCTTTTATAGATGTTGAGACACGAACAGCAGGCCTCGTGTCCTCTGACTGTTCAAAGTTCAAAGCAGGCCTGTTGTTTTCTCTTTTTTTGTCACATTTCTTTTAGAAATTGATTCAAGTTTGTCTTAAAGTCTGCAATGACGGCCATGTGCATGACAAAAGATTCTCATAAAAGTATCGTTTACCACAGGCCTAGCAGGCACAAATTTTCTGTGCCTACATGTAAAAGCTCAAATTACTAAGTTGTACTCATTAGACATTTTTTATACTAGCAAAAAAAGAAAAAAAGGGAAAAAAGAGCAGATTTTCTGTGCTGTAATAGCTGACAAATGTTGATGCATTAAATTCCTCTGACTGCCTCCTCCTATAATATAATATGCTATAATATCAAACAATCAAGCTTCAGAAACTTACCTAAAAAATGAAGTTGAGGCTGGTGAAGAGGGAACCTGTACCTCCAGTTACTGGAGCAGGAGAGAGAGACCAGCCGTCACCCCTGCCAAAAGGGATATGCAGTAAACTCCTCCTCCAGGGGAGTGGGTTCCAATCAAGTATTGTGGCAGAAGACAGGGACCGTGGGACCCCCTTAACATGAGAGTGTCCCACACTAACCTCTAATCAGATGATGTCAACATACTGCAGGGACTCCACGTAACCTCAGCGGGATGTGGTGAAGAATTTCACTTCTCCTTGTGTTGTTTAGCTTTTATTAGTGCAAATAACTTTCTATACATTTACAATAAAACTACTACAGGGAAATATTACTTTGTTGTTGTTGTTTGGTGTTGTTGAACACAACCAGTCCACTAAGGGTTTAATTGTACAGCACTTTACTGTAACATTTTCAGTGACCAGACTCTAACTTGTTTTACAGTTTTTTTTTTTAACTGTAATTTCTTTTACAGAATATTCCTGTATTCCTGACACACAGCAGCTTACTTTAAAATCATGATGTAACATTTACAGCAATGAGTTACAGTGCAGCTCGTTTAATGATCTGTGTGCTAAAATGCTGCAGCTATAGATGCAGAGGGCAAACGTCTGAGGAGATGCTGAATAAAGGTAAATTATGCTTTTTGACTGAACATAAAGATGACATATTATATTATTAAATCCTTAGCTGATGTGGTGATGAGTTCAATAAGTTATTTTTTCAATAGACCCTGCTTTTAGACTCAAAATCACAAGCCTCGCATCTCCCCCTAAATTCTGAAAAAGAAAGCTTGATTTTCAAGCGTTTCTTTTAGGAAGTTATCACTATGTCATCCTATAAAAAAAAAAAATAAAAAAAAAATCACCAGCATGGTTGATTGCTCTTTCTGATTTGAAGAGCAATATATCTAGTTTATTGGCCTTACTCTTGCATTCAAAAGGCCAACAGCCCTCAGATATACACCTGCAAATACCCAGAATTGAATTAACTCCATTTTAATTCAGTCAGCACCGAATCACAGCGGTAGCCCGTGGGCATTTGAAATTATAAGCTACAGACCCAGACGATAAAAGGTCCTATAGCAATAATAATCTCATGAACAAGAGGAGCCATGTGTACCGGTTCATATGCACGTGTTTATTATGAATGGTCATAATTAAGGGTTTTTCTTTTTTTTTTTTTTTTTTTTTAAATCTTTTTAAAAAATTCAATCCTATAAGAAGCCGCTCTTTCGCTGAACCAGCATTAGCGTCATTATTTGATAGCCACACCTCGTATACATTATATCATTTGCCACCGGTTCCGCCCATTATTATAATAGTGTCATCAGCGCTGCCCGGTGTGTGTAGGCGGCTGCACGTGAGTCACCGTGATGGCCAGCAGCTCTGATGTGGTGAAGAAAATCATGCGGCTCAAACTTCAGCTCTCAGACAGAGCAGAGCCTGCTACGGTAGATATCATTGATGTTTTTATTTCTCGCTCTCTCTCGCTTTTTAATATATGTAAATGCGCCCAAACAAACCGCAGAGGTTTTGCTGTTTATGAAGTACTGGCTGAACAAACCCACCTGTTTTAGTCATATTTTTGTCCAACACCTGCTGCCACATGGGGCGCTATAAAAATGTGACCTTGTCCCCTCAATGGAAAACTGAGCTCTGTACGATTTTTTTTAATTTTTATATTCTTGTGTTTATATATATATATATATTTGGATAATGTGAGAACAGCGGCTGAGCAAGCAGTGTTTCTCTGCTCCCTTCACACAACACTGAAAACACTTTGCTGTGGGGGTCAGTCAGGCTATTTAAACTGGAGCTGGCTGCTGCTAAAAATGGCAGTTCCTGCAGTTGTTCAGCTTATGGCTGCTGTCCATCATCAGTGCACTGCAGGTTTCTTTAACTCACCTTTGCACAAGCCTGCATATATATCAGTGTTTGTAACTGTTTTTAAAATCAAATTTCAATTAAGGAATTTTACAAGCAAGAGGTGTAGATCCCTAGTTCAGCTGTAAAGACAGGCTACTACTACTACAGCATATCAGCCAGCCATGGCTGTATCCATTTATAGTTCACAGAAAAAGGAGCAGTCTAAGTGGGTGTGTGAGGTCCCCATACATAGGTCTGCCCTGATTGCACAATCAGCAACTGTGGCAATCCAAAACCAGGACTGCCATATTTGGCATGTCACATTTTCTTCATTTGCAGATCACATTTTTGGGTAGTTTTAGACCCAAACGAGCACTGGAGTCATGTTTAAGCTCACAAAAATGCTTGGAAGTTATTAAATGCACCACAGCACTGTAGCAGGCAGCGGGTATAATCTTCTTCACTCTTTCAGGTTCTAAAGATCTTGCAGAAACTCAAAGATCTGGATATCACTTTAGACATTCTTGCGGTGAGTCTGTGTTTCAAAGGGTATATGCTTATTTTTCATTGTTATTGCACTGATTACGATCTAAACATCAATTAGGAAACTGGAATTGGCAAAACCGTTAACTCCTTGCGCAGACATGAACAGGCTGGAGAATTGGCCAAGTCTCTGGTAAAAGGCTGGAAAAAACTGCTCACCAAAGAATCCACAAGGTAAAGTGTATTTAACAAGATGACTATTTCTTCTTAATTTTATGTGTTTGGCATTTTAATCTTAAAGTTTCCCTTTGCACAGCCATGGAGAAGATGGGAGTTTGTCAGAGAGCCTTTCTGTTAAAGACAAACTCGATGATCAAGGCTGCCCAAATAATGGAAGACTGGCGATGGACAATGTAAATGGTAATGATTTAACATCTAATCATAGTAAGAATTGGGATTCTTCAGATGAGGCCAACTTCAAAATGGGGAAAAGGGATTCACAGAAAAGAAAAATGGACCACAAAAGACACCATGAGGAAACTGAAGAAAACCAGGATGTCTTCCAGCACGACACTTTACCACAGAAGGACAAAATGGCCAAGAAGAAGAAAAGCGATCAGAGCGACAGAAAATTCGAAGATGGTGATACTCTGCTTGGAAACAAAAACTCTGAAGATGACCAACGAAAATCCAAATTTGATTCCAGAGAGAAAAGCACTTCTGAGAGTGGGAGATTTGGGTCAGAGGGGGAGTCGAATACAAAATCAAAGCTGTCAAAAGAGTCAAGGGAAGGCAAGGAAGATGACAGAATGTCAGGAATGCTGAGAAGCCCAGATGTCCAAAAGAGAAGAGAAACAAAGCATGCCACTTCACTGGAATCTGAAAGGGAATGTTCAAAACACAAAAAGGCAAAAATGAAGGAGGACAGTAATAATAATCAAGAGGAGCCTTCTATGTCTTTTGAGTCCTACTTGAATTATGATGTGAATGTTTACAAGAGAAAGGAGAGATCTGGTGGGAAGAAACCTCCCAGAAAACTCAAGGCGGTTGCCAAAGAGCCACCAATAAAAGATCCTGCAATGAAAAATACGGCGTTGGCTCCAAAACAGGTATATTTGTCAAAAATGTTTGCTTTTAAATAAAAGGCCATCTTACTGATTACTTATATTTTTAGAAGTTCCTGGAGCCTGTAATGCACCTGATGAACATTCCTTTACCTGCTGCTTTACCTGAATGTGAAAAGCCTTCCAGTTTTGACTACTTTGAAAGGAAAGGTGTGACATGTTCATTAAGTACAGGTGTATTTTCAGCTTTGTTGTTTGGCTCTTGACATCTGTGCTTTGGTTTTAAAGTTGAGAAGGAGCCTGACTTCTGCGACGTCTCCGAGGAGTCGGCAGTCTTCAACGGCCAGCGACTTAACAGGAAGATGCAGGTGTACTCTGGTGCCAAGACTGTCTTTCTCCCAGCTATGCTGAGCTTGTACCAACAGTGTATCCGCACACTCCAGAACAACATTAACTGTGAGTAAAGCCCAGGGAGGCTTTTTTCCCAGGGCTCTGGTTTATGGTTGACAGATATTTAGGTGCAGGGATCTCTTCTCAGTGCTTTATGAAACTGGTGGAGTCCCGTTTGAAATCCTTGAGCCCGTGTTGGAGAGGTGCACCCCGGAGCAGCTGCAACGCATCGAAGAATGTAACCCAGTAAGAAAGTGACACGTTTAGCGCACACACACACACACACACACACACACACACACACACACACACACACACACACACACACCTCTTGTGGTCACTTTATTAGGTACGCTTGGGTCTGTCCTCCAGCTTGTACCTGCTCCTCTGGGTTGTCTACTTTTCCTCAAATGTACTCTGCAATATGGTGCAAAAACCTAGTTTAGGTCTTCATTTACAAGGATACACTGAAAGTGCAGATGGAACAGACACAGAGGCACTTATAAAATGCTGATTAACCCCAGAGCCCTAATGTAGTTTCTTTTTTTTTTTCCCCTCATCACCCACATAAAAATGAGTCATCATGTTAGAAAACTCATGTAGGTGTTCTAGGATTAAGAAAATTTAAAGATTTAAAATTAAAATGGCTGTGTGCCCTTTTCCCTGAACAGCCCCTTTCCCTGAAAAAGCACATTTACCCAGCAACAGTCAGCTGATCTACTGCACAGTTTGAATATTTGTGCATATCAGTTTTTTGCACGTTGCACCTGGTTCACGATGATTTTAAAAGTATGTGGATATAAACTGAGATGAAAACTGTAAAATATGTAGTTGGTATTTTAAATTGCACTAAAGATCATTTTTTAAAATGACCACACCCATTTCAACCAGGCATTATTTATGTAATAATCACATGTCTGATAACGCTCGTTCTGCTTAAGTAGGGCTACAAGGACTACTTATCAGTATTTAATTAAACAATAACCATTAGGTTTATGCCAAAAGCTGGAAATTTTTCATCACAATTTAAGTGAATTTTTTTTTTCCCAGCCCTCCTTCTTGGTTATCAGGGGTAAAACGCGTGATGGTGTTTTTCATACAGGCAAGATTCAACAAGTTTGTTCTGCTGAGCAGTTCACTGCCTATATGTTTTCTCTTGGCTTTGGCTTATGTGCACACCTTAAGTCAACAGAGAAATATAAACCTGCATGCTGTTTGCATGCAAATACAAAGTGCAGCTTTGTGCTGTCACATCTAGCATCGATAATCCAGCCACATTTAAACTCTTAGATTGGATATCTCATGTAGAACAATGTTCACTGAATAACCTAACTTTCTGACCTATTTTTTTTAAAAACATGCTGAGATCTAAAAGGGTGTTTAAAACACAGCTTTGATAGGTACTGAGCATGTGCCAGTTTATTCTGAAATTCAGTAAACCTAAATTATGTTGACCTTGTTTAGAAATTGGGTGGAAAGCTATTATAAAAGTTAGAAGGGTTTTGTTTGTGTAAAGTGTATTTTGCGCGTTATTTTTGCAGGTCTACGTTGGTGTGACGGACCATTTGTGGGGAAAACATTGTCAGAGGGACTTCAAGGACTCCAAACTTCAAGAGTATGAATCGTGGAAAGAGATGTACCTCAGGCTGTCTGAGGAGAGGGAAAAAAAACTGCAAAGACTGACAAAAACGATTGTCTCAGCGCAATCAAAGAAACCCAAAGGTGAAGTGAAAATTCTGGTAGTGAAAATTCAGGAACAACAGAGCCATATTTTTAACATCTCACAAGACACGACACACTCCTAGAGACTTCACTTTCTAAGTAAAACACAAATCTCCCCAGATATGTAATCTGCAAAAAGTCAGATATTAATGTGGAAGGAGAGATTTTTCAGAGGCAGTGTATTTTGTAGTGAATATTTAGTCTCTGATGTTTTGTAAACTGGCTTTCGTTACTTTTTTTTTTTTTTTAAATAAGGCCGGCAGGTGAAGATGGCATTTATTCACACTGTTGCCAAGCCACCGAGAGACGTGCGAATTCAGCAGGAAATTCATGGTACGGCTGTTCAGCAGCCTCATCAGCACAAGAGCAGGTGAGTTTCAGCCTCCTAAATACAGACAATACATTTTCTAACCATGTTTTCTTTAAATGCATAGTATCTGTTTTTCTAATGTTTATATATTAATGAAAATTAAGTTGGTTGCCTTAATGGTTAAGTTTATAAACTAACCAAAGACCATATAAAAGCTTTTCTGGGGCATTTATGTGGATCTGTTTATCTTTGGCAAAGCGTGGACACCTGGCTTGCTCTGCTCCTTTTCCACATAAAAGCCCTTGATCACTAAACAACAGCAGCCTAGCAGGGTCATAACCCATCAGAGATTCATGAGATAACAGCGGGCGAAATGCTTTTTTGGGCGAGCTTGGCCAAACACAGGAATTGGAGCAATGTGCTGGATAAACTGGTTTTATTCTAGTTGGAGACAGCATTGGGTCCTTTGTCAGTTGTTGCAACATGGGGATGTTGTGCTCACCAGCCGTCTGTAACACTGACATTTGGAGGTAGATGGCCACTCATTTTGTAGTTTCACGTCAGTTGTTTTTGCTTCTTAAATTTATTTCCTGTGTTCAGCGTCAAGGTTCAGGACAACCGATCGAAGCAGAGTTGTAATGAGCCCAACAGGTCCAGCAGCACCAGTTCAGGAGGAACCGCTACACAAGATGCTCGCAAAAAAACAAGTGAGCTGATAGTGCGGTAGATGGAGCTTCCTAAGCCTACCAGATTATGTTCAGTTATTTCTTTTCATTTCTTCACTGATTGGGGTGGAGGTTAAATGAATACATATGCCTTTTGTGCAGTAATCCTGATGACTTGCATTTTACCTGATACTGTGTTAACTGAGATTAATACGTTTCTTTGCTCTCACAGGAGTGGCTCCAATGATGGCAAAGTCCTTAAAGGCATTTAAGAAACAGCTAGGACGTAGATAGATCTTATATGATGGTATTTACTGTGTGTGGATGTGCAGAACATGTACTCGGTCAATCATTAACTTTGGGCAGTAATAAGCCTATGTTCACATTAGATTATTGTGTTGCTTGTCTGTATGTACTGTAAATCAGGCAGTGCCATGTTTCTTTTCTGTAAGTTGTCTTCACTATTAAATGGACAATGAAGTCAGCAAATTTACTCTGATTTGATTTGTGTCTTTGAGCTTTGTGGATTTGAACAAAGTCCGTCATTTAATGGGATCTGGTGCCCTCTAGAGGATATATTGTGAAACACTACGATTTCAGATTTTACCAGTATTTTGAAATACAAGATTTCTCTCAGCTCTTGTAGGACTACATCAAACTAAAAACTGAAACCAGAGGTTGATTACTCATATGCAGTACTGTGCAAAAGCCTTAAGATACCCCTGATTTATTTATTTTCCTCCAAGGAGGTTCTCAGGTTTTCTTGAGCAATATTCGAAGGTAAGCTTTTCAGAGTTTCTCTTTGGACACTGGCTGCACTTTCACTCATTTTCATTCCAGTCCTTGTACCTGACCATTTTCAGAGCATTTTTTTAAGCCACTTGACATTGACTATGAATGAGCCAATCATAAAGTCACCTAACTCAAGGGATGAACTGGTATTGTCTGCACATAATTGGCAAAGACCCAATTTTAGATAGTCTATAGGCCCTTTGTTACGAGCAGCCTGTCACAAAAACGCATTTGTTCACATTTCTTTAGCATTTTTTTGTAGCTAAACTAAAGATAACAGTTTGATGGGCAGAGTATTTCTGCACTGACAACTTAGTATAATGGCATGGTGTGCAGCATGTTCTTAAATGCTGAGGAAGCTGAACAAATGGAGGACAAGAATTTACAGGCCTTCAAAACTATCTCCAGCAGATGAACAGTATCTGAA
Organism: Archocentrus centrarchus; assembly: GCF_007364275.1. NCBI lineage: Eukaryota > Metazoa > Chordata > Actinopteri > Cichliformes > Cichlidae > Archocentrus > Archocentrus centrarchus. The sequence continues at coordinate 19,062,645 of NC_044360.1, forward strand.
CGTCATATCCTCAGGAAATGGGAAGGGGAAAGCTGGAGAAAAGGCTGAGGTATGCTGAATTCCACAAGAACTAGACTGAAAATCAGTGACAACAGGTCTTACAGAGTGAAGAGTGCAAATCTGAAACATTTGGATCAAGCTTTATTTTTCAACATGCCTGATCCCAAACACACTCCCAGTGCAGTAAAAGCATACCCGTATAGAAAAATACACAGCGTAGCAGTATCAGTCATGGACTGGCCTCCCCAGAGAACATCATTAATAAATCAGTGTGGGATCATCTCGACAAAGAATGGAACAAAAGGCAGCCAAAGAAGAGCTGTTAATGTCCTTCAAGAAGCTGGGAGAAGCATTCCTGAAGACGACTTAAAGACATGACAAAGCTGCCTGAGAGTTCAGGCTGTGCTGAAGATTAAAGCTCTGCCAGTCTGATATGTTTAAACAGTGGCTTAAGATATTAGTGTGGGTATGAGAATTTTCTCAATTACTAACACTTGATTAAAGGTTAACAGTTTTGGAGTTTGACCTAATGGTTAATGAGGCAATCCTTCTACTAGAAGACCCCAGATAAATAGAGCTGATGCTGACCTTTGAGGCAAGTTTAAAAAAAAAAAATTTTTGGCAAGGATTATTAAAGGATATAATCAAGGCATCATTTGTTATGCTTTGTTTTTACAGAGCTCTGCCATCGGCAAACTAGCAGGAGGCAAAAGATGGCAACACAATGATTCATTTGCACACTTTAACTGTGCAAACAGACTGTTAATGTTACTATGTGGACAAAGCCATTATAGTCAACCTAAACCAGGTGTACAGTTGTCAATGGGCAATGGGTTGAATAGGGTTTCAGTCCTACTGGATAATAAATTTAAGAGTGGGAGTTGCCAAAGTCAATACACCAGGTGCCACACCCCTAAAGGTGAGAAACCAGCTAAAAAGATAACAAGCACAAATATCAGATGTGAAAACTGATTGGAAACATAATTATTTTAGTAACACCAGGAAAAAAAAACAGCACAGGCACAGACCTCTTATCAGGTTACAAAGATAAAAGTACAGCAAGTACAATCCCAGTTCCAAAAAGGTTTGTTTGCTGTGTAAAAAAAAAAGTAAAGAAAAACAGAAAACAATGATTTGCAAATCTCATGAAGCCATATTTTATTCATAAGAGAATGTATCACGTGTCCTATTTTAAGATTTGATGGCAGCAACATATCTCAAAAGAAAGTTGGGACAGGGTCATTTTTCGCACTGTGTAGCATCTCCTCTTCTTTTAACAGCAGTCTGTACAAGTCTGGGAACTGAGGAGAGCAGCTGCTGGACTTTTGGGAGAGAACTGTCCCATTCTTGTCTCATATAAAATTCAGGCTGCAGTCCTGAGTCTTTGTCATGTTTTTAATTTCATGATGCACCAGATGTTCTCAACTGGTGAAAGGTCTGGACAGCAGGCAGGCCAGTTCAGCACCCAGACTCTTCTACTATAAAGCCATGCTGCTGTCATAAATGCAGGATGTAGTTTAGCATCATCTTTCTGAAACATGAACGGCCTTCCCTGAAAAATACTTCACCTGGATGGAAGAGTGAGTATAGTGACGTATATCGTATATACATCAACAGACTGGTGCTGAAGGTATATACAATATAACTTTTCAGTACTGATGGTGCCTTTACAGTTGTGCACGGTGCAAATTCCATAGGCACTAATACACCTCCGTACCATCAGAGGTGCAGGATTTTGAACTGAGCGCTGAAAACAAGCTGCTCCCACTCCTCTTTAGTCCAGAGGATGCAGTATCCACATTTTCCAAAAAGAATTTCAAATTTTGATTTATCTGACCACAGAACAGTTTTTACACTTTGCCTCAGTCCATTTTAAATGAGCTTTGGCCCAAAGAAGACAGCCACGTTTCTGCATCATTTTCACATATAGCTTCGTTTTTGCATGATAGAGCTTTAACCTGCATTTGTGGATGGCACAGTGAGCTGTGTTCATAGATGATGATTTCTGGAAGTGTCAGTCTGCAAATCTTTAACATAAATCTACGCAGCTGCAGTTAATAAAGATGTAATAGAGTACCTGTCATGGCCATGGCAAACAAACCACCCTGCAGGCTGATTGGACAGCCAGGTCAAAGTGCTGGTTGGTTTATTGGTGTCACCAATGAGCCGATATTCCTCTTAAACTGTGACAACATTTAAATATGATCAGAGGAGCCCCAGAGATGTCCCTTACAGATGGGTCACTTTTGAGTATGCTCCAACATGTAAAGGCCTCTAGCCTCTGGCCTGTAGTGCTGTTTATCCATCTAGACTGTTCTGGGATAGGCTTCCTATAGTTTTGGAGATTTAGGCTGTACAGATGTCTTTTGAATAAAGTGGAACTATGTGTCACTTGCCTTGCGGTAATCAAAGCAGTAACAAATACCATACTACATCTGTCAACTAAAAGAAGCATGCAGCTAGCTGAGAATACAAAATCTGGATTTCTGTATGCAAGGGACAATGAATGAATGGCCATTCCTTTTGGTGACCTCAGGTGGAACTGCATTAATAAGAATAGTGTAATTTTCTGCATGAGCACAACAACACTTCTGAAAACTACTTTCGGAAAACATGGTTTGTCTTTGCAGCCACAAATGCAAGTTAAAACTCAGACATTCTGAGAAAACAAATCAACAACAAAAATTTTGTAACTTTTTTGGGCTGATTCAAGATGGACTGAGGCAAAGTGGAAATCTCTCGTGCTTTCTCATGAATCGATATTTAAGAATTTCTTTTTGGAAATTATGGCTGATGGTCTCCAGGCTAAAGATAAAAGGGAACATCTGACTTGTTATCAGGGTACACTTCAAAAGCAAGCCTCTGTGATCAGTGCATGCAGCATGGATAACTCGCAGAAAAATAAAGGTCCCATTAAACAAATCTTTTTTTTTTCTTTGAATGTGTATGGCTTTCTTTGGCTGCATGGCTCTGTAGTAAAAGTGAAACTGACCTTCCTGCAGTCCAGGCCTCGCAACAGGAGGAGCATGCAACAGGAGATGCACTTTTTAGGTGTGTTGCTGGCATCAAATTCAAAATGATTACGCATTTTTTCCACAGAAAAAAAGAACAAAGAAATATATACATAAAAATAAATAAAATAGAAAACATGAAATCTCAATTTTTAACACTTTGTTTTTGTGTTATTTTGAATTACATTTAAGTATGGGGCATAAATGATTTGAAATTCCTTGCTTTTTGTTTTCATTTTCATTCCAAACAGCGTCCCAACTTTTTGGGAAGAAAAGGAAAGCATGTACACGTACGTGGAGGAACAAAAACCAGTGAAATAATGCAGGATAAAACACCTTAAAGTTGTAGATATTATAGATACCTGTCAGTACAGGTAATTCATATACCTTAAATACATACTTGAGGTCCGGGCTTTGCATTGTGGGTGTCATCCCCCCCTCCCTCGATGTGCCCTTCCCCCGCCCCGGGCTGCTGGCAGTCCTCTGTGCCCTATCATGGCGGCCCCGTGCGGGACGGGACTATCCAGAGGAGGGACCGGGAGGGAGGAGCAGCCTGGAATGATGACGTAGGATTGGAATGAGGGAGTGAATTTTCCGGGTCAGAAACTGGACGGGAGAGGAAATTAACTCCGGGACTAGACGAGAGAGAAAAAAAGCAAACCCACACCAGAACGCCACCCTCCTTTACATTGAGATGTAGCCCGTGTGTTTAACGCTTCAGAGGGGGCGGACGTGAGACGAGGAACCGAGTGGAGAGAAAAAACAGGTGCCTGTAAACTACAAAGTGAGCCTACGACGGGGAGTAGTACCCATGTTCATCGCGACCTCAGGAACGTTAGCTCGGTAACGTTACAGCGACTGACTTGCAGCGGGAGTTTCGGCGTTTTCTTGCCCGTGAGTTTCGCCTCGCTTGTGTTTGACGGTGGCTGTCCCGCCATAGCAATCTGTTGCATCCTCCTCCTCCTCCCCGCTGTTTGTTTATCGCACGGGTACGAGATTTATTTCCACCTCCCCCCGTGATGTTTCACTGTATACCCCTGTGGCGGTGCAACCGTCATGTTGAGACGATCGATAAACGCCACTGCTCCCTACTCTATGTGCCCGATGAGATTTACCGCTACGGACGGAGTTTGGAGGAGCTGTTGCTGGATGCCAACCAACTCCGAGACTTGCCCAAGGTAAGCAGAAAAGCAGCTTCCGCCTAATGAATTAAATGGCAGGTAACTGAGCTGATCTGGCATCCCGTGAAAGTGTGGTGGGACGAAAATTACACAATCAGCAAAGGGAAGCACTTTGTAGGAGGAAACTACCCCAGAGCTGCACCTCGCATCACAGGCTAGCTGAAAGTCTGACCCAGAATCTCGATTTTGATCATGAAAAACTTATGTTTGAATCACAGGTGTCAGACATTCATCACATACTGTATAGCACAGATACTATACCTGAATGCGGAACCTGTTTGGGTAGGTGATGAGGTCATAAATGCCTTTTGTTTTTGTGCTTTCTCTTTACATATAGCCGCTTTCTGCGTGTCATAAATGCAGATAACATTACTTATATATTTCCCCCCCAGAAATGAGAGTTAAACAGCACTGATTATCTAAAAGTAATGCTGCTCCAGAGTGATGTTTATCCATGGTATGGATGTAAGATTGGACTTAAGAGAAATCATCAGTAATGTGGATAGGGCTGCCAAGCAGGAGGAGGTATTCACTGCTTTAAATGAGACAGCTGTTTCACTCTGAAGGTTCATTAATGGCCTTGGATATAGGCTGGTAAAAAAAAGCAGCTTTGCCTGCTGATAAAAGCAATAAAAATTCTCTAAAAATTCCAGCAAGGAGATTATAATTTCCTGTCTTTGGCAATAAAGTAGCTTGTAATAAAACCAGGAGTAGACGGCAGATAAACTGGACCATCGTCATTGTAAAAGGGGTATTGTACTGTCTATGACTTCTAGTCTAGAGAGACTACAATGATTACAGTGAATTGTTGTAGGTATGTCTGATACCACCACTTACAGCATACCTTCACATATCATCTAGTGATGCTTTTTTTTTTTTCTCCACATTTAAACCTTGTGCTCATCATTTTTATGCAGGTCGAACTAAAATGACAGACAGTGAATTTAATAATGAAAATGGCAATTTTTTGTTATGGATTGGCCACATCGTGGCTGATGCTGTGTCTGATGCTGATACCAATCTGTCACATTGCTTCATGATATCACAGTTTGCCAGAGCTCCATGAGATGCTGTCAAATTGCTTGTCAAAATAATAATTAAAAAAAAAAAGTAGGCTTGATTGCAAAATAATCATGTCAGCACCATCCATCCACAAAGCGGTCCTCCTTCCACATGTTAATCACTCAAATGTTAAAGTAGTCCTCACAGCGGTTCGATTTTTATTTAATAGAAACCATGTAGGATGATTACAAGCTGCTCAGTGTGACTTCCAGGCTCGGTGAAGTGGGGATACACAATCCCAGTCTTCTTACTTGTGACCCTAGCAGTCTGGATTACCTCTCAAAGGATTTGCGTGTTTTTTCCCCCAAGAGCATGAACGGTCTGTCTGGCCTGACATTCATATTCTATTCTATTAGTTTGCAGAAAAACTGGGTGTTTTTTAAGCTGGAGAAATTGTTACCCATTCATGCTGTAAACTTCAAAAGCAAGGGGTAGTAATTCATTGGGTTTACAGCTGTTCCTGACAAGCGAAAAACCTTTCTGAAGTCACGGTGGGTCAAATGAAAAGCGCTGGTTGGCCTGAAGGACACTTTTTGTGTGCTGCCTCTCTTTCTTGCACTGAAAAATTGAGATTTAGCCATTTTAAAGCCGATGATTTGAGTGTTATCTAAACAGGACATACAGTTTACAGAAGGCCACAGAGGAAAAGAAAAGACCACTGATAGAACATTTTTGGGCCTGGCATGAGCATAGAAATGTGATGGAACAGAGATAATGTGAGCAACCTCCCATGGCTGTGTCACACTGCTTACTTTGTCCATCGAAGAAAAGCACAGGAACAGGTATTCTGTCTGGAAACAAAGACGGCATTATGTGTTTTGTTGTTGCTTCACTAGAGCAATTGTATGTGCTAGTGTTTTCTAATGAAGTCATAATGAATCAATGACCTGAATTGTGAAGTACACACTGATAAAACCATAAACGAACCCACAAAACACACGACAGACTCGATATTTGCACCAGGCAGGATGCGATTAGCAGGTGTAATCTGATTGTGATGGCTCACACATATTCAAGCAGTTTCCACACTCAGATCACAAATATTCAAGCATGTTTAGAGAATAGAGGGGTTGCATTATTTGTGTGGCGGTAAGGGAATGGGTTTATTGTGCTCTTTGACATGTAACTGATGTCATCGATGCTTCCTGAGTGAACCCAAGAAACGTCCGACTGGATAAACTGTTTCATCCGTCCACTTCATTACGCACCGCGCGGCCTCATCGCATTTGCCTTGGAGGCGGCTAACTGAACGCACGCAGGGCCCTAACGTTATCATTGTATTGACAGTGGCATAACAAAGCCTTAACAGTAACATATTTCAAGTCGATCGTTTTCAGCAGCAGGCAGATAAAAACATGCACGAGGCAGTTTTAATGGCAAGATAAAACGGCAGAGGTGTGCTTTTACTGTGACAAGATGGGGCAAGTTGGTTTCATAGTTTTACAAGACAGATCAGCTGACCAAGTCAAGCAGACTTGAAGTGTGGGTTTGTATGAGTACATTAATGGTTATTAGGCCCTGTTTCGCTTTTCTTGGTTTGTTTCGTGTGTTATTTGTTGCTAAGGCAGAGGACTAGCGTGACAAACTGTAACTTGTGAGTCTGTTTATTCAGAGTTCCCTTTGAGAAGCTGGCCCTTACAGTAACACACATCGGTGTGGCTGGTGAACAGCACTCCAATGAAGAAACTGCCTGCAAGGGAAGAATAGGAATGCAAGACTAGCTGGCTGTTGAAATGCGCTTACCTGTTCATCCAGTTTAAAAATGAATGCAGTTTCCAGTGTCCTGAGCTCCAGTGAAACTGTAATACACAGAGGGAATGGGGACTTCAATATATTTGAGTGTTTTATTGTCTGTGTGCAGCTCACTTAGTCAGAGCTCCTTCATCTGCAATGTAAAGTAAGTAAAGATGTGCAGTAGTCAGTCAGTTGATCAAGTAGGTGCCAGTTTTTAAAATGAGCTGTTTATTTTCATTGAGCAAGGCCTTCTCCAGTTGCTCCTTGTCAATAAATCAGTTTTAAAAAACATTCTTGATCACGCTTTAAAAAAAAAAAAAAAACACAGCGGTGTAACCAAGACACAGTAACACATAAAATATCAAGAATAATGTGAAAAAAGTTTATTAAAATCTATAAAATTTTCCGTAAAAACATTCAGTCGCAGTCAATAGGAAGTTTAATGGCACTAAGGATAAGAGTGGCCTATCCAGCCTTAAAATAACTATTTTACAGCTTTACAAGCAGGCTGAGAATAACGCTGTCTTGATAAGCGAAAATTAACCTGCAAGGACACGTCCAGGAAAAGCCAAACTATTTACTGACTTTGAGGCTACCGTTCAAGTAATACAATAAATGAAAGCACATTGATCAATCAACCAATCAAAAATGAAAAATGGTTCTTGTTTTTGATTGTTGTGAATCGGTTACGATACCTCGCTTTGTGGAAAAAAAATTAGAGCTGAAAGTAATCTGCACATTAAGTGACAGTGAAAATAAGTCGCAGCCCTAGTTTAGGCCTCAGTAACCTTTTGGAGACCTGCTGCGGCGCGTTCATCTAGACGGTTTGAAAAATAGAGACAAGTGACTGCGGTGATGGAAGGAAGAAGCAATATCCGGTCTGAGACAGGAAGCTGCAGGGTTTACAAGCTGAGTTAAGTGGTAAAGAAAGTGGTGCTCTGAGTATCCTGCGATCTACTACATAAAGGTAGTGCAGTTGCTGGCTGTCTGACATGTGGTTGAGACGGTTTTAACTCTCGCCTATGCTGCGTTATATAATACTATAGCTTACAGTGCAGTGAATTAGACTCCACAAAACATTTGACACTGATGTCTTTTACTTAAGCTTCTATGTTTATAGGATTGGGCCTGGCAGTCAGTCAGCTTTTCTTAGTTAAGTCACTTTAATGCAGTCTGTTGCTTGTATCTACTTAAAGTAAACAAAGGAACTGTAAAGTAATTGCACGATCATGTTCCCTGCTCCCAGTCATTTCCCACAAAACCTCCTCGGGCTGCCGCTTGTGTTCTAGCAAGCGGCGCTGAAGGTGAACTCGGGGATTTAAACATTGGGTCAGGCTTCAGGGAAGTGGTTAATGTTTTCTTGACTTGCCTTGTTTTGGTTTTTGTGTTTCATACATGGGTGATTGTTTTGGGGCGGGACGCTGAACAGGAAGAACAGGTTTGCTGTCACTGTTTCAGTTAATGCAGGACTCGCAGGGCCTGTCGCCCTTATGAAACCATAAAGGTGGAAACAGCACCAGCTTTGCATCGCTGTCTGTTAACTCTGATTGTCTTTATTGTTAAAAGCATTTGAATGAAACTGGCTTTGTTTTGTCTTTAGCAGCAAGTTCTGAATCCTTGACACTGAACCCGTGTGTCCTTCCAGTGTTGATTGCTGTGTCATAAAGGAGTGACATAGGAGGAAGTCTGATAGGGAGAAATGCATGGCTATAATCAAGTTCAAAAACAAATTTCCCACATATGCTAAACTTTCGGTTAAATTTCCTGGATGGAAACAAGTCCTAGCCGCCACTAACAGACAAATCTCCAGGTGCCCACTTGTGATTGGGAGACTGGCTCAGCAGAACAACACTGCACCCAAAAATGTGTTTTTAGTGAAAGTGAAATGAACGTGTTTAGGATGCAAAAGCTCAGACATACATTACACATCAGCATTGTTTGCTTAATGAAAAGCCAGATTAAGAGGTGTTTAGGTGTCCTTAAGAGCTTGGAATGACGTGCATTTTGCAACAGGGTGGAGTTTGACTTTTGCACTCGTGGGTCTTATTTATTGTGCACGCATTATTACAGTGTGATCTGTATCTGGATTTGGTCTGTGGATAATGAGCAACACATTTACACCTCGCTGACACTAACTAAGATCAGATCTGCTGTTGATTTGGCAGCTCAATAGCACTGTTATTGTATTATGTGCTGCCTGTGGTTATAGATTTTTATATTCCTTATCTGCATAGAAAACAACTATAATACAGTTTGAAGGTGGTGTTGTTCCATATTGAGGAAGTGGCACATTTTTAAAAAATATTAGTCAGAAATCATTAAAGCTGGTAATGAGCTGAAAAGGTGAATCTAACTTGGTCATAATAAGCTGCAGGCATTGTCTGTGTGCCAGGCAGACAAAAGGGAACAACTGTCTAGTTTCCTCTAAACAGTAAAGACACATTTTTCCCCACAGCCTGCAGAGTTTCACCTTTAAATGAGAGAAATGATCCCCTAAAAAAAATTGTCAAAGAAGCGAGTATCTAAAAAAATTGTCGTGGAAATCTGCTGCAGCTTGAATTTGTGTAGTTTCCAGTGGATTACAAATGTGAGACATTTTTATATCAAGGTTCAAGGTACAGTACGTGTTTGGAACAACCTGGACATGCAGCTCAAAAGAGAAGATGTGACTGGTTGATTTAAATGATATGTGAGAACTGGATGAACCCTCCTGGCCTCTTGGCACACATTGTAACTAGCCAAACCAAGAGGGGAAAAATCACGAGTGATTCAGTTCATGCCAAAACATTAAGAGAACCTGATGCAGTATTGTTGGCAGTCTGCTTTACCACCACAAATGCAAGGCTCTGCCTATTCTTGCTACGAGTGTAAAGTATGTGCTTGTGATAATTGATTTTGCCTTATAAATAAATGTTCAGTCCTGATCTTTGTTTCTTGACCTCACATCCAAATGCGTGGCGAGAAGGGCACAATAAAAAGTCGAGCGGCTTATAGAGAACAAATATCTACTCTGTCATTCCTATTTTTTAATTTTTTAATGTAATCAGTGTTACCAAGTTTCAGTAAACATCTGCAGAAAAGCCTGCTCCAGAAATCAGGTTTTACAAACCCAGAGTCTGACCCTGAACACTAATTTTATGGCCTCTGAGCTCAGAAAATCACAGTCTGCTCTGAGTATGATCACCTTGAGTTAAACATGTGTTAGGAAATTATTATTGTAACAGGTAAATAAACATCAGAGCCTCCATTTTACTTCTGTTAAACTGCAGATATGACTGCGTGTCAGTGGGAACTGCAGCGTTTATCTTTAAAAAACAGGGAAAAGGGTTATATAATTCATCATGTTCCATTATTAATATAGATAAAACTGTAATCCTGCCAAATTTTATATTCAATCTTTTTTAAATTTCTCAGCTGCAACCTGACAGTGACAGAATGCAGGTTACATCATCTGAATATAAAAGTATGGATCAGACTGATAACCCAGAGTTTGTAAACCTGTGACATCAGTGATTTGCAGTGGAAAAGATGTTGAGGGACAAACTTAAATTTTAGATCTAATATAAATTTTAAAATGCTGTTCCGCAGCAATTAATGACTGCATTTTAATGGATGAACATTTCAACGTGGAACAGACATTCATTAAAAACTCACAGAAGAAAAACACAGGTAGCTGATAACATCATCACTGGCTCTGTTCCTGGTCCCAGTAAACCCGGACAGTGAACCACCGTAACAAGTCCAGGAACCAAAGCAGCTACATTTGTTTATTTGTTTAGCTTTTCTTCATTTCATTTTACACCCGTATAAACTGTAAACTTTACCAGCTGCGACACCACTGTGACAGAGACCTGTATACTTGTCTGTCATCTGTTGAGAGCAGCCATATATTAATCATGACAGGCTTCTCTATGTCCTAAAATGTTTCAAGATGCAGAGAAGTGCTTGTTGTTTATAGTGGGAATATAAGACTCCTGTTTGCTGAGTCTGGTTCTGCTGGAGGTCTCTTCCTGTTAAAAGGGAGTTTTTCCTTTCCACAGTCACCTGGTGCCTGCTCACAGGAGATCATCTGATTGTTGGGGTTTACTCTATAATATTTTAGGGTGTTTACCTTCCAATATAAAGCACATCGAGTTTATTGTGAAAAAAATAGCGACTTTTCCAAAATAAAAAGCTCTGAGAGTGTTTTTGTTATCCAGTGCCATCCAGAGAAGTGATACAAAAATGAAACTGTAACCAGCTTGTGTAATTTGAAGCGACCTGTTAAAATCTTAAATATCTTGAAGCTTATTAATAAAGCTAAAAAATTTCCTCTCCGTCTTTCTGTCTTTCAGCCATTTTTCCAGCTGGTGAAACTTAGAAAACTTGGCCTGAGTGACAATGAGATCCAGATGCTTCCACCTGAAATAGCCAACTTTATGCAACTGGTAGAACTGGATGTGTCTCGAAATGGTAAGCAGAGAAAACAGCGGTATAACGCATGACTAGACCACAATATAACAACATATCTAACCTTGTTTGTGGGTATTTCATACCTCACTGCTGGAAACAGGTTTTTACACGTTAGCAGAGGAACAGAAAATGAATCACGCACACATTTAATTGCCATTAACTGAAACTAATGCAACAAACGTGAAGATTAGTAAACTTGTCACTGGATATTAAAACAGCTTATTTCTACAAATAATTTGACACTGTTGATGTGTTTTTTTTTGTTGTTGTTGTTGTTTATCACTTATTTGCTCTTCATTTTGTTGTTTATTTATTTAAATTGCCACATTTTAAGACCAGACTGCAGTTATTCAGGACTTTCTTAACCAACCTCTTTTCTCTTGTTTAGATATTTTGGGCATTCCAGAGAGCATCTCATACTGCAAAGCCCTCCAAGTGGCCGATTTCAGTGGAAATCCATTAACAAAGTAAGAAGATGATTTAATTAAAAAGAACATTACCTGTGATTATATTTAATACTTTGATAATAGTCTGTGCTTAAAGTTTTTCAATCGTTATGCTTTTATTTGTATTATCTTCAGTGTTTGCTGTTTAACCTCTCTGCTGTTATGCTTTGCCATTAGTAATATTTATATACCTGACAGATTGCAAATTTCCCATACTCTGCTTTTCCTTGTGTGGGTGAGATTACATTTAATTTGCACCTCAGCAGGGGCAAAGCCACACTGGTTTACAGTATAGAGTTTAGGAAGTAACAGTGACCAGTGTTACAAAGGCTTTGGTGTTCAATACTTTTCAAGTACACACGAGCTTACGCGCAGACATACACACACACACACACACACACACGCAGAGAGAGCGCTATTAAAATGAGTAGTAACCTCATTTTAACTCTTACATCAGCCCTGCTGTAGCAGGTTAATAGTGACACTCCCGTGATGACTGTGGCTTCATGGGAGTGTGACATCATTTGCCTATCAGTCATAAGCAATACAAGCCCAAACTGCTATTAGAACATTTTAATATGCATGTGGCTCCATACATAAGTGAGGTAGTGTGTGGATGGGTTCACGTGCTATCAGCAGAGGGTGATGGTCAGTAACTTTTTAAGACTCACTTCTGAAATGCACAAAATGGGTCTTTAAAGTAAAACGTTGAGAAGAGTCAGAGGGGCAGTTGTCTTTTTGGCTTGTGTGGCAGGTGCATTTTTGGAGGAGAGACACACACATGGAAAAACCTGATCTTAAGGTCACATATAGACTTCTTTTTAATGAAAAGGAGAGCAAAGATGATACGCAACCAGCACAGATAACAACAACAAGGGCATCTGATCAAAGTCCCTTTTTTTCCCGTCCAGCTGTAAATTGCTGCTGCATTATTTATCTGGTGTGTTGATGCTAAAAATACTGTCTGAAAGCCTGAGAATGTTTGGATCAAATTATACTCTGTGAATTCTTTTGGGTTCACTCTGCGACGTCTCGGTTGTTCATCCAGGTTACCTGAAAGCTTTACGGAGCTGCGGAATCTAACCTGCCTTTCCATCAATGATATTTCATTGCAAATTCTTCCAGAAAACATCGGAAAGTAAGTAATTCATCACAAGTGTGGCTCACTTTTGCAAGCAAAAGTATGTATGCATGTATGTTAAAGTATTATATCTTACCCTGAAATGTCTAATGGTAAACATACAGTGCTAAAGATGAACCTGAGTCTTTCTAAGCCTGCTAATGGTTTGCTCTGGAGACTCTTGAGGCACTCACAGACTGAAGTTTATCCGGTTTAAGGGTGATTTGTGTCTGATAAAATCTCACCTGGCTTCCTCTGCATTTCTCATACCTTGCTTCAGTCTTTGCGATCTTGCTAGAAAAGAATTTGGTAATTAGTGTGAGGAAAGGCACATATTCCTGTCATTTGAGCTGGTCCATGATGTGGTTTGTCTCTTACTCCGCTCAAACAAAACACTTCACATAAGCAGCAACATTTTTCCTTTAAAATACACAAAAGCTCAAAGTATTCTTTTAGGGTGCCTCTTCTCAGTGTGAGGGTCTTTGTCTAGTGGCAGATTGGCTGGGTTGAACATGGTGAGTCCTCCCACACAGCCAATTAACATACAATATGATCCTCCTGAAAAGTGTTTCAAAAATCTGTGACGCTCCCAGATCATTAGTGTACCGCCCACTGTTCAAAAGCTACGCAGTAAATGCAGTCAGAGCATGATTCATTTCTATTATCTCCTCTTACCATCATTTCTTCTTCTTCTTCAGAATCTCCTACATCTCACGTATCTCACAGGCGAGCATACCAATCACATTACTCCTTATTCTCATCAGTCAGTGTCCTCTGCCTGGCTGCGCTGTCTTTGTTCATAAAAGTTAAAAATGCTTGTTTTGAGGTGGCATATAATCCAGAGTAGTTAAAGCCTGCCAACATTCTTAGCTCTATGGGGTCTCTCTTTAAATGTTGAGATCAGTTCTAATTGAATTTAATAACAAAACTATTTGCTTTTGGGTCAAAGTGCCTCAGGGGATGTTTTAGTAGAGGTTTGTAATTTAAAGGTAAACTGAACTCAAGTCCTCACAGGGGCGGATTTAAAGGGTCATGATTTTTCCAGATGTGTGAAAAACTAATAGGATTGTTTGACTATTTTTCTCAGGCACAGCTCTCTGCCAGGTTTTGTTTTGCTTCTTAATCAGGCGCTTAAAAAAAAAACAAAAAAAAAAAAACTAATGTTGAAGCTTTACTGTTTGATTACAGAAAGTCTTTGCTTATTCTTATGGTCACAGGCCAAGAATGTGCTGAGCAAATTTCAGGTGGCGCTGTGGTTTCTTAATGCTGTTAATTATTATACTTCCCATAAAAACTTTAAGCAAGCATGAAAACTTAACCTTTAAGAGCTTTAAGACCGTGGTACAAAAGTGAGTGACTTACACTTTATTTTTTGATTTCCAGTGTTGTCTTGGAAATATTATTAATAATAATAATTCTCATTTGTGGTCTGCCTACTTGAAAGCCACCATAATCTTCAGACTCTTCTGTGCAGACCAAGCAGATAGTTGCTTTTCATATTATCATGTTGTTTACTATGATATGAGACTGAGTATATGGCTGATTTTTATTATTTTGATTGCACAAAATAATACCCCCCCCCCACGCGCCTCATGGTACGGCATGTTCCCCACATATGTCCCATATTTTATCTTGCTTAACACAGTGGCTTAAGGCCTGCTCCCTGTCAAAGGGAGAAGGTAATGAAAACCATAACGCAGCTGGAACAGGATGCCATGGGTTTTTGGGAGTAGATAAGATAAATGTCCAAGGGGTTACACGGCATCAGTGGTTTATCTTCTGAGATGGGAGTGTTTGCTGACGTGAAATGGCATGTGCAGGAATCAGAGACTCTAAGCAGCAAGGTGGTGAGTTTCATCATTTAGCTGGTCAGTAAAACCAAATCTCGGACACAGGATGCTGGAATTGGGAAGATTTAGTTTTGTCTCTTAATCTCTGACTTTACTGAGCTGCTGTGCTGGAAGCAAGATTAATGGAAACTAGCAGCAGTGTAAGAGCTCTGCAGAAATTCATTTATTTACTTATGTGCAAGGCGTATCAGCTCAGTGTTTGGATCAAGGACATGCTGTAAAAGGTGTTGGCTTCCTGGTCCATCACTAATAACACGTGAAGTCTGACCTAACGTCTGTTAAACAACATAGACTTTGTACTGTTCTAGTCGACTGCCGTTATAAAAATCCTGTATCAGCTGGGTACATGTACAGCAGGAAGGCGTGGAACAGCATCGCTGCTGGAAGGTAATCCTGCACTTTGGTCTGTGATGCCTCTTCAAACATTTTAGCTCTACATTTAAAGAATGCAGACGTTGTTTATGCTGCCTCAATTTTGCAGCATCGATAAGATGGACACGCCTCCAAACTACTTCCTGAGTTCAGATATCTGATTTCAAAGAGATGGCCTATGACCATTTTTAGCTGACATTTAAACTCTTTGTTTCACAAAC
Source organism: Archocentrus centrarchus (assembly GCF_007364275.1). Classification (NCBI taxonomy): domain Eukaryota; kingdom Metazoa; phylum Chordata; class Actinopteri; order Cichliformes; family Cichlidae; genus Archocentrus; species Archocentrus centrarchus. Next base: position 19,078,094 of record NC_044360.1, read on the forward strand.
ACACACATGGAAACATATAATCATCCTTTCTTTCTGTCTGTCATTGCAGCCTCGCCAATTTGGTATCACTAGAACTCAGAGAAAATGTATTGACATTCTTACCAGAGTGAGTAGTCAATATTTTGTGTGTATATATATATATATATATATATATATATATATATATATATATATATATATATATATATATAAATTGAAGTATTTTTCAATTTTTTTTCCTATTTTTTTAAATTGTCTTGCACGTGTCACCCACAGGTCACTTTCTCAGCTTCATAGACTTGAAGAACTTGACCTAGGCAATAATGAACTGTACAGTTTGGTGAGTTGCTTTTTTTTTTTTCTGTCTGATGCTTGAAAGCCAGAAAAAAAACCCTTTTCTCTCTCTTCCTTGTTCTCGTCATGTCCAAGTAAGATTAGCGTCCCTCGAGAACCGCTTTCACCTCTTATCGTGCAGTTGGGAGGATGGCCATCTGTTTTGAGCCTTGGTTTTATGTTGTAATCTTATGTGAGGAGGTTAACTCCTGTGGTGAATGAGGTACTGGCAGATCGAGCAAGGTTAGGCTGCCAAGAATTGTCTAGTAGAGAAGTGTTTATATAAATGAATAGAAATTGTGTATGATCAAAATTTGAATTGACTCTTGGCTTTCATGCCAAAAAGTAGCACAACAGGTTACACAGCAGTCATATTGAAGAAAGCAGCGCTGCATTGGAGGGAAGCTTTTGTCAGTTTAAAGCAAGTGACTGAGTTTTTCTGCTTTGTGCTTTTGTCTCTTTCTCTTTTATATTTTCCTGGCTCACACTCTTATGGTTCCTGCATTTCTTCCTCCCACGTAGCCTGAGTCAATAGGCCATCTTGTCAGCTTGAAGGACTTGTGGCTGGATGGGAACCACTTGACAGAAATACCTGCAGTAAGCTAATCATGCATTTTCTGTTTTACAGTCTGTTAGTGCCTATCTGCTAATTATAATACCACAGTCATTGGCATGTTGTTATACATATGTGGTTTAGTGCAGTGTACAGTGATCAATTGGAAAATGCAGTTTTGAAACCAATTGTCTCTGTTTCTACTCCTGTTTGCTGTTATATTACTTTTAACATACATGTTTGCTCTGAACTGTAGGAGCTGGGCAACATTAAAAGCCTGTTGTGTCTGGATGTGTCAGAAAACAAACTGGAGCGGCTTCCAGAGGAGTTGGGAGGCCTGGTTTCACTCACTGACTTGCTAGTGTCTCAGAACAATATTGAATCTCTACCAGAAAGCATTGGTATGCATGTGAATTTGCTGCCTCTTTATTAGCATCTTATGTATCAATCTGTATTTATAACACTGAAACATATTCTTTGGTGTCTGATGTTTTTTTTTTTTTTTTTTTAAAGGTATAATATGCGGCATTTTGTAAAATGCCTCAGTAGACTGCGTATCAGTGCTTACAGTGTTTATGTTATAGATATTTATATATTTTCTTTCTCTGCAGGAAAACTACGAAAACTTTCTATACTGAAAGTTGATCAGAATCGACTATCACAACTTCCAGAGAGTATTGGCAGCTGTGAAAGTCTTACTGAACTTGTGCTCACAGAAAACCAGCTACAGGTTTGTTTGGTTTCTTTTTCAACTTCATGTTTACAGTTATTTTACAGAAATGAGCTTTAAAAAAAGTTACATCTTATTAGTACTGGGTTGGACTCCCTTTTGCCTTCAGTCTTAATTCTTTGTGGCATGGATTCAGCAAGGTGCTGGAAACATTCCTGAGGAGTGTGGGCCATATTGACATGGTAGCTTCATGCAGTTGCTGCAGATTTGTCAGCTGCACATCCATGATGCCAATCTGCTGTTCCACCGCAACCCAAAGAGGCTGTATTGGATTGAGATCTACAGATTGTGGAGGCTATTTGAGAAAAGTGAACTTATCTACTCTGTGGCACCTAAACAGTGCTCGATCGGTACTAAGAGGCTCATAGCGTACCAAAAAATATCCGCCACACCATTACGCCGCTAGCCTGAACCAGCCTGAACAAGGCAGGATGGATCCATGTTCTCGTGTTCTTTTTTTCCCCAAATTGAAGCCTCAGTTTCCAGTTTTTAGACAGGAGTGGCAGCCAGTGTCTTCTACTGCTATAGCCCATGTGCTTTGAGGTTCAACGTATTGTGTGCTCAGAGATGCTCTTCTGCGTGCCTTGGTTGTAATGAGTAGTTATTTGAGTTAGTGTTGCCTTCCTAAAGTAGGGCATTCTCCTCTGACCTCGGACATGAACAAGGCATTTTCACTCAGAGAACTGCTGCTCGCTGGATATTTTCTCTTTACTGAACCATTCTCTGTAAACCATCCATTCTCTGAGATGGATGTATGGAAAAATCCCAGCAGATCATCAGACCAATCCATCTGACACCAACAACCATGCCACGTATAAAGTCACTCAAATCACCGTTCATCCCCATTCTGATGCTCGGTTTGAACTTCAACAGGTCGTCTTGACCATGTCTACATGCGTAAATGCATTGAGTTGCTGCTGTGTGATTGGCTGGTTAGGTATTTGCGTTAATGAACAGTTGAACAGATGCACCTAACAAAGTGGTTGGTTAGTCTGTAACATCCTTTATTTGTTTTTCTTAGCTGTGTTTATGTGCAGGGCACGAGAAGACATCCATTGTGAAATCAGCAGTAGATCACATGATGGTCACATGATACAGCAACAAGTGTTGTCAGGCACAACAAACCCCGCCCCAGCAGACGTTTTAGCTGAATTGAGCTTTGCCCGTCTCACAAACATGTTACTCTCCAAACACCAAATCACTAAGATAACACGTAGGTTCTACTGTCCACACCCATAATTTTCCAAGGTTTAAAAAGTTTATCTAAAATAATTTTCATTTTATGAATATTAATGGAATGTAAATGGAGTTTCCCATGTTAAATTTAAGTAGTCTGCAAACCTTTAAACCAAATTTAAGCATGAAAAGATGCTTTCTGTTGCCAGTGCAGTAGAATATTTAGGTTGCACAAATGCCCTGGAGGCACTTCTACAACACATAATTACGAGGTCAGCAGATCTTTAATGGGGTGCATATGAGCCTCAGTCACTTGCAAATGGCTAAGTAAGAGCCAGGAATAAGAAATGCTAAAATCATAATAAAAATAAACTACTGAGAATACTGTCACCTTCTGTGATTGGCATTATTATGGTAAGAACGAACTCATTCAAAATGTTTAGTATATGAATCTGTGGCATTAATTTGAATTAATTTGAATGGATGGATGGATGCGACCTCTAACTTTGAGCCAATTATGGCAAAAATGTAATCAGGTCATCTGGGGGTCACCGGCCATCTTTTGTGCAAATTTGCTAAAACTGGTAGTTTTGCTTTAATATTGTTAACAGACAGACAAGCAAACCAAAAACAATACCCTGCTCCGCCTTCCAGAGGCAGGGTAATAAAAATAGTAAAATAAAAATAAATGTGCAGTCATTCTTTTTATTCTAAAAATATTAGTACAACCTAGATTTCCTAGAATTTAAAAAGAAACATTTTCTTGCTGAGGACACCCGGGACTTGGACTAAATAATTCGGGTTAGGTTTCTCAGGATGCGCACACTGACACGCAGTGGTGGCAAACAGTGCAACAGAAAGCAGTGCAAACATCACCACTGACCAGTCTGCCTATTTTGTGGTTGTTTTGTGTGCTGATAAATGAAATGACAGTGTAGGCAGCACAGTAAATGAAAGCACCGCCCAAACAAGAAGGATTTGATTGGCTTTATTGGCCTCGTTTGACCGGTGGGAGAAGTTACTTAGTAATGAAAAAAGGAAATATTTAGTTTCTTTTTTTTTTTTTTTTTTTTAACCCTCCAATGTGTTTAAAAACCTTTTAAGCACACACCGATGTTCCTTCTAATTTTGGTTTTGGTTTATTATTGCAGAGTTTGCCGAGGAGTATTGGAAAGTTAAAGCGACTGTTCAACCTCAACTGTGACAGAAATCAGCTCTTGTCTTTACCTAAGGAGGTAAGCTTTTTATATACAAACCAAACAAGCCTTTGTTTTAAGAGCGAGCTGACGAGCTGACTATCCAAGTTTATAGCTGCACTGAAGCAGCTGAAGCTTTCTTTGCTGGTAGATGACACACAGACATGAATTGTGTCTCTTGGGCTTTATGTACTTTGGTGTTACTGGTTTTGCCCGCTGTTTGCACAGGTTAGAGTGGGAACTGAACCTGAATCTGTTTTGTGCACAGTGATGTAATGTTGTTGTATCAGGCTGCCATTATTGTAATATAATGCATTTCTGCAACTGTAATGAGGGAATTAAAACTCAGACCAAGGTTCATTCACGTTTGGCTTGACAGTGCTCTTGCTTGTTGTGTCCTCATTTTCTTTTTTTTGCTCAGTCTCCCGGTTTGTTCAGTTTCAGCTCTGTCTCACTGTGTCCTTTGTGTTTGTGTGTGACATTCTTCTCTAACCTCTTGTCTGTGTAAGTGAAGGCTCGCTTGGTTTAAAGCTTCATCTGAAAGGCTTCTTGAAATGTTGGACAATGCCCCTGTGTCTAAATGATGCAAAGCCCGCAGTGTTTGTGGAAAAATAACAGTAGGCACACTTGGCCTGGATGATGAATCCATGGTATCACTGTTTTGCATTGCATGACATTCCTAACTGTGACAGTGTTACTGTGGCGTGTGCATTGATTTGAGCTTTGCTGAGCTACTTGATCATTGGCTAGGGCTGGACAATTAATCAAATTTTATTTTCAATTACGATGTTGGCTTCCAACGATTACGAACACAAGATGATCGATAATTATCGTGCCACATTGCGTTTGGTAGTGATGTTCTTGTTTCGCACTGTATCTCACTCCTCCCTGAAGGCCTAAACTCACTCCCCATCAGGCTGGTGCACATTTAGTTCATGTCAAGCCAAGATAAAAAAGAGCCTTTGGTCGACATGATAGTTAATACATTTATTGTTTGTTTTTTGTTTTTGTTTTTTTTAGTTTTGTAGTTGAAATACACTTTAAAAGTTGAAAAAAAAAGTGCTGGGATTTTGAAGGATAGCAAGTCATGATTTTATTGACCAAAATAATAATGATTATGATTTTTGAAAGGTAAATGTCTCCACCATTGGCCCAGTTTTATAAACTTAATTGGATCTATTGATTTGTTATTAGATGCACTCAAAATTCAGCTTGGTTGTTTTTGCATAACCTTGCTGACACACAGACAGACACATGGCTCAGTGAATTTGAACCTTTCTCTTCTACGCTTGTGTGTGATTTGCATTTAGCACCTATAATATTTACTTGTACAGTTGAGCACCTTAACCTGCACCTTTTAGCACGATGAATCTGTACTTGTTAGATTCATCTGAAAAGGGGTCGGTGCAGATAAACAGATCACAGCTGGAGTTCAGCTAGCACAAAAGTCTTTGTTTTGTCTGTCTACCAGGCCTAATTGTTCCTAATTTTAGGCCACTCTGCCACATGATATTGACATGTAATTGGTTGGCCATCAAGACCACTAATCCTGGGACACAGTTACCAAATGCTGAGAATAGATTTATCCTGCTTTTTATTGTTGTGGAATTGTTGAGAAATCAGATGTACATTCAGATTGGATTTATGAAGATATTATGACAGAACTGTATTGAGAAGTGTGTGTGTGTGTGTGTGTGTGTCTGCTTATGATTAACCACTTTAAGCTTTAGGCTTGACAGGCTGTGTGCTGTGAATTGCCTGCAGCTGAATCGTGTTGTGTCTCCTGTTGCTTAGATTGGCGGCTGCAGCAGTCTGAACGTCTTCTGCGTACGAGAGAACAGGCTGACGAGGATACCGGCAGAGCTGTCACAAGCCACAGAGCTGCATGTGCTCGACGTCTCTGGGAACCGGTACGTTCACTCGATCTCGTGCTGGTGGCAAAGATTCCATAATAACTAGTAAAAAATGATTTATATTTCATTTTTATGTTACTGTATTATAAATAAAATTCTTGGTTTTTACCTTCTAGTCCGCAAAGATCATCCTGATATTTCGACCATGTTATTCACCGTTTGTCAGAGGTTGTTTTGACTTTCTCTCCCTGCCTGTACCTGCATAGCTTCAAGCTTTGTCTTGAAAGAAGGTTGCAGATATCTGCAGCTTGAGTCACACGCAGACACGTTCACCTGCGTGTCTGGGGAGTGTTTCCCCTCCTCCACATAAACAAACCAAAAGCCATGTACCTCATCTAACTGTGACACATTTACTAATCTAGTCTGTGCCCATAGCGGTGTGTACATTTTGGAAATAATAACCAGGAGGTATTGGGGGAGGGGTTGTGTGGGCAGTGATTTATTTCCTGTTTGCTTTCAGGCTCACCCACCTCCCGTTATCGCTGACGACGCTTCAACTGAAGGCCTTATGGCTGTCAGAGAACCAGTCGCAGCCACTCCTCTCCTTTCAGACTGACGAGGACCCTAAGTCAGGCGAGAAGGTGCTCACCTGCGTGTTGCTGCCTCAACAGCCATGTGATTCAGACAAAGGTAATGTTTTTCATCAAGCAGAAGCCTGAGAATCATTAGGGAGGTTCGAGCAATCGTGTAACTCTAGAGAAAAGCTTTTTTTTTTTTTTCCCCCACTGGTTGCTTCTTTGCATGTGAACATTTTGCATGAATACACATGGAGGTGGATGAGTGTCTCTTAAAGTGAAGGGCTTCTTGCAGAGTGAAATGACTTTGACATTTGAGTAATACTTGTCATCGCTTCTTCTGTCATCTCAGAGTATTTAGTCTCCTGCGGTTTTCGTGACATTATCACATGATCTGCTCGGAGGAGCACAGTGTGTTCTGCGTCCTCTGATCCTTTCCTGCAGTATCTGTCGATTTATGAGGTCCTGTAAGGGATCACGGAGCCAATGACAGATCAGGGCTTTGCTCGTCCCTTGAGGCCCTTCTTGAATATGTTTTTCAGAAATGTGGTGGATTGGACAGCTAAAGAGGCTTAAAAGCAGCTGGCTCGTGGCCATTAAAAGCTCACCCACTGGGTGCCGAGGTGCTCCCGAGGGCTGGCTCTATCGCTGCCTGACACAGAAATTTATACTAATTCTTTTCTGCCCTGTCTTTGACAGATTTGCTCACAGATCTGTAAATATTTGTGATGGACTACAATATGCTTATCACTTTAGTTTGCAGGAAAAATAATTAGCACATTCATTCATTAACTTTGTGACATGTGGTCTCTCCTGTGGGAGAAATGCAGCTATAAAGCTGGAGGAAGTCGGGCATGTGAGGCTGAGGGTGGGGGCAGGGAAGATTGTGTTGCTGTAAGCCTGCGCCTAAGCTGGGATTTGAAACGGTGATCTGACAGTTTCAGGCTCTCTCGCTTCTTAGTGCTGGACAGCTTTTCTTGTGTTTGCAGATTGCAGAGAAGCAGTTGTGACCACACTGATTTTGATTTGCCATCATGTATATTCAGCTTGTACTTGTAATTTTATGTATGTGCACATGAAATCCAGTACTATAAAATATGTTGTCTGTTTTTAATAACAACCCCAGGCTCTGATAATCTTGCCCGCTGCGGAGCTGTGGAGAGCTTGGTGAATGAGATTGCAGACGACACGTGGAACGACAAGGCCGTGAACAGGACCAGTGTCATTCACTTCCTAGATGGGGATGGCGATGACGATGAAGACGACGATAAGGTGAGACCATAGGCTGCAATTTATTTATTTATATATTTTGGGTGAAAGGGAGGTGTACTAAGTTATCTAAGTGGCAAGCTTGGTTAGCTTAGTTTCCATAGATTTTATCTTGCTCAAGTATAGTTTGACATGCACACTAGAGAAGCTGGGGATTGAACCACCAAACTTATGATTAGAAGATGGCCCGCTCTGCCTTCTGAGTCACAGTTGAACAAAACCAACATTTATATCGAGGTGAACGTGTTTATTTCTGCTGGAAATTTGGGTGTTTTTTAATGTGGGAAGTTGCCCCAAGTGGCTTTTTGGGGAACTGTGGCCTTTTGTATGCACTGCCAATCCTGTTAAACTACTATAAAATAATGGGAACACCTTTAATATTTCATTAGATCACTTTGAGCAATCGTGAATGCTAGGCATGTAGACTAATTCACTTTCTCATCACAGTCTGTTATAAGGTGACCTTGTTCTTTGTTTCGCGTCTGGGCAGGACACTTGAAGCAGATATAATTTATTTCTTTCTTTTTAAAAAACATCCCCATAATTGGATTCTGTTTCATCGACACAGGGAACACTACTGCGGCGGGCCACGCCTCACCCCGGCGAGCTGAAAACTATGAAGAAAGCAGCCGAGAACCTCCGCAACGACCTGAACGCAGCCAAAGGCCTGGACTCCAACAAAAACGAGGTCAATAACGCTGCAGACAGAGTGACCACGTCTGTGTGACCTTTACCTCAGAAATGTCTTTTGCCTCCTGTGTGTCGTCGTGTTGTCCTGCACAACCCAGTTGCCCCTTTGCTCTTTTACCTATGAACCCCGGTGTGGCCTACCCCTCCTGTGATTAAACCCTAGGGTGCCTGTAACCTGTAAGTCCTGTGTAAAACCCACTCAGTCTAATGGGGCCGCTGTGCCTTTCTTTTTATAAAATAACTGTCCACAGCAATTTTCTGCACAGAGATACTCCTTTTAAAAGACATTTTATTTTTTAAGTGGCTCTTTTTAACAATCTAAATTAGTAGTTGCACTATTATAAGTCTTTATAATGTGGTCAAACCTTTTAAATGTATTATTATATATATGTTCTATATATTTTTTAAAACACTGGGTGAGTACTTCTTTTTACCTTTTGGGCAAACAAACCAGGATTTTTTTGGACCTACTGATTAAGGATTATTGTACATACTCTTGTGAATATTGATACTTTTATACTTTTTGGCAGCTCAGATGTAAATAAAATGTATAGCAAATTTCTTAATCATTTACAATTTTAAAACTTTTTTTTTTCCTGTTTCTAACTTGGTACATTTGTCTTTCTTTGTTTTGGTTCAAATCAAAGCAATGAACAAAACACAGTCACTAATGTCTTATTCAGTCAATATAATTGTCTTCAGATGAGTGGATGGACTTGGATCCTTGGACTGTTAATCTATGAAACATCTAGACCCATATTTTTTGGATAATAAATAGATTAGTTTGGTTTTAAGTACTGCACATCAAACTTTAATGACTCATCTGCAACATAACGACGCAGACGTAATGATGCTGTCTTATTATATGTGCTGTGCTTCACTGCTTTGCAATGTTCTGCAGATAGATGCCAAAAAAAACAGATGTACTTTAAGTTTTCTTTGTCTTTAACAAAGAGTACTGTATAGAAGTTGGATGAGGTTTGTACCACAGTGACGGCACCCTTTAAAAATGTAGTTGTTGAAGTTCCTTTTCAACACACTTCGCAGCTTTGCTCAGATTCTGTTCTCGATATGGTACACGAACAGTTGTATCATTTTGTTTCTAAACCCATTGCGAAAAGTGGACCAGGGAAATTGGTTCAAGTGTTGGTTTTATGTTTGTGTTTTTTTTTTAATTATGTTCTGATCAAACTGCACAAATCAGATCTCAAGTAGGTGGTGAACCTGGGGATTTGGATGACTTTTTAACCACTGATCAATAAAATGAGTGCAACACTAAACAATATGTTTGTTGTCCCTTTAATTTTATTAGTTGCCCCGTTTAATTTAAATTACAATATATTTTCTGGCTTGATGTTATCATGGCAGGGAGAAATTAATTGTCAGATTTTAAAAAACTGAGATGCATCTGGTGGGGATTTATTTTATGATCCTTATCCAAAAATAATATATTTTCAAAGCAAGCTAAGAATGGATCTCTCATTCTGTGGTAACACCTTTCCTGGCCCTTTCATGCTTGAGCTGTTTGTCCAGAATTGCATGCTGTTTCTGTAGTGCTCTGCAGGCACGACTTGTTTACCCTGCATGTGCTGCATGTTGTTCTGATGCTGGCATGATTTCACTTTAATGCATATACATGCATAGTTCAACAAAATTAAGGGAAAGCTGGATCATCACACAGTCAGTTAAACTTTGGGGATATCAGTCTGTCTCGTTAGGAAGCAGAAATTAGCGTGAATCCACCTTTCACCTGCTTTGGTGCAAATTAAAGTGCCAAATTGTGACCCAGAGAAGCAGCAACAAGGCAACCCCCAGCAGGGGGTCTTCGTGTAACGGCCTGCCCCCTGGTGTCTCCTTTGTGCCGAGAGCCGCAGCAAATGTGACAACTCGAATGGAGGTGCTATGGGTAGAGAAAATGGTCTACCTGTGTAAGCTGATTGAGCTGGAGCTACCAGCAGTGACAAGGACACCAGCAAAAAGCACAACCAAAGAAAGATCAGTCAGGAGGGATAAGAGAGCAATTGTCTGCAGCCACTACTTATGACACCATGGCCTTTTTGGGGGGGTTGTGTTGCTGCACCAAACCAGGTTTAGTTTAGTTTTATTAAGATCCCCATTAGCTGCAGCAATGCAGCAGCTATTCTTCCCGGGATCTTCACATTTTCACATTTTGGCAGTGCCTCATGCACACACACAACATACCCTCACTACAAAACAAAACACACATACAAACAATGAAAACAGCTCCTTTCCATGCAAAATATGCCTCATATTCAAAATAAACATCGATAACATTTGCATAATATTTAATTGCCTATCATTATTATAACACAAAATTTTTAAATTCTTAACATTTTCAAACTGTAATTAAAATCCAAACCAAATAAGTATTCTTTTAAAAGTTTTAGTTTCTTGTGTGCTCTGTACTGGCAATGAGTTCCATTCCTTCATAGCCTTAGATAAAACTTTTAATTGAATTGCTTCTACAACTCATCCTCCAGTAACCTGCCTAGTAGAGTATTCATGTCTATCTACATTCTAATACAAATTTTTATATAAAATCATTGGAGTCCTTGTGGCAATATTTCTAATAAATACCACTAAAGAATAAAGTAATCTATATTTTACGGTTAACCAATTAAGACACTGATGCATCGTTATATTTCTTTTATACTCACAACAAAGAACCATTCGTGCTGCCTTATTTTGAACCATTTGCTGTTGCTTAATCTGATTCATTGCACCACTGGGCCATACTACTGGGCAGTAATCCACATGAGACAATATCAAAGCCTGGATTAATTGCTTAATTGATTTTGGTGCCAAAAATTTGCATATCTTTTAACTACAGAAATACCATTTCCCATTTTAACAACTTTTTATTTACTGTCTAAGATTACACCCAGGAACTTGGTCTTATGGACTTGGTAAACAGACACACCATTAATGGAAACCTTTAAAACCGGATTCTTTCTAATGGAATAGTTAGAACCAATTATGACCAATTATTACCAATACATTCAAAATCACTTTATTATTCTTTACCCATTTAACCACTGAAATTCATTCACAATGGTTTATGCTTCCTAACTAGACAGACTGACATCCCTGAACTCCCTTTGCGTTATACTGTGATGATGCTCCTAAGTGCTTCCTTAACTTTTTTGAACAGTATTTATTTATATATATTTATATATATTTTTGGGCTCTTCACATCCCAAACAGTAAAAATGGAGCTACAGATCTAAGAAGCACACGTATATGTATTGATTTGTTATCCTAGTTCTAGGCATCTACGAGTAAGCTAAGATCAAATATTTGTGAGACGCCAGTGCATTTAAAGTACATCATTATCATTCTTTACTCCTTTGCTTTCCTTCAATCATGCCGTCACAGAAAAAAATTCTGGCAGAAGTGAGAGAAAGAGAGAAATGGGGTTCTGTCTTTGTGGCTTTTCAGGGCTTCAAATCAGTGTGAGAGAGAAAGTCCTACAGTTAGACACTGAAGAATGGCCATAACCATAATATTTTTTTGTCTCTCCTGGCAAGCATTAGCTTCATCCCAGAACCAGCTCTGCAGGATGTACTGCTCCAACTTTATGTCGTACTGACCAGCCTACATTTGAATTTGAGATTTACTCACCCCTGAGACATCAATGTCACTAGATATTTCCTGCAAAATATCACATTGAATTTAAATTTTCAGCACCAGGCGGTGTCTTCTGACCAACTCCAGGAGTGTAGAAATCGTCATACTAACCCGCTCCTCAGGACCACTTCACAAACCTGGGTCGTCCCAGGCTTCAGCTGGGGGGCAAACAAAGAGTGTGTCCAGGAGGAATCTCAGCTGCTGCCAGCCAGCGACAGTGCGTGTGGTCGCTCCACAGAGAAGGACACAAAGGAAACTAAACAACTTGAGGAGGTTTGTTGCCCAGCTCACTGTAGGTGTCCTTCTTGTTTCATTTTTCTCTAGAATGTTTCGTTCTTATGATAATCTGCATTTTCCTTAAATCTTGTGAGAAAAAATGAAAATGTTATCACAGCCAGACACCAAATCCATGAAATTATTTCTTATCACCAGGCCGGTGCGGGCCAGCTGTCAAAGAGTGATGCCTTACCTCGTCTGTTTCACCACCAGAGGGGTGAAACCCAAGAGGGCAGGAAATTTCAGCATCACAGAGCTCTAATTAAAGCGGGTTCCGGTCCCCGTGGAGACCCTGTCCGCAATATAAAGATCCCATCCATCACAGTGCATCAAAAATCTTCTGTGGTGACCAAAAGGTCCCCTCATCAGGAGTCATTCATCTCACAAGTGCCATTAAGAGTAACTTCAGTCTTTCTTTAATGTCAAATAACCTCTGCAGGGTTGCTCTTGTCACTGCACATAAATGTACTGACTCTGTGAAATTGTTTTTATATATATATGGACAGTATTGTAGCCTTTTATTTGTACAAAACTATTTCCTTTAGTTACAGATTAAAGTGTCTGGCCAGAGGGGCAGTTTGGGAATCAGCATTGCTGGTGGAAAAGGCTCACTGCCTTACAAAGATCATGATGAGGTGAGTGCTGCTGGAGAAGAGTCAGTGTTGCTCAATGTCTTGTGACACTGTACATTTATAGTGCACCATTTGGCTGCCTGAACAAAGATGATGAGAAGCAGCTGAGGTCCTCATGGATTTCTTGGTTTTACTCAAATTCATATGGATCTGTGTGCGACTTGAAGACATTATCCAGCTAAAAAGGCTCTCATTAAATTCTTGAATGCAAATTCCATCCAGGCTAATGCATCTATTTCTTTTTAGGGCATTTTTATTTCCAGAGTAAGTGCAGGGGGGCCATCAGAAAAGGCTGGAATCCATGTTGGTGATAGACTGCTGGAGGTATTTGTAACAATTATTCATATTTACAGACTTAATTACTGGATAATAAAAGACTGAATACTGTGCAAAAGTCTTGAGCCACCCCACATTTCTTTGTATTTTGCTTCCAGGGAGCCAGACCTTCTTGTCATTTTTAAAGTGGTCTTGCACAATAGTTCTCCAGGCTTTCTGAAGGTTTTTAAAGTTCTTTTTTGGTTAATTGAATCTAGGAAAAAAAAAAAAGAAAGAAAGAACGTTAATTAAGTAATTAAAAATAAACATAATGCCGAGGATAACAGTTCTACAGTCATAAAACAGTATTTTTACACCAACAAGGTGATTGCCAAAAAGCTATAGGCTGAAAACTTGGTGTGCAATGTGTGAAAATGGGCAAAGTGAAGGACAAAAAGAGTATCAGGCTAGAACAGTACCTGAGAATCATGTCCTTAAGAAAGTAAAATAGGATCTATCGAACAAAAACCAGTTGATCCATCTCCTGTTCATTGAAGCTCATCAAAAATGGTATCAGTGGAAAGGTGGCTGTCAAGAAGGCTTTCTGAAGGAACAGCCAACATCCGAAGAAGAACTTTGAATGCTCTTCAAGAAGCCTGGAGAACTGTTCCTTAAGACTACTTAAAGAAATGACAAGAGCTACCTAAGAGAGTTCAGGCTGTGTTGAAGAATAAAGGTGGTCACACCAATCAGACGTTCAAGCTCATTAGAATTGTACATACTCTGTTTTTCCCTTCTATACTGTATTTGTGTGTTTGCAGATGTTTCAGTAAATCAAGGCACCTATTTCCCATTTTCCTAGAAAGATAGGGAACTAGGTACATGCCAGTTTGTGAAATGTGAGTGAATTTAAATTACACACGCAAAACTCAAGTACTTCCTGTTGGTGTTTCTCTTGTGACCAGTGGAGGGCATCGTAAGACTAACAGAGGACACTGCTGTGATGAACATAACACAGCTATTAAGAAGTGAATATTTAGTGAATATTTACTTTTAGACATACTATTTTCAGTACCTATAGAGTGTGTGTGTCTGTGTGTGTGTGTGTGTGTGTGTGTGTGTGAGAGAGAGAGAGATAGAGAGAGAATTTCTCATCTCTGACTCCTGCTACTACTCATCCTTCCAGGTCAATGGCATCAGCATGCAGGGGGTGACCCACCACGAAGCAGTCAGTGCTCTCCGGAATGCTGGGAACTGCATCAAGATGAAAGTACTCAGAGAGAGGCTTCTACCTCGCGAGGTGCGTGACCTGGACGTGTCTCAGGATCCTCGGGATGCGACTGGACGAAAGCTGTGCAGCCAGCACGGAGAAGGCCGAAGCAAACAGCTCCAGATGGAGAGCGCAGAAGACTGTGTATCCAAGAAGATTGAGGCGGTTGTGTGCAATGGCAATGGCATTGTGGGTGGTTTAGTCATATATTATATATCATACAAAACACACAATCTAAATTCCCTTCTTGTTTTTCTACCTGCCTCAAGCCATATGTGGATCAGACCCTCAAAAAACAGCACTCAATTTGTTCTGTTTCTTTTCTCTCGTTTCAGTCTGATTTGGAGAGTGATCTGAAGAGGACCGTGTCTGAACTGGTGGCAGAGGCTTTAACAAAAAATGATTCCTTCACAGTCAGGAAACAAACGATGACAGTAAGGAGATTTCTTATCCTTCCTTTTGAAACACAGCCTGTCATATTGTTTTTCAGGGAAAACCTATCAAGTTGCCTACGCCAACTGGTGTCTTTTTAGACATATTAAGAAAATCAACCTGGCTACAAATCAAAATGCTATACTAAGAACAACATCACAAGGAAAATAAGCTTTTTCAGTAATATATTCAGGAAAAATTGAATTGATGTACTATTGTGTTGTGGAAAAAAATAAGTACATGACTGGCCTCAGAAACTAGTGTTGCAGCCGTAGGAGAAATTGCTTTTTTTATCCTCATTTTTATCATAAATCTGGAGTTGACATCCCAGTAAAACCTCTGGTCTCCATCTCTGGTTGAAAGGTTCATGCAGATGACCTCACAGTATATTCAAACACTCTTTGATAAGATGCAAGCTGCCCAGTCCCAGAAGCAGCTAAGCAACAGCAACCTCCAAAGCCTTAAAATTCCTACTGCACTGTGCTTTACAGTTCATAGGACATTCTTCTTATTAAAAGTTGTCTTTTGTTGGCTGACTACATGTCTGCTGCTACTGTGGACGTTTGATTAGACTGTCCTGATCGGACATGCTCTGAGCTAAGCTTTTGCTCTGGTGCTCTTTTTGTACAGCAAAGGCCTTATCTTGCCTGCCACATTCACAACATTGCCAAAAGTATTCACTCATCCATCCAAATCATTGAATTCAGGTGTTCCAATCACTTCCATGGTCACAGATGTATAAAATACACCTAGGCATGCAGAGTGCTTCTACAAACATTTGTGAAAGAATGGGTCGCTCTCAGGTATCGTGATAGGATGCCACCTGTACAACAAGTCCAGTCATGAAATTCCCTTGCTACTAAATATTCCACAGTCAACTGTTAGTGGCATTATAACAAAGAGGAACTGATTGGGAAGGACAGCAACTCAGCAACAAATTGAAAAGCCACGTAAAATTGCAGAGTGGGGTCAGCAGATGCTGAGGGGCATAGTGCGCAGAGGCCAGCAACTTTCTGCAGAGTCAGTCACTACAGACGTCCAAACTCTCAAGAACAGTGCGTAGAGAGTTTCATGGAATGGGTTTCCATGGCTGAGCAGCTGCATTCAAGCCTTGCATCAAAAAGCACAATGCAAAACACAGTGTGCAACGGTGTAAAGCACGCCACCACTGGCCTCCAGAGCAGAGGAGACGTGTTCTCTGGAGTGACAAAATCACACTTCTCCATCTGGCAATCTGATGGACAAGTCTGGGTTTGGTGGTTGCCAGGAGAACGGTACTTGTCAGGCTGCACTGTGCCAAGTGTAAAGTTTGGTGGAGGGGTGGGGGGGGGTGGGGGGGTTATGTTGTGGGGTTGTTTTTCAGGAGCTGGGCTCAGCCCCTTAGTTCCAGTGAAAGGGAGTCATGATGCTTCAGCATACGAAGACATTTTGGACATGCTCCCAACTTTGTGGGAACAGTTTGAGAATGGGCCCTTCCTGTTCCAACATGACTGCACACCAGTGCACAAAGCAGGTCCATAAAGACATGGATGAGTGAGTTTGGTGGAAGAACTTGACTGATCTGTACAGAGTCCTGACCTCAACCCAATAGAATACATTTGGGATGAATTAGAGCGGAGATTTGTTTGAGCTGAATGTCCTAGATCAAACTGTCTTGGCAATATTAGCAGTCATTAAAAACCTGCGTCATATTTAGATGATTTTCCTGACTGTGTAATGACTCACTTCAAACAAATTGACTTGCCAGATGTATGCAGATTTTTTTTTTTTTGTAATGACGGGTTTAGTGAGCTGTTTAGAACTTGGGGTAACGACACCAAATACTTCAGTAGAAAAAAGAACACAATAATCAGAGAATCTCTGCAATAAACAAGTTCCACCTGTCACTCCCTGCTAATCTTTGGCACCTAATCTGGAACCCCTGATTCTAATTTTATGGATGTGAGGATGTGATAAAGATGCGATGAAGTTCAGTTCTGAACTGAAGAAGCCTTTTGGATGAGAGGTGAAACTTAAAGAAGTCCAGTTGCCTTTTTTCAAGCTCCAGACACTACCATGACCTGGATGATTGAGAACATAGACATGTGATAAAGATGTATTTACTTTCTCCATTAAAAAAAAAACATATTTAAAGTAGCTACAAAGTTTAAAGATTTTTTGTCATATATCTTTAAGTATAATTCAATCAAGTAATCAAATATAACCGTTTTTCCACCTGACTTTAAAAGAATGTCCCCTTTCCTGGAGTTGTACAAACAGTATGTTTAATATGAAAATCTATTTATGAGATAAGAGATTATTTTTCTGAGGCTTCAGCATCTACACATCATATCACATAGCTGGTCTGTTTCCTTCCTCAATCCTGTTTCCTTCTCTGGCACTTATCCGATAGATCCCTCGGATCATCCTCACTCATCCCTCTACCTCAGATGAAGATGTGGAGCTCTTGACACAGCTCCCCGGCAGGGAACTGCTACGTGACTCTGATGGTCTTGGCACACGAGTTCGAGCTGACTGCTGCGACAGTGCTTTCTATCTACCTTGACCACAGATTGGTGCTGCATGGATGACGGATACAGACTGTTACTATCCAGCTCATTGTTGTATTTTGGCACTGAAGCTTCCGTGATGTTACTGTGTAGTCTAAGTATGAAACAAACTGTTGGAATGGGGTTTTTACTGTCACCGCAAAGCTTATTTGTCTGTCAGTTTCAGCTGCTGCTAATAGTTTTTAATAATTTCAAAGCCATATGCAAACAGGTAGAATTTTAAATGCTAAATATGTTTTTCTTGCAAGACTGCATTAAACAGAGACTGTAAAGCACTGCAATGTTCACATAAAATACATGTCATATATGATCACTTAAACAACAAATGATTGCTGGCTACCTCTACACACTACGAAGTATAAGTTATGGATGTGCTGACACGTGCTGTCTCCACTCATGACAGTGTGAACCCCTTAAACCTTTCATAGTCCACATTAAGATAAAATCCTGCATTTCAGAACAGAGTGCACAGCAGGCAGTCTGAGTCCTGCAGAGAGCTTCTCATCGTCACACACCTGCTGTATGAGCTAAACGCACACTTGTGAGATTAAACCCGGTGCAGAGGGAGAGACCGGACACATTGCAGGAGGAATCTGTAATCTCACTTCCACAGCCCTAGAATGTGCAAACTGTACACAGATAATCGCCTTGTATTACTTTCTCAATAAAGTGCAAAAATATAATTCCAAGAGGTTTTTTCTTTGAGTGACAGGAGTTGTGTTTACTTGTGCAAATGTAAGATGAATATCAGAATACTGGGAATAGTGTCTGTAAGAAGCCCTATTACGATACTTTTAGGGAGGGATACTGATGGTGTTGCATAATGCTCTTTATTACTGTTCCCCCCCTTTGACCACATAAAAATTGACATGACACTTTATTTAATGTATGGTAGCTATGACTACTGGGTGAAAGTCCTCTGGAGACATAACTTGTTGAAAAGCACTTTGAGTGTGCGAAATTCAATTCAGAGTCAATTACTGGCAGGCGTCTCAAGAGGCGTTCATGAAAGTTTGGGGAAGAAGATGAGGAGGATGAACATGGATTTGGAGGACTAGATAATAAAACTGGGGGTCTGGAAAGACTGTTTTCATGGGGTATATGTTTCCCTAAGTGTCTTTATGAATAGCCATCCATTTATTGGTTGCTGGCATAGTGATTTTTAGTCATCAAATAATGTAAAATGGTACATAGATTGGCACATATAAAAGCCTTTTCTGATATTACTGAGCAGTCAAACAATTTACACACAAATCCTACACAGAACTTAATTTTAGCCACTTTAAGCACTCTTTAAGTGATTTATGTTTATCATGCACAAACCTGGATGCCACTGTATCAAAGTTAAAGTCTGAAAAGAATCATCAACACAGTCGTTACATGTTGAAAAAGCTGGAATTAAATCCTATGTTCTGTTACATTTTCAATATGTCTTAATAGGTACAGTGTGTACCCAAGATATGGAATGATACTGTTTTAGTTCCTGTTCCTAAATCTAATTTTGCCAAAAACTCTAAGGTTTTCATCAGGACTGTAACAAGAACACGCTCAATTTTCTTTAAAATTACTGACTTGAGTCATGATGAAAATCCCCAAAAAACAAGTGAAGTCAGAGCGTGTTCTTGACCCTGTGAATGCTACAGTGACACTAGCAAAAACAAGGGTTGGACAAATTTCTTAGAAACAGAGAAAAAGGGGAACGTAACACTGGCAAAGCTCCTGAATAATGTTGAATCTGAACAAACCTTAACAACAAGTGACGTTTCGGGCCACAAACTGCCCTTCTTCAGACTTAACCAAACAATGCAGGACTGCTATGTCATGTGATGGAGGCTGCCTTCCAATCAGAGAAGAGGAAGGAAAAAGGCAAAGGTGTACACAATCAACCATCAATGTGAAAGAAAATTATATAAATATGCAAATATAATATTACAAATATACAATATTAAACAAACCAACCCAGCTAATCATGCATATAAAATATACACACACAAGTATATATAGAAAATACTGATATGAAAAAGTCCTATATGTCCTGCAATACTGAAAAGGTTGTAAATATACAAAGATTAAAATGTGTACAATCAAAAATGCACAGGAAAAAAACAGTGCAAAATAACACAGTCAAAAAATATTAAATGGGCAACAGACAATCTAAATATAGGAATGGCAAAAATGGAGAACCAATATATAAAGTTTATAAAAAAGGTCTCAAATCAAATTCCTCATTAAGACCATGAGGAGCTAATGTGTTCAGGGTAAAGATCCAAAAAGCCGCTCTTCTTAATAGTGAGGAATGGATGTCGCCACCGCAACAATGGGGTTTAACAACTTTGATCTCACAGTAGGTGAGAGTAGACACATTATGTCCGGCTTGTGTGAAATAAAAAGCAACAGAGCTTTTGGTGATAGTTACTGGAAGGAATCTGAGTTAGAAAATGAGAAGGTTTTGGACTGGGGAGGCAAGCTCTTACTAAAAGATTTTTTTAAATACGATGCCCTCCTATATTTTATTTATAGATTTATTATTTATACATTTTATTTACAGGCGCCTTTCAGGGCACTCAAGGTTGCCTTACAGGTAAAAAACAATCAAAGATGAAACAATAAACAATAAACAAAAATTGAAGAAAAGCAAAACAGTTAGTTAAGACCAAGATAAAATCCTAGAATCCACACAGTTACAGGCCAAAAGCTTGTTTGAACAAATGGGTTTTTAGATGAGATTTAAAAAGAGATAAGCTGTTTATGACCTTTAAAGGTTGTGGTAGAGCGTTCCAGAGATGGGTGCTGTATGACAAAAGGCTCTAGACCCCATAGTTGCTAAACAGACAGAAGGTATGGTGAGGAGCAGTGACGAAGAAGAACAAAGTGGGAAGTGGGTGTGAGGGAGTATAGTAATGGATTAGAGCAGCAATGTAGGGGGGAGCGAGGTTATGAAGAGATTCGAAGGTGAGAAGAAGAATCTTGTATTTGATACGGTAGTCTATTGGAAGCCGATGTAGGTCCTGAAGGATGGGAGTAATATGTTGAGTAGACGAGGTTCGGGTAATGATACGTGCAGCAGAGTTTTGAACCATCTGGATTTTACGGAGAAGTTTGAGTGGTAGACCAGCGAGAATTGAATTGCAGTAATCCAATCAAGAAGTGACAAGGGCGTGGACCAGAGTTGCAGTACTGGCAGGTGTAAGAGAAGAACGGAGACGATTAATGTTACATAAGTGAAAATAAGCAGACTGAGTGAGGTTTTTGACATGAGCCTCAAAAGAAAGAGTGCTATTGAGGATGACACCCAGACTCTTAACTTTGGAGGAGATGGGGACAGTGAAATTATCAATGGTGAGTGTAAAGTGATTGGATTTTGCAAGGGTAGATTGGCACCAATCAGCAGGATTTCTGTTTTTATTCAATTTGAGAAGATTGTCAGAAAACCAAGATTTTATTTCAGAAGGACAGACAGATATAAAAGGGAGGATGGGGGGAGAAGAGCATTTGGTTTAGAAGAGACATAGAGCTGGGTGTCATCAGCGTAACAATGAAAATGAATGCCGTAATTCCTAAAAATATGTCCTAATGGTAGTAAGTAAATAACAAAGAGAAGAGGACTGAGGACAGAGCCCTGAGGAACACCAGAGGAGACTGGGGTGATGAATGACTTGGCAGTTTTGAGCTGAACGTATTGGGTATGACCAGAAAGGTAAGACTGAAACCAAAGAAAAGGAATACCTGGAAAACCTAGTTAAGCTAACCTGTGAAGGAGGATTGAATGGGAAATAGTGTTGAAAGCTGCACTAAGATCGAGAAGAATGAGTATGGTTATGGGGCGCCTGGGTGGCTTAGTGGTGAAGCCAGCGACCACTTACACATGCTGCGTTGCGGCGTGGGTTTGCTTCCTGACCTGTTGCCAATTTGCCTGCGTGTCTTCCCCTCTATCTTTCCCCCATTTCCTGTCTCTTTCCACTGTCACAAAAAGCTGCTGTGGCCAAAAATGCAAAAAAAGAACGAGTATGGTTAAGAGACCAGAGTCAGCTGCCATTAAATGGTCATTAGTGATTTTAACTAATGCAGACTTGGTGCTGTGTAGAGGACGAAAGCCAGGCTGAAATTCCTTGAAAAGATTATTATTAGAGAGGTAATTGTTAACCTGGTTGGCTACAATTCATTCAAGAATTTTAGCAAGGAATAGAAGATTAGAGATGGGCCGAAAATTATTCAAATTACTGGGATCGGCCCCTTGCTTCTTTAACAATGGAGAAATAACAGCAGTTTTAAATGGTGAAGGAACTTGACCAGAAGTAAGAAAGAGGTGCATGATATTTGTTATAAGTGGGGACAGAGGTGATAAGCATATTTTGACCAGGTAGGTCAGCAGAGGATCTAATTGGCAGGTGGAAGCTTTGGATTTCTGAATAATAACAGATATTTCACTATCAGATGGAAGCAAAAAACTAGAAAAAGTAACGCTTGGTGAATTACAAGAGACTATTTGGGATGAAGCAGATACAGAATGCCTCTGAGAGGCTAAATGCAGGTGGATCTGTTCAATTTTAGAGTTGAAGAAATTCATAAAATTGTTGCAATGTTCAGTAGTATACATATCACACGATAGCAACTGAGGAGGTTTGAGGATAGAATTCAAAGTAGACAAACAGTATTTTAGAATTTGCTTCAGCAGATGTAAAGAGATTAGCATAATACTCAGCCTTGGTTGTAGACAGAGCGTTCTTATAGGCCCGAATATGGTCGGCATACATATCTTTATGAACCATAAGTCCAGTCTTCCTAAAGAGGCACTCTAGATATGCCAGTGTTTTTTAATCGTAGCTTCTAGGTCCTTAGCAAAAGGAGAGTAGCGGAGAATACGATTCAGGTTAGAAATGGTATTTTTAGGCTTGGTCCTAGATAAACATTCAGTTTGAGATATTCCTATAAAACGTTGGCGTGCATAATCCAACTCTGTTTATATTTATATATTGAAAAAGGTTAGATCCCAATAAATTGCCATTCCTCCTCTGACAAACTAATGGTCTGTATCATTTTGAGAAAATCCATGGAATCCTTTATATAGGAAGGCATATTTATATAGTAGCTGCCATTGGCTCTCTTACTGAACACACATCTGCTTTCGCTGACTTTTTTCTACAACCTTTGGTCACTTGTCTACCTTCCTATATAAAGGATTCCATGGATTTTCTCAAAATGATACAGACCATTAGATTGTCAGACACTCAGAATTTCTTGGTCACAGTGGATATTGAATCATTTTATACTAATGTACCTTTTGAACAAGGTTTAATGGCAGTTAAATTTTTCCTTGACACTTGCCCTGAACTGATACCCCGTACTGATTGTATTAAAGATCTTATTGAAATTGTTCTCACTTCCAATTTTTTCATGTTTGCATCTGAATTTTATTTACAGATTCGAGGTACAAGCATGAGTGCCAAAATGGCTCCAAGCTTCGCGTCTTTATATGTAGGTTTTTTTTGAGAAAAATATAATTTTCAATCATTCTCTTAATCAATTCTTGCCTCACATTTCCTACTGGAAGAGGTACATAGATGACATTTTCTTCATTTGGTCTGGATCTGAGATGTTACTTAAAGATTTTTATAACTTTGTCAATAATAATGACTATCATTTGAGATTCACCATGCATTATGATGCTTATAAAATGAATGTTCTTCATATCACTGTTTATAGGAATAGCAATTTATTGGGATCTAACCTTTTTCATAAGAGCACAGATAGAAACACGGTCCTTTGTGGGCAATCTTTTCACCCTCCTACTCTTAAAAAAAGTCTGCCGGTATCCCAGTTTAATAGGATACGTCGCATCTGCAGTTCCAATGATGATTTTTTTATTGCAAGCAGATGAGCTTGAAAATTGTTTCATTGAGAGACAATATAAACAGAGTTGGATTACGCATGCACGCCAACGTTTTATGGGAATATCTCAAACAGAATGTTTATCTAGTACCAAGCCTAAAAATACCATTTCTAACCTTAATTGTATTCTCCGCTACTCTCCTTTTGCTAAGGACCTAGAAGCTACGATTAAAAAACACTGGCATATCTAGAGTGCCTCTTTAGGAAGACTGGACTTATGGTTCATAAAGATATGTATGCCGACCATATTCGGGCCTATAAGAACGCTCTGTCTACAACCAAGGCTGAGTATTATGCTAATCTCTACATCTGCAGAAGCAAATTCTAAAATCACTCATACGACCACCACCTTTAATCATCCCCGCTCTGGGAAACGTTTCAAGATTAGAGGCATTATCACTTGTCAAACTAACAATGTGATTTATTTACTTAAATGTCCCTGTGGTTTAGCGTATGTGGGCAAAACAACTAGACCTGTGCATTTTTGATTGTATATATTTTAATCTTTTTATATATACTACCTTTTCAGAATTGCAGGACATATAGGACTTTTTCATATCAGTATTTTCTATATATACTTGTGTGTATATATTTTATATGCATGATTAGCTGGATTGGTTTGTTTAATATTGTATATTTGTAATATTATATTTGCATATTTATATAATTTCTTTCACGTTGATGGTTGATTGTGTACACGTTTGCCTTTTTCCTTCCTCTTCTCTGATTGGAAGGCAGCCTCCATCACATGACATAGTATTGTGTGTATATACAATTAGTCCTGCATTGTTTGGTTAAGTCTGAAGAAGGGCAATTTGTGGCCCAAAACGTCACTCGTTGTTAAGGTTTGTTCAGATTAAACATTATTCAGGAGCTTTGCTGGTGTGTGGACCCCTTTTTCTCTGTTTCTTGGTTATATATTTTTTGGCCCAGCACCCTGCCTTCAGTTATATAGTATTTGGATGTGCGTGTCCTTCCTTTTTTCTTCGTTTGGACAAATTTCTTCACAAATGAATGCTTTCATTGTCCTTGCCCTTTTTTCCCTGAGGCCCTTTTAATGTTGTATTTCTTCTATGTTCTGAGCTTGCTTTTGGTTTTGACCCTTAGTTTGTTATAATTATGGCTATCTGTACTGAGTTCCTGTTTCCTTTTGTCATTGCGGTCATCCCTGCGTCCCTGTGTTCCAGTGTGTGTGTGTGTGTGTGTGTGTGTGTTCTGTATTTAGTTTTTCTCCCAGTGTTGCATCACGTCTGCGTTTCTGTTTACCTGTCCTCTCTTCCTGTTTTATTTTCCTAGTGCCCCGTTCTGTGTTTATTGTATTTAATTTTACTTCCTGTGTTTCCCTCCCAGCTGTTTCCCATTGTCTCATTACATGTGTGTATATTGTCTCAGTTTTCCCGTGTCCTTTGTCATCGTGATGTCATTGTTGGTGTTCCTCTGCTGTGTGCTTTCCTATCTGTGCCTGGTTTTCGTAGTCTGCTCTGCTTGCTCTGTCCAGTTTTGTGCCTTGCAGCAATAAAACTGAGGCTTCTTAATTTTAACCCTGTCCCTTGTGTCCTGCATGGGGGTCCTCAACCTGCCTGCCACAGCAGTACATGACAGAAGTTATTGTGACCATGTGCAATGTGATCTTGCTGCACCGAAGATGGGGATCAGGTCTGCGACCACTCACAGTCAGCTGCCTTCGTAAAAGCAACTTTGGTGCATGAAGATGGCAATAAAACAATAACATAGAATCAGTCTATCAGTCTCATATCTGTTTTTGGGGTCAATTTACAAATAGTAATTTTGTAAGGGCAAAAACATAACACAAACCTTGTTTGTGTTAATACAGTGATTGACTGTGATAAACTGCTTTGCTTTTACATGGGAATACAACAGTTGGCAACCAGTTGCATTGAGTCCCCAATTGCCAAGAGCCGCGTTGCAGATGAGTTGCATTCATCAACACAAACTGATTCAGATTGATTGCAACATGTTGGCAATCTGTCTGAGAGTGTAAGGTGATTGCCTCCAACCAGGCAAACTGTGCAACTGCTGCAACCACCAGGTAACTATAGATTTTTCCTAGTCTCAGGGAGGTTCCCATCCTATTTTACTCCAGTGTGAATAAACAATTAGAGGCCACACAGAGAAGTAGAAGATGCCAGAGGGAAAAACACTTGGAGGGAAAAGGTTCCCATGCTGCACTACTGTGTGTTGATTTTTCTTTGGCCCTGAGCATAGTTCATCCTCATATTTTAATTAGCAGGCTTTCAGAACAATTTGACCTGAATAGGAACTTGTGGGGTTATTCTTGTCATCTTAACTAATAGAACACAGAGAGACTGGAGAAATGGAATTATGTCAAGTTTAGTTTTCAACTGGCCCCCAACAGGGATTCATACTGCCATCTTTATTAATTATGCTGTACACAAATATGCATAAGAGCAGGTATGAAGCTCCAGAACAATGAGACCAACCACGGCCCAGACCTCTGTGATTTTGTTAAATGGTGCAATGAGTCCTATCTCCAATTAAACATTTCTAAGACAAAAGATCTGATTGATTACTCACAGAGGAAGGAATGTGATCAGTCTTAAAAATATCTTTCGGAACAATTATTGAGTGAAAGCTGAAGTTTGAAGGGGCACCGGCGTCTGTCATGTTTGAGGAGACTTTCTTATTTCCACAGTAACAAAACCATGATGATCTTATATTTTATGGTGCTTTTACTAAGTCGGTTATGGCTTGGATACTTACCTTTAAAGAACAGCAACTCACACAGTGTTAAATTGTTGAGTAGTCTAACAGACTGATTGGTGAGCCACATTGAAACCTGGGATTCCTCTACAACGGGCAGTTACAAGAGCTTCAGGTAATACATTATGTTCTTATTACTTCCATAATAATGTTTAAAGAAATGTCTTTGCAGTTAGTTTAGTTTCACAAACCACAGTTAGTTTTACACCCTATTAATCTTTATGCCAACATTAGTTGAATTAGTTGGCAAGCTGTAGCTGATAAAGTTTGGCAGGGAGGAACAGTTGCCATTTTTGACGACAAAAACAATTATTGCTGGCTGAAAGTGACACATCAGTGACTCATTTTTCAAAACTTATTGAGGCTTAATTCTGCCAAGCTATGTTTAGCATTCAATGAGCACTGAATTATTAGATAAGGATTAGCTGTAAAATATTTTTAATTTTTAATGAATGGTTTGAGTGTTAAACCTCCAAAATGTATCCACACAGTTTGATCCATGGAGTCAAATAACATTTTTGAAATTTGCAAGAGCCCCAAGATTATTGTTCTTAAGCCCATTCATTCATGTGTGACGGGAACCAGTGGGAAGCGAGCCAACTCCACCATCTAAAACGCTCATTCATGCATTTTCTCCGCCGCCTTGACTGAGGAAGAGTCTATATTTGAAAACGCTTTAAAGACCTTTTAAGTGAGCGTCAAAGGAATGAGGCACCATTTTATTATCTGGTATCCAGCTCCATTCACACACTTTCATAATGTTCATGAGTAATAAAAAACTGAACATGTCTCTGCTGAGTCCATCATTAGTGCATGTGGAGTCTATGCTGTTTGCAAGGAATATTTTTCGCTTGTGTTTCAACCACTTGTGTTTTTTGAAAGGCTGCCATACTCAGTGTCCCTTAGTGACATGCATCAAGAGAAGAAGAGTCCAGTAGTGCTTGTCTTTCTTGTCGTTCTTTTATCATTGACCGCTGACACAAGCTTACAGATCAAGCACAATAACTGTCTGAAGCCCTACTAGAATCACATGTTCATGTTAGTCGGTCGATGTGTATGATACAGTGTTGTGAGCATGTTTATTGGGATGGTAAAATGTAGTCCTGGAGATTCCCGCTGTAGCAGAAATTACTAAAAAAGCAGTTTGGAGTACTGTGCTATTAGCTCAGCCACAATAGCATCACAATATTGAAAGATACAGGAGTGTAGCTGTCATCAAAAAAGGAGGTGGTGTTCAGGGATACACAATGTCTAACACCTGAGAGAATGTAATGCAGAAATGATTATGATGACAGCATTATGTCAAGATAATTGCCAAGAGTGGATTAGACTGACAACTCCACTGATGTTCACTTATGCGACCTGAACTGATGTGTCAGTATACTTGTAAGAAAATCTCCTCGAAGATGAAAGCTAAGCGTCATGTTCCCTGCCTTGATGTGACTTTGTCTTTTATACTGGATACCAGAAGTCAGGGGATACAGGATCACATTTATGGTTAAAGGCTACAATTTACAACTAGAAGGTATCACGATTTGCTGCTCAAAAGCAGTTCAGGTACCTGTCGAATATTTATCATGATAAAAAAAAAAAAAGTCAATATCCCCGAGAGGCTACAACAGTGTAAGTAAAATAGAAAGGAAACGAAAGCCGTGCTGGAGTACACTTTATCTTAATGTGTTTTTCTGCCATAGACAGGCAGGGGGAGGGAGACAGCAGGGTGGAAATGGACAAGAACAGCTGTGACAGGAATGAAGAATGTAGTGTATGTAAAGGATTAGCATCCACTTCAGAGGTCTGTTTGGCTCGCTGATAAGGGAACAGGGAGGTCGATGTAGCAACAGAGTAATGAATTCTGTTTCAAGTTGCCTGATACCTCATTATTGGAAATGTCACATCAGTCTGCCGGCTTGCAGGACTTTAGATTATCTGGACACCATAAATTAACATTTGATATTCTACAAACTTTGAATGTTATTTAAAAGTGCATCATTGTTGTTCATAAAAAAAAGAAAGAAAAGTGATTTCATAATGCTGCCCTCAGTGCAGTGCACTTTGCTGCATTTTTTTAGCTGTTACACATCAAATTCATACAAAGGCGCTATTATTCAGTGTTCTCTGCCACTACAAAAGCAGCAACAATCAGGAAAAAAAAACAAAACATTTAAAAAAAAAACACGAATGGCCTCACTGGAAAAAGACACATTCAGAACTCAGATTTTTAAATTTTCTGCTTATTTTCTCAGCCACATTTTTTTTTTCAGCAGTGCAGTCAGCTTCACAGTCATCTCTTTCTGTTGTAATCTGGCCTCTGTCAGATAATATTTTTTTTTTATATGTGTTATGTCTATGGATGAACCTTTGCAGACCCATCAGCCTTTCAACGATCCCCCTTCAACTCCACACCCCCACACACATCCACAGTTATTGCATCTTTATGATATTATGGCCAGAATCAACTGTGGAGTATAGAGTGTTCAAACAAAAGTGCATCAAAAGCTGAAAAACACGGGAACATAAAGAATCAGGGGTGAAATTCCAAAGGAAAAAACTGGGCTGCACACATGGGAAACACAGGAACATACCCAGGAAAATCCACAGAGCAACACGGATAAAGCAACAAAGGGCAAAGGGAAGACTATAAAGACATGTAAGTGTTCAAGAGACTGATTACTGGTAGGAAAGAGGAGAAAGTGGAAAACAGGTGAACACATTTAACATCAGGTGACAAAAAGCAAAACCAACACAGTGCACGAAAAGAAACAAACCTTCCAAAAGCCAGATGTGAACTCTAACACTTAACAAGGAATCAGAGATGGACCAAGGTATAAATTTGGAAATGAGACACAGGGGGGCACAAACAAATGCCAGGAAACTAATACTTATACCAACTGCAGTAGACATTTTTGGCTCATAGGGATTATTCGCACATTACTCCACTTCAGCATTTGAAACTTTTGCCATGTTTAATGTGATCATGCACCAGGGGTGAAATTCAAAATGACAATAAAAAAAAAAAAAAAGGAAAAGTACAACAGGTTCACTGTTGTTTTACCCGGCCTGGGCTATTATGTGTCTTATTGCTCCTCTTTGCTATAATTTATCTGTTTGTTTTGCTCTAATTGACAAAATACGACAGTCCCAGATAATCATCCAGCTGGCCTTTGTTTGATTGCCATTCACGATGTTGCATCAAGATTGAAAAATAATTTCAAAATGATAGATGGACCCGTGTGCATCGTGTTACTTGTATGCTCGATGCCCTTCAGTAATGTTTGCTGGTCATCCTTCCTGGACCTCAGCAAGAATTTTTATTTGCCAAACAAAACAGTCCAAGCCACAACATCATGCTACTGAGCTAACCAGCCATCCCTCTCAGGACAGCTGTTTTTTTTTTGTGTGTGTGCCCATTATACAGTTTCATTAGTAACTGTAATATAATTGCTGAATTTTAGGAAGAGTGATGCTTTCTAAAACTGTGTTACAGGCAAAGCAATGTTATTACAGTTAAACTGTCTGTGGGCGATGGATTGACTCTGAGTCATGGAGATGTGAGGGAGAAGTTGGAGTTTATTTGAAAGAAAGTAACCAGTAAAATGGAACAATTATGGCTATTTTTTACCCCAAGTGTTGAGCAGTGGCATGAACATTGCTGCTAGTGCCGAGCAGGCAGACTGGTGTCTGCAAGCTATTTGTGGCTATTATGTGTCTATAAAAGGATATCTGCAGGGCGTTACACACACCAACAGTAATACACTTTGAACTTCATGAGAGGAGCTGATGAAGTTCAGCTTTCCATATCTACTATGATTTCAACTTGAAGTAGTTTATTAAGTCTGGACACAAGCAACACTTCTGGATGGAAAGGACTTTGAAACAGAAATGGACAGTTTGAATCTGAATACAGGAAAGGTAAGGTGGTTGGGAAATATATATAGATATTTTTCTCCTAAAAACATTTAACCCCCCTTTTTTTTGGGTAGTTCCTATAAAGCTGACCCACTTCTGCTTCCTTCTGAGTTTTGTACTTCCAGTGGAGCTGGAGAATATTTCCCCTTAAAGCCATTTTCATGCTGGGAAAATGAATCCAGGAATTTAATTTTCATGTATTAACACTATTCTGTCTAAACAGCACCCTCGCTGTGTCCTCTTCCAGCCGACACCACCTTCCAGGCTTACACACATAAACACACGGATGCAGTTTATTTTCAGCTACTTGATACTGACTACTGCATCCCGCAGAACTCAGATGAGTAACAGTTGCCAGATTTTCTTTCAGATGAATTTCAGCGCTAACTTTTACTATGACAAAACAATAAGTTATGAGAATTTAAGTATACAATGTTAATGTGCCACTTTAATTTGATTTATATGAATAAATGTCACTTTTATTAGTTATCACACTTTGAATTCTTGCATTTGCCCTTTTTTCCCCTGTACTTGTTACACTTAAAAAATTACAGGCATTAACTGAAATGCC